>NC_137478.1:24977694-26227694 GCF_918807975.1 Aplidium turbinatum
CAGGTCTGGATCAAATGGTCCTATGCATAGCCTAACGCCTCCGCCGTTTTCCCGTAAATGGAGGATAAAGATGAAGAATTAAAAAAAGCATGCAACATTCTTCACTAGTTGGTTGTTCTTAAATCGATTGTTGTCATAAAATTAGCCTACAACTTACCGTCGTAAATGGAAGTCATGACTTCAATAGCTTTTGGAGTAATGTCGGAAGACTTCTTTGTCAATTCTGCTGCAACTGCTAGGCACGATCCACGTTGAATTACAGTATTTCCAATAAAGCATTCGAGTGGTATCTGGTTGGTGTATAGCCTACCGATGTATCAAGACTTAAACTTAAAGCTTTGTAATCAAAGTCACAAAAAACTATCTCACAACTTTTAAAACATGAAGCTTACGGGCGGAAGTCGGTATGAGCGGCAAACGTCTGGGTGACAGACCTTTACGCAGCTCCAAACAATCCCTGGCTCCAAAATAGGCAGTTGTAAAGAGAACCACAACAAACAGTCTCTGTTGAAGTAGATTAACATGTTAAACCATAGATTTTAGACAGACTATATCAACGATAGAGTTGAAGTATTACTAGTAAAAGTTCCGCTGAAATATTTTACTGTCCGAAGCACGGTCTTCATTCACAGTCTTTATATTACTTATCTATATATTATATTATTAATATAGAAACTGTGCTCCATTATTACCTCCACGTGTATTTCCCAATCTTCATCAGAAAGGAATAGGTTTTCACCAGACACTGCCATTGCTATTTCTGTATAAGCAATAAGCATGAAGCTTCTGCTTCCAGAAGTTTGAAATTGTAAGAAAGTGTCATTTTCTGTTTTGCCAATGGAAAGCCAGTTAGATCCAGTCATGCGTGGCAAGGCAGACACATGATTTTAACGCGGCTTTGGTTTATTGCATTAAAATCGCCTTTTTCGTTTTTCGCAGTTTCTCGTCTACGTATGTAAAGTCTATGATTTCAGGATTGCTCTTCATTCAGCGGCACCAAGTGGATGGAATAATCGCCAGACAACAACACCTCAACACAAGTGGAAACTTCATTTTGTCCAACTCGGTAACCGGGCCTGTGTCTGGTTCAAAGCTTCTTCAAGTAAGGTAGCCTATGCGAAACCAGGTGAGAAACTGCAAGGATTAAGCTCTCAAAGAAGCTTCACCAGCCCCAGGATGAAGATTCAATCAATCAAGTAATCAACCATGTCATAACTTATAAGAAGCTACCGTCTAATTGTGACCGTTCGAACGGTAGGTGCCTCAAAAATCCCATTGTCAGGCATTGTCGCCTTTAACTTGCCAATGCTTGACATTTGTCACATTTTTTGGCTATAAAAAATGGGATGCAGCTGACTCGATGACTGTTAGGCTATTAGTCAGTAAAGACACTTTTTCGAGCGAACCAGCTGCCACCAGGGGCTTTATCCACTTTTAGAATTCGGGGGGGGGGGGCAGTGATTTTGGACAATGGGTTAAAATCATCAGTCATTTCAACTTCTGGGGGGCTACGCCCCCCAGATCCCCCATTGTAGCGTCGGCTTCATTGATCATCTGCGTCAGGGGTGGGGAACCTTTTTAGTATCGCAGGCCACATAAAATGAGAAATAACACAGGCGGCCACTAAAATTTCGAAATTGTATTTACAGATAAAAAATGAAGCGAAGTGGATAATGATTTATTTCACTTTCACAGCTAGTGGGATGGCTGAAAGTTTTCATTTTTGGTGAATGGTGTGATGTTTGCTGACACGGAAGATGTTGCAACTCTTAACTGCATTTCCACGTTTTTGTCCAATCTTTCTCGAACATTCTGCCTTCATCACCAATCTTTTTTTTCTTTCCAGACGCCATTATACGGTACAAAGTAAAATTTTGCTAATTTAAGAAGTAGGCCTAGGCTACTCTGAAAAACACTTTTCACGAATTGTATAGCTGACCGATTAACAATAACTGGTCACATTGTGACGTAGGCCTACACATTGTTGTTGCAAATGGCCTTCTATGATGGAATAACTACTCATAGAAGCTAGGCAAGTGACTACTTTGCTATGAACTCAAATACGGAAGAAAATTTCACAAATAAACCTCCATTCATTCTGTAAGCGAACAAGACAAAACTGCTAAAATCCCTAAATCATCAAATTCCCTAAACTAGTCCCTAAAAGTGGTCAAAAGACCCGATTTAGGGACAAATTCCTGTAAAATGAGAGCACTGGATGTGGGCTACTTGCGTTTTCCTGCACTACGCTGCCAGCCAAGCTAATGCAAATGTCAGCCAATGCAAACGAAATGTTGTCACGCCGCCAGCTATGAAGCTAATGCAAATGGCAAATGTCATCCATTTGGGTTTTCGCGCGTTTTTTACGATTTCACGTCACCGACAACGTAGCTTCTGGTTGGCTCAAGGTTTTTAACAACGGATGGACTGCGCATCGTCATCTCTCTTTTGCAATTTTTAAAGAAAGCACGTTCAGATGTTCGCCATTGTTATGGTTATAGTGTACCAATTCCGCCCGTTTGTCTTTGTCAATGCTTTAGATATGGCGTGCTGTGCATATGGATGTAGTAAACGAAAAAAATACAATTCAGATGATAAAAGGAGTAGATATTATTCCAAGATATTTACTAATCTCTCGGATCATGTGTTTGAATGCACCGTTACCAATAGTCATATTTTTACACTAGTCAAAACTGTGTCCAAATGTTATTTAAAAATTAAGTTTTACCGCATTGGTAAGGAAACCTGCAAGCAAATACAAGCTAAAATGGTTCGTAAAATGCTTAACAAAAATTCTGTCTTAACAAAAATTCTTAACAAACGTCTGCAGACGTTGAATCAGTGTAAAAATGACAGATTTTTTTATATGGGTTGGCTGTAACAGCGCAGCTTTCACGCAAATTTGAGACACTATAATGGCGAACGCCTTTTTTTAATTTCTTCAATCGAGATGCGAGAAGCGCTGTCTAGTTGTTATAAGATGTCTATGGTTAAAATGCTTGCCTACGAACACATGGTACAGGAAACTGTTGTCCAATTATTCAGCTCTGTGTTGTCATATTTTTTTTCAAAAATAAAAATGAAAACTTCGAAAACAAAAATGAACGGAGCACGTAAAAATTGCGAGATGAAACTACAGCCCTGATCAATTTTAAGAAGGCAAAGTATAGTTATATAGAGCCATAGTAGAACACTAAAAAAACTAGCTGCTGCTAACAAACTTGAAAAACTGCAGCTAAATTTGCGAATTAGTGTTTTTTTTCACAATAGTTTTTTTTCAATTTTTAAAAAAATTTTTTTTCAATAGTTTTTTTTCAATTTTCAATATGTTTTTTTTCAATTAGTGATCCTCATAGTGATGCATGATTTAGAAAAACATTAAAGTTTTTTTTTATTTATAGCAATAACGTAAAGAAATTGAGGGGTTACCGTAGTTCGCCCGCAAATAATGACGTTGGCCCAACGTTCTGTACAACTGCACACCAACATTGGAAAAAACGACTTCCTAATTCTAAGTTTTTTTGCATTTTCGTTGTCCCATTACAATTGTAAAGGGAATACCATGAAGCAAACTTAAACAATTCTACGAAGGTATCTTCAATTAAAATATTTCAAAAGTTGGCAAAGTTGGCAAAACTACACTACCCTCAGCCAACCCGAACAACCGTCAGCCAACGTTGGGCCAAGGAAAAATGTTTACTGGGAAAACCATTCGCAATATACCGAGAATGCAGAGCCTACTCCTTTTTGAGCTGTTGTTTCAATATATTTTTGGTGAAAAAATTTTGACGCGGACAACATGGAACAGTCACTCGGGCCGCATTCGGCCCACGGGTTCCCCACCCCTGATATACGTGCACAGGGTTTCCAAATGGTTTCACAAAGTATGTATCCGAAATGGTATTATTGGGTCAGCATTCAACTAAGTTAAAACTCCACAATGTAAAAGTTTGTCTCGTAGTTCAGGGTTACCAAATCAAAAAAGTGATAACAGCCGAAATATTTTTTTTCCAAATTTGATCAATAAAATATCACAAAAACTTTTCAAAGCCAAATGAGTGGGGGGGTGACTTTGCATTGGCCACACCCCCACTTCAATAAGTGGGGGTACCTCCTCACCCCCCTGGATATAGCCCATGGCTGCCACCATTGCGCCGCGGCGCGATCTACTAAGAAAGGTGGGACAACTTCCCCTATGAACTCAACTGATTGCAGTCAATAAGATCCTTTTTTCACTCAATTCAGTTAAAAAAGAAAAAAAGAGCATTGACAGAGGATGGGAATCGAACACACGTCATCGAAATAACTATTTCCTTGCCCTAACCCCTTTAGACCACGCTGCTGATGGAGATACTTTTATTTTACAATTTTGGTAAAGAGGTGACTTTCTTCAACCCTAGACAGATAAAACCAAGCAACCAATGCGTTTTTGCCTAACGGAATTAAACCTCCATGTGATGTGCCTTTCTCCCTTGCTATTGTCGTTTCATTCTTATAAGCATTTCGTTTTTCAATTCATTGTATAGATCAGTTATTTATTTTCAATGCCTAGATATAATCAGTTATTTTTCGTTACTTGAAAAGGGCCAACATATGTGTATTGTGTATCATGTGTATGGCCGAAAATCTTCGTAGTTTATAGTTTTTATGTTCAGTTTGATGTATTAGCCTATGTTAGGCTAAATACCGTGTGGTTGCTTGGTTTTATGTATCTGTATATAGACCTACTTTTATTTATAGGCTACTTAATTTACTTTGTATTGAAAATCTTTCTAATATCTAGAAGAACGCTCAGAATATCGGTAGCCTATAGGCACTTAAAAATAAAATTTTTGGTATGATAACGAATCATTGGACCAAACAGAAGTTACAGGAATCAGAAAAGTACAGGTAAAATAGATAAAGAAAAGCACAAACACTTCTGATAGAAGGTAAAGTTAGTGAACGTACCGCCGTTACTACCGTGGTCTAGTGAGTTCCGGCTTAGGAATACATTTCGATGATGTGGGTTCGATTCCATCTCTGTCGATAATAACTCTTCTTTTCTGTATTTTCTAACAAAGTTCAAAGTAGAATCCAATCCCTGGCTAAATGCTAGAGGGATCACAATTCGACGTTATAGTCGCTTAAACATATGTTTTGATGGGTTGGCGGTATCTTATGGGGAATTGTCATGTTTCAGTGGCTAACCAAAATATCACGTGCTGCGTCACATGACTGAAGTCAGTTGATTTGCAAGGAAAACTGCCCTATGTTATAGTCTTTCGCTACTTTCTGTCTGTTGTGAGAAGTGAGAACAAGTTTGTTATAGTGCTATTTTTTCGTATTGTTTATAATATTGCACCCTACTATTCTCGCAACAGACGAAATAAAAGTTTTCTATCTTTCATGTCTGGCATTGCCAGGGTTGACAGCTGTTTCAATCGGACCAGTTTTGCAGATTACCGTTTGAGCATATTAATTTCCTTGATTGTATGACGAGACTACCTCCAGGATGCAGTTGGAAAGTCTCACATATTTTACATTATTATTGCATAAATTGTGCTTAACATCTAATTTTCAGCAAAACAAGCCAAAAATATGTCTAGATGCAAATATTGCTTATTTTACTTACTTCTGTAAGTGGGAAAATGACAAATTTGTCATGGTTATGATTGTAACAATTAAGACTCTTAGAAATTTTCCCAAATAGCAACATATTTGGCCGTGTTCTAGTAGGCCGTGATATGCAGATAAAAGACGATACGATTAAAAATATCATCATCATTATTTTTCATCCTGAGGTAGCCCAGTGCTGAGCGAAGGCCTTCCTCTTTTCTTACCAATCCAGTAGATCGTGTGTTTTTGTATTTAGTTGCTTACAATTCTTTGCCAATCTTGTTCTTCATCTCATTTTGACCGCCCTTGACCATTTTAGTTGATTGATTGCTTGCTTGATTGCTTGAATCTTTATCCTCGGACTGGGAAAGCTTCTTGCAGAGCTTAACCCTGGCAGTTTCGCATACTTGTAGAGGCTTCGGATCACTGACGCAGGCCTGGTCACCGAGATTGACAGAGTGAAGTTTCCGATTGTTGAAGTCTTGTTGCCGGGGAACTATTCCATCCATCAGATGCCGCTGAATGGAGAGCAGTCCTTAACGTGCGTTGCTCAAGCGCACACCCCGAGAGTCGAACCAGCGCCGCTTAATCTTGAAGTTTCTTCGTTCCAGAAGTGACGCGCTAACCAATTGAGCTATCGGGGCGGACTATAGTTGTTTATTATTATTAGTTATTACAAAAACCGTAATTTTGTTTGACTTCAAATCCATTCAGCAGTTTTTAGTCTCGCCATAATATTCAACCCATCATAATAGGTTCATGTGCTCTTTGCATTGATCTTGAAGAGTTAACTTTTTCGCAAGTTTCCAAATTTAAGTACCATATGTAGCTTAACAGTTGGAAGGATGCAATGGTCATAGACTTGTTTTTTGCGACAATGGAATTTTTGATTTAAATATTGAACTTGCTAACCAAGCAATAGGCTATTCTACTTGTTATTTCGTTTTTGTGCTGGAGTTGATTGTAAACTATATCGATCAACTCTTATGATTGTTACTTCATCAATTGCAATATTACTAGCTAGGCCTCCCTACCTGTCTCTGCCAATGCAGGAACATAACTTTTTCTTTGTCTACGTTCATTTAAATACCAGCATTTTTGGCTTTCCTTGTTAAGTTCTTTTAGCCTTCTATGTAGCTGTTTTGGCTTTTCAGATTATGTCATAAGAATTAGGCTATGGGAACGTTCAAATATTACGTAACGCTTTTTTTTCCGAATTTTTGACCCCCCCCCTCCCCCATGTAACGCCAACGTAACGCTTTTTTCAATCCGCCCCTCCCCCATGTAACGCTTTTTTACTACGAATTCAGCACAAAAAACTACCATTCCGTACTCGAAAGCATTACGTAACGTTTTGCTTGAACCCCCTCTCCCCCCGATGTGACGCTAACGTAACGCTTTGCATAAACCCCCCCCTCCCCCTCGAAGGCGTTACGTAATATTTGAACGTTCCCTATGTCATCAGCAAAACGTAACCGAAATTCACTTATAGCCTAACTTAAATGTAATCAAAAATAACTTAGGCTATATCTAGCTTATAAGTTGTACGTACAATAGGCTATTTGAAATACCTAAAAATACATCAAAGGACATCGGAAAATACCTAAATATAATGGTTAGGTTTGCACACAATATTTTTTGTAATCGTGTGTATTGCCTTCCTATAAATTGCGTGATTGTATTAACATGTGTACTTATTGGAATGTGGATTGAAGATGTAATACAATACCGCAAGTGTGGACGTGCGTTAAGTCACTCACATTGCAGGATGTGTCAACACTACTCCTTTTGTTTCTTTGCTCAGCCGAATGAATTGTATGTACATTTATCACATACTGTATGTTTAATTTGCGCTGGTATGGTTTCCGGGCAATAATTTTTATCATCGCTTCAGAAAAAATACATATAAGTTTAGTTATTAGTTTACCATTTTACTGCAAGCAAAGGTCAAGTAGATAGGCTATCGAGAAAAAAAAGCAGGGTTTTCAGTAACAAGTTGCAATTTCAGTCTCATAAATAAAAGATATATAAAAGAATGACAAAGATTGATACCCCATTCTGAAGTTTGGAAGCAATTAAGGCAGGCTTGTCACGTTTTAGAGTATAGTTTATTAGCTGTTTCTATCAAAAACCGACATTCAGTGTTGTCATGTGGTGCTTAAGAAGTTTTTCTGCTATCTTTCAAGGTGTCTTTGCACCCTCATCATCCGTCAAAATAAGTTTTCAGTGCAGCCAGAAATATCTTCCTTATTGTTCATCATTCTGCGAGATGGTTTGTCGTTCTAAATCTTCCTTGCAAGCTTCTTTCGAAAACACTGCGGATGTGCAGTCTCAACAGCAGCACATGGCCTACCCGTTGATGACAAAACCAGTATTGCCTAATGCAAAAAAGACTACAATTTCTTACCACCCTTGCGCTATCAGCAATCGTGAAGAAATGATCAATTTCATGCTTAATTTGTTTGTCGTAAGAGAGCCACTCATGAAAGCATTTGGAGTAACTCCTCAAAATGCCAAAAAGTATGTGGCGTACAACATTGACGTAAGTAACAACGCTTTAGTAGGCTACACACTAGCTTAAACATATGCTTCGGATACGGGGTGTATCAGTGTTTCAACAAAATGGAAAAAATAGTGTTTGTAATTAAAGCATTTAACTCTCAGAATATCTCACCCTGTAAAAATTGCAGTTAACTATAAAGATGTGAATATTTTAAGCTTTCAATTTGTTAGGAAACGTGCAATAATAAACTAAAGTTTTAAAAAAAAATGCCAATTGAATTTTTTTTTTATATATTTGAAAGCTGTGACATTGCATTTCTGATCGACGTTTGAAAGGGAAAAAAGTTTATTGTGAAACATGTAGGCCTACAATTTTCTTGCAACGAAAAAACCCAACTTTTAGAAGTGATTAAAACAATGGAATAGCCTATTGTACAAAATGTTGGTTTTGTGTGTGTACTGTGTATGCTTACAATAAGCTGTAATTAGATTAGCCTACATTCTTATGCCGTTGCTAGTTTTGTACATCACTGATTTTCAGGAATCACTCAATCACACTGCCTCATTTTTTGCTGTGAATAACACCACCGAAAAAATGTGCGGCTTGCGAGTGAACTCCATAGGTTTGCGCAACCCAGAAGAATTGCGGATAAATTTTGGCCCGGAGAGTAATGCATTTGCGAAAGTAAGTAAGAAGTTTTTCCATAGTCAGGGATTTAGAAGAGATCCCTTACCCTGTAGGCTATGTAGCCTAAGATGTTTCCCATTTAATAAGGAAATTTAATTTTTACAAACCAACAGGTAGACGTCGTTAAACGTTGAATCAACGTTAAAACATTGACTTTTGCCAACCGGGATATTGTCTCAAAGTTTCACACTTTGAAATTGATAGCGAATGGTTAGGTCTTTACCGTGCTGATTGTTGAGTGAGTGATAACTTAAGACTTGATAGACAGATGTGCCAAAATTAACACTTTTTAATCCGAAAATAACCTTTTCAAATTGTTGTGAAGTTATTTTCTTTTTTCTTATAATTGTAGCCTACTTGTACACAATATTTTGTTGGCAAATTAATAATACAATTTAACAAATGATGAAGTTAATTTCTACAGTTTTAGGCCTTATAATAATAAAGTGAGAACTAAGTACCGTAATCGAAATATTTATCATTATCAAGTGGCTCTGCTTCCAGACATTAATCTGCTGAAGCACATCCCTTTCAATAAATTTAATTTGATCCGATAATTATATTGACCGTTGGCTGCATTACCGAATGGTGAGAGCCCTAGTTCAACGTTGGGCGCGGGTTATAACGAAAAAAAATTATTGGACAAGTTATTTCGTTAAACGAAGCAAATCGAGTTAAGTAAGAGTTTCACTGTCCACTATTGTCTGCATCGCTAACAATAACTTACTCTACGGATTTTTGATTTAAATGATATTTTGCCTTCTGTGTGATACGAAGCATTAAAACAACACAGATTTTTTAGAAAAAAGTTTGGGCTACACTGTTTCTTTGTTTAGTGAGTATGTAGTCTATGTAGTCTACTATAGCCAAGTTTTTATTGTTTCTGATCAGGGGATTTCAATAAGAAAATATTTGTAGGTTTACAGTTTTCGAGCAACAAATAATGTCAAGGTAAACGAAACTCAAATTTGTGTAGTGGTTTAAACATAAGTGATAGACAGCATAACCCATCTGAATTTTAAAGACAGCTTACTGATTTGAAGTCGAATATCTGCCTTCGAGAAATTACTAACAAGAAAAATAGGCTAATAGCCTAAGATATGATTTTACATAAGCGTCGATTTGTAGTTATTTTACCTTTACAGATGATCCTTAATTGAAATATCAATTTAGCAATCAGTCATGTTCTCTAAAATTTTGAAGATTATCATACTTAGAAACCATTGACAATTTATATGATTTTTCTTTTACAGTTTATGCATTTTGTGGAAGATGAAATGGATAATTTGTTGAACACCGAAAGATGCATGCGGCATATAGCAATTTGTGTGGATCCGTCTGCTTCTCAGTGTGGCGTTGCAACTGAGCTGATGAAACTATCTTTGGATTTTGCGAAAAAACAACAACTTTTGGGATTGATGGCGATGTGCAGCTATGAGCTTCCTTACATCCTGGCTACAAAGATGGGATACAAAGTTGTAAAAACTGTCTCGTATCACAAATATGCAGATCACAATCATTCGTTAAGCAAACTACAAGTTCAATCCTTATTGGACCTTGCTATCAAGGAAGATGTTGCAAGAATATTACTAAAAAAATTACCATGAATAACATTAAATTGATGTGAGATTTTTACAGTCGTGCAAACTAGCATGATTGTGTTAAACAGCCAAAGAAAGTGAGTTGTATAGTTTTAGGAAGATAATTTATTGGCTTTTGAACGTACAGTAGGCGACACCGGATACAAACGATTTAGTTTACCCTATCGACAAGGGGGGGTCGTTTTGATCTTATCACCATTTTGCTTCTGTTTCGTAGAAAGGCAAATAGGAAATAAACGACCTGCGTTTAATCTTCAAACGTCAAGGCTAAAAAGTCATGTCATGAAACAACCGAATAAGTCTGCTCCTTCTGGCATATGGCAACTGAAAACAATTTTATCTGACGGGAGTGTCAGCTGTTTAACAGGAAACAGTTAGTTTACCACAAGCTGTCACAATTAATTCTTGGTCTACTTACTTTATTCGTGTGGAGTAAGCTGCTACAATTAGTAGCCTATCTGCTTCAATAATATCATCAAATCAAGTTTAGGATAATAAATGATAGGCCTAACATTTATCGTTTACTACGTATTCTTGCTTGTGATTTAGCCTATAAACAGTATTGATATCAGAGATGAATGGAATCTGATTTTGTTCACTCTCACTGTATTCTGGTTTACAGCCTACGCAAATACTAAACCATTCCAATTCAGCTCCAGAAAATATCATGGTGTAGGTGTAGCCTATAGCCTATTGAATCCAATCATGTTAAACTGTGAATTGCTGCTCGATTTATTAGAAAATACGCCTATACTTTTTACAGAGAAAGCAAATATATTCGCTGAAGACAGTTAGTTTCTGTGGTTTTGTTCATTCAGCAAGGCTTCAAAACACGGATGCAGCTCCAATTACCGAGCGTTTGACAAAATATGCTTCTTCTTGCTAGTGAAGCATAGGCTACAATCAGAATCAGTTATAGACATTTTTATTGTTTAGTTGAGTTTATGTAATGTCCACCCATCACAACGTTAGTCCACCTCGTTAGCTCAGTGGTTAAGCGCCCCACTCAAGATCACGCCGCGTTGGTTTAGCTCTCGAAGTTTCCGCTTGAGCAACGCATTTCAGGATTGCTCCTCATTTAGCGGTACCTATTGGATGGAATAATTCACAGGCAACAACTTACACTTCAACAACAATCAGAAAATTTTACTTTGACAATCTCGGTAAACATCCCTGCGTCAAAAGCCTCTCCTGCTCTTTAAGTTATTTATGCGAAACTACCCGCAATACCCTATCACAGGCTTTGTCAGTCCGAAGATGAAGATTCAAAACCAACCAACCAAAACAAACCTCTATGAGCTTGTTTGAGCCAGCTAACAACATCTATTTATTGCCTTAGCCTACTTGTTACTTTGGTTTCTAAGTCAACTTGAAGGGTGAGAATTTCGCCACGAAGGTATAGCACACGCAACCGCTTTTTTGCGCTTCTAAGATAGACTATGACCTAATCTTCACTGACGCACAAACAGCATTTTACAAGAGAACTGATGGAGAGTTTTAGTCTACTATTATTTTCAATTAAACTTATAGACAAATAAAACCTAACAACCACACGGCATTTATTTTATGTTATTATGTTAAATGACGTGTGGTTGTTATTTGTCTATGATTAAAAAAATCACCTCTCTATCAAAATTGTAAAAGTGTTTTGATTAAAAACTCTTCTTAACTTATTAAGCGTTTTCAATTTTAGCAATTGTAAAATGTTGAAATAGGCTAACACATGTTTTATATAGCTTCCTTTGAAAAAGAAGCAAGTTAAGTATAAAAATCTATTCATAGCCTATGCAGCTATGAGAGTAACCTAATCCTAAGGAATAACAATTAGCGCAAAAACTGAATTTTCATGCTTTAATTTGTGGCTAGCTTTTTTTGGCTGTAATCTATAGTCAGAGCGGAAGCCGCTCTGGTCGTTGTCGTTTTGTATATGACCCAGGGCCATGTCCTCAATGGAAGCAAGGGAAGCATTGCTTCCCCTGTCAAAATTGAAAAAAATAGGTGATATTTTTCAGTAGCCTAGCCTTAAACGATTTCGTAATTTCTTTACCTGAATACGAATTAAAACAGCTATCTTATGTCCCCGTATGATTTCAGCTCGGTTTTAATTTTAAGAAAAGTTGGAAGCTTACGGAAGCAGAGATTTGTAGCGCAACCTTGCTCTCGTTTTTGCTACCGTAGGCTATAGGCTAGGCTACGAAGAAACAAGTGAGAAACAAAGAGAAAAAGCAGCGCAAAGTTTACGCGATTTAGGTTTCTTTTAACTAGCCTAGTCTAATCAAGCAAATTTTCAATCGCTTACTCTAACTTTTGGGTATTCTCAATGTATTGTAGCCTACCGGTAGGCTACGTAATGAGAAAATCAATTAAAGTCGTTGTCAGGGATCGGCCTCGTAAGGAAAAGTTTGAGCCTAATGTTAGCTTTACACTGTAATTATCCTGGCTGGATAGAATTTGGCATATGACAGGATATGTGAGGTCTAGACTTGACTGAAATGAATGCTGACTTAAGCTACTATACTACAGCAGTAGGTAGGCTAGCTGTAGCTGAGCATTTTAGCTGAATTTTTGTGTAGCTGAGTTTTGGTGTTTTCTAACTGTAGCCGCAGTTTTTGCCCGTTCCTGGCTGTGTAAGAACTACCTTTAATAAGTGAATAGCTGTTTATCTGCTAATAAATTTCATAGAAATATTTCAGGGGGTCATGCCCCAGGACCCCCTAGAATACGCGTACCTTCGGCACTCTTTAAACTTCCATAAGTTTTATTGCTTTCCTTGCTCGACCGACCAGGATACGCCACTGATATGATCACATGTGGGCCTATATATTTAACATTCGACCTTGTCGAACTTGGCGGAAAATTGGTTACGGTTTGATGAATATCATAGGTTACGCTTAAGTAAGTACAGATGATACAGTTTATCCACGTGTCCTTACGTCGAACAATTTTATTGGTCGATATGCTTCGTTTCTTCCGGAATCCGGATGATAGGACCGGCAAGTGTCAACAAAGCAATTGTTCGATGGTTATTATCGCCTGACTGTTTTTATCAATGATTCTTTAAAAGATTTATAAGAAAACGTGTAGAAATAATCGAAGCTCTGGCCATGTCATGGCACATAGACAATCTATCTGAGAGAAAATTATTATTTGATAATCGTTCAAATGACCAGAATCAATTACTGTATGTATTTATCTTGGTCTTATTTTTATGTGGCAATGTCTTTCAAGATTTGATTGGCTATTTTAGTTAGAAATTGGCGACTCTTCCGTTCAGAGCTAAACCTATGATGCAGATATGAGAAAGATAACCTTACCATAGTGATAGAAGAACACCACCTGGCACCTGCATGGTTGATAAAGTGGGTTTGTATTTGGCTGTAGTAACAGATTATGTTTTTGTAATGTTACTAACAGTGCTAAAAGAAGTTTAACTATAGCCTAGCCTGTATTGTATTTTCTCTTTTGCAATGTAACCTAAATTGACAAAGAATTTTTTTTAAGGTGTTGCAAGTTTCAGAGGTGTAGGATAAAGCTATGGTCTGGGTTACAATAGGGGGGTTGTCATTCCAGGAACTTGTAGACTACATACCAAAGTAGCCCTAGTCTATCTGCTCTTATATAACAGAAAGTACATCAATAGTTAAATCGTTTTATTTTGATGGGCTCTGAGTTCTAATAAAACATAGTGCACAATTGTTTACTCGGTACAATATATAAATATGCTTTGTTAGTACTATGTCACAAAACAGACAGCAAAACAATAAAAAACGGAATGACAATGTACTGTAGTCATTGAATCAGTTGTTCATTTTTTGCCATCCCATTGTTTCATACCAAGGTCTCATAGGTTTTAAGATGCATAATTTAAGACTTGGCCATTTTCCATGTTGCAATTTACTAAGACTCCACACTCATATTCTGATTGATGCTAAAGTATTAGGCATATATCTTCCACCAGTGGCGGACCCAAGGGATGAGATGTTTGGGGGTTTCAACCCCCCACGCATTTTGGCACGCATGTGACGTCACGATATTGAAAATGATGCTTTCAGTCTCTATGTCTTTTACAACAAAGTTTGTCTAATTTTTAACGAAACTGCATTAAAAGAGCGAGTTTTGCCAATGCCAAACATTCATATATCTCAGTCAGGAATTAGCAACAAGAAAACATAGAGACTTACTCTTTATTACCGAAAAATGCCAAAGAAAACATGATCTTATCCTTTTGCTATGCCACCGGAAATCATCATTATATAGGAATATTCATACCAACATTTTTGTTGAAAATGCTCTCAGAATGCACCAAATTCAAAAAATTTTTCAAAATGTTCTGGGGGAAGCCCCCCAGGTCCCCGTCGGTGGGTGTTGTCTTTGGCAAACACGCCATCGGGCTTCGCCTGCCGGCTGTCAACCCCCCCCCCTTCCTGGCTACGCCACTGTCTTCCACTCAATCACACAGTCATGTCATTCTTATTGAACTCTATTTTGGTGTTACCTCAAATCGTTTTGATAAGAAAGTTTTAGCTTTAGCCTATAGCAAATTCAGTACTTGTGATACACTGTAATTTGAAAGCAACTAAACATCGTAGTTGTAAATTGTTTTTGTGAAACCTAGACTGACAAACACTTTTGTTGAAGAATTTAACGCAATATATAATGTCTTGACGACGTTGTGTTTTTCATGAGCATTACAATGTCATACTCTTTCATCAATTGTTTTGTATGTCTAGTGTTCATAAAGAGAACATCTGGATTCCTAGACGTTGTGTAACTTCGTTGTGTGATAATGTTTAAAAGGTATGTCTTGCTGCTTTGTTTTGTGGTGCTATTTATCACTTCCAGAGCTGCTGACGACACAGAAGGTATGCCATGCTGTATATATATTGTGATCTTAAGTTGATATTGATTGTATAAATAGAAATATTTAGATACACGCAGTGCAACCCAACAGCATAAAATCACTTGTTCTAAATCCAAAGCATACTCTTTGATGTTTTACACTTTTTTGTTGATTTATATTAAAAAAGTTTTAACTTAAAGTGGTTGATTATCATCATGTTGTACAATGTACATATTCAATACATTATGACACAATTGATGATGGATTGCATTGATTTTACCAGTGCTTTGTTTTAATAAAAAAAAGATAGATGCAACACAATGACAGCTGGAAATAGTGAAAGGCTATGCGGTCATTGAGTCAGCTACTCGCAGTTTTACATTAAGCTTCTCACCAAAACACGGTCACATGTTCAGTGGTAACGAGTTGAAATTTTTTGCAGAAATTCGTGCAGACTGCAGACACTAATCACTTCATCATTCTTTTTATAATACATACAGCTAAACAACATGTGATGAAATTGGAGTTCGTTAAGTTTGACTAACAAAAGATTTTACTAGATTGATCACTTGTGCATACACAACTGCCCAGTGCCTACATATTTATGTATATCATATTTGGTAGATTCTGATGAGGAAACTGCAACAAGTGATGACACAATAGAAACTACACCCAGCTCCGAACCCGAAAAAGAAAATGGAGTCTACGTATTGACAGATGATAATTTTGATTCCTTTGTCGAAGGAAAAGAAGTGGTTTTATTGGAATTTTATGCACCATGGTGTGGTCACTGCAAGTCTTTTGTGCCAACTTATGAAAAAATTGCACAGGTATTGAAAAGCTGCAGAGTAGGCCTATGCACTTTGGCTTGATACTAATCAGTGTTACAGTTCTCTTAAACTGGTCACTTGTATTTTTTTCAGGGTTTGTCTTTTTAAAGTACTGTATTGGTTGATTGTGATAATCTTTGTCTTTCTCATACTCAAAAAAAGTCTTCTCTAAAGCTTGATTCTTGCAGTTTTGCTTACTTGCAGAGGTTTTGACCTACTGATGCACGCTTTGTGACTGAAGTGGATACAGTGAAGTCTCTGCTTGTTGAGGTGTGATTTCCTATAATTTACTTT
Source organism: Aplidium turbinatum (assembly GCF_918807975.1). NCBI lineage: Eukaryota > Metazoa > Chordata > Ascidiacea > Aplousobranchia > Polyclinidae > Aplidium > Aplidium turbinatum. Next base: position 24,994,048 of record NC_137478.1, read on the forward strand.
GTTTACTAGGACTAGGTGTTGCTGCATTGCTGAGCCCTCTTTGAGATGATTTTCTCAATCACACAACTCAAGAGTTTAACCATTGTTGCTTGCTCTTTTCACTTTGAATCTAATGTTTGATGATTGCTGCAGCAAAAACTTATATACAGTATATGTAAGTATGCTAACTGTATCCAATGCACTTCATGACTTGTTGGATTTTGCAGTCACTGGAAGGAAAAGCCCCTGTTGCAAAGATAGATGCCACTGCCAACCAAGAGCTTGCTTCAAAATATGAGGTTCAAGGTTATCCTACAATTAAAATATTGAAAAACGGTGATGCTCTGAAGTATGATGGCTCTCGTACTGAAGACGGTTAGTAACAATTTTCTAACTTAATAAATATATACATTTTTTTGTGTTTTATTGCTGAAAATTCATTTTGAATTTTTCTCACATTTGAACGTTGAGTTGTTGGAGAATGTTCTTATTTAAGGTCTTAATCTCCGTATGCTCTGCCGTGTACCAAAAACCAACATGCATATTTTTAAAGTGTCTCTTGCGGTTACTATGTAATATCAACATTATTTTTTCAGCAATTGTCCAAAAAGTCTTAGAACTTGCGGACCCCAATTGGAAGCCACCACCCGAGGCAGTGTTGACCTTGACCCAAGAAAATTTTGATTCCACTGTGGACAATGCTGATATTATTTTAGTCGAGTTTTATGCGCCATGGTGCGGCCATTGTAAGAGACTCGCTCCAGAATATGAATCGGCAGCACAAGAGTTAAAAAAACATGACCCTCCTATCCCCTTGGCTAAAGTAAGAATCACGTACTCCTACACACTGATCGAATTAAAACCTACAAATGCAAGGCACAGAAAAAAACTCCTAAAAATTGTATCTTTTTGTTAATGCTTTAACTTTATTGTGTTTTTTACTGCTTACTTTTCTTCACCAAACCAGGTTACATTTTTTGTTTGTTTGTTGTACCTTTAATACTTTTTTCTAATGCCTGCTGACTAAGCTGCTATCACATCGCCTTGAGGGTTTTTGGGCAAACAAACTTTGCAGATTTATTGCCTATTTTATGAAATTCGAAGGAATGAAAAAATGTAAATGCAGTACAGGGGATACAGTAACTCGAAAATCTTATGTGATAGAGTTTAAAAATTTGGAATCAGCGCCCAAAATTACATCTGGAATGGATAATTGGATATATATTCATATGTTAGTTTCCGACATAGCCTACCATGTTTTTTGACGCAGTGTTGTAAACACGGTAATATTTGGACATGTCAACGAATTCAAACTTTTGATGGTTCAAGTTACTATCTTCAACACTTCTAGCACTGTTTCTGTTGGAAAAAAGCAACTAATCACTTATGTGCTTGTAGGTTGATGCTACTGCAGAAACTGATCTTGGTAGTAGATTTGACGTGTCTGGATATCCTACCTTAAAACTTTTTCGACGCGGTCGAAAATACGACTACGATGGCGGGCGTGACAAAAACGGTACTTTGCTAGTTGTATTATCTTCATTGAAATACTTATTACTATCACTGTACTTTCATTATTTATGAAGTTTTTTGTTTTGAAATTCAGTAAAGTACTGAGTTCCAGGTTTGTCTTCTGTAAAACCAAAAATAGTAGTTTGGCTTTTAGTTTTGTATTGTCACGAGATGTGAACGGTTTGATGTACGGGACATTTCTTGTGACCAGTGCTTACCGCCAGCAAGACATCACCCTTTAATTGATTTAAACATACTGTTTTATTTACACGTGCGTACAAGCAACATGAAGAATTGTATAAAAAAACATACATTTTGCTTTCACTTCGAGTTTTTTTGTTGTTGTTGAGTATCTGTGTTTTTTGTTTTTTTGACTATTTTTTCAACTTGCAAATACGGTAAATAACAACTGCTTTTGAATTATATTTTTTATCCTGTATAATCTGATCAGTTAAAGTGAAAAAAGCATAGATGTTTGTTTTTGTGAGTTTGCTAGTCGTTTGTGTTAAAACATTTTTCATTCTGCAGGGATTGTCAGATACATGCTTGAGCAAAGCAAGCCACCATCAACAGTCGTCAGTTCTGTTAAGTCAATGCGCAACATCCTCCACCACACCTATGACGTGTCTATCATTGGCTGCTTCACTCAGGATGAAAACGCTGCCCTTGAAGTTTTCCAAAATACCGGTAAGAATTTTTGCTTTTGGTGAAGTTAGGCACACAGGCGGCACTCTATATATATGATATGTCTTCTCTTAGCATTTTTTTTATGTTATTTGATTTTTGGGCAAGATACATTTTCACGACCCGAGTTTAATTAATTCTTTTTAACTAATTATCTGTGGCAAATGAATAATGCAATGATGTGTTTGTTGTACCCATAGATCTGCTAGAAGACTCCTCGAGTATTGAACAGTGAATACAACAAATATTTCTTTTCTCTTGAGAATCAACTTAATTATTTTGTCTGAAGATATATACGACATACGTATATAATAACTGCAGACAGGACGCCATGTTGTTTCGACCTTAAGGTCTCCTCAGTGCATTAAACGTACAGTAGTTAGAACGACTTATTACTGTATAAAGTAACTTAGCGTGGTGATTTTTCATTTGTGGTATATATACTACTTTATAAAAAAAACAGATTTATTTAATTAACATGTTTCATGCGCGAATTTGACCATTTGAAAGGGTGTCTTTGTTTCGTGCTTTTGCAGTTCATCAATTGCAACCTATTAAACTTTTTTGCAAAGTTTATAATTTTAACTTAATGCATGTTTATTTTGCCCCAGGAAACAGCCTCAGATCCGAATATGACTTCCATCACACGTTTGATGAAGACGTGATGAAGAGTATAGGTTGTTCTCTTGGCCACGTGATCCTTTTTCACCCGGAAAGATTCCATTCGAAATACGAGAAGAAAAGCTACACCCTTGCTCTTGATGTACGGAAATTAAAAATAATAGCTTGTTGCACACACACCACATTTTTCGCTTTTTAGTTGTTTTTTTAGTTAAGCCGAGCGTAAAGTTATACAACTACTGCTTTCGCATTTTACATTAAAAGTTTGGTAATTTCGATGTAGGCTATGTGTTCTTTAACTGTAAAAATTGTCTTTTGATAGACAATTGGTTTACTATATTTTATGTCGACTCAGCGTTAAGTTAGCGTCATATAACCACAAACATGTTTGGTTTGATGGCAGAGAAAAACTTTACGCTTAGTTATTTGTTAGGAAACTTGTATTTAATCTAAAGAAAAGCAGTTTTTTTAAACATTTAAATTACCTCAGTCTGCATTGAAAGGTTCGGTACTATATGTAAACTTCTATATGGTGTCTGTGTTAGAAAACTACACACGGTATTTCAATTTACAGCATTACTTCTGAAACTGAAGCTATATTGTGCAGGAAAAAACAACCAAGGCCGATCTTGAGAAGTTCTACAGTGATCACGCTGTTCCTTTAGTGGGCCAGCGAACAAAAGATAACATGAAAAAGCGCTACACAAAGCGACCTCTTGTGGTGGTCTACTATGGCGTGGACTTCAGCTATGATTACAGGTTTCTGGCTGTTTGCTTGTGTGTTAGGTTGGCTAAGGTTTTACACAGTTTGATTGCTAGCGACGAAATCATAGCAATCTACAGACACAGGCCTTCCCAACGAGTGAAACATTGATGTTGACCGAAGGCTGGTGTGATTCGGATTTCGATCTCAGGGTGAAATGTAGTTTATACTTCTTTAAATTAATAGTTATCAGACTTCAACGGTCGAAATCTGATTACTGAATCTCAAAGAACTGCAAAATTTCTGACGTTACTGTAAAAAAGACAAGTCTTTTCTAGTTACTAGACGTTACCAAATTCTCTTCGAATTTCCAATATTTAGCTCAATAGTTGCTTGGTAATAGCAACACAATGATTATAGAAAATATGCACAAGAGTATATTTATCAAGTATTACTTTTAGACTATCAGTCCAGCGTAGCAGTCCAGCTCCCAGTCAAATTTGAAACTCGCACACTGGCATGGTCTGCGTATATAGCGACAACGTGATAAAATATTAAGTTGATAATGTAATGAAACTCGTCCTGTCGAGATACTTGCGTTGCTTGCCGCTTGCTTCTATCTGTGAATGAGGTTACTTGCCGCTTGCTTCTATCTGTCAATGAGGTTGCTTGCCGCTTGCTTCTATCTGTCGATGAGATTGCTTGCCGCTTGCTTCTATCTGTCAATGAGGTTGCTTGCCGCTTGCTTCTGTCTGTCGATGAGATTGCTTGCCGCTTGCTTCTATCTGTCGATGAGAATGCTTGATTCTTTCTATTATTCTACTACTAATTTTCTCCCTCTTTCCAAACATCTGTGTTGACAATCTTAGTCATTAATTAATTGTTTTTTGAACAGAAAAGCTACTCAAGTATGGAGAAACAAGATTATAGAGGTAGCCAACAAAATGAAGGACGTCACTTTTGCCATTGCGAAAGAAGATGACTTTGAAGGTAAGATTTATGGGATATTGTTTCAGTGAAATAAATTTATTTACTTTTTCTACAGTAATTTCTTCGGTATATGCAAATTTCAATTTGGGTGTGATTTCCAATCAAGTCGTCTGTTTGTTTGTTGGAAATCCAGGAAGTATGTTTTAAAAGTGTTAACTTCTTGCTGTATTCCCGCTTTAGGGTGAAACCACCATTCTGAGTTGCATTCCCTTCACTGCATTCTGCCCTAGGCATCTTTTATTTATGTCACTACAGAGAGAAGTCCTTCTGCAGCCTCTTTATTTTCGTTTTCGTCTCATAGTTTTCTTTCCCATTTTTACTTGCCTAGTGGATGCAGTACCCGCCTGTGAGATATCGGTACCCATTTGTTCAATAGCCTATTCCATCGCGTTATTCAAAGACCTTTTAAATATATAACTTAATTTCAATCCTCTTAGCGCTCAACAAAGGAATGGAGGGGGTGGTGGGGTTAATAATACCGTACTCGGTTGCACATATTCACGATTGCACTGAAACTGTCTGTCATGCAAGTACATTAGTACAGCGCTATATTAAACTTTGTATTACTATCGGTAGTTTATTGTAGTTACTTTGTTTCATCCCGGACACATTATTGAAAAACTAAATATGAATATTATCTTTTCTTTTTCATTCGTCTCCATGTCTTCGTACTACCAGTGTATTAGGTCTTCCTCTCTGCATGTCCTTTAAAGTCACCCACATTAACATACTACATTGCTTCTGCTCTTGGAATTTCAATTGTTAAAAATTTGCAGACATTTTTAAGCAAGCAATTCCCTTATACTTTCACAGATGAATTGAAGAAAGTAGGATTAGAAGACTCGCCAGAAGAAATTAACGTCATCGCGTACGACAGCAATGAAAGGAAATTTCCCATGGATCCCAACGATGAGTTCGACGGTGACGTATTGACAGAATTCGTTCAAGATTTTCAATCAGGTTGGTTAGCATCTTATTTTGCTTTTATTGTTACATACTAGTCACTAAACACCCAGACAGCAAATTAATCTTTTTTTTACATTGAGAGTTTTGTCGGCAAGATTCAGTTGTGTACTGTCTGTGAAGCGGTATACAACGAGCTACTTCTTTTATGAAGCGTTGTACAGAAGCTCTCGCCACTCGACCAACAAATTGCTCGTGCAATCATATTCTACTAAACTGAATCCGCCAGCTGCATTGCCGCGTGCTAAGACCTCCGGTGTAACGGTCCAGGACTGCGGTCTGAAAGTTACCGTAACTTCTGGACCGCGTATACGCGGTCTGAAAGTTACTGCCAGTCCAGAAGTTACTAAAACAGTGTTGTCAGATTTGACGCTTGCAGCAGATTTGTATAAATGATTTCAACATTGGAAACATGTTGAACTTGAAGACTTATCCACCATTGCATCATAACAACAGGGTTTACAGCAGAAACGTAATTGGGAATGAAGGGAAAATAAGATGAAAGTTAAAAGATGAGTTTTGTACCAGAAACTGTTGCTGTATTGGAATGAAATTTTAATTTGTAACCTAACAATTTATGTAGGCCATCATTTTAACCTGATTTGTTTGTATTATACCATTTGAAGTTGTGTTCGTGCCTTACGTGCGTTGGCAAATAAATTTGCATGGGGAGGTGATTAACTAGATGACCACTTAGCCTATAGTCTTTTGCTGTCATTCTGATTGTGCTATGATGCAACCACGGCGAGCTATAATAGAGGCCAGCGCATCGTGCACGCACGAGATCTGACTGACGGCCGATATGCTTTATGTAAAAAAACACGATTTTGTCACTTTCCTGGAACGTTATTAATAGTTAGGTGATGTTTCGTCAAAATTTATTAATTATTGTAATTAATATACAAACAATATCACATGGATATAACTTGATCATCATATGTTTTACTGTATTACAAATAGCATTTAGTAATAACAGCAGTTTTAGTAGTTTAGGTAAGCAAATGACAGTGGAATCGCTGCATAATGTTGATAGACCACAATTTCTACGAATCAGTTTTCTGCATTTCCCCTATTGACTTTAAACAGTACGTACTGTAATTCAAAAAATTCAAGTAGCCTACTGGATGCATAAAATATAAAACCATTAACAGTTTAAAAGCACAGAAAAACTTAAACATGGTAGAAATAAAGTACTGAGCATCATACATATCTGCAACTAATTTCCATGCAACATTAATAGCAATTTAAACAAAATCGTGCTGATCAATAGTTTTCAATTGAATCATGCCTTCACAGTATAATGCAGGTGAGCCGGACGTTGCTCAAACTATATCGTTCGTTAGATCGCGCTGCAAAAGATCTTATGTGTTGGCCTTCTAGACAGATATTACATCCAACTCTCCTATACAATCAGAAAATACAGTGAGATTAGAGCAGTAGAAACTAGTAAACAAAAATATGCCTGCTGGTAATTTTCTCCAAGAATAGTTTTGAGTTTAGACAATAGACATATACACAAAACAATAAGCATGTAAGCAGTTCTGGCCACATCAAAATGAGTCAGTGTTCACCCTCTGAATCTGATATTGTATCTCTGAGTCATCAGTTGATGGAGGGAGAGGCACCTGGTGTTGGTTGATCAGGATCAGCGTTGGTCTCTGTAGTTCATACCATTGATAGTGCGATGTTCTTCTGCCATATAGTCACTTATAAATGGTGAAATTCTGTTTTCATATTCATCTGACAGACAGAGCTATACTTCAAAACTTTAAGCTCAACTCTTCAAATATCAACAGTCAATAAATTAATCAATGAAGCCAGTCTGCCTAGCCCTAGAGTGACTGCCTAAAAAGCAAAAACAATAAGGTTAAACAAAATATAAAGCTGTAATTTTACAAAATGAACGAGTAGAAGAGAAAGTCAAATGAGTCACAATTATATTGTGATTTACTACAATAGAACTATAGAAGTGGTTAATTGTAAATGGTGAATGATTACTACTGATAAATGCAGCCATATAACGAAGTAGAAAATGCTTACTAAATAAATACAGTAGAAATGTTGTTTAAAAACATTAAAAGTTGCATGGAAAGTAAAAGCTTACCTGGAAAAATATACAAATAAACTACCAGGCATTTTTATAACATCCAGATCAGCTAAATAAAGATTCAAAGAAAGATTATGCCTTTAGCTATCAGCATGTATAGACTATATTCTACGAAAGTTTTAGCACTTTCAATGCACTTTGCACTTCTGACTGAGCCAGTTTTCTTCATTTTTTCTGCCATGCTTGCAACATCTAGCCAGGGATATCTAAAGAAGGGGATGCGAAGGCTCACAGCGATTGCCTTATTCTTATGACACTACCAGGGCGGTAGTTTGTAGTGCGTAAAACATGCAGTTCTTTTCACAATTGCAGAAAGTTTTGTTGTGCAACTGGTACAGTCAGCTACAGATGACAGTTAGTAAATGTTACATAGAGCATATTTAAAGAATACTTGTTTGGAAAGACAGTTGAAAAGTTACAAGTTAGCTGCTTTTTTTAACAAAGTCTTTGCAGTAGGCCAGATTTAAAGCAAATAAACGGGTAGTTGAATTAACAAGTAACCATGAGCGTGCAGTGAGTATCCAGGCTTGATACTGATAGCGCAATGCAGGTTATCATAACAAGAGTTATTAAACTACTAACAGTGCCGATTGTCAGTTTACGGTAAACAGAGATTATTTACGATAAACAGAAGCCCTTCTATTGTCAGACGTATTAAAAGCCTTCATATCCCCTTCTCTAGATATCCCTGCATCTAGCAAAAACTGTAGCCTTGGGTCATCGGGTGACCGAATCACTGCCCTAGTTGGATCGTTAAATCTCACATCAGTACCAAGTCTTCTGACATTAAGAATCTTCCATAATTTAATGAAAATTTTGATAAAATTTGCTGTACCTGCAACAGGAAGATGTTTCAGTTTCGGATGAGTTTGTAAAGCGGCGACAGTTTCATCACAAAACACCTTCAGACAGGTTGATACCTTTTGCTTCTCAATTGGTTTTGGAGAAACAGCCACATTTGTTAACTTCGAAAGCTTCAGTAGATGATTTGTTTCCATTTCATGTAACCGCTTTAGATCACTCCACTTTGCAACCTGACGCTTACCATCAAATTCAAATTCCAGCTCGCCACACTTTTCAGTGAGCCAGTTATTTCGAATACATTTCATAACATGAACATAATCATACAGCAAAAATGTTCCTTCATCTTTGAGCCATGGTTTCCCCTTAACCGTGTTAAGTTTCCTAAAACATTTTTGGTTGGTTTGATGCCCATCTGCAATAATTGCTAAAATGTTTCCACCAGACTGATTGATACATTGCAAAATAGGTTCACTTTGACTGATTAAAAAATCTGATGTCAAATTACTCACTGGTAGAACTTTTGCCAGGAACTCCGGACCACCAAACAAGCACTTTACCATCATCCCCAAAACAGTTTTTGCTAAGCATTCTGGATGATCTGCAGCTTTGCCGAATAGTGTGCCACCATGGTATGTGATCATAGATTTAATATATACTTCATCCCACAACAAAACACAGTTACGTTGACGCGCAGGTAAACCATCTAAAACATTTTTTAAGAAAGCCAAATCAGTTATGTTATCCACTTTCGAAGTAATACGTTTCAGTGTACTAACACTCGGGAGCTTGTAATCTTCACGAAATCGGTTGTATAATGATCTTGACAATGCGAAATATTCAAATGCTCTAGTGACTGAATCTGGTGAATAAATAGCTTCCCCAACTTTCTCTTTTCCCAGGGCACTCAGTTGCTCAAAAATGATTTGGGTTTTGTGGTTTTGCTCTTTATGTTTTAAAAATCGAATAATTTCATGAAGAGTAGACCAACGATTGCAAGAAGTGACTCTGTTTGCTGAAAGTGTGTTAACTGTACATGAGGATCCACAGTGAAATGATTCATAGGTTAAATCACTTTTTATTTTGATTATGAAATGTGGTACACCTTGCGTCATTTTTTTTGACTGAATAATTTTACTTTCATCATCACTGTACACAAATAATTCTGAATCATGTAACTTCTTCTCAACCTCATTCAATGTAAGCATATCAGCCTTTTCAAACTCTGCGATCTCATCTGGCAAAACACTTCGAACACTGACAGAAGATTGTATTGTTTTTCTGCGTTTGAGAGGAGGTGAGGACAAACAGCTTCTTGGAATATTGGGAAAGACACTTGGGGGTTCACTGGGGCGCAGTTTTCCACGACAAGCAACCATCTTGCAATCATCTGGCAAATGTTTGCGACAAATCGCTGTGTGTTTCGTTACTACTAAATTTGAACGCGGTATCATGGCTATCCATTTCTTTCTGTCTTCCTCATCCTGTGGAAACTTATATATGGACACAACAATCCCAGTAGACTTATAATTTGAATTGCAGTTTGGTACGCAACACTTTAAAGACATTTTTTAAAACAGAGGAATTATCTTTCATGCAAATTAATCAGATTAGTAAATCTAAATAATATCAAACCATGCATGTTAACTACTTTCTACTGACATGCACATCATGAATTCTCAAGATGTATGTATTGCAAAAATCAAAACATCTCGAGAAATAAATGAAAGCATAACAAATAAAGATCCCCCATCATGCATGTATTAAATGAAGATGCTACAAAACTAAACAGTTGTTGAAACTGGGCAGTCAATCTATTAAAAATTGTTGTACTACCAGTATAGCCTATTGAAAGTTACTATTTAAGTCATGGCTTACGTAATACAGGCCTTGCCATCGTGCGAGCTGGAGTCCAAGCTGGAGGCGAACAAAAACTCATGTCTATAACTTGCTAAACACACTTTTCAAGGCATGTTTGCCCATTTTGTTAAATCCTGCTCGATTGATACCATATCAGTAAATAATAATCTTTTTTTTTTAATTATTGATAAGTTATATGCATTCTACGTTTGATTTACAATGAATGACACATTTAAATAAAGCACATAGTGGAATAAAAGGTGTTAAATAAAAAGGTACAAATGCACACAAGAAAACAATATTTCTTGGTCAAGCATAATCTGCTATTATTAACGTTGATTTAACGTCAGTAACGCAAATACAAGCACAACACAAAAGCACAATGAAAGACAATATGTATGGGTCATTCTATTATAATACAGTCGAAATTTTGTAACCCATCCTCTCAGAATTTCTTCATTTTTTTTAATATGTTAGAGCTATTAGGAAAAGATGAAGATTGGCATTTGTACTGTCAAAATCCATCAAGCGGTTTTTAAAATATTAACGAGTATATTTTTGCCACTAAAGGCGCTGTTTTCATATCACAAAAACAAAAATAGCTTAGAATTCGTATTTTTTATGATACAAAAATAATAAAAATATGTATTCTTATAGTTTTTGGGGCAAGGAATTGAAATATGTTATTACATTTGTGAAAAGAGCAAAGAAAAACACTTTTTTCATTGTACAAAAGCTTTGGGCCACTCCATTTCAATGCCCCATATCTCAAATCTGCAAAAAGATTTCCCCCCCAACTAATGCATGCTAAACTGTCACGAAAAGCTATCTGCTTCATGTAGAAAAGTATGATAAATACATTTTGTTGCAAGCTTCTGCAATTGACATGAAATTTTCATTGCTACAGTATATTCATAATTTTTTCAATCAAGACTTGAAGTGTCATACAATTAAGGCACTAATGATGCTCTACAGTAGTAGAGCGAAATGCATATGCCATAAATAGGGCACTGCTGATTATTGATTTTTTAATAAAAAATACATGATCACACAGCATATGCATCATGATGTCATGGTAAATGTTCAATTTGATTGGTGACAGATTTTGATTTAAAAGACTTTCATTAAGTGCATCAAGTGCACCTTCGTTATCTGTAATTGCAAATTCTGATCTGTCAGCTTCAGATGTACTTGAAGATTAGCATGCATCATCACACTCATCCGTGTCAGACGGTTTGTCCTTGGCTAGAATATCAAGCTCTTTTTTGCTTGTCTTTGGCAAGTGATGCATAATTTCAATCCGGGTCACTGTGATCCGGGTGTAATTGCATTGTGGGTTTTTATCAAACTTCTTGACATGAGTATTTAATGTAATTGATTGGCGTGCTTTGGGAAGCTTAACTCCATAATGGAGTTGTAAGAGATTGCAGCATCTCGTTTGTCTCTTTTCACATCGCGCAATATGTATACTTAATAAGGATAAAGGCATATCTTTGCACTTAGTCGTACATGCAATCTTCCACTTTGACTCCCGCTCTCCATTATGCAGTTCTAGTTCATTTCGTTTCAACTGTGCAATGGGTAACAATTCTTGTCGTTTGGTATACCACGTTTTATGACATTCATCAGACTCCTTTGATTTTCTAATAAAGCACTTCTCCAGATCCATAACTTTGACACATAAATTGTAGCAATAATGTTGTGTATTGTACAGTATGTTCTACAATAAGTTATTTGCCTATTAAATTCCTAAAAGTCATGATGGTAACACATAATACATTGAGCACTCTGAAAGCATTGATCACTATCATATACAGCAGTAGTCACAGTCTCATTAACGACCAGAATTAAAGCAAATAGCCTTGCCATTTTGTTGTTGATGATTTAGCTAGCTTTCTGTATTTCTTATTAGGAAGTGGCTATTTTTCCACACTTAATGCCATTGTTACAATTAGGTGTTGCCAGAGTTAAGATTAAAGTTAGGAAGGTTTAAGGTAGGGTTTAGAGTTAGGAATAAGAATAGGGTTTTAATCTTTGCCCAGCACTAAAAAAAATTTCCAAACTACAAGTTTTTGTTTTCAACAGCTTTAATCTTTTCTCAAATTTGGGCAGAATTCCTTATCTGGCAACACTATTGAGGCTATTATTATACTATTGTGTAAATATAACCACAACCTTCTTAATAACTGAATAACTATTACTAAATTGATTTAACAAATTTAGTCAAGTTTCACAAGTCATTCCATTCATTGTATGAAAAAAATGATAAATTCTTGCAATGAACAATAGACATTCATACCAAGTAACCAACTGCAAAAGTTTACAAGACTACACATTTATCATATCTTTAGCAAGAAGCAAGTAATAATTGCAATTCATCACACATTTACGCCCCATTATGAATTAATTTTTATTAAGTTACCTAAATATAACATGCGAGTAGTTAATTACAGTACCGTATATGATTTTATTCAACCATAGGTTTACCTTTTAGGTTCCTTATAGCCTATTAACCTATTCCTGATCAGTAACATATAAAAAAACTAAAGTTTTAATCTCTTGCTTTGACCTAGCCCTGCGCAAAGATACTCTCTTGGTAAAATTTTCTGTCAAAAACAAACATGCAGAATAACTTCTACTCTGTAATTTGTTTATTAAAATTTTTATCAAATCTTGATTGCTGAGAACCTGGCTGTATCTATAGTAGGGAAGTCCTCTTTGATATTTTGGCTGTTCAAAGTACAGCTATAATGAAAAAACTACATCTATCTAGCAACTTAATGATTGTGAGAAATCTAATGTACAACAGTTAGTGACTATTCACCAGCTACAACATTAGCTTATAACATTACCAACATTAAGAACTTGTATTAGTAGACTATACTTTGCTGCTGTCAAAATTCACATCTTCTTGCTTGCAGCATAGATAGATTCCTGTTTTCCCAATCATTATCTTCACAAAGACCGATTCAACATGTGGCATGGTTGTTAAAAACTCGAACAAATGGCTACTTTAATACACGTTTGTACAAATTATGCTTCTAAAAGTTACACATACAGTAATAAATAAAAAAAAATTGTTCAAAATAAAATCAAATCAACACTACATTGCTATTTCATAACCAAAATAAGAAAAACGCCCCTTTCTAGTTATCGTTAGTTGGCTATCGTTAGTTGGCTACTTTCGTAAAATATTTTCTGAATCATTCGTTGTGACGATACATGCGAGAAATACTACGAGATCGCGGAGGAGCAATTTTTTTCTTTCTCTTTATTATCTTATCGAATCTGAGAAAACTCTTTACTGCAAACAGTGCAAAAACAAGGTTCGCCTCCAGCTTGGACTCCAGCTCGCACGATGGCAAGGCCTGTATTACGTAAGCCATGATTTAAGTTAGTTAAGATTTGTTAGAACTCTATACAGTAAGTACGGTAATCCACACAAATTAATAACATTACATTCTACAAAGATTAGCATTGGTACTGGTATTTAAGAAAATAAATGTAATATCAGTGAAATACTTTTTTGTGAATATTGATATGTCATCTATAAGAAAATGGTGAGTGGACAGAAGAGATGTTGCTGGCAAGCAAAAAAATACGGTACATGAAGATTTGTAGTATAAAGTACAGGTAAACATTTAGTATCAACATTCAAAATTGACTGAAGCTGTTAAACTAACTTACCAGTAGTGAGTAACATTGCATACAACTGAACATATAAATGGAGATTTATTAAATAGGCCTACTCAGGGTTCCCACGCAGTCGGGAAAGTAGGGAAAAAGTAGGGAATTTAAAAACCCGTTTTCCAGACCGGGAAAAGGTTGGGAATTTTGTGAAACCTTCCTCGTGGTATTGAAAAAGTATGGAAAACCTTGATGACTAAATTGTAGATAAAAAAATCCGATATATCGGCATCGGTGATATCGGCCATTTTTTGAGTATCGGTATCGGCAAAATTTGGCTGATACTAAACATGTAAAAAAGGCGCTTGCTGCGGATTTTCTACAGAAGCAAAGATATAGATTTTTTAAAGTATTAACTAATGTCAGATTGATGTAGAAAAATAACAACCTGTTAAATTTTTGATACGTCACATCACACTCCCATGACTTCTTGCGCGCACGTTTTAACATTGGTTGCTTGCAGTGATTCTATCACTCAAACAAAACGTTTTGTTTCAGCAGTTTTGCGTTGTTCGATTCTTCAGTTGTGTAAGGAGACTCAATTTCTCCAATATTTATCATTTGTGTTTCTTTTTTACTCTCAGCAGAGTGTAAAACTAGTAAAAGTTTTTCATCCACACAACATCATGAATTAAATTATTATATCTCAAATCGGCATAATGACGTGACATCACCTAACATTTTATCGAATAATAAATTAACAAATTCGATCGTCACAAGTGGTTTGGTGGTGGTAAACAAATACGTTTTGACTTTGAAGTTCACTGGAACAAAATATCCATTAATCGATATGTAATATATGTACTCAAATTCCGTATCAAGAATAAGTCCATATTTTTTCAGGTTTATGTAAGCTCCAGAGATCAGTAGGCACAACAAGACCTTTTACTGATTGGTTCAGTGAGGGTTCGTGGTCCCGTTGCTCTCATTTTTAGTGGATAGACTCGTTTTCAATTCATTCTTATAAGACATTACGTAATGAAAAAATATGTGATAAGGTTGGAAGACATTATGTCATGTATTTTCAATACATCATCATCATCAACAGTATCATAGCCGATGCGGCCTTTGATGAACTAGATGCTCAGTTCGTAAATTTTTCCAGTGTTCCCTTTGTCGCGCAGTGTCCCAAAGTGTTCTTGGTTGGCTGATTGATGTATTGAAATTGGATATATATAAATGTTATTCTTTGTCTGCCACGAGCACGTTTCCCGAGAAGGCGGCCGCTTAGACAGAGATTTTCGAAATCTTCTTTTCTGATAATGTGACCGAGAAATTTGAGTTGCCTTTGAGTTATGTTGTTCATTAGTTCTTTATCTTGATGTACCTGGTTTAAAACTTCTGCATTTGTGATGTGATCAGTATATGAAATCCTTTTCAATACAAATTGAGGTTTAAAATTTATTTTTTTGTTTATAGCCGCAATCTACCTTCAAAGCGGTATTACAAAGCAATTTTCGATAAGGGGGGCATCAAGAATAAGTCCACATGACTTTTAAGGTTTACATCAGCTCCGGAGATCAGTAAAATATAAGGTTGTCATCTTAGGTGCAACAAGACCATTGATTGGTTGGTTTAGTGAGGATTCGTAGTCCCATTGCTTTCATTTTGAGTGACCATACTGATTTTCAATTTATTCCTACAAGACATTACGTAATGAAAAAATATATGATAACTAAAGATGGAAGACATTACGTCATGTCTTTTCAATTCAAAATGAAGCTTAAAAGTTATTCTTTTGTTCATACTCGTAATCCTCCTTCAAAACGGTATCACAAAGAACAATGTTGTGGCACAACATGCAGCTTTTCAATGAGGTTCGGGAACTGTTTTTTTTTTTTGTTCATCTGCGCTTTAAATGCCGGTCATTCTCCGTTGTTCATCCACTAAGCAGTTTAGGTGAACTGTGGTCTGTGGTTAGCCTACTTGCAACAGGAGTTATACTGTACAGACAGTGGCGTAGCGTAACCATGGCGTGACTTATTTAATTGTGGGGCACTCCAGAAGCAGAAATATTTAACTTGACATGAAAGTTTAGCCTCGGGCGATTTTTGTTCTGTAGCCTAACATTCAAAATTTTACTTATTACCGTATATACTCGAGTGTAGTTCGACATTTTCGTAAGTGGTTTTCACCTCAAAAGGCCGGGTTGGACTTATACACGGGACAAGCTGTTTCCAGCTCGGCAGCCTTCAAAATTAACGCATTTTTGCTGCGGCAAAATTATTGCCGACCTAGATTACTGAGTGTGAAACAGCGTCGGCTGAAGTAAAAGTTTTGAATAAGTTCATTTGCCGTGATTCAAACTTCAGTTTCAAATTTAATGATTTCTTGTTAATTCTAAACTTTATACACTTGTTAAACAATACGCAAAGCAGAGACAAAAGAGCTGATTTAAGCAATCATTTTTTTTTATTTTGCGTGTATGATCGTTCTTATTACGTAACATTCCATGATCGTTGAAGTCGATTAGCGGCCGCACAAAACAATGATGTTAGGTTGGCTAGGTGATAATAGCGGTAAGAGACATCGTTAATGCAGGCAATATCTGCGACCAAGACTACAATACAATACCTCAGTCCTCAATCACGGTGGCCTTTCATTACTAAAACTTACTATTATGACACAACAACAAAGGCAATATCATTCATAAATCTTATTTACTGTACAATGTCTTTGTGATTTAGCGTTCAGAATCACAAAGACAGTGTTCAGTGTTCTTTTCACTTGTAAACTTCATTTAATTGTTTTAATTGTTTTGGTTTGGCTTGTGGCAAGTTGCCATGTCCGATGGAATGAGGCTTTGAATTGCAATTTTAGTATAAATGTGACAGTTTATCCAAACTGATTTCAGTTCGGGTTTTTTTGAAAAAAAAGTGGTTTTTCTTCAAACAGGAATCTTCTACTGCACATCTACTCTACTGTACTTCTACTATTGTTTTTCATACTGATTCGAATGTAATAGAGTCCGGATATACAATTTTTAACCTGTGCATGATCGTGTTTGGAAAAAATACAACACAGAAATTTTCATTGATTAAGCACTGTTAATGCGCAATTTAGATCAAAATCAGGTTGGGAATTTTTTAAATTTAGTATTGGAAAAGTAGGGAATTTTTAGAATTTAGTATTGAAAAAGTAGGGAATTTGTTTATAAAAAATGTGTGGGAACCCTGCCTACTCTATTTGCTGACTTTAATAAACCTGGAAGAAATACAATTTTCTGCCTACTTTACCCACAACATGCTACAAGGAAACTGGGCAGAAACTTATTATTAAAGAAAACATAGATTGGTAATGGCAGTTTGTTGTGAATTTTCTGTGTAACCAATGACTTCATGAACAGATAAAAGCTCCTTGAAACAAAAACATTGTAGCTTATACCTAATTTTGTTAAACTAAGCTGCATAACTGTAACTGCTTCAGCTTTTCATAAAGTTTGTAACTAAACTTCTACTTTCTGGCAAAGATGCATAGTTAGTGAACAAGTTAAGGAAAATATAAAAAATAAGTTCAGTAAAACTAGAACCTTAGCATAAAGTATAGACTATAGATGAAACATCTTCCTCACAACTGATTAAGTTAAGAATAGGCCGTCAGTCACGTTTGAAGTACGCGCGATGACCTGGCCTCTACTAGAGGGCGCCATGGATGCAACCTACGATTCACAATGTAGTGTTATGAATGTTTTATTGACTCGTTGTAGGCTATATGGCGCTTATGAAACAAATAATTTAATTGATCATCGCTCCAAACATTTCAAAGTTTGAATCGTCGCTATACGTGAATCGGTGGCATTTAATAAGCTACAGGCCTTAATATAATAAATAAATAAAAATAAATATATCGTGCAAAGTTTGCATTTGAAGGCTGACTTGTTAGCCGCTGGTCTTGAGTTGTAGTTGACGAACATAGTCTTTGACTATATTTTATGTATTTCATGAAAGTTAAACCAAAGTTGTCTAGTGAATGAAGCACAGAGCCTATTTTTGGTCTGGTTTTTCATAACTACTGTTTTGAAGAAATATAAAGTAAATTAGGCTACATGTAGGCCAACCGGTAGTCAAAACGCCATCAACCTTCAGAGCGTAGGCTATCATAGTCTCACACGCGGGGAAGGCTTTAACTTTTACGAAAGTGTTGAACACTTTGAGATTCCAATGAATTTCCGTTGGACTCCCATCGAAAACACGTGGCACGAAACTTAAAGTCAAGAATAATGGTTTCGTGGTGAGAATATTTATCCTTGGGATTCATCTTTCGCATACTTGCAGAGGGTTTAATCTACTGACCAAGTGAAGTTTAAAAATTTTCACTTCATTT
Source organism: Aplidium turbinatum (assembly GCF_918807975.1). Lineage (NCBI taxonomy): Eukaryota > Metazoa > Chordata > Ascidiacea > Aplousobranchia > Polyclinidae > Aplidium > Aplidium turbinatum. The sequence continues at coordinate 25,012,278 of NC_137478.1, forward strand.
ACAAGTTTTCCCGAACGAATTTCGAAAAAGCACACCCACTTACAATAGCAGTAACTTTTAGACTGCTTCTGCGGCGTTGCAGTCTGGAAGTTCCTGTCAGTCCAAAAGTTACAAGGGCTGCCCGGCGTTTTCGCAATCGATAGAAAAGCGAAAATTGTTTCAACTAAGTGTAACGAATTCATTGCTCTCAAACTAATGCAAGCTTTTCAGTTAACATTACAAAATACTTATAGAGGCCCCACAGCTTATAATTATTAATCTGACCTTTTGAGAGGTTAAAAATTTAACTATTTTTCAAAACAAAATTAAATAAAATTTAAACGAAATATTTGGCAACCCTTGTAACTTTTGGACTGCAGTAACTCTTGGACTGCTACACCGGTTCGACTTATGTCGGAATAATTTTCTTATCTAGGAAGTTCTATGAAAAAAGATCACTCAAAACCAACGAATATTGGTTGTACTTTTCTTCACTTGCACTTTACGTCTATGCCAAAATATGCAATTAAACTAAACGCTAAATTCACAAAAGAATATTTTTTGCACTTCAGTTTAAATAAAATAACTTATTTTCAACCTTTTTTCAGGTAAAATTCAACCCAAGTTCAAATCAGCACCCAAACCCAAAAAGAACAAGGGACCAGTCAAAGTGGTGGTCGCTGACACGTTCGATGAGTTAGTGATGGGGAAAGATACCAATGTGATGATTGAATTCTATGCTCCATGGTGTGGTCACTGTAAGAAATTGGAACCAATATACAAAAAGCTTGGAAAGAAATTCAAGGTGATTTTCACTTTTTCTTGTATCAATCTAAAACGGCAGTTACACAATCAGACGCTTTATTTGCAGCTGATCTAGACTCGATATGGATCTAACCCAATCTTGTAATTATATGCATCGGGTAAAATGGCAGCCTAAAGTACTGACCTGCGACCTATTGCTAAAAGGTTTTGCTTTTTCACCCTTCTCTTAAAATGCATTTCTCATCTTGATGACACCTTTAACGCAACGAGATATAAACATCGGAAATGAAAAGTGGTAGTCGATCCCGCATGTGGTACTGACGAGGACTGACAAAACATTGCGCTGTACTGACGAAGCTATCAGACCGGAGCAGCTTGCTTAAATTGATTTGCGCACAACCAGTCGTCGAATTGCGTGCTTGGTAGCCCCACAGCTAGGGTGGCAACTGCGCCATTATAATCAGCAACACGCAAACACTCGCTGTACTTGCGAGTGCTCAGGGTTGTGTGAATAGCATGTAGGAATCTTTCCTCCGCAATTTCTTTTGTGAAGAATTAATATTATTGTTTATGTTGTATTAAATCGGCAACAACGCTCGATTGCAGGACGACAACTCGATTGTGGTTGCAAAAATGGATGCCACTGCGAACGACATCCCTCACAGCGCTTACAAAGCAGAAGGTTTTCCTACCATTTACTGGGCGAAAGCAGGCGCTAAAGATGCACCGGTCAAATACGAAGGTGGCCGAGAACTGGACGACTTAGTAAAACACATCGAGAAAGAAACCAAGTCTTCTTCCGAAAAAGAAGAGTTATAATCCAGCAGTATTTCTCTCTTTTTTCGATGTATGACGAGACTAGTCAGTAGTCATGTTTCAAAATGCGTTTACAATTTGTGATCGAACCAGGATAGGATATTGTGCAATAAGGAAGCCTTTAATTCCAGCTCTGAATTTGAGTTTCCGTTTTTCTGCTCACCTATAGAAAAAAAAACGTAGCCTAATTTGTAATTTATTGCAGAAAAGAGCACTGAGCTAACGACAAGCGAACTTCGTCATTCTTTAATATTGCTTTGAATAGGTGCGTTTGACTTTGCGTATTGTACATTATAGTTCGTTGCAGAAAAATTATGTTTTAGTTGAAATTATGTTAAAGTTGCAAATCGTCTGTTCATTTTAAAGCAGTCTTGATAGTCTACTTCAAGTTGAACAGCCGAACGCAAGTTTAGAAAATGTTTTTATTTGTTTTAAGTTACACTTATGTCGTTGGCCTGTCCTAGATTTAATGCCACAAGACACATGCTAAAGTTTAAAGTGAAGCAAAATTTTCACATACATTCGTTTTTATTTCGTCACATTTCCTCTCCTTTGCTTTGAAGCTTATTCGTTTAATTATCGGGAGTTAAATACATAATAATAATGTTAGTTTTTATATAGCGCTGTATCCATCGCAGAATGCGTTGCTCCTCAGCGCTTTACAAAGCAGACAGTGTCAAAATGCAGCCTTATAGAGGCGCAACTGAGTACATTATTACCCGAATCCACTCCATTACTCAGTGCCAAGCAGAAATTAGATTCAGTACCATTTTTAAAAAGTCTTTGGTATGACCCGACAAGGTATCGAACCCATGCCTACCGATTCAGAGGCGGGCGCACTAACCACTAAGCCACCGAGCCGGTAAAAACCGATACAAATATTTTCTTGCGTTTGTTTGTTCACAAAGTTTTTATTATGGTAAAACTATGCTTTCTTACGTAATGTTGATGTAAATGTACTTTGCTCCAGACGTCCAGCAAATCACACGCATCATATTTATTTACCCAAACAATTCGCTTTCAATCAAACCTCTTAAGAATTCCCATCACCAAAGTACTCACAAGTTAGGCTACAGATAAAACAAAGATCCAACTGCAACTCGAAGAAGTTTTGTCGAATTTAAATATATTTACATTTTTAACGATAAAATAACAACATTCAGCAACCTAACCAATAAGTATACTTTGAATTAAAAGAAGATTTAGAAACGGGGTTGAAGCAAATGTGTACAATAAACATTTCACAATTTTTGAAAAAGTCAAAATAGCAGTTAGTACGAATCTTCACCCAAAATTTACAATCAAGGAAAACCTTAAGTTACTGGTTTGTAAATATAACCGGCTTGTAATTGAAGAAAATTAGGTTTGCAACTCGTGTTAAAAAGCAAAGGATGTTTTCATGTTATTGTTGGTCTTTACTAAACACAAAGTTATATACCTCACAATTAGTTCAAATGCCCAATCGTTTTGAACGTATACAAAGTGATAAAGAGTCATAGCATTCTTTTTTAATAAAGACATGTGATAGCCACAAAAATGCAGAACAACAAGATCTTAACTTCCTTTGATCAGCTTTGCGGCACCTTGTATCGTTGTTCCCGTTCTTGCAAAGTTCTCGTGATTGGACACTCACGGATTGAATGATGATAAAAATTATGTAACTTAAGAATAAGAAAATAAAAGCCAATGATAGGTTCCACTTAAATTTGTATTCACGTTTTCAGGAACTTTTTTTTGCGAAATATAGTAATGTGCATCACACGACATCTTCTAAGGGTGTCACTATCATCAATTATTTAGCAGTTTATAAGGTGAAGTGCGTAGAACAGGTGAGAAAAAAGCACAAAAACGGCTTCCTACAATATTTAAACAGTCCTCTATTGGTGTGGGCTAACCATTGCCATTGCAGGGCTGTTGTGGTTTTAAACTTCACCCCAAACAAATTCAGATCAAGCTTTTTAGCCTATTACCGACAATATATAAAATTACATTTCATGATGACTAAGTTACAAGCACAATACTTTTATTGCTTCTTGGGAATGAGAAAAAGTCGATTTGGAAACATGATAACCTAATTACAAATGTGAAAAGTAGATCTACTTTATAGCTTGTAAGAGATTCGCAAAAGTAGTTGAAAATGAACAAATTTCATACAATGAGTGTCTTTTAAGTACATCACACAATAGATATGGTAGTTTTCAGAAGTGCTGAACAGTGAACACTCGATGTCTTTTAAACCCAACTAAAAGTAGAAGTTTTTTCAATGTCAAAGCATTGCTGTTATGATTGCCATCTTATCCTTCCGACAGAGTTGTGGCAGATGTGCGTATTGATTTCCTTGTCGAGCCGGTAGGACTTCCAGAACTGCTGCTTGCTTGTTTTTCAGACATGAATCTCTTTTGCAAAGGAATGTACCAGAAGTTGAACATTTCTTTACGTTTCACACAAGTCAGATAGAAAATTGAGACGCCCTGAAATTAAACCAACAGCCTAAGTCTAAAAAAATGTCTGCATTAAACGACTGCCAAACCTAACCACGCCAAAAATATGCTAGGTTTTTAGAATTGACTCATGCTTTTAAAGCCAAGTAGCGTATGGTTTCTATATAGCAAACAGTCATCTATACCATTTAAGACAATACAGTCAAATAGGCTAAATCAGGTCAGTCTCTGAGCAATCTAGTCCAGACAGTGACGAGTTTACAACCGTCTTTTCTTTTTACTGTTTTCTTAACTTTCTGGGCTGTATGATGAACAGCAGCCTACCTTTTTTAAATTTTAACCCAGCAGCCACAAAAACAGCACAATTATCCGTTTGAAAACTACTAATGGGGTCTTTCCGATTGGCCTATTGTTGCATGCCGTGAAAAACATGTTTACGTTTAGTCTCTTCTACCTTTTTAAAGACCTCCTCTATCTCCGCATATTGTTTTCACTGTTGCTGGTCAGAAAAAAAACAAACTAGAACTTCAATGTATGAACAAACCTGAACTGTAGTAGCAATAGCAAATACGTATCCCAGGATTGTTTGGTAAATGGGATCAGGAGTCACAAGCAAAAGGTACCCAACGATCCATGACATTCCCAGTGTGGTAGACATGGTGCCAATAATAGTCAGTTGTCTCATTTTGGACTTCTTTTCTGCTGTTGAACGAATCTAAACAAAGAAATTACATCAATTACTTTAATCCGAAAATTATTCTTTGAGATGAAAATTTTTAATTGTTTTAATTTTAGCCAGTTTTGTCTCTTTGCTGCAGTGGCCGAGTGGTTAGCGCATTGGGCTCGCAGTCGAGAGCCTGCATGTTCGACTCCAGCCACCCGCACTTGCTGTTGTTTCTCTGGGTAAGAAACTTGCTTCTACCCAGTGATCGATTTCGAGTAATGGGTAGTACCAAATTTAAGTCATAAGTAGAGTAGACAACCGGAAACAGACATTGCCGTCGGCTGCAGCGTGGGTCAAGTGTACGTCGGAAGGCGTACACCGATGCATAGCGCTCAAGTCCGCTTTCCCGCAATGCAGGATAAAGATAAGAAAAACAAACAAACAAAATTGGTTGTCCAGTAATTTGATGGATGATAAGATAAACAAGAATTTTAGTAAAGCTACTAGAAAGTTGACTTTCTGAAAATTTACAAGGTCTCGATAGATGAAGGTCTGAATGACAGGACTAAAGTTGGCTGCTCTTTATTCAATCGATGTAGTTCAGAAAACAAGGCTAATTTGATTTGGTAAAAGGATAAATCCTTCGCCTAAATGTCTATCAAACGTGTTAATAGTTTGCTGAAATTGCTATGAAAAATAAACAAAACAAAAAAGTCCTGTCATTTTGAAATAAAGCCAAATACAAGACAAAGGCGCACAAACTGAACCGCGGAGTTGACATACCTGCTTCACAAATACAGGAAAATGACAGGATTAAGCTGCCACATAAACAATAAACATGTTTTCTCCGTCCGACGAAAAAAATTCACTATTAACTCATCTCGTTCAGAAGATTAAGCCTTCTGACAACAATTTCCTTTCTATTTCCTTCTTGATAACGTACCTCTTGCTTTCTGAAAAGCACTTTCTTGCCAACAATAATAACCACGATGAGATTGTTCAGCAATACAAGACCAACAATCAAAAGGAAGATGTAAATTGATGGGGTTTTTATCCAGCACATGTTATCCCCGAGGTAATAAGACTTCGGTCTCGACTGCAGTTCAGGTTCTAAGAGAAAGTTATACATTTTGTCATCCGATGTGTTCAAAATAAAAATAGATCCATTTTGTTTTCAACAGTCAAATTCCTAACAGTTTCAGAACATTTAAAGACCAAAGCAAGGATCTTTTATAGGTCCACCCAAATTTTACAAATTTTGTTAATTATCTTTCACAAACCCTTTCGGCATTTTTTATTTGCCGATTCAACTGTTTTAAATTGAATAAAGTTTCATTAGAATTTATTTAAGTTGACTATTTTGTGATCGTCATCTCTTCAGTCAGTCATTTTCCTCTGAACAGGCAATCTTTTAGCATGCAAGAATTATCCTGTTTATAAGAACTCTTCTTCTTTTGTGAATCATTATTGTTATCAGTCGCTAACCTCTGGCCTACGTGCCAGAACATTACATAGTTTTAAAGACGAAAATATCTTTATAGGTAGGCTAAACTAATTTTACCAGGAGTACAAAATTGTTGGGTGTTTAATTCGGCATCAAAATGTCCAATAGTAACTCCAGCATTCATCGCCACAATTATTGTGGGGATTCCATAAGCAACAGCACTTGCTTTCCACATGTAGTTTTCAGAAACGTTGTGAAACACCTAGTACAAAGAACATAAATGTGTTAAAAATCTTCAGTACCGGTACTTAAAACCAAATTAATCAAGCGTTTATTCTATTTAAAGTATCATATACAGTTCAATATTTTAGCCGATAGTTAATATAATTTTTCTAAGTGAATTCTTTTATGAAGTAGCCTAGGTCTAGGCTTTTTTCACTTTAAACTTGTTTTAATTTAGTGATAAACTAGAAGGCGGAGAGGCAAAATGGGTTCAACCCTCTTATAAAACTTTAACCCTAGAAAGAATATGGTTAAAAGGTTGGTAGTCTCAATGCTATTAATATCATTGATTACAAGGTCTACGAATTGAGCCAACACTTAATTATTTTGTAACTATCAACGATCTACCTTGACCAAAGAGTAATAGATGTTGTTGCTGTAAATTCCCATCCACAGAAAACTGGCAAGGAAAAAGTAATGGAGCAGCATAGTGACGCCGCTGCAAGCAATGTTGTTAGCCAAAGCATGGTCAACTCCAACAACAAATGTAGCGTAAGCGACCAAAAGATTTGCGAAAATATGAATTTGAATTTTGGTAGACAATCGAGTTCGCAGTTTTCTGCGAAAAAATACAGGATGTGAGCTAATCTACAACGAAATAAAATATTATGTTTTTGTGCAATCATTTAACTTCTTTCAACGTTAAAGCTTAAAACTTAAAAGTAACATTTTATTTGAATAAGAAAACTGACATAGCCGCCTTGAAGGCGGCAAAAGTTCCAACTAATTTTGAATAAACTTTAGTGGTTAGCAAACCTAATTGTTTTTATTTATTGATTTAAAAATATGTTTCACGTTACGTTTGTTTATCTTTATGCAATGTCAAATTGGAAATGTATGAGAGCTTCATCAGAAACTGAAATTTTTTTTCCTTCAATCCCATTCGTGATCACAATATAGCGTCAAAACACAATCACGCTTGAAGGAGTTACAAACATTGACTTCCTTTTCTCCTCTTCACTGAATTTATACTTTCTAAGACTGGACATATTCTTTGATACACTGAAAGTCGCCAGTGAATTGAATAGCAAAGCTGCCATTTTTAAATCGTTTCTCCGGTAGTTTAAAAATATAAAAATAGCAATATTGCCAGGTAGAGAAAGAAGTCACAGTTTGTGTTCCTTTAAGTTGGCCTAAAGTGACATTGCCATGAGTGACGTCACATTTTTAAGTGATGTTTATTCTCTTGTAACTGAACTTCAGAAACTAAACTTTCACAAAATCTTAATCGGTCTAATATTTTTATATTTATGTTTTTGAAAATTGCTTTATCTTTTTGTAGCAAAGTATTCATCACGTACACACTGTAGCCCTAAATGACTTACGGGTGCAACACATGGAGAACAACTGCAATAGCCAGAGCAACAATAGTAAGGACGCATCCAACATCACTAAATATATTCAAAGCAATGTCTGATGGAACTTCATAAACAGACTGCAAAAGAAGAAGGTGATGTCAGCAAGTTTGTACAATTAAGACGTATGAGATTAATTTATTTGATTTTTTTTTGAAAAATTGAGGCAATGTTTGGCTCATACGCCGAAGTAATTATAACAAGTAGAAATTGATTGGTTCATTGATTGGTCTATTTTTTATGCAATCCAGTAACATTATATAACAGTAAAATAGCACAGCCCTCAAAGGAATCATACTTTCACAACGAAAGTTGTCAAATTGAAAGTAGCCTACACTGCATTTTACAAGTAAATGACAATGGGAAGCTGCAAAGTGACCATGATGGTCCTCCAGTCAAGTAGCCACACTTAGCTAAGAAAACTAATGAGAAACATCTAACCTACCTACACATTACCCAGTCATAAAAAGAAATCAAACTGACATTCATAAAGTTATAAAATACGATAAAATACATAAATCTAGGTCTAATATTTGATGCTCATAATCAATGATAAAATACACAACACTGGTTTTATGTTGGGAATAACGAAAAATGTTATCACCATATTTTTTTATCTTTGTTTCAATGAGGCTGCATTTCATGATTCAGTTTGAAACTAGTCTTTTCTCCTAGTCGCTGATGTAAAAAATCAGTAGTGATACGTGGATCTTCAAACGATTAGGTTACCCACCTTCTAACTTATGGATGTCCACAAAGATAATGTCTAACTTCAAACGAACCAGGTCATGCTTTTTCTAGAAGTTTCAAATTACAACAACTCAGCCAAAAGCAAAGCTTCTTCTCGTAACGTTACAATCAATATTTTAAACTTTTGTTTATTCCTCGAACTTGCTATGAACTTTTGTATTTAGGCAAAACCCTTACCACTAAGAGAGCAAAGTTTGTCAGATGATTGCACATGCATTTTGGTATCCCTCCTGTTACGTTCAAGCAACAACCTTCTCCAGACCACTGTCTTGTTTCAAAGTTCCAATACACGCATTTCTTTTCTTGAAATTTCACCTTAGAAAATATTCATTCAAACATGAATGATTAATTATTATTTGGATACATCAAACAAATTCCTCATATACACAGGACATTTTTAAACCAAATATAGTTAATATAGCTTTGGTAGAGAGGTACTTTTTAAAAACCATAGACAGACAATCGATAACAACTTAATAACATTGAATTGCATAATTCAAAATTAATACAGAAATGAAACAGATACATAATTTCAAACGTTTTCGGCAAAACTTTCTGCCCTCTTCAGGAAAATATCTTAATTCATCTAAACAAAACAAAATTATTCGTGAAATGATATGATAGTTAATAGTTTCCATAAAGAACCTTAACCGCTTGTTTTATCCATGGTAGGATCTTTAGAAAGCTCTTATTGAAATAAAAAATAAACTTTTCGAATCAACACTTCTTTTAAATGGCTTTTCAGCCATTCATTTTCCCCTCAGTTTTGTACCCCCTGAACTACATAGACAACCTGCCGAACACTCTTCAATATAGAGTTCAGTCTTATGTAGTTGCTTGCTTTAAAAACTAATGTATTTTGGCATGCTAAAAATACAATGATTTTCAACGCACATATGGCAGCCAAGTAGAATGCCAAATGTCAATATAGAGATAAATAGGCCTATTACAACAATAAGCTACACATAAGTATAGCCTACAATCCTACATGATGGTAGGCCTAAAACTACACTCTACCGACTTTTAAAAATTCTTTTGAAGTCAGCTGAAACTTACATAAGATGCAACGCTCGTATTGCTTTTTCTAGTTGTTTCGTCTTTTCCATATGTTGTGTTATGTTGTTTGTAGACAATCTTAATCCGAGGGTCCAAACCATCCAAGCTGATATTTCGTCCAAGTTTGATTGACAAAACCTGAAAGTTATTTTATGGAACTCAAGCTGGTTGTTAGCCACAAAAAAGCATCAAACAACATAAGCATTAATTTCTTGAAACTTGCCTTGTTGTTTTTTCCAAAATTTGGTTAGATGTTCAATTTAGCTTCACCAAATTGACATGGTGAACTGTTAAAATATCATTAGCAATAACGTATCTTCAAGTATATGTTGAGAAAAAACTAAACTGATGCCATATTTGTCACTTAAATGCTGTAGTTTCGACAAAAAAAAAACATAATTAAAAAGATCCCAGTTCTTAGCCTAAAATGTGTTTAGTAAGGGGTTAATTATTCGTTTTACTAACCCCTGGTAATTATAATTTGATGTGTATTAGGCTTGTAAGCAGTGGAACTATTAAGTCAGACTAGTATCTTTAAGAATTGCGCTGATGAGTACTTTTCGTTTAATTTCACAATAGCTTACTGGCCCACATATTCCAATGAAATTATTGTGACTAGCTCGCAATTCTTTCACGTCGTATAGGATTAATGTCGAGTGAGTTAAAGCATTTTCTAAATGACTTCTTCATCTTACAGTGCGACGCAACACAAAATAACACAAGACTTTCAGCAACGCATGCTGCAACACAGTCTTTGTTATTTATTTCAAACTATTTACTTAATACACTAGCCAACAAAATTTTTTTTTTGAAGAAAGGCGTTCTTCCCGGCTATCAGCACAAGGCTGATTACTCACTAGCACAGCGAGCTGCAGTGACGCTTCGCTAACCAGAACGGTGCTAGTGAGTAATCAGCCTTGTGCTGATAGCCGGGAAGAACGCCTTTCTTCACATTGACCTACCCCTGGCACCTGCTGGTTTTGTTGGCTCTTTCTTTCCACAAAGATAAGAGTTAAACTGACTGGTAAAGCGGCGGTCGATTACTCAAGTGGCAAGAATACGGTGCGATACTGATGAGCCCAGCCTCATGGGCGAAACACGTGTCTATCGCTGTCTATTCGATGCTACAATCGGCTGCCAAAATAACTTAAACGTTTAATTGGAGGTCTCAATGGCTGGCGTGGAAGCTACACCGTTCTGGTTAGCGAAGCGTCACTGCAGCTCGCTGTGCTAGTGAGTAATCAGCCTTGTGCTGATAGCCGGGAAGAACGCCTTTCTTCACATTGACCTACCCCTGGCACCTGCTGGTTTTGTTGGCTCTTTCTTTCCACAAAGATAAGAGTTAAACTGACTGGTAAAGCGGCGGTCGATTACTCAAGTGGCAAGAATACGGTGCGATACTGATGAGCCCAGCCTCATGGGCGAAACACGTGTCTATCGCTGTCTATTCGATGCTACAATCGGCTGCCAAAATAACTTAAACGTTTAATTGGAGGTCTCAATGGCTGGCGTGGAAGCTACACCGTTCTGGTTAGCGAAGCGTCACTGCAGCTCGCTGTGCTAGTGAGTAATCAGCCTTGTGCTGATAGCCGGGAAGAACGCCTTTCTTCACATTGACCTACCCCTGGCACCTGCTGGTTTTGTTGGCTCCTTCTTTCCACAAAGATAAGAGTTAAACTGACTGGTAAAGCGGCGGTCGATTACTCAAGTGGCAAGAATACGGTGCGATACTGATGAGCCCAGCCTCATGGGCGAAACACGTGTCTATCGCTGTCTATTCGATGCTACAATCGGCTGCCAAAATAACTTAAACGTTTAATTGGAGGTCTCAATGGCTGGCGTGGAAGCTACACCGTTCTGGTTAGCGAAGCGTCACTGCAGCTCGCTGTGCTAGTGAGTAATCAGCCTTGTGCTGATAGCCGGGAAGAACGCCTTTCTTCACATTGACCTACCCCTGGCACCTGCTGGTTTTGTTGGCTCTTTCTTTCCACAAAGATAAGAGTTAAACTGACTGGTAAAGCGGCGGTCGATTACTCAAGTGGCAAGAATACGGTGCGATACTGATGAGCCCAGCCTCATGGGCGAAACACGTGTCTATCGCTGTCTATTCGATGCTACAATCGGCTGCCAAAATAACTTAAACGTTTAATTGGAGGTCTCAATGGCTGGCGTGGAAGCTACACCGTTCTGGTTAGCGAAGCGTCACTGCAGCTCGCTGTGCTAGTGAGTAATCAGCCTTGTGCTGATAGCCGGGAAGAACGCCTTTCTTCACATTGACCTACCCCTGGCACCTGCTGGTTTTGTTGGCTCTTTCTTTCCACAAAGATAAGAGTTAAACTGACTGGTAAAGCGGCGGTCGATTACTCAAGTGGCAAGAATACGGTGCGATACTGATGAGCCCAGCCTCATGGGCGACACACGTGTCTATCGCTGTCTATTCGATGCTACAATCGGCTGCCAAAATAACTTAAACGTTTAATTGGAGGTCTCAATGGCTGGCGTGGAAGCTACACCGTTCTGGTTAGCGAAGCGTCACTGCAGCTCGCTGTGCTAGTGAGTAATCAGCCTTGTGCTGATAGCCGGGAAGAACGCCTTTCTTCACATTGACCTACCCCTGGCACCTGCTGGTTTTGTTGGCTCTTTCTTTCCACAAAGATAAGAGTTAAACTGACTGGTAAAGCGGCGGTCGATTACTCAAGTGGCAAGAATACGGTGCGATACTGATGAGCCCAGCCTCATGGGCGAAACACGTGTCTATCGCTGTCTATTCGATGCTACAATCGGCTGCCAAAATAACTTAAACGTTTAATTGGAGGTCTCAATGGCTGGCGTGGAAGCTACACCGTTCTGGTTAGCGAAGCGTCACTGCAGCTCGCTGTGCTAGTGAGTAATCAGCCTTGTGCTGATAGCCGGGAAGAACGCCTTTCTTCACATTGACCTACCCCTGGCACCTGCTGGTTTTGTTGGCTCTTTCTTTCCACAAAGATAAGAGTTAAACTGACTGGTAAAGCGGCGGTCGATTACTCAAGTGGCAAGAATACGGTGCGATACTGATGAGCCCAGCCTCATGGGCGAAACACGTGTCTATCGCTGTCTATTCGATGCTACAATCGGCTGCCAAAATAACTTAAAAATTTTTTTTATTGGTGTTTGGTACGTTAGTCCTATTTTGGGGGTTATTTGGAGTATTAATTTCAAAAACGTAATCAGTAGCCTACAGAGATGGATCATGCTTTGACATCTATACATGGAAAGGATTGCATCAAGTGAATTTTTGAAGGCCCGCAGATTAGACCGCTGATTAATATTCTCAGTATTCACCCTAAGTTACATAAACAAAATACAATTGTCTGCTTGGAACGTATTTGTGCTGATTATTATTTATTGTTTTAGGGAATATCACAGTCCAAACGATTATTCTGAATTTGTTGACCACATGGTAACGAATTTTAAAGGTCTTAATTGCACCATGAACATTAAATACATTCTTTATCTTCACCAGCACGTAAATTGCTTTTCAAAGGATCTAACATTCAGTGAGGCTCAAAGTAAATTTTTTTCCCGAAACAGCAAAGCGTTGTAAGACAGCTACCAGCGAAGGTGAAAAGCTACAGTGGTGGCTGATTAGGCCTGCAGTTAAAGCGTCAAAGAAACTGCTCCGATTCTGTCCCCTCAAGTAAGTTTCACTAAACACAATTTTTGATGTTGTGCAGACCTTATAGAACCGATATTTTTACACATTTCTTGGGGGTTTATAATGTTTTTGAGTGGTTTGCGTAAGTACTTCCAGCACCTAACTACTATGATGTTTTGTGAACAACACATTTAAGTTTTACTTAAAATTTTTCTGATGAAAAAAAAAAGAATTTGGGTTTCAGGACCAGGGCCTTAAATACAATACGTTATACCCCCTAAAAAACTAACATTCCAGGCACCAAATTATGTGTTGACCAGAGTCATTTTCCATACCCTTCTGATGGTTTCTCTTGAAGGAAAAAGGCCATCTCTTCCGTACACAACAAATTTAATGGCCATGGGTTTAATTGGTTTGGAGCTGTTAGACTCAGTTTCGTTTTCTTGTGATTTAGCATTGGCTATGTGCTGTTGAAGAGCTTGCTCCACGGTTTTGCCAGGTATGGTAACTTCTAGAGGAACGGAAATGTTTCCATTGCTGTTCCGAATAGTCGGAACAAAGTTGACTTCTTCTTGTTCAACGGTTAAGTTGGCTTCAATTGGTGTGGCCTAATGCAAACAATATTTTGTTGCATTAAATTCGGCTTAAACAACCTTCTCATAAACAAAAACATGTTAATCTTCCTAAAAAATGACAAATAAACTGTAGATTTTTATTTCACCTGAGCATAAATATTTTTCGCTTGAAAAGACACTCCTCTCTTTGGCAAGTCAAGTCGATCTGTAAGAATATCTATAGCTCTGGCCACTTCATTATGGGAAGGATCGAGAGGAGGAGAATCATCTTCTTCATTATTGGATCTTGCCTTTTCTTGCTCTTCGAAAATGTTTTCAATTAACTTTGAAGCTGCTTGGATAACATTTCCAAAAACCAGCTCAGAAACCTGAAAAGTATTATTGCTGCAATTGTAAACGTAATGTTATCAGGACTGCATGTAGCTTACAGTACAAAAGTAGTCTGTTGTTGAATTACACTTGTCAAAAAATGTTACTAATAATGCTTTAACCAGAGACATAAGTGGAGAGCGTTTTTACATAATTTTTTCGAATCGTTTCAGACCTGTGCTTGTTTTATTTCTTAATATTTATTCGTTAAACCAAACCTTATTTTATATTGGTTTTATCAAAATAGAATGAATTCTTCTTCCATAGCCTCACGACAGCCTATTTGTTATGTAGCCTACTGCAGTAATGTTTTGAAGCTAAAACCCAAAGGTCTGTACGTTGAACAATGAACAATTTTTAAAAATCAAACCTTAACAACAAAAAATGTAAATATCGTGAACGTGATGTGCTAGAAAACAAGTAGACAATTTTAAAACTTGAGGTAAAAAAACGTTTTGGGACGTATAGAAACATCTCTGATTAAATTTTGCTGTTGACCAGTGTTAATAGATTAGAGTACAGAATTTGTTTTAAAGCTATTCTTGATTTAATTTTACTTATTCTTTTGTCTTTCCAAAGCATCGTTTCGACATCACTTGACATTAAAGATTTTCATTTAATTAAAGTTGAAAATATATCTATAGAAGGATGAATTAAAATATCTTGTAAATTACGTCTAAGTCCATTTTTTCCACGAGATTTCCTATTTTGACAATAACGTCGGAAATATCTCTGACTTCAGCTTTTGTGTGTTCTTTTTGTCTGGACACCGACACTTGCAACAAATCAGTTACTTCTCTTAGGTCAGCACCAGCTTCGAATATTTCCTGAAAATAAAATAGCAAGTTCAACAGAAACACAAACCTAAAATATGAGAAATTAAAAATGCAGTAGCAATACAGTAGATCAGCAATCTTCAGGCTTTTGTCGTCGTGTAACTTCTGATTTACTTTCACTTTTGTCTCAGTACTCTCACTAATAAAATATAAAAATCACGAATTCTTATAAAAAGATCAAATATTTCTTAATTACAGTAGGCTTTACTTCAAAACGTAATTTTGCTGTAATGGTCAGAAATAAAAACACCTGAAATACACAGCTATTACAAAAGTTAGCGTCAGAAATAACCTCTTGTTTAACGAACTGGCCTACTTGGAGTATGAATGTGGCACGGTGATTTAAAAATGAAAAATGACCAATTAATATACAAAAGCGAAGAGTCAATTCCCAAAAAAACGGAAAACCTTCGCGAAACCGTTTATACCCAAAGACCCCCACTGCTTATTTCGCGAAACTTCAAGGTTCCGCGGAGCCCTTGTTGAAGTGCACGGTAATACATACTAGACGTAAGTCGTTTAGGCTTGCTGTTGTCCAGTCTTTGAAGGCTACGTGGATATTGTCCGGTATTCACTAAGTGTGTGTAACTGCGTGAACGTAATTCGTTGCTGGCTTGTATAGTCGTTGTGAAAACAAAAGTGTGGCAACAAAAGGCACAATGCCATTTTATAGACTACGGTGTTTATCATACTATTTATTTCTACAGAATGAACAATCGATAAAACCGGTAAATATAAACAACATCTTGAAATAAGGAAGCTAATCGGAACAGAAATTTGTCTACAGTAAGTTAGCAAATGAGGCCAAAATGATGTTTGTTAGGCCTACCAATTTTTTCTCCGACTACATTCGGTTGCTTGAAGAAGGAAAGGCGACCGAGAGAAAGGAACTGGCCACCCTACTCTTCTCAGTGCCGATGGCTTAGTACAACGAGAGCCTTATCTTATTCCCAACACTTGAATCAAGTATGGGACCACCTTTACCTTATATTTGGTTCAATAAATCTCGTTTCAAAAAGTTCGATAGTGGTTAAATAAAGTTCACAACTTACACAGATTTCTTTTCGATGGTAGTTAGGTATAATAACTTGTCGCGTTAGCCTTCTAGATCTATTGAGCTAAGCGCCCGACGAACGAAAAAATTGAAATTATAAGGAATTTAACTTTATAGGATTGAATTTTCAACCAGGTAGCCTTAGGCCTACATCAGGCTACAACTGCTACATGATTGCCATTCAGAGCCATGCAATTGCCCGGTCATATACAGTAGTTTACTATTAAAATCACAAGAAAGAAAAACATCTTGATTCATACAAAAGCGAAACTTACCAATATATGCTTTGTGGTAACGTTGCACGAAACCAAAGTAAAACTTTCAGGCATGTATAGAAACATTGGGAAGGTACGGGGGGGCGAAGGAGGTGAAACACAAAACATTGACGCCGAGTAGCCATCATTACCTAAAATGAATAAACGAAATGTTGCATTGATGTTGCAAATAGAAATGTATTCAATTCATCAATATGGTTGCATTATCACAAATTTATCTCAAGTTTTGCAATAAAATAAGAATACAGCACAGCCAGCTTACTTTACTTTTTTCAGCAACTTTATAGGCTTAAACGCTATAGTAGTTATGTTAATTGGGTCGGCCCATGTTCAACTCTACAAGTGTTGGAGAATTGCACACTGGCAATTACAAGATAGTTTAAAGTAATACTTTTTATACTTAACAGTAGTTGAGGAGACTGAAAATGCTGCAGAACTGCACATGAGACACATTTTTTAATTTGAAGCCAACGGGTTATTTTAAGAGATCATAGCTTAATGTGCTTCATGCACAGACTATAAAGAACATAAGGGAGTTTTAGATGAACCAAATTTACAAAAGCTAGTACCAAATAAAGAAAGAAACAAACTAAATCAAACCATTATCGCATGTTTCCAGAGATTGCGCTATTGTATTAACCGGTGTTGGTGGGAATGTGTATCCATCGTATGGAAAACCTTCACAACTTTCTAAAAACAAACAAAAAAGAAATAATAGGCCACGGTAGAATGATGGCTGTAGGGGACTTTGAGCATGAAGAGCATCCAGAACTTCTGGTTCTCAATATCATTTGATCCAGTGGTTTCCAAAGTTGGTTTCATATCGTTTAGGTTTACACCATGTCAGACGTTTAGCTCAATTGTCTGTTCTAACTAGTGACTAAAGCTGAGCTGTCACACATATCGGTGATTCTTTAGCATTACATAACTCAAATAGTGGCAGACCAATTGAGCACTTGTTCCAAGAACCAAATCAATTCAGTCGATTGAGATGTTGGATGTCGAACGTTTCACAACATTATAAAAAAAATAAATGTTTTGTTATCTGACAACGAAACTGTAGCATGCACGTTTACAATACCTTCCAAGCAAACGTAGCTGACATTAAGATTGAAACAGGTCTGTTTTGGTGGACATTCTTTTTGGCTGCATATATCTTCATCAGCTGTAATAAACAATTTGGTTTACTATAAACATTAAACAATGCTAATTTATTTATAAAGTAAGTATATATATTTTTTCATATTCAAAGATAATGGCAAGGGAAAATTTGTTCAATAAACATGCTCGGATTACAAGTTTATTTATACTACTACTTTTTAAAATCAGAACGTCGCAAAAAGCTACATAATTTTTTTGATGACTAAATGAGTAGAATACCGTAGTATGATCGGAGTTTAAGATGCATGTAAAATGATGCATTAAGTTACTAAATATTTAGTATCAATATTATTTCATTTTAAGTTACATGTTTGATCAGAAAGTGCATTGACTTATTTATGAAGAACAAAACAACGTGGAGTTATTTATTGTAATGCAGGCTGCATATTTTTGCACCATCATTAACTTTATACTGTATAGTCTATTGAAAAAGTGCTAAAATCAGGGGCCATTGCGAAGGATAATTTAGGCGAGGTACCAATGAGATTCTTAGGCCCAAAATTTAGGCACTTCTAAGAAAAACACACGATATCCAAAGATACGCGATAGTTGAAGTTGGCTGGTAGTTAAGTAGCCTACTGGCTGGAACAGGCAAACCAAACAAGCCAAAGTAAAAAAAGTTTAATTCGTTTGAGCACTCTTTGCTCAAAGTCAAGTGTAAAAATATATAGGTAATTAGGAGTTTCGCTTTCAATTCATATTCACGTTCGCCTTTCGATTCGTTAACAGTCTGTCCTGTCCTGTAGAAACGTTTCTGTAATAAACAAGCTTTCACATGGGTAGGCCAAGCTTTAAACCGAAATAGATCAATTGCAGTGTTATGTTAGGTCTATACGTATACATGGTCATAACATTAGGTGGACAGCATGCTGGTATAGAGTCATACTTGGGTGTATCGTGTGGTAGGCTGAACAGCTCTCTACTTTGAGATCGTCAAAAGCAGAAATTTCGTAACTGTCCTGTATCACAAATAAAAAAATAAAATTAATTCAATGCAGACAAATTCGATTTGTATAAATGTGTGGTAAGGCAAAGTTGTTCCTGTATAAAATTTAAATTCTGAAGCTTTCCTACAAAATTAGTTTTGATTTGGAAACACCCTTTTTTTCTTCATATGGTAGCTTATCACGGCCAACTGTGGACTTCCCCTAAGACAAATGTTCTGTGTATGCAAAATATTCAGATCCTAGTAGGCCTAAAGATATCATAATTGTTTTTGTTTTGCTTTTCGTTCATCATATCCTACTTATGAAAGAAAAATCATTAGGCAAATCCTACTCACCGTAAGCAGAGCAAGATTTGCCGCCTTGTTGCATGAACACTGCGGTTTTCCCCCTTCGTTTAAACTCAAGCAGCAACCGTCATCCACCCATGTCCCAGCAGTTAAGTCCCGATAGGCGCACTTCATTTCTTGAACTTTGACCTTTTCATCAAATGTTGTGTTAATATTTTGTTGGAATGTCATAATTTTTACGACAAATTTGCATTTCTAAACCTAGTCTAAAAACTGGGAAGTTAATTTTCTTAAATTTGAACACATAAGTTAATCCGGAAAAATCGTCATCTTTGCTGAACTTTTTTTACCAGGCGTAAGGGCTGAGGGCTTTATTTATTATGACGCTGAAATAGCCGGCTAGAAGTATGTCAACACTTATCGTAACAACTTCATTTTTAAAAAGAATTGTCTGTGAACTTTACTTGTTTTAAAGTTTGTTGTTATTGGTACTCTTTTAAGAAATAGCGCGTCGTAATGAAACAGGTAAGAATTTAATTGACTAGCGAAAGCACAGATGGAAACAGGTCTGTGACATAAATTAGTGGTGCGATACCAATGAGCCAGCCTAGAGCTAAACACGCGTTTATAGCTGATAATCCTTGTTGCATTATGACATGTTATTGCTTTAAGTTGCATTGTAATTTACGTTGTTCCGGTTGCTTTGTTGCTGATTGTTTTGTTACTACGTTGCTTTAAGTTCCTTTGTCGCTTTTACTGGTGTTTATTTTCAGTCTGATTTCAGTTTGCAGTTTAAGTCTTCAGAACAACCTAGCTGCAGTTTAGCGGAATAAACTTCTCTAATAGAGGAATTGTAGATGGTTTCACTACACATTAAAATGCTGAGCAACAGCAGGCTAACATTTGCATGTAGCCTTTTTATCACAACGGATTCATTTTGAACTTCACATTCTTTCACATAATTTAGTTGATAAAGTGATGTAAAGAAACAAACAATATATTGAAGCATGTTTTTTGCTTACTACAGGTTCGCGATCTTCGCTAAGCTCCTCTCCTTCTTTCACTGAGTGGTTGTTGTAAACAACTTGAATTGGTGGGTCTAAATTTTCTAGGGATATTTCTCTCCCCAATTTGATAGAGAGCGCCTGTGTAAGTTATACAAATAATACGATAAACACAAAGTCGGTGCACTATGATGTAGCTCGAACAAAAATTTCTGGGGAGAGAGAAAAACAACTATTGAGAGGCGGGGGGGAGGGGGCATTTCAACGTTTGAAATGAAAAGTGTGTTAAAAAGCAAACAAAAAATAAAAAGTTTTAAAAAGTATAGCTCTAAATGCAGTCAAACATGTATGAAATGTTACTCAACATGTAATACAAGGTCATTAAAACGTTGTAATAATATTAAAAGTATATTGTAAGCCTATTTAGTTTTGAGCAGAGGGATTACTCTATCATGCCCACCGTGATTACGTCCCTGCTACAGACAATATAAATAACGACCTGGAGTGGTAGAGTGACAGACCTTCGGCCCCAGAGTCGAACAATGCACGCGAAATTAACTTTTTGCTCAACTACATTTACATGTTGCAATATTTTTAAAATGCATATTTTCATTTGATTGTCTCAACTGATGCTTCACCTGATGTGTGGTTAAGGACTTGGATGAGTTAAACATTTCTTTGTTTTTGTAAAGTGCCAACGTGATTGGCAAGTTTGAGTGCACATTTTGTGCTTGTGTTTTTCCCAACGCTTCTTGTACGACATTGCTAGGAACAATAACTTTTACTGGTTCAGATATAACTCCATTTGAATCCAACACACGAGGAGTCAAAGTAAATCCTTCTTGCACGGCTGTCGAATTGAACGCAATCGAATTTATCTGAAAACACAAGACGCATGCTGTGACTGATTCTATGGTCTTGTAGTTGTATGTTGAAGGCTTGATCTTAGACAAATGAGAATCGTCAGTTTAAAACAGCCGACAAACTTTGACCTTTTTGATTGAGCTACTAAACTCGATTTCAATTTTCTAAATTTGTTTATTGTAGCTTACTTATTCAAATAGATTTATTATTATTAAAACAAACTGAGAAATCCTGGGTATAAATTGCATCTGCAGATAAAAAAAAAAAAATAATTTGCTGAACAAAATACTTAGTAAAGTTAGGTCATACATTAAATTACTTTTGAATTGCTAAAATCTGTCAATAAATTTCGATATAAAGAATGGTCATTCATTGCAATGTCAAAGAAAAATATGTTGCAATGGTCATCATGGTTGCAGTATCTGGATTCTTAGACAAAACATACAAAACTGAGAAAGTATATTCCGAAATAACACAAGTTCGATGTTTTTCAGCTCCTCAGCTTATACATTCTTTCAAGATTTCAAGCTATCAAGGAACTCAATAGTCTGGAGTCAAAATCTTTTTGTGGCGTTCTTGACCGTAACTTCATTTTTGATTAAAAAACAAGTAGATTAAAGAGAATCACATGTTATTATGCCCAAAGTAAAGCACGCTAACCCATCGTTAAAGAAGGCACGAACAGGTTGATTAGCTTATTCATTACCTGTATAAATATGTTTTCTGTTTGGAATTCAGCTTTGTTTCCTTCAAAAACCAAATGATCTGTCAACGCTTCTAAGGTACGGACCAGATCGTCACCCAAAGCGGTTGTACCGTCTTCCTCAGAGATCAGTTTAGACACAATTTCGACTAGACTGCCAAATGTGTTTCTTGATATCTGAAAAAAAAACTATTTTTTTTCTTGTTGAACCAGCAATAGCCTACTTCAATGTTTGTAAGTTCTAGATTTATTGATTTTGAAGGGTAGGCTATAGGCCACGTTTTACTTTGGTAACTGACTAAATGCTGCAAAAGGAACATATAAAAAGTGAGTAATTACAAAATAAATCCATGTAATTTTTACAAATATTCGTGCAAAAGGAGCTATGCTTGAAATACGAAAGCATTCGAAAATATAATTTACATCTTAAATTTTTTGACATATAAATACGCTTTTTAAGCAATGTTTGTAATTCAACTAAAAAATCTGTTGTTGGCTATTGAATGGATTAGTGGATTGTAAATCAGCATAGTTGTGATCCTCTTATGCATTTTTTTTCAAATTATTTTTTATATAAGCCCAATTAGGCTACATTGACCAAATTAGGTGCACTGTACAAATTTATCTGATTTTTTTTCAATTTGCAAGGAACAATAACATTGAATGTCACTCAACAGCAAAGCAACGTCATATCACACGTGTTGACGTTTATCCCAGCCAGCAAATCAGTCCTTTTTTACATTGATTCATCGTCTGGAGACGCTGAATCAATGTAAAAAAGACTGGTTTGTTAGCAGGTAATTATGTTTTCAGAAAAGTTTGTGTTATTGCTTGCACGTATTCAGAAATTGGCATACAAAGTATAAAAGCCATCGGCGTGGGCTTTTCCCAAAAACTTGAAAGCAAAAGGCGTGAAAGAGATTCCTTTTAGATTAAAAAGAAAACGATGAAAGTTACAAAGCTTCTGGTCTGCGGTCTGTTCCACGGCACCACATTCACAGGAAGAGGCCATTCCCCATTGGTGCATGATTGAGCAGAAAATCACGACGCCCGTACAGAGATGGTTGAGGCGCACCCATGCTTGTCTTGGTAGTGTCAGGCCGATGGGGCGTTACAAAATGACTTGATGAATAGGCTAAGTGACGTGTTACAACGCAATTGACGTAATTACCAGTAACGTAAAGACTAATTTGAATGCTAGATAGCAGAATAGAATTTGAAGAGGTTCTTACATTAATCGCTTCTCCAACTTCATTTTTTGGGACTTAAAGGACTAAAGTGATTTCCGTAGCCCAAAAAGGCCCTGGTTGCGAAACTGTATACTTAAGTGAGTTAGCAGCGTTAAATAATTGTCTTGTGATTAAATGCGTTTAGTCTGTAAATGTTATTAATGATATTATTATTGTCTGTTTTCTAAAAAGCTGACAGCGACGCATATTTGCAATGAATATCAGCGCTATAAAAACACATTATTATTGTTATCACTACTTACCTGAAGATGATTATCCCTTACAGCATTACCGATGTCAATAATGCTTTGAGCAACTTTTTCCACTTCAGAATCAGTAAGATCGTCTATTCTGGACACAATAATTTGCAACTCTTTTGCTTTAACATCAAGATTGGTTGAATTCAATGTGTTTGGATCAATATTATTCTGAAATAAAATTTTAATGATAACACTGGTCAACAAAAAAAATTTTTTGTCTTGTTGCAAGAGATGTTTTGATCGATTCTGAATGAGTTTTAGCCACTGATTCCAAATCTGTAATCAGATTTTTTCTGCAAGCTCTAGTTTTTATGCAATACACCGGTGGATATTTTGAGGCTTGCAGCATTTGGTCTGAAATTTACAACAAAATTCCAACTATTTAGTTCTGGTTACCACGGCAGTCAAACTCGATTTACAGCGATACGATGATTGGTTTTACAAATGCCAAATAAAAAGTTGATTTTTTTTGTTATATTTGTGGCATATAGGCCTACTCATTCCCTCGTCAGAGACGAAATATAACGCCATTCGTGAAGCGGGCCTACAAAGCTTATTTTCAAGTTCCTCTGGGAGATCAAGAGAAGAAATGGGCTCCACATATTGTCTGCCATAATTGCGAAGAAATGCTTAGTTAGAGATTGGACAAAGAAAAAACGTAACGGACTTCCTTTTGGTGTCCCTATGGTGTGGCGTGAACCGAAGGACCACTGCACTGATTGTTACTTTTGTTTGTTTTTCCTGCCAATGCCCTTGGTGTTAATCAGACAAAATATTTCTTATCCAAATATTCCTTCCGCTATTCGACCTGCCCTGCACTCTGAAACGTTTCCACCTCCAGTATTTAATGGTTTTGCATCCTGCGATGATGAAGAAACAGACTCTGAGATTTACCACGGTAGTATGGAATGCGAGTATCCTAAGGAAGCAGATGCAGACTCAGAAGGCTCTAATTCTGAAACCATTCAGAAATTTAACTAGTCAGAACGAAATGACTTGGTACGAGACTTATCCAAGCAAGCTGCTGAGCTTTTAGCATCAAGGCTCAGTGAAAAACACGTATTGGACCGTTCCACAAAAGTTTCGTTTTTCAGGAAATGAGATGAAATGTTTATGTATTTTTTTTTCAGAGGAAAAGCTGTTAATTTACTTCAATGATATTCCAGGCCTTCTCGTCCAACTAGGAGTTTCTTCATATGATTCAAGGGAATGGCGCTTATTTATAGACAGTTCCAGGCGAAGCTGTGACAGCTTTTGAAGTGTGTTCTTTTGCACAATGGTAATGCACATGGAGGAGTTCCAGTTGGTCATTCAACTGTCTTAAAAGAATCATATGATGATATTAAGCTAGTCATTGACTTGCTGAAATATCATCAGCACAACGGGATATTATGTGTTGACCTGAAAATGGTTGGTTTCTTACTTGGTCAGCAAAAAGGATACGGTACACAAAGTTTCCATGTTATCTTTGCATGTGGGACAGCAGAGCTAATGACAAGCATTGGACCCAAAAGGATTGGCCCATATGTGAAACACTTGAAGCCGGCATGCCAAACATGTTAAACAATCCGATTGTAAGTAGATACAAAATTGTTTTTCCCCCTCTTCACATCAAGTTGGGTTGATGAAATAGTTTGTGAAAGCTTGAAGCCTTGATAGCGACTGCTTCCAATATATTGTTCACACATTTCCCTCCATTTCATACGAAAAGATTAAAGCTGGTGTCTTCAATGGACCACAAATTCGTAGCCTTGTGCGAGACCAACAGTTCACCGATAAGATGAAAACCAAAGTAAGAGCAGCATGGTTGTCCTTTGTGGAAGTCACTAAAAACTTTCTTGGAAACAAAAAGGCTAACAATTACGAGGTTCTTGTGAGCAAAATGCTCTTTGCTTTCCGCGACTTAGAATGCAGAATGACCATCAAAGTTCATTTCTTATTCAGTCATCTGGACAAATTTCCAGAAAACCTCGGAGCTGTCAGTGACGAACAAGGAGAGCGGTTTCACCAGGATCTTATAAAAGTAGAAGAACGTTACCAAGGCCGATGGAATCGACACATGATGGCAGATTACTGCTGGAAGCATTAAACGAGACTGCCCCCAAAAAGCTTACAAACGCAAGAGCCTCAAACGCCAATTTTTGCCCAGCATGTAGTGTGGATTTCGCTTTCTATTTTCAGCCAGTGAACTTTTCTCACAACATCAAACTTTTAAAGGAGCTTATTTATGCTTGTGATTGCAATAGGTCTGCATGGAGTGCTATGGCTACTACTGTAGTTGTGAAAATGATTCGTTTGTTATGTATATAGTCTATATAGTTTTTGAAATTTTGTTTACGACGCTTTTCGAATGATTTTGTAATGTTTTTTTCAAATATTTCGGTGCATTTCTATCAGTAAGTATAGATCTAAGCTATAGATAAAACGGTTAAGCAGTATTTCAGTGGTAAAAGATGTTTTTTTTCCCATTCATCAAAATATAATTTTTTTGAAAAATATTCAGTTTTTACTCAAAAAAAGGAAAAAAATCAAAATTTGCGAAAAATCTAGAGCTTCTAGACCAAAAATAGCGTCATATTCGGATTCAGCACCCCAAAATTACCCAAGACCAAGTGAATTTGGAAATGCAACAAATTTTTTGTTGACCAGTGTAATATTTACATTTAGCCTATATCTAAAGAAGCGCACAGCGATGACAACAAACACAGAACAGTGTGTCATGCACAGAGATAAAAGAACTGTATTTGAAAATTTAGCGTGGTTTTTTAATTGACCAATCATAACTCTTTTCACCAAGTGCTACAATGGGTTTGTTCTGGGCATTGTCCTTTGTCCTGGGCATGACGTTAAAAACTGCAACCGGTGGGAAAGGCTCCAGTGTGGGAACTCTGGAGTTATGGGGAATATGGAGTTACCCCTTAGTTTTCCATTACTCCCAGGTCTGCTCTGGCCCGTAGCAGTAGCACCTGTCAGGGCCCCAGCTATGGGTCAAATAACACCACTCCGGCTTGTCACCTTATTCAAACCTGGATGTGTGGCAGACTGTGCGGAAGAAGCTCATCACTGGACATAGCTCAACGGACAGGAAGGCACCATCCAGTATCACAGTTGCAGGACGTGCCCAAGAGCATGACGTGACACGTAGACGTTATGGTCATCCTGCTGCATCTCATGCTTCACCCAATCGTCTTGACCATGTCTTGCCATTGGACCCTGAAACCTGAGACAAGAGAGTGAGGTTGGAGTCCCGCGCAAGCCCTTCCTCACTTTAAACAAAATCACGCGCAAGTCATGATCCTGGATCAAGAAGCCCTGTGGCGATGGAGGAACGGCGAACCAGATGGTGCGGATACACCCAAGCTGTAGCCATGATCCCACACACAGGCGGCTCAGGCCATATGGTCGTTCTCCACTGAATCCGAGCAGCAGTGGAATCCGGCAGCCCCCTGAGCGACCGAGCAGCCCTATCTAGGAATGCTCTGCTCGCCTCCGTAGTCTGAGGACAGGGCTAGAAAAGGTGCTCTAAAAATTGCCTGCTCCATCGTACCCTGGCCAGCCTGCCGCAGCTGGTGGGGATCCCTTCACGCGGTCAAAAAAACAAAAGAAAATTCTATAGTCTCAAAATCGCTTCATGGAATGTCAGAACACTGCTCGATAACCCAAACTCCAACAGACCTGCTCGCAGAACTGCTCTCGTGGCCAGAGAACTAGCCCGCTACAACATCGACATTGCTGCCCTAAGTGAAACTCGCTTTGCTGATTCAGGACATCTGTCTGAAATAGGAGGTGGCTACACCTTCTTTTGGAGTGGCCGCAGCATAAACAAACGCCGAGAGTCTGGTGTTGGATTTGCCATCAAGTCTCTCCATGTGAAGAAACTAACTAAGTTACCTAATGGGGTAAACGACCGTCTAATGTCAATGCAGCTTCCTCTGGGCAAAAACAATGCCACTTTGATTAGTGCTTATGCCCCCACCATGACCAACAATACCGATGCAAAGGAAAAATTCTATGAAGAACTAGACTCTCTTATTGCTTCTATTCCCAAATCGGAGAAGTTATTCATTCTTGGCGATTTCAATGCTCGTGTTGGTTGTGAACACCAGGTCTGGAATGGCATTATTGGAAAACATGGTATAGGAAAGTGCAATAGCAATGGTCTTCTTCTGCTAAAAACCTGTGCCACCCATGGCCTAGCCATCACAAACACTATGTTCCGTCTTCCTACCCGTAACATAACATCATGGATGCACCCCCGCTCTAAACACTGGCATCTCATTGATTATGTCATAACCAGAGCCAAAGACAAACATGACGTACGTGTGACCAAAGCCATGTGTGGTGCTGACTGCTGGACTGATCACCGCTTAATAGTCTCCAACCTATCGCTTCACATCAAGCCCAAGAGAAGACCTCAAGGCCAAACAGTCACAAAACGGCTCAATATCAACCGGCTGAAGTCCCCTGACACTGTGAAAGAGTTTCAATGTGCCCTGAGAAACAATCTCTCAACCACAACCAGTAGTGATAACAACATTGAAAGTCAATGGACCACTCTACGAGACACAGTACACTCCACCGCATCTGAGGTACTAGGCCCCGCAGTCAGAAACCATCAAGACTGGTTTGATGAAAACGATGCAGAGATCATGGAAATGCTGGAAGCCAAGCGACTTCTACTTAGAGATCACCAGCGTAACCCCTTGGATGTTTCCAAGAAAACTGCCTTTACCAATATACGCAGCAAGATTCAAGCCAAGTTGCGAAACATGCAAGACTCTTGGCTCAGTGCTAAAGCGGATGAGATCCAAAGCTATGCAGATAGGCACGACACTAAGCGCTTTTACACCGCCTTAAAAACTGTGTATGGTCCGTCCACCTCTAAACCACGCCCTCTCTTTAACATCGATAGATCAACTCTGCTCACTACCAAGAGCCAAATCTTACAAAGGTGGGCCGAACACTTCCACGACGTTCTCAACCGGCCTTCAGAGATAAACGACGAAGCCATTGATCGCCTCCCTCAGGTAACCACCAATCGTGAACTCGACGCCCTCCCAACAGTTGATGAAGTTCAGAAAGCCATCGACCTCTTACCCTCGGGAAAAGCCCCTGGACCTGACTCTATACCAGCAGAGATCTACAAATCAGGTGACAAGGGCCTTACTGACAGTCTTACTGAATTATTCCAGTCAATGTGGGTTACAGGTGTACTTCCCCAGGACTTCAAAGATGCATCTATAGTGCACATTTACAAACGCAAGGGAAATCCCCAATTGTGCGACAACCATCGAGGAATCTCCCTCCTGTCAATTGCTGGAAAAATTCTCGCTCGTGTCTTACTGAACCGCCTCTTGAACCATCTCGAGCAAGGCCTCCTCCCTGAAAGCCAGTGTGGATTTCGCCAGGGCCGAGAAACCGAGATATGATCTTTGCGGCCAGACAGCTCCAAGAAAAGTGCATGGAGCAACACCAAGACCTTTACACTGTCTTTGTCGATTTGACAAAAGCTTTTGATACAGTGAGCAGGGAAGGGTTGTGGAAGATCATGCACAAATACGGATGCCCAAGCACATACATCTCCATTGTAAGACAATTTCATGATGGAATGATGGCCTACGTTGCTGATGACAATGATTTCTCTGAAGCCTTCCCAGTTACAAACGGCGTTAAACAGGGCTGTGTCCTGGCACCTACCTTATTTAGCATGATGTTTTCAGCAATGCTAACAGATGCTTTCAGAGATAAAGACTACAATGGTATTCCAATTCGCTATCGTTGTGACGGAAAACTTTTTAACCTGAGACGCTTCAAAGCACTCACCAAAGTTACCGAAACTGTCATCAAAGAACTTCTGTACGCGGATGACTGTGCCCTGAACGCCTGCTCCAAAAGCGAAATCCAACAACAAATGAATAAGTTCTCCTCTGCTTGCGATAATTTTGGACTAACAATCAGCACTAAGAAAACAGAGGCAATGTATCAACCAGCCCCTGGAAAATCCTATAGCAAACCACTCATCACTGTAAACGACCAGATAATACATGCATGTCAAAGTTTCAAGTATCTCGGTAGTACTCTTTCTAACACAGCCACCATTGCCCTGGAAATCAACAACAGAATCGCCAAAGCATCTATCGCCTTCGGTAGATTGAGGTCTAACGTATGGGAGAGGCGGGGAATCAAGCTGCCCACAAAGCTAAAAGTTTACAAAGCAGTTATTCTGACGACCCTTCTGTATGCATGTGAGGCCTCGACTCTTTATAGGAGACACGAAAGGCAGGTGAACCACTTCCACCTCTCCTGCCTCCGAAAGCTCCTCAAGATTCGATGGCAGGACAAAGTCCCAGACACCGAAGTTCTCAGTAAAGCAAACATGCCCAGCACTCTTACCCTCGTAAAAAAGGCACAAATAAGATGGGCTGGCCATGTCCACCGGATGCCGAACCACCGCATTCCTAAACAACTGCTCTACGGAGAACTGACTAACGGCAAACGTCATGTAGGTGGTCAAAGAAAACGCTTTAAGGACACTTTAAAAGCTTCCATGAAAGAATTCGCCATCGACGTAGATTCGTGGGAAGATTTAGCCGCAGAACGACCAACATGGCGCAGTCTTATTTATAAAGGCGCAGAATCAGCTGAGAAACACCGTACGCTATCTGCTGTCAGAAAACGAGAACATCGCAAGGCCCGAGCCTCAAACAACCCTGGCCCTAGCCAACCATCCTTCCAATGTCCATCCTGCAGCAGAAGTTTCACCGCACAGATAGGCCTCATCAGCCATCTCCGCACTCATGTAGCCTACACTGACCAAAGTCAACACTAAAAAAAGAAAAAAGAAACTTGATCTCAGTCTCATTGGCCATCTTCGGAAACGAAGGGCGAACATCATCACAATGGGTCTACCCAGAGCAATTTTTAGATCTTATTATTTGACATAATATTTCAAGAGGTAAAGCTGAGCTTAAGGAGGAAGATGGTTAGAGAATATGGGTGCTCAAAACCCCCCCAAAAATGCCTATACCAAGAATATTTATTTTTTTGAGCTCTGGATAAAATCTAACTTCTACAAGTATGCAAACTGCCAGAATTAAGCTTCCTAAGACGCTTTCTCAGTCCGAAAATAAAGATTCTCTCAATCAATCAGTCCGCATAGACTGCCAGGCATACACAAATACATATATTGCATCGTGCGAGTGCGACAGTAGTTGAAAGCAAAATTATACAAAGGAAAAGCAATGAAAGCAGTGTAAGATAAATAGGCAGACTAAACATATTGATATCTGTATTTTAATACCGCAGACCGTTCAGTGAAGGCAGTGGAAGCGTTCTCATTGCCACTGCTAGAATATTGCTGACAAAAAGTAGCATACTCACTAATGCATCAAGTAGTGAGATGGAGCAGTCCACACTGTGGAAAGAGTTTTTGTCAAACTCATATTGAGGATCTGTTTCTTCGCCATGTTCAGTGAGAAACAACGAGCATTTTATGGAAGCTGTTTCGAATGTGTTGCCTGAAAGAACAAGAATAGCTACAGTTCGATTTTTGAAAGTCACTGCACACAATCACAATATTAAATTATGTTTGTTTATGACAGTTATTATTGTGATAATTTGATAAAACGTGCATAAGATACCACAACAACTTGTAATCAAATTTTTGTTTTATTGAATTTATTTGGGACCGTAGCCAAAAATATGTTCAAAATATAAAAAACTGTTGAAAATGTTTCGTTTGGTTCCAGAAATATTAAAAAGTAACATCAAAAGGTATTATCTAGTTGTACTTTATAATTATTTTAAATATATTTTCATGGTTTGTTTATGCCTTTTTCACCATGTTAATGTGCAGATAGGCTAAAGCAAGTTACATTATGTTCATGAAACATCGACTTGATTATTTTTATTTTAATGTTTACATCTTATTTAATACACCACATGTAAAACATCAAACACTTATGGTTTGACTTCTATGCAGTTTAATTGTTTCATCTCAGTAGATATGGGACAAGACTAGTTTCATGACTGGAATTATTTCAATCGGTTTATGAAGCACAGTCATTCTTTGTTTTCCTTTTTCACGCATTCTTGGACGCCATTTTGCAAAGTACAACGACTCACTTGCACCACATTCGCCAATGGAGGAGGCTATCATGTTGACACGAGTGGTTGGAAAGTTGAGTGACTTGTGACTTGTGCTTCCGCATGTTTCTAAAATACATGTATATATCATAAAAACAATAAAAACTATACGAACAAGAAAATTGAAATATTTTGGCCTCATGATTTGCAATAATTCTATTCAAAGACAACTATTAGAAGAATAAATAAATAGAAAATGAAATAGGCCAGAGGCAGACCACTAAGAACTTGGACTAATTTTAATTGGTCATGACTTGATTACAACAATAGAAAAATCTCACAACATAGAAACTAAGAATCTCACAACATAGAAACTAGAAAAATCTCTAAACATAAAAGTAAGTACAGAACAGCATTGGAATAGCAAAGTTGCTTGTTGACACACAATTCTGTTGCCATTGTTCAGTATTCTTTTTTCAATTGAGAATGAAACCAATAGGCTGTATCGGCGTATCCATGCCAAGAGTTTTCAGTCAAGCAAAAGACATTGCGATACTTCATTTAAGTAAAAATGAAATAAAATTATAAACGGAATACCAAGCAGTTTACAAAACCAGTTATATAACAGGCCTACCAATGTTTGTAGTAACACAATACCTTCTATACATGTGAAATTATTGATTGTCTGAAAGCATTTTTCTGAAAGCAAGCAGGGGTCTGGGTCACATAGATCAATGTCTACAAAAACAATAAAATTCAAGATATACTCCAGTCGTATGATAAACACATATAGTGCGTAAGTTAACGTATATTGTAGGCTACATTGTAGGCTATTTTACTGCATTGTAGGTTAGAGTTTGCAGCTTGGAAAACTGTGTGTACTCTTTTTGAAAGCAACTTTTCTGAGTTGAATCTTCTTATTATCTTGCCTGCACCAACCATCCATGGCCTTAAATCAATATTTAGTTCAAGTTTTTCTTTTGTATGGTTTATGTAGCCTACACATTGTACAGTATGTAATAAATTGAATACCGGTATTGGATATTAGACGCAGAAGTTTACATTATTTTCAATAATCAAAGACAGATCTAAAAACTAAGATGATGTCTTTGTAAGTTGATTGAGGTTGGAAAAGAAGCTACATTATAAGGATCAATAAACTTATAACTTTCTCACAAAAAAGCAAATCTTTAATAAATAAACTGACCAGGAAATACTTTGTGATAACTCGAGCATTCTCTCTCGTGATGTTCCATCAGCAAAGGATATTCATATTTTTTCTAAGACAACAAATGACAAGGATTAATTGCAACTTTATATTTTAATGTTTGAGCTTTCATGTTCTCCAGTAGAACAATTGAAGCTTTGTTATGTACTTGGCTTGACAGAATGGTGATGACAGGGAGTAGACTATGGCAAATATAAATTTTAATACATAAACCGATATGCATAAATAGCTGCAACACTATGGTCATTCAGAATATTGAAACAATTGAAATTTTTGATCTCTAGCTTAAGCATATTTGTTGCTAAACTTTTGAAAACAAGTTTCTAATTTTTATTATGATACACCTCACCAGTTACACTGCGTTTGTTCAACTTATAGCTCAAACTAGATCAAACAAGATGTAAGAGCAACTACTTTTACATTATAAAATCTAGAAATATTGTAGCCTACTGCAATGAACGTAGTTTCATTCAAACAGTTAAACACGGTTAAACAGCAGTCAAATTTACGCCTTCTGAAAAACTAGCAATCAATTCAAAAAAAAATGAAGAGACATATTTGAGTCGGCCGAGTAAAATACAGCTAACATTTGCATTCCATTTTGTAAATATTTTTCCTTAACTGCATGCATTTTTAAACGAGATTACTTTTTTTCCCCATTTGGTTACCGATTTATTGTTTCATTACAATAAAACTCACCACAACAAGTGCCATGGTGCCCAGCTTGTTGCAGGTACAGGTTGGTTTCCCGTCAATGCTTGTGCCTAGACAGCACCCTTCATCAGACCATTGCATTGTAGAGAGGTCGCGATGTACGCATTTGGTTTCTTCCGCTTTTACCTATCGATGAAACAGAATTTAAAAAATGCAACTTTTTCTTTCATCGAGTCTTCTAAATTTGATTGATGTACTACAGAATGACGCTTTTTTTTCTACAGAGTTGTACACTTGTACAGTATACAGAAAGGTCCCAGTAACATATGCTTCTAATTCCAGTGAATATGAAAGTATTTAAAGCATGTGGGAGTCTACATTGCATTGCTGAAAGTTTTTCTTAATAATATTGACAGAGTAGTTTATGGGCGTATAAATAGTAGTGACATATTTGATAATATTTAAAAACTAAGAAATAAACTTTGCTTTGGCAAACCGACATTTCGATTGCTTCGAGACAAATTATTTATAAATATTTCAACTTGTTTCAATTACCATTCGGTTGGTGGAACTCGTGTTAACTTCTCTTGCTGCAGTGACCGATTCTTTATTGAATGTAACTTTGACAGAATCATCCGAACTTTCAAGACTGACATTTCCAAGCGTTATGGATATAGCCTGATCAAAAAAGAAAAACAAAGTTTTTTGCAGCAATCCAACCATGCCTTGATATTTGTTACAATGTGATTTGAAATATAATATTTTCTCATGCAATCTACTGTAGGCTACAGTACAACACTTTCAACATGCAACCTTTTGTACCACTATGTCGGTGATTTGGGCACAAATATATAAATATTAACTTTCGCTGGTAATGTGAAAAAAACGTATTTTACAATAAAAACTACGTTATTGTTGCATATCTAATACCTCTAAGGACCAGGGTTGCATTCCTGGGGGGGCTCGGGGGGGGGCTCAGCCCCCCGAAATACGAAAAGGCTTGATGTAGGGGGGGCTCAGGGGGGGCTCGTTCAAGCTTCCATTTTTCAGCTTTTCTGGCTGAACAACAACTTCTCGACTGAACAAGTAAAACTTTAACAGCTTTTTCACACAGAACAGCAAAAAAACACGAACATAAGTTGATAGCAATCGCCAATTATCACGTTTGTCAGAAACTCTCCAGACTGGGAATATCAACTTCGTAGTAGCTAATCGTCATGTCAAATAGACTGTTAATTCTCTACTTCAAATAAAAAAATCTATTCCAGAAGAAAAGTATTCGTTTGATGAAGTTGTTAACTTGAGTCCCGGAAGTACAAAAAACTACTCTTTTAAAGGCACAACATTGGACCAGTTCAAAGCTCGACGTAGAGACTACCCATCTTTTGATCGTAATCGGTTTATTCAAGCTTTGGTTGACAACATTGGAAGCAGGATGGTGAACACCAACAATGAAAATTCTGTGAAGAGCTTGGAAATTACTGTACCAGAGTTATGGCCTGCTGCAGTCGAAGTTCCATGGCAAGAAGGGGAGCACAGATTACGAAAAATAGAGGAGAGATTTCGTGTCATCACTCCTATTTCCGATTGTATGTTGACAATCCTTGTCATATACCAGATACGATAAAATTGCTCGAGAACGTAGTAGCCTACTAAATATGATCGCTATAAGTTCTGCTGAAGCCGAACGTGGATTTTCACAAATGAACTTGGTCATCGCTACGATCACGGCTGACCATATCACTTGTTTCAGCATTGTTGTTCATCAGCAATAACGGACCACCTCCTCATTTATGGAATGGCACTGCGGCAACTCAAGAAGTGGTTGCAGACTCATCGGTCGGCTGTGGATATTCAAGTTAAGCATTCTAAGCTGCCCACATTGAATGAACTCAGATCTCTGCAAAAACTGTTTGCTGGCTAAATCAAGGACTGTCGTACGTGGTGCTTATAACTTAGCCCATAAAACCAAAGACCAGGCAGACAGGCTATTTGTTTTGTGTAATCTCGTTTGCACCAACTTGGAATATGCTTTTGCTGTAGCCTAATTGGAGTTTTTTAAACTGTTCGTTAATAACTAAATGAGATTTTAGTGTAGGCCTAACTGTCACATTGGCAGCTTATTGGTTCTTATATAGCAAATCTGCAACCACAAGCGCTCATTTCAAAAATTGCATTTCCTTACTTTCCTATTGCAGTCAATGTTTTTGCAAGTGTGCGTAGGATTGGCTCATACAAATAAGTTTACAATTGAGTTAAGAGATTGGAATTAGCTCATGCAAATCGAGTTTCAAGTGTAGGCCTACGCAGTAAAAAAAAGCAAAGGAGATTGCAGTGTAGCAACCAAGCCAAATTTCAAACTTATAATTTTATATCGGATTCAACCATGTTTTCACGTTTTGTTGCTTTTACCTTTTTCTGTACTTCAAGCTATGTTTTAGCATGGGTTGTTTTTCGACATGATGTTCAGAAGTAAAAACATACTGAACACTGTTTCCTTTTAAAAAAGTTAAACATTGTTGGCTAACCTACACCGATTACTTATATATACTTTGTCTATAACAACACAGCTCAGTGTTAGAGCCCCCCCAAAAAAAATTTTAGGAATGCACCCCTGCTAAGGACCATGATTACCACAAAATTAGTTAAGTTATATGCTGTAACAAACTAACCAGAAAATTGAGTGCAGTTGTAACAAACAAAACATAACAAAATCAGCTCCTGTTAACAGAAAAGACAAAGTCAGAAACACATCATCAGAGCAACAGGGTTAAACATCTAATTGAAATAATAAAAAGATCTAAAGTGAAAACTGGTCAGCCTGTATCACAAGTAACAAAAAGACCAAGAAAAAAAATCCGAAGCGATAATAGGGTGAAGGAAGGAAGGTCGAGAGACGATGAGAATTGAGAAGGAAGACTGTGGTAACATTTGCATAAGAAGAGTGGAAGATCGAACAACGTAAAATTTTGAAAATGATTGCCATATAAGCAGTTATGCCCATCGAAAATTAAAGAACTATTCTGACAGGCCGCTTTATTGAACCAGTAGAAAATTTTGAAGGTTATTTGCTACGAGTGATATGACCATTTGCCGTTGCTGCAACGTTGTCGTTTAACAAGTGATAACAAAATTGTTTTAAACTTAAAAGCTCATTACTTGAAGTACAGAAAGGTCGGATTTGAAGAGATCATCTTCCTTGTACACAGCCAATGATATAGTCAATGCATCAGTTACGCCATTGTCTTGAAGATGTTGCATTGCTTGTTGCACAACATTTGCAGACAACTCCACCTCGGTAGGTTGTGAAGAGACGCCATTGTCGTCGAGTAAAGATGGAGAAATCGTAAATTCTGTGCCAGGCGAATGATCAGAAGCTAAGGATGTTGCCTAAAAAATACATTGGTTTAACATGATGTCAAAATGAAAAAATAGGTTTTAAGCAATAATGCAATCACTAACGATGTCGAAAGCTTTGCTTCTGAATTACATTTCTAGGTAGAAAATAAACACAAGTTATGGAAAATGATTCAGTTTTACATCTTAGTAGATGAATAACTGCTTCAGCAGAAAAAAAGCACTTACCAAGAACCTGAAAATAAATAAATGGTACGGTCTTACCTCCACGTAAACGTTTTTCGAGCTGAATTCTACGTTCTGTTGCTTGGGCTGCAAGCTGTTTGACAATGATTCCAAAGCTTGAATTACTTCATCCAGTGACGTAGTAGAGGTGTCTAGTCTTGCAATGGCTTCGGTTAATCTCGATACGATGTCGACCACACTTCCAAACGCAACTTCAGAGATCTTTGAAAAAAATATCAATCAAGTTAGTTATGCAATATATAATAAGTATATAATAGTTTTTAACTGTATTAAAGTTACAGAGCCCTTTCAACAATTTTTCGTGTTTAGTGGCTACAAAGACTTATGACTAATCCATAACACAGTTTGAAAATGTAGTACACTCCATGCACTCGGTGAGTGCATTCACTGGCTTCCTTAAAAACTAGTAGCATCAGTGAATCACTCTTTTGAGACATACTAAACTAACAATTTTTTTTTAGTTTTTTTTAAAAATTCATTTCCAAAACAACTAATTTTAACACATACACACAGAAAACATTTTGATTTATATTTCACTACCTGATCACCATTCCTCGTGAGAGTCTCGGCAACTTTATTCAAGACGGAGAACGTGTCACTGATCTCTTGGTCTGTGAGGTCATTGCCTCTTGCCGTCACTACTTGTAATTTCATTACTGCTTCTTCCAGTTGAGAACTATTCATTTCATTATTTTGCAATTCAGTCTATAGAAAGGGAAATAAAACGTTTAAAATGAATTTAACTCTTATGTTTATCTCAAATATAAATTGTGAATAACTGATAGTAGTTTATAAGTTAATATACTTGTACACTAAAGATGTGCATTTTACATTTTTGCAAAGTAGTCATACCGTATTGTCTATCAAAATTGCTTAATAGATGCTTATTAACTAAAAAAATCATAAAACATCTGGCCTGACATGCTGACAATAACATTAACTTTCAAAACAAATTAAACATTAAAATTATAAAATAGCATGAAAAAAAACTTACTAGAATATCACTGGCCGATTTGTCGCATGCAACACTGACATAGCTGTCATTATCAAACTGATAATTGTCAGCACTGACTTCTTCTTTCTCATTTTCAATAGATACAAAGATACATCTCATTGAAGCAGTAGCAACCACATTACCTGAAAAGAAATTTAATGCTTTGTTGCATAGATTTTAGTTGAAATGAGAAGGAATTTTAGTTGTAGCTGCTAATTTATTTTGCAGCAGTAATTTTTCTGCACGATGAAAGCTTCAATGTTTGATATTTCTAGCTACTCATCACAGCAACAAAAACACATAAACATAAATAGCTTAGTAGCCTCTCCATAATAATTTCTAACCTTCACCACATTTCCCCTCAGAAAGAGCAGTTGTGTGAACGTAGGTGGTATCAAATGTATTTTCCTCATATGTAGTAGCTTGGCATTTTTCTGAAATCAAATCTTCTAATAAATACGCCGTTTGCTGTTCTTTATAATAAAATGTATTTCTACCCATGCAAGTTTTTAGTTTATTATTTTTCATTTTACTGTACATCTAGAATTATCATAAACATTTCGTATTTTTTTCGTTAACATGTTATGGAAGAAAGGGTGCTACTGTATTGTATTGGATATGAACAAAGATTTGATTAAAGTTTTTCTTGTCTATATGTACAATGTAGAACTGTAGTAGCTACAATGGAAAATGTGCAACTCGTATTTCAACAATTTGTAGGGTCAAAAGGTCTTATCTTGCGTAAGTGGGCAGAAACATTTCTTTTTTTTATTAACCATTTCTGTCACAGAACGGCATTTTTTCCTCCTGTTCTACAGTCCACACCTTGGAATATTTCATTGAAAAAAATTGGCTAATCAGAATTTTGTTGACCTTCATTTAAGGTTTTCGGACAAAATTTAGCTTGTTTTTAATATTTTTAAAACATTACAACCTTCACAAGATAGACTTTGATATCTTGTGGTAAAGTAGTTTTATGAGCTTAGTTCGTATTTTACTTATTTATTTAAGTATTTAAGTATTTTTTATTTACTTATTTGTTTAAGTAGTTTTTACCTTCAAGACAAGTATAGTTCGATATTGAGTTGAAACACTTTTTCGTGGATTGGCAAGGATCGGACAAGCACTCATTTATATCTGCACAGAAAAAATATACATTATACTTGTTGTAGTTGACAATACATTACTGTACATTAATTTTATGTAATATATGGCCAGCGTCAGTGCTTTGTTCGCCTCTGGTAAAGACGTTGGAATTGATTGCATTCGTAATTGAGAGTTACAATCACCCAACGTTCTGTAGCCTACCACCTTCTTCATTTACACTCTGTGCTGCTTTACATGTATTGTATGTATGCTGTATAATGGGTTGATTTGGCAATTTGAAGTGAGTAAAATTAAAGTCAGTACGTTCTATGGCGGTGAGATGACGCAACAGATAAGGCGTTGGCTTTCCAATTATGCAATCCTGGTGCGACTTCCGGCTTCAGCTGGATGTTAAAAACACCAGTCACCTCCACCTAGGGTGTAATAAATTGGGTGGCCATAATTGCTGCGGGAAAGGCGGCCGAGAGAAAGAAACTGACCACTCTACTCTCTTTAGTGCCGATGGCTTAGTACAATTAGAGCGTTATCTTCACATACCCAACACTTGAATCAAGTATGGGACCACCTTTACCATTTACGTTCTATACTCTGCTAACAATACTGTGTTTAACATATCGACTTGACAGCTGGTCTTTCAGTATTGCCTAAACTCCTACTTTTTCCTAAATATCTGAAAAACACTGCAATAGCAACCAGAGATGAAACTTTACAACATCAAAACTTACTTGTTTTTGGAGTAAAATACTTTGATCGAGTGTGTACAGCTTTAGAAAAGCAAACAACTTAGCAAAATTTCTGAAAGTTTAAATTACCTTGTATTAAATTTTTCCATTTATAAGAGAAGCCTAGTAATTGCAAGAATTTGCAATAAAGTCATATGTTTTTCGTTTTCAATTTTTATGCATAGGCTACTACTAACCTGGATATGACTTGTGGTACACAGAGCATTCGTTTTCAGAGTGGTCAACGCCCCATGCAATCGTGTAACTGGCCTGTAACAGAAAAATTGCGTGAGTTTGGGTAGCAGCAATTCCAATAGAGAATTCCATGTAAATAAATTTAAAGTTGCACTAACATAAGTAAAAATATGTTTGCGTTGGTATGAGTAGAAGACAAAACATATGATTACTGTTTTGAAAACGTACCTCCACTAAGGCAATTGTGGACAATTGATCACATGAGCAAGTAGCTCTTCCATCATCATTTAGGCTCAAACAACATCCATCTCCAAACCATTTTCCATTGGTGGCATTTTGGTACATGCATTTTGTCTCGTTTACGTATATCTGTAAAGAAAGTATAGCAAATATACAAAAAGTATATAAAAGTTTGTAGGCTGCTGTTTGAGTGGTTGTACCTATAGTTTAAACATTGCATAATGTGTCAATGACAAAATAAAGTGGAGATTGGTAGTATTTACCAATGCTACTATTTAGATCTAGCTTCTGCCTACTATAATGCAAATCAATTTTTTCTTATTAAAACTGAATAAATCGAATTACGTATCTCTTGTACACAAGCAGTTGCACTGCTTGTAAATGTGTGTTTGAATAATTGCACATGTAAGAGCTGGTCAACGCCAGCAATAAAACACAACTAACTCTGAAATGCTCGCTGACTAACGGCAAAATATGACTTCACTTGGAATAATAACTAAATCAAGGAGATATATTTATGACGATCGCAGCACAAAATCAACTGCCAATGAAAAATTCTTTGTAACCGATACTAGTTTTGTATGCAGGAAAACGCATGGCTGGCCTAAGTACAGGGTGAACCAAAAAGATGCGTACCCATGTTTTATTCGATTTTTTCACATTTGGAACACATCTTGGAAAAGCCATAAATTGACTAAAAATTGACAGAAAAAGCTGAAACTCTGGTCAATGGTCTTCCATAAACTGAATAACGTGTGGTTGTAATTTGAAATAAATAGCTTTTCAATCAAAGTCACAATTGAAATTTTCATGGGTACGCATCTTTTTGGGTCACCCTGTAAATAGCATAATAAAAAATAATTGAATGGTTGTGAGATTGCATTTAACATCGATACCACGGGTTCAGTAGAATCTTTTCTTGCTTCTTCTCCAGTAGATGCATGAGCGTCATTGAAAAGAATTTCAATAGGAGAATCCAGCTTTCCCAGATCTGCGCTTCCCAAATTTATTGATATCGCCTGCACATCACAAACGTCAAGTAACTGTAATTTTTGAAACGTTTACGATTTGCCATTTATAGTTGATCACATTTATCAAGCAGAAACAGCTTAACCCATTAAGCCTTAACGGGGTACATTTCACAACTGATATATGATACGAGATTTGAAAGGCAATGTTAACTAACCTGGTGTACTGTAAAGCTTGTTGAAAATATGTTTGAGTCTTTGTATACCACTAGAGAGGCGGCCCATTCCTCATTGGATGAACCTTGTAACATTTGCTGTGCTTTAGTTACAACATCGGATGGTAATTCCACATCAACAGGTCGTGATGTATGTCCAGTATTTCCAACAATGGACGGGGAAAGAATAAGGCCGTTGGCAGTCGATGAGGAGT
This sequence comes from Aplidium turbinatum, assembly GCF_918807975.1. Lineage (NCBI taxonomy): Eukaryota > Metazoa > Chordata > Ascidiacea > Aplousobranchia > Polyclinidae > Aplidium > Aplidium turbinatum. Next base: position 25,053,254 of record NC_137478.1, read on the forward strand.
CAGAAGATATTCCTGCAGCCTGGAAAAGTTATTATGTTATCTTTATGTTGTACAAAGTTTGGTACAGATCTCAGGCCACTATATTGTTCCATTAAATTATGATACTTTATTATATCGTTTAGCCAATTTAGTATTAAACTCTATAGTGGTTCTTGATTTTATTACAAAAAGTAGAAGATAGCCTAAAACGTTATCTTTTGTTGAAGACTTGAAGAGCCTGCATTTCTTCTTACTTGCACAAATACATGATCAGAGTTGAATTCCATTTTTTCATCCTTCTCAATTACTACGTTATTGGACACTTTTTTGAATGCTGTTATGACATTTTCAACCGAGACTTCAGAGTTCTCTTGATTTGTTATGGAGTCAATCAAATGAGAAGCGACGTTAACCATGCTACTAAAGGCAAGGGCAGTGATCTGAAATATAAATTTAAAATTAATATTTGCGAATTGAGACAATTTTCTGCTTTTTAAATTGCATGCCGTCCACTAGGCCTCTGGCTGCAGGATAGTGTAGCTGTAGACTGCAACAAAGTTGAATCAATTACAATTGTAATTGAATGTAATTTCAGTTCAGTTAAATTTAAGTTATTTTCAGTTCAGTTAATGTCAATACAGTTCGGTTGTTTTATTTCTGACCATCACAGTAAAAAAAAAATTAATTATACGTTTTCATGTAATGAAAATTACGATAGTAATTGAGACTTTTTGTTATTGCGTGATTGTAAAAATACAATTGGTACAAATTACAATTACATTTGGTAAGTTGCACTCGTGATAGCGGTACTTTTGTTGAGCCGCTAGTTGAGGTACAAGGGTAACGTTTATATTGCAACTTTACCCTCATCAAATGCAATTCCACGGGTCTTTTAAAAATTCAAACTCTCAAAAATCATCGATGAACATACACATTTAATTTTTGTAATTGAAACGTGTAATTAATTACAATTGGAAGTAATTGTAATTATAATTATATTCAAAACTTCAGAACATTCATTTGTAATTGTAAAGTAGCCTTGTAATTGTATTAATTGTAAGACAAAACTGAGTAATATTATTATAATGTAATTGAACTGAAAACTATAAATCGATCCAACTCTGGGCTGCAATGGCTTGTTTTTGAGTGATTGTACATCTTGTGATTAGTCCAGAAAAGCAATTTGAACTTTTCTATTGTACCTGATCATCAACGGTTGCAGTGGCATTCGCTATTGTTGAAAAAACTTGGAAAATTTGAGTTATGGTAGGAGAAGGTTGCCTATTGATCACAACTTGCAATGTATTGGCAGCTTGGCCAATCAATGTGGCATTGCTAGTATCCATTTGTAGTTTAGTCTGAAATCAAATTATGTTAGTTTTCTATTGGTCTAGTTGAAAAGAAATAGAAATGAGTTCAATGTGGTCAAAAATTTAATAACAATTCAAAAATGGACGAAACATTTGCCGAAAGTCGCATTGCTGGCAAACCCCATTGCAAACTTTTAAAAATCAAAAATTTATAACTGATATTAAAGCTGTTCTGTCTATTAAAGATAAGAGTGACACAGTAGGCTACCAAACCATTTACAGTAAACGAACCGATGAAAAATAGTGTCCATATAGCTACTAAAAAGTTCATGCAAAGGAACAGTAGGTTAGTTTTTAAACAGATTTTTTTTTTTAAAGTGTTGTTGGCTGTAAATTACTCCATTTATCAGGTGTTGTTGAATGGAGAACTTTCATTGAAAGACGTTGCTTAATCGCACAAACAGAGTCTCATCAGTAGCCTACCGCTTGATTTTGTAGTTTTGTCGTTCATAAACTTTAGAGTTAACCAACAGAGTTATCGGAGATAACAGAATTGTGATCATATAACCAACTTGAAAAGTTTTCATTTACCAAGATGTCGTCAATAGAAAGGTCACAGCTAACAGGAACAAGGTGTTGGAATTTGAAATCATTTGTTGTAACTTCCTTTCCAATGACAGGAGGGATCAACACACATTTAATGGAAGCCGTTGAATCTCCAACTAAATCACCTGGAATGTATACAGTACAAATTTTTCCTTGTTTCTGTCGACATTTTGTCGGCAGTCGGCATAGCCTACCAAACCAATTAGTAGACTACACTTTGCACGATTTATCTTTAGTCACATAGAAAAATCCGCCATTTTTACGTCTGCTAACGTCGAATCAATATAAAAAATGAGGATTATGCTGTCTGGGTAGGGCTGTCCTCCAACATAATGGAAAGTTGTAAAGATGTTGTGCTAATGTGGAAGGATTTTCAGTTTAGGTTTTAGTTTATCTTGTATTTCAAAAACATGTGTTGTATCATTTCTCTCAACATTTTGTTGGCAAAGTATTTGCACGTGCAAAATGCACTAATCAGGAACACAATATTAGAAATGCGGCGGCCACTTTGGATTTTCTGAGCCACAAATTAAATTGGCCTTCACAATACTCCATCCCGTGTTACGCCCAGACGATAAACTAGCTGTAGAGTACGTATGAAAACAAGCAAGGTCACAATGCGATGATTGTGGTAAGGGTGTTTGTCCACAACACAAGAATTGTAATCGAGAAATCGAGAATATAGGCTATTAATGTGACCATTGCTAGAACGTCATCTCATGCATAAACTTTACTTTTAACTTCATAAACAACAACATACTGTAAACAAACAACTTTTAACTTCATTGGAATGCAGTATTGTGATAGGCCACTTTAGATAGTGAAATACTGGATTGATTATCTCCAATAAGATTATTTGTACTTTTAACAAAAATGAAACATGGATTACGGATTTATTTCAAATATGAAATAATTTTCCAAATAAAGAATAATACAACATGGAATATTTTAGTACGTAATGATATTAGTGTACATATACTTACTGTCACCACATTTTTCTTTAGAGAGAACAACTCGATCGACGTATGTGTCCTCAAAAGTCCAATATTCTTGAGTGGTGCCTTTGCATTTTGCTAACAAATAAGTAGTTTATTTAAAGAATAAGTTGCATTAGTGAATATTATGCCTGTACCGTACACTTCGTGTTTATAGGATATGACGCAGGTTATGCAAATTCAAGTTCTATTACCAACTGACAAAGAAAACTTAATACACTATTTCAGATATTAATGACATAGGCCTACTGCAGTGCATATAGTCTCTATTAAAATTAAAATATTCAAAAGCAAGTAATGTTTTTTCGACTTAGTAGACTGTCAAATGCATGGCCAAGGTATTATTCTGGTGATTATTTTTCATCCATGATTATTTTGAAGCCTACATGCTTGATTCAAAATGTTATGCTTGTATATAAAAGTAACAAAATTAAATGAAACATATGGCGATAATCAAGTAGAAAGTCAGGTAAAAATACCTTATGGACTGCTTAGCATTTGATTTTCTATATTTCGTTTCGTTATTCTACTGAACCTTTCTTGTGTATAATGGTTATTTACAATAACCAATGACGTTTTGTGATCTGTTTTTTTTTTTTTGTTAGATGGCAGCTTTTTAAGGGGATGTCCGCAAGGCAGTGGCTATTATCTCAGTTTATTACTATAAATTCTTGTCTTGTGAAGTGTTTTATATGTTTCTTACCAACATTTTATTTAGTAAACAATTTGTTAAACAATTTAGTAAACAATTTGTCTTTGTTGTATTAAATATCCTCACCTTCAACACACGAATATCCAGGAGCTGAATCGTAGCATTTAGTGCTAGGAGAACATCGGCCGGCATCTTTACATTCATCTATGTCTGTTAATATAAATCAAAATATGAGCACTTTCCGAGAGTAATCACAACAAAAATTTATGCAATGCTTACACTAGCAATACATGATTGCATTTCAGTTCTGTATGTATACACAGTATGTATTATGCATATATAGGCATATCATAAAACAATGAAAACTATTAATACTACAAAAAGTGCTCAATGCCAAGCAAAAAGGCAAAGCAGAGCGAATTAAATCAAATGCAGTTATTACTATCTGAAGCCTTTACAAATTGTTTCACCTAACGGATCATCAGAAGGTCTGTAAAAACATGTAAACAGTAAAGAATCGATAATTCTGAAAAGATATTAAATATTACAACTGTAATATTTAATATTTTAATATAATGTAATACAACTAGGCATATCATATGTACAATTGTACATACATATCATATATGCACGTAAACATATGCATATAGTTTTCTTGTATTGGCATAACCGATTGATAGCAATGATGATAATAGTGATTATGATTAATAGATATGAAATCATAAAAAAGAAAACATGATAATTACCCTGCGGCAAAATTATTCAACCAATTTTATATCCTGTCGGATTATTTTTTTAATTTGAGCGCTTATTAACTGCATTGCTTTTGACATTGTGTTTACAAATCTGTTGGAATGAAAAAGAAATAGTTAACAACAAAGCTCTCTTCATCCGTTCAGTCGTTTACGACTCTCGGTCGCTCTATATGTCATCTTTCTCCACATCTCTCGATCCCACGCAGCCTCCTTCAATTCATGCACTCCCATACCACTGGCATGTACGATTGTGTCAAGCCATCTTGTTTTTGGGCGCCCCCTTCCTCTTCCTCCGCTGACCAAACCAAGCATGTTGTCTTTTTCCATTGATTTGCTTCTCATTATGTGGCCAAAATATGAAAGTTTCTGCCTGACGATTCTAGCTTCTAGGGATATGTCCGGTTTAATTTGTTCCAGAATTTTTTCATTTGTTACTTTGGCTGTCCTAGGAACACGCGGTAACCTTCTCCAACATCAACAACACAGCACTTTTAATTAAATAGGGAGTATTTGTATACATATACAGTATTTGGGAACTCTATATGACGAAGTTAAGTAAAAAAGCGGTCAGTTGTGTTCATGACATGAGCAGGGATTTGAAATATACAATACACTGCACGCAGGAATGTCACCTCTTAAACAAAGCGAGTATGCTTATCACAGAATAAACTTTTGTTGTACCACGTACTAAAATTTTTTTACCACTCAACATCTCTATCTATATAAATTTAACACAAAAATGAAGAAACAAAAGCGTTTGATCAACAAAATACAGAACTCAAGGTCTAAAATACCACTTTACAAGAACATACAGCATCTGAAACTTATGAAGCAGTTGGTACACTTATACAGTAGGTGTGTTGTTTGCAGCCAATCAAGTCTCAATTAGAAAGTGCGACGTCTTACCAGGATAAGTTGTGTGATACGAGGAACAGCTTCTATTGTCATGCGCAGTATACAATGGAATCTTGTATTCATCCTGTACGACATATTTGCTTTAGCATCAACCAATAAATTAACTTGATTAAGTGTACATGACATAAATGCAATAAAAAAAAATAAAATTTTTGTATTTTTGCACATACTGAATGAGTTTGAAGAAGTAACATACAAATGTAAACTTATACCACATGATAAACGACATACCACAACTAATGCAATAGTTCCCATTTCGTCACAAGTGCATTTGAGTTTTCCATCATCAGTTCTACTCATGCAACAGCCATCATTGGTCCAATTTCCGGTATCAAAATCTTTGCGAACACATTTTGTTTCTTTTACTTCGACCTATGATAAAAATAACAGCATTTAACTAAGGACTTACACAGTGTAGAATTGTCGTGTGTTAGAGATGAAAGACTTTAGATATACAAGTAGCCCATATACCAGTAATCAAATTTGTGTAGTCCTTGATATTCTATTGTACGTGGTGTCCACCTAACACAAAACAACCACTTCTTTTAATTAATATTACTGTATGTCATGGGTATGTGTTATTAGACTTATATTTAGGATATACAGTAGGTTTAAATTAGCCTATAATAGAACTCATAAACTGCTGTGATGTCTAGAGTCAGTGATTATATTTTCTCTTCATTTGCTTCCTAAACAACAACATCTTTTGTTGTGGGGAATATGATGGTGGATAATTGTACGTTCTTATTTTCAAGTTTAATTTTTTCATGTTAGGTATAATCAGTTTGCAGTATCATTGAAATAAACTGAAATAATAATATTAAACAATTACCATGGACAATGTCGACGCATTGGCAAGAGCTATACCAGATGTTGATGTTTCTTCATTGAAGGTGATTTCAAAAGGAGAATTCAATTTGCCAGGATCGATATTCCCAAATCTTATAGACAAAGCCTAAAAACAATTAAAACGAATTCAAAAACCGGTTTCTCAAACTGTTCCATTAAATTGTCTTGTTATCCTTACCTGAAGAACTTCTGTGCCTGTGTTCAAAATATCATCATTCTTGTATACCAACAAAGAAGTTGTAAAGTTATTCGTGTCCTGAGCCATTGCTAAAGCTCTTTGAATAACATTGGATGGAAAAGTGACATCAATTGGTTGTGTTACTACGTCGTTCTCTCCATGAATAGATGGAGAAAGAGTTAGTCCATTATGAGTAAATGAAGATCCAGACTGTATCGTCGTTGCCTGCAATACGTTGTAAAGAAATTATTTGCCAAGTCTCACGAATCGACGTTGGATGCCATTGAGATCGTGTTCAGTTTTCCAAAGTTTAACTACTTTTTCAAATAACAAAATAGCACACATTGAAACTTCATGTACAGTATGTACATAAAAGAAAACTTTAGGACAAATAACATGTAATAAAGTGTTGTCTGGATGCTAAACGGGATAGGGAAAATGTGATGATGATTATTATTGTGATCACGTGATTAAAAACGTCTCTACACAGTTAAAACAAATGTTTAAAAAAAATTACTTGTAGAAATATATTCTCCGAAGAAAATTCTTCACTTCCTTCTTCAAATTCAATGTCCTTCAATAGTCTTTCAACAATCTCTGTGATCTCATTGGAAGATATAGTTGAGCTCTCCTGATCGGCAATAGCATTCGTGAGGCGTGATGCAATATCAACGATACTTCCCAGAATGCTTTCTGTAATCTAAAGATAAGAAGGTTGTTGTCGTTAGAACGAATGACAAATTAACATTACAATGAACTACTGCTTTTATTTTTATGCATGTTTCTGAGAGTGATATTTTGTTTCGAAATTAGAAATTGCCCGATCATACTGGATAGTTTGTGTATTTTAAATGTATTATATTTATGATATATTATATTGTATATTAAAATACAAATTCCGTGTCAGGAAAGAACGTGGTGTATCATTCCCGGAGGCGTATCTGTAATCTGTAGGTAGCTGCAGCAGATGGAGTGTTTTGACCTGTAGAAACTTTAACAAAGGACATTCTCCCCTATAAACCAGCTGACTGCAGTCATTATGACTCTTCTAGCACTCAGCTAAAGAATTGCCTCTTGCTTTGAACTTTGTTTGGTAACTGCAGAAAAAAAAGAGCAATGATAGAGGTGGGGATCGAACTCACGTCATCGAATTGACCACTTTCCTAGCCCTAACTCTCAAATCGCTAATCCACGCTGCCGATGGGGAAACGTTCACTGAATTTATTGAATGACTGTAATCAGCTGATTTAAATCGTGCCTTCTGATTGGTTGATAAACTTCATCTGCTGCAGCGACCTACAAATTATAGCCTAAATACGCTTCCCAGAGTCATTGATAAGTCGTGAGAAACAAATGCTCAAAGTAAAAAGAAATCCAATTTTAAAACTAATAAGAAAGTTAAAACGTTAAGTAAAACTTTAAAAAGTAAACTTCTTGGCAGTAGCCTGCTTTGATAAATGTGTAACTTTACCATATGGTCAGATGCTGTGGCCGTCTTTACGATATCTTCAAGAACTTTAAAAGCTTCTGAAATGGTTCCGTTGGTCAATCCATCTCGAGCAACAACAACTTGCAGTGTTCGAGAAGCTACCTCTACCACGGTGATGTTGTCTGGGTCAGACTGAAGCACAGTCTGAAAATATATGACACCATTTTATTGTGAGATGTATATCAAATTATGTGCGTTACAACTGTTTGATTTTACTTGTTTTGGATAAGTAGCGCATATCACAAACTCGTGCTACTTTAACAAAAACTTAAAGCAAAGTTATCATTTTTTACGTCAAATATTCAGTATTGTACTTTTTACGTTTTTTTGGTGTTATTTTTGCTTACAGAAATAGTGTTAAAAGAAGCATCGCAAGAGACGTCAATGTAGGTGCTCAAATCAAACCGGTAGTTGTCTGCCGTTGGTTCTTCTTCGATTGTTGGGCGAACGTACACACACCGCATTGAAGCTGTTTTCTTTACATTATCTAGAAAAAAAAATACAGTTATAGCCTATATTCTTTTGTCCTCACACAAAACTCAGATTTAAAGTAAAAAAAATGTTTAAATTATTTTTGAATAGGATAGCCTAATGCCCCTCCCCCTACGTTTGCCATTAGGTGTAACATTTCCAAGAACAGTTGATGTCGATTTTATCCTACACAGAAAGCTGAGTTTTGTTTGAGGACAAAAGAATAATTTCTGTATAGGATAAAATCGACATCAACTGTTCTTGGAAATGTTACACCCAATGGCAAACGTAGGGGAAGGGCATTAGGCTATCCTCTTTAAAAATAATTTAAACGAATTTTAGTAGGCTACTTAACTTAAGGTAATTAAGTAAAACTTGAAGATATTAAAGTGCTCCTTTTTTGTCAATAAATTTATAACTGAATTGAATGCTCCTACCCCTTTTACAAAGTCTCGCGTACTGCCCTAGTTGCACCTCGTTTCCATACCACACAATACACTAAAGTCTAAACTTTTACAACTTAAATAAGCTAACTACTTGGTCACCAAACAACATCAAGTAATTTTGGGAGAACTAAAATCAAACTGCTACGTTCTACGTTCTGCTTTATGATAGAGAAAATATAATTAGCTTATATAAAAATGAAATCCCAAACTTAAAGAAAGACTTTTAGATGACTCTTAAACTTGTGCAGATAAAAAGTAATGGACTTTGCAGATTTGGGGAAAACAAATTGTTTAAAATTACTCTTTGAGCTCCGCAATAGTGCTTGGTACAAGTTTTTGACTTGAGACTGATTACTTAGTTGTATGATAGGCATAGGAAAAGTTACAAGTCTGCTATTAACGGTTGCTTGATATTTATTTTCATACCTTCACCACATTTCTCGGTTGATAGACCAATAGTGTAAGCAAGCGTAGCCGGAAAAGTAGCACCCTTGTGCGTTGTAACTCCACAGGTTCCTGATGGAAATAGATGTAGTAAATGCAGTTTCTACTTGCGATAAACAATAAATGTAAAAATATTGATGTGTGGAATGTGGAAATAGATTAGGGCCTCTCAGATAAAATACATAGTATATTTAGATCAAATATAGTTCTTACTATCTGAAGCCTTTACAAATTGTTTCACCTAACATGTGCAACACTGAATATTAATACAAAAAAAAAAAAGAATATAATGTCGAGCCTGCTGCATCTGGTTCTTATTTTTATTTAAGTCCAAACCATGTTCATGCCAGAACCTGACATAAGTAGCATCGAAAATGCGGTTCACCTTCCATAAAAACTTAAATCATTCAATCGTTATGGTTCTCAACCGGGTTCTCAAGTGTTCTCAATATTAAAATGTCAAATTTTTTAATGATTTTCTAACTAAAGTAAATCATAATACTGTAAAAGAGTTTAATATTCTCGTAAGGTATTTAATGTATGTTTAACTTACATCTTTTGAGACAACAGATTGTTCTTGAATGCTTAACTTTGAAATGCAAGTTTGTAAAGATGGCAAAAATTCTATTAATTTTTTGATAAAATTTATAGAAAAACATTAAATCAGCATATAGATTACTGATTTTTTTGATCCTGTGTGCCGACATATAGCTCAAAAAAAGACAAAAAGGTTGAGAACCCTTGCAATAGGACATCAACATTTAACCATCAAGCCAGATCAAGTCGATCAGTACAAAAACACAAAATGGAAACCGCTAATTCGCTAACTTACTGTAGCTAAAATATCTAAAGCCTAAAATGTTATTAAAATAACTCTTACTTTCAAGGCATGTGTAATTCGTGATCGTATCGAAACATCTCTGAATTGAGGAACAGGGATTTGATTGGCATTCGTTTATGTCTAAAATTAAAACAGGTCGCTTTAATCAAATTTATATAAAATCTATTTTAAGTAAGATATCAACTGGAAGTAATAAAGAATATATAAAACAGATCTTTAAAATCAAATTTTGAAAAATGTAAAGAAAAAGGTTTTGCGACTTACTTTAGTTTTTAACACTTTTATGTGCTATTTGACAACTTTTTTTTTACATCAATATATTTTGAAATACAGTTAAATTTTGGCTTAATTTGATTTTTTGTTCAATATCGTGAAGTAAACTCTCACCAGGATAGAATTTCTTAAGCGAAACACATGCGTTCTCTTCGAAGGTAGAGCCAAAAGAGACATTGTATCTTTTCTGCAAATGAACATATCGGTTTTATTACCAACTATAATATGTGTTGGTTTTGTATGAGCTATTTAAACCCATAACAAGCAAATTTTATGACAAAAGCTGACAGTGAAGATTAAACAATGGCTTTGATCGAATTTATTTAGTTGCATATTTACAGTAGTTTTGAAGAGTCTATGCAAAAGACGTAGGCTACGTTAAAAGTGGATTTATTATGATGATAGTATTTTTTACGACTTTTCTGACTATGGATAATTATTATTCATGATTTTAAGTCGAACTAACTTACCACAATTAGACCAATTGTAGCAAGCTTGTGGCATTCACAGATTGGTTGGTTTTCGTTGGTTTTGCCGAGGCAACACTGTGACCCCGATCGTACTTGACTATCATGGTCCCAATACTCGCATTTTGTTTCTTCAACCATTATCTGTGCGAATGTACAATAAGATTCACAATTTTTATTTTAAAAAAAATACAGAGAGTAGGTTCTTGTGCAAAACCGTTGCATGTTCTGGATGAAAAAATACAGTTTGATTTGTGGCCAATCAAACAATATTTCTAACTCTAGCATGCGCCATTCTTTAGTAAAATAGTGTGGTTGTATCGCAGAGGTTTCATCCCATAAACTGCATCATAACATACTGTTCAGTTGTTTTTATTTCTGACCGTTCCAGCTAAAACAATACATGCCAACACAACAGACGTCTGGAAGAAGTTAAAAGCAACAAAACGCTTATGTTACTATGTGCTTGAAACAACAATACGACAAAAAGTTAAACAATTTGTCACAGTAACAACGTTTTTGGTTGTGTGAAAAATTTAAAACATTGCAATCATGTTTAAAATCGTCAAAACATATTATAATTGAGGTTAAAGTATTTGCCGCTTTGATTTTTGTGAAGACAAACGTACCACGGACTTGTCGGAGCTATGATGGATGTTCACTTCTGGAATTATGATTTCGTTCTTGAAAATCAGTTGAAATGGAGAATCCAGGAATCCTAGACTGGCATTTCCGACTTTAATTGACAAAGCCTGTGAGGTAAATTTTAATTGCAATTAATTTGTAAAAGTGCAAGGACGTAAATGACGTGTACCTATGATTTATAAAAATCTATATCTTGCTAAAAAATAAAGAAATAGAAAAATAGCAATTTTACGACGGTAAGCGCTATTTGGATACAGGGTATATCAGAATATTCTTTTTAGCCAACCAGATGCAGACCATCCAAGAATCACAATACGCGTGGTTCAAATAGCACGTTTGATAGTGTGGTCCCTATATGCCTGTTGCTGTAGGGTATATTCTCATGAATTAAGCCATTTACCGGGTGCCGTTAAAGAATTGGATATTCTGAAAGTGTCTATTCGTCAACTGTAGATACTGCCCAGATTCAAACCCACGTCATTGGATTTATCCATTTTGAATATCGCCTGTTTACGTAGTACGTCATCGAGTTTTATCGCACTCATCTTACAAAACGTACCAAAAATGTTACTAAAACGAGACTTCTTTGATGAATAAAAATGCTCGAAAAAAAAGGCTGCTGAATAATCATCAAAGGACTACGTGTAATTTTGTTAAAGAGTGTCTACCTATGAATCCATATTTATCCTTTTTGGCAAACAACATCAAATTGACATTGTTTTCTTTGAAAGAGTTTAGAACAACTGCAGTTTATAGATTACTAAATACCTCGTTGTGAAATGCGTATAGCGTGCTCTACCAGCTTGCAAGCTTTTCTACTTTATCAGATGAAACATATTAACTTCAATGAACATAGACTTTTATTAGTGGACGGTGGAGCTGCTAGCGATACAGGGTCAGTTATTTCACAACACAGATCCGCTAAATCTGAAGACTGTAAATTTTCGCAAGTTTGCAGTTTACCATCCTGGGCACGATTACAGTAATTGAGTAGAAATCTAATTAATATTTAAAATGCCTTCAACTTTTATAAATTAATTCAATTCTTTCAAACAGAATAACCTTAAACTGTAATATAGCCTACCAATCAGGAAGTAACTGATATATTTATAGATTAATCTCGTGGACGGGCTCTCTCTATAATTTGCCATAAACATCTAGATAACAACTAAGAACAAGATGTTGGATAATGAATATTTTCCATACAAATGTGCTTAATGTAAAACAGACCCGAAATCATTGGGGATATGAAATAGAGTAGGCTATACTGTGGCACTTCTTTATGTAGTCTCTCCCTCTATGTATAATTGTTGTTGTGATTTTTGTTATCCCTATTTTATTTCGCAACCAACCTTATACTGTATAAAGCTTACTTGCAGCACCGTTTCTTCAGTTGATGTCAAAGAACGAAAAAGTTGTGCGTCTTTGTAAAGCAAAGCTGTAGTCAAAATATTGTCATGTTCTATGCCCAAGTTCCACACAGCTTTTTCTATATCTCCGATAGGAAGCGATATGTTTATTGGTTGTGCTAACGTTCCATCATCTTGAACCAAGTAAGGGGAGAATGCCATTTCCCCAGTAGAAGGAGAAGAGCTGGGACTCAAAACCGTCGACAAGGTCTGAAACGATTTGAAATGTTTTCAAGAGATAGACGAGTACAAACGACATTACATGCGAGATGTAATTATTTCTTTACATACCTGCAGTAAAAGGTTTGGTGAGATGAACCGGTAAGATGAATTAATGTTCTTTCCATCGAGATGCAGATTATTTAGAATTCTATTCAAACCATAAAGAACCTTTCTGGATACATCACTGCTTGTCGTATGTACATTACCAAGAGCTTCTGCGAGTTTGGAAACCACTTGTATTGCATTTCCAACATCATTTTCAGAAACCTTCACATTGCAACACATGTATTAGCTTTCTTTTCAGAAATAATTGCAGCAAGAATGTAATTTTGCAAACAAGTGTGTGAAGTCCAATACCTGGATATTATTTTGCAGGACATAGTCTCCAATCGAAGCAAGTTTGTTGGAAACGTACTCAATTGCGAAGCTAGAGAGATTCGTTTCTCTTGTTAGGAGAAGTTGCAATGTACCGATTATCTTTTTCACATTTTTTAAATCCAGAAATAAGTCATCCTTGAACGTAAAATCATCATTACAAGGTTAATTCAAACACTCTTTAATGTTAAAAAGTCTATAAATAATGCAACATTGAAACATAAGTAGATTGAAACAGTTCAATCTAAGACAGTATAATAGATGATGATATACGACTAAATACGTTTTAAAAATTGTTGTAGGTTATTTTGGCTTTGTATAATTGCTTATACTGCTTGTGCATACAATTGATCTTCAATGGCAAAGTGGTCAAATTTGTTATTTTTGTGCATAAATAAGGATTTACGGCTTGTTTCGTTTATGCATAAGTTTTAACTATTTTATCAAGAAAAAATTCGGTTTAAACAATTTTAAAGTTTATCTGAAATGAAAGAGACTTATTTTCTAACAATCAGTTACCTATAAAAATTTAAAACATGGTCAACAATTAATTAATTCTCAAGAAAAGTTGAAAATCAATTGAGCCCACCAAATTGATTACGGAGATGTAGTCGCAAGAAACGTTTACAAAACTTCCAATATCAAATTTGAAGTTTTCAGCAGACACTTCGTTTCCTTCAAGTGGTGGTACAAACACACATCTCATTGACCCCGTTTCCTCTATGTCTTCTGAAAAGCAGAACACGCAAGTCAAGGACGATATTTGAATAGTTTTGTTTCAACATAATGATAACGGAGAATTTTTATCACAATTTTAAAGTTGCATATGTTTTAGAGTAATAGTCTATATTATGTTAAAGTAGGCCTATTTATTGAACAAGTGATTTCTTTTTAACTGTAAACAACTTACGACTAAAATAAAATAAATATGTTTTTGTCTTAACAATTTCTCGACATGAAAACGCTCTTTAAGTAATATCTAACCTTGACCACAGGTTCCGTTTGAATAAGCCAAAGTATCCACTCTGGTGGCAGGGAAAGCAAGACCGTTGTATGTATCAGCTTGGCAAATTTCTGTGTAATAATGCAATTTTGGTAGAGAGGTGACTTTCTTTAACCATAAATTCTTCTGTGTAATAGATCATGAAATATACATTATGATACTTTTTAAAAGCATTTAATTTTGAGGGTATTTACTTATTTCAATCCATTTCTTTTTATTGAAAAAGTTCTTTGAAATTGTTACCGTATATTAGATCTATAACTTTAAAACTAATACTGTGCAAGTAGTACTGCTATTGTAGGCTACATTCAGCAAGATCTGTGCAATTGTTTCGATTGTTTGCGAGCATCATCGATTGTTTGCGAAAACAAAAATTTTCATCTTGCAATGTAATACGAGTAATGCTAGAAGCAGGGCCGTTGAGAGGATATTTTGAGCCCGGTACCAATCAGAAGCCAAAAGTAAAGACTCAAACTACACTACATGGCGGTAACTGTAATGTTTTGTTGAGATAAATTTTTGCCCGGGGACATAGGGACAATAGCTCAATATATCCCCGCTTTTGCCTTAGAAGTACCAGCGAACTACAGCTGTAATGTGATATAATATTAACCTTGAAGACATTTGTAACCAGTGATGGTATTGAAGCACTTCTCATTTGAAAAACACGGACTGCTCTCGCATTCATCTATATCTGAAAAATAAAATAACGTGAATGCATTTATCTCAAAGCTAAAAAATTTAAAAGCAATGCTTCTGCAAGTGCGGGAATACTTAATGAAAATATGAGATTGCTCACTACTGGTGAGCTGCACATTGAGAAAGCGGTATCTATTCTAATGGCTTTTGTTGTGGGTTGCATAAGTAGTCGCAAGAACACATGATTGACGTTTATTGGTAGTGTTCGAAAGCGAAGTGTTGCCATCAGAGTTGCAGATTTGCTTTCGCCAATTGGTTGTCCAATATTTGACGTAGGTATTATTTTATATCACATTTTAGAGATTGAAAATGGGCTGATAATAATTTAAAAAAGGTAAAAACAAGTAAAAAATCATGCAAAAGTATTGCCTAAGCTTACTCACCAGGGTACCACATGTTATACTTAGAGCATTTATTCTCTATTTGAGTCTCGTTTGGGAGAATTTCATATGTATCCTGTACAAAACATAAAGAAAAGCAATAACATAAATGTATTTATAAAACATTGAGTGGGATTGAAAGGTACTTTGACTCGACAAAGGCGCTATGAAAGGAAAAAATCACGGTTGTTAGTCGTCACGTCATATAGCCTATTAGTCTATGTCAGGTGTTCTTAACCGGGGCTCTTGCAACACTGAGGTGTGCGAGACTTGACCTGTTTCCAGGGGTTATGCAGATGTTGAATCAATAGGGTTAATGTATAAAATGGCGTTAGAAACTTTGTTTGTTTTGTAGGCTTTCGACCAATCTTTTGGAATTATAGACGACTGTTACCCTACTGTACTTTTCAGCCGTTCTAGAAGGTGGTGTGAGATGGTTGATGATTTGAAGGTTAAAAACCAATACATGTGGTGTTACGTCAAACGTTGATGTAAAAGTAGAGTTCTTATAAATTTTATCAGGGTCCAGCTTTAGCCTACCCACAAAATAAATTTTTATTTAAAAAATGCTTAACCAATACCATCAAAAAATTAATGCATATTAATCCCTAATTGACCACAAGATTGCCTAAAATGGTGACAAAGAATATCATAGCTGTAACACTACAATACTGTGGTTTGTCAGTCACAGCTAAGAGGTTATAGGACTAACAACGTAAAATTGAAAGCAACACATTTAAAGGGAAAATAATTGGAATGTTCAGACTACCATGTTACCTTAGGTCGATTTGGAGATGGTTTTGACTTTGAAAATCATGATTTTTGAAAAAGTTAAAACAGTAAACTGTTTTGTGAAGTAATGTACGTACCACAGCCAGAGCTATGGTGGCCACGTTGTTGCAGCTGCACTGAGGTCTGTTGTCATCGGTTATGTTCAAGCAACAACCGCCATCAATCCACTGATTAGTGTTCGAATCCCAGTGTACGCACTTTGTTTCCTCAACTTTAATCTGTTAAAGTTGTAAGTTGTAAAAATCAAATGTAAGCTATTCATGTTTATAAACTGTTGCACACTGTAGTTAAATTATAAAATTTAGAATTCAAGTAAAAGTTTGAGTTACACCATTTTGTAAATGAAACTGTTTCATAAATCACCGTTGAAGTTATTAGATCCTTTCTAAGTCCAACTGCTGCATCCAAAGTTTCATTAATGTAAGTGATTCGGAATGGAGAGACTAAACTTGAAAGACCAGAATTTCCAAAGCTTATTGATGAAATCTATGCAATATAAATAGAAGTAACATTTTACAATTTCACATAGCCTCACAAATAACAATATATAATAAGGTCACATAGCATATAACAATATAACAACTCGTAGTCCGGCTCCATGACCCAGTTGGTAGAACTCATAACTTTGTCAACGAGAATTGACAAGACCAAGTAACAATGATTTTCACTGTCAGGGTGTGCGATAGAGCAACGTAAGCAACAGTATCTTCTTGTGAAAGGAATCTTTTACAGACAACAACATTTCAACAACTTCGCTGTGGTAATCTTGATGACCGGGCCTGTGTCACTACAGTTCAAGCTTCTACCAGTATGTAACATTGCCAGGATTAGGCTTTCAGTTTAGTTTAGTTTGTTTTTATTTCTGACCATCACAGCGAAAAACAATATATGCCAAACATAGCAGAGGTCTAGAAAAAGAAGCTTTGTCAAGTCAAAGATAAAGAACTTAACAATGTAGGCTATTCAATCAATCACATAAAAATGTGCTAATAGGCTACTGTATTATTAAAAGCCATAATTTCTATGGTACAAAAATCGTAACAATGCTAACAGCTCCCATAAGTAAATTACACGCAGTCTTCAATATTTTGTTCAAACTTACCTGAATCATTCTATAGTCTGACTGAAAAATGCTTTCATTTTTATAAATTGTCAATGCAGTTCGTAAACCACCAGAACTTTGTTCCACTTCTTGCACAACTTGTTGCGATAAAAGGTATTCAATGTATTGCGACACAACTTCGTCATTGCCAACAACAAATGGAGAAATGGTAAACGAATTTTGTGTATGTGATTTGTTGAAAGGTATTGTAGTCGCCTAAATGTTAAATAATACAGGTAGCTTTAACATTCAAAGACTGAAAACCGTCAAGAAAAGTGCCGAATGAGTTACAATTTCTTAAAACTTCTTAAAATCATCACGTGCAGCAAATTTATTCGTTTTGTTATGTAATCCAGTTTCTAGCAATGATTAGCCTATTTTAGGACAAACTCAAATGAGTTTTGAAATTCTTCAGTAGGGCTGCATGATGCGTAGCCGAAAACGCTTGCAGTTTTTTTCATTTGTGACATGATAAATGCCGTGTTATCTATCAGTTTTATTCGCGTATGTTTCACAAAGGAAGCTTTCTGCCAAAGTTAAGTCAACAAAAGAATACTAATTCGTTTAAGCTTCAGGAGTAGGCTAGTTACATGACCTAAAATATGTTATATGGCCTATGTTATATGATCTAAACAACTACCTAGCTGAATGCAAAAAATACAAACGTAATAATCTGACACGCGTCGAACAGATGTCGATCTTACCTGCACTACTACTTCGTTTGATTCAAAAGATACAGTATCACTTTCATGCACCAATTGAGAAGAGAAAAGCTCCAAGATATTGAAAGCATGGTTCGACACATTTCCAAATGTCAGACTGTTTTCTGACGCTTCCAGTAGTTGGGAGACAGTTGCCAGTACAGTTCCAAATGTGGTTGCCATGACCTGAGCAAACAAAACAACTTTGGGTTAAGATTGTATATAATTGTAAAAAGATAAAAAGCCTTAAACTCAATGTTTGTTGCTTGCACTGTATCTTCAGACTACACTTTTCCAGAGCATTAGGCTACTAGGTCTTAATCTTATTTTATTTGTGGGTGTGATTTTACATTTCTATGTAGGCTTTCGTTATTTAAAAAACTAAAAATAAACATTATAACATTGAGAAGCGTAACCAACTCTAAAGCAATTTTCTAGCTATAATAAAAATATTGATAATTAACATTTGAGAAATATATGTCCAAGCTAATTTATTTTAGCTTGGCCTTTATACCACTTTTTTCAAATAGAATCTATACTTTTAAACCTTCAAGACTTTCACTCTTTCTTATTCTGTACTTTTGAGTAATAGACGAGTCAATATAAGGTTGAACCCCAAAAAAATTGATACAAAAGGTTTTTCAACGGATTCTGTTACCTATGGGCCTACTAAATAACATACTAAAAGTCTACCAAAATCGGACCTCCAGAAAGGGGTCATTTTCAAGATGGCGTCCAAGATGGCCGCCGAGATGTTATATTGCCTATATCTCAATTGCTATTTAAGCTAGAAAGGCGGTTTAGGTGTCTATCCCTAGGTTTTCGGGGTCAATCAATCGAATTAAGTAGGTTAAATTACGATAGACTGATTATCTACTGAGATACGTATGATTTGTATATAATATACGACCTGGAGGAGCCCGGGGACATTTCGGACGCAGCGATAGGCCAACATCAGACAGAGCAGAGCACGATATTAGCAAATTCACTTGAGGCTTGAGATAAACCGCAAACAAAATCATCTTGACTTCCATTATGTAACACAAGCTTGAGAAAAGTGGTTTTCCAACATTCCAGTTTCTATACTTTTGGCAGCTTGATAAGCCGAATAGTGGTAAAATTTTCAGAGACAACTCCTCACTTTTCATCTGAATAAATTCCATATGTATTGGTGCAAAACGGTTTCCAGTTAACTTTAAAATAAAACGTTTTTTCGAAAACAAAACACTCGAAAATCCGTCCGTAGTATCCCCAATCTCCCCTAATAAAATGGAATTATCATAACAGCATATTACATGCGGCATAACAGGTACTATCAATACAGGCATCTAAGAAAAACTGCAACCAACAGGAGGCTCATACTTGGCCTCCTACAGCAGATGAATACAGGGGATTAATCTGTTCTAAAGAATGGCGTACCATTAAAGTCTGGACACAGACACATTCAGAAAATCATCGGAATTACAACAGTAGGCTACAAAGGTAAATCGTAAACCAGGGTGATCTACCGGTGTGTTGTCTTATTGCCTACGGCTGTCTCTATTCATCATCTTCCGACTCGTCTAAAAGAAACTTGTTATGTGGATTGTCACATTCTTGCAGTTTGCATGGTCCACATGCAGCGGTACATGGTAGTCCGTATCCTCTACAGGAGCAGCGGAGTGTCTCACAGGCAGTGGAGCAGTTGCAATGAATGACCTTCAAGAGACTGTCTGGAGCAGCCTTCATTTTTGACATAAGTGGGATGAGCCGATTCTTTTGCAGGTTCCACCCCCAATTCATGACATCCATACTCTCTGCTTTTCCCATCCACACCATTATCTGGTAGTAAACTCGACGACAGTGAAATTGGGTAGCAGATTCAGTTGGTGGCAGACTCTCGGGCGTTACAAATGATGAAGCAGATACAACTTTCTTGCTGAAGGTGTTGTATCGCATTGTCGCAAGGGAATCTGTGCTCTGGCCATCAAAGAAGACAGCCATTACTTATTGAAACTTGAAACTTGGCACCCAAGGTCATCGATTATCTCTGTGGTCTGGTTTGGGGCAGTGAATGCTTTAGCACAAGACCGAAGAACAGGATCTCCATGCACAAGTTTCCGAAAAGCAGTCTTTTTGCAAACACCGAATATCCGAGACGTAGTGTCACAACCAGTCATGGCATGGATAAATATCAACTCAGAACACATGTCATGTCCTAAGATTTTTTCAAACGGTTGATGTTGTATACTTTGGTACTGCCATCAGCTTTGGACTTGTCTGACCTGAAATAAAGGCCCTTATACTGTCTTGTCCCCGGAGTACATGTCTATCATTGGCAGATACCTTACTAAAGACTGGCCTGGGTGTTCCTTTCCCTGATAAATAGTGTGCATCATCCCCTGCCAGCCTGGCGTGGCCTGCTTGAAGTTGAATGACAACTCCCAAAGCAGATCAACCATGTTGGCACATGCAGTGAGAATCGGAAGTTCTCTGAATGTGATGTCTTGTCGAATATGTTTTGCAAAACGATGCTCAATTATCGCAACCTTGGACGTCTCTACAATGTTCAGTTTTAACGTTTCGTGCCTTGGGATAATCTGGCTTGTTTCCTGTCCTGGTGTCAAGGCGGCTATCATGCCCATCCCGTGAAACGTTCCTTTCCCATCAATTGTGAGAATGTTATAATCTACATTGTCTGCTGCGAATAGCAAGTTGTTGTCCAACACATCAGTATCCTTACCAAGCATGTTTGGTGCAGAACAATTTGCGGCATTCATTTCAAACCTCTGCATTTCGCCATACGAAGAGCAGAACCCCATCTGACACAAGCTATCCAAAAGAAACCGCGATCGATTTAGATGGTGCAGTTGCACTGAAAGGCTAATTTGCAAAGGGGCAATAACAGCTTGTGGTCGGACTGCCTGTATGATTGCATGACCAATAATAGCAACTTTTCGCTGTGTGCCTTTACCTACAAACAAGGCATTGAACACAACGTAGAGTGATTTTGGAATATAATCAAGAGCCGCCTGGATTTTAAGTGTCTCTGTAGTCGGGTACTGGTCGTTAACGGATGGCACATTTGTCTTGATGTCACTCTTTATGAGCCTGGCAGCTACTTCAAGTAATGCTCTCTTCTGTGACTCTTCATCACCTTCTTGGTTTGTGCTTGCGAAGTATGACCTGAGGATGCTTCCCGTTTTCTCTCTCAGCGTCACTATGTCCTCTAAACCTTTTCCTTCTGCAATAATTATGGAGTTTCCATACCGTTTCTTCAGGTGACTTTTTAGGTATTGATTGCCATAAGGGAGGGAACCGTCCTCAGATAAATACTCTTTCATTTCACATCTTAGATCAGAAACAGTCAGCTGTTCTTCATCATTCATGGCTAGGTACGCACACATCTTTGTGAAGGCTTGCTCTTGATCCTCATTCTTTGGCCTTCCAGCTTTCCTAGGCTTTGAATCGCGATCAGTCTGAAACTGCAAGGGGACATCACGGCTACACCTGAAATGGCTGCTACATACTTTGTGATATACGCAGTCTGCAGCATGTAGATCACCACAATAGTATTCAATTCTACCTTTGACTTTCAAAGACCACTCATCATGGCGGTTTTCACTGCAATCCAATATTGCCTTTGCGAAGATATCAGTTTTCACATAACTATAGTCTTCACTTCCATCATGAACATTATTTCCGCAGAAAAGGCAATCAGTCTTGGTATTGAACAGACCCTCAGAGTCCCTAGTACCGGTTCTTCTTTTATAAGTGCTGGTGGAATAAATCTTTTCGACTTTAACAACGATAACTTTGCTTGCATTGTGATGCGACTATGCACGCTTTCATGTGATTATGATGTCACAAACACAAGAACAATAAAAACTTGAATACCACCATCTATCCAATACGCAAAATTATTTAGAAATATGCCGTACATTTCCTTGAAAATGACCCCTTTCTGGGGGTCCGATTTTGGTAGACTTTTAGTATGTTATTTAGTATGCCCATTGGTAACAGAATCCGTTGAAAAACCTTTTGTATCAATTTTTTTGGGGTTAGGTGCCTTTTTTCCGTATATTGAGTCGTCTATAAGAGATATAATTTGAAAACTAGTTAATTACTCACACCAAAGCCTAACTGAGTGATTTAACGTCAGGCCAATCAACATTAATAAAAACAAAGTTTAAAACATTTGAAGTAGGCTAAACCTCGTTTCCATTCAGTTCCATTGCTTCTCCTAACTGAGTGAGCATTGAGAAAGCTTGATTGATTGTGGTTTCGGAAAAGGACGATTGTCTATTGACTATGACAAGCAAAGTATTGACAGTTTGTTGTACTGCCATGTGGTCGGATACGTTTACGTTCCCTATAACCTGTCAGAAATAAAGTCATTTAGAAAAGTAAACAAATAAAATGTTTCATTTAGATTTTAACACATCATGATATAGAAAAAAAAAAAACTCGATTCATGTTGACAACTGAGATTAAGGTATTCACGGAAGTAGAACATTGCCAAACACCTACAAACATTGTGTGCGTGTGTTTGTGCGTGTACGCTTGTTCAAGCGTGTGTTGTGTAAGTGTGTGTGCATCTGTGTGCGTGTGTGTGTGCATATGTATGTGTGTGTGTGTGTCTGTATGTATACGTTTGTTTGTGTGTCTTCTGACAAGTGCTTAATGAGAGACTTCGTCTGTTATTTCTCTTATCTGATCCATCGCTTATTTTAAATTTTGAAAAGAATGAGGTAGTGGTGAGTCCCCATTGACTGTTCCATCAAAATGACAATCTATTAACATAATTTCAGCTTGGCAAAAGTAAACTGAAGCTTACCAGTTGAGAGAATGAGGTAAGGCCACAAGAAACGTTGGCGTAATTTGCAAGATCAAATTTGAAGTTGTCCGAGGTTACACGAGATCCATCTTGGGGTGGTACAAATATGCATTTGACCAAAGCAGTATCTTTCACGTTGTCTGTTGTATTAAAGTGAAATTTTAGTTTGGAATGATAACGTGATGAAGCGATCACCTCTCTTTCCAATTTGCTTAAAAAAAGCCTAGTTTTCAGGATGACCCCCTTTCAAATAGAATTTACATTTAAATAAGGACCTTCTGATGATATCCACTTTTTAGGGTGAAACAGGCTGTAGAGGTTTAAGAAAGTAATAACTATTGCTCTGGTTGGCTTGTTTGCTTGGCATTGAGCATTTTTTGCAGTATTAATAGCATTTATTGTTTAATTGTGTAAATAGTAATACAGATATGCATCACCTTAATAAGCTGTTATTATTATTTTATGTCTAAGAAAAAGATATACCGGTAACTTATTTATTACTCTTTCTATCAAACTTGGTATTTATTAGACATGCATAATTAAGTTTAGCTCAACTTTCACAAAGATGACATCAAGAAACACATCTGAGATGAAAAGATTACAGTAGATTAATTGCTTCTAACCTTGGTCACATTTTTCAGTGGACAGTGCAATGGAGTTGAATCTTGTGATTGGGAATGTGAAATTCTTGTAGGTCGTTTCTTGACAGATTTCTAAACATATCCAGTTTATAACTTTTACAAACCCAATAAATACAGTAAATTTGATAATCGAATGCAATAAAACTTTGTGGTAATGTCCTTTAAGTCAGCATGGACTGTATTTCAGCGGTTGATTGTGGCAAGCTGTGAATGAAAAAACAAACAGACATCTTAGCTGTAATATTTGATAGTTACTCCGCTTTATGCCAACAGCCAATAAAACATCTCTCACTGTTTTAAATAATTTTATTAGGCAATATGTTTATTATATGATGTCCTTCACCAGCGTGTGAGAATTTGAGTAGGTTCGTTTTGAAATCATAATGTGAAGTTGTTAATTTCGTTACGATAAAAATGTTTTACAAAAATTGCAACCTTTCACGCAGGTGTAGTTGATATTGGCATCATAGCATTTCTCAGTGGGATCGCAAGGATTCGATTTGCATTCATCAATGTCTGAAAACATAAAAAAACAATTACAATGTCGCCATATGAGGTCAAAAGAAGGTTAATTGCCGCTTCCTTTTACTCCGCTAGTGACCAAATGTTATTTTCTGGCTCAGTGTGAAGAAAAAAGAAGATATTATGGTCGCAATCGATCAGTTATGGAAATATTTATCCTTGGATAGAGAAAGCACTTTCTCAAGCTTGTCCTTTCTTTTTGATAACGGCTATACATTAATTGTTACCCAACCTGTCTTCTTTCTAACTTTTGACTCAAGTTCCACTACTTCCACATGTGTTGAGTTAAGATGGTATATTGTCAAAAAGAGACGGGTTCAATTGTGATGTGGAATAGTCACTGCACGCACTCTTATTACGGCACGTCCGTCCGATAGATTCACACATCATAAAAGAAAGTCGAACCACGTTTTCGTAAGTCGCGAAAACAGTAGTTAGTAAAATAGAGAAAGAATAACGAGAGATTGTCGCTCAAGCGTGACAGTGCATCGCAATGATGACCTCACGATTGCGCCACAATCTATGTCACAATATGGAGACAGATAGCTAGGCCGTAATTTCATGAACAAAGCTTAATCTTGATAGCTTTGCATAGGTTACTCTTGCAGAGGCTGTGAACTACTGACTGAAAACCGATCACCGGGATTGACAGAGCCAGGCGTCGTGTTGGTGTTTAAGAATTATTGTTTCATCATTAGGTGCTTCTGAATAAAAGACTATTCTGGAAATGACATTTGAACCTAAAATTTTTTGCTTTTTTTGGTTTCTACATTTGAAACATCGGCGACATATATCCTATTGAGCTAACGTTATTTTCGATAACTTTTGAAATAACCTTATACTGTACCTTCGCCCAAGCCAGGGGCGCCGGAACGATTTTTGACTGGGGGGGCAAGATTACGAAAAAGGGCACTTTTGTTTACTAAAAGGCCAATTTTTTTTCAAGTTTTAAGAGAAGACATAGCGATAATGCTAATCTATCAGCTCACTATGTATTGAGTAATGATAGCCTACAAGTGTCCGGTATACAAAGAAGGGCATCATGCTATTTTATAATGATGTAACCTACTGTCAAGCCTTAAAGCAGCCTGCGGCCATGGCCGCTAAGTAGTGCTTGAATGAACCGCAGGTGCTACCTCCTCAATCGGCCAAGTTTGGCCGCCGGTTTCTCCTGGCCAATTATTTAATTTCGCAATACAATGATCGTGGATTAACTGTCGAAAACATGCAGTATCAAAGAGTGACGCAAAGTTAGATCAGCGCGTCATAATCGCCACTGTTGCATTGTGTGGGGAATATTTGTTATTGATGGAATATCCATCTGCGATCGCCAGCGCTGTAAGTCTTGTTTGTAATTCCCGACGTTTATTTTAACAAAGTCTTAATCCGAATTGCTAATTTACATCGGCTGGCAATATTGTCGTTTTTATGTCGATTCGATGTTGTCGGACATTGAATCGTTGTTAAAAAGGAGAACAAAGTTAGTTGACATCAATGGGAAGACATTTTTTAATCATATTTTGCAAAAATTATGCTTCTTTTAGTAATGTCTTCTAGTAATGTACATCATTGAAATAGCTAAAACCTCAATTGCTAAGGTAACAGGATCAGATGTCAGTAGATTTGTCAGAAAAAATATTTCGCACTTGCTAGTGCTTCGTCAGTTCTGATAAAGGGCAGTTAAAGCCTACAAGTAATGTTTTAATCATTGAAATACTTATTTTATTACCTTGCCGTCATCGTCAACACATGTCGAACGTTGTTTTTCGTTGCTAAAAAGAATTCTAGGGGAGTAGCAAACTTTTATAAAATCAGCCACATTGGAGACACTCGTGCGAGTGTCGTTTGAATAGTACTGGATTACAATCCCGATAAAGCAGTTATTGCGTGGTGCAGCGATTCTATTGTAGGACGTCGCCCAGGCCCAGACTTCAACAACCTAAGTGATCATTTTAGCATTGTTGCAAGTTTAATTCTATTTACTTGTGCTATCGTTATTTTTATTTTGTATTTTGGCCTCCAAGCACGCAGATTTGGCCGCCGAGAAGGAGCTCCCGTTAGGCCACGATGGCTGTCGAAAAAAAACGAGTTTTAAGGCCTTTAGGCTACTGTGTTGCAAAATTTTGTGCCGTAAATATTATTTTGAGGCAAAAATGAAAGATTATAATTAGGCTAAAAGCGAATAGCAGAAATTGTTATATTGCAAAATGTGCAGTAGCTTACATGACTTTAAAAGGGCACCATTGCCCCCCCTGCCCCTCCATCTGCAGAAAATTTGAGGGCAGGGGGGGCATTCGCCCCCCCTGCCCCCCCGCTTCCGGCGCCCCTGGCCCAAGCATGGCTCAACATTAATAAAAAATACTTACGTTTAGAGTGCTAGGGACTATAGCATACCTGGATAACTTTTATGGTATGCAGAGCAACCTCTTTCTTCATGCCATACATTCAAAGGAATTTCATAATTATTCTGCAATGAACATAAAGCTGTGATGTAAAAGGAAAAAAATAGGTATATTTAACAGCTAAAAAATTAAGACCTGTGGAAAGAATGACACAGCGCACAGCACAAGTTTTACAGACAGATTTTAAGCAATATATTACTGAAGTGAATGAATAGTTTAGTATCACAAAAAAAATCAAAAAGTGTTATTTAAAAACATGCTCTGACCAATAATATCGCATTCTTTTGACTAAAGAACTTGATTTTCTTGCAATTTATATGTAAACATGATTTCAAACGCATCTCTTCAATTAGGTTTTAATAGGCCTACATATTCATAATCTTGAAACAGTAAATTTCATATCATAGCATAGCGTAGGCTACATCAAACATCTACGTTGTTAGTAGGACTAACAATGTAAAATTATAAGTAACACATTTGAAAGGAAAATAATCGGAATGATCAGACCACTATGTCACTTTAGGTCGATTTGGAGATGGATCCGACTTTGCAAGATTTTTGAAAAAATTAAAACAATAAACTGTTTTGTAAAGTAATGTACGCACCACAGCCAGAGCTATGGTGGCCACTTTGTTGCAACTGCACTGAGGTCTGTTGTCATCGGTTATGTTCAAGCAGCAACCGTCATCAATCCACTGATTAGTGTTCGAATCCCAGTGTACGCACTTTGTTTCCTCAACTTTAATCTGTTAAAGTTGTACGTTATTGTAAAAATCAAATGTAAGCTATTCATCTTTATAAACTGTTGCACACTGTACGTAGTTAAAATATAAAATTTAGAATTCAAGTAAAAGTTTAAAGTACACCGTTTTATAAATGAAAATGCTTCATAAATCACCGTTGAAGTTATTAGATCCTTTCTAAGTCCAACTGCTGCATCCAAAGTTTCATTAATGTAAGTGATTCGGAATGGAGAGACTAAACTTGAAAGACCAGAATTTCCAAAGCTTATTGATGAAATCTATGCAATATAAATAGAAGTAACATTTTACAATTTCACATAGCCTCACAAATAACAAGATACAGTATAACAATTTCACATAACATATAACAACTTGTAGTCCGTCTCAATGACCCAGTTGGTAGAACTCATAACTTTGTGAACGAGAAGTGACAAGATCAACTAGCAATGATTTTCAATGTCAGGTTGTGCGATGGAGCAACGTAAACAACAGTATCTTCTTGTGAAAGGAATCTTTTACAGACAACAACACTTCAACAACTTCACTGTGTTAATCTTGATGACCAGGCCTGTGTCACTACAGTTCAAGCTTCTACCAGTATGTAACATTGCCAGGATTAGGCTTTCAGTTTAGTTTAGTTAGTTTTTATTTCTGACCATCACAGCGAAAAACAATATATGCCAAACATAGCAGAGGTCTAGAAAAAGAAGCTTTGTCAATTCAAAGATAAAGAACTTAACAATGTATTCAATCAATCACATAAAAATGTGCTAATACTGTATTATTAAAAGCCTTAATTTCTATGGTACAAAAATCGAACAATGCTAATCGCTCCCATAAGTAAATTACACGCAATCTTCAATATTTTGGTCAAACTTACCTGAATTATTCTATAGTCTGACTGAAAAATGCTTTCATTTTTATAAATTGTCAATGCAGTTCGTAAACCACCAGAACTTTGTTCCACTTCTTGCACAACTTGTTGCGATAAAAGGTATTCAATGTATTGCGACACAACTCCGTCATTCCCAACAACAAATGGAGAAATGGTAAACGAATTTTGTGTATGTGATTTGTTGAAAGGTATTGTGGTCGCCTAAATGTTAAATAACACATGTAGCTTTAAGATTCACAGTCTGAAAACCGTCAAGAAAAGTGCCGAATGAGTTACAATTTCTTGAAACTTCTTAAAATCATCACGTGAGGCAAATTTATGTAAATCCATTTTCTAGCAATGATTAGCCTATTTTAGGACAAACTCAAATGAGTTTTGAAATTCTTCAATAGGGCTGCATGATGCGTAGCCAAAAACGCTCGCAGTTTTTTCATTTGTGACATGATAAATGCCGTGTTATCTATCAGTTTTATTCGCGTATGTTTCACAAAGTAAGCTTTCTGCCAAAGTTAAGTCAACAAAAGAATACTAATTCGTTTAAGCTTCAGGAGTAGGCTAGTTACATGACCTAAAATATGTTATATGGCCTATGTTATATGATCTAAACAACTACCTAGCTGAATGCAAAAAATACAAACGTAATAATCTGACACGCGTCGAACAGATGTCGATCTTACCTGCACTACTACTTCGTTTGATTCAAAAGATACAGTATCACTTTCATGCACCAATTGAGAAGAGAAAAGCTCCAAGATATTGAAAGCATGGTTCGACACATTTCCAAATGTCAGACTGTTTTCTGACGCTTCCAGTAGTTGGGAGACAGTTGCCAGTACAGTTCCAAATGTGGTTGCCATGACCTGAGCAAACAAAACAACTTTGGGTTAAGATTGTATATAATTGTAAAAATATAAAAAGCCTTAAATTCAATGTTTGTTGCTTGCACTGTATCTTCAGACTACACTTTTCCAGAGCATTAGGCTACTAGGTCTTAATCTTATTTTATTTGTGGGCGTGATTTTACAGTTCTATGTAGGCTTTCGTTATTTAAAAAACTAAAAATAAACATTATAACATTGAGAAGCGTAACCAACTCTAAAGCAATTTTCTAGCTATAATAAAAATATTGATAATTAACATTTGAGAAATATATGTCCAAACTAATTTATTTTAGCTTGGCCTTTATACCACTTTTTCAAATAGAATCTATACTTTTAAACCTTCAAGACTTTCACTCTTTCTTATTCTGTACTTTTGAGTAGGCCTAAGAGATATAATTTGAAAACTAGTTAATTACTCACACCAAAGCCTAACTGAGTGATTTAACGTCAGGCCAATCAACATTAATAAAAACAAAGTTTAAAACATTTGAAGTAGGCTAAACCTCGTTTCCATTCTGTTCCATTGCTTCTCCTAACTGAGTGAGC
Organism: Aplidium turbinatum; assembly: GCF_918807975.1. Lineage (NCBI taxonomy): Eukaryota > Metazoa > Chordata > Ascidiacea > Aplousobranchia > Polyclinidae > Aplidium > Aplidium turbinatum. The sequence continues at coordinate 25,082,698 of NC_137478.1, forward strand.
ATTGAGAAAGCTTGATTGATTGTGATTTCGGAAAAGGACGATTGTCTATTGACTATGACAAGCAAAGTATTGACAGTTTGTTGTACTGCCATGTGGTCGGATACGTTTACGTTCCCTATAACCTGTCAGAAATAAAGTCATTTAGAAAAGTAGACAAATAAAATGTTTCACTTAGATTTTAACACATCATGATATAGAAAAAAAGAAAACTCGATTCATGTTGACAACTGAGATTAAGGTATTCACGGAAGTAGAACATTGCCAAACACCTACAAACATTGTGTGCGTGTGTTTGTGCGTGTACGCTTGTTCAAGCGTGTGTTGTGTATGTGTGTGTGCATCTGTGTGCGTGCGTGTGTGCGTATGTATGTGTGTGTGTGTGTCTGTATGTATACGTTTGTTTGTGTGTCTTCTGACAAGTGCTTACTGAGAGACTTCGTCTGTTATTTCTCTTATCTGATCCATCGCTTATTTTAAATTTTGAAAAAAATGAGGTAGTGGTGAGTCCCCATTGACTTTTCCATCAAAATGACAATCTATTAACATAATTTCAGCTTGGCAAAAGTAAACTGAAGCTTACCAGTTGAGAGAATGAGGTAAGGCCACAAGAAACGTTGGCGTAATTTGCAAGATCAAATTTGAAGTTGTCCGAGGTTACACGAGATCCATCTTGGGGTGGTACAAATATGCATTTGACCAAAGCAGTATCTTTCACGTTGTCTGTTGTATTGAAGTAAGATTTTAGTTTGGAATGATAACGTGATGAAGCTATCACCTCTCTCTCCAATTTGCTTAAAAAAAGCTTGGTTTTCAGGATGACCCCCCTTTCAAATAAAATTTACATTTAAATAAGGACCTTCTGATGATATCCACTTTTTAGGGTGAAACAGGCTGTAGAGGTTTAAGAAAGTAATAACTATTGCTCTGCTTGGCTTGTTTGCTAGGCATTGAGCACGTTTTGCAGTATTATTAGCATTTATTTTTTAATTGTGTAAATAGTAATACAGATTTACATCACCTTAATAAGCTGTTATTATTATTTTATGTCTTAGAAAAAGATATACCGGTAACTTGTTTATTACTCTTTCTATCAAACTTGGTATTTATTAGACATGCATAATTAAGTTTAGCTCAACTTTCACAAAGATGACATCAAGAAACACATCTGAGATGAAAAGATTACAGTAGATTAATTGCTTCTAACCTTGGTCACATTTTTCAGTGGACAGTGCAATGGAGTTGAGTCTTGTGATTGGGAATGTGAAATTTTTGTAGGTCGTTTCTTGACAGATTTCTAAACATATCCAGTTTATAACTTTTACAAACCCAATAAATACAGTAAATTTGATAATCGAATGCAATAAAACTTTGTGGTAATGTCCTTTAAGTCAGCATGGACTATATTTCAGCGATTGATTGTGGCAAGCTGTGAATGAAAAAAAAATACTGACATCTTAGCTGTAATGTTTAATAGTTAGGCTACTCCACTTTATGCCAACAGTCAGTAAAACATTCCTTACTGCTGTTAATGATTTTATTAGGTTATAATATGTTTATTATATGATGTCCTTAACCAGCGCGTGAGCATTTGAGTAGGTTCGTTTTGAAATCATAATGTGAAGTTGTTAATTTCGTTACGATAAAAATGTTTTACAAAAATTGCAACCTTTCACGCAGGTGTAGTTGATATTGGCATCATAGCATTTCTCAGTGGGACCGCAAGGATTCGATTTGCATTCATCAATGTCTGAAAACATAAAAAAACAATTACAATGTCGCCATATGAGGTCAAAAGAAAGTTAATTGCCGCTTCCCTTGCTCTGCTAGTGACCAAATGTTATTTTTTTCTGGCTCAGTGTGAAGTAAAAATGAAGATATTATAGCCGCAATCGATCAGTTATGGAAATATTTATCCTTGGATAGAGAAAGCACTTTCTCAAGCTTTATCTTGTTAGTTTTGCATAGGCTACTCTTGCAGAGACTGTGAACTACTGACTGAAAACCGATCACCAGGATGACAGAGCCAGGCGTCGTGTTGGCGTTTAAGAATTATTGTTTCATCATTCGGTGCTTCTGAATAGAAGACTATTCTGGAAATGACATTTGAACCTAAAATTTTTTGCTTTTTTTGGTTTCTGCATTTGAAACATCGGTGACATATGTCCTATTGAGCTAACGTTACTTTTTGACAACTTTTGCAATAACCTTATACTGTATCTTCGTCCAAGCATTGCTCAACATCAATAAAAGATGCTTACGTTTAGATGAAAGTGCTAGGGACTATATTATACCTGGATAACTTTTATGGTATGCAGAGCAACCTCTTTCTTCATGCCATACATTCAAAGGAATTTCATAATTATTCTGCAACGAACATAAATCTGTGACGCCAAAGGCAAAAATTGTATATTTTACAGCTAAAAATTAAGACCAGTGGAAAGAATGGCACAGCACAAGTTTTACAGACAGATTTTAAACAATATCATTGAAGTGAATCAATAGAACAATATCACAAAAAAAAAAAATCTAAAAGTGTTATTCTATGACATGCTTTGACCAATAATATCGCATTCTTTTGACAAGGAACTTGATTTCATTGCAATTTATCTGTAAACATAATTTTAAACGCATCTCTTCAATTAGGTTTTACTAGGCCTACATATTCATGATCTTGAAACAGTAAATTTCATATCATTGCATAGCGTAGGCTATATCAAAATGATTGTATTTTAGATTACGTTAGTGACATCAGACTCAGAGTTAAAAATGATAAAAATGTATTTAATGTGCAAAACACTCTAAGTACACTTAAAGCACTCTAAGTACATACACACTTGAAGTACGGTATCTAAAAAAATATTCAAGATAAAACTTCACACAGCAAGCTTTATATTTTAACAACAATGCATTGATAGATTACAGTACTTGCAAATGCATATTCCGGAGCTTACTTGTATCAAGGCAACGTCGGCTAAATGAGTACAGGAGCACACAGGCAGCCAGTCATCAGATACATTCAAACAACACCGGTAATCAGACCATTGCCCGCTTTCCAGATTACGGTAAACACACTTAATTTCCTTGACTTTCACCTATCAACAAAGCAAGTGGGTATTAATATTATTTATTAGGCTACACTTAAAATAATAACCTATAAGCTATTTTTTATTATTTATCATAGATTCTATTTGAATAAGGACCTTCTGATAATCATCTACAGGCTGTAGAGGTTTTAGGAAGTAGTAACTATATTTGATGTAGGCCTAACCTATAAACTATATGCCCTTACATATATATTCAAATAAAGTATTTAATGTGAATTTTTTTGGAGTTGATTCTATTTAAATAAATTTGCTTCAGATAATCGTTTAAGCAAGACCAGTGGTCAACTTTTTTGTGGCAGTTTTTACTGTTATTAGTCACAGCAAAAAAGTTAATAAAGAATTAATAAAAGTAATTAAAGGACAAAGTTAATAATGGCTGCACTGCTGCTCAACAAGACTGCTCTGACGCTGTTTACTTTCTATAGAGCCGTGAGTAGCTAACGCATTATGCAGTGAAGGCAGCACTATATTTTATACACAATTGATATACATTATGTATAAATAACTAAAGTTATTGATTACAATTTTCTTCTAATATTATTTTAATATTATTACAATATATATACTTATATATATATATTATATATACTTCTAATATTATTACAATTTTCTTTTAATTTTCAATTATTCTTCTGAAAACGAATTGGTGTGAGTTTTTAATGAATTTAGTTGTTTATAGTGTACCGTTGTTCCTGATGCGTTAGCATAGACATCGATCCCGGGAATAAACTTTTGTTTTTTGAAACGAATCAGAACTGGAGATCCCAATTGTTCGGAGTCGATTTCTTGAAAGTTTACAGATAGCGCCTAAAAAACTTCAGTAAATTAAAATAGGCCTAAACCAAGCAAAAATTTTAAACTTTTCTTTGATGATCAATTGTTAATGTTGACTTTTTTAAATCTCCAGTTTATTGAAATAGCGAAAAAGTTACACTTAGTTTTAATTCAACAATACCTGGGTTTAAAGAGAAAACCTAAACCTTTAAAACATCATTATTGTAGATCGGTGTTTTTCAACGGGGGCGGTACCGCCCCTCGGGAGGAGGGGCGTTTTGATTTTAATTATTAGGAGCATTTTGGTTTAACCTATCTACGGCCCAGCGTAACGATTTCGTCACATCATTTTCTGGATAATCTACTCTAAATGCTCGCACGATAGCCAAACAATTTCTCTTATATCATCGTTGTATTTGATTGACCAACCGTTTTGTTTACGAACGCTATCTATTTAAAAGTTAAATTCAGTAATCTTCAGTATAGCCTATCACAAAATCTGGTGAGTTCCATTATGACGTAAACAGCACAAAAAATTAATAATTAATTGTTTTTGTTGGGGGGCGTTAAAATTTCGCCAGTTTATAAAGGGGGCATTGGGGCAAAAAAGGTTGAAAAACACTGCAAACACAATACAGTACGGCGTATTCTTTGAAATACAATTATGAATTACTTAACAAATAAATAAAATCAGCCAGGTTCGGAAATTTGTATAATTTATTAATAAAGCTTTCGCCCCCGTGAATAAAATTCTATATACAGTATCACTAGCAAGAAATCTATAACAAACTTTTAACATTCTGCTTTAAAAAGCCTTATAAACAAAGAGATGACTTTGTGCAACTACTTCATCAATAACAGATTTATCATTACAAGCATATTAATTACCAGGTGAATTGTGGAATTGATTTGAAAGATGTCATTGTTTTTGTACAAAGCCAAGGCAAGTGCTAGCTTGGAAGTGGGGTATATTTCTCTTTTAAATCTTAGATCTCGCTTGAGTCGTCCAGTTTGAGTTTGGTTGCTTCGAATTAAATCAAACACATTTTGCACTACTTCTTTTGTAAATATCACGTCGACGAACTGGGAGAGTATTCCGTCGTTGTTGGGCACATAAGGGGAGAGGGTCAATCCCTTTTCCACTACTGGAGAATCAGAACGTACTGTGCTGGCCTAAAAATAGCAAAAAAAGTACAATATCAATACATATATTTAAGTAAAGTGGAGTTTTTTTTAGTTTATTTAAAAACAAAAATCTCTTATAAACTGTGCAGGCTAAAGGGATTACCCACGTAAAATATATTTTTAAAACAGTGATCGAATAACAAATATGAAGTACTAGTTGCAACGTTCATCTGATGAAAGTGAAAGTAAAAGCAACAATATAGAGGTTGATTTATTGATTCACTGACGTTTCGCGCACCATAACATGACTACGTCAGTGAAGCAATAAATCAACCTGTGTATCATTGCTTTTACTTTCACTTTCATCAGATGAACGTTGCAACTAGTGCTAGAACAATATTTGTCCTGATAAACATCCAAGCTTTTCAGTATTCAAGTATGAAGTAGATATACAGAATATTTTTTATCGCAACTTGATCAGTATCCGAAAGAATGTTAAATATAAGTAGGTCATGTCTTTGATTAAAACCATAAAATGTGCTCTTTAGCTTTGCAGAAAGTTTCGACATGTTTCGCCTATGATGATTAAGTCGTTCTCCTTACTTGCACAAATATGTTCTTGGAATTAAAATCAATACTTTCTTCCTCATACTCTAAGTGATGCGTGAGAATGTCCAAAGAACGGATGACTTTGTCGACCGCTTCTTCTTTATATTCTTTTTCTGCCAAGATTTCAACGAGATTTGAAATGCCTTCCACAGCATTTGCAAAACTGGTTTCAGAAATCTAACAATATAAAAACATACTGTCGTCAGTGGTTAGAAATGCATCTAACAAACAATTTACTGAATTTCGATATGTTGATTGATATAACTTACGTATTTCATATTTTGTCTACGAATGCACTTTTAAAAAATAGGTGATAAAGATTATATTTGTTTGAAAAACTCATGAAAGCTTTATACCGTTGTGCAAGATGCTAGCAAATTATGTTAATAAAACATTGTATTACATTTTATTATATAGTGTCATACTTAACAATACTATCCCAGCAAACATTGTAACTCGGCCCAACGTAGTGTGACAGTTGGTAAAATAGTGCTCCTCTGTTGACCCAACGTATCTTGCACCATTCGTTGCAGTTGGGCTAACTTATTTTAAAAGCATTGGCAAGAACGACTTCCTCATTCTATTTTTTTTTGCATTTTCATTGTACCATTACAATTTTAAAAGGAATACTCAATTAAAATATTTCAAAAGTTGGCAAACTTGGAAAAACTACACTACCCTCAGCCAAGCCGAACAACCGTCAGCCAACGTTAGGCCAAGGAAAAATGTTTACTGGGATATCTTACATCACATATTACCTTAAGATGAAATTTGTCTATGGTTGCTCCGATTTCATCAAGACTGTTCACTGTGGTGAATATCTCCTCGTTCGTTAAGGTGTCTTCGTTGGATAAAATGACCTGAAAGGTCTGCATCGCCTCACTGACATCATTTCGGCTAGATTTGTTCACCTGTGACTGCGTTCGAAATGTTTACCTTATTAAACTGAATATAATTATCGAAACAGCAAAGACAAAGCGGAAAGAAATATGAATCATATATAATAATGAGTAAATTTTGTCCTATCGAGGCTCACTGGTCAAAGATTTTAATTAAATGAACTTGAGGGCAAGGAAATATATTTTCTTGTCCACTTATAGGCTTGTTCTGTCTTGCCAAATACGTGGCCTCATGTTCTTGAGTGGCATCCAACCAAGGTTCTTTCAAGCACCGTATCGAGACTCCCGTCGCTCAATGAAGAATTGAGATGAATTGATGAATAAAGAAAATAGTGATAATCATAGCGATAACAACAAAAGTGTTATTTGTTTACGTGGAAATTGTCAGTAACTAAATAGAGATGTTGATTTTAAACGATGACATCAAACTCTTTCTTGTGCTTTGTTTACATTCAAAAAAAAACACACACTTGTTGATTGCTGGAAGGAATTTATGCAAAACAATTTTAAATAAACTATTCTCTTACCCAGAAATTGTCCAACGTGATGTTACACAGAACACTGACAAAGTTTGCAATGTCAAACTTGAAGTTGTTAATTGTGATTTCTTTTCCGATAGGTGGAGTTTCGTAAGTGCACCTCATAGAAGCAGTCTTGCTAGCATCACCTAAAAAGCATATAGCCTAATGTTGATATGATTGTTTTTATAAAATGTTTAAAGTTTAAAAAAAACGGATAATTGTGCCGTAGTTTGTGTTATCCGTAAAATGGTTGTGGTATGTTTGATGTTAGTATTGTATAAAAAGCTTGTTACTTTCATAAATTCATCTCACAATTAATTTGTCTATTTACTGTACAATGTATTACCCAATAGACTTTTGATAGGTTACTGTTGCTTTAAATGATAATAAAAATCAGTAGTACAGTAGTGATAAAGTATTTTAATCTGCAAATATGACACAATAATATACCTTGGCTGCAGTTCTCTTCAGATTTTGCCATGGTATCCACAAACGTTTTTGGAAATGTAAGGTTGAGATACTCAAATTCTGGACAGTACGCTAAACAAATATAATAATTTTAGAGTAGATTAAGTATAGCAAAATTCAATAATTACAAAAAGCTACTGTTTGTATTGGCACTTGGTGGAACCTTATCTAATTAAGAGTTGTTTCATAAAATAATATAAATAACACTGGTCTACAAAAAAAAAATTTTTTCTGCGGTTTGGACCTTGATAACTGATTTTAGGTAATTTTGGAGTGCTGAATCCGAATCTGAACTCAGAAACTATCACATTAAATTTTTGAGATATGATAACAAAAATACTTTATTTTTGCCAAAAGTGAAAGATTTGGCGTTGCGTTTACTACCGACATATGCAGTAGGGTGGATCGTTTTTCAACTTTTTTCCTTAATCGCTTATTAATAGTGCAGAAAAGTTGTGCACTGACATTGTAAGCACAACAAAACAAAAATTTTCAAAAATTTTAATATCTTGGGTTGCCCCAAAGAAGTTGAAATATTGAAAAAAGTGGAAAACTTCCAAAAAAATTATTTTTTGTTTTAGTTTTTCATCGCTTTTTAAGAGCGCGGAAAAGTTGTGCACTGACATTGTAAGCACAACACAAAAAAAAAATTTCAAAATTTTTAATATCTTGGGGTGCCCCAAAGAAGTTGAAATATTAGAAAAAGTAGAAAATTTCCAAAATTTTTATTTTTTGTTTTTAATTTTTAATCGCGTATTAAGAGCGCGAAAAAGTTATGCACTGACATCGTAAGCACAACGCAAAAATAAATTTCATTCCATTTTTACACATTTGTAACTGCACTGCCTCCCGCGAATCGTTGTAAATTACGCAGAAAACCAATATTTACAAGTAGAATTATGGTACAAGTACATGTAAGATACGCAAACCTTTTAAGAACATAATCTAAAATCTTCTTTTGTATTGAGACGCGGCATGTCTTTGCTGGACTGTAGCCGACTTCTGATGAATCCAACGCGGTTAGCGGCACCAGCACATACTGCAACAGAGGCCTCCGTGACAACCTTGACACCTCGCTCGACTGCTTGCGTGTGGCAGGGAAAATTGAGAGAATGTTGGCTTGTGTTGATGTTTTTGAACGACCATAGTTCTCTGTTGCCATTTTCATAGTTATTGTAGGTTCGGTTTTGTCGTTATCGGTTTGCCAGCATATCATTATCAACATATAACTGACAGCATTAAAATTGAATTTTGGCAGTTTGAAGCGCCGGATTTCAGTGTAAACGGGAGTTTCTCGTGAAAGCAGTATACGGCGTATTTCCAGCTCACGCACACGTGATTCTTTGTCAAACAGCATTGATAAAAATCTGTTTTCTTTGTGTCCAAAAAATCCATTTCTTTGAATAACACGGTCGACAATGGCTTTTAGTTTATCCGACAGGTAGCAAGATTTGCTTATGGTTTGCCATAGATGAAAAGCACCGCTGATACAGAGTGGATTGCACTTTATTTCAAACTAAATAGGAGCATATACCTTCATGATAAAGGTAGCCAGCGTTTTTAAATTATCAGAGGGTTCTGTGGTCCTTATATACAACCGCAGAATGCAATTCCTTGCAGTTAGCCAGGGTGAGTGATTAAGCTTACCTGGACTTCTTGTGGCGAGTGAACTGGGAATTTCTCCTGTACAAACAAAATGACAAATTTCCCGGAGGTATCTTTGGTCTGTGCTTAAATCGGTCACACTCATATGAGGAAAATTACTTGGTATTGATTCAAATCGTCGGATAGGCATGTTATTACATGTAAGTAAAGCCTTTCTAATCTGTCCGTCCGGAATACCCACGAGGACCAGTTGTACTGCCATCCAAAAACTCAAAAAGATGCCGCAAGGGTAATTCGTTTGCGTGGAGTTGACATACCAACCATTGCAACAGTTTTTAAAACTCTAATTCTAACAGTCGGATAACACCGCCTGCATGACCCGTATTTACCACAGTACCATCACACCCCACGGCTGTTATTAAGCTGCTGTCTGTTCTTCTATCATAAACTGCTGATATTATGGAGTCGGCAATGCTTCTGGCTGTTCCCGCGGTTGGACTTACCTGGTTAAAATACTGAGATCCAGGTTCGGCGATAATAATACACATATGCTCTTCAACAAAAGATCTTCTATGAGACACCCCATGATCGTCTACTCCAATCTTTAGTGTCTTGTCTTTTCTGCCATTAAAATACAAACCGTGTAAAACGTTCGACATGGACTCTTGCAATTTTTCTCGATTTCTACTTCTTGATCTCCGAACTTTGTTTCTATCAATAATACCAGTTTTATCAGCACTAACCATTACTATACCTACGTCGTGCAATGCAGCAGACGCTACAGCGGCCGCTGCTCGATCAGAGATGGCATAGCGATCCCACATAAGTGCCATCAAACGCATCGCCACAGGTCTGGTGGTCCAGTGTGGTGGTACGAAATTAGAGCCATGGTCGTCGTCATATCGATTTGCGATCCGTGTAGCAGCGTGAGAGAGATACAGCTTGAAACCTGCACTAAGTCAAGTGTGTGCTGTGTTGCCTACACATAACACACAAAAAGCCCGCACTAAGGGGAAGGAAGCAAACGTTGGTGAATGTTAATGTTATTAAACAAGATACAGACAACCATGACATCAGCAATGCGAAGTAAATATTAATTTTCGGAAACTTTCTGAAGCGGTTAAAAACTAAAACAAAAAATAAAATTTTAGGAAATTTTCCACTTTTTCTAATATTTCAACTTCTTTGGGGCACCCCAAGATATTAAAATTTTTGAATTTTTTTTTTATGTTGTGCTTACAATGTCAGTGCACAACTTTTCCGCACTATTAATAAGCGATTAAGAAAAAAAGTTGAAAAACGATCCACCCTATGCAGTGCTATAGCAAAATGTTATTGTTAGACAGGCCAAAAGGTTATTGAACAAGCATCGCCATAGGCCTGCTTAAATCTTTGTGGTTTCATGCAAAACATTGACGGGAGAGGGGATCAGTTATACTTTTAGCCTCCTTTTTAGCTTGTTATTACTTCATGGTTAATAATGTTGCTTAGAAAACAAATTGGTATCAAAATTGTAGTTTGTGGGTGTATTTCAGCTACTTATGCACCGCATGGCCTGGATTTCTGGATATAGCACAATGTGTAGCCTATGTGTGAAAAACGCAACGTCAAATTTTCCACTTTTGACAAAAGTAACAATTTGTTGTTATCATATCTCACAAACGTGACGTGCTAGGCAAAATCTGAAGTCAGATTCGGATTCAGCACCCCAAAATTACTCTAAATCAGTTTTCAAGGTTCATACCAGAAAAATCGTGTAGACCAGTGTAATCAAACAATTATATGAAAATCTAAGTTTATTCAGGAAAGATGTTTAACTGGTAAATTGTAGTATATTTGTGATGATGAAAATATCATTATATAAAATCTTAAGCTTTTTTGTCGTAGGTATTGCCTCTTTCAATTATATGCCTTCACCGAAGAGAGAGAGAGAGCTGCCTTTATAACCTGATTGAAATACAATTGTCCAACCAGTTACTAAGAAAACTAGTTTTGTTTTACAAATTAATCAAAAGTTGCCTATCAGGAAAAGTTGTGAAACCAAACTAATGTTATCAGTAACAAATAAGTAGTAAGTTGGTTTGTTTGGATATTGATCTAGTTCTGTCGATTTTTTACCTTCAATACATGTATAGTTGGTTTGCGTATCGAAGCACTTTTCATTAGGTTGACATGGATTCTCCAAACACTCATCAATTTCTGTAAAACCCAATCACCAAGCAAAAAACCGTGTTCTTTAAACATAGCAGTTGAAAAACTGATATCACAATATGCAAGTTAGGCCGACACAATTGCAATACTAAGTTAATGCAATATAAATTGAAGACCTGAGTTTGAAAACTACTTTAGTCAAATTTTGTGGAAATCGAGTTGTCATTAAAAATGTTTTGTATAATGATAGTTACAGCATGGCAATTTGGTGTAAAAACAGCTTAATTTCAGCATACCACATTGTGGTGTTAGTATAGAAATGAAAGATTTAGCAACTTTGAAACATTTTAACTTGCTTTTATCAAAAATTGTTATTTTGTGAGTTTGTAGTTCTTTAACTGAGGTCTTCAGTTGTTTCAATGAGTAGCAAGTCGCCTGTACAAAATTCAAGTTTTATTTACGATGCATGGTCAACATAAATTGTTGCAACATTAATTTGCCGTGACCAGGTAGAAACGAATCAGTTTGAAAATATTCTAAAAGTCCATATTATAAAAACAGTAACAAACGAACTTACAAACGAAAAACTGAAAGAGATATACCTTCTATGCACACATAACTTCCATTGGTATTGAGGCAAGTAGCAGTTGGTGGACATGGATTTGATTGACAAAAATCTAAAAAAACAAAACAATTAATGATGTCACACTAAACTACTTAACTACTATACTTAAATTTTGTCATACCAAACTTTACAATGCTTTTGTTTTATGTTGAAAAATGTTACCTGCATCTGAACAGTATTTATATTCTTCATTTTGTGAACTATTGGAATTTCCTTCTAAGTCAAAGTAGCATTCTCCGACAGTTTCACAACCCGTAAGCTCTGATAAAGTAAAAAAGAATGTCAAATACAGTTATTGACAAAAGCATTACAGGAGATTTGTTCTTTGTTTGATAACAGGAAAATAGTATAGAAATTTGCTTGTTGTATTTCAAAGGGACCATTATACTTGTAAGTTTTAAATAAGATATTTTTGGATTTAAACAGAATAATGTTCTATTATCAACTGCGATATGAAAAAGCTGTAAAATACTTCAGATGAAACCCAATCATGTTTTATTAATCACTAAACGTAGTTGATTTAGTTCATAAAAAAAACGATCGATTATTATGCGTACACATCTTCGTCAACTTAAATCACACAATTAACCATGGCACCATATACCAGGGTACGCTTGAGCCCTTCCCATATATAGTGTTTGAAACCGAAATCGTTCAAGGGGATTAAAAAGTGCAGAGAAAACACCGAAGTCCTACTGTGAGATGTTCTTGGATTCATAGATTGATATATCCTTTGAATTCAAAACGTGATAAATTATATTTCCATCTATTCAGGATTATTTTTCCAGAAGTAACTCATTCTTTTAAATTATAAATTACCCAAGCAAAATTTAAGCTTACTAGTTTTAACTAACCTTTGTGACATATGTACTTGTGCATTTCTTCACGATCAGCTTCAACGTAGTCAACACTGTGTGTTATGTAACCTGTCGTGTTGGAGCTATATATATTTATGCGAAGAAGCAATGGTGAAACAGGTATACGTTTGGCATCATCACATGTCTGACTGTTGTTTGACAGCCAAACAGAAACACTCCAGGGCAATGTAGCATTCGGATGAACTTGGATGATTTGAAGTACAAGGACATTTAGGGAACTTCTTGGGTGGATTTGAAGAAGGCCTGCGTTTTCCGATTCGCAACTTTGATTTGCCTGCTCATAGCTCAATAGTTCATCTTTCAGTTCCAGAGTTGAATTTTTGTACACAAACAAATTCTCTGCATAAACAATATTCGTTGTTATACAATTGTCCAAAAAAGTTTATTTTTGTGATGTCATAGATCTCCAGATTACTGTAAAGTTAACACTTAATCTTGGATTAAATGAAACAACAACCAAAGTAGATCAAACTTAGCTAGGCTTTAAGAGACATTTTAATTGCCTATTAAATATTATCATATGTACAAAGTATCTTATGTTACATAAAATTGTTTCTTAATTAAACTGAAGTTACAGTATAGTACTTCTTGAATTTACTCAGCTTTTCTCCAAGCATTGGCAATGCATGAAGACGAGATAGTTTGAAATACGGTTCTGAACTTCGTTCAATTCATAAAGTTTAAGTATCGAAATCTTGTTTTAAATTAGTGTTGCCAAAAAAGCTATTAGTCAAAGCGAGGTAACGAAATGCATTTTTAGGCATTTTACAATTTAAAAGTCTCGACTGCTGCAACTTTCAGAATAATTTTTCCTTGAATTTCGCCTTAACTTTTAATGTAACAATATAGGGTTTGCTATATTTATCAACACGGTAGATTTTTAGTTTTTTTTATACTATTTATAGCAATATAGTTTTGGGAGAGAAGTAATTTTAAAATACCATAAACAGATGACTGACAATGATTTTATAGGATTGAATTGCGTTCCGCGGCAGCCGATTGTAGCAAGAATTGATAGAGATAGATACCATGTTTCGCCCATGAGGCTGCCGAGAAACATACAGTTGATTGAATGGTCTACATGGCTAGCTTGGAAGCTACACCGTTATGGTTAGCGAATCGTAACTGCTCGCTGTACTAATGAGTGCTCAGCCTTGTGCTGATAGCCAGAAAGAACGCCCTTCTTCACAAGGATTGAATAGCATTATTCAAGTCAAATACAATACACAAATAGATCAACAAGAGAACAAATTCAAAAGCTTTTGACAAGAATTCTTTGCTCTGATCAGGAAATACCTAACCAAAATTTACGAGGTTCTTCAAATAAAACAACGCACACCCCAGCTCAACAAGCAGTTATTCGCTAAATGTATTATGTTTTCAATCTGTTAGAGTATTGTATTTGTTTTGAATAATGCTATTCAATCCCATTAAGTTATTGTCAGTTATCTGTTTAGGATAATGTAAAATTACAACAATATATCATCATATAACAAAATTTCTCGAAAGGTTTAATTGCCCAAAAATTTTTATGTATTGTGTTTTGCTACTTCAAGCTAATCACCAAAATAGCAAAAAAAATTATGAAATGTCCTTACTTTTGATAAAATGTCACTTTTTTTTATTGTTACCTTTACTCAAAAATTTTCTGTATTAGCCAGCATAGTTTTCCAAACGTGTAAGCATGCCAACACAAAGAAATATTCTACCAGCAGTATAACCCATATATGCAACATGCAAAGATGATAACACTTTAAAAATCTTTAAAAGTGGTTACATTTGTGTGACTTGGATCTATAAACTGAGAAACCTTCTGGTATTACGGACCATGCATGTTCCCCCTCATCCATGGTGCAAACCTACTGCCCTTGGTATTTTCTTTCCATAAAAGAAACGCCTTGATGAAACATTTCACCGTGTTTATCACTTGCACCCATCACTCTATACAAGAATTGAACCAATCAAGATGGGAGTGCAGGAAATGTATATTCATGGATACGAAACACACCATTTGTCATATTCCTTCACCACATTGATAGTTATTGCTTCGTTTAGCTTAGTGCCAAAACTCTGCATTTATGTCTGTATTACAGCATGTGTGCTGAATTCGTCATCAGAGACTTTTTCTATACCTTGAACACTGCTGAGTCCCATGCAGCTTTTTCGCTGGATGGTTTGAGCTGGATTGAGCTTTTTGATGGATTACGTTTAGTCACAAAAAAGTCTACAGTAACTTGCCAAAAAGATGTATTTAAATGCCTACATGACATAATAATCGTCACACAAAAAGTGCCGCGTTTTGTATTTGTTGTTTTTTCCTTTGAAACTGCGTGTGCATTAGCCTAGACAACAAATCAACCATTATTTACATTGATTTGTAAAAAAAGTTTTTAAAGTTTTGTAAAAAACAGTTATGATTTGACGTCTACAGACGTTAAATCAATGTAAAAAACGGTTGATTTGCTGACTGGGAACAAGTTAACAAGTTTATTTATAAAATCCACTGCTTAGAATTTACCAGAAACAAAACGTTTCCCCTAGAGATTTTGGAAATACTGAAACAAATTGCAACGTAATTATTGTGACTTCAACCTATTGTTAAGTTACGCGCTCACACATAAAAAAATTATTTTCTATCGCTTGTTTGCGATGGATAAAGAACAGCACTATGCTAATCAAGCATAATCACTTTTTAGTATTCTTATTGACTGCTTTAGGTGTACCAACTTATAAATTAAATTATTAAGTTATACACCTTTTATTGAGCTGCATACAGTGCATATGGGCTTAAAGATATTGATAACATTAATTAACATATTGTTTTTGAGTTTTCTTTCTCACGTCTAAATACAGTAGGCTACTTGCTTATACAGAAATAAACTAAAAAATGTAAAGCTAATGTTTCCTAAAAAACGGAATAAAGATATTCCATAATCGTACCTTCGCTTGGACCAGGATCATTAAAATTGATTTCGCTACATTCCTCCACTACACATTCATCAACTGTAAAAAGTTTTGTAGCGTGAAGACAATTATCTCAAAACAACATATTTAGAAAAGCTCTCTCTAAGAGCATTTTTCCTACGCACTATTTCTTCAAAACAAATCTACAATATAATTTTTCATTCACTTTTTTACATCTTTCTTAGCAAATTTTTAATTTAACAACGACGTTTACAACAACCTTCAGGCCTAAAATATTTCTGCAATAATTTATTACCTTCTTACTAGATTTCATATTCATGCTCACTTACTTTTGCCACAAGCGTAACTGTGAAGAGCACCAAAATCTTCATCAGGGAACTTAACAGTAAAGTTAATATACGTGTTATTTTCATCAACTGAAACTTTATTCCAAGCGGTTATCTTGATTAGGAATGGAGATGATGATCCATTTAATAATTCCGCATCTGAACGATTTTCCATGGTGTTTGTAGTCCAAATGGTTTTGGTCCAAGGTAAAGTTTTGTTGGATTGCATTGACATGATCGTTGAAATAAAATCATCCAGTGCATCAATAGAATAAATCTCAACAATTCTTGAATATTTGGCCTTGCAGCTTTTAATAGAATCACTGTGTGTCGATGGGTTATCATACACAATCAAATTGCCACATGCAGCAGTATCTGTGTTGCAAACGCATCAAACGCATTAGTTGGAGTGGTTATAGATTTGCTGCTATCAAGACAGTCAACAGACGCTAACATGGAGATAAAAAAGGCAATGTGGTAGCCTAAACAGATGCCTAACAAAAACTAACAGAATGGGCCCACCCTGTTACTAATATGAAATACAGAATTACCATTTCTTTGTTTCTACGTTTAATAAGAATGGCACTAGCTAAACATTTTGAAGGAAGGCACTGTGATTATAGAAAAAATGAAACAGAAATCACATAAAAAGTTTATTCATAACAATTTACGCTAAACAGGTGAAGTTATAGTAGAATTAAGTTAATTCAAGAAGCAGCTTGTGTTATCAAAGAAAGGTTAATGGGTTGTTCAGTTATAACTCAATGGGATTCTCGGTGATTTAAAGCGCATGATGTATTCTGCAATTTGTGCCTTTGACAAAAAGGGTGATTTAATTGTTTTATACTCATATGATGTAATGGTGTAGTATGACTTTGCCAATGTTATGGTGGTGTCAGTTAGTTTCTTTTTTTTTTTTTAGACGACAAATCTTAATTAACATGGTACAAGCATATTTTAAATATTTTCATAACAAAATAATTGCCATAAAAGCTGTTGTCTATTATGTTTTGTCCATTTATTTTCTTTCTATTGCAGAACATGCGTATTGCTGACAAGTAAAATAAATTTATTTATAAAGTACAGCGTTTAGAATTTTCCGAAAACAATGTGTTTCAACAAAAATTTCGGAAATAGCCATGCTAGATAAGTATAAAAAATTTACATCTAGTTGAAACATACAGAAAATTGTACTTCCTTGTTTGAACGCTAGAGGTAATTAAAATGTTGCCATTTAGTTTTCGTTTTCACGCCTGAATGCAGGTATCACTTATATTGGAATAAGCTTAAAAACGCAAAGCTACCCGGTATTTCTTACAAAACAGAACAAATATATTTAGTTGTGGTACCTTCAATTGGACAAGAATCATTAAAATTGGTTTGGGAACTTTCCACCACTTCACATTCATCAACTGTAAAAATTTTATCATTTTAAAAGTGTTTTAGTGTAAAAATAATTACTTTAAAATGAACTTTTCGTTAGAAAAGTCATTAAGAGCTTTTTCACTAAACAATTTTTGTTTGAAGCCTGCAATATTTTTTCATTCACTTTTTTTATAACTCTTGTGAGAATATTGTTAGTTCTAACAAGAAAATGACTAAATTCCATCCTTGAAATATGTAGCTTTTTCAGAACAGATGTTTCACATTTTTAAGGTGATGAAGAATCTCACAGCACAAAGTTAAATGCATTTTAACAACTTCATTGTTAACAAGGTTATACTATAGAATGAACGAAATAAGTATGAGTTTAGAAACAATTAGAAAGAAAATAAAAATTATTTTTAATTCAACATCAAATAAAATAAAAATAAAATTCTAAAAACAATCGCTTCAAATAACGATATTTTACAAAAGCAATAATTATCACCTTTTTATTAAAATGGACAAGTTGCAAACTTTTATGAAGCAACGAATTTATTTTGATGTGCTATCTAAAGTGCTCTTTGGTATTTCATAAACCTATATACTTACTTTTGCCACAAGCGTAACTGTGAGGACTATCAAAGTCTTCTTGTAGAAACTCAACGGTAAAATTAATCGACGTGTTATCTGCATGAACTGAACCATTATTCCAAACGCTTATCTTGATTAGAAATGGAGATGATGTTCCATTTAATGATTCCATATCGTTGTAATAGCCTGAACAATTTTCCATGGTGTTTGTAGTCCAAATGGTTTTGGTCCAAGGTAGCGTTTTGTTAAATTGCATTGATATTATCGATGAAATAAAATCATCCAGTGCATCAATAGAATTAATCTCAATAATGCTTGAATTTTTGGCCTTGCAGCTTTCAGCAGAATCACTGTGCGTCGATGGGTTA
Source organism: Aplidium turbinatum (assembly GCF_918807975.1). NCBI lineage: Eukaryota > Metazoa > Chordata > Ascidiacea > Aplousobranchia > Polyclinidae > Aplidium > Aplidium turbinatum. The sequence goes on from NC_137478.1 coordinate 25,101,032, forward strand.
TCATACACAATCAAATGGCCACATGCAGCAGTATCTGTGTTGCAAATGCATGATGATTAGTTGGAGTGGTTATTGATCTGCTACTACCAAGACAGTCAATAGACGATAACATGGAGACTAAATTTCCAAATTGTCGAAAAAGGCAATATAGTAGACAGATACGTAACGAAAAACTAACAGAATAGGCCCACCCTGTTACTAATGTAAAATACAGAATTACCATTTCTTTGTTTCTACGTTTAATAAGAATGGCACTATAGCTAAACGTTTTGAAGGAAGGCACTGTAATTATAGGGTGAAATGAGAAAGTTTTCACACAAAAAGTTATTTCAATGACAATTTACATTAAACAGGTGAAGTTGAAATAGAACCAACTTAATTTAAGATGCAGCTTGTGTTGTCAAAGAAAGGCTAATGGGTTGTTTCGTTATAAATCTGTGGGATTCTCGGTGTTTTAAATTCCCTGTTGTAACTTGTAGTCTGTGCCTTTGACAAGAAGGGTGATTTAATTGTTTTATATTCATATGGTGTAGTGGTGTAGTACGACTTTGCCAATGTTATGGTGTTGTCACTTAGTTACATTTTTTTGGACGCAAATCTTAACTAATCTGCTACGAAGATAGTTTTAAATATTTGCATAACAAAGTAGTTCTCATAAAAAGCTGTTGCCTATCATGTTTTTATCATTTCCTTTTTTTCTATTGCAGAACATGCGCATTGACAAGTCAAATAAATTTATTTATAAAGTATAGCGTTTAGATTTTACCCAAAACAATGTGTTTTGAAAAAAGATTTCGAAAATAGCCAATAGCCATGCTAGATAATATGTATAACTTAGTTGAAAAAATGTAACAACTAGTTGAAAAAGACAGAAAATTGTACATCCTTGTGGGACGCTAGAGGTAATTAAAATGTTGCTATTTAGTTTTTCTTTTTACGCCTCAATAAAGCTCCTACTTTTATTGAAATAAACTTATAAATCCAAAGCTACATATCTCTTACAAAACAGAATAAATATATTCAGTAGTCGTACCTTCAATTGGACAAGAATCATTAAAATTGGCTTGGGAACTTTCCACCACTTCACATTCATCAACTGCAAAAATTTTATCATTTCAAAAGTGTTTTATTGTAAAAACAATTACTTCAAAGCAAACTTTACTTTAGAAAAGTCATCTCTAAAAATTTTTTGCTAAACATTCACTGTTTGAAACCTGCAATACTTTCTCGTTCACTTTTTTACAACTCTTATGAGAATACTGTTAATTCCAACAAGAGAATGACTAAATTCCATCCTTGAAATGCGTAGCTTCTTCAGAACAGATGTTTCACATTTTTAAGGTAATTAAGAATCTCACAGCATAAAGTTAAATGCATTTTAACAACTTCATTGTCAACTAGGCTATAGATAGAACGTAACAAGTATGAGTTCACAAACAATTAGAAAGACACTAAAAATTATTTTTATTCAACATCAAATAAAATAAAAATAACATCCTAAAAACTATCGCTTCAAAAAAGGTTTTCAACAAAAGCAATAATTATCACTTTTTTCTTAAACTGGAAAAGTGGCAAACTTTTATGAAGCAACGAATTTATTTTGATGTGCTATCTATAGTGCTCTTTCGTATTTCATAAGCCTATACTTACTTTTGCCACAAGCGTAACTGTGAGGACTATCAAAGTCTTCTTGTAGAAACTCAACGGTAAAATTAATCGACGTGTTATCTGCATGAACTGAACCATTATTCCAAGCGCTTATCTTGATTAGAAATGGAGATGAGGTTCCATTTAATGATTCCATATCGCTGTAATAGCCTGAACGATTCTCCATGGTATTTGTAGTCCAAATAGTTTTGGTCCAAGGTAGCGTTTTGTTGGATTGCATTGACATTATCGATGAAATAAAATCATCCAGTGCATCAATGGAATTAATCTCAATAATGCTTGAATTTTTGGCCTTGCAGCTTTCAGCAGAATCACTGTGTGTCGATGGGTTATCATACACAATCAAATGGCCACATGCAGCAGTATCTGTGTTGCAAATGCATGATGATTAGTTGGAGTGGTTATAGATCTGCTACTACCAAGACAATCAATAGACGCTAACACGGAGACTCAATTTCCAAATTCTCACAAAAGACAATGTAGTAGACAGATACGTAACGAAAAACTAACAGAATAGGCCCACCCTGTTACTAATGTAAAAATACAAAATTACCATTTCTTTGTTTCTCCGTTTAATGATAATGGCACTATAGCTAAACGTTTTGAAGGAAGGCACTGTAATTATAGGGTGAAATGAGAAAGTTTTCACACAAAAAGTTATTTCAATGACAATTTACATTAAACAGGTGAAGTTTAAATAGAACTAAGTTAATTTAAGATGCAGTTTGTGTTGTCAAAGAAAGGCTAATGGGTTGTTTCGTTATAACTCTATGGGATTCTGGGTGATTTAAAGTGCCTGATGTAACCTGTAGGCTGTGCCTTTGCCGAGGAGAGTGATTTAATTGTTTTATATTCATATAATGTCAGGGCCGGATTTAGCTGATGGGGGGCCCGGGGCACTTTTAGATCGGGGGCCCCGTGCAAAAAAAACTCTACGCGCCTACGGCACGAAAAACCATCTCTACGTCTACAGTAGCATCTGTCCAGTACTGCACAGCATTTTGCAAATACTTTAAAGGCCAAAAGGAAAAAAATAGCACAAAATCACATTTTTTTCCACATAGGGGGGCCCTTCAAAAGTCGGGGGGGGGGGGGGGGGGGCCGGGACAACTGCCCCCCTCCTAAATCCGGGCCTGTATAATGTAGTGGTGTTGTATCACTTTACCAATGTTATGGTGGTGTCAGTTAGTTTCACTTTTTTTTTTGACGACAAATCTTAACTAACCTGCTACAAAGATATTTTTAAATATTTGCATAACAAAATAATTGTCATAAAAGCTGTAGTTTATCATGTTTTTTTAAATTTCTTTCTTTCTATTGCAGAACATGCAAATTGACAATTATTTATAAAGTATAGCGTTTAGAATTCATCTAAAATATATGTTTTGAAAAACGATTTCCGAAAGAGTCTTGTTAAATAATATGTAGGCCTATGGTTAAATAAAAATTAATATCTAGTTCAAGAAGACAGAAAATGGTATTTCCTTTCTGGGACACTGGAGCTAATTAAAATGTTGCTATTTAGTTTTTCTTTTCACGCCTGAATACAGCTATTACTTTTATTGAAATAAACTTAAAAACCCAAAGCTACAAATCCCTTAAAAAACAGAAAAAAATATATTTTGTAGTCGTACCTTCAATTGGACAAGAATCATTAAAATTGGTTTGGGAACTTTCCACCACTTCACATTCATCAACTGTAAAATTTTATCATTTTAAAAGTGTTTTAGTCTAAAAATAATTACTTTAAAACAAACTTCTCTTTAGAAAAGTCATTCAGAGCTTTTTCACTAAACAATTTTTGTTTGAAGCCTGCAATATTTTTTTATTTACTTTTTTACAACTCTTGTGAGAATATTGTTAATTCTAACAAGAAAATGACTAAATTCCATTCTTTAACTACGTAGTTTCTTCAGAACAGATGTTTCACATTTTTAAGGTGATGAAGCATCTCACAGCACAAAGTTAAACGCATTTTAACAACATTGTCAACAAGGTTATAGAATAAACGTAATAAGTATGAGTTCACAATAATTAGGAAGAAATTAAAAATTATTTTTAATTAAATATTAAAATAAAATAAAAATAAAATTCTAAAAACAATCGCTTCAAATAACGATATTTTACAAAAGCAATAATTATAATCACTTTTTTCTTAAACTGGAAAAGTTGCAAACTTTTATGAAGCAACGAATTTGTTTTGATGTGCTATCTATAGTGCTCTTTTGTATTTCGCAAGTCCACTTACTTTTGCCACAAGCGTAACTGCGAAGAGTATCAAAGTCTTGCAGAAACTCAACGGTAAAATTAATCGACGTGTTATTTGCATGAACTGAACCATTATTCCAAGCGCTTATCTTGATTAGGAATGGAGATGATGTTCCGTTTAATGATTCCATATCGCTGTAATAGCCTGAACGATTCTCCATGGTATTTGTAGTCCAAATGGTTTTGGTCCAAGGTAGCGTTTTGTTGGATTGCATTAACATGATCGATGAAATAAAATCATCTAGCGCCTCATGGGAATGAATTTCAACAATGCTTGAATTTTTAGCCCTGCAGTTTTCAGTAGCATCACTGTGCGTGGATAGGTTATGGTACACCGTTACGTTGCCACTCGTTGCAGTACCTGTGATGCAAAGGCACGATGATTAGTTGGAGTGTTTAGATCTGTTTACCACAGCGGTCTTTTACTTTTTGTCATCGCGGAACCTTATTTTACTTTTCACGTGTATCACGTGTATCACGTGTATCCCGTATTCACGTGTATCACGTTTTACTTTTCAATGTGTAGTTTCATGTGTATCACGGAACCTACAGTCCTACACCAACAAAAATTTAAATTGAAACAATTATGCTTTTGTTCAACAAGCATACAAATGGACAGGTTACGCAACCACTTTGAATGTTTTTTTTCGGCTATTAACTGCACTTAACCTCTTGTTTAACTAACTGCCCTTTCCTACTTGGAGTGGGAAAGCGCCACGGAGATCAAAACATTCAGAATGACTCATCATTATAAAAAGGTAAAGGTGGTCCAATATTTGATTCAAGTGTCGGGTATGAGAAGATAAGGTTCTCATTATACTTAACGTTCGGCGCTAAGGAGAGTAGGGTGGCCAGTTCCTTTTTCTCAGTCGCCTTTCATTAATTGGTTACCCTCTGGGTAGAGGTGAGCAGTGCTTTCAACAACCAACTTGAACCGGGAGTCGAACCAGGTTTGCATAATTGGAAAGCCAATGCCTTATCCGTTGCGCCACTCACCGCTAACCATCATCATCATTATACTGCATCAAAAAATCAATTTCTCCTAAAGAAAAAACAAGAAACCTTTGCGAAACCCTCACGCAACCCTTTTAATATCAATTAATCGCACTACATGTTCCGCGAAACCCCGGGGTTTTGCAGAACCTTGTTAAAGAGCGCTGCGTTACTACTAAAACAGTCAAAAGATGTAAAGATGGAAACAGTACGTAACTTATGCATTTAAAACAGCTTATATCTGTAATGGATAGAGATTTATTATGACTGTTTTAGGTCTAGCTAACTATAAATTGTATCATGAAACTGTAAATGTTTCACCATTGGTATATTCCATGCGGGCACGCGGCCATTTGTGACTAATTAAAATATTGTTTTGGGTTATCTTTTTCACGCCTGAATACAGCACAGCTTTTATTTCTATAGAAATGAACTAAACAATACAATAATAATAATTTATTTGCATCAGACAAAGCTGTCCATATCCAAAACAAAACAACAAAATAATACACAAACTGCAAATGCACAAATAACAAAGCTATACAGTAAACATGTCTAAAAAACATAAGAAAGAAGTTTGATAATAATTGTACCTTCGCTCGGACATGTATCATTATTGATTTGGGAACTTTCCACCAATTCACATTCATCATCTGCAAAAAGTTTATCATTTCAAAAGTGTTAAAACAATTACATAAAATAGATTTTTTTTTACTCCAAGAACTTGTTTTGCACAAGACCTTTTAAAACCGTCAAAAAAGATCTGTAGTAAACGACTTCACACGTTAAGTGATTATATCTTGTCTCAATAAAAAATATGTCGATCCTGAAACAGCAATAATTAATCAATATTGTTTTTTTCTGAGGCCGGAAAAGTTACGAAAATCTATATAAAGCAACAAGTTTATTTTGATGTGTACTATATTTATGGTGGTCACTACTCAGTGTATTTCATAAGCCTACTCACTTTTGCCACAAGCGTAACTGTGAAGAGTATCAAAGTCTTCATTCAGGACATCAACCGTGAAGTTAATATAAGTGTTATTTTCATCAACTGAACCATTACTCCAAGCGCTTATGTTGATTAGAAGTGGAGATGGTGATCCATCTGATGATGCAATATTGTCTGAATAGATGCTGGAGGTGTTTGTAGTCCAAATGGTTTTGGTCCAAGGTAAAGTTTTGTTGGATTGCATTAACATGATCGTTGAAATAAAATCATCCAGCGCCTCATTGGAATGAATCTCAACAATGCTTGAATATTTGGCCTTGCAGCTTTCAACAGAATCATTGTGTGTCGATGGGTTATCATACACCATCAAATTGCCACATGCAGCAGTATCTGTGAAGCAAATGCCTTTTAATTAGTTGAAGTGGCTACATTTGTTACTTCCAAAACAGTCAAACGTGTATACGCAATGTCCATATTGTCCAAAAGACAATGCAGTAATTCGATGTATGACGAAAAACTGCTTTCTTTGGTAGCAATATTAAATTTTAAAATTACAACCTTTTTGCTTGTGAGCTACTTATTAAAACTATCCAATTTTGTTTGAAAAAAAAATATGGTAAGTATGCAGTCCAAAGTATAGAAACTTTAACACAGTGATTGTCAACTTTTTTCGAACCAGGCTCCACTTTTGTTTAAATCTCAGACCTCATGAGAACCACTACCGCCGTATGCCTACTCGTTATGAACAAAGAGTGGAAAGAGATATAACTTTAATGCAAGTCTCTGTAAATAATAATTTAACGACAGATTTTTTACCTTATTAATTTTCTTCAGGTTAACTTGGTTATTGTACTGTAGTATCACGACCATCATCATAACTATTTAGCTTGAAATAATTTGACACTAAGAGTAGATTACGTTAGAGCTGGCAGCCAGCAGCACGAGGTGGAATAAAACACGAACTTGATAGTTCTACCAATTCATTTGATAGTGAGCAACTAAGCAAACTGCATTTGTATTTTGTATTCCAGTTAATTTGAAGTGAATTGCTTTAATAGTGATTATAGGCAGGTCAAGAAGTTGGTTCATTATGTCTTAAGTCGCCAAGCCTAACCAGAATTTGTCACGCCCCACTGCTTTAGCCGAAAAATGTTTACATGACAGTTTAAATGTTTTTACCTTCGTTTAACTTTAAATCGTCGGTGTCATTTACAGCGCATCCACTATCTGTAAAACCAAAGCACAATAAGATAACCATTGGTTGTGTATCGTTATAGTTACGCAAAAGTAGTATAGATTATAATGTAGGGAAGTAAAAACATGAATTGTCTATACAGCATAAGTATTTAATCAATCAACAACTGCCTGCGAACTGTCACAGGTTGCCTCCGCCCAACTCCAACTGACTGTTTGCCTGTCCTTGCAAACATTGAGCCAGCTGCACTACGGCGCCAACGTGCTGTTCTTTCCCTGAGCCGTAAAGCCCTAAACCCTGGCCATCCGCTACACACAACCACGCTGAGATATCCACCAAACCAGCGGCTAAAATCAAGAAAGCCATTTGTACGCGCTGCACAAGACCTTCTGGCAGCCTCTGGTGGAAGCCCTAGCAAACAGTGGTGCCACGCGGCGTGGTGTGAACAATGGTTAAGCAGCACGTCCCCACTTCGCCAAGTATTCAGATCCCCGTCCGAAAACCAGCTGGGACATGGCCTCTCTAGACTTGCCTCATCAAGGCGTAACCGTTTGCTCACTGGTGTTGGACGCTATGGTGCAGACATGTTGCGCTGGGGCTTGGCAGAGAGTGCTGCTTGTGAGTGTGGCAAAATGCAGACGGCAGCCCACATTATCAAGGATTGCCGGCTATATAGACCACCCCATGGTATGGAAGGCCTAATTTCCATCGATGACGACACCAGGCAGTGGCTAACCAACGGATGCCCTGACATATAGCGACAATACGAGAGAAGAAGAAGAAGTATTTATTACTCGGTGTTTAAGCAGAATATCGATCTTTAGTGGTGTTGTGAAATCTGTTTTGTTGTTGCGTAAGACGCTTTTAGTTTGGTGCCCGTATTCACTTCAGGCAGCGACGCACTGCAAATGCTTGTTTGTGTTCTTAAAGTACTTTCATTTCACAATGCATAGTTGGTGCAAGGTAGCCGATGTTCGAGGTACTGGCTTTTATGTTTTAGTACTTGCAGAAGTAGAACTAAGAACAGTACTTTTAAAGTTGTATTAACTATCGATTTGTTTTTTTATAGTTTTGTTCAGATTCCTAGTTTGTTAGACCTTACAATAAGGTTGTTGTTATGTAAGTTTGTTGTAGTCGCCATTTAATGTACGTTCATATTATGTAACGCGTGACCAGCGTCACTGCATAATCACCTTCAGCGTTTTCTGGTACAGACGTAATTATCACCGCACTGCGCGTCGTAATCAATTAGCGTTCTGTACCACGTTCCTCAGTTGCATGCCTTGCATTTCTTTCTTGCTATACAGTATATTGCGTTTCTTTTGTACACTCGGTTAAGTAAGTAGGCTACAAGAGGTCAATGGATTTTCACTTGTTTGGCTATAAATATTATCACTACGTCTTGTATGTCGACAGTTTATTTGTTACTGCGATCTTACTTACTTCATTTTTATTATATATCTAAAAATACAACAAAGTTATAACAAGTAGGCTTTTCACATATTTGAACAAAAAATTTGCTGATTTAGCCGATGGTGTTTTTGCTTTTTCATACAGCCCTTTTCAAGCCTACTGTATAAGAAAAATATTTCAAAATAAATATTGAAGAAATACTAAAGAATCATACAGTATCATTTAAATTATTTTAAAAATATTTCTCTTATAGGCTTGAAAAGGGCTGTATGACTAGCCGAAAACGTTTGCTCATTGTTTTTTTGTTTTTATAATGTTAAATGTAGTGTTGATGCTGAGTTATGTCTGTTTATGGTCTTGCATTTATTTCAACAAGGATTTATTTCAACAAGGTTTTCTCTCGGTGTCCAAAATAGCTGAGTATTTTTATATTGTCACTAACGTTTTGCTTACAAACCTTCACGACAAGCATATCTATGAAGAACTTCAGTATCCTCTGCAGTGGCGTCGAAAGTGAAATTAACTTGAGTGCCTGTTCCATTTTGTGAATAGTAGTTCAAAGCCGTTATGCGGACAAGAACCGGAAAAGATGTTCCATTTGACAACTCAATACCAGAACAGTTTCGTGTGATGTTGGTTGCCCAAATTTTCTTTGTCCAAGGTAGGGCATCATTGAAATGTGCTGCCAGTACCAATGAGACGAAGGAATACAGCGATATCGTTGAATCAATTTCAACAAGACTTGAATTTTTTTCTTTGCATCTTTGGACAGATTCACTGTGAGTTGAAGCTTCATCATATACGATCAGTTTGTCGCTACTAGTAGCATCTACTTCTGAAGAAAGGTCAGCTAATTCTGTAATAAATATCATATAACAAAGTGTTACTTTTTTGTTAATATAAAAATTCAAACCTATTTCTGTGGCATGAAGATAAAAATAAGTTATTGAGTTTTTTTCCGTTTCTTTCTTCAAAACGGTGAATTAATTGTGATTAAAATTTTCGAAAGAACGTTAATTGTCATGTTGAAAAAAACATTGGTATAATTTGTGCCCATTTACAAAATACATGGTCTACAGTAATAGCAAAAAACGCGTGAGTTAACCATAGAAAATACCAAGAGAAAAGCAGTCGTAAAGTAAATTTTGTCCGTTCTTGGTGGCCCGCTATTGTTCTTGGTGGCCGGGTTTGGACTACATGACGTTATTTCAGACAACCAATATCATGAAGTTTGCTCTAAATACTCAAGGGGTAAAAACGTGCGGGAAGTAACTTACCTTGATGACATAAGTATTTGTGCTTGGTGTCCGGACTTGCTTCTATCCAACTTACTGTGTAGTTCACAGTGCTGTCCGTGTCACTCGAATTTACGCTTATCACATCGACTCGAAGAAGAAGTCGAGAATCGCCGACACTTGGGAGCAGTTCATTGTTGGTCAACCAAACAGTAGCACTCCAAGGCAAAATGGCACTTTTGTGGACTTCTATTATTTGAACGATTAACAATGACAAGGAAACGCTGGGATTGACTGAAAAAAGAATGCTGTTCTCTGATGTGCAACTTTTAATTGCTTGTTGGTAGGTCAAAAGTTCATCGTTCAGCTTCAAGTATGAATCTTCGTATACGATAGCAATGTCTGTAATAATCAAATTTTGTAATTTATCAGTGGAAAATTAATTCATGTAACCCCTACAATCAAGTAGCTATTCTACATACTTCTTTGCTGCTGTGATGAGCAAGAAACTAAAAAAACAATGCTTTAAGTCAGTTGAGGAAAAAAGCGAGTTGGCCTACTGACGTTATGATTGATTCATTGACTGAGAGAATCTTTAACCTTGAGCTGGGAAAGCTTTTATCAGAGCTTCATTATAAAAATGTAATTAACATTTTAAATCTGGTTTTCATTTTACATGAAGCTTTTTATTGGTGATAGTAATGCAAAATCATAACAAATTTTCATTAATGTAAGTCATCCACAGTACGACATCTACAGTACGTCATCCACAGTATAGCCTACGTCACCCACAGTACTCCAATAAAGTAAAATCTTTATTCGTAACTGATACATTTTGTACTGTTGCAAAACTGAAAAAATTGTACGATTGTTTTTTTTTTTTATGGAACAAAACTTACTATCGTGTTACTATAACACGATCAAAGTATTCATGCAACATAATATTTCCTGTATCCTTACAACAATGAGCAACTTGAAATTGTTATCAATAAATACGCAGAGTAATAATAGAGAAAGAACATCTTGGAAAAAATATTGAACACCTCGTACAAACGTAATTGAAAATGACCCGCCGACCTTAGAACTAACATTCAGTGGACATCATTTTGAGGTTTGTGTACGTGTGTAGGCCTGTAAGAATTTAGTTCGAAAAGTAGTCACATTTGATTTTATCTAGCAACAAACTAAAGTTGAAGAGTTCAGTTTGACACCAACCAACTGAAAACAAAATTTGTAAGCTTTATATACATTTTAATATCACTATTGCAATGTACATATGTACAGTAGTTATGTATGTTCCTAGGGGTAGTTTAAAACGTTTTGTTTTCTTCAGTACAGGCTAATACTTTCAAGAGCTTTACACAATAGCTTCTAAAAAAATTACTGACAATACAAGCATCAGAGGATGACAACGAAGTCAACTTAGTTTAATCAAAGTCTGTTTTGCACCAACTCGGTTACATAACGTCCGTGGATTAACACGAAAATATACATTTGTATGTTGCTCGAATCATCGTATAGTGTGACGTGAATCAGAGGACTGAGTAAGATTAGTCTGGGTCATATGATACCGCAATATGCAGTTTTAATAGTTCTGTTAGATTTATTTTTTAAACGTTTTAACTTAAACACGTAAGCGAAATTTTAAACATGTGTGCCCTTGAACATTTAAAATTTTGAAATGCAATGAAATTTATGTGGCAACACTGACAATCAATTTTTTAAAGTTGCTTACTCAAAAGACCTTTCCTTTAGAAAGTTATTTGAGCACTGATACAATTTTTTTTTTAATTTTTCATGTTGGACTAGTAAACAACAAGCTCATCCGGGCTTGCATTTTGGCCATAAATTATCTGCATAAAATGCATTTTGATTTTGCAACTTTACCAACATACAAAATTGATGTTGCAAAGCGATTTTTTATTTAATGATACATTCCCCTTAGTCTACATTTTCTGCCCTTTGAAATGTTATTTGCAGCATGGCTTACCTTCACTTGGGCCAGGGTCGTTGAATACGAATCCTGTGGTGTAAGTAACTTCATTAATTACCATCGATAAATTAAAAAAGAAAACTATTAATTTAGATAAAACACTTATGTTCATATCCAGTTACAATATGTATTGCAAAAATATGCAGGATGGGAAAGGTACAACCATATTTTGTTCATAATTTTTTGTTCTACAGTGGAGTAGCCATCTATGGTGGAGTATGTGGATCTACATCTGAAATACTACGTTGAAACAAATATAACTCGTACCATAAAATCGGCTAATCAGTCTCGTGATCCAAACGCTTTTTAATAAAAAACTGTTAATCCCTGTAACATTTCTGGCCTTTGGTCAGATAGATTCAAATGTGCAAGCGTTTTCAATTTGCGCAGCTTTCAAATTTCAGGTAGTATAAAATCGGTTTTAATTTCCTTTGTTTATCAATTGTAAAAACTATAAATGTTTACAGTATTTACAATTACAATGGAAGACCTGAACTGAAAACTATTTAAGTCTAAAATACAACTTTTGAGATAAACCAAGTTAAAGTTCTTTTAACGTTGTTTAATGTTTTATTTCTATGCAAATACAAGAGAGTGTTATAACAAATTTAAGTCGTTTTTAAAATCAATTTTTGTAACATGTATTGTTACAAAAATTGGGACATGTATTGATCATCATACAAAATATTTTTGGTGGCATCAATTTCCACAATATGTGACTTGAGTAGTTTTACAACTCAGGCTTCAATTGCATTTGTCTTCATTCCGAAAAAATGGGTTCTTAAATTGCAATTCTTTTTTCTTATGTAGTAGGCACTATAATAAGCATACTTTTACTTTCTAAACAGAAGAAGATAATTGCATTTTTACCTTGTTCTATACAGACTCCATATGTATTGTCTGATGTGCTATTCTGGTCTAACGCAGTTTCGCATAAAAACTCTGGTGAGCATGGATCCAAGCCTAAAAAAGGAGTCTACAAATTCATACTGTGTAACACAAACTAAAACTTTTAAAAAAGTAAAAAATAAGCTTTTATGCAAGACATAGTTCTCCACGTTAAGACATTCATTATTTTGTTTAGAAATGCTTTTTTTTCTGATAACGTGCTAAGAGATTGTGAATGTTTGTAAAAGTAATGGTCCCATATTACCCACGGGAAACAAGTTAATGAAGCCCTCAATAGCATTTCAATGTACAAATTTCAGTGAGTCTTTGGATAAATACAAAACATACTTTTCGTAATACCCCGATAACTAAACTACTGTAATACCATGGTGACGCCAATGGCTGACTCTAACCCTGACTGAGGTCACATGTACCAAGTTAGCATAACAACGTTTACCAAAAGCAATAGTTTTAAATACTGCATAAACTATACAATAACTAATAAATTAAACTTGAAGGAATTACTGACTTTTACTGCATATGTACGCATGTGGTTCGTCCAAGTTACTTTGCATCCCATTACTGTCATACTGGATGTAACCTGTTCCATTATCCAAAACGTTTTTCAGCGCTTGTACAGTGAAAAGAATTGGAGATGAAGTAGAAGTCGATTGCGTTGGTAAAGATTCTGAATCATTGCTGCATATTTGACTGTTGTTAGATATCCAGATACTTTTGCTCCAAGGAAAAGTTATATTTGGGAAGATGTGGTCGATTTGAACTATGAAGAGGTCTGAGAGAGTCTCAGGATTAATTTGAAGAATTGCAGTCGATTCTGCTTCACAACTTTGTACAGCCTGGTTGTACGTTAAGCGTCTGTTCTTTAAGGTTAACTCCAATCCCATAAAAACAAATGTAAAATCTGCAAAAAAAAGTGATGATTAAGCTGTTGTACTGTACTAAGAAATTGATTTCACTGAAATAAACTCAACTTAATGAAACACTGCCTTAAATTGTTACAGTCACCACCTACATGACTAATTGTCAATGTTTGGACGTTGTAATGGTTTTTGAACTTAGCAAAATCTTTTTTTTTTCACTACAATATTTACACAAAATACAAGCAAATTTAAGTGCAAAGCAATGATAAATTCCATTAGGACTTTCAAACTAACAGTTATTATTTGCTAGAAATGTTATGGTTGTTCCATACTGACTAACTCTGCTTTGCAAATTAAAAGCTTGACCTCTTGTTATCTACAACGCTGTTGAATAGCAGAGCCATGACCAGACCTAACCAGATCGATATAAGATCGGGACAAAATTATGATCAGGTCGGGAACAAAAGAATCAAAACTGAAAATTTTTTCTCTTCTAAGTAAAATTAATGTTTTTGTAAAATCTAATTAATTTTGTTTCCATTTGCATTGGAAACAAAAGTTATGAGAAGAGTGGAACACAAAAACCACCGTAAGTAGATTCAATGCGCGTGGACATGCCCGATGCTCCGGTTTATTGTATACGGTAATTATTGGAATTTATGGGTGTCGGAAGAATCTATTTTTAAACATTTTTTCTAACAAAAATAAATTTAGTTTTATTTTTACTAAATTTTTTCTCTTGGCTTTGTTGCATATCAATTCGAATTTTTTTCCTTAAATACTTTTTATTTCAATAATGTATGACAAATTTCTTTCAAACAGTTTTTTCATATTGGCTTTTGATAAAACAGTGGTCGAAGATCACTGGCTGTGTTAAAACCGAACTACCTTATTGTACGTCAGAGCACACGATTTTACATCAGTCTACGTAACGAAATAATATCACGATAAAAAAGTGTTAAAAACACCAGAGTCAAAATATTTTTGCAATCGTGTAAAAAATACTAAAAACAAAACACACGCTTAACACAAATTGTCTCCTAAAATGTAAAAACCCATGCATATCACTGTTAGCCACATGGTAATAATGAAGTGGTGTTTATGCTACATCATGTACATTCATCGAGAATAATTATAAACCTCACAATTTATCTTGAAAAAACTTTAAAGCTTGTTTTATCTATTGATAAAGTCGTTTTTGAGATTGAAACAGGCTGTAGAATTTTTGCAGATAAAGCTTTCAACTAATTTAAATATGAATCAATAATATATTATTATAATTATGATAATATCATGAAATCCGCTTATACATTTATGCTCTACTTTGCTTTAGGTTCTTCTATGCTTGTATTGATACCGTTCATTGCATCACAAAGACACGTTACTGTAAAGACACTTCTTTGAATCAACACAATGGACGCATATTTCATCTCACCTGGCTCTTGTTTTCCAAAACAAAGACTGTAACCGAACTCAGATAAATTGAATCCAGCGTTACATTTTTCTTCTATTCCACACACACTGATTTCTATACACAAAATAATTGGGTATCAAACAATAGCGTTGACAAGGAGGTCCAGGAGGTACTTTTTAAGCATGGCCCGGGGTGATTTTAAGGGCCTTTGATCTTCCCAAGGGGCCGATAACTTGAATAAACCACCGTGTATTAGTTGGATAGAGTGCGTTTTCGTCTTATTTGGGGGCCAAAGGATCTCATTGGTACCTGGCATAAATTATCCTTTTAATTGTTCTGGTATAAAATGACCGAGAACGCGTTAACCGGTTTTGAAGATGGAATGTTATTCGGTTGCATAGTCGAGTGGTGGGAGTTCTGGAACGCCAATTGAAAGAGCGCCGGTTCGACACCTCTCAAGAGCATGCTACTGTGTCTTTGGCAGAACACACAGCATGCCTAAAGGTGGACACGAAAATTAGCTTCCTTGCCTTCCCGTCCACTTAATCTAAATCTTCCACTACGCGGTGTAAGCCTGGATACTAAAAACTAACAACAACCGTGCTCACAGAAGTACACAAACCAATCATCAAGACTAATATAAAATGAAAATATGACCAATGAATTAAGACTGTAGGCCTGCAGAAATCGTTTCAAGATGGTGAAGCATCTGTACAAACATGGTAGCAAGTATCGTTATAATGCCATCCAAACGAACAAAAAACTTCAACAACTTGGTTAGTACAAGCTACACTGAAGTCATACCTTTACTGCAAACGAAGTTATGTTCAGTTGAACGATCTGCGGCAGTTACACTTCGCGTATAATTTAGATGCATAAAACTTCCATCTGTGATGAATCCATGCGCTTCGACCGTAAGAAGGAATGGAGAATACAATGCAATTTGTGAAAATGCCGATGAATTTTCTCCATCCGAACAATTTGCTGTACCATTCGATATCCACACTCTTTCCGTCCACGGTGGGATTTTGTATGATCTGTTCATAATGACTTGGCTAACCAAGGCATCGTAGGTTGCGTTTTGGTGGATTTGTACCAATGTAGAACCAGCTGCATTGCATTTCGCAATGGCCTCATAAAAAGTCGAAGGATCATTGTACAGCAACTGACTTGACTGGCTTGACTGGACTGACGCTTCGAAAGGAAAAAGTGCAGCTGGAAAATGGATAAATACCGTATGCGAATGTATCACCAAAGCAATGTACGAATAAAACTGGTAATATAATATGAATAAAACTAGTAGTCTATTGTTATTTTATATACGTTAATATTACGACGCGATTTCATTTACGCTACAATACCAAGCGAAATGATACTTTTTTGAAGCTAAATTAATTACTGGTGAAAAACATGAATACTCTTTTTATAGTGTGAGGAAGTTCGGCGATTTTTATCGAATGCCTTTGGGTTAAACCTGATAAAAAAGTGGACACTTTTAAAATAATTAGGCTAAAAAAACATATTTTCGTTTTTTAGGCAAGTAAAGAAAAATTTACTTACCTGGAAAAGACGCAAAGCAAATGAAAGAGCTTAAAAATAGAAGACCAACTTTCATCTTGCAAACCAAAAACGAAACGCTATCAATTAGAAACAATTACACCATATCACTACATACTACATATAGAATGTGTAATATCACTTAAAACCTGATGTAAATATTAGAACATTTAATTTCACTTGTGATAAATGATTAGAAAGCAAATATCTTTGTTTTGATGTTGTATTTAGTGAATTGCTTGATTGACAAACAAAACTAAAGTACAAGTAATCCTTGACTTTCTTGGGAAAATGTTATATCGAAAGCTGCGCTTATTTCGAAATCTAGTTTTCTTCCTTTCACTGTCATGCATTTATAATTTTAAATATTTCGAGTTGAGCTTTTCAAATTCTTAGACAACAGGAAGAATCATGAAAACTTTCATAAAGTCTACAATTGTGAACTTTGACGAAGCTCCAACAATCTTGTTTTTTACCTTTCATTATTTAAAAAAATATTTATTTGTTTTTAGGTCTTGTTCTTGAAGACAAGAAACAATTTGTTTTAAAATATACGTTGATCAAGTCTTTCGAAAAGAGAAGCAAATGTAATCTTGTGATCGAATGGTAAATACTTTTTGCTGTTTGCATTCAAAACCATTTCCCAACTTGTTTTCTATAGGGTGATCATTCTGACAAAATTAAAACTCTTGTTTTAATTTTTTGTTCGACACACTGTATACTCTTCTTTATGTAATGAAGAGCTTAGCGTCATTGATACGTACTTCTTTATTCCTTCTAATTTCTTGAAACTATGACTGTTTGATGTACCAATCTGTTACATTTCCGCCAAATTTATACTTCAGGAGTTACGACGTTAGCTGGATTACGTAGGTCCTGTAAAACCAAAAGAAGCAGTAGACCTACAAGTTGTATTATTTGGCAATGCATCATAAGTTTTTGGCTGTACGGCTACTAGCTTTAGCGTTGATATGAGGTTCTGGGGGTACTTTGGATTTGAAGAGTTGAAACACGTACCGCATATTCCTTTACTAAAGTAGGCTACATCAGCAGTCAGCACCAGCCTGTTTTGTTTTGAGTGCAAACTTCTACGCTTCAAAACAAATCCGTTTCTCGATTTTAATAAAGCTCCCCTCCTTAGGAATTTCTTAAGATATACTGTATTTAGAGGTATTTTGCTTTGGAGCGCAGAATGTCAATTGTAGGCCTACTGCGCCCAAATTACCTTCTCGCCAGACCAGACTACAGGCTACCACTTCACGCTTGCAATTTTTTTTAATAGACAACATACAGCAATTAGCACATTGTAAACTAATACACCAAATATCTGCTCCACAATATTACACAACCAGAAAGAATAAACTGCAGAGATTATTATTATTCAAAAGTTCAGGTTAATTCACTAATAAAACAATGTATTGTGTTTTCAGTGATGTGCGCTCAATATCTTAAACTCTCTTGTTTGAATTTGGCACCATTAAAAAGTGTTACTTACCTCGTTGAGTGGGCCTATGTATAGTTTGTTCAATAACCTATTAACGATTATGATTGTGACTAAAACGATATCACGGAGGGAGATATTTCTACTGCGTATGGCATTATCAATGACGCTTTAAAACTATCATCCAGACCAATACTGTATTAAATTTTTGGACAGCTGACTTACCAAGAAATAATTTATGCCGAACCTCAAATACATCTGATTTTAACAAAGGCATTTTTGAATTGGCAATGTAGCTAATACTACTATAGGTTTTCATCGTACGAAA
The DNA here is from genome assembly GCF_918807975.1 of Aplidium turbinatum. Classification (NCBI taxonomy): domain Eukaryota; kingdom Metazoa; phylum Chordata; class Ascidiacea; order Aplousobranchia; family Polyclinidae; genus Aplidium; species Aplidium turbinatum. Next base: position 25,119,258 of record NC_137478.1, read on the forward strand.
AAAGGTACCCACGTCAACAAATTCTTTCTTCTAATGATCGACAAAGAAGTAGAACAATGCGAATGGACACACTGGACAACGTGCAAATACAGTATAGCATCACGGCCGACTAACCACTGTTCCAAAGATAGTTTTACAGAAGAATTTATAATTTGTAATGAGACATCCAGTAGCGTAGCCTGATAGGGGTGTGATATCCAAAACCACCTAGTTGTGACGTGCATTACTGCATAACGTCACAATAGTATAACTAATTATAATATTATGAAGATTTATAATCATTATTCGTTCAGCTATCGTTAAGATGACCCAAGTCTCAAAAATGTTTAGAATTTGCAACTTTTTTTGCCTATGATACTGGCTTCAGAAAAGTGCAGCCACTCATTTTAACCCTATTTGGACTAAGCTATTTTTGTGAGGTAATGGCCTGACGTGTGGACGTATTCCATCCACACTTTCATTTGCTAATAACTTTTGATATAAAAACGTTACGAGGTTGCTTTTTTCGCAAAGTTAAAGCAAAATTATTGACATACTCTACCAGTTATTTGCTATTGCTTTTTTGCTAAAAGTAGTCATTTTTTTTCAAAATTTTCTGGTGTCTCCGTCATAATCTCCTGAAATCGCTAATATCTTCGTAAAAGGCACACGGTCCAGTCATGCATGTAATCCGAAATGGTCAGTAGTCATGTAGGTCACGCAGTAAATCTTGGAAGGCACAAAACAATACAAATGTTTGCTAACTTGCTTGTACAAGATGATAAAGTTTTTCAGATGACCTGGCAATTTTAGGAGTAGGGTGTCAAAAACTGCTGATAACTAAAAAACTATACCACATAAAAATGTCATTTTATTACTAAAACAAAGATGAATAATTTTTAGGAAAAGTCATAAAACTTCAGCTAATTTGAGCCAGTAACTTTTATGTAATCGATGAAAGTTTTAGGTATGGACGAAACCCGTCCACCCGTTAGTCCGAATAGGGTTAACAAGCAGAAATATTCAGTGACATACCGTATTTAGATTGAAAGATGTTATAGAATACCAGGGATATCCCTGTAGAATACCTACCTAAATTAGCCTGAATTATCTTTCATCTACAGAATGTAGATGTACTGTATGTCTGGTTCATGCAAATTAACTGATCTAGCCTACATTATTTTCTCTACCGTAGCTTGGATATCGTTCTGTTGTATTCAACTAACTTAAGGTCATGTTGTAGTCAACTAACCACGCAATACAAAAAAGTACATAAAAAGCAATGCTTTCCTCAAGAGAAGTTTCAAATAAATTTACTGATTAAAAAAGGGGTTGGACATACACCGCAAGATGTAAAGATGTAAAGACAAAAGAAATTTGTCATACATTATTGAAATAAATAATGTACAAGAAAAGAAATTCGAATTCATATGCCACAAAGCAAAAGAAAAAAAAATCAACAAAAATAAAACTAAATTTCTTATTGTTAGAAAAATGTTTAAAAATAGATTCTTCCGACACACATAAGTGCTAATAATTATCGTATACAATACACCAGAGCACTGTGCATGCCCACGCGAATTGAATCTACGTACGGTGGTTTTTGTGTTCCACTCTTCTCACAACTTTTGTTAATGTTTCCAAGAAAATGGAAAGAAAATTAGTTAGATTTTGCAAACACATAAATTTTATTTGGAAGAGAAAATTCTTTTCAGTTTTCATTCTTTTGTTCCCTATCTGATCATAATCTGGTCCCAATCTTGTCCCAATCTTCTATCGATCTGGTCAGGTCTGCTCATGGCTCTGCTATTCAACAGCGTTGTAGATAACAACAGAGCAAGCTTCTAATTTGCAAAGTAAAGTTAGTCAGTATGGAACAACCATAACATTTCTAGCAAATAATAACTGTTAGTTTGAAAGTCCTAATGAAATTTATCATTGTTTTTCACTTAAATTTGCTTGTATTTTGTGTAAATATTGTCATGAAAAAAAACGATTTTATTAAGTTCAAAATAAATTACAAACTCCAGACATTGACAATTAGTCATGTAGGTGATGACTGCAACAATTTAAGGTAGTGTTTCATTAAGTTGAGTTAATTACAGTGAAATCAATTTCTTAGTACAGTACAACAGCTTAATCATCACTTTTTTTGCAGATTTCACATTCGTTTTTATGGGATTGGAGTTAACCTTAAAGAACAGACGCTTAACGTACAACCAGGCAGTACAAAGTTGTGAAGCAGAATCGGCTGCAATTCTTCAAATTAATCCTGAGACTCTCTCAAACCTCTTCATAGTTCAAATCCACCACATCTTCCCAAATATAACTTTTCCTTGGAGCAAAAGTATCTGGATATCTAACAACAGTCAAATATGCAGCAATGATTCAGAATCTTTACCAACGCAATCGACTTCTACTTCATCTCCAATTCTTTTCACTGTACAAGCGCTGAAAAACGTTTTGGATAATGGAACAGGTTACATCTAGTATGACAGTAGTGGGATGCAAAGTAACTTGGACGAACCACATGCGTACATATGCAGTAAAAGTCAGTAATTCCTTTAAGTTTAATTTATTAGTTATTGTATAGTTTATGCAGTATTCAAAACAATTGCTTTGGGTAAACGTTGTTATGCTAATTTGGTACATGTGACCTCAGTCAGGGTCAGAGTCAGCCATTGGCGTCATCATGGTATTAGTTTTGTTACCGGGGTATTAGAAAAACTATGTTTTACTTTTCACCAAAGACACAATGAAATATGTACATTGAGATGCTGTATATATCGGGGGCTTTATTAACTTGTTTCCCGTGGTTAATTGTGTCTTGCATAAAAACTTGTTTCCCGTGGAGATTTACCTTTACAAACATTTGCAATCTCTAAGCACGTTATCAGAAAAACAGCATTTATAAACAAAATAATGCATGTCTTAACTTGGAGAAGTATGTCTTGCATAAAAACTTATTTTTTACTTTCTCAAAGTTTTTATTTGTGTTACACATTATGGATTTGTAGACTTTTTCTAGGCTTGGATCCATGCTCACCAGAGTTTTTATGCGAAACTGCGTTAAACCAGAATAGCAAAAACTATCAAAAAGCGCATAATCTATACGTTACAAGATCGACACTTCGCCATGATCACGAGTTTTCTGCTCATTGATTGCAGAATTCTCGTGCAAAAAAACCTGAGGCAAAGGTTAGGTTTGAATTCAACTATATCACATTGTTTGTTCAGAACACAAAGTTATAAACTACCTTTAATTTATCAAAAATTGAAGTCCATTTTAGCACTTGTCCTATAATTTCGAAGCCGGTTTGCCAATACGTCTGGTAGCAGTAGGCTGCACGATATTTCTTTTCATTGTCGCACTTGATTCCAAGCATAAACTACCTCTTGCATTTAAAAGTTTGTCACTTTTTTCCTGTGACATTGCAAAAAAAATTTCATAATTTATAGAAATCCACTGACTGATTGTCTATAGTCTATACAGTAATTTCACAGCTTAAGTCTTAAACAAGGAATTTCGTGGCAAGCGTCATTTTTCGTGATCTTTGTCCTGACAGTTTTTTTTTAGAAACGTTCGGTTTTTTCTTCTTCCTTGATTGATTTACAGGTGAGTCGGGAAAACGTTAATTTTCTATACTGTACAGCCTAAATATAGAAGAAAATAAATTACATTGCCCTTTTTCTTTTATTTTGTTGCTATTTATGAAGCAAATATGGTAGACTAGTAATGATGATAATAATATAGGCTTTCAAGCATAGAGTTGCTTTTACATGAAATAAGTTGAAAATTTAATAATTTTTAGGCTGAGGCTTTTAAAGATTCAACGTCAGTGTTTTGGAATAAAAGGGTAGATCAAACGCCCTGTGATAAGTCACAAATTTAGTTTTGCTATTTTTTTTTTAACAGCAGAGAATTTTAGTCTGATCTCAATTGCAGGCTTGTAATAAATGCAAATTCACAGCTGATGTGTGAAAAGCTACAATTTAATCACAATAACTAAGAGAAATTTGCTGCGATTCTTTTTATCACTTTGTATGTAATCACCTGTAAAATGTAGGAATACTGTACAGAAAAATAGCCAAAGTTGGAACTGCCTTAGTTAAAAATTAAACTTAACCTTAAAAAACTGCAATAGCTTACATGTTATTTTTTGTAGGTAACAACTTTTTTACAGTAAAAAGTGTTTAAGTTGTCTTGAAGAGTTTTGATTCAGCCATACGTTAACGCTTTTACAAACGAATTTTGAATAGTGGCTGACAGAATTGTGTATTAGGGGAGGGGGAGGGGTTGATTTTACTAAGACCTCTGAAAAAGAAATAAAAATTTTTGTCCAAAAACCCCCCATACTCTGAAAATTTCTTTTCGCGTCAAATTGCCTTGTATTGCATAGTTTATGGCATTTTAATTTTTGCTTTTGTTTATGGCATTTAAAGTTTGAATATTATTTGCTACTGTACTAAACACGTTAATAATGTTGCAAGACAGTCGCAAACAATTTTTTTGGTTTCAAGAAAAAACAGTTCAGTCATTATAATGTTGCCTTTTCTTGCCTGGAGTGCAATACCTTGCATTGTAGGTGAATTTAAAGAAAGACCTTCTGAACGTTCACTTCAGGGTTAGCTTGTTTTTTTTATTGTTTGTTGCAGCAGAAGCATACCAAAGCCAAGTCAATCTACGTAATTAAACTGAAATCAGCAAATAAAATAGACAGGTAGATGGAAGGGATTGAACGGCGAATCGCAGAATGAGGGCTTGAATTAAAAATGTAGAGTAAATTTTTGTAAACAAAAGCCAAAGACGTTTTACCAGTTAAAAAAGCAAAATATTCTAAGAGCGACTTTGTGTTTTGAAAAATAGTTTTTAGAGATAGGTTTTGATCAATTTACGGCCGCTCAAATACAACTAGTTTTATACAAACTCATCATCATCATCATTTTGTTCCTTCCTCGTATTGAGGGTTGGATACAATGCGCCATTGTTCTCGACCATGAGCTGTGCGTACTACAGTTTCATAAGTTAATTTTTGTCCATTTTGTGATGTTTCTTGTCCAAATCATTCTTGGTCTGATCATTCTTGGTCTGATCATTCTTGGTCTGCCTTTATTTCTTTTGCAGTTTATCTTCCCTTCTATTAATGATCTTTGTAACGAGTTTTGCCATATTGTGTGTCCGAAATACTTCTATTTTCTTCTTTTGACTATTTGTAAGAGAATTTTGCTTGAATTGAATTTGGAGAGTACTTCATCGTTAGTGATTTTTTGTTTCCATTAAATTTTTAACCTTTGAAGGTTAGGGGGGAGGGGGGCTGTCAATTCAACTTTTTTGTATCAACAGTTGTATCTCTAAAACCACTGAGGCTGCGACTACGAGATTTCTTGACTTTTTCTAACTTTTATCTACCTCCATTGAGCTGAAATTTTGAGCAAATAAAGGTTATAAACTGAGAGATATAAGGCATTTCTCAGCACATCCTCTGAAATATTTCATATTCTATTGTTCAAAATTTTCCCACCAGCTGGATGAAAGTAATTAATTTGGCTCTCCTATCTGTTTCACAGCATGAAGGGAATTGGCTGTATGTAAAATTATGTAAAACAATTTTAATCACAACATTGCAATGCATGTTCTTCATTCCTCCACCAAAAAATAATGTGGAAACTCACGCTACAATTACAGTCATAAGACACCTCAACATTTCAACGTATAAGAGCAGTTCTAAAATTCACATAGTTTTAGTTTTCTGATATGCTCAGTGAATAATTTTAAAAAGTGAATCCCAAATTTTGAAATCGTGCCTTAAAAAATAACAGAGATATCACTCCTAAAGCATAAGAAGAATCGACAGCCTCCCCCCCCCCCCAAACTGAGCAAGACTCCAGAAGCCTAACCTTCTAAGGGTTAACATTTGCCTGTATGTCCAGAGCTCGAAGGCAGCGATCCGTTTCTCCATTTTTTGTGACATTGTTCAAGTTTCAGAATTGTATAATAGGGTTAACCAGATATAGCATTTTAAGATCCTGTGACGAATCGATAAATTTAAACGCTGATTGGTTAAAATATTTTTCATTTTTCCAAATGTAGTTCTTGCAATTTTTATCCGACATACAAACTGCTTGTATAAATTTCACGCTTTTGCGCATGCGCGTAGTCATGCGGATGCGTTATCATGGGTTTAGACGAAAATTTCAAAAAGTTTTTTTTTCAAAGGTCTTAGAATGTCCTGTTGTATTCTAGAACCAAGGCTAAAGTTGAAGTTAAAAATAAACAAAAACAGCCAATTAACCCCCACACGCCTCCTTATGTATACTCAAGCAGAAAAACATCCTTCTTGCAGTTTTGCATATCTGTGGAGAATTTGAACTAAATACGCAAAACCTGTCATGTAGCCTGTAAGGCTACTTGTGTTAATGCTGTTGTTCGAACACAAGTTTTTGCGACACTATGCATACTCTAACATTTGAACTTGCGACACTATGCATACTTTAACATTTGAACTTGTCGTGAATATGTACAGTAGACCCACGTTATAAGTTGGTAAAGTTAAAGTGTCAAAAGTAAGATATGCAAATTTTGTGGAACTACGAACCAAGCAGTAGGCCTATGACGTAAAGCTGTCGGCTTTTCAGCATTTCTTGTTTACAAAATAGAGCTTTTCCTCTCAAGCAACACACCACAGTCACGTTGCAACAATGACAGCTTGTCATGGATGATCCTGATGCCTTGTTGTCGTCGACTCCATCTTACCAAGCAACAGCTTCACTATATTCTTTTAATTTTGCAATTTTATTTTAATGGTTTTACTTTTCAGCAACTGAATTAATACAAGAACACACATATTGCAATAGTGTACTGTACTGTAGATAATAAGAATCTACATTAAAGTCGAAGTATGATATTTTTGGATTGGAAATTTTTGTTGATACAAACAGTTTGTGTTTTGATTTCCTATACAAATTCTCAAGGTAATTTGAGCTAGTTAAATTCATAGTGTGCAAACATGTTCCTGAGCAATCAGTTTCAACTGGTGGTTGAACAATCTGGCAAATAAATAATATAATCAAAGCACAATAAATACAATTTCATTGCAACGAGTTTACTATTTGAAAAGTTTTGTATAAAGAGGTGATTTCGTAATATAAGAAAGGTTTTTCAAAATTTAATTGCGTAAATAACGTTTTACAACCACCAATTTCGTTGGTTCGCACATATGTTGATAAGACTACACTACCAGTTGCAGGCTACCCCAGACAATCCAACCCCTACAGACGTTGTATCAATGTAAAAATGATGGATTTTAATGTCTGGGACGTAATTGATAACCGAGACCGTCTGGCCAGCATTTTAAAGGTTGTTCCATTTTAACGGAAGCATTCGAATTGTGGCTTTTTTGTTCCTTATTGCCAAAAATCTGAATTACCAGAAAAGCAAACTGATTCACGCTGTAGTAGTTGTTTTTTGTATTCTTTCTCGTCTGCCATTGTGCAATTACAACTGCATCGCATTTGGTTGTTTGACGTCACAGTAGATATAAGCAACAAGATTTCTTTCCGTGGTGGATCTTAGACTTTCTTTCCCTGGCCGACTGGCTATTTCGACTGTAAACTATCTACCAGTGGCAGATCCATGCAGAGGGGGCGATTGGGGCAATTGCTCCACCCCCTCAAACACGGAAAAGCAACTATTTACGACATATCTGCAAGGTCAGATTAATGTAAACCTGTATGTAATTGTATTTTGTAGAAGTCCTCCTCACCCTAAGGAAACTATCTGGATCCGCTACTACTGTAGCCTACTATCTACCAAATTACATTGCATAAAATTACGTCTTACCATGTTACAGTCGCATCTTGTCAGTAAGTCTCAAAATGACCATTTGGTTTGAAACAATCAGGTGTGAACCTGTTTTATTTGCATGGGACAAGAAAAAGACATAAACAAATACAATTTAAGATTGACGTCGTTTTCGCAACTCAAGCTTTTGTAAGCTAGTCCCGACAGAAAACCAACTGTTTTTTACATCAATTAGCCTAAACGTATGCAAACGTTGAATCAATATAAAAAGCGGTTGATTTTCTGTCTGGGTCTTGTAATTAACATAGCCCACATTGTTTCAATATACTTATCAATTTGTAGGTTCATGGTCATCGATTTCAGTTGCAGGAGAATCAGCCGATTTTTGGGTTAGCAGCACACCCTTGACTTTCAGCGAAGCAGCTGCAAAGTGTGAGTCACAAAGTGGTAGCATAGATGCAATCTCTTCTGACTCTAGTGTAATTGCGCTGATAGCTCACGTTAAAGAATCTAATATAGCCTCAATCAATGGTTCGAAATGGGAAGAACAGATCTGGGTAAGAATGTACTCTGGTTTCAATGGAAGCCGTAACAACATGAATGCAACCCTACTCAAAATACAAGCTGGTCCCGCTGTTGCTAATGAAAGTGATAACAAAACTCTGAAGTTCACTGCAAATATTATATCCGCAAAGCCGGAAGAAAAACACAAATACTACTGTAAACGAGGTTTGTACTGTTTAGTCATTTACGTTTGTGATGTAAGAAAGTTTAGGCATCTTGATTATCGTAAAGTAATAGATGGTAGTGTAGGGTTTGTATTGGTATTGGAAAAGTCTTCATGGAGCTACAGCAGTAACTAAACAATGCAATAATTTAAAAACGAATTAAAAGTAAACAAAGTCATCAATGGGTTGTGAAGATTGATCACGAGTTCGGCATAGCCAGTCTCCAGACAAAAACTACTGTATTTGCCAAAGAGAGCCAGTTAAAATTTAAAAATGACCATCACCTTTCACAAGTTTGAGCTGCTGGCACTTTTTTTTAAATCACCAAGTAGTGTTTGGGTTTGAGTAGAACTATCTAGCTTCTAAGAAAAAGATTTGCCTTTCTGGCCCTGATCATTAGTCGGTTAGACATAGCATCCTATGTTTCAAGTTATTGCTTGTAGTGAATGTGAAATGTGTTTTCTCCATTTTATTTCTACTTGCAAAAGGTTGTAATTGAAGCAAACTATACCATGTTAATCGTATTCCTAAAGTTACGGTTTTTACTTTTGGTTTAGACAAACCAAAATTGTGCTCAAGTGAGAATCAATGTGGTTTGGAAAACGAAGAACCGCACGATTTAGAACGATTTGGTCAAAGTCTCTGCGTTTGTAAAAGAGGGTATGTCCGCCGCAATGGAACATGCCAAGGTTTGAAACAATCTTCTGTGCTATAAATTTTTTTATAAATTAGCTTACAAAGCAATTGATATGGCATTTTTGTAAGCTTACATTTATACGCTTTTCATGTATCATTGTTTGCTTTATCACTTATCTCTCCCAAAGCTATATATATGGTTGTAAATTGCGTATCAATATTGAAACAGGAAGCCAAGGTTAACATTTACAAGCCTACACAGCCCAAAAAAGTGTGGTAGAGGAGATTCACAAACATGATTTACTTACAACAAAATTTATTTCTAGAAATTTGCCCTGGAGAAAAGATTGGAGGTTATACTTTTCCAGGAACTACAATCAATGGCTCTATTGTACAGTCAAAATATCGATGCGGTACAGGTCGGACTTTTAATAGCGATTATCTCAAAAGTTTTCTTTGCAAATTAAATATTTTTAGGCTACAATTGCTTTCAAAAAGTTGCCAGTCATTAAAAGTATGCTGTCCTCATTGAAGTAAAATACACTATCAACATCTTTTGTGAAGCATATATCAAATTCAAACATACAGTAGGCCTACTACAATCACAACAAACGAAAAATTAAATAATGGAAAGAGCAGCTGTAGTCACAGAGCATTAGTTTTGTGAGGGGAACCGAGTTTATTTAATACAAGTATTCTTGTTTCTATTATTTGTGGGTGATTGTTTCTGTCTTGTCATTGAATTGTTTTCATATTTCAAAATACTTCACATAAGGGCACAAGCTACTGTGTATAGTGAGGTAACTGAAAATACTGTCATTGTCAGGAAAAGACACTGAAATACACTTCGCTTGTCATATTTTTGATATGATGATACTTACACTAGTAGCCTATATCTAAGTGGCCCCGGTTTTAATACTTAGTTTAGTTTGTATTTTTGGAAGGCGGTTTTTCACCCCACAAGTTGGTTAGTCAACATACTCCCAGTTTTGCATTGTTATTGCTGTTTCGAGATAGTTTAGACAAGAATAACAGTGATTCCGTCATCAGGCTTCGGCTTACTTTTCCGGTAGGCTACATGATTTGAAGAATATAAGTTTCATTTTTTTACGACTTTACTATAAACTTATATTCAACGTTAAAACAAGATTTAAATACTTTTACCTGTGTTGCAATTATGAACCCAAACGCATTGTCTTCTTTTATTTAGATGTTGTGTCATCAACTGCTTCGATTCGATGCTCTCCTGGTGAAGATGAAAACGGCAACCAATACTTCTTCGATTATACAACACTTGTAAATGTTTCTTGTAATGTGACTATCAGCGACATTTTGGTATGTGCAAAAAGTTTTATTATTTAAGTAGCCTACTAGAATTTTAAAAATGCAATCGCCAATTCCAGGGGTAGCCTAACTGCAACTGTAGGCCTATATTCATGGGGTTCTTTAATGGAAAGTAAACTAACAGATCAGTTCCTCTCGTTATTGTCTGCCAGTTCTTTTTGCTATCGCATTTCATATCTAAGCAACTGTTTTTACTTGTTTGCAAATGTGAACATAAGTTGGCTCGAATTATTGTCCTTAGACTGGTATCCAATTGGTAGCCTATCGGTATAATAGAAGCACCCATAAGAGCTTTCATACATGGACAATAAAAACTGAAAAATCAAACTTTGCAGAGGATTATTTCAGTATACAACTTGTACGTCATTTCAAGATATTCATTTTACAAATCTTGCCGCGTTACTTTCCCAAAACTTCTACGCCAAGTTACTTTGCCAAATATTATAATGATTTAGGGCAGTGGTTCTTAACCAAGGTTCGATCGAACCCCTGGGGTTTGGCGAAGCTGTTTCAGGGGTTCAGCGCGAACATCCTTTGAAACATAAGCCCTAAATTGTAGGGTTTCATACGAGTTTTCATGTTTGGTCTGGATTCGGACTCTTTATCATTAGTCAAAGTGTAGTTTTCTATGATATGGCCATAGCACAGTGTACTACATAGCCTAATGGTAGTTTTAAAATCTGAACATTAGGCTACATCATAACTATTGGCTACGTATTTACATAAGTTATTGAATACAACACTGATATTTTACTGTACTTTTGGCACTCAAATACTCTAGACTTGTCTAGCGAGCCAGTAAACTAAATATCACAACATCTGAATCAAACTGCTCATAAAGTAACTGATGCACACTGGGCAAACTTCTGGGCTCCGTGAAAACATAAAAATAAGATTTAAAAAGTCTTTTCGAGAAGTTTGGTTTTGGGGTGAGAATCTTTGTTTGGTACCATGATTTCAAGTTCAAGGTCTTTTGTTCCATTTTAGCTTTGTAGACATCTCAAAAAGTTCAGTTACCGGGTCCAAAGGTATCCCAAGACCCTCCTATCAACGCTGGTATTTGCACTAAGCTTGTTTTGGCCATTGCTAATTGCTCATGTTCCAAACATGAAAAATAATAAAATGCATCATTTTCACATTAAACAAGAATAGCATTTGATTCAACCAGAGACCAAATAATAGCAACATCAACTTATTTGTCAGGATGGTTATCAAAACTTCGACAACAGCAAACAATACACCGAATCTCTGGGAATTACAGAAGTATTAGTGTCACAAAACAATGACTTATCACCTAAAGAAATTAAAACAGTGTCACAATTCTTGTACGACTTCAGCAATGTGGCAAAAACTTATAATAATCGAACGGATGTGGTGAGTGCAGCCTAAAGGCTTTATCACAGTTTACATTTTGCTTTCTTGAGAATACTCTTTGTCATCTTCTTTGGTGGTTAAAAGTAAGAGCTATACTTACAGCTTGCTACTTTTTGAATGTTCTATTCTAGTAAGTTTTTTGGTTTGTCGGAAACGGATTTAATTAGTCACTCAAGATCATGAGAAATAACTCATTCAATGACAGATCCGTTACGCTTCTTTAATTGTTTTACCTTAATAAATTGCTGTTGTTGACTGATGACAAAGTTTTCGTAATTTGTAAGAAAACATTTATCAACCCAGACAGCTACTTTATCTGGCCCAGATCTGGTAAAGATCTAGTCAGATTCGTGTCCGATTTGGTAAAGATCTGGACCAGATAAAATGACTGTCAGGGAATTAGAGTATTATTATTTTAATACACTTAGGTTGCCCAAGTTTTTCCTCGCATCGTTCAAACAACGTCAAGTTTGAGCGTACAACTCTCTATGTCTAAAAAAAGCGTGAACGTCACTGAAGATAGAGAAATCGCAGCTGAAGATAACCCAGGAAGGACTGCAGTTTTGGCTTTAGAAAACTTTATTGAAGATATTGACTACACCGGAGAAAACCAAACTTTTTATGCCGACTTTCTTTACGTTGAAGTGAGTACAAAACGACATCATAACTAAGCTACATCAGTTTGAACGTTAACTTTTGAATGAATTTCAGGTTTTGATCGCCTTTCCACAACTAGTAGCTACTACCAGGCAATGTTTTTTCAAGTTTTTTAAGGAACCGAAACGATCCCTCAAAATACAGCCTACTTCTGTAATAACAGCAAAGAATTAACATTTAGTCTTGTAAGCGAGATCGCTGCCCACTCGATCTTGATTTGAATTCAGCAAACATGTCGCTATTAGCCAACATGCGATGGGACGCTAAACCCCTTGGAGTGGACGTAGGGTTGTTTGAACATACCTCCATATCTAGTTGTAAATGCTACAGCAACATTCCAAGTAGTCTACCAGCTTGGTAGTTGTGATGACCTGAAGAATGATACCTTATTCTACTACGATTATGAGTTTATTATAGGCTAAGGAAAGTAACAAACTTCCAGGTTGAAAATGTTGCAGCCAAATAATGCCTTGATTACAAATAGAACGAATTGAACTAATTCAAACAAAAAAACTAAACTATAGGCTAAGCATCACTAAATTTACACCGTGACTTCCAGGAAAAAAATCCGTGGTGAACTGGCTAAAATAACACACCATTCATCCTATTAGTAAATTTGCAAAAGAAACAGTAAACAGAAAATCATACAACCAGTAGGCTATTTTCGCCCTTTTAATTATAGCCTACAGCGTGCATGAAATGTATCACATTTGTCACAGAAACAAGCGTTTTTTTATCCAACTCATTATTTTCAACAGGTTTCTTTTCTCATTGAAGGTTGGAAGCAATAAAACGCCAAGCATTTTATCCAACTAAGCATGCAAAAATGTGAACTTTTGAGATGATTTAGTCATTTCGCTAAATTATTGAATGTATTGTTTGAACCAGGCTTTTTTATTTGCATGTTTAGGTTACAGGAAGTCCCGGAACAGAAACAGTAACAGAATTATACTTTCCTATACGGCCTTCAGCAGTCGAGGTCAATGTGGTACCTTTCACAGTAACCCTTCCTAAAAGCACTGTTGCCAAAGCTCTGAATGGCAGTAGCAGGCCAAATCACATGAAAGTCACTTTCACGGTATACGACAATGATGGCCTGTTTACATCAGACGATAGCGTTAGCTCGGTAAGAAGTATTCAGTTTTTGCATGTAATTTATGACAACTATAAGAGATTGCTATGCTTTAAAAGGAGCTTGAGGATCAAGAGCATAGCCTGCCGATAGAGGAGGAGTAGCGGAAAAACTCCGTCAACTTTTATATTTTCCATCGGATCGATTTTGCTATAAATTGCCCTTTCACAAGTTTCCATTTACCTCAGTGGTGATAATACGTACAGTTAGGTACATAAAATATCGTAATTGTAACAAAAGAGATTATTACAGCCATAAAAACTTGCAATAATCAAAAATGGCTTTGACTCTCGACTGATCATAAAGGTTTTTCATAATTGTAGTTTGCAATAGGTCGCCATGATTATTGTCTGCATTTTAGTTCATTAATCCAGAGATTTTCAAAGTTGGTTCCTTGGAACTTTTAGGAGTTCCGTAAAAGGTCTGAAGGGTTCCAGGAGCTACTAAATAGTTTTGAGAGAAAACAACTTAACATTTTTGTTAAACCTTTAAGCACAGATCAGTAGCATAAGAAGTGCAAATATGGCATATTGCACTGCCTCAGGCGATCACAATAATTCTGCTACATTAACATAGGTCACTGAACGTACGACAATTTTGGCAATGCAATCATTGCACATAAAACGACATAAAAGTTTGTTCCTGTTTTCAACACCGTATATAGGCTATTGGATTCTTTCACACCAGTCACGTAGGGACATCCTTTAACAGTACCCAGTCTCCTGCAGTGTCCAACCTCCGGTTCCATGGCAATGCATTTTGGTTTTATGCTTTAACGAATTGCTTTAACGTGACCAACGACATTTCAATTACAATCATTATCGAATGCAGGGAGGCGATTGTCCTCCCCTAAAATGAACGAAAGTAACTTTATTCATGGTGTATTTTCAAGGTAGAATTGATGTACATGTAGACTTCCATATCAGTGTGTTCTGTTGAAATCGCCCTCCCCTTCTAAGGTAGCCTACTTACTGGGTACATATCTGCAACAGTTTGACAGTAACAGCTTGTTTTGTTTAAAATGGCGTCGGTGGCATTATTGAAAACTTTGGTAGACACTGTTGGAACCTGGTAGAGTCGAATAAAGCTGTGAGCTGACAATTCGGTGAGATAGATGACCCGTATTGGTTTAATTTAAGCTATAGACAGACAAAACAAAGTAACTTTATCAGGTTTAACATGTTTTATTACAAAGAGATATAACATAATTAAAAATCAACTCAAACGTTTTCGACACGTACGTGTGTCCTAATCAGGAATTACTTATATCTTACGTAGTCTACGTGTCGAAAACGTTTGAGTTGATATTTTGATTATGTTCTCTCTTTGTAATAAAACATGTTAAACCAGATAACGTTACTTTGTTTTGCCTGTCTATGGTTCAACAAAGCAAACTCTCTACCAAAGCTTTATAATTTAAACTACATTTTCAAAATATCACGCACCAAATATTTCTTATGTTTACCAGATTATATCGGTCATAATAGAGACCAACGTCACATTGGAGAAATTGGAGGAACCCATAAAAATCGTTTTTACAAATGAAACGTCACAACACGGCCAAATGAGCGGTACAAGGGAGACCAGCAACATTGCTTCTGTGGTAAGCGAAAACAATGTAAAAATTGCAGAATAACGCTTCTTCCAATATTAGGGTTGGATTTAAGTGAAGCACTTTTGTTTACTTAAGTAGGCCTAATAAGTAAAGATTAAAAATATACTCGAGTGAGGCTACTTAAGACTTTGAGGTAATAAGAAAATCTGCAATGTGAGCAAGTACAAAAAATTTTCATTGTAAAAGGAGTAGGCGTTTTAGCATATGATATTCTCATGGTGAGACTTTTTTGCCGATATTGTATGGGGAAAAATGAGCCGTTGCAATGTCACATTCACTTGGCAATAATGAAGTTTAAACAAAAGCAATCAATCAAAGGAACAGAAGGCCATCAAGCAGCCATAATTTAATGAAAATATAAGGCTCTTATAGTCATTGTAGTCACATAGTTGGACTTCAGTTGTACCTTTCTCACCAGCCCTTAAAGAGACTTCTCAGAAAGCACAGAGAATCATTCATACTTTAACAAAGAAAAGATCCGAGTTTAGAGATAGATAGTCCAGTTTCACTGAAGCATCTGTTAGCCTCAACTGAAGTTTTGCTTTCTCGGAGTGAATGCAAATGAATTTGTAGCTGGTTATACAGCCAGTGCCAACTTCACAAATCAAAAGAGTAAGGTATCTTTACTGTGACAAGCCAAAATTGGTACTTTTGCCAACCTTGCCAAAGTGCTCAAACTGCAAGCAGTAGCTTAAACGATAATGCATATAATTACAGAAAAACTAAATTGGCTAAATCATGCGCACGTTTCATGCTCGGCCTGCCATCAGGCGCGACACTGAAAAACAAAATAAAAAATAAAAACAAGCCTAAGCAGCAATAGGTAAAAATGCACCACAGGTGATGGAAAGCAATCAAGTGAGAAAGTAAAATAAGAAGTATATACAAATTGTTTGCTTGAAAAAATAGAAAACAATTGAATAAGTTACATGAATTCAAGAAGGGCCCAACTTTCCACAAAGTTGTATTCGAGATAAATGCTTTTGAGATATTTCGGACATTTATTTTGTTTTGGGACTTCGATAACCATTATATGCTGAGATGTACTGATAAGAAGTAGAGGGTGTTTCAAAAAAATTGATATCATTGTACATTGTACAGTCTTGTAACTTTATACGATTTCAAATTTTAACAGTATGTACAGACACAACATAAAATGTTATCTTCTAATTTTCAGGCGTTTTTCTTTTTAGAAGTAGAAATGCCATACACTAGTGTAGAAAAAGCATTTTGTGTACTGAAGTAGACTATGCTAGAACACAGCCCAATAAGACAGTGCAACGTGCATTTGCGCAACGATTTGGAAGAAAAGAGCTAGATGGAAAGCAGATTTGGACATGGCATAAAAAGTTCAAACAGGAAGGTTACTTGTGCAGAGTAAAAGAATCTGCGCAGAAGTCAACGCCAGTAGAGAAGGTAGGGAAGAATCGCAGAAAACTTGTGAACAGTCCAATAAAGTCCATAAGGAGAACGAGTTTTCTGCGAATCTTCTCTATCTTCTCTACTGGCAAAGGATGTATATTCTTTGAGTTAACTGCTCTCATTATTTTGGCATGCCAAGTGTCTTTGCCGAGACACAGACGGGCGCTCTGGAGCGGTGTCGAACCCACGTCCTTTCGAACGTCGGTAAAAGCGTATATAATAATCGAGCCAAATATTCTTTTTCTAGCTTCACAACTCTAACCTACAGTATGTTACCACAGTTAAAATATAGTTTATTCTTTTTTTTTCAGAATGAACGAAAAGACAAAAGGTGCGTTTTTTGGGATTTCAACACATCAAGTTGGTCTGACAAAGGTTCGTGTGTAATCCTTTCTGATGGTGAACCTCCAGTGTGCAAGTATGAACATACCACCAACTTTGCTTTACTTGTGGTAAGTGCGCTTGCGTTGCTAAAGGACATACATTTGTCTGGCCTGGTATCTATTTACGGTACATCTACAGCATACCACAGACCAATTTTCATTTCTTGCAGAACATTCACAATGTACCGGCTGACATAGTACTGAACATTTTTGGCCAAGTCGGCTGCATACTGACAGTCATTGCACTCACGGCAACTGTGATTCTTTATTCATTGAACAAGTAAGTCGTTAGAGTCGTTACTAGCTATTCTTCGTGCAAGTTTTCACAAATCAAAAAGAAAAACATGTTTTTTTAACATCAATTCACACTACTTTTTGTAAATAGCGTGTTGAAAGAAGCTCAATTAGGGGTAAATTTGTGATGCAATTTTTAACAACAGTAAAATTCTGTTGTCACCAGTCACTGACCCGGGAGTTATTTTACTTCGAAGGGACCAAACGTGTCAACAAAAAACATTTTTAAGGTAAAGATTTAATTTTCGAAGGCTTGATAAGATCTTATTCCGAGGGAAGTCTTGGTTATTGCACATGCCTGCAGAAAAGTCGGCTCAACATTGCATCAAATCTTTTTATACACTCTGGGCATTCTCGAAGAAGTAACCATCTATCAAAATAGTTTTAACTTTCACACAAGTTTTCTCATCATTATAACCCAATGCACAGCTTATCAACAAAATTGATTAATAAAACAATTCCATTGCTGTAATTTGTAGTTTTTAGACGATGTATATTTTGGGTGCTTCTATTGCAGTAGGCCTATTATTGGGTTACCTTCTGCATAACGAAAAAACTATATGTTACAATGTGCAGGAAGGTAAGGTCACATATAGCGACAAAAATGCAGATCCACATTTTCTCCAACCTTATCGTGGCATACGTGATATTTCTGGCCGGACTTGATAATGCTGTTCAAAACTTCACATCTTGTACTGTTGTGGCAGTATTACTTCACTACACCTTTCTTGTGAGCTTCATTTGGATGGCCTTGTACAGCTGGAAGCTATACAAATCTTTGGTCATGGTGAGTGTACTATGGCATGGTAGTCACCAGCTTACTTTGGTGTTACATAAAACAAGACCTTTTTTCTTGTTAAGAACAAAAAAGTTCATACTTGCATTTAAATCAATATCTTTTTAGGTATAACAAAACTAAGCAGTTGATATACGTTGTTATAAAAACTTGTCTACACTAATGTAGACCTTTATCACGAAATGATCCAGTAACTTATTTTTTAATACTGTACCGGTACTGTTCTCACACTTTGCATAAGTTCTAGTTACAATGCAATTGAAGTGTCGCATACCTGCAATCTTTTCAATTCCTTTGGTTCGACTGAATAGAAATGTATCTGCGTAGTAGTTAATATGTTGCTCCACTGCTCAGACAGAAAATGATATCATTGCTGTTTGATCTTGCAGTATTTGTTTGCGGATTGTTGTGTGTCAATTAATTTACCAATGTGAAGTTTTATTACTATTTTTTTGCTGATTTAGGTGTTTCCCGGATCTTCTGAACATTGCATGTTGAAGGCAAGTGTTGCCGCATATGGAATTCCTGCTCTAATAATTGCAGTTACTGCGGCAGTTACCTTTGGGTATTTTGACCCCTTTAAAAATAAACAATTTTGTGCTGATCGTAAGTTGTTATAAATTATTTTATGGCATTGTCTTTAAGGTTTTGTAGGGTTAGTTAAAAGCAGGGCTGTGGAGTGGGGTGAAAAATATACTACTCCGACTGCGGACTCTCTGATTTATAACCGCCTTCTCCAGCTACAGTGTTACCAGATTTTTTATAATAAATTGTTTTATTTAATTTCACTTAAGTTGTGATCGAAATTGAAACGACGACGTACACAAAAACTAACAAGAACGTATACATTTATTTTCTGGTGAATTTTTAGAGTGTAATACAAAGAAGAAAACACAATGTTTTGAAAAATGATTTTAAACAAAAATATTACTGTATTGTTTAATGTTTTGTATTGACAACTCTGTCTCTAGACAAGCTAAAATCCCTCCGTCTCCATGACTTAACTACTTTGGTTAAAAATAGCGCATGATTTGCATAGTTGTGTAACTGAGTAGTAATTTCCAAGTCATTCTCTGCATGAACAACAAGACTTACTAAAACTCTAAAATTAATTTAACGGTACTAGTTTTATACACCTTTACTGCAATAGTAAAACAACAAACTAGTAAAACGGAAAACAGAAAACCCTTTGTGTTTTTTTAACCAACAGTTAAGAGATTTTAGATGTTGTTTTACTAGTTACTTTAACTAGACAATAGCCTACTAAAGAAAGCTAAAAGCAAAGAATGTACTGTACTTACTAAACTTAACTACTAACATTGCACCGAACATCAAACATTAAATGAAGAACCGAAATACCATTAACTGAAAAAACATAAACTGACAGCCGCAACCACACCCCTAACACCACTGATCACTTATCGAAAAGAATACCAGAGAATACTGAGAGCGAAGAACATACATACTAAAACCACTAACTAACACTGTACTATCATGTCATGCTAACATTACGAACACATGATCGTTCCATTCAAATCAGTAGTTTACTACAAGTAACTCTGCACTAAACAATTGACAAAAAAAGATTGACCGAACCACATTCCTATCAGAATGAAAGTTTAGAACAGCACAGAAAACATGTTGTTAGCGAAACATAAAAGTCTGTTATCTGTGGGCCCCTTGAAATGGTTGAACCCTTGGCCCCCTTGACACAGCACTGTATCTCCTTTTGTTTGTACCGCAAAATGAAGATAAAAGTTTAACTCTAAGCGTACCTTCAAATCATCGTTTTCGTCAATTGGTTTAATTTAATATAGTTTTGTTCATAAAAGTATTTTGCGTTCTTCTGGTGAATATTTAAGGTGAATAGTTTTGTTCATTACAGCTTGACTAAATTGATTGTCTACTTTATAGCTGGAACTCCAATACCAGTACGATGGAGGTCTTACTATGTGGCTGATAATATGTGTTGGTTGGATAAAACAGCTCTTTTATCATCGTTCCTTGCTATTATTTGTATTATTATGGCAAATAATTTGATCGTGGTGATTATCATTGCAAAGAAAGTCATTTTTAAGCGATTGGAGGTAGGCTATGTTACCACGACGTAACTGAATGCGGCTCAACTTTAGGATTATCAATATTTTTCATATAGACCTACCAAACTTTAGCCCTATAACTTTCTTAATTACGGTGATATTTATTTTCTGTGTAAGTGAACAGGAGGCTAAGCAATTTCACAGCTTGGTATTTTAGTAGTCCAAACGAAAAAATGTTTCCAGTCGAGAAATGTTTATCAAGATCAATCTTTATTTGTAAAAAGAACTCAAAATGTGTTCCTTCTGATTTGAAAAATGACAATGCTTGAATAGTTGAATAAGCTATCTTGTTGAAAAGTTGGTTTTGATCTTCCTTCATTCAGATAAGGTCAACGGCATTGAAGAAAAGTAAAACAAAGCAGCTTTTTATGGTTGTTACCATGTCTATCACACTTGGTCTGTCATGGATTGTTGGCTTATTTCTGCTCATCACACCGGAAGCAACATTCCAGAAAATTTTCAGCTGGATCTTTGTACTTTTCACGTCACTCCAAGTGAGTAATTTATTGTTGGAGGTTGTGTTGACACCCTAACCTTATAAAGTAACTTTTTTGTTTTTTTGCTACCATAGATTCACTGCAGGCTGTAGCACTGCTACAGCCTGTGTAGCAGAGCAGTGTAGTGTAGTGTAGTGTAGCAGTCTTAACGTGAAATGACACTTTGTTAGTCTGTTTGAGTTGATTCGAGAATTCTCGAGCCTTTTTCGGTGTGACTCATTCAAGAAGAAAATGTTTTAGTTGCGATGCGTCAGTGATGGCTGGTGACAAAATTAGCAAGGACAAGCACTGACAAAGTTGCATGCAATGATGATACAAAAACACATAAGTTACGGTAGCCTACTTACCAATGTAATGCAAAGTGTGATGTTTCTCTTTAAACAACCAGTATGGTACACCAGTATTGCAATGACAATAGCCGTGTAGCAATACTGGGCATGGCTATTCTACATTCAGTATGATGTATAGCTTACGATTACAAGCATCTCTTTATACTAAGAATGGTACAACACATAGGTGTTCGTGTTTGGCTTCAACAGAACTGCAATATTAATAAACCCAAAATTCCAAACACCGCTTGCCACTGGATATTGCTATCTCATCGATCGTTGTGATAATATGTAAAGTTTGCAAGTTAACATGCTTTCAGTGGTGGTTGATGATTATAAAGGACACAGACCAATTGTGGCTTTAATCATAAATTTGCATTAAATCTTACAATAATTTAATTTCATTAAGTTTTATATTTTGCATAAATTAAAAATATCCTTTGTATTTTTTGAATGGAAGTTGTAACCTTAATTTTTCTCGTAGGCTACCTAAGTAAAACAGACAATAATGGCACATTGTGGTTATCATGGAAGTCATGTAGCCCACTACACCTTTATAATAACAAGCAGAATGTACCAGAATATGATGAGTATTTTCTTTAGGCCGCTCTCCGAATGATATAATATTTTAGCTTCTTAAGTTAATTTTTAGAAGATGCCCATGGACAATGGCAGCGATGCACTATAAGGCGTAGTCATGCTTAATTTAAAAACCTCTCCTTCGATACAGGGATAAACTTATATTGAACTCAAACATTTTTTTGCAGATTATCAATTAAATGATTGTAGATTAGAAAGCCAATTCTAACTGCACGACACAATAGCCTAACAATATATGCTTGTACAGTAACCCACCTAATCATGCAAGTCGCAACCAGCCTAGTGCAGCAGGCTTCATGTAAACAGCATCACGTTTACAAAGTTCATCTTTTTGTTGCTTCAGGGAATCCTTGTCTTCTATTTGATTTGCATCAGACGACGTGATATGTTTGAGTTTTGGTTCCGTCCACTGATGAGCGTCTTCTCCAGCAGGGATGGATCTTCGAAGTTTTCTGTATTGGAACTAAATAATCAAGCAAAAACGACCAAAAACAAAAATGTCTCTTACTCTAAAAGCAAATCAAGTACCGCAATATTATAATCCGTTCGGACATAAAAACATTTTATCAAACTTTGCTTAAAGACCTAACAAAGTCAAGAAACATATTCTTCAGAAAAATCATAACAATACCTTGTAAACGATATTTAAAATCATCCCTGTTTCAACATCAAATTGCTTTTCACAATACAGGTACATCTGGCAAAGAAAGGATTTCTTACAAGTTACTAAACTATAACGTTGTGTAAACGTTGTGACTCATCACTTTTCTCAGAAAAAAGCAAAGTATTTGCACAGACTTTTTGCATCGTTCAATGAGTGCCAAACATAGTCATTTGCAAAGGTGAAAACCGCTGCCACAGAATTAGTGACTAAAGACACAGAAAAGGATGCTCTGACGTCTACAGTTAAAATTTACATCTAACAGAAAGATGAAATGACAAAGAAACTGAGAAAGACAGAGAATATGCAAAGAAAAACTATTTGCTCTGCCTGTGCGGTATTACAATGAAGTATAGAAGATTTAAAGATGCTGTTACTTTCCAAGCCTTATACTTGTGCAAGATTGCAAACTACATTTGAAACGATTTTAATCTTGCCTTATTGTTTTTTCTCACTAACGTGTCCAAGATAAAAATAAATTCTAAATGCAACAGTACATTCCCTCTTAATACCAGCACCCCATTGAACCTAGAAAGGTTGGCAAAACTATGCAGAGTTAAACACGTAGCAATTTCAACTGTCACTAGGTTAGCAAAGCAATGGCATAATGTCTTTAAGATCAAAACTTTTTTTCCATTACAACTTTGCTTAATCGTTGTATTGCTCTGAGAAGTAAGATTTTCGTCATTTAGTATTTTTCTAATGCTTTGGTATAGAGAGTTTGCTTTGTTGAACCATAGAGAAATAAAACAGAGTAACCTTAGCGGGTGTAACATACTTTTTTTTACGCACAAAAATATAACATAATTAAAATAAACTCAAACGTTTTCGACACGTACGTGTGTCCTCATCAGGAATTAAATCTGCAATATACATAAAATAAAAAATCCTGAGATAAATTTGACTTTGCACTATAACTGTAACGACACTCTGGACTGAAAAGCACAAACTGAATGGGTTTATGTATATTGCAGATTTAATTCCTGATGAGTACACACGTACGTGTCGAAAACGTTTGAGTTTATTTTAATTATTTTATATTTTTGTGTGTAAAAGAGGTAGCCTATGTTAAATCAAACTAAGGTTACTCTGTTTTATTTCTCTATAGTATTTTATTGATTGATTAGTCTAGGGTGGGTCGATTTTCACACAAAATAGTCGGATTGTCGCATAAATCGGTGTTTAGGTGAGGCTTGCCATACTAAATAAAGCGTTAAAATTTCAATGTGATGGTGTGCTCCTAACCACTTACCCCAGGTGATATGGAAAAATACAATTTTCTACTTCACGCTAAATTATATTCAATAGGTAGGCTACAGTGAAAACGAAACACAATTGAAATTTAATGAGTTAAAACCACACCTGGATGTTAAACTAAACAACACAGTCGTTTTTTGATTCAAATATAGGCCGCTGCTTCCTTGCATCTAAAATAGAATGAATCATAGAGTTCCCTTTCTCCTTTCCGACAGTTTTGAGGCTGACCTCAGCGACTACACGAATCATTCTTTCAACGGCTTGAGTCTGTGGTGTGCATGGCGACTTTACTGGGACTGACTTTATTGCATCCCAAAGTTCATCCTCATTCTTAGATGCTAGCAATGGTGGATTGGTGGTTCAGTAACGTCAATCTGTGTCTAGTCGATCATATCAATATAAGCCTTTGCATTAAGGTTAAGTTGATCAGCAGGGCGATGGAACCTTCGTATTATTGTAGATGAAAGCTTTCATGCTTTCAGAATTTGCCTAACAGCTATCTCACGAATGGCAGGTCTATTGTCATGAAAAATGGCATATAGCAAGTTTTCGGGGTGAGCTACATAACAATTTTGCTTGATCGATTTGTCGATCAAGCGATGACAGATTGCACTTCTACTGGCTCAAGTCCACGACTGAGTTGTATCATAAAGGAAAGTACCGCTGGAACATCGCTGATATCTGTGGCCATCTTAGTGGCAAACCATACAGGCCCATATACAGTTGCAATGAAGTGTCAATGTCTTAACAGCTTTTGATAGATGGGTTGGACTAACATAATAGCGGCACATTCGATTTGCTCCTGTGAATGATTATATTTCCCAGGATCTCTGTGTAAGAGTGTTTCAGAGCATTCCCCAGAACTGATTGCATGGCAGATTTCCAAAAGGTACGTCAGGTCTGTGCTTAGATCCTTTGATCCTTAGCTTAGATCCTTTAGATCAGGGTTGTCCAAAGCCTGGCCCGCGGGCCGCATGCGGCCCGCGACCTCCTTCAATGCGGCCCGCCGCCTCTTCTAGAAAACTTTTAAAAATTACCGTATATCCTCGCATATAAGCCGACCCTAGAAAAACAACCTTAAAATGGTAAATTTATAAAAATCCGCATATAAGTGACATAACAACCAAGTATGATACCCTGATACCCTGATTGAAGACTTCAACAAGCGATTTCAAGATTTCCGGCACCTTGAGAAAAACTTCAATGTATTCAATGCTCCGCTGACTATGACTATATCAGAAGCCGATGACTATTTGCAGCTTGAATTGTGTGACTTGCAAAGTGACCAGTTTTTATTAAGCAAAGCTACACTGCCAATCACTCAGTTTTGGCCTCTTCTTTCTGAAGAGCGTTATCCTAATTTACGCCGTTTTGGATTGCACTTGCTGTCAATGTTTGGCAGTACCTACCTTTGTGAAGCAGCATTTTCCGCAATGAAGTCGATTAAATCCAAAGAGAGGAATCTACTTAAACAAACATCTCTCGAAGCCTGCCTTCGTTTAGCCTTAACCTCAGTTGACATTGACACAAAGGAGCTGGCTTCCAAAATACAGGCACACCCATCTCACTGAATTTTAAGTAAACTGTACCGTTTTACGTACTTCCTTAAATATTTTTTACGAATAAATTTATGGTTTATTCTTATTCATACTTGTCAGTTATTTTTAAGGTTTCCTGCTCTACTGACGTTGCTTAAAATTTCCAAAACTCTCTTATTCGTAGTATTCACATCTTAGCTTCTTTAATCTATTCCCCAATATGTTTTTATGATAAATATAAAGATTCATTTACACATGTACGTGTTTTACTTTACATCTGGTACGGTGAGACAGTGTACAAGAGGAAAAATGTCAACTGCGGCCCGCGATCTAATTTCTTTGCCGAATGCGTCCCGCGTCCCATAAAGTTTGGACAACCCTGCTTTAGATCCAATTTCGGCAAATGGGGAGTTTCCATTTTATCAAACAATGCAATCTCCAAGGCTCTAAGGTTTGACCGCAGAATATCGCCAATTTCACTAATGAATGTTTCTGGACCAGATGTCTTTCCAAATCCAAATAGATGCCGCAATGGTAACTCATTCATGGGCACCATAGGCCTACATATATTCCACTGAACTTCATACTGGATAATGGATATGATCTTCTATTCTACCAATTTCTCCATTACGATTCCCACTGTTCACTGCTGTCCCGTCACAACTTGTTATTCGAATTCCATCCATGTTCATACTGTATTTTCGTCGATCATATATTTTAAAATGTCAACTGAACGACCACTTGGTGTTGTGATATGAGAGATGTAGATGTCACCAGGTTGTGTCAGTAAAACGTAATGGTCTTCTTTTATTTTATTTTTTGTGGTGGTAGTTATCAAAGACATACAGTATGATTCATCCTTTCTCCTATCGAAATAGAGCGATATCAAATTATTGACAACATGTTGGGTTGGTTCCAATCCAGTACTCTTCTTGATTCGGCTATGTCTCACTTTCCGTGGGTCGATGATGATGTCTGTGGAGAAGTTTTCTCCTAACACATCCTGCAAAGTAGCAGTGGCAATAGTAGCAACTTTTTCGTCAGAAACCATCTTTCGATTGGCTTCCCTTGCAACACAAGGGATTAGGATGGTATTGTAGGCACTACTTGTTGAGGCACTCTCCATGAAACTCGGATCATTATCGGATGAATAAGATAAAGAGTCAGTTTCACAAAGTTTTTGTGGTGTGTTAAACCGCACAACTATTAGAAGTTCGCCCACTACGCAAGATTGTCAGATTGGCGAAAAGATGAGGTAAAATGACAAAAAATTTCGCGACTTTTCGCCCAGTCTGGCAACCCTGTTATAGGAACAGAGGGTCATTGGGGTAATGGGTTGCTGTGCACAAAAAGTTTTTAAACTTTTAGGAAATGTTTAGAAGGTAAAGTGGCACCTATGTTTAAATTTATATGATAAATGGAGAAATCGACCCACCCTAAATGATGACACTAATTTGCAAAACCATCATCGCCGGTTAAAATTGTACTGTAAATATTATTTTACTTTTGCGGTAAGTTTATTTCGAGCCAGGCATTGAAAAATGTCTTACATTTGCACTGAATATAGAACAGTTCGACCGGCGCAGTGGTAAATCATCCGTTTTACGCCGTACTTCTGCTTCTGATGTTTAAATTAGAGTTTAATGTGATCGCTCGTTTTCATCGTTTTGATGCTATCGAGTTATCTTACTCAACACGATACCTGGCGCTTTGCTGATAATAATAATAATAATGTATTCTGGTCCAGTACACATGGTACTACAGAGATGAAACAAATGAAACAAACAAATGAAACAAATGCTTCTGTAAAGAATGTGCTTTGCTATGTTGCATCATTTTATTATGACGTATCCTCTTACAACAACTTACCCACTGTAGTGAAACTTATCTTGAATCAATTAACCTTTAAGCCAGTCTAGTATTTTTATATTTCCTTTTGCACTTTTGCTTTGCTCAGGCGAAAACTAAGGAGACGTGTAATATGCATGTGGTTCATGATCGAGAACATTACTGCTGGCATGTGTCGGGCCAGTAACGTAACTAACAATTTTTTTAAGGGGCAAAATCAACTGTTGGGGGCCAAACGTCATGCAATATGAATTACAATGGTATTACAGTATAATTAAAAGGTTGTAATACTGTATTGCGTGTTTTATATTTTTTCTTGCCTTCAATCGCACTGTAGTATATAACCCGGTGAAATTTTATTTTGTATGTTATTCGCTCTGAGGATGCGCATTGTCATGGTACGCGAAACGTCAGTGAAGCAATAAACCATCTTGTTTGTTGTTAATTTTACTTTCAATTTCATCAGATGAACGTTGCAACTAGTGCTAGAAACAAAAACAAAGACTGTTACCGAACTCAGACAAATTCAATCCAGCGTTACAATTTTCTTCTATTCCACACACACTTATTTCTATACACAAAATAATTGGGTATCAAACAATAGCGTTGACAAGGAGGTCCAGAGTAGGGTGGCTCGTTTTGGAACTTTTTTTTAAAATTCTCTCGGGGTAGTGGGGAAATGGTGCCAATGAGTGAGAAAACAATCATGACAAAATTTGAGATTTGTAACAAATTGTCTTCAGCCTCCTCATGGGGCTCAAAAATCGAAAAATGGGGTCAAAAACGAATTTTTTTTCAAAAATATTTTTAGTTTGGGTAGATACAATATTGTTTATATATATCTAATTAACCTAAAAAAAAAATTGAAGTCATTTGAACTATTCCTTCAGCTTCCTCACAGTTTCTGAAAATTATGATTTTGTTGAAAATTTCGCATTTTTGTTTGTGGTTACATGCAGTGGCGTAACTACCCATTGGATCTTGTGGATAAATCCAGGGGCGGCACAATGCTGGAGGGCGGCAAAATGTGATAACGTTTTAAACGAACAAAGACAGTCACATTAGTTTATTCTCAAAGTGACTCAGACTTGAACGACCTAAGCATTGATCAAAGTGAAGCCAAAAAATTACACAAGTTCAACATCTAAACTAAGTTGCAACTTTTTTGGATTGTGACTGACTACCGGTATGTGGTATTTGTGGCGGTAAAATGATACTCATGCTGTTGAAGTCATAATAGAATGTCGGTTGCAACTTGTAAGCTATAGCATTGTTAAGTCAATTTAGCTTTGGTAGTTAAGATTAGATTTACCATCTGTCTGTGGTAGATAGATGGGATTCCTCTATCTTTAGCATGTGTGAAGATGGGTTAGGTTTGTGAAAAGTTTAAAGTTTCAGGTTTGAAATAGATTACTTAGCTTAACTCAGCAAGTTTGCAATTATGGTTATTGTTTTTTAGCTATTGTGCTGCAGATTCCAGAACAAGATTTAAGTACGGCAGCAAATTTTTTAAGGTAATTTTTGCATATGAAAAGAGTAAAAGAAAGTGGAGCTTTTTTTAGAAAGAAAAAGAAAGCTAGAGAAGAGAAACTAAAAAAAAATGAAGGAGCCATTTTGAAGTTCGTATAATTCCTCTGCTAAAGAAACAGAAGAGGATAGTAGCCGCAGTAAATCGCTACCTCAAGTTGAGACGGAAGAAGAAGTATAGGCTACCTTGAGCAAAACAATAACGAAGTGATCATTGAAAGAAGTCAGCCTATGAATGAAACACTTTCAGATAAAGATAAAACAGATGATATTTATTCTTCTCATAACGATGTCGCTACTTGGCCAGAAATATTAAATCATAACATGAAAGTTGAGATGACCAAATTAGGGCCGAGAGGTTTCAGAGTAAAGAGGGCCATTCAAGCCGGCGATTAGAGTAATTATACTATTTAAAAAAGAAGACAAAGAGAAAGAATCCTTAAGCTTTCTGAGATCAAAACGTTAATTTTACACAGCTACAGTGCATCGTAAGTGATAGGCTATGTTATGGAAACCAACTTGTCAGTTTCTTCGGAAACTTGATTATTCTCTGCTTGCTTTTTGGAATTTTGTGTTTAGGCCTACGTTATGTTAAATATGTTTTTTTTTTGTGCGTATGTTGAAGAGCGGGAACGTTTCAACGTTTTATTTATATTTTCTCTTGTAAGCTTATTTTACATGGCAAAATCGTCATTTCCGTAGGGTTGCAATTGACTAGTAGACCGTATGGTCGTCTCATTGTCTCCCTGTCGGTATGGAAACTTATGCAACTTTTGTCATGTGTATATTGCATATTTCAAACATGTACCTATGTTCCTGTTACTGACAAATAAAACATTGATTGATTGATTGCTATCCAAAATGAATTAATTGAGCTTTTTGGTAAAAAATTAAAAATCTCATGCTGGAGGAGATAGACAGCAAAGTATTTCTCAATTTTACTTGACAGTAGGCCTACTCCTGACGACTCTCATATCGATGATTTGGTTTTTATTGTTAGATAGCCTAAAATCGACAGCAATAACGAGGTACAAATAAAGGAATCCTTTTTAAATTATTTTTCACTGCACGGAAAAAATGCAGACGAAATTATTAAGCCTATTCTCAATGAGCTTCAGCAAATGGCTTAGACATTATGATGTGTAAAGGCCAAGCATACGACAATGCATGCACCATGACTGGAGTCCGCACTGGAGTAAAATGCAGAATAAAAAATGTTAGTCCTGAGGCCTTGTTTATCCCATGTGAAAGTCACTCACTTAACCTTCCATGAGTTCACGCAGTGGGATCGTAGGAAGCAAACATCGTTTATGTGAATCAACACCTTATTTATTTATGAGTCTTAAGCTTTACCTCACTGTTGCCGTTTCTATCGCAAGCTGTGAAAGAAGTTTTTCAAAATTTAAGTTGATGAAATCTTACTTGAGATCGACGATCGGAGAAAGCAGGCTGTCTGCGCTAGTAATCGTCCATTGAAAGTGACTTAGTGGAGACATTATCTTTTGACGATTTGATTTCTGAATTTGCTTCAATGAAAGCTGGACGTATTGAATTTTGAACTTTCAATAAAACTAAAAAACACTGCTTTAATTCTTCTGATATATGGAATTTTAGTCAGCTTTTACGACGGTGTTAAGGGGAGCGGCATTTCGTGCAAAAATCCAAGGGCGGCATATTGCGTTGTTACGCCACTGGTTACATAACTACAAACTTCGTCAGTGACGTAAATTCAAATAAAAGAAGTCACTTTTTTCCTACCAAATTAACCTAATATCATTAAAAAATGACGCAACAGCTCAAGGCAGGTCTATAAAGAGAAATACAATGACGTTTTATAGTTGGCAAAATGTCCAACGCATTTATGTATTATGTAACCACCCACAAAAATGCGAAATCTTCAGCAAAATGGAAATTTTCAGAAGCTGAAGGAATAGTTCAAATAAATTCAATTTTTTTTCTTTAGGTTAGTTAGATATATATAAACAATATTGTATCTACCCAAACTAAAAATATTTAAAAAAAAAATTGCGTTTTTGACCCCATTTTTCAATTTTTGGGCCCCATAAGGAGGCTGAAAACAATTTGTTATGAATCTCAAATTTTGTCATGATTGTTTTCTCACTCATTGGCACCATTTCCCCACTACCCCGAGAGAATTTAAAGAAAAAGTTCAAAAACGAGCCACCCTAGTCCAGAGGGTACTTTTAAATCAGGGCCCGAGATGATTTTAGGGGCTTTTGATCTTCCCAAGTGGCCGATAACTTGAATAAACCACCGTGTATTAGTTGTATATAGTGCGTTTTTCTTAGAAGTGTCTTATTGGGGGCTCGAGTATCTCATTGTTCCCGCCTAAATTATCCTCTCAATGGTCTTGGTATAAAATGACCGAGAACGCGTCAACCGGTTTTGAAGATGCAATGTAACGTCGGTAGCATAGTCGAGTGGTGGGAGTTCTGGAACACCACTCAAAAGAGCGCAATCTAATAGCGTAGCCTGATAGGTGTGTGGTATCCAAACTCTCCTAGTTGTGACGTGCATAACTGCAAAACGTCACAATAATAGTATAACTAATTATAATATTATAAAGGTTTATAATCATGATTCGTTCAGCTATCGTTAAGAGGACCCCAGTCTCAAAAGGGTTTAGAATTCACAACTTTTTCTATCTATGATACTTGCTTAAAAAAAGTGAAACCATTCATTTTAACAAGCAGAAATATTCAGTGAGACATACCTTGTTGTAGATTTAAAGGTGCTATAGAATGCCAGGGATATCCCTGTAGAATACCTACCTAAATTAGTCTAATATTATCTTTGATCTACAGTAGCCTATGTAGATATATGTCTGCTTCACACAATTTAACTGATCTAGCCTACATTATTTTCTCTACCGTAGCTCTCCCGTGATTTGTCACAACCTAATATACGCCATTTTCAAGTTTTCGAGATAAACGACTTTTTGTGTTTATAGCTGTAAAATTAACAAAGTAAAACACTCGAAGTTGGCTTTGGAAGGCTGGAACGGACAACCAAACAAAATTTTTAAGAATGAAATTTGAGCCAGGTTTTTGTTTGTTTATTAAAATATGGCTTATATTTGATTTTGCCAGATAACTAGTTATAAAAAAAGTATTAGGTTTGTATGATAAAACCTAATGTATACTCTCGATGTTGACTTTAACCGCCTTATTGGCTTATTTAATGTTATGTTTTTGTATTATAAAGCCTCATATAAGCTAAATGTTGACTTTGACCACACTATGTTGGCTTTGTAAGCCTAAATCAAACCTAAAGTACCGGTAAGCCTCTGGATTTCTCCCAGAACTGTGTATCATTTTATCACTGTAATCTCTAGATGACTTTGCTGATATCACAAAAGCCTGCTAGGTTAAAGGCTATCGCTGACTCAAAATTAGTTGCTGGTAGCCTACTTAATAACCATGCCTTCATTTAAGGCAGAGGTGACAAACCTGCGGGCCGCATGCGGCCCGTCAAAGAATTTTGTGAGGCCCGCAAAACGATTTGACAATCGCTCATGCATTAAAGACAAAACACATCTCAAAGCTGTTTTATGCATTCACTGGTACACCTTTCCTTTGCTATTTTCTTGCCCTAAACACTAAATTTCAAGGTTTAAAGTTAGAAAATAGGAAAGCTATAAGGCAAAGTTGTTAACACTATTCACCAACTTCACCTTGTATTTTTGGTCGATTCCAATCTATGACGTCATAGCATTTTGACAAGCGCTAAGTTGTGTGGCCCGATAACTCATGTGTAATTGACAAAGTGGCCCGCGACCGCAAAAAGGTTCGTCACCCCTGATTTAAGGCTACCGTACTTCATTGGCTGCACAACATCTGGGACGGTTGATTAAAAATGACCAAACACACTGAGTAGCGTACTCCCGGGCCTCTGCTTTAAAATCTTAATAATCATATGCAAGCTAAGTTATTTAGCGTACCGTAAAGTCAACTAAGCCATCAGTACACCAACTAAGCCAACAGGCTACTAAAAATCAAACTGATCGGCGAGACGTAAATGATACGGCATTTAATGAAAAGAAAAGCTAGTGTGTTCGGATGGACATTTTTAGGCTAGCCTACATAATTAAGCTTACTTAGTGCTTGACAACATTTTCGCCCAATCTACATTATCAAACGCATTTAAATCCGCTTCATGCAACTCAAGAGATGTAAGATGTTGTGAAATAGCCTGCTGCAATTGCTTCTGAAATTATGGCTGTCAGGTGACGATATCCTGTTACGTGATTGGAGTAGATGAATATGTTCGGTTTCAGAAAATTATTCTTGCACAGATTAGAATATGTTAGGTTTTACCCACCAATTATCTCGAAAACCATACAACATTAGGGCACAAATTTTTGTCAGGAGATGCATGAAGTCTTTAAACGTAGAAAAATGCAAAAAAGTCATTTTTGACAAAATGGCGCATATTAGGTCTACCAAAATCACGGGAGAGCTCGGATATCGTTCTGTTGTAGTCAACTAACTACGAAATGCAAAAAAATACCTAAAAGGCAATGCTTTCCTCAAGGGAAGTTTAACCCTTTGAAGGTTGGGGGGGGGCTGTCAATTCAACTTTTTTGTATCAACATTTGTATCTCTAAAACCACTGAGGCTGCGACTATGAGACTTCTTGACTTTTCCTAACTTTTATTCACCTCTATTGAGCTGAAATTTTGAGCGAATACAGGTTATAAATTGAGAGATATAAGGCATTTCTCAGCACATCCTCTGAAATATTTCATACTCTATTGATCAAAATTTTCCCACCAGCTGGATGAAAGTAATTAATTTGGCCTCGTTAATCAAATGATTCGTTAATAAAATGATTCAAATTGAGATTATGTAAAAAAAATTTAATCACAACATTGCAATGCATGTTCTTCATTACTCTACCAAAAAATACCAAATAACCCAAACGTCATAAGTCACCTCAACATTTCAACTTATATGAGCAGTTCTAAAACTCATATAGTTTTAATTTTCGGATATGCTCAGCGTGAATAATTTTACAAAGTGAATCCCAAGTTTTGAAATCGTGCTTTAAAAAATAACAGAGATATCACTCCTAAAGCATAAGAAGAATCGACAGCCCCCCCCCAAACTGAGCAAGACTCCAGAAAGCCCAACCTTCTAAGGGTTAAAATAAATTAACTGATTAAAAAAGGGGTTGGACATCCACTGCAAGATGTTAAGCTTAACCTCATCCTTGCATACGTCATGACAAGATTTAGATCGCAACCAAAGTTGCAAGACGTTTTGCAACTATCAGAAGTCAATAAGAATGTCCCTGGTGCAATGCGAGAGTAAACTGAGGGAGCGCTGCAGCAATAAAAAAGAAAAGATTTAGGATGAACAGTTTAAAATAAAATGTTACTCAACATTGTAGCAAACTATAGGTTCAAGGGAGTCAAAAAAAATGCAGCTGAACATTTTAAAAACATATAACTTATTTGTTTTCTTTCAGTTTTTCACACAGTAAATTTTGTTTCAACTGACTCAAATCCTTTTCGAACACTCAAATTGTTTATTGAACTGTTGACTAACGACTGAACTGAATTGAGCTCAGTGCTTTGGAATTGTGCTGAATGCTGTGGTATACTCCAAACTAAGAATGCGTGATTACACGGTTGCAAGGTGGCCTAAAATTTGGATGGAAAACGGCAGATCGGCATAATTTTATAGGCAGAGACTATATTTACCACATATAGTGAAAATGGTTTTCTTCTTTTTTTCTTATGGAACCTTCTTGATAAAGCTCCTGCCTATAAAATGAGGACAATTTGTCGTTTTTTACCCTAATATTTTAGGCCACCTGGCAACCATGCTTGATTATATTATTATACTAATACATACAATGAATACTATTGGGCTACATAAGTAATGGGCGAACGGTTTCAAACTCAAATGAATCATTCACGAAAAATAATGTACATAGTTTATTTGCTGTTTGGAAACGTATATGCAAAACGTAAAGAAAATACGCAGAAAATTTCAAAAGGATATTAGAAAGTCATCTTGTTGGTTACCGGTAGAAGTTACCTTCTTTTAAAAACTTCAGTTTGAGTCACCATTGACATTGGTTGAAAAACTCGAATAGAATTTCTAAATTGGCCAGGTCAAAAATCAAATTAAACCAAACCAATTTACAACTTTGCAATATTCTGCCAAGAACAAAACCTGATTCCGTTAAAACTCGATCAATTTGTTATCAATTATTAAGGGGATTTGAAATAAATTTTAGATCATAAAGATGCGAAACTACATCCGCTTTTGGCTTATATGCGAGACAAGAAAAATTTCGTTTTTTTTCTTTTGATTTACAAAAAATATTCTTTGTATGGGTTATATAAGGAGCAGTGAAGTAGGTTTTTAAGAAATTAATTTCAATTTTTTTACGGGAAGCAGGTTTGTAGCAAAGCGTAAAAAAGTTGTTAAATTGATGACTGACCCTTTAAATGTGGTTGGAACAAGGGAGATGCGCGTCCGGTAAGTTAATTTTTCTACACTAAGCGCACTTATTCATTGAAATATGTAAATTCTGAACGTAGACCAATAATGAGAAAATTTTCCCCAAACAAAACTAGATTTGCAAACGCGTAGGCTATACAAGCAAATTAGGCTACAATGAAAGCATTGAAGTGCAAATGGATAAACAGAAACGCTTAAAAATCGAAATTATTCCATGACACGACCAGGTTTTGAAAGTTGCTATACGCCCTATTGCTCACATGCTTGAGAAAAGCCATCTATTTTTTAATTGATGAATAAACTTATAAAAAATACAAGCTGCCCTTGAAATATTAATTTTTCAATACATTTATGGAACTCTACAGGATTGTAGTTGGTGATACGTTTAAGTCTTGGAAAGTTAAATGTTAAAACTAAAATTTATTCTATACCTTGGGTGAAAAAACTTGTTTCTTGAGTATTTTGCCACTAAACTTTTATTTTACAAGAAATGGTGTGGTAAAAGAGTTATTAGTTCAAACATAATCACAGCATGAATCAAACGTATCAGGCTAATTTGTTTCTACTTTATTATTTGGCGCTCTAGCGTTGGGATGACATACGAAACAACACAATTAATGGTTGAATGAGACTGTCCTCAGAATAAAAACATTTCATAAAGTATAGTAGCCTATTTTACTCTGAATAGAATATAAAGTGTAAGAAAGAGTTTTAATGGAACTTTAAACAACGACAGTGCATTGTGTTTCGTGCAAAATATTGGTAGGCTATATGCACAGGGACTACAAACACAATTTTAAATTCCATTTTGCCAACGAGCAAATTCTAACGCAGTTTGCTGCTGCAGTGCATATTACTGTATCCCTTACAATATACTGCATTTAACCGAGAATTACAGCAGAAACTTTTAGGACTACTGTAGTCTACATATTGCACAAATCTATGAATTAGCAAAAAAGAACAGTAAAAAGTTAACACTATTTAGACAATGAACGCTAAAATTGTAGCAATATTGATGCATAATAACCGATTGAAAACTATTCACTGGGTCAAATCTCAAGTGGCAACACGAAAGTACAAAATAGATTTAGCTGAAGTATCAAAAATGAAGATGAAAACAAAGTAGCTTTGGAAACCATTACTCAATCATTTGCAGCCACGATGCCAGTAGCTACTTACTTCATAAATATTTCTCAATTTAGCACAAAATTTGTAAAAGACGGTTTCGTTACCCGTTTTGTTAATTATTATAACAGAAAGCTAAAAACCAACTGATGAAAA
This sequence comes from Aplidium turbinatum, assembly GCF_918807975.1. NCBI lineage: Eukaryota > Metazoa > Chordata > Ascidiacea > Aplousobranchia > Polyclinidae > Aplidium > Aplidium turbinatum. Next base: position 25,155,550 of record NC_137478.1, read on the forward strand.
AAGAGCAAAACGCTTACCGCAGCAGAAGAATAGTATCACTCTTCTTGATAATTTTCTCAGCAATGCTACACCATCTTTTACGCACAGTTTTGGTTATCTCTTTCGATTTTTGTGTCCAAAACCATCCCTAGGCTAATACAGGAACGTAACTACGGAGGGGTTTGAGGAGACATCGCTCCCCCCATTTTTTACTTTGCCCCTCCTGCCAAGAAATATGTTTGAATACTACAGTATTACAAAGTTTTAATACCATTGTAATTTATATTGGATGACGTTTGGCCCCCAACAGTTGCTTTTGCCCCTTAAAATGTTTTTTTTAGTTACGTTTCTGGCCCGACACATGCCAGCAGTAATGTTCTCTATTGTGAACCACATGCATATTACACGTCTCCTATAGTTTTTGCCTAAGCAAAAGTGCAAAAGGAAATATGAAAATACTAGATTGGCTTAAAGGTTAATTGATTCAAGATAAGTTTCACTACAGTGGGTAAGTTGTTGGAAGAAGATACGTCATAATAAAATGATGCAACATAGCAAAGCACATTCTTTACAGAAGCATTTGTTTCCTCAGCAAAGTGCTAGCTATCTTATTGAGCAAGATAACATCAAAACGATAATAACGGGCGATCACATTAAACTCTAATTTAAACACCAGAAGCAGAAGTACGGCGTTTAAAAAACGAATGATTTGCCACTACGCTGGCTGAATTGCTCCATTTACAATGCAATAAACTTACTACAAAAGTAAAACAATGTTTACAGTACAATTTTAACCGGCAATGATAGTTTTACAAATTAGTGTAATCAATCAATAAAATACTAAGTGACGAAAAATCTACTTCTCAGAGCAATACAACGATTAAGCAAAGTTGTAATGGAAAAAAGGTTTGGTCTTTGTTGCAGTGCAATTTTAGACACATGCCATTGCCATACTGGATGCTACCCCAGTGACAGTTGGAGTTGCTACGTGTTCAACTCTGTACAGTTATGCCAACTTTTCTTGGTTCAGTGGGGTGCTGCGGTATTAAGGGGGTGTACTTTTGCATTTAGAATTTATTTTCATCTTGGACACGTTAGTGAGAAAAAACAATAAGACACGATTAAAATCGTTTCAAACGTAATTTGCAATCTTGCACACGAATAGGGCTTGGAAAGTAACAGCATCTTTAAATCTTCTATACAGGCAGAGCAAATAGTTTTTCTTTGCATATTCTCTGTCTTTGGCAGTTTCTTTGTCATTTCATCTTTCTGTTAGATGTAACTTTTAACTGCAAACGTCAGAGCATCCTTTTCTGTGCCATTAGTCACTAATTCTGTGGCAGCGGTTTTCGTCGTTGCAAATGACTATGTTTGGCATTCATTGAACGATGCAAAAAATCTGTGCAAATACTTTGCTTTTTTCTGAAAAAGTTGGTGAGTCACAACGTTTACACAACGTTATAGTTTAGTAACTTGTAATAAATCCTTTCTTTGCTAAATGCGCCTGTATTGTGAAAAGAAATTTTATATTGAAACAGGGATGATTTTAAAATTATTTATAATGCAATAAAATATTTTTTCAGAAGAATATGTTTCTTAGATTATGGCCTTGTTAGGTCTTTAAGCAAAGTTTGATAAAATGTTTTCATGTCCAAACGGATTATATCGCGGTGTTTGATTGGCTTTGAGAGTAAGAGACATTTTTGTTATCGGTTGTTTTTGCTTGATTAGTTATTTCTATTTCAGAAAACTTCGAAGAGCCATTGCTGGAGAAGACGCTTATCAGTGGATGGAACCAAAACTCAAACATGTCACGTCGTCTGATGCAAATCAAATAGAAGACAAGGATTCCCTGAAGCAACAAAAAGATGAACTTTGTAAACGTGATGCTTTTTACATGAAGCCTACTGCACTAGGCTAGTTGCGCATATATTGTTAGGCTATTGTGTCGTGCAGTTAGCCTAGTATTTGCTTATTAATCTACATTCTACAATCATTTAATTCATAATAAAAAAAAATGTTCGAGTTCAATATAAGTTTATCCCTGTACCAAAGGAGAGGTTTTTAAATTAAGCATCGCTACGCCTTACTGCATCGCTGCCATTGTCCATGGGCATCTTTCAACACAAGAAACTAAAATACTATAATTTGAAGAGTGGCCTAAAGAAAATACTCATCATATTCTGGTACATTTTGCTTGTTATTATAAAGGTGTAGTAGGCTACATGACTTCCATGATAACCACAATGCGCCATTATTGCCTATTTTACTTTGGTACGAGAAAAATTAAGGTTACAACTTCCACTCAAAAGATACAAAAGCTATATTTAATTTATGTAAAATATAAAACTTAATGAAATTAAATTATTGTAAGATTCAATACAAATCTATTATTAAAGCCACAATTGGTCTGTGTCTTGTAATCATCAACCACCATTGAACGCATATGAACTCGCAAACTTTGCATATTATCACAACGATCGATGAAATAGCAATATCCAGTGGCAAGCGATGTTTGGAATTTTGGGTTTATTAATATTGCAGTTATTTTGAAGCCAAACACGAAACACCTATCTGTTGTACCATTCTTAGTATAAAGAGATGCTTGCAATCGTATGCTATACATCATACGGATTGTAGAATAGCCATATCCAGTATTGCTACACGGCTATTGTCATCGCAATACTGGTGTACCATACCTCTGCTAGTGGCTGTTATCACTGTGAGAGTTGGTTGTTTAAAGAGAAACAGCAGCGCATTACATTGGTAATGGTAAGTAGGCTACCGTAGCCTATGTGTTTTTGTAATGTCAGTGTGTGTCCTTGCTAATTTTGTCACCAGCCATCACTGACGCATCGCAATTTAAACGTGTTCTTCTTGAATGAGTCACACCGAAAAAGGCTCGAGAATTCTCAAATCGAATCAAACAGACTAACAACGTATCATTTCATGGACTGCTACAGCCTGCAGTGAATCTATGGTAGCAAAAAAAAGTTGCTTTTTAAGGTTAGGCTTTCAAAACAACCTTCAACAACAAATTACTCACTTGAAGTGACGTGAAAAGTACAAAGATCCAGCTGAAAATTTTCTGAAATGTGGGTTCCGTTGTGATGAGTAGAAATAAGCCAACAATCCACGAGAGACCAAGTGTGATAGACATGGTAACAACCATAAAGAGCTGCTTTGTCTTACTTTTCTTCAATGCCGTTGACCTTATCTGAATGATTAAGGAAAATCAAAATTAAACTTTCAACAAGATAGCTTATTCAAGTATTCAAGCATTGTCAGTTTTCAAATCAGAAAGAATACATTTTGTGTTCTTTTTACAAATGAAGATTGATTAATATCTTGATAAACATTTTTCGACTGGAAATATTTTTTTGTTTGGACTACTAAAATACCAAGCTCTAAATTAATGCTTAGCCTCCTGTTTTCTTACACAGAAACTAAATATTAGTGTAATTAAGAAAGTTATAAGGCTAAAGTTTAGTAGGCCTATATGAAAAATATAGATAAGCCTAAGTTGAGCCACATTCAGTTGCGTTGTGGTAACATACCTCCAATCGCTTAAAAATGACTTTCTTTGCAATGATAATCACCACGATCAAATTATTTGCCATAATAATACCAATAATAGCAAGGAACGATGAGAAAAGAGCTGTTTTATCCAACCAACACATATTATCAGCCACATAGTAAGACTTCCATCGTACAAATGCTGAAGTTCCAGCTGTAAAATAGACAATTAATTTAGTCAAGCTGCAATCAACAAAACTAGATTAAATTAAACCGATTGAAGAAAATGGTGATTAAACTTTTATCTTCATTTTGTGGTAGGCTACAGGCAAGAGGAGATGCAGTGCTGTGTCAAGGGGGCCAAGAGGCCAATCATCTCAAAGGGCCCACAGATAACAGACTTTTATGTTTCGCTTAACAATATGTTTACTGTGCTGTTTTAAACTTTCATTCTGATAGGAGTGTGGTTTGGCTAATGTTTTTTCGTAAATTGTTTGGTGTAATGTCTTTTCGTAAATTGTTTGGTGTAAAGTCACTTGTATAGTAAACTACTAATTTGAATGGAACGATCATGTGTTGGTAATGTTAGCATGGCAGATGCAGTGTTAGTTAATGGTTTCAGCATGCATGTTTTTGCTCTCAGTCTTCTCTAGTATTTTTTTCGATCAATGATCAGTGGTGTTTGGGGTGTGGTTGCTGCTGTCTGTTAATATTTTTTCAGTCAATGGTCTTTCGGCTTTTCATTTAATGTTTGTTGCTCAGTGCAATGTTAGTAGTTAGTTTTAAAATGTATATTCTTTGCTTTGAGTTTTCGTTATTAGGCTATGTTTTAGTAGACTATTCTTTTCTATCAATGGTGTTAGTGGTGTGGTTGTTACCCAGACGGTCACTTTATCTAGCCCAGATCTGGTAAGGATCTGGTCCGATCCGTACCCGATCTGGTAAAAATCTGAACCAGATAAAGTAGCTGTCTGGGTAGCCAATGTTCTTCTATTCAATGGTCTTTCGGCCCTTCAATCAATGTTTGTGGTTCGGTGTAATGTTAGCAGCTGCTTTTAGAATATATGTTTTTTTGCTTTCAGTTTGTCTAGTAGCCTACGCTATTCTCTCGAAAGCTACCGGTATTCTTTCGTTTGGTAGTATAGACCGATCCTTCGCCTAGCAACGCTCAGCCAATCAGAGCGAAGGAGAGCAAGCTATCTTTGCTAGCCCATTATCTAGCATTGCTTTTATGCAGTTTCTGTCACATTTATGCTGTGATTTTTTAGAAGTAGAATTTTCTTCTGCGGTACTTGCAGGTTTGACAGCAAATACCTATTTGAGATGTCTTAGAAAACTTAAAATCGGAAACCTGCTGCAAATAGTGCTTTTTAAGACACAGTTTAACTGGGTTGTTAGAGCCATGCAGTGTTATCAATGGTTTGAATAGTTGATTATATTTTTATAGAAGAAGTTATATAGCCTGGATGGTGTGCTGTGCTGCAAATGCTACGTTGTTTGTTTGAGTTGTAACAATTCACTGGAGTGAAAAATTAATCTATAGGCCAAATCTTTTAAATGAAACCCATTTCTTAGCCTGCAAAGAGTCAACAGTTGCTGATTTTCCAAAGACAATTTCAAACATTTTTCTTTGCATTCTTTGTATTTAATGGCACTTGTGGCATTTTGCGTCAACAAATCAAACAGGGTTTTAAATTGCACGTGACTTAAACCAGTATAATATGCAAACAATTCACTAACAGGAAAATTTAAAATGGATCTTACACTAAAAAATGACCCTTCTTGCAATTGTAGCAAAAGATGAGATTGCGATTCATGTTGCATTTTCAGAGCACAAAGTTCTTCTTTCAAAGTTGATATTCAGTTATCAGCTTGCATGATTCTGCAATGAATACACTGGTCTACACGATTTTTGCTCTATAAACGTTGAAAACTGAGTTAGAGTAATTTTGGGGTGCTGAATCCGAATCTGACCTCAGATTTATGCTATCACGTCACGTTTGTGAGATATAATAACAGCATACTGTTACTTTTGTCAAAAGATGAAGATTTGACATTGCGTTTATTGCACATACACATTGTGCAAGATCCAGAAATCCAGGCCATGTGGTGCATGAGTAGCTGAAATACACCTACCAATTATAATTTTGATACCAATTTGTTTTCTAAGCAACATTATTAACAAGGCAGTAATATCAAGCTAAAAGGGAGGCTATAAATGTAATTTACCCCCTCCCCCGTCAATGTTTTGCATGAAACCACAAAGATTTAAGCAGGCCTATGGCAATGCTTGTTCAGTAACCATATTTAGGCTGTTTTGGCCTGTCTAACACTAACCTTTCGATACAGCACTGCATATGTTGGTGGTAAACACAACGCCAAATCTTCCACTTTTGACGAAAGTAACAATTTGTTGTTATCATATTTCACAAACCTGACGTGATAGGATAAATCTGAGGTCAGATTCGGATTCAGCACCCCAAAATTACTCTAAATCAGTCTTCAAAGTTCATGGAGCAAAAAAAAATTCTTTTTTTGTAGACCAGTGATATCATAGCCTGGTTGTTTAAATTCAATGGTTGCATAAGATAAAAAAAATGAACTGAAACATATAATACCAATAGCCAAAAGTAGCCTACCGTAAGCTACCAGTAATTAATTCATACAAATCATGAAATAAACCATAGCCCAACCCATTGCAAAATGACTAAATGAGATGTCATGGATAATTATAACCTACTAGGCTATTGTTTTGTGCTTCTGAAATACTTTTTTGCTTCTTTTGTACATGGTCATCAAGCCTTAAAGCAACCGGCGGCCATCGCGACCATGGCCGCTAAGTAGTGCTTAAATGACCGCTGGTGCTACCTCCTCAGTCGGCCAAGTTTGGCCGCCGGTTTCTTCTAGCCAATTATTTAATTTCGCATTAGAATGATCGTGGATTAAATGTCGAAAATATGTAGTATCAAAGAGTGATGCAGAATTAAGTTAGCGCTTCATAATCACCATTATTGTATTACGCGGAAACATTTGCTATTGTAGGCCTATATATTGTAAATGGAATACATCCAGCTGCGATCACCAGCGCTGTAAGTCTTGTTTGCAATTCCCGAGGTTTATTTTAACAAAGTGTTAATCCGAAGTGATAATTTACATAGGCTGGCAATGTTGTTTTTATATCGATTCAATGTTGTCGGACATTGAATCGTTGTTAAAAAGGAGAACTAGGTTAGTTGAAATCGGAGGGGAAAACACGTGTCTTCATAGTTGAGAAATGTTCCGGCTGTCGGTTAGTGACTTCACACCTTCAATGGTGACATCATAACTGTTTTTTTCGGTCATTGACCGATTTTTTAGCAAAATGTCCGAAAAAATGCAGTCAATTCGGTCAAAATGTTCGAAAAAATATATAGTCAATTCGGTACAATAAAAGATGGCTGCGGCCGGGTGTTGCAAGGTTGAGTTTCGCTGATGAACGTTGAAGAAACGTTTGTCTGTTCTAACTTTTCTCAGATAAAACACGACAACGTTTCTCAGCGAAACTTAATGTTGTAGCTAGTCAGGAAGTGCAAATTTTGGTTTGTATCAGCTATACTTAAAAGGACTATTTTCATCAGAAAAAATGACCGAAATAAATAAAAAATAACCGAAATTTTTCAAGTCATTTCAAACAAATGACCGAAAAGTCTCAGCAAAAAAAAACCCAGCATCATAACGGAATAAATGGTCAGGATTTATGAAAGGCGGTTTAATGCAGTTGAAACAATCTTCTGAGCTGCGAGTAGTTGCAACAATGTAATGTCGTCAGATGGTCCTGCAATACCGGATTACAATCCCGATAAAGCAGTTATTGCGTGGTACAACGATTCTATAGCAGGACGTCGCCCAGACTTCAACAACGCTAAGTGATCATTGTAACACTGTTGCAAGTTTAATTCTATTTACTTGTCCTATCGTTTTATATTTTGGCCTCCAAGCGCGCAGATTTGTCCGCCGAGAAGGAGCTCTCGGTAGGCCACGATGGCTGCCGGAAAAAAAACACGAGTTTTAAGGCCTGGTCATCTTATTCACTGTTCATTGCATCATTATGCAATGCATAAAATGCAATGCAATAATGCATCATGCAAGCTGATAACTGAAAATCAAGCTTTGAAAGAAGAACTTTGTGCTCTAAAAATGCAACATGAATCGCAATCTCTTCTTTTGCTACAATTGCAAGAAGGGTCATTTTTTAGTGTAAGATCCATTTTAAATTTTCCTGTTAGTGAATTGTTTCCATATTATACTGGTTTAAGTCACGTGCAATTTAAAACCCTGCTTGATTTTTTGACGCAAATGCCACAAGTGCCATTAAATACAAAGAATGCAAAAAAAAATGTTTGAAATTGTCTTTGGAAAATCAGCAACTGTTGACTCTTTGCAGGCTAAGAAATGGGTTTCATTTAAAAGATTTGGCCCATAGATTAATTTTTTACTCCAGTGAATTGTAACAAATCAAACAAACAACGTAGCATTTGCAGCACAGCCAGGGATATCTAAAGAAGGGGATATGAAGGCTTTTATTACGCCTGACAATAGAAGGGCTTTTGTTTATCGTAAATAATCTGTGGTTATCGTAAAATGACAATTGGTACCGATAGTAGTTTAATAAATCTTGTTCTGATAACTTGCATTGCGCTATTAGAATCAAGCCTGGATATTCACAGCATGCTCATGGTTGCTTGTTAATTCAACTACCCATATACTTGCTTCACATCTAGCCTAATGCAAAGGCTTTGTTAAAAAAAACAGCTTACTGGTAACTTTTCAACTGTCTTTGTAAACAAGAATTCTTTAAATATGCTCTACATAACATTTGCTAACTGTCTTCTGTAGCTCATTGTACCAGCTGCACTACAAAACTTTCTACGATTTTAAAAAGAACCACATGTTTAAAGCACTACAAACTACCGCCCTGGTAGTGTCATGAGAATAAGGCAATCGCTGCGAGCCTTCATATCCCCTTCTCTAGATATCCCTGAGCACAGCACACCATCCAGGCTATATAACTTCTTTTATAAAAATATAATCAACTATTCAAACCATTGATAACACTGCATGGCTCTAACAACCCAGTTAAACTGTGTCTTAGAAAGCACTATTTGCAGCAGGTTTCGGATTTTAAGTTTTCTAAGACATTTCAAATAGGTATTTGCTGTCAAACCTGCATGTACCGCAGAAGAAAATTCTACTTCTAAAAAATCACAGCATAAATGTGACAGAAACTGCATAAAAGGAATGCTAGATAGTGGGCTAGCAAAGATAGCTTGCTCTCCTTCGCTCTGATTGGCTGAGCGTTGCTAGGCGATGGATCGGTCTATTGGGAGTGTGGTTGCCAGTCAACGTTTTTCCACTCAATGGTCTTTCGGCTCTTCATTCAATGTTTGTAGTTCGGTACAATGTTTGTAGGCAAGTTAGTTTTAGCATGCATGTTTTTTTGCTTTCAGTTTGTCGAGTAGGTTATTCTCTAATACCGGTATTTTTTTGTTTGGTGGTGTTAGGAGTGTGGTTGTGAGTCAATATTTTTTAGTCAATGGTCTTATGACTCTTCAGTGAATGTTTGCAGTTTGGTACAATGTTAGCAGTTGGTTATAGCATGCATGTTTTTTGCTTTCAGTATTCTCTAGTATTGTTTTCGTTTGGTGGTGTTAGAAAAATGATTCGGCCAAATTTTTTTTCGTAAATTGTTTGGTGCAGAGTCAATTGCAGAAAACTACTGATTTAAATGGAATGGTTGTATGTGTAAGTAATGTTACCAAGCACATATGGGCAGTGTTGGTAAGTGAAATCAGTAACCTAGTGCTAATTGCTGTAACCCTGTAATATTTGGCAGTCAAGTAGGTTTATTTGTCCATGAGCTTACAATGGAGTGGTTGAAATCTACCAGACAAAATATAGCCGAATAACCACTTGGCAAAAGTGTTGAAATGTTCTTGTTGTTAAAGCCAATTTTTGTTGCACCTCCAAAGTGTTTTGTTCTGTTTCGTCTACGTATTTAAAATGATAGGTTAGTAAAATTTCGAATAACTGTAATTTTAGGAAAAATTCGCCTTCAAATGGAGCGAAGCAAATTAAATCTCGTAATTTGTCAATTTTCGTCCGATTAAAAAAAAAGATAAGTCAATTTAATGAGCAATTGAGCATGCCAAATTTTCATGCTAGCTTTTATTGTGTGATGTACGTTCTGGGTTGAATGACCTCTATGTTCATGGCCATTGCTAGTATTTTTTATTAAAAATCTTGCTTTTGGCTTTCATTCCAAGCAAAGGACGTGTAGCTATGACACAACAAACCTGTGTTTGCTATCACTTAGTCAAGCCTACATTAATAGGCTACATTTGTGCTGTTTTCCAAACTGGTCAGAAAGTCTATTAAAATAAATCACTTTTTCATGTCGATGCAGTAGAAATGCATACTATAATATTATCAGATATTATCATAGATTTTCTTGTCTACAGGAGGCTCAAAATTATTTTGCCCCCTGGACCCATAAAGAGCCTAACACAACTATGGGGGGATATCATATTATTATCTCTTCTTTAACTTTTTTCAAATTTTTATACGATTTAACTTGTTTTTTGAAAAACGCAAACTTTGTGTTTGTTTTAACCAACAGTTAAGAGATGTTAGATGTTGTTTTACTATTGCAGTAAAGGTAGGCTATATAAAACTAGTAAGTTAAGTTAAATTAATTTTAGAGTTTTAGTGAGTCTAGTTCGTGCAGAGGTTGACTTGGAAATTATTACTCAGTTACATAACTATGCAAATCAAACGCTATTGTTACCCAAGGTTGTTGAGTCATGCCATAGCCGTACGAGCCAGGGGGGCAGGGGGGGCAGCTGCCCCCCCCTGTTGTTTCAAAACGTCGCGAATTCGGGCAAAATCTTGAAATTATTAGGGCAAAAATTGATATATAAAAAGCTACAAAATTGCATGAATTAAGAAAAACTACAAATTAGTAATTTTTACCTATCAAACTAAGTACAGCCTCTTATTTGCACAAGAAATGTGCGCAAAATTGTCATTTGGCACACCCGTATTGATGCATTGTATTTCATGGTGATCAAATTGTAGTACGAAATGCATTTAACCAACTGCATCATGCCAATTTAGGCAGCCACCACAATATGTCTCTAATATTTTTGTGAAACTGCCCAAATCAAAACGCAAAATTTGCTATATAGCTAATTTTATTAATTTTTACAAATGCATCGTGTTGATTTGGGCAGCTGAAAACATGAAATTAGGCTATTTGATGAAACTGATTAGTCTGTTTATGCAACTGCCCAAATTAGCGTGAGGCAGTTTCCCCAAAATGAACAAATTCATTAAATTTTCCCATTTACATAACTGTATCGTTTAGATTTGGGCAATAAAAAATATGAAATTATCTGATCATAGTCTATTTATAAAACTTCCCAAATTGGCATGATGCAGTTGCCTCGGCATCAAAATTTAGAAAGTCTTTAATTTTTTTCATAATATCAATAAATGCATCATCTTGATTTGGGCAACTACAAAATATGAATTTATATAAATCTGGTGAATAGCCTACTTTTATAAAACAATTCGGGTGGGGAGGTCACAGTACTTTTTCAACCATAAACAGACATAGCTAAGCAACACCACAACATTTAACAAAAACATGTTAAAACTGTTAAAAGTAATGTTAAGGTGTTGCTTAGCTTTGTTTATTTACTTTTATAAAAGGTTCTGCTACTATTCGGCGAGTTCCCTATTCGGCAAGAGGCTTTTTTGGCGAGTTGCCTATTCGGCGATTTTTTGAAAATCCAACGACGCCTTCTGCAAATCCGATGATTGAATATTATTCAATATTCAGACATTGAGTCAATGTAAATACGTACTGTTAGGCTAATTGGGTTCTTTGAATCCTACGTCACCGTCTGTACGCAAACTTAGAATACTGTATATTAGTTGTTTTTGTCATCAAATTACCTAGCCTAACAATATTTTTAGAAGTAGTGCTGCCAGACCTTTTTATTTTTGTACTAAAAATCGTATCATCAAAACTACTTTAATTGATTGAACAAAGTTTATTTGAACAGAAGTAGTATGTTTTGTGTTTTATTACATTTAATTATAATTTATCTATTGTTATGTAGTTTTTTCTGAATCCGCATGGTCACCCTGAGCCAGTTTCCTGCAATGTTTATTTTTCTGAGTCTTTTATGACATCACAACTGAATATTTAAGTGGCGTTGTTTATTATTTGTGGTGTGTAAAACAATATTTGTTACTCCTACTTACTATGCCAAAGTGCAGAAGCATCGAGCAATGCACAAGCAAGGTATCTTTAAAGATGAATTCAGTTGTTCTATCTTGATTAGCCTACTTTGGTAAGAAATTCTAGCTAGCTGGTGATCAGTGGCGTAGCCAGGGGGGGGGGGGGGGTATTGCAAAGAGCGAGTTTTGCCATTACCAAACATTCAAATATCTCAGCCAGAAATTTGCAACAAGAAAAAATAGAGACTTGTAGCTTTATTTCCAAAACATGCCGAAGAAAACATGATTTTATCCTTTTGCTATGCCACCGGACAACACCCTTTCACAGGAATATTCATAACCACATTTTTGTTGAAAATACTCTCAGAATGCACCAAATTCAAAGTAATTTTTCAAAATTTTCTGGGGGAGGCCCCCCAGACCCCCCACTTCTGGGTGTCGCCATAAGCGGAACACGACGTCAACCCCCTCCCTTTCAAAATTACTGGCTACGCCACTGCTGCTGATCCTGTTATGTTAGTTTTTCAGTGTTATCACGCACCCCATACATTATATTTGGGCAATTTCTATAAAAGCGTGCACATTTAGGCAAATTTACGTTCTGCCCCCCCAAAATAGTTTGGTCTCGTACGGCTATGAGTCATGGAGTCGGAGAGATTTTGATGTGTCCAGAGTCAGAGTTGTTAATACAAAACAATAAACAATACAGTACGATAATATTTATGCTTAAAATAATTTTTCAAAACATTGTGTCTTGTTCTTCGTATTACATTCTAAAACTTTACCAGAAAATAAATGTATATGTTCTGGTTAGTTTTTGTGTACGTCATCGTTTCAGTTTCGATCACAACTTAAATGAAATTAAATATAAAATAATCTGGCAACACTGTAGCTGGAGATAGCCGGTTATAATTATAAATTAAGCAGTCGGAGTAGCCTAGTATATTTTTCGTCCGACTCCACAGCCCTGCTTTTAACCAACCCTACTATAACCTCAAAAACAAGGCCATAAAATAAATTATAACAACTTACAATCAACACAAAATTGTTCATTTTTAAAGGAGTCGAAATGCCCAAAAGTAAGTGCAACAGTAACTGCAATAATTAGAGCAGGAATTCCATATGCGGCAACACTTGCCTTCATCATGTAATGTTCAGAAGATCCAGGAAACACCTAAATCAGCAAAAACAAATAGTAATGTAACTTCACATCTGTAAATTAATTGACACACAATAATCTGCAAATGAATACAAAAAGATCAAACAGCGATGACATTATTTTCGGTCTGTGCAGTGTAATAACTACTACCGTACGTAGATCAGTGGTTTTCAACCTTTTTGGTGGAAGGGAACCGAATGAAACATTCCCAAAGCTCGAGGAACCCCTGCTCAATAATTTAATTGCTTTATGCAAAAAACATCGTTTAATTAATAAAATTAAATTAAAGTAGGGGAAGTGTGGGACCTATGGAACGCCGGGACCTATGGAACACCAGATTTGCTCCCAAACCAAAAGTGGATTTTCAATTCAATTCAATTTATTCTTCTTTGCTGGCGTGAACATGTAGAGAACGATAAAGTAATCACACGAATTTTACACCAACAAAAGGAGAAGATGACAAAACCAAAAGGTTTAAAATATGCATCAATAAAACTGTTTGAAAAACATAATCTTAAATATGCACAGCCACCAAACCTAGAAAGCGAAAAAGAAAACTTTTATTTCTTCGATAATAAGATAGACCTACAACACTTGCTAGAGTAGCAAGGGCGATTTACCACAAAAGAAATTCAAAAAGTTACAAGTTTCCCGAAGTTTTTACTTTGAGAGTCTCGCATTCAAAACTTGGTTGTGATGTCACAAAAGACTCAAAAAAATAAAAATTGCAGGAAACCGGCTCAGTGTGACCATGCAGATTCAGAAAAAAGTAAATAAAAATAGAGATATAATTAAGCATAATAAAATAAAGACATACTACTTTCTGTTCAAATAAACTTTGTTCAATCAATTTCACTTTCCAAAAGAGATTCCCGCGCTTTTCAAGTAGGCAGCTAAATGTTTACTCTTCTGGTTTAAATTCAAAATTTGGACAAATAACAAAATTAAGAGTTGGAGACACGACAAGATCAGAAAAACTGAATAAAGAATTTGTTTGCAATTACTCCAAAAGTAAGTTTTTTTGAATTTAATCAAGAATTAGCAAAGAAAAAGCAATTGAAGAAACTTTGATTCAGGATGGCTGTAAAATAGTTGAAATCGGTAGCCTTTTATGTGAAGAAACTTATTCATCAAAACTTAAAAGAAAAAAGATCAAGACTGGACTGTAATTCTTTGGATGTTGCAACTCTTTTTTTTGTTTAAATTTATCTTTTTTTCCTATAATTTGTAAATCTGTACTTCGGTTAACTGGTAGCCTAACTGTGTGTTTAGCAGCAGTGCTGCCAGACCCTTTTATTTTTGAAGAATAAAATCATCAAAAACTTATTTCATTTTTGATGTTTGTAAATGTTTTGAAAAATTAAACTGAAACTGAATAATCAAAATGTATTTAAGAAAAAAAAAAAGTAGTATGTATGCATTTTTCTTATTTAATCGTATCCTTGCTTTTGATTACTTTTTTGTAAATTCGTACAGTCACACTGAGCCGGTTTCCTGTAACTTTTGAATTGCTGGTCTTTTATAAAATCATATTTCATTTTTTTTAAGATGCCTTTGAAGACTCTCAAAGCAAACGTTCAGGAAACTTGTTACCTTTTGAATTTCTTTTTTGTGTAGCCTAATTAAGTTTAAATCGCCCTTGCACTTGCAAGTGTCAATTGTAATTGTAGGACTATTATCACAAAAAACATTTTATTTTTTCTATCTTTCTTCTAGGTTTGGTGGCTGTACAATTTTAAGATAGTGGTAGTTTATCTAGTACTGTTTTATCGTTGTGTATTTTAAACTTTTGGGTTTTGCCATCTTTCCCTTTTGTTGGTGTCAAATTCGTATATTTACTTTGTCGTTCTGTACATATTTGCGCCAGCAGCAAAAAATAAAATTGATTGATTGATTGATTGAAAAGTTTTACAAAAGTTACAAGTGAAATAATTAATTTATGGCGATTTAAAATTTAAATCATAAATGCAATTATATTTCCACCAAAAAGGTAATGATAAAAATGCAACAACAAAAAAATTGTAGTCAAAAGCAAATTAACGAGAACGATTATAGTTGCAACAATTTGTATAAAACATTAAAGCTGCAGATGTAAAATAATTTTGATAATACGAATTTTAGTACAAAAAAAAGATCTGGCAGCACTATTTCTAGAAATATAGTTAGGCTACCATTCAACATATTACAATTTAATGAGCAAATTGATGACAAAAATAACTAATTTGCACAATTTAAAGTTGTATTTTAAGGATAAATAATCACATCTTAGTCCAACACTAGCAGTTTTTGTTATTTGACCGAATTTCCATTGGAAAGCCTACTTCTTGTCTTCTCGTTTTTTTCACATTTTTCTGACATTCCACTTCGTAATTTCCTTGCAAACGTTTAAAAAAGATGAAATTGTAATTTTTCCTTTATATTTTCTTGAGTTTAGCTTATCTCTAGGTCCTAAATTTGAACAAATCCAGTTTTTAAACTTGGACCTGGAGAGCAAAAATCTTGCTTCCGACATCCAAAAAGCGCGGGAATTTTAAAAAATAATCATATTTGGAAACACCGTTTTGACATGTGAGCAAAAATCAACTTCGAAAATTCTGGAAAAGGCTGTTTTGAAAGACCCAAACGCTTTTTTAATGTTTTTGAGCTGGAAAATGTACCTTTGAGGTCTAACTAATCATAGGCCTACTATTTGTTAATACTGCAAAAGAAGCTTAGCACTTACACAAAGTGTTGCATTATAGAGCTATATTTTTATGACAATTTTTTTTGTGTTTATCACAGTACGGTATTAAAAGATAACTTACTGGATCATTTCGTGTTAAAGGCCTACATTAGACAAGTTTTTATAACAACGTCGCCTATATCATCTGCTAATTTTTGTGATACATAAAAAAGATATTGATTTCCATGCAAGTATTAACTTTTTTGGTCTTGAGAGGAAAGAACATCTTGGTTTATGTAACACCAAAGCAAGCTAGTGACTACCATGCTATGGTACACTCACCATGACCAAAGACTTGTATAGCTTCCAGCTGTACAAGGCCATCCAAATGAAGCTCACAAGAAAGGTGTAGTGAAGTAATACCGCCACAACAGTACAAGATGTGAAGTTTGGAACAGCATTATCAAGTCCGGCAAGAAATATCACGTATGCTACGATAAGGTTGGAGAAAATGTGAATCTGAATCTTTGTCGCCATATGTGACCTTAGTTTTCTGCAAATTGTAAAATATAGTTTCTTTTGTTACGCAGAAGGTAACCCAATAATAGGCCTACTGCAATAGCAGCACCCAAAATATATGTGATCTAAAAACTACAAATTACAGCATTAAAATTGTTTTAGTAATCAATATTGTTGATAAGCTGTGCATTGGGTTGTAATGATTAGAAAACTTGTGTGAAAGTTAAACTATTTTGATAGATGGTTACTTCTTCGGAATGTACAGAGCGTATAAAAAGATTTGATGCAATGTTGAGCCGAATTTTCTGCAGGCCTGTGCAATAACCAAGACTTCCCTCGGAATAAGATCTTATCGAGCCTTTGAGAATTTAATCTTTACCTTAAAAATGTTTTTGTTGAAACGCTTGGTCCGTTCGAAGTAAAATAACTTCCGGAACCCGGGTCAGTGACTGGTTACAATAGAATTCTACTGTTGTTAAAAATTGCATCACATTTCCCCCTAATTAAGCTTCTTTCAACACGCTCTATTTACAAAAAGTAGTGTGAATTGATGTTACAAAAACATATTTTTTATTTTGATTTGCGAAAACTTCCATATAATTTTGTAGTGTTCTTGGAGCCGTGTTTTTCAAATCAATTTTGCTTCGGTCTAAAATTGAATATTTTTTCAGACTTACCTTTGCAGCCCTCTTGCAATCTTGCCATGCTTTTAGCTTCTCTGCAATTTCACCGCAATCAAAAGTTTTGCAGCCCAAATTCAATTCATCAATGGCTCAAATTTGAATTGATGACCATAAAGCCCATGGGTTAAAAACCATTGTCTTAGAAGAATAGCTAAAAACAACTCTAACGACTTACTTGTTCAATGAATAAAGAATCACAGTTGCCGTGAGTGCAATGACTGTCAATATGCAGCCGACTTGGCCAAAAATGTTCAGTACTATGTCAGCAGATACTTCGTGAATGTTCTGCAAGAAATGGAAATTGGTTTGTGGTCTGCTGTAGATGTACCGTAAATAGATACCAGGCCAGACAAATGTATGCCGTTTTGCAACGGCAAGCGCACTTACCACAAGTAAAGCAAAGTTGGTGGTATGTTCATACTTGCACACTGGAGGTTCGCCATCAGAAAGGATTACACACGAACCTTTGTCAGACCAACTTGATGTGTTGAAATCCCAAAAAACGCACCTTTTTTCTTGTTGTTTAATCTGAAAAAAAGACAAACAAACTGTATTTCAACTGTGGTAACATACTGTAGGTTAGTTTTGTGAAGCTAGAAAAAGAATATTCGGCTCGGATATTACAGACGCTCTTACTGACTTTCGAAAGGACGTGGGTTCGACACCGCTCCAGAGCGCCCGTCTGTGTCTCAGCAAAGACACTTGGCATGCCAAAATCGTGAGAGCAGCTGACTCAAAGACTATACATCCCTCGCCAGTAGAGAAGACAGAGAAGATTCGCAGAAAGTCAACGCCAGTAGAGAAGATAGTGAAGATTCGCAGAAAACTCGCTCTCCTTATGGACTTTGTTGGACTGTTCACAAGTTTTCTGCGAATCTAATCTACCTTCTCCACTGGCGTTGATTTCTGCCCAGATCCTTTTACTCTGCACAAGTAACCTTTTTGTTCGAACTTTTTATGCCATGTCCAAATCTGCTTTCCATCTGGCCCTTTTCTTCTAAATCGTATATAGCGCAAATGCGCGCTGCACTGTCTTTTTCGACTGTGTTCTAGCATACTCCAGTACACAAAATGCTTTTTTACGCTAGTGTATGGCATTTCTACATCTAAAAAGAAAAACGCCTGAAAATTAAAAGAGAAAATTTTATGTTGTATTTGTACATACTGTTAAAATTTGAAATTGTATGAACGATAATTGGCAAAGTTACAAGACTGTAGGCTACAATGATGTCAAATTTTTTGCAACACCCTGTACTTCTTATCAGTAGCCTACATCTAAGCATATTAATGTCCCACCACAAAAATAAATGACCGAAATATCTAAAACGCAATTATCTCGAAAACAACTTTGTGGAAATTTGGGCCCTTCTTGAATTCATGTATTCAATTGTTTGCTATTTTTTCAAGCAAACAATGTTGACCTTCTTATTTTACGCTTTCACTTGATTGCTTTCCATCACCTGGTGGCGTTTTTACTTTTTGCTGCTTAGGCTTCTTTTTGTTTTTTGTTTTTCCGTGTCGCGCTTGATGGCATGCCGAGCATAAAACCTTAGGTAGCTCATGATTTAAGCAATTTAGTTTTTCTGCAATTGTATGCATTACCGCTTATTGCTTGCAGTATGAGCACTTTAGCAAGGTTGGCAAAAGTACCAATTTTGGCTAGTCACAGTATAGCTACCTTACTTTTTTGATTTGTGAAGTTGGCACTGGCTGTATAACTAGCTACAAATTCATTTGCATTCACTCCGAGAAAACGTCTTGCCTCACATAAAAAATAAAGATGGCTTAATAAGAAGTCACCAAAGAGTGTCTCAAAGCCCTTGGAAATGTAACACCAGCCTTGCCTCTTTCCCACCAAATTCAGTTGAGGCTAAAAGATGCTTGAGTGAAACTGGACTATCTGTTTCTAAATTCGGATCTTTGTCAAAGTATGAATGCTTCTCTGTGGTTTCTGAGAAGTCTCTTTCAGGGCGGTGAGAAAAGTACAACTGAAATCCAACTGGGTGACTATAATGAC
The DNA here is from genome assembly GCF_918807975.1 of Aplidium turbinatum. Lineage (NCBI taxonomy): Eukaryota > Metazoa > Chordata > Ascidiacea > Aplousobranchia > Polyclinidae > Aplidium > Aplidium turbinatum. The sequence goes on from NC_137478.1 coordinate 25,174,368, forward strand.
TATAAGGGCCTTATATTGTCATTAAATTATGGCTACTTGATGCCCTTCTGTTCCTTTGACTGATTGCTTTTGTTTAAACTTCATTATTGCCAAGTAAATGTGACATTGCAACGGCTCATTTTTCCCATACAATATCGGCAAAAACGTATCACTATGAGAATATCGCAAATATGCTTGTACGCCTAGTTCTTTTACAAAGAAAATTTTTTGTACTCACTCACATTGCAGATTTTCTTATTAGGCCTACATAAAATTCTTAAGTATAGCCTAACTCGAGTATATTTTTAATCTTTACTTATTACTTAAGTAAACAAAATTGTTTTACTTGAATCCAGCCCTAATATTGGAAGAAGCGTTATTCTGCAATTATTTCATTGTTTTCGCTTACCAAAGAAGCAATGTTGTTGGTCTCCCTGGTACCGTTCATTTGGCCGTATTCTGACGTTTCATTTGTAAAAACGATTTTTATGGGATCCTTTAATTTGTCCAATGTGGCGTTGGTCTCTATTATTACCGATATAATCTGGTAAACATAAAAATATTTGAAGCATGATATTTTGATAATGTAGTTCAAAATACAAAGCTTTGGTAGAGAGTTTGCTTTGTTGAACTATAGACAGACAAAACAAAGTGACTTTATCGGGTTTAACATGTTTTATTGCAAAGAGATATAACATAATTAAAAATCTACTCAAACGTTTTCGACACGTAGGCTACATGTTTCCTAATCAGGAATTACTTAAATCTTACGTAGCCTACGTGTCGAAAACGTTTGAGTTGATTTTTAATTATGTTATATCTTTTTTGCAATAAAACATGTTAAACCCGATAAAGTTACTTTGCTTTGTCTGTCTATAGCTTAAATTAAACCAATACGGGTTATATGTCATCTATCTCACCGAATTCTCAGCTCACAGCTTTATTCTACTCTACCAGATTCCAACAGTGTCTGCCAAAGTTTTCAATAATGCCAACGACGCCATTTTAAACAAAACAAGCTGTTGCTGTCAAGTTGTTGCTGTTATGCTCTTGCCTACGTGAGAGATCAGACTATATATAGGCTACCTATTCACAGCGGCATTGCTGGATATTTGATAAAATTGATGAACAATGTTTTCCTCTTCCTATGTAAAACAATGTTTTTTTTTAATTTGACATATTTTTCTCAAGGTCCCAGTGGTAACTAAAGGCGGACCCAGTAAGTACCTTAAAAGGGGAGGGCGATGTCAACAGAACACACTGATATGGAAGTCTACATGTATCAATCCTACCTTAAAAATACACCGTGAACAAAGTTACTTTCGTTCATTTTAGGGGAGAACAATCACCTCCCTGCATCCGATAATGATTGTAATTGAAATATCGTTGGTCACGTGGCAATAGCTTAAATTCGTTAAGGCATAAAATCAAAATGCATTGCCATGAAACCGGAGGTTGGACACTGCAGGAGACTGGGCACTGCTGAAGGATTCCTTACTTGACGAGTGAGAGAATCCAGTAGCCTATACGGTGTTGAAAGCAGGAACGAACTTTTATGTCGTTTTATGTGCAATGATTGCATTGCCAAAATTGCCGTACGTTCAGTGACCTATGTACAGTATATGTAGCAGAACATTGTGATCGCATGAGACAGTACAATATGCCATATTTGCACTTCTTATGCTACTGATCTGTGCTTGAAGGTTTAACAAAAATGTTAAGTTGTTTTCACTCAAAACTATTTAGTAGCTCCTGGAACCCTTCAGCCCTTTTACGGAACTCCTAAAAGTTCCGAGGAACCAACTTTGAAAATCTCTGGATTAATGAACTAAAATGCAGACAATAATCATGGCGACCTATTGCAAACCGAAATTATGAAAAAACTTTTATGACCAGTCGAGAGTCAAGGCCATTTTTGTTTACTGCAAGTTTTTATGGCTGCAATAATCTCTTTTGTTATAATTACGATATCTAATGCACCTAACTGTACGTATTATCACCACTGAGGTAAACGGAAATTTGTGAAAGGGAAATTTATAGCTAAATCAATCCGATGGGAAATATTAAAGTTAATGGAGTTTTTCCGCCCCTCCTCCTCTATCGGCAGGCTATGCTCTTGATCATCAAGCTGCTTTTAAAGCACAGTAATCTCTAGTTGTCATAAATTCCAAGCAAAAACTGAATACTTCTTACCGAGCTAACGTTATCGTCTGATGTAAACAGGCCATCATCTTTGTATACCGTGAAAGTGACTTTCAGGCGATCTGTCCTGCTACTGCCACTCAGAGCTTTGACAACAGTGCTTTTAGGAAGGGTGACTATGAAAGGTACCACATTGATCTCGACTGCTGAAGGCCGTATAGGAAAGTATAATTCTGTTACTGTTTCTGTTCCGGGACTTCCTGTAACCTAAACATGCAAATAAAAAGGCCTGGTTCAAACAATACATACAGTAATTTAGCGAAATGACTAAATAATCTCAAAAGTTCACATTTTTGCATGCTTAGTTGGATAAAATGCTTGGCGTTTTATTGCTTCCAACCTTTAATAAGAAAAAAAAAAACTGTTGATAATAATGAGTTGGATAAACGAACACTTGTTTCTGTGACAAATGTGATACATTGCATGCACGCTGTAGGCTATAAAGGGCAAAAATAGCCTACTGGTTGTATTGCTTTCTGTTTTTTTGCAATTTTACTAATAAAATTTCGCTTGAAATTTGCTTTGTTTTGGTGAATTTTAACTTGGTGTTCAAACTTGAGATTTTAATTAAAAGAATGTCATAGGCTATCGTGATAACAAGTTTTTTAATAACTGCTAAAAAAATTCAAGAGACCACAACAGTTACTATATCATCAAGAGTAGGTTATGTGATAATAATGTAATCATAGTTATTAAAAATAATTCTTTGTCAACGTCAGTGCACATTTCGTTGAACTTGTTGATGATAGCTAGAGATCATGGTTCGCATAGAGCTGGGACAAGTAGGGATCAAAGATAATTTTTTTAACATCAAAGATCCGAAAAGTAAAGAGTACCTCAAGGTAGAAAAAACTGTCTTCAATATTATAGAACAGTTCTTCACAAGTGAATTGGGTCAACATCATTTTCCAAAAATTGATTTTGCAAATTTAGCAAAAATTTTTGCTATTGTTACAGAAGTAAGCTGTATTTTGAGGGATTGTTTCGGTTTCTTAAAAAACTTTAAAAAAATTGCTTGGTTATAGTAGCTACTAGTTGTGGAAAAGCGGTTAAAAAAAACTGAAATTAATTCAAAAGTTAACGTTCAAACTGATGTAGTTATGATGTCGTTTTGTACTCACTTCAACGTAAAGAAAGTCGGCATAAAAAGTTAGGTTTTCTCCGGTGTAGTCAATATCTTCAATAAAGTTTTCTAAAGCCAAAACTGCAATCCTTCCTGGGTGATCTTCTTTATCTTCAGTGACGTTTGACTTTTTAGAGAGTTGTACGCTCAAACGTGACGTTATTTGAACGATGCGAGGAAAATTTTGAATGACCTAAGTGTATCAAAATAATAATACCCTATTTCCCAGATAGCAATTTTATCCGGTACAGATCTTTACCAGATCGGGCACGAATCTGACCAGATCTTTACCAGATCTGGGCCAGATAAAGTAACTGTCTGGGTTGATAAATGTTTTCTTACAAATTACGAAAACTTTATCATGAGTCAACAACAGCAATTTATTAGGCCTAAGGTAAAACAATTAATGAAGCATAATGGGTCTGTCACTGAAAGAGTTATTTCTCATGATCTTGAGTGACTAATTAAATCCGTTTCCGACAAACCAAAAAACCTACTAGAATAGAACATTCGAAAAGTAGCAAGCTGTATGTATAGCTCTTACTTTTAACCACCAAAAAAGATGACAAAGAGTATTCTCAAGAAAGCAAAATGTAAACTGTGATAAAGCCTTTAGGCTGCACTCACCACATCCGTTCGATTATAATAATTTTTTGTCACATTGCTGAAGTCGTACAAGAATTGTGACACTGTTTTAATTTCTTTAGATGATAAGTTATTGTTTTGTGACACCAATACTTCCGTTTTTCCCAGAGATTCGGTGTATTGTTTGCTGCTGTTGAAGTTTTGATAATCATCCTGACAAATAAGTTAATGTTGCTATTATTTGGTTTCTGGTTGAATCAAATGCTATCCTTTTTCGATGTGAACAACTGAACATGATGCATTTTATTAGTTCTCCTGTTTGAAACATAAGCAATTAACAATGGCCAAAACAAGCTTAGTGTGTAGATACCAGCGTTGATAGGATGGTCCAGGGATACCTTTGGACACGGTACCGGAACCTTTTGAGATGTCTACAAAGCTAAAATGAAACAAAAATGCCTTGAACTTGAAATCACGGTACCAAACAAAGATTCTCACCCTAAAATCAAACTTCTCGAAAAAAAAACTTTTAAAACCTTATTTTTTTATTTTCACAGAGCCCAGAAGTTTGCTTAACGGCCCAGTATGCATCAGTTACTTTATGAGCAGTTTGATTCAGATGTTGTCATATTTAGTTTACTGGCTCGCTATAGACAAGTCTAGAGTATATGAGTGCCAAAAAATACAGTAAAATATCAGTCTTGTATTCAATAACTTATGTAAATACATAACCAATAGTTGATATGATGTAATGTTCACATTTTAAAAATACCATTAGCCTATATATTACACTGTGCTATGGCCATATCATTAAAAACTACACTTTGACTAATGATAAAGAGTCCGAATCCAGACCAAACATGAAAACTCGTATAAAGCCCTACAATTTAGGGTTTATGTTTCAGAGGATGTTCGCGCCGAATCCGTAAAACAGCTTCGTCGAACCCCAGGGGTTCAATCAAACCATGGTTAAGAACCACTGCCCTAAATCATTGTAATATTTGGCAAAGTAACTTGGCGTAAGAAAATATCTACAAAACAGGATCTGTAAAATGAATATCCTGAAATGACGTACAAGTTGTATACTAAAATAATCCTCTGTAAAGTTTGATTTATCAGTTGTATGGGTGCAATGGAAAAGTTCAGCTTTTATTGTCCATGTATGAAATCTCCTATGGGTAGGCCTACGTCTATTATAACGATAGGCTACCAATTGGATACCAGTCTAAGGACAATTCGAGCAAACTTATGTTCACATTCGCAAACAGGTAAAAACAGTTGCTTAGATACGAAATGCAGTAGCAAGGACAGGCAGACAATAACGAAAGAAACTGATCTGTTGGTTTACTTTCCAAGAACCCCATGAATATAGGCCCTACAGTTGTACTTAGGCCAACCTTGGAATTGGCGATTATATCTTAACAATTCTAGTAGCCTACTTAAATAATACTGTAAAACTGTACACACATACCAAAACATCGCTGATAGTCACATTACAAGGAACTTCTACAAGTGTTGTATCATCGAAGAAGTGGGTGCCGTTTTTGTCAGGAGAGCATCGAATCGAAGCGGTTTTTGACACATTACCTAAATAAAAAAAGACAATGCGTTTGGGCTCATAATTGCAACACAGGTAAAAGTGTTTTCATCTTGTTTTGACGTAAATTCATAGTAAAGTGTGAAGTAAAAAAATGAAACTTATATTCTTCAAATCATCTACCGGAAACGTAAGCCGAAGCCTGATGACGCAATCACTGTTATTCTTGTCTAAACTATCTCGAAACTGCAATAACAACGCAAAACTGGGAGTAGGTTGACTAACCAACTTGTGGGGTGAAAAACCGTCTACCAAAAATACAAACAAAACTAAGTATTAAAACTGGAGCCCTGTTGTTAGATATGCTGGTGTAAATATCATCATATCAAAATATTGCAAGCGAAGTGTATTTCAGTGTCTTTTCCTGACAATGAAAGTATTTTCAGTTACCTCACTATACACAGTAGATTGTGTCCCTATGTGAAGTATTTTGAAATATGAAAACCGTTCAATGACAAGACAGAAACAATCACCCACAAATTATAGAAACAAGAATACTTGTATTAAATAAACTCGGTTTCACTCACAAAACTAATGCTCTGTGACTACAGCTGCTCTTTCCATTATTTAATTTTTCGTTTGTTGTGATTGTAGTAGGCCTACTGTATGTTTGAATTTGATATATGCTTCACAAAAGATGTTGATAGTGTATTTTACTTCAATGAGGACAGCATACTTTTAATGACTGGCAACTTTTCGAAGGTAATTGTAGCCTAAAAATGTTTAATTTGCAAAGAAACTTTTGAGATAATTGCTATTAAAAGTCTGACCTGCACCGCATTGATCTATTGACTGTACAATAGAGCCATTGATTGTAGTTCCTGGAAAAGTATATTCTCCAATCTTTTCTTCAGGGCACAATTCTAAAAATAAATTTTGTCGTAGGCCTAAGTAAATAATGTTTGTGAATCTCCTCCACCACACTTTTTCGGTCTGTGTAGGCTTGTAAAATTTGCCAACAATGTTTCTTTGTCAAGCTGACAGCCTAAACATTTAGCATACACAATAGTAGGCCTAGCTGTAGTAGCGTTAAGGCTTATTAAAAGACAAATAATATTTAACTAACTGAATATAGCCTACAGAATATAATGTTAACCTTGGCTTCCTGTTTGAATATTAATACGCAATTTACAATCAAATATATAGCTTTGTGGGAGATAAGTGATAAAGCAAACAATGATACATAAAAAGTGTATAAATGTGAGCTTACAAAAATGCCATACTCAATTGCTTTGTAAGCTAATTTATAGAAATGTTTACAGCATAGAAGATTGTTTCAAACCTTGGCATATTCCATTGCGGCGAACATATGGTCTTTTACAAACGCAGAGACGTTGACCAAACCATTCCAAATCGTGCAGTTCTTCATTTTCCGAACCACATTGATTTGGACTTGGACAAAAAATTGGTTTGTCTAAACCAAAAGTAAAAGCCATAATTTAGGAATACGATTAACATGGTATAGTTTGCTTCAATTACAACCTTTTGCAAATAGAGATAAAATGGAGAAAACACATTTCACATTCACAACAAGCAATAACTTGAAACATAGAATGCTATATCTAACCGACTAATGACTGATCAGGGCCAGAAAGGCAAATGTTTTTCTTAGAAGCTAGATAGTTCTACCCAAACCCAAACAATACTTGGTGATTTTAAAAAAAGTGCCAGCAGCTCAAGCTTGTGAAAGGTGATGGCCATTATTTAATTTTAACTGGTTCTCTTTGGCAAATACAGTAGTCTTTGTCTGGAGACTGGCTATGCCGAACTCGTTATCAATCTTCACAACCCATTGATGATTTACTTTACTTTTAATTAGTTTTTAATATTACTATTGCATTGTTTAGTTACTGCTGTAGCCAAAGATCGGCAAGATCACCAGTATTGGTGATCTTGAAGATCAAGATCAAGATCACCAAGAACAGGTGATCTTGAAGATCAAGATCAAGATCACCAAACTATGTGATCTTGAAGATCAAGATCAAGATCGTGATCTTGAAGATCAAGATCACTTTCAAGATAACTTTTTGTGTACCGGTACTTGAAAAAAAAATGAAGTTTTTTGATCAATGATGTTGCAAAAAATAATTACTATAAGCAACCTGAGTAAAGGTATATAGTTGGTATTGCTAACTTTTACTTTTAACTGTGACTCGATCGCTGGCCTAAGAATTGTAATAAGTTAGTGACTGTTGCTATTGGGCCTATCAATTGTTGACGTAGTTTGCGTAAAATCGCAACGTCACACCCAAGGCCGAGGTTGATTACAGCAGTAGGCTACTGAAAAACTCGCAAAATTTGCAAATAATTTTATACTTTTGTTTATAATAAATAAATAAAAATAAATTTTGAACTGCATCATTTTTTTACCAAATTTTTGTTTGGTTCATGTGGGAGTTTTTATACGTGTTGCTAAGTAGTTTCAACTTTCACTGTATTATGTCAATGTTTATTGTTTATTGCACCATTTACCCATCTGGCAACCTTGATACTGTTGTCTGCTATCAAAAAAGTTCAGAGGTTTGCGGTCAGACAAACCGCTCCATACTCAGACCCTAAACAAGTCTTGGTCTGGTTGATTTTCTGCAATAAACCACTTTACATGACCAAAGTCGGCTAGAGTCCAGATTTTTTAACACCGCCATTCTAGACTTTTGAAACATCTAAAGTTGGGTCAAAGAAGGCAAACATTTCTTTAAAATTCACACATGGAAATTGTGAACAAAGTTAAATCATTTTTATTATATGTCAACATAAAGTACACAGAAGTTGACTTCTTTATTATGACTAACACAGAAAACTTTTTTCAATTTTAAAATGGCAACACTGACCAGATTAGATGGAGACTTTAAATCAGGGGTGTCTAACCCGTGGCCCGCGAGAAGGTTCTGAGTGGCCCGCGTGATCTTTTTCCAAATGACATATATTATATACTCAACTCAATCGCCAACGTAATTTATGGCGAACTTACATTCCGATAAATTGGCATTTATTGTTTGCTTTCTTTCTTTATTATTCTATATACGTTGTATACAGACATCCATCTTACAGAAATTATGAAGTTTTCTTGGATAAATTCAGTGATACTTTACACATGATTCAAAAAGAACGTTGTGACTTCTTCGTTTTAGGTGATTTCAACATTGATTTAGCCAAATCTAATAAAGAATCCAGAATTTCTTCTTATTTACAAGCTGTAACTGCTTTGGGATGCTCAAACTTAATTAATGTGCCTACTAGAATTACCGAAATCTCGTCAACATTACTTGATCACATATACACTAATAACAGTGAAAGTGCACAAACTAATGTATTGACTTATGATATATCTGATCACTTACCAACATTTTTATTAATCAAAACTGTACCACGCAAAATGAAAAAACGTCCGTATTTAACAAGAAAAATTGAAGAAAATAAAATTGATGCTTTTTTGAGTGAACTTTCAGATGAACTTGAAAACCTAAAATTAACCACAAGTTATCAAAATATTAACGACAGCACTAATAAATTGATACTTATTTTGCAAACACTAATCAACTCTCATTTCCCATTAAAAAAACTCAGTAGGAAAAAGTCTGGATTGTACAATAAACCATGGATCACAAAAGGAATTCTGGTTTCAATCAAACACCAAAATAAATTATTCAAACTTTGCTACAAAAAAAATTGTCCTGAAAAAGTATCTTTTTACAAGAAATATAGAAACAAATTAACTCACATTAAACAAATGTCAAAACAAAACTACTTCAAACAGCGCTTCAATGAATCGAGACACGACTCATCAAAAACATGGAAATCTATCAATGAACTTCTTCAAAAAAAGAAAGCTAAAACGAATACTCTTCCCAATGAACTAATTGCAGAAAACATTTCATACAAAACACATGAACAAATATGCAACCAGCTTAACTACCACTTTACACATATTGGCGAAAAATTAACTTCACACTTAAAGCAAAAGCCAAACTTTGATTCATTCATGGGGTCTGCTTTAAAACAAACATGTGCGGTAGCCTATATGAAACTGATGAAAATGAAGTCGAATGCCTAATAAACAAACTAGATGTTAAAAAATCGGATGGACCAGATGACATCTCTTCTCGAATGTTAAAGTTATCAAAAAGTATTATTGCACCTCATTTAACTAAACTTTTTAATGCATGCTTGAAACAAGGAATATTTCCTGACGCTCTAAAAATTGCAAAAGTTATTCCTATTTTCAAGAAAAACGCAAAAGCAGATCCAACTAATTACCGTCCTATTTCCTTGCTTTCAAATATCAGCAAACTTTTAGAAAAAATTATTTACAAACGCTTGATGAGCTTTCTTGACAAATTCAACGTGATTAATGATCAACAATTTGGATTTAGGGAAGGTCATTCTACTACGTTAGCAATAAGTAATCTTCATGAAAGACTAATTGAACTCAAAGAAAAAAATCATTACGTTTACCTGTTATTTCTTGATTTAGCAAAAGCGTTTGACACCGTTAACCACCAAATACTTCTAAAAAAGCTGGAGTTTTATGGCCTGAGAGGTTTAATGGGAGGCCTTATAAAATCTTACTTACACAAGCGCAAACAATATGTTTCTGCTGATGGCTTCAAATCAAAGCATGAAAATATCACATGTGGTGTTCCTCAAGGATCTGTACTTGGACCATTGCTTTTTCTGCTTTACATAAATGATTTGCCTCTTATAACAACTTTCGATTCTCAGCTATTTGCTGATGACACTGTTTTTTTTACTTCAGCAACATCTATTTTGCAATTGCAGCAAAGCACTGAAATTGAGATGCAGCGTATCACTGATTGGTTCAATGCAAACAAATTATGTATTAACTACTCCAAGACATTTTACATGTTACTTGAACGAAAAGGAGGGTCAACTTCAAAACTAAATGTAGTCTTAAACAACACAAAAATTCAAAAAACAAACAACATCAAATATCTTGGCATATTTCTTGATGACAAACTAAGTTGGAATTATCACATTGAAGATCTATCTGGGAGATTGGCAAAAATATCTGGAATATTTTATAAAATTAGAAACTACACAAACAAACAAAGCATGTTAACACTGTACTATGCTCTTGCACGATCAATAATACAATATGGCATTTTATGTTGGGGTTCAAGCACACAAAAACTGCTCAAGAAAATTTCGACAATGCAAAATCGAATCATTCGCACAATAACCTTTAGCAACAGAAGAGCAAAACTTTCACTACTGTACCAAGATCTCGACATACTTCCCATCACTAACTTGTATCAATTAGAAATTTCTAAATTTGTCTTTAAATTTAAAAATATGCTATTGCCAAGCTACTTTGAACCTTACTTTAAGGAAATTACTGAAGTACATTGCCATGGCACGAGAGCTTCTCAAAAAAATAACTTTCACTTACGTAGTGTCAGCTCAAGAAAAGGCCAAGGCAGTTTGAAATTCTTAGGCCCAAAAATATGGAATGATTTACCTTCAGAAGTAGTAGGGGCTACGAGTATAAAAACTTTCACAAAAAAACTTAAAATTTATTATATGAAAAAACTTTGTCTGTGACTGTTTTTATTGCCACAGCATTGACGAGTGATATCGCAATTTTTTCGGATTGAACATTGTTGATACTACGTAGACCTAGGCCTACTACTCACGAACTGGTGCTAAGTACTATTTATTAACGGCTGTCATCTTATTAACTGTATTCAAGTCGGCCTATAAACTGACTGATTTTGTTAAGGTTTAAAGTTATATACTATGATTAGGCCTACTTTTAGTGTTCATGCTTCGTCTTTTATGCTAGCAGTTAGAAGTTGTTGTTTATGCATAGTTTTTTTGTTTTTTTTTTGTTTTTTTTTTCTTATAACTTACTACTTTTGTAGGGCATGATTTTTTTTTTATATTTGAATAAAACCACAGGAATTCACTTGACTGTCGCAGCAGTAAACAACTTTTTGTGTTCATTTTTTACGGAACGTAAGCTTATCCTGTTTTAACGCATATCTTGGTTTCAACGTGATGCCGATGTTTGACATTTGTCACATTAAAAACACGGGAAGCAGCTGACTCGATGACTATTATAGTCTTTCGCTGCTTCCTGTCTGTTGTAGATTCTAGTTATGGTGCTATTTTATTTGCATTGTCTATGTTTTGTACCGTATACTTTTCTCGCAACAGACAAAATAAAAGGTTTCTCTCTCTCTCTCTATAATCCCTAGTGCATGGGGTGCGCAACTGTTTAAGGTAATTTTATTGTATCACAATGCACATTGTTACGCATCACATTTTCCACATTGTTACGTCCACCCTTTTCCACACAATAGTACTGGTGTTTCAAGAGTCAGTCAATCAGCAACATTTCTTGCTTTTAGCGAGAGAAGTTCAAAACTTTCTATTGCTAAAATTTTACAAAAAAATTGTGTCTTAAGAAAAACATCAAAGGATTCATAGATTGGCAGTTTTCGTGACATCATTATTCGGTAGCACTTACTTGTGCGAGCAAGTTTTTCGTGGATGAACCTAAGGACAGCCGGACAATACATTACGGGACGCGCAACTCCGTTGTTCCGGCAACATCAGAAGTGTCAATTGCCAATTTGACATTTTTTACGCTTTGCTGCTGGCTTGCTTTCAACTAAAAACCTTAAACCACTTTAAAACCAACTTCACTCTTTTTATATAACCCATAAAATGTACAAACACATTTCTAAGATTAGAATTTGGGTGTGAGGGTTTTAATTAGAAATTATCAGACTGTCATTTTTAAGATTACAAATTAGCAGTAAATACTCAAGTCGCAGTGGCGGCTCGTGCCATGGGGCTGCAGGGCTGCAGCCCCCCCTGAAAGAAAGAGAAAAAAGGGAAGATATGTTTTCCTCTGTGTTTGTCCGACCCGATTACTTTTTTCACTTATGGATTGCGGATTGAAAATTAAAATATTTAAAAATTTGTTTGGAAACATGGCTTTGGGACAACATTCTTTGCAGCCCCAGATTTTGGATTTCAAGTGCTCTGATTGGCTAAAAAATATCCTTGAAGCTCCACCTCTTTTGGTATTTTACAGAATACATAACAGCAATTTTTGAATCTGTTGGGGCTGCATGGAAAACAGCCCCCCCCCCCTAACCGAATAATTCTACAGACTTTTTAAAGTTAAGTTTTGTTTCGCAGAGTAGCGATGAGACATGACTGTAAATGTGATAGCTGTAGGATTAGGGTATTCAACAGGTTATAGGATGTACCGGTACTAGGGCAAGAAAACAACAGTGCTAGGACAAGAAACAATAGTGCTAGGACAAGAAACAATAACTTACACTGGATCTCGAACCTCAATCGTCTTAGGCTACTGTGTGACTGTGATGTGCAGTCTGACCATAAAAAGAGCTCAACACCTGCTCTCCTGGGCCACATCGAAACCTGCTTTTGCCTGAGGATGGGTTTCTTTTAGGAAGTGGCTACGTTTACGGCGCCGTAAATACAGCCGTTCCATGCCTTTTTTTTTAATCTTTACGTCGCTTTTACTGCGCATGCGCGCTGGTGCGTATTTTTTCTTTTTTCACCTTCTCTTTGAAAGAAAAAGTGAATATATAACTTCTAAATTCAATCGCCTTTGCCAAGTGAGTCAGTGGCGCGTGCGGTTTTTGTCTGACTCTTACTCCCAAGGATGTGAGTTCGATACCACCAGGAGGTGATTCTTTTTTTAAACTAAATTCTAACCCGAAGTGACTCAATCGTTAGGCTACGCATTTTTGTGGCCGTTCAGTTTAGTTTGTTTTTAGTTCTGACCATCACAACGAAAAAACAGTATATTATGACAAACACAGCAGAGGTCCAGAAAAAGGTAGAAGCGACAAAGAACGGACGTTATAGGCTAGCGTGCATGATACCGAAACAGGACAATCAGTTTAAATATGGCACGGCCGTAACACCTTAATAAAAATTTTATAAATTTAGAACGAAGAGGAAAAAAAGCTAGTGATTTTTTCTAAATTCATAAAATTTTTGGGTGTTGCAACCGTGCTATATTTTAAACTGATTGTCCTGCTTTGCTATCATACACGCTATAACCAGTGGCGTAGCCAGAAAAAAAATTTGGGGGGGCCAAATATTTAAGGCAGTGGCTATTTGACCGGCTCCGGTCTTTGAATCTGAAACACTATTTGACCGGTCATGACGTCATTACATAAGTACTTTTTTCTTTTTCTCTTTCAAAGCAAAAGACGTGAAGCGCCGATATAAAGTTCTAAATTTAACACGTTTCCTTCAACTCAGTCCGTGGCGCATACGTTGCGTCTCGGGTTGCCATTCTAGAGGGGATGAGTTCGATACTATCTGGAAGCATTGACTTTTTTTTTATTTTTTTTAATCTAAACTTTGAACCGAAGCGCATTTTTGTGGTCAATTTTTAATTTGAGTAGCCTACAGCCCATTTTTTTATGTCTTTTCAAATGTGAGTAATAAAGTTAAAGTTTTTTTAATTTGCTGGAATTTGAGAATTTCTCTGGGTAATTTTCCGATCGTCATAAGTGACCGTGTTTGCTGAACGACCCTACATTTTTGCTCTCAAGTTAGTTATATTTTTTAAAGAAGTATTGTATAGGCTATAACTAACTTGAGAGCAAAAATGTAATTTTCTTTTAAAAAAATGGACGATTGGAAAATTGGACCATTTATCACGATCGGAAAATTACCAAGAGAAATTCTCAAATTCCAGCAAATTAAAAAAACTCTAACTTTATTTCTCACATTTGAACAGACATAAAAAAATGGGCTGTAGGCTACTCAAATTAAAAATTGATCACAAAAATGCGCTTCGGTTCAAAGTTTAAATAAAAAAAATTGAAAAAAAAGTCAATGCTTCCGGAAAGTATCGAACTCATCCCCTCTAGAATGGCAACCTGAGACGCAACGTATGCGCCACGGACTTAGTTGAAGAGAGCGTGTTGAATTTAGAACTTTATATCGGCGCTTCACGTCTTTTGCTTTGAAAGAGAAAAAGAAAAAAGTACTTATGTAATGACGTCATGACCGGTCAAATAGTGTTTCAGATTCAAAGACCGGAGCCGGTCAAATAGCCACTGCCAATATTTAATGAATTGAAGAGAACGACAACGAATTACTGCGGGACCATCTAACGACACTCGCACGAGAGTCTCCAATGTGGCTGATTTTAAAGAAGTTCGCCACTTCCTAGAATTCTTTTTAGCAACGAAAAACAACGCTCGACATGATTGTGTTGACGATGACGGCGAGGTAATAAAATAAGTATTTCAATGATGTGAAGGACATTACTAAAAGAAGCATAATTTTTGCAAAATATGATCAAAAAATGTTTTCCCCTTGGATGTCAACTAACCTAGTTCTCCTTTTTAACAACGATTCAATGTCCGACAACATCGAATCGACATAAAAACGACAATATTGCCAGCCGATGTAAATTAGCACTTCGGATTAAGACTTTGTTAAAATAAACATATTACAAACAAGACTTACAGCGCTGGTGATCGCAGATGGATATATTTCATCAATAACAAATGTCCCCGCACAATGCAACAGTGGCGATTATGACTCGCTGACCTAATTTTGCGTCACTCTTTGATACTACATATTTTCGACAGTTAATCCATGTTGTTAAAGAAGCTTGGCCAGCAGTGGCGTTGTTCGACTAATTTTGTTGATGCGATATTCTGAGATTGAAACGGCACGTTTTAAACCTTTCAAGGTTTTGCCACCTTTTCCCGTTCGTTAACGTGCTGGTAGGTTTATATCGATTTTTGTAGTTAGTATCTTTTTCGTCCCGGACGCGTTAATGACGAAAAATAAAATGATTGATTGATTGATTAAACACACAGAAAGACACCAATAAATTTTGCAAATCGTAAATCGCGCAAAGTTTACCCGATTTACGCTTCTTTTAACTAATTTGTGGAAGCAATTTCAGAATCGCTTACTCTGTTGGGTTTTTGTGCAGTTTTTGTGTAGCTGAGTTTTTTGTGTTCTCTAATTTTAGCCGCAGTTTTTGCCCGTTCGTGTGTAAAAGCTACCTTTAATAAGTTAATAGCTGTTTATCTGCTAATAAATTTCATACAAATATCACCCTGAAAGTGTTTCCAGGAAGCGCTATAATCCATTATTTGAGTGTAATTTTTCAAAAATTTTCCGGGAAAGCATGCCCCCGTACCCCCCTAGAGCGTGCCTTCGGCACGCTCTAACCCCCCAACAGCTTTATTGCTTCCCTTGCTTAAGCCACCAGGATACGCCATTGCACAGGTGGCGATGTCTTAAATCAAACACTTTGTCGTTCTCTTCAATTCATTAAATATTTGGCCCCCCCAAATTTTTTTTCTGGCTATACCGTACGCCATTGGTTATAGCATGCATGATAGCAAAGCAGGATAATCAGTTTAAAATATGGCACGGTCGTAACACCTAAATTTGTATGAATTTAGAAAAAGTCGCTAGCCTTTTTTCTCTCTTCGTTCTAAATTTATAAAAATTTTATTAAGGTGTTACGGGCTTACGGCCGTGCCATATTTTAAACTGCACGCTAGCCTATAACGTCCGCTTTTTGTCGCTTCTACCTTTTTCTAGACCTCTGCTGTGTTAGGGAGTAAGAATCAGACAAAAACCGCACGCGCCACTGACTCACTTGGCAAAGGCGATTGAATTTAGAAGTTATATATTCACTTTTTCTTTCAAAGAGAAGGTGAAAAAAGAAAAAATACGCACCAGCGCGCATGCGCAGTAAAAGCGACGTAAAGATTAAAAAAAAAGGCATGGAACGGCTGTATTTACGGCGCCGTAAACGTAGCCACTTCCTTTCTTTTATGTCCGGTTTTCTTTATCCATCCTATTATTGTTATTACAAAGTGGCTATTTTTACACACTTGTTGCCATAGTTACAATCAGGTGTTGCCAGAGTTAGGATTAAAGTTAGGTAGGGTTAATTAAGGTAAGGGTTAGAGTTAGGAATAAGGTTAGGGTTTTGATCTTTGCCCAGTTTTGATCTTTGCATGTGACTCCATGCTGCTGAGGGTTGGTATAGTATTTTCTAGGGCAAGGAACGATAATTGTTTCCACTCAGTGATCCGTCAGGAGTGATAGATAGTTAAGTTAGGTGCTTCACTAGTGTCTGCCCTCTAGGTCTAGTACCGGTATGCTGCAGAAGTGCATCTACATGAATGATTTATCTTCTGAATTAAACGGTCTTTCTGTTGGCTGCTGCATTGGCAACTCCTGTCTTCAATCATTTAATGTATGCTGAAGGCTTGTGTTGTTTTGCATCAAGTGTCAAGGGACTCCAGAAACTCATCAATGTTTGTCAAATGTATGTAGTTTCTCATGACATTATATTTAATTGCAACAAAACTGTTGGTGTTTTATATAAAGCCTAGATGTTGAAATTTGGCTATAATCCGATCATATATAATACGGTATTTAAATAAAAATCGTATCTGCTTTGAGACCCTTGAAATATATTGGAGTAATAATTAACGCTTCTACCTGATGATAAAGACATGA
The DNA here is from genome assembly GCF_918807975.1 of Aplidium turbinatum. NCBI lineage: Eukaryota > Metazoa > Chordata > Ascidiacea > Aplousobranchia > Polyclinidae > Aplidium > Aplidium turbinatum. The sequence goes on from NC_137478.1 coordinate 25,191,374, forward strand.
AACGACAATTACGGTCATTGTATTGTTCTGAAAACATGTTAAAAGCAAGGTTTTCCAAACGTTTGATTGCTGTTAAAAATGTGTTGTTTCGTTCCTATTGTATGCCTTTATATGCCTGTCAACTATGGTGTAACTATCTTCTATCCAGTAGTAATCGCTTACGTGTTGGATACAATAATTGTTACAGAATGTTGTTTAATCTGCAGAGACGATGCAGCATCACCTCTGCATTCGTTGATAACAATATCACCATTTTTCAAGCTTTCATTTGTAAAAAATTATATCAGTTTGTAACCCGCTGTAACTTGTCTTCCAACCAATGGATATATGAACTAATGCGAACAGACTGTTACACTCAATCTTTGTATTTGGTACATTACGACTCAGCTCTTCGGAGTTGAGTATCTGCTTTGTTTCTACTTTCATCTTGAGTCTGATGCAAATAAATAAAAAAAAAATATCATATATATATGGATACTCTTATTTTGACTCTGAATCTACCTTCATTTAAAAAAATTGACAATGATTTCATTTGTCTTAACAGGTTTATGCTATAATAATTTACACTTTAATTGGAACATTTTGCAATTTATATACAATGGATAATTCTGTAATGTCATTGAAAAAAATTAGGTTTTCCCAGTTGTCTCTGCAAGAAAAACTTAGCATCAAAGCACAAGGAAGACCCACTCCAAACCTTGACATTTCCCAATCATCCACCAGTAGAGGTAACCCTTATGCAAGGAAGTTTAACAGAAATGTGTATGATGATCATGACTGGCTGTGTGGCTGCAACAGTGAAAATGCTTTCTTTTGCTTTCCCTGTTTACTGTTTGGTGGAGATCAAGAACATTCCTGGACCAAAGTAGGTGTGAAAGACCTGAAACATCTCAGTAGAAAGACAGAGAAGCATAGTAGATCAACTTTCCACATGAACAATACTTTGAGTCTTTCAGTGCTTGGCAGAGTTAATATTGCTACACTTATAGATTCTGGATATCAACTCTCCATTACTAAACATAATGAAGAAGTAACGAAGAACAGAACAGTATTGTCAAAGATTATAGATTGTATAAAATTTGTGGCAGATTTGAATTGCCATTAAGGAGACATGATGAAAGTCAAGGCTCAAAAAATCCTGGTGTGTTCATGGGGTTAATTGATTTTGCTTCCAATCTTGACTCACGCTTCCAAAATCATTTTAATTCTGCAAAGGTATTCAAAGGTACATCCAAAACTATTCAAAATGAGCTTTTGGAAACGATTCTTGAGCTTTGCAAAAGCAAAATTAAAGAAGAAATATCACAGTCTGAATTTGTAGCAATCATGTGTGATGAAACTACTGACATCTCAGAGAAGACACAGATGGTGATTGTACTACGGTATGAAAGTCATGGGAAGCCTGTTGAAAGATTTTGGGGTTTTTTTAATCCTGCTAACCAGACAGCAGAAGCTCTGTCTTCAATCCTATTTCAGGAACTTAAAGTTTTGCTTGGGAGCAATACATCCAAACTTGTAGCACAAACTTATGATGGTGCTGCTGCTATGAGTGGTGCAAGAAATGGTGTGCAATCAAGAATCAAGCAAGTATATAGCAATGCACACTTTGTCCATTGTTATGCACACCAGCTAAACTTGGTTATACAAAAAGCCACTTCGCAGAATACCAGTGTCAGAGTCTTTTTTAACAGTCTTTCGGGAATCCCAAGTTTTTTCTCCAAATCTCCTCAAAGAATGGCTGCTTTGGACCAAGTTGCTCAAAGGCGTATTCCTCGCCCATCAGCAACACGATGGAATTTTAAAAGCAGGACGGTGAATGCTGTATCGGAGGTAAAAGACGCACTTATAGAATGCTGCTCAACTTTGGAACAAAGCAACTCTTCGGTGACTGGCTTTGCTGCTGCTGGTATAAAACGAATGCTCATAGATCCAAAATTTGTGTTTTGGTTAGATTTCTTTTCGAAAATCTTGCCTCATGTTGACATACTGTTTGCTCAGCTGCAGTCTGTGGAGCTTGAGTCATTCAAAGTGCAGTGCTCTCTGGATAATTTTCTGTCAGCAATACAAAGAATAAGGGAAGGCATTGCTGCAGACAATGAGTCACCTTCACCCACACGGAGAATGCCTGAATCCCAAATCATTGATGCTAAAGAAGTATGTGATGTTGTCTTAATGCAGTGTCAAGAAAGGTTCAAGTTCACCAATCATCTTGAAGCAAGCACTTTATTTAATTTGAAAAATGCTTCACAATATGCAAGACAGTTTCCAGAAAAAGCTTTAGAAAAATGTTGTGAAGCATACCCTATGTTAATCAAAGACAAGCTCAAACCGGAGCTGTCTGTTCTCTATTCTAGAAATGACATGCATTCAGTGAGTGGACTTGTGCAGCTGCTTTCGTTGCTAAACCTGGAAGGAATGCAATCAACTTTTTCTGAAGTAATAAAGCTAGCTAAAATTCTACTTACCACTCCAATGTCAACAGCAGAACCAGAACGTTGCTTTTCATCACTGAAAAGGATTAAAACCTTTTCCCGCAGCACCATGTGTACTGAAAGACTTTCTGCATTAGCCATGGTGTCAATAGAAAATCGCTTAATAACTGAAACCAAAGATTTCAACGAGAGGGTAATTGACCATTTTGCCATGGCAAAAAGTCGCCGAATGGAATTCATCTATAAATAAAGGTCCGCTGTCCTTTATATGTGATGCTCAGTAATGTGTAGCAAAGAGTAAATGTGGCACCTATGGCTTGAGCGAGATCAATGGTTATAATTACAATATGTGTGTGTGTATTTGTTTGTTTTTGTAATGTTAGGTTCAGTCGTGTTCTCATTGCTTTAAGAATTGGCGCTCCAATTGTTTCTGGAATGAGGAGGCGACTGATTCTTAACTAATTCATCTACTTGTTTTAAAGTGTCAGGTTTGGTGGCCGTGCTTAACTATATTTATCGATGCATATACCGCAATATTAGATCCTTTCATGCACGTCTTAAACCATTAAGGTTTTGCCACCTTTTCCTTTTGTTGGTTTTGTTACTGTATTTCTTTTTTACAATATCATTTCTTTTGCATTCTGTCAAAGAAAAATAATTTGAATTGAACTGAATTATACTTGCCATCCAGTGGGCATTTACACTTGTGATAGAATTGAGATTTTGTCTTTGTCCTTCTGTATTGTGATACATGCAGGGTTGCTAGCTGGCTTCAGCTGGCAAAAGATAATTTTTGTAGGAAAGAATAAAAAATGTTAACTTCCAAGCATTTTTAGTTCTGGAGCAGTGGGTGCATACATGCAGGGTGCTCCAAAAAAGATGTAGCTACGGTTATACTACATGTATACTGCAATATACTGTGTGTGTGCGAAGATTATGTACTTTGTAATGAGATCGTTTTTAACTGCAAAAAGTCGTTTGCTATGTATTTTCTAACTAATCACTTAAAGTTAAATTTAAATCCAATTTCACGGCTCAACGGAAGTCAAATCAAATCTGTAGATAGCGTCAGATACTTGGGTGTATTTCTTGACACGGCAATGTGTGATGACAAGGATATAAACCGACAAGTACGATCATTATACTGTTTTACCAATAAATTAAAATTTTACAAGAGCTCCAGTGAAGTTAAAAATGTTCTCTTCCGTTCATATTGTACCCCAATGTATGCATGTCACCATGGGAAAATTATCACCAACGTGAATTAATCGCTTGCGTGTTGCATTCAATAATGCATTTAGAATTATTCACCATTTGCCCAAACATTATAGCGTAGGCTACGTGAACATCAAGTCTTGTGTAACATTGTATGTCATATAACATTTGATGCATTACAACGGAAAAGGGCCTTTTTTTTGTTGGGTAATGTGAATCATCGTCAAACTCTATTGTTGATTCCCTGATAAGGTATGACTGCTATCGTAACTCAAACTACCTCCTTCATTATAATACCACTATGTAGGCTATGCCGTTACCTAGCCTTGATGGCTGCTATGGCACAGCAGTGATATCAACATTCATCGATTGATAAAGTTTAAATTTCTTTTTATAGTTGGGTGTTTGAAAAGATTAAGTATGATATTTCATTTTGAATATTGATTTTTGTTTCGCATGTTTAATTTGTGTGATATGGATCGCATGATCTGAAATGGACGATTGATTAATAAATTTATTGCTTACTTCAGCGTCATTCCTGTGAATGTACTTCTGTTTGTCTTTTGTTTCTGTGTATTTTTTTGTGTGGATCGTATGTGGACAATCGTGTCCGATGCCGGCGATCGACAATAAATATTTGCAGACAACAAACTGAGCGAACTATTGAGAAAACGACGAAGTGCATAGAACATAGTTTGATTTGTATTTAGCACTGATTTTGAATATAAAAATTTGAAATATTAGTATTTTTCAAGCTCTACAGCAGCATTTTTGACTGTTATTCCACTCCCAAATTTCTTTTGAAAATGCTCTCAAAACGCACCAAATTAAATGTAATTGTAAAAAATTTTCTGGGGGAGGCCCCCCAGACCCCCCGCCGTGGGTGTCGCCTTCGGCGACACGCCCGCAAGGTTCGCCTGATATCGCCCTCCAACAATTCTTGGATATGCTGCCTTGCAGCCCCCCCAATTCAGGAGGCCACCAGCCGCCACTGCTCAAGTGGCCCTCGCAACCATTCGTAAACTACATGTGGCCCTTTGGCCAAAAAGGTTGGACACCCCTGCTTTAAATCGTCTTTTGTTGGACATATATCATATTAACAGTGGCTTAATGTTAGTAATTGTCACTAACTACTTTGTACAGTACCAGTTCTAAAAAAATGCCTCTTTCTAGTAAGTAAACTTCAATTTTAAAGTGATCTTGATCTTATTGTTCTTCAAGATCAAGATCACACAAAAAAAAGTCATCTTAGATCAAGATCAAGATCACTAAAAAAAAAAGTGATCTTGAAGATCAAGATCACGCCCATCTCTGGCTGTAGCTCATGAAGACTTTTCCAATACCAATGCAAACCCTAGACTATCATCTATTACTTTACGATGTTAATCAAGATGCCTAAACTTTCTTACATCACAAACGTAAACGTTTAAACAGTACAAACCTCGTTTACAGTAGTATTTGTGTTTTTCTTCCGGATTTGTGGATGTAATATTTGCAGTAAAGCTCAGATTTTTGCCACCACTTTCAGTAGCAACAGCGGGACCAGCTTGTATTTTGAGTAAGGTCGCATTCATGTTGTTACGGCTTCCATTGAAGCCACAAGACGTTCTCACCCAGATCTGTTCTTCCCATTCCGAACCATTCCTTGAGGCCATATTAGATTCTTTAACGTGAGCTATCAGCGCAATCACACTAGAGTCAGAAGAGATTGCATCAATGCTACCACTTTGTGACTCACACTTTGCAGCAGCTTCGCTGAAAGTCAAGGGTGTGCTGCTAACCCAAAAATCGGCTGATTCTCCTCCAACTGAAATCGATGCCCACGACCCTACAAATTGATAAGCATATTAAAATAATGTGGGCTATGTCAATTACAAGACCCAGACAGCAAATCAACCGTTTTTTTTATATTGATTCAACTTCTGCATATGATTAATTAATGTAAAAAACGGTTAGTTTTCTGTCTGGAGAGTAGCTTACAAAAGCTTGAGTTGCGAAAACGACGCCAATCTTAAATTGTACTTGTTTATGTCTTTTTTCTTGCACCATGCAAATAAAACAGGTTCACACCTGATTGTTTCAAAGAAAATGGTCATTCTGAGACTCACTGACAAGATGCGACTGTAACATGGTAAGACGTAATTTTATGCAATGTAATTTGGTAGATAGTAGGCTACAGTAGTAGCGGATCCAGATAGTTGCCTTAGGGTGAGGAGGACTTCAACAAAATACAATCACATACAGGTTTACATTAATCTGACCTTGCATATATGTCGTAAATAGTTGCTTTTCCGTGTTTGAGAGGGTGGAGCAATTGCCCCAATCGCCCCCTCCCCATGGATCCGCTAATGGTAGATAGTTTACAGTCGGAATAGCCAGTCGGCCGGGGAAAGAAAGTCTAAGATCCGTCAGGGAAATAATTCTTGTTGCTTATATCTACTGTGACGTCAAACAACCAAATGCGATGCAGTTGTAATAGCACAATGGCAGGCGAGAAAGAATACGTATAGACTAGAGCAACTACTACAGCGTGAATCAGTTTGCTTTTCTGGTAATTAAGATTTTTGGCAACAAGTGAACAGAAAACCAAGGAATCCAAGATTCGTGATAAATGTTTGTCATGGCAAAAAAATATCTTGCCAAGCCACAATTCGAATGCTTCCGTTAAAATGGAACAACCTTTAAAATGCTGGCCAGACGATCTCAGTTATCAATTACGTCCCAGACATTAAAATCCATCATTTTAACATTGATACAACGTCTGCAGACGTTGAATTGTCTGGGTCAGCCTGCAACTGATAGTCTTATCAACACATTTGCGAACAAAGAAATCGGTGGTTGTAAAACGTTTTTTAAGCAACTAAATTTTGAAAAACCTTTTTTTACGAAATTACCTCCTCATGCAAAACTTTTCAAATAGTAAACTCATCATTGCAACCAATTTGTATTTATTGTGCTTGATTATATTATTTATTTGCCAGATTATTCAACCACCAGTTGTAACTGATTGCTCAGGAACATGTTTGCACACTATGAATGTAACTAGCTCAAATTACCTTGAGAATTTGTATAGGAAATCAAAACACAAACTGTTTGTATCAACAAAAATTTCCAATCCAAAAATATCATACTTCGACTTTAATGTAAGCTCTTAATATCTAAAGTACACTAATCCAATATGGTTCTTGTATTAATTCAGTTGCTGAAAAGCAAAACCAGTGTTATTAAAATAAATTGCAAAATTGAAAGGAAATATTGAAGCTGTTGCTTGGTAAGATGGAGACGACGACGACAAGGCAGGATCATCTATCACAAGCTGTCATTGTTGCAACCTGACTGTGGTGTGTTGCTTGAGAGGAAAAGCTCTATTTTGTAAACAAGAAATGCTGAAAAGCCGACAGCTTTACGTCATAGGCCTACTGCTTGGTTCGTAGTTCCACAAAATTTGCATATCCTACTTTTGACACTTTAACGTTACCAACTTATAACGTGGGTCTACGGTACATATTCACCGCAAGTTTAAATAATGAAGTGCCTGCGTTTATGTTTGGAAAAAGCATATTGTCGCAAAAAACTTGTGTCCGAACAACAGCTTTTAACACAAGTAGCCTACAGGCTACATGACATGCATAATTAGTTCAATTTCTCCATATGTATGCAAAACTGCAAGAACGATGTTTTTCTGCTTGAGTATACATAGGGGGTGGTATACATAGGGGGTGGGGAGGTTAATTGGCTTTTTTTAATTCAACTTTAACTCTAGTTTTAGAATACAGGACATTCCAAGACCTCTGAAAAATATTTTTTTGCAATTTCCGTCTAAACCTATGACTGCGCATCCGCATGACTGCACGCATGCGCATGGCTCCGCGCATGCGCAAAAGCGTAAAGTTAATGCAAACAGTTTGTATGAAGCTAGTTTGTGTGCGCGATCTGCGCGAATTGGATGACGAATCAATCCAATGGCTGCTCGACACCTGCCCAAACATCTAGACCGCGTCACCGCCACTGCCCAAGGGTGGTAAAAGGCAGAGCCCCTCGACCCCTGGGGTGGCGAAGAAGGTTCAAACGAAGAAGAAGAAGAAGAAGAAGAAGAAGAAGAAGAAGAAGAAGAAGAAGAAGAAGAAGAAGAAGAAGAAGAAGAAGAAGAAGAAGAAGAAGAAGAAGAAGAAGAAGAAGAAGAAGAAGAAGAAGAAGAAGAAGAAGAAGAAGAAGAAGAAGCTAGTTGTATTTGAGAGAACGTAAATTGATCAAAACCTATCTCTAAAAACTACTTTTCAAAAAACAAAGTCGCTTTTAGATTGTTTTGTTATGATAACTGATTTAACTGATAAAACGTCTTTGGCTTTTGTCTGCAAAAATTTACTCTACATTTTTTATTCAAACCCTCATTCTGAGATTCGCCGCTCAATCCCTTCCAACCAATAGAAAACAAGCTGACAACTGCTGCTCAAGATGCTTCTCAACAGAAAGTTGTTGTAATGCGTGGTTGTCGACGCCAGGTGGTTGTTGAGAAAGCTCTATCAAAAGGGCAGTGGCCAATGCGCATATCCTGAGGTGAACTTTCAGAAGGTTTTTCTGTAAATTCCCCAACAATGCACGGTATTGCACTCCAGGTAAGAAAAGGCAACATTAATGACTGAACTGTTTTTTCTTAAAACCAAAAAAATATTTGCGGCTGTCTTGCAACATTATTAACGTGTTTTAGTACAGTAGCAAATAATATTCAAACTTTAAATGCCATAAACAAAAATTGACGTCAATGCAATACAAGGCAATTTGATGCGAAAAGGAATTTTCAGAGCATGGGGGGTTTTTGGATGAAAATTTTAATTTTTTTGAGGTCTAAGTCGAGGTTAAAATTAGCCCCTCCCCCTCTCCTAGTTTACAATTTTGTCGACCACTATTTGAAATTCGTTTGTAGAAGCGTCAACGTATGGCTGAATCAAAACTCTTCAAGACAACTTAAACACTTTTTACTGTAAAAAAGCTGTTACCTACAAAAATAACATTTAAGCTACTGTAGATTTTTAAAGTTAAGTTTAATTTTAAACTAAAGCAGTTCCAACTTTGGCCTTTCTTCTATATTCCTGCATTTTACAGGTAACTACATATAGAAAGTGAAAGAATCGAAGCAAAATTCTCTTATTTATCTTGATTAAATTGTAGCTTTTCACGCATATCAGCTGTGAAGTTGCATTTATTACAAGCCTACAATTGAGATCAGACTAACATCCTCTGCTGTTGAAACAAAAATTGCGAAACTAAATTTTTGACTTATCACAAGGCGTTTGATCTACCCTTTTATTCCAAAACACCAACGTTAAATATTTAAAAGCATGAGCCAAAAAACTATTGAATTGTCTACTCATTTCCTGTAAAAGCAACTCTATGCCTGAAAGCCTATGATTTTGTCAGTTCTCTAATTGTGTAGCTGAAGCAAAACTTGGTGGTGCCATTACTCATGACATCACTAAAAAAAAACGCTGCTTGTATCGTCTGCAAAATAGCTTCAGTCGTCTGACAGCACGCCATGAGGTATAACGAAGTTGATAACACTATCTTCACAATCGGAAGTATGACGTGAGACCGAAATGTTTGTGTGAGAGCAAAATTTCCCAACTTTCGCTGAGATGACCATTTTAGTTATGCAATGCAAAGTATGTGCAGTTGTATATAATACAGGGCTGACAATACAATCAGGGGCGTTGAGAGAATAATTTGGACCTCAAGTCAAAATCTTCAAGTCTTCAAGTTACCGGGCCCCTTGTAAAGGTTACAGGCCTCTAATATCATCCCTAGCCCGGGTCCAGAAATACCCCCTGGATCCCCATGTCAATGCTATTGAGTAGCCTACAATAGAACGGTTTCAACAGGTTCAATTGTCGCTCGCGTTTCTAATTGATTTATCTGGAAAGCAACTGGTGACTCGGCATTCACAACATTCAGGGAACAGTAAAATTCTGGGACCTTTTTGTCGTCTTCGTAAGTACTCTAATGCTAAAATATCTCCTTTTGGTGCGCGGGAAGCTTAATAAGTTCATACCCGTGGGATACCTCACCTATGATATCCGCAATGCATTTCCGGTGGTTCCACGCTTTAGCTTTAATATGAATAAAAGTAATGCGTTATACAGTATATTCTGCTATTGTTCTGTATGTTTAAACCGAGTGTGCGAATTTGTGATGAAATAAACTTTATGGATTGATACTCATCCTATGTGAATGACCTTGACTTCCTTCTAATGCAGTTGTCAGATAGCAAAATTATTTTAATGATGGTTTAACGTCTACAGATGGTAAATCAATCTAAAAATTATCAGTTTTGTCAACTGAGTCTAGGACTCAAAGGTGAAGGATTGCGTCGTTGTAACACTTGTCGGTAAAACGTTTTTCATTTACTTTTAAAGTAAATTTTGTTTATAGACTCGACCAGTCGTTTTCAGATGTCTTTCAGGCAAGCTCAAAATATTTGCGACTAGCTACGCTCGTTTTATCTTTATTTTTCTTTATGCTTTACTTCGATTTTTTGAATTGTTATTGGTTGCTCATGATGAATTTAATGTCTCTTTGCGGATGGTCAAACTATGCTGCTTTGCATTAAACCATGTATCAAGAAACATTTGGTCACAGATAAATCTGAAGCATTGGTTTAGTTTTTGAATTTCCAATCACCATGATTATTATTATCGTCATTAGTAGGCTACCGTATTTGCTTCGTAAATAGCGACAAAATAAAAGAAAAAGGCAGTGTTATTTATTTTCTTTTATATTTAGGCTGTACAGAATAGAAAATTAACGTTTTTCCGACTCAACTGTAAATCAATCAAAGAAAGAAAAAAACACCGAACGTTTCTAAAAAAAAACTGTCAGGACGCAGATCACGAGAAATGACTCTTACCAAGAGATTCTTTGTTCAAAAGTTAAGCTGTGAAATTACTGTAGGCAATTAGTCAGTGGATTTCCACACATTTCGAAAACAGTTTTGCAATGTCACAGGAAAAAAGTGACAAAAATAAACTCTACGCTCTAAGCTTCCTTTAAACTAGATTAGTTTCAATTACTCTTGTCGAAGCATACTTAGGTTTAAATTAACCCAACAAAGTTATATAAACGCACTTTAACTTTAAACTAGCTAGAATACTTTCTTCAGTTTATTACATTCGAAACATTTAATGCATACCCCTCCATAGGCTACATAGTACACGGGTCTAAACTAACTAGCGAGCCTTCATTGATGATACTTGGGGGCTGATGTAGATCACAGTCAAGACTAAATGTCGCCTACTTTGTTACTTTATTTCTCTTTGAAACAATGATTACGAGAAACCAAACTTCCAAAATTACCACTGAATCTCTAATCATCCAAAATTCCTGTTTTCACGTTCTTCTTCTTCGTCGTATGAGCTGTCTTCTTCCGGACTATATGTTTGGGCATGAAGTCATCAGCCACTCGACAGTCTCGTCATCCATGGCCTTCAATCCAAGCGTCCTATGTGATGGTTGATGGATTGGGCAGTCATGGACGACATGGTTTACTGTCTGGAGAAAAATTAGAACATCTCTCTCTTTCATACAGGCAGAATTGAAGGGAAGCGTGCTCAAAGCAGAAAGCAGATTAACCTACAAACTGACAAAACCAACACCAACATACACCTAATAGCCTACACCACAGCAAACAACAGAGAATCTTGGAAACTTTTAAATGCAAGAAGAATTTATGCTTGGAATCAAGTGCGACAATAAAAGAAGAAGAAATATCTTGCAGCCTACTGCTACCAGAGGTATTGGCAGACCGGCTTCGAAATTATAGGACAAGTGCTAAAATGGACTTCAATTTTTGATAAATTAAAAGTAGTTTATAACTTTGTGTTCTGAACAAAAAACGTGATGTAGTTGAGTTTAGGTATATAACCTAACCTTTGGCTCAGGTTTTTTTGCACGAGAATTTTGTAATCACTGAGCAGAAAACTCGTGATCATGGCGAAGTGTCGATCTTGTAACTTATATAGATTATGCGCTTTTTGGTCTAGTCTAACGCAGTTTCGCATAAAAACTCTGGTGAGCATGGATCCAAGCCTTAAAAAAGAGTCTACAAATTCATGATATGTAACACAAACAAAAACTTTTAAAAAGTAAAAAAATAAGCTTTTATGCAAGATATAGTTCTCCAAGTTAAGACATGTATTATTTTGTTTATAAATGCTTTTTTTCTGATAACGTGCTGAGAGATTGTAAATGTTTGTAAAGGTAAAGGTCCCATGTTAACCCAGGGAAACAAGTTTATAAAGCCCTCAATATATATAGCATCTCAATGTACATATTTCAGTGTGTCTTTGGTGAAAAATAAAACACAAGTTTTTCTAATACCCCGATAACTAAACTAATACCATGGTGACGCCAATGGCTGACTCTGACCCTGACTGAGGTCACATGTACCAAATTAGCATAACAACATTTACACAAAGCAATAGTTTTGAATGCTGTATAAACTACACAATAACTAATAAATTAAACTTGAAGGAACTACTGAATTTTAATGCATATGTATGCACGTGGTTCGTCCAAGTTACTTTGCATAAACCATAAACCACAATCTATAACAACGTGTTTGTACGCTAAAAGAAACTGACAAAAAGTCAGGCTCCAGCTTCTCGGACTCGACTGAAACCCGAGATTCCGGCTCCTAAACACTCCAAAACTCCAGCTTCTTATACTCCTTTGTTGCATACGCAGGAATTCCACTGTAGCAACAAATTGCACGCACAGGAAAATTGTCCTCTCATAGGCCATCAAATCCATACTGCCATTCTTTTGGAAAATTACGCCGAGCTTTAATTACGAGATGATATTATCTTTAGATTTACATAGCCGTAGGCAATTGAAGGTAGTTTTATTTGGGGCACAGAAATTAATGAGTCTGTTTCCAAACTTGATATATAAACTTTTGTGTGACAATTAGTGTTGTTGGGACTTGGTCTTAGATACTACTACCTAGAAACTGGTAACTTTTGTAACTTCTGCAGTTTTCAGCACGGATGTTTGAAACGTTGAAGTTTGATAACTCAATAGCACTGAAGATAAAAACAGTGTAATTTTCGAAAGGTGAGATTAGTATCTACAGTAGCCTACATCTTGGGCTCTTTATTTTTTCATTAGTTTAAAACGTGTCACATTCTTCTTTATGCTTTTGATTAATTCGGTATTTAATTTCTTAGTATGATTTTAAACCTTGCTTTTTTGACTTGATTTTTCTAGATTTTGCTCCTTTTGACACAATTATTTGACAAAAGATTTCTTCTATAACAAGACTGTGAACAAGAATTGAACATGCAATTCAATTCTACAAACGTTTTATTACGCCATCTGTCAATAAAAGTTTTTTTTTTTTTGCATGGTTGGACAACGTGTAAATACAGTTAGGGCCCGATTAACCATGAGGCACACGAGGCACAGGCCTCAGGCCCCTTGGCTTTGGGGCCCCCATTTTTTTTACATTAGTAGGGAAAGTATTATAGTTTGGACCACCTAATGAAAAATCTTAATATTTTTAAAAAGATCCACAACATTGGGGTGCAACTAACTTTATTTGATTAGTTACAGGCTAGTTGGTTTGCAAAAACAATTCCAATCAAAAAAACATAACACAAACAAAGAAAACTACATTATTATTTTTTTTTATATAGTGGTCCATATTATCAACTCAGCTTTTAAAATGGACCACCCTGTTTCATAATATGGACCACCATACTGTAATCTGGACCGTTGTCATGTGAAAGTAAATATATCAAGGAAGTGAAACTTCAAAGGCATGAAATAGAACACAAACACTCAATAAATAAAAATAGTCTGAAACGTTCATGATAGTCATCTCAAACAAGTTTCAAATCCATGATCGTTGGCACAGTTGTCACAATAGTAAAAATGAGAATTTGATATATCAGCACAACTTTCATGGGCCCATTTCTTGCACTGACAACACTGAATCCAATCCTCATCAGTGGACTCGTCACACACAAGACAAGTGCATGCAGAAGCAGCATTGTTTGGAATAACTCTCTTTTTTGAAGACTTAAAGGAGCCTTTTCTCACTTGTTTTGCTGGTTTAGCTTTTTCTGTGAACTTGATGTTATGTTTGTGTGGCGTACCTGTCAGCACAGTAGCCTTTGTAGTTTTTCTACGTTTTCTTCCCTTTTTTGTTTTTTTTTGTTTTGGAAGTGGGCTTATGTCTTTTGAAATTGGGCTTATTTTGGAAGTGGGCTTATGTCCTCGACAGATACCCTGCATGAAATGCTAACTGAACAAGGTTGTAAGTTCTTAACACTCAATGACGATGGTCCTGGTGCTTGTGAGATTGCTTCATACAGTGCATCAGCTAAAGTTCCAGCATTTAATTCTGTTGACATTATAGAATTTTTTGCCACTTTCTCAATGTTTACCACATCTTGTGACAAAGGTGAAATTAGGGATGGTAGAAGTAGGGGATTGTTCACTCAAAAAGAAGGTGGAAAACTGGAGGGTTATAGTCCTATGAAAATTTTTGGTGCAAATACAGCTTGAGGTCTACCGCCATATGTCGCATACCAAGGTGCAGCGTATGTGACCTGGCTGCGTGTGTTTTGCCAAAATGTATGCATGAAAATACGTGATATCATGTTTGTTGAATATTATTCTAGTCATAATAATGCAGCGATAGATTTCACGCTACAGTGGTCACAACAGTTAGCCTCACACTGCTGCAGTAAGGTTCTGCCAATGTTCTACCACCCAAAATCTCACGCAAAATATAGCATTTTATTTGATAAAAATGAAATTATGAAATGAATTTATGTAAAATCAAAGAAAACTTTTGGCAGTTTTGCCAATTTTTAAATTTCGCAGTGACCCTCCAGTTGTCCATATTGCAAGAAAAATTAATAAAGCAAGTCGTCCCGATCTTCTACTGTCCCTAGGTGAAATGTTTCGAGAAATTGCATGTTGAGTAGACATATCTTGATCATCAATTATCAGTGGTGATACATTGTTTGGAGAGGTGTCTACTTCATGAAACTTGTCAGTAACTTCATCTGAGTGAAAATCACTTTCATCAAATACAAGAGGATTAATGGGGTAAATCCTGCTGTTTTAAATCCATATTAAATCCAATTTCCATGCTTAGACATGTCGTCAGAACTGAATCAAATTGTTTATAATATCAAAGTGATTATGCAAATTACTGGTAGTAGCTTTTATCACTATAAGAAAGCAAGTTACAAATATATTTTATGATGCACTCTAGAAAATTTGAAAAAAGTGCATAAATCTCATGGAACTTCATTTTTATGCCTGTCTTCATTACTGAGAAACAAATTTCTACCAATTGACCATAACCTGGACCACTGGTCCAATGGTCCATATTACCAAACAGTTATGTGGTCCAAATTACAGTTAGCATAATCTTATGTTGCTTGGTGTCATTTAGAATTAAACAGTGGACCTTTCTTCAAGATTTTGGCAGATAGTCATTAGTAATGCCTCTCCTGCAGATTACTTTTGTATAATCTTTTGTAACTGTAGCAATATTTGAAAAATTCTCAATAGTTTAGACCAGCAAAATAACATCGCAGACCCGTAAAACACAAAACCTCTAGTAACACAAAGAACCAGCTCAATCCTTTGAATCTGAAATAGTAAAAACTAGGTCAGTAAGAAAGGTTAATTCAAGCTGTTCACAAACCATGAAATTATTTACTTCAGTCATTGAAAAAACAGCAGTGGTTCAAATTATCAGCCAGTCCACTTTATAAAAAACAACTGAACTGAACTTTCCCCTACCGTAGGCGTAGGTAAGTTAGTGAAAGTTGTTGTGCCAGTGTGTGCACACTTGTTATTTTTGAGTAACAATTTTAAGTTGTGTACCGATTTTGCAGTAACAGTTGAGCACTCCTGCTCTGCATCGAAAGCGATTGCCAATAGGGGCCCTTAAACTTAACTGTGCCTCGGGCCACCGTGAGCCTTAATCAGGCCCTGAATACAGTATAGCATCACGGGCGACTAACCACTGTTTCAAAGACAGTTTTACAGAAGACTTTATAATTTGTAATGAAACATCCAGTAGCGTAGCCTGATAGGAGTGTGATATCCAAAATTTCCTATTGTGACGTGCATAACGTCACAATAGTATAACCAATTATAATATTATGAAGATTTATAATCATGATTCGTTCAGCTATTAAGATGACCCCAGTCTCAAAAGAGTTTAGAATTTACAACTTCTTCTGTCCATGATACTGATACTGGATTCAAAAAAGTGCAACCACTCATTTTAACCCTTTACAGACGGCGAAGACTACCTCTCGTTATTTGTTCGTGATTTTTTTTATATTGTAGTTTTTAGTTTAACTAAAAATATTTTATAAAATAAATTTAAAATTTTTGTTGCTTTGTTTTTTTTTATTATGTTCCCAAAATGGAAACGTTGGCATGGAAACGTACCAAAAGTATCGTATCGTGTTGTGTATTTGAATACGACGTAAACTCGGGTAGCCTACTTTATTCGATACTACAGCATTGAAAAAGACAACAAACAAAAGTACACACGTTTAAGAGATCCACAAACAACAAGTGTACTTTCTACCCAAGTGTCACTAACTTTATTTTTGGTGGTATGCGTCACTGCATAACTTATGCATCCGTTTTTCCCATTTTGTGCATTACAGCCTTGTATTTTGCATGCACACTACACATCTTCCTTGTGACGATAATACAAGAAAATGAGTCAACGAGTCGAATCTCGCGGTTGCAGACGGAGGATCAGTAGGTCCCCCTAAGTCGACGCCTAGGTTTCTCCACTTTCACCAATGACCGTTCAACCTCGCGCCTGAACTGAAGGTGGTTTTCAGAACATTGATTTACGTGATTATAAAAACGGAAGGCAGCTACAATCGAAAGGTTGACAATATGGCAAAAGTTACCACCAGTGTTCCCTCTAAGATGCGCAACTGAGCAAATGCGCAGTACCACCAGACTATTTGGGCAGTAAAATCTCATTCTTGCGCACTTGCAATTTCCAAATTTAAAAGTAAAATGATCTTCAACATTATTTTTGGACAGAACGCTTCTGCGCTTATCGCATTTATACTGTGTGCTGATGCACATGAGCATACAGTACCCTTTTGTTACATCACAATCCTTTGTCTTTGATTCACAAACAAACACAAACACAATTTGTTCGCTTTTTATTAAACTTCTTCTAGACCAGTGGTTCCCAAACTCGGTTCACAAAGTTGATAATTCATTTTAACTCAGCATTAAAATGCTCATGCTCACTAAATCAAATATTTGCTCAGCGTAAAATTTTCTTAGAGGGAACACTAGCTACCACCACCATTTTTTCGATTGAAGTCATAGCCGGTAAGAAAATAGCAACCTGTTACATACATCTACACCTCCGCTCATTCCCTGATTGTACATTACGGTGGAGTGAAAAAAAAATTTTTTTTTGCTCTGTTATAGCGATTAAAAGGTGTGGTGTGGCTTGACTAATTAGCTTTGCAAGTTTCAGCGTTTTAAAATAAAGTTTTCGTCTACCGCAAGCAAGTTCAAGATTCCAAGGAACGTGCAGATTAAATATCACGATCTGCTTTGGAATTTTTCCCATAGCAAAACCATCGCATGTGACGTCATAGAGGATATTCTTTACGATTCAATTGGTCCATTTAAGCAACATAATCGTTAATATGCAAAGAACCATTAACCACGATCATTTGATAATAATTTTGTGCTGAATATCTCTTTAACTTACAGGACAGACGTAGCTTAAATTCAGTGCTGTATTCGTAAAAAAGCACTGGGTATACTGTCAGATTTGCCAAAATGATAAATAATACACAACCTGCAAAATACTAATCTTTATTCTATTATAACATGAATTATATCAACATCAAAATTGGACGAGAGGTACCAAATTGTTTATTTTTCTATGAATACATTCCAAACAGCTTGCCTGGAGGAATCTACATCTTTATCCTCTTTACGAATTTGGGATCTAGTATCCTTAGCTAATCGGTGGTTTAGCAGCCAGGATCTTACATGTTTTTAGCGGTAAATTGAGCCACAGGTGGTCCATTGCAATTAATAAACATCAAACAACTCACATTACCAATGAGCAAAGATGCTCTTAAACCTGTGATAATAATGTTCATTAAACTGAAACCACGTTCACATTCTGCTGTCGAACAAGGTAAAGTTGAAATAGCTGTCAAGAGAGACTTCAAATTGTTGGGCACAATTTCAACTTTTCCACTAAAGTCTTTTAATCCTTAGATTGACTGTATTTCATCAATGCCAAAGCGTTTACCAATTCTTCTCACCTCTGCTTCCCCATGACGCAAACTTCCTTCTACATTTTTTTCAGGTTGCAAATTAGCAATATCAACCAGTAGCTGACCATTGTCAGTGTCGGCGTTAGTGCAAAGTCTCATTTGCATTCTGCTAACGATGCTCTGAATGAATTGATTCGGGTTAACTGGAACCATTTTAGAATTCTGTATCAGAGGAATATTTCTAAACATTAGATTATCCTTCGCTGCTAAAGCCAACTGTGTTTTTTCTTCCGGATTTTCCTTGAAACTCTCAATAATTCGTACTGTATTGTCCTTATTATTAAAAGTTCGGTTCTAGGTAAAATTGTACTTCGGGACTGAAGTTCAATGGATAACATGGATAATTCTTGCAGAACATTATACATTAGGAATCAGTAAGGATAGCACAGGCACTCTTTTTGGAAAACCAAAGGGTATACTATGAGTTGCTCAAAAAAGCAGAGAGTATACTGCGTATACCGCCGTATACCCTCGAATACAGCACGGCTTAAGTTCAAAGTTGTTTAGTAGCAGATTACTATTACCCTGCAGTGTAGATTGGAATCATTCTTTGTAGCCTACTGTTTTGTTTACAGGAGAGACTTAAAATGTCCGAAAAATCAAAATAGGCACTAGAAAGAAATTACAATGCCCTTTATTTGGTTTACACCAGGAACCAAGTCAGGTGCTTCTACCCACTTTCGCTGATATGATGATTGAAGTATTACTTCTATGCAACGCATCAAATGACGGAGGTCAAGATTCATTCAAAGTAGACTGCAGTCAAGATTAGACATGTCTGCATTCAATACAAAAACGGCAATTTTTGGCAAATGGAGTGCTCAATGAGATTTGAACTCATGGAAGTCCGCTGAGAGGGGCACTTGTCTCCCTGGATTTGTGTCTTGTAAACGTTTTTTTCCTTATGAAAACGATGTTTCAAAAATGTTTGGCTTGAAAGATGTTTGCACCCCTGCAATTTTTCTCCCAACGCCCATGCATTGTATAAGCTGATGATTTAAAAGTTTTTACAATATTTGTATGGGATCAAAAGTAAACAGGCAACCGAATTTTCACCATTGTTATATTAAGAAAAATACTTTTCCACTGTAGTTTGATTTACTTCATTTGCACATACTTGCTTAAATTGTGCTGATGAACTTGTGAAAAGAACAGAAATTTGAAGAAAAGATCTTAAAATCTGTGTTTTTTCCTTGTCAGTGTTCCAGACAATTGTTTACCAAATCAAACGTCATATAAAACCGTTCAAGTCTACTGAATCTTAGTGTATTACGTAATGGAATATTTCTAAAAATTGAGCAGATTGCACCATCGTTTGCAAGACCTGTAAAACATTGCAGCTGCAGCATAACATTACATCATCGTTAAAACGAGATATGGTGTAAGCCAAAGCCAACAGATGCTGGAATTCCTTCACAATACATATGGATTATTACGTCACAGTAGCTGCCTACGTGCGTTTGAAATATTGCAATCTATTCTCGTCATTCTTAAAATTGTTGCTTGAAAGTTGATCGCATATTTAACTGTTTTGCTTAGTGCTTGCCAGCATAACGAAATTTCCGTCTTTATCTCAGTAACTTGCATTGTAGTGACAAGTTTAGTGGTGTATCGCGTTGCAGCCCAATTTCGACAGCCAGTGGGCTATTTTTTACAGAAATACAATTCTCGAATAAACGTTTTCAAAAAAGTGTTTCTTTTCGGTCATTACATACAGACGAACGGATCCGGGAACTTTATGTTACAATTTTCCCACGAAGAAATTATGGTTTACCGCTGTGACCATAAATAATAAAGATGTGGCTTGTTAGTTGGTAGGCCAAGAAGAACTTGAAGCATAGAAATAAAAAAGACGGATTGTTTCTGGTTGGTAGCCTACAGAAGCAAAATAATAAAAACGATTTGTTAGTTGGTAGGCCAAGAAGAACTTAAGGCACAAAAATAATAAAGACGTGTTGTTGTCAGTTCCAGAAGCACAAAAGAAAATTAAAGACGTTTCTTCTCAGTTGGTACTGAAGAATTTCAAGCTAAAAATTAAAGTTTCTTTGTTGGTTATCAAGAAAAACAACATTAACATTCATTGGCAAGAAAAAGGAAAATTAAAGAAAATCGATCTGTGCTTGAAGATTCAGGTGGACGAATCCAAGCAAGTTTTGTGGAACTTTAGAACTTCATATATATACCCCTACAACTACGGTATTGTGCATTTAAATTCTTTTTTTATTTTTACGGTCTTTGCAGTTAAGTTTTTTATAACTTAATATTTTGTGTTTTTGTGTAACTTAATTTTTTAATTATTAAATTTAGCCCCAGCATTTACTATGTCTACACTCGGTGGCGACAGGGACTCGGCCGCCGTCGACTCGACTGAGATTAAGCCTGATGATGTTCTTTGCGGTCGGGCAGGCCATTCTGGGGAGGGACCCAGTAACGATGAGGCTAAGTCAGTCGAGAGGCCCGGCATCTTAGAAAGGATATTTTACTCATATTGGGAAACTTTCTGTAGCCCTAGGTTTTTTGAGTGATAAGCAGGAACTGTTAATTTTTTGATCTAACCTATCTACTTTAGAAGAGGAATTATGGCATTTCCATGCTCTTTTGAGTAAAATTTTTAACTCTGCAATTTTGGCAGAACTTCGTGATAGGGTAGATCCCGAATTTAACTCGTTAAAAAATAACTTCGAACAAAAAGTAAGTGAGTTCTCAGATATGTTGAATGCTGACATACATCCTGAGGATAGCGCCTCAAATGTAAGCACTAGGATGTCTGAGAGCTCGTCACGAATAGTTGCACAAATTAACCTGCAGCTAAGACGAGAGGAGCTCCACATACAAGCTAAGGCCGAAGCGAGAGCTGCTGAGGCCGCCACGAGAGCTGAGACCATGCGAGTTGAGGCCGAAGCGAGAGCTGCTGAGTTCGCACTCAAAGACGCACAGTTGAGGGCTGAACAACGTAAAGAGGTAGCTTTGGCTGAAAATAGATCAGATGTGGGCTCCGGCGTAGCTCTAAGAAGGGCTCTTCTAGGCATTCCAGAAGTGAACATCAATCGCAGTCAGTGACGATCGGTGAGGGAAAGCAAGGAAGGCAGTGCTTACCTTAGCAAAAACTATGCAAAATATAATGACTGAATTCTAGGTTTAACTTATTATTTTTATCACGTCTATTTTAACTTGAAAATTACTGTATTCGTGACTAGAATTACTCGTTACGCTTGTGAGTAGTCTAAGTCCTCACTAAATCGCATGTCTTGCCTATAAATGCCAATTGACGCAAACGCTTCTGTCAGAAACAATCACTGAGGCTCCAGGTAAGCAACTATCAAACTTGCTTTCCCAGATTCAAAAATGTCAAAATACGCCTTCGTTTTAACCAATCCTCACTCGTTTTGCAAAACGTCACCAGCTGCTTAGCCAATCAGATGTGTTATGGTTATGGTAGGTTAGTTGTGCTTTCCCAGTGACGTCAATGCATACATTCGCTAGAGCGACTAGACTAACTCGTCAGAATGGTATCTCGTCACGGTAAACGCACAGCATCATAATGCCAAAAAACTTGTTGCTGTTTTTTGATGTCTCCTCGCCATGTACTTTAGCCTGCTGTACTAGCTTTCATAGTCATGCCTTTGCCCTTTTTACAGCGTTGATATAACGTTACTTCGCCAATGAACGTTCAGGTGCGGATGCAATATTTAGTTTGTTAAGCTTCTATACGCAGGAGGCAAACTTATCCAGCTTTTTGTACAAATTGCTTGCGGTTGTAATGTTTAGACCTAAGTGTTAGTTTTTGTAGTGTAGGCTTAACTGAATATCTGAGAATGAACATTCATGACGAATTAAATATTTCTACAACTATTATTCCATGTCTAACACAGGATTTTGGTCCTGCAAAGTTAAAAGTAAGATTGTTCATGACTTATAAACATTAAATGGATGTATGATCACGACATAGGCGAAGACAGATTTTTATTTTTGACAGATTTTTATTTTTGATTTGTTTTGACAGTTTTGACAATTTGACAGATTTTTATTTTTGATTTGTTTTGGAAATGCTCTCAGAGCGCACCAAATTGGAAGTATTTTTCAAAAATTTCTGGGGGGGCCCCCAGACCCCCCGCTGGAAGTGTTGCCTTCGGCAACACGCCTTCGGGCTTCGCCCGACGGTTACGCCCTTCGTGCCTACTACCTTGCTGCAGCATATTTCCAAGTTGCTTTCCCAACGGTTTAAGCCACCGAACGTCACTGATCGCAGTTAAATTTACATAACCTTTTCCAGACACTTGTTCAATCTGTAAGTGGACCAGTACAATCCACATGTTTTCAAGCTGTTTCAGGAGGTCTTGGGGCCGCAGCTAAGAATCTTCCAAAGGATCTAAAGCCAAGGCCAGCGAATTTTAGCCGAACTCCTCCCCCAGAGCGTACAGGTCACGGGCCACCATCAGAAGTAATGTTTTGCCCCCTTCACAGTTTTCTGCGCCGCTAGTTTTTGATCGCCCAGCTACACGTAATTTGAGTGGTTGTAAGAGGCGTGGCGCGTCTACTGATTTTAACGTGTGTGAGGATCGTGATCGTGCTGTGCACGTGACTGAGTCCCCTCAGCCCCTTAAGGGATATAGCTTGTCTTCTCCCGCTAAATCGAGTTCTCAACAACAGGATTGCTTTTTTGAATACCAAAATAGGGTTGTAGGCAAATTGTTCCTAAGCAATTGTTCGTAAAGCAATTGCTCGTAAGCAATTGTTCGTTAAACAATTGTTCGTAAACTGTTTTTTGTAAAATGAAATCCGTAAAACAATTCTTCGTAAAGCATTTCTTCGTATACATCAAATTTTAACTGCATGCACGAAAAAATGCTTTAGGAAGAATTGTTTTTCGAAGGATTAATTTTACGAACAATTGTTTTACGAACAATTGCTTACGAACAATTGCTTTACGAACAATTGCTTACGAACAATTTGTCGGACACCCAAAATAGTAGTACGTTTTTTGATAAAGCGGCCTTGATTGGTTACGATGGTAACAATATGCCATTTATCTTCTTTAAAAATTGTGTTACGGCCTTGATGGCAGCTTCGCCCTTTAAAGGGTCTCGTTTGACTTTGTTACAAGCAGCTTGTGTTGGAACAGCTGCGCAAACGATTGCTAATTTGGTTTCTGACACTCCTGGCTTGTCAGAGGAAGACAGGATAGAAATGTTGTTAGCTCGCTTGTCCCAACATTTTGGAGTTCGTGGAGGTCTTTTCGCCGAACCAGAAATTAGAAAGTATCGCTATGGTAGCAAATTAATTTCGATCTCTTCTAGTGATTTGAAAGAGTTTTAGATGAATTGTCGCAGTGTCTGCTTTCCGCGCAAGCTTATGGTCAGCGCGATAAATTGAAAGGACGTTTTGTTTTGGATTTGGCTAAGCGACTCCCGTTTGACGCTAAGCAGCGTTATCTTGACTTTTTGAGTGATCAGTATGGTGGCGCTAATGAGCCTACTTTTCAAAGTT
The DNA here is from genome assembly GCF_918807975.1 of Aplidium turbinatum. Lineage (NCBI taxonomy): Eukaryota > Metazoa > Chordata > Ascidiacea > Aplousobranchia > Polyclinidae > Aplidium > Aplidium turbinatum. Next base: position 25,214,871 of record NC_137478.1, read on the forward strand.
TGTTCGATTTTGTGGTACTAGAGGAAACGCATAAGTTAACTGATTTTAGCATTATGCTAATGGGCGATTTTGGTGAGTCGCAGCATTTTAAAAAGTTTGGCAAAGGAAAATTGCCTTCATGTCCGGTTAGGCAGACGTCGGTAAAACCCCATGATAATGTGATTTCAGGGAGTTCGCAGTACTCGACTGCTGTTGGCGCACCGCGCGGTGGTGTGGCCAGACGTAGAGACATACCAGCATGTATCTATTGTTTGTCAAGTGGTCAAGTTGAATATCATTTTTTGTCTAATTGTAAAGATTTTTGCGCTTGACACCTAAAGATCGGAGAGATGTTATTGTGAAAGCTGAAAAATGTTTGAATTGTTTGCGCCAGCATATGGTTAGGGACGGTAATCATGCAAACAACTGTCGTCAATGTGGGCCTAACAACGATAGGAAACACTTTTTCTTCTGCATGATTTTTATGTGACGTCACGTGATTCTCTGGATTCGATCGGCAAAGATGATGCTGGTGCCAAAGTTCCTGTGCGTAATGTTAAGATTGGAAATGTTAAAGCAGCTTTTAACCGCATTACTGCTGCTCGTGTTTTGAATCCAATGACTGGCAAATCGAAGTTGGTGTATTGTCAGCATGATCCTGGTTCGCAGTTGACATTTGTTTCGAGTGATTTGGCGTGCAAACTTGGCCTTAAACCGTATGATAAAGCGTCGTTTAAAATGGATACTCTGGCTGGTCAGAAACCTACTTATGCTAACCTTGTTAAACTCAACAACCAGTCGTTAGAGACGGATGAACTGTTTTGTGATATAACCTCGGTAGTTAACCCAGCTTGGGTTGACGATGTTAAAACTTTACCGCATAAGCAGGATTTAAGTGGCTTCCGTCATTTTCATGACGTGAATATGTTTCATTTGAACGATTGTAGTGCTGTAGATGTGCTGATTGGCAACGACAACGCTTATTTGATGTGGGCTAAAAAAGAGCGTGTTGGTGAAAATCGTAGTGAACCACATGCTTTACTCACTCCTCTCGGTTGGTTGGCTTGTGGTGGTAAGTCACTCTTAGATGAAAGTGTTGCTAACGTGTGCAGAGTGCAGACGTCTTCAGAGTCGGATGTCATCTCTGGCTTTCAGCGTAATATTGAGTCTCGTGATATGGAAATAGCAGACCTGAACAAAGTCATTCAGGATTTGACTTTGCAAAATGAAACCTGTGATTTGTCTCGCAATGACATTTTGGCTGGAGAACCTGTTGAACCGAATATTGAGTTGAAAGATGGTCGATTTGAGATACCTGTACCGTTGAAGGAAGATACTGATTTACCGTTGTCTCGTACAACTGCGCATAGGAAACCCTTTTTTGATTGTGGCTTAGACTATCTTGGACCTTTAACTTTTGTTGAAGGTAGGAGTCACAAAAAAGCTTGGGGACTCTTGTTCACATGTATGGCATCTCGCGCTATTCATGTTGAGTTGGTTACGTCATTGTCGCTGAGTGATTTTTTACTTGCCTTTACAAGGTTTACAGATTCACGTGGGCACTGGGCAGGTTAATGCTATCTATTCCGATAATGGAAGCACTTTTCAGGCGGCATCTAAGAAGTTACCCTAGTTGATAAAATAAGCTGAATTTCACAACGCCCTGAGACAGAAGGAGATAAACTGGGAATTTATATCTCCGTATGCTCCGGCGCAAGGTGGCGCCTGGGAGGCAATGGTAAAACCATTTAAAATTGCATTTTTTCACATTTTGGACCCTTCAATACGTAAGCCCAACTTTATTGAACTGCTTACGTACACAGGCAGTGCCTTTCGGATCGTGAACGAACGCCCTTTGGTACTTTTGAGTGACGACCCTAGGGATTTTACTGTCATCCCCCCTGCCTCACTTTTGACCCCATACTTAGACCCATACTGTGATATTGGGAAACCACATGATCGTGACCAACTAAGAAGGGATTATCGGTTCAATTTGTCACTTTCTCAGCAGTTTTGCAGTAAATGGATCGATTTTTACTTGCCAGGGCTTCAGGGCTGGAAAAAATGGTTAAAAATGACCGAAAATTTGGAGCCTGGTCAACTTGTAGTGGTGGGTTCTCTCCAAGACATTGGTAAACGTGGGAAGTATCAACTTGGGAGGGTACATGAGGTAGTCTCACAAATTAGGAAAGGGAAGCCTGTGGTTCGTAGAGCTAAAGTTGCCGTCTGCAACTATGATGATAGTACGGGGAAAGTGAAAGTAGACTACGTGTTGAGGGATATTTCGTGCCTCGCCCCCGTAAAGAACACTTTAGTGTTAGGGTTTGAGCCTGGTTCTGTCTGTGGTGGCCGACCCTTGCCTGAGCACAGAACAGTCGGTTATTATCACAACCATTGTATATAGCGTCATTTTAGCGTGTACCTATGGTACCAATTTCATGTATCGTCGCGTATTATTCTTATTGCTGTTCATTCTTTGCATGCCCTTTGTATTTGCGTATTCACTTAAACGTGAGTGATTCAAACAATTTGTGTATCATGTGTTTTTATTCATTGGCTCACGATTATCCTTAAATTCTTTTTTAGTTATGCCATGTTAGACTGTCATAACTAGGGGCCGTAAGGTTCCAGACAATTGTTCACCAAATCAAACGTCATATAAATCCATTCAAGTCTACTGAATCTTAGCGTATTACGTAATGGAATATTTTAAAAAATGAGCCAAGATTGCACCATCGTTTGCAAGACCTGTAAAACATTGAAGCTGCAGCATAACATTACATCATCGTTAAAACGAGATATGGTGTAAGCCAAAGCCAACAGGTGCTGGAATTGCTTTACAATACATATGGATTATTACGTCACAGTAGCTGCCTACGTGCGTTTGAAATATTGCAATCTATTCTCGCCATTCTTAAAATTGTTGCTTGAAGGTTGGTCGCATATTTAACTGTTTTACTTAGTGCTTGCCAGCTGGACGAAATTTCTGTCTTTATCTCAGTAATTTGCGTTGTAGTGACAAGTTTAGTGGTGTATCGCGTTGCACCCCAATTTCGACAGCCAGTGGGCTATTTTTTTACAGAAATACAATTTTCGAATAGACGTTTTTAGAAGAGTGTTTCTTTTTGTTCATTACATACAGACGAACGGATCCGGGAACCTTATGTTACAATTTTCTCACGAAGAGATTATGGTTTACCGCTGTGACCAGTCAGTTGATATTAAACATGCAGCAAGCGTTCTACAAAACGTATTTTCCACTGCGTTGCAACGATTTATGTGTAATTTATAACTCTGATGTTGTTAAATAAAAGTAACGAAGGTAGAAGTGAGATAAAAGTGACGATATGCTAATTTTTATGACGTCATAGCTCCAAAATACCAGGGTTTGGCTATTGAAGCTGGCTTTTGGTTATTGAGGTTCTAAGTCTCTAATTAAAAAAGGATAATTTAAGCTTCTGTCTAGTATAGATGTATGATTTCCTACAAAAATTAACACAAGTAAAATGGAATATTAAACATATTTTATTATTGTTCAAAGTTTCAATTTTGCTATTCGGGGAATTGAGAAATATCTAACCAATTTAATTTATTGCAACTGGTGTCTGAAAAGCGACATTCTCCCGTCGTGAAATTTAACCTTCTTGTTCTAAAGTTCAGTCCGTTTGCTTTGCCAGTCTATTTCTGAGTTCTGAGTGTTTGCATTTTTCAATTCCCCGCTTATATCATAATATATCCTATAGTGCCTTTTATCAGCAATATAGTGGGAGCCATGAAAGCGATACCGGTTACATAGTTGTGTCGCTTTAGAAATACAGATGTGTTGAGCTAAATTCCGTGTGACATTGGTTAAACAGGATGCGTGACCTAAGTTTCGTGGAAACTTAGGTTTTGAATTTGCAGCGTTGAATTGCATTTTGCAATTCTAATAAGTTAGGTTAAATGTTAAAATATAAATTTGTTGCTTAAAAACATGGTACATGTTACATGTGAATACAATTACCAGACCACAACTTTTAGTAGCTATTACAGATTAATTCTATCAACTTAAATTTTTGACCCTATGTTTCACTCCACCCTATTGTACATAGCAATCAGAAGTGGTTGTGTCACAGATTTTTCTTCTCATGTTTCACTCTTCGTTGAACTGTTTGAGTAAGTGCTATACCGATAAACCATTGACAATAGCCTAATTGAAAATTGACAAGAAACCGTAGTAATTGCTTGCAACAGTGACAGCACAATTATTACCTTGACCATTTTAGACTGAGCTAGATTATGATTGTCAGCCAGGTGCAAGTACGGTTTTATACTGCGGAAACGTTCTCTGCTCATGGTCTTAGAAAATATTGGTGCCTCCATATCATCTGCTGTGCACCAATAGTCATTTTCTGATGGAAGACTATGGTAACAACTGATAAATAATAAACCAATAAACCTCTCATATCACCCTCATCAACTTTGAAGTTTATCTTATTCTTGTCTCTCCTTGCATATAAGTTTGTTTTCTCTACGAGTAAAGATATAATAGTCATGTAAAGAGAACATGTAAAGAACAGAGAAAATATCTCAAACATATTTAGTCATAGAAGTGTTTTCTGGTTATGATCAAGCTGTGACAGCATCAAACTGTGAAAATGTTCTCTTGGTAAAGGTCAGGGTGGTCCAAAACATGAAGGGCCACATTAGGGTCTGAGAAAAACTTCACGGGCCGCATAGTGAGAAATGATAACGCGTTGCTGAAAGTAGAAACGTTGTTAAATAAAAACTTAACTAGGTTGTGATTTTGAACTTCTTTTCTATAGCTTTCGATCTGTTTTAGCTACATTCTTACTGTTCGCAAGCTATCAACATTATCAAATCTTGTCGCTGACAAAATACAGTTGCAATGAAAGGACTGAGTTTGCTGTTCTGATCGACTTAATGTTTTGCTGCACGCCTAACTCACTTTTTAATCTCTGCTTGCGACTCAAAAAGTGATTTTCAGCTAGAAAAAATATACGATACATAAACACGTCAACAAATTAGCAAACCAAATTAATTTATTGTTTTTTGCTTTTGCATATAGTGTCGATCTCTGGTTTAAATTCAGTGGTCGACAGACGTAAGCAGGCATCCAGGGTTTCATCAGCCATTCTGTTCCGTGTGTCGCTTTTTAATCGTTTCATAACGGAGAAAGTGCCTTCATAACGGAGAAAGTGCTAGCAACAAAAGCAAAATATCAACGCACGTTTATGTCGTCACAAACCGACATTGTTCCCTCATAGTTACCTATTGACCCGATTATGCCCAACTTATTTAGGGTTGTGGCGAATGTAATGTATTTATAAAATGTAGGTGTATTTTTAAACCTTGGATTTAGCACTGATAATTCCGGCATGCACAAAGTGTTCGCGAGGGTTTGGGCCACCCTGGAAAAGGTAGTAAGAACGTTTTTGAGATAAACTCCGTTATTTGTGCGCCACATGTTGCCAACGTTCTCACTTTGGGAACAACGTATAAATTTAATTATGTGAAAAAAAATCTTAAATATAACAAAACAAATGGTAGGGGAAACAAGTTATTAGTAATAATCTCACATAAAACATGCAAACATTTCGAAAAAAAGTTTGATTTGTGTTTTCGAGAAGCTCTTTTTTTTCGAAAGATAAAAAATGTGATTTTTGACTAAATCCATCGCTTTCATAAAGAAACATTTTTGCAAATACTATTTTTGCAACAAATGCATCTGAAACAATAATCATTCAACAACAATATCAAAAACAGAAAATTTTAAAATGAAGTCTGTGTAAAGCTGTGCGCCACTTCAACCCCATGTTCCCATTTTGGGAACGTTGGCGTGTAAAGGGCAAGCAAAAATATTCAGTGACATACCGTATTGTAGATTGAAAGATGTTATAGAATATCAGGGATATTCCTGTAGTATACCTACCTAAATTAGTCTGATATTATCTTTGATCTACAGTAGGTTCACGTAATTTAACTGATCTAGCCTTCTTTATTTTCTCTACCGTAGCTCGAATATCGTTCTGTTGCATTCAACTAACTTAAGGCCATGTTGTAGTCAACTAACTACGCAATACAAAAAAAATACATAAAAAAGCAATGTTTTCCTCACGGCCGTTTCAAATAATGTATTTGATTGAAAAAGGGGTTGGACATCCACCGCAAGGTAAAGCTTAAAACCTCATCCTTGCATATGTCATGACAAAATTGAGATTGCAACCCAAGCTGCAAGACGTTTTTGCAAAGATTTAGGATACTCACTTTAAATGTTACTTAACATTGTAGCAAACTAATAGGTTCAAGGTAACCAAAAAACATGCAACTGAATATTTTAGAGATTTCTGTTTTCTTTTGGTTTTTTACACACACAGTAAACTTTGTTTCGACAGACTCAAATCTTAACTTATTTGAACACCCAAATTGTTTATTGAACTGTTGAATAACGACTGATTTGAATTGAGCTCAGTGCTTTGGAATTGTGCTGAATGCTGTGGTATACTCCAAACTAAGAATGCGTGATTACACGGCTGCAAGGTGGTCTAAAATTTGGATGGAAAACGACAGATCGGCATAATTTTATAGACAGAGACTATATTTACCACATATAGTTAAAAAGATAAAAAAGTTAAAAAGGGGTTTTTCATTTTTTTTTTTATAGAGCCTTCTTGATAAAGCTTCTGCCTATCAAATAAAACTTCTGCCTATCTATCCGAATTTTATGCCACCTGGCAACCATGCTTGATTATATATTTTATTAATACGTATAATGAATACTATTGGTACATAGCTACCTAGGTGATGAGAAAAATATTTCAAACTTCAATGAATCATACACGAAAACTAATTGGTATAGTTTATTTGCTGTTTGGGAACACATGCAAAGCGTAAAGAAAATACGCAAAAAATTTTCAAAAGAAATTAGAAAGTCATCTTGTTGCGTAAGAGTTGCCGTTTTTTTATAACTTTAGTTTGAGTCGCCATTGACATTGGTTGAAAAACTCAAAAAGAATTTCTAAATTGGCATAGCACAAACTCAAATTAGACCAAACCAATTTACAACTTTGCAATATTTTGTGAAAAACAAAACCTGATTCGGTTAAAACTCGATGTTATCAATTATTAAGGAGATTTAAAATGATTTCGTTTTTTTCTTTTGATTTACAGAAAAATGTTCTTCATATGGGTTATATAAGGAGCAGTGGAGTAGGTTTTTAAGTAATTAATTTAAATTTTGTTCATGGAAAGCAAGTTTGTAGCAAAGAGTAAAATAATTGTTAAATTGGTGACTGACCCTTTTAATGTGGCTGGAACAGGGGAGATGCGCGTCGCTTAACTTTTTTTACACTAAGCACACTTAGGCTATTCATTGAAAAAACTGAATTCTGAATGTAGCCCAATATAGAGTAAACAAGAAAAATTTCCCCAAACAAAATGAGATTTGCTATTTTTCGAAACATTTTAATTATAAATACGTTTAAGCGTGTATACACTTTGTGACTAATCTTTCAACGGCATTCAAACTTAATAATTTACCGAGCTTTCTGAGCTCGATTTGGAATATATTTCGAACAGCCAGACTGGAGCTATAAACAACAAACGCGTGTAGAACAACGGAAAATTTGGCTACAATGAAAACATTGAAATGCAAATTGACAAACAGAAACGATTAAAAAAACGAAATTATTTCACGAAACAACCAGGTTTTGAAAGCTGCTACGCGTTATTGCTCACATGCTTGAGAAAATGCATCTATTTTTAATTGATATACAGTAGAATTCGCCTATAACGGCTTCGTTTATAACGTCAATTCGCCTATTACGTCACATTTCGTTCGGTCCAGGCAGAATTCCTATCTTTTACATACATTGTAGTTCGGCTACAACAGCATCGCCTATAACGTCAATTCGCATGTAACAGCACCCTTTATTGGTCCCCAGACGTATTTTGTTCGTTTATAACGTCACTTCAAGCCATCACCTTCACCACGAACGGTCAGTCTTTTAATCCAGTTAGCGCTGCTGCTTGCAAAATGTCTTCCCTTTATTTTGCTACGTCGTTCGCAGCAGAGACTTTAACTGAATTAACTTTTTCCCCGCGTGAAAAACTATCACGTGTAAAAAGCAGCTCTACAGCTGTGTCAAATCCGTGTCAAAACCGAAACAGCTCAATTTCAATGCCTTTTTTGCTAATAAACAATGAACTTTTCTACTACTGTATGTAACGAGCTGTATTGCGCAAATTTCCTGTACCTTTCGCTGTAGGTTATTTTTTTTAAACAATTTCTTTGTTTAGTACTGTATTTTCTGCGTGCCTTTTGTCAGTTTGGTGGTGCACAGTAACCCTGATTGGATTATACACCTCTTTCTTTAATCAAAAAACAGTTGTGGAATAGTTTGCGTTAGTTCGTCTATAACGTCAATTCTGTTATAACGTCAGTTTTTGCAAATCCCCTAGAGGTGCCGTTATAGGCGAATTCTACTGTATATAGAAAATACAAGCTGTCCTTCAAATATCAATTTTTCAATACACATATGGAAATCTGCAATAGTTTAGTTGGTGCTACGTTTGAATCTTGGAAAATTTAAATTTAATACTAAAATTTGTTGGAATAAAAGCTTGTTTTTTGAGTAATTTGCTACTAAAATTTTATTTTACATGAAACAGTGTAATTAAAGAGTTATTAATTCAAACATAATCACAGCATAAATCAAACGTAACAGGATAACTTGTTTCTCTGCGCTCTTACGTTGGGATGACATACAAAACAACACAGATAATGGTTGAATGAAACTGTCCTCAGAATAAAAACGTTTCATAAAGTGTACACTGTACAGTAGTATTTTAGTCTGAATAGAATATAAAGTGTAAGAAAGAGTTTTAACCCTTTGAAGGTTGGGGGGGGGGCTGTCAATTCAACTTTTTTGTATCAACAGTTGTATCTCTAAAACCACTGAGGCTGCGACTACGAGATTTCTTGACTTTTCCTTACTTTTATTCACCTCTATTGAGCTGAAATTTTGAGCGAATAAAGGTTATAAATTAAGAGATATAAGGCATTTCTCAGCACATCCTCTGAAATATTTCATATTCTATTGTTCAAAATTTTCCCACCAGCTGGATGAAAGCAATTAATTTGGCCCATGTCTCGTTAATCAAATGATTTAAATTGAGATTATGTAAAAAAAAATTTAATCACAACATTGCAATGCATGTTTTTCATTACTCTATAAAAAAATACCAAATAATTCAAACGTCATAAGTCACATCAACATTTCAACGTATATAAGCAGTTCTAAAATTTACATAGTTTTAATTTTCGGATATGCTCTGCGTGAATAGTTTTACAAAGTGAATCCCAAATTTTGAAACCGTGCCTTAAAAAATAACAGAGATATCACTCCTAAAGCATAAGAAGAATCGACAGCCCCCCCCCAAACTGAGCAAGACTCCAGGAGCCCAACCGCCTAAGGGTTAATGGAACTTTAAACAACGACAGTACATTGTGTTTCGTGCAAAATATTGGCAAATGCACAGGGACTACAAACACAATTGTAAAATCACTTTTGCTAACAAGTAAGATCCAACGCAGTTTGCTGCTGCAGTGCATATTATACCTTACAATATACTGTATTTACCAGAGAATTACTGCAGAAACTTTTAGGACTACTGTAGTATAAATATTGCACAAATCTATGAATTAGCAAAAAAGAACAGTAAAAAGTTAACACTATTTAGACAATGAACGCTAAAATTGTAGCAATATTGATGCATAATAACCGATTGAAAACTATTCACTGGGTCAAATCTCAAGTGGCAACACTAAAGTACAAAATAGATTTAACTAAAGTATCAACAATGAAGATGAAAACAAAGTAGCTTTAGAAACCATTACTCAATCATTTGCAACTACGATGCCAGTAGCTACTTCAAAAATATCTCTCAATTTAGCACAAAATTTGTAGCATGACGGTTTTGTTACCTGTTTTGTTAATTATTATATCAGATATCTCAAAACTAACTGCTAAAAAAAAGAAGCAAAACACTTACCGCAAAAGACGAATAGTATTTTTCTTCTTGATAATTTTCTCAGCAATGCTAAACCATCTTTTACGCACAGTTTTGGTTACCTCTTTCGATTTTTGTATCCAAAACCATCCCTAGCCTAACACAGGAACGTAACTACGGAGGGGTTTGAGGAGAAATCGCTCCCACATTTTTTACGTTGCCCCTCCCCCCAAAAATATGTTTGAATACTACAGTATTACAACGTTTTAATACCATTGTCAAGATAAATTTCACTACAGTGGGTAAGTTGTTGGAATAAGATATGTCATAATAAAATCATGCAACATAGCAAAGCACATCTCTTTAAAGAAGCATTTGTTTCCTCAGCAAAGCGCTAGCTATCTTGTTGAGTAAGATACCTCGCTAGCATCAAAACGATTAAAACGGGCGATCACAACTCTAATTTAAACATTAGAAGCAGAAGAACGGCGTTTAAGTAAAATGGATATATTGCCACTGCGCTGACTGAACTGTTCAAGTTACAGTGCAAATGAAAGACATTTTTCATTGAATGCCTGGCTCGCAATAAACTTACCGCAAAAGTAAAATAATATTTACAGAACAATTTTAACCGGCGATGATGGTTTTGCAAATTACTGTAATCAATCAATAAAATGCTAATTGACGAAAATACTACTTCTCAGGGCAATACAACGATTAAGCAAAAATGTAATGGAAAAAAAGTGTTGGTCTTTGTGGCAGTGCAATCAAGGACATATGCCATTGCCATGCTACCCCAGTGACAGTTGAAGTTGCTACGTGTTCAACTCTGTGGAGTTATGCCAACTTTTCTTGGTTCAATGGGGTGTTGGTATTAAGGGGGTGTAGGGAAAGACGGGGCAAAGCGGGACGCGGGTAAAGCAAGACATCGCGATTTCTCACGTTTTGTATTCTTTGGTTCCCATTAACCGGAAGCACTAGTTAGGCAACTATAAACTGTATTTGCTGTGAAAAAATGGCGACTGGGAGAGCACAACGCGTGTCGTGAGGAAGCAAAATGTGTTTTGGCATGGTTTGTTATAAGAAAGAGATGGAAAAGTAGCTACCACATTCGTTAGCATAAGCGAATTTGTTGGTAGCTTTGCTTTTATCTTAGACATTGAGACAGTATTTGTTGGTAACAAAAGCAACTTTTACCTAAAACTTTACAGGTTTCAGCAAAAATGTTATTTTCTAAAGGCTATACTTTGGAGCAAAGTGGGACAGCTGTATTAGGGCAAAGTGGAACAGTGCATTAGGGCAATATGAGACTCTAAAAGTCTAGATTGTATCTGTGGTTCTTCTGTTGATTGAATTTTTGTTTATAACTCTTTTAGCCTTCCAGATTGTAAAATATTTATCAGCATTCATTTATATTGTACAGGTGGGCCTACACAATTTAATTCTGACAATGGTTCGTCGCTATAAGAGAAAAACTGAAATAAGTAAATGAACGGATAGGCTATCAATATTAAGAATGGAATAGAAGATGTGAAAAGCAAGAAGTTGTCTTTGAGAGAAGCGGCTAAACGTACCAAATCATGCAAAAATGAAGTGTCCCAAGGCTGGGTCAAAGCGGGACATTTAAAAAAAAATCTTTTTTGATTTGTACTATAACAGTAGAAAGATTTCGCTTGATCTTCGAACGGAATATGTTGACCAACTAACGCTTTCAATTAAAAAAGAAATTAACTAAATCCAACCATCACTGTTGCTGAAATTACGTTTTTACGAAAAGTGTCCCACTTTGCCTCGTCTTCCTCTACTTTTGCATTTAGAATTTATTCTCATCTTGGACACGTTAGTGAGAAAAACAATAAGGCAAGATTGGAATTGTTTCAAACGTAATTTTATAATCCTGCACAAGAATATGGCTTGGAAAGTAACAGCATCTTTAAATCTTCTATACTTCATTGTAACGCCGCACAGGTAGAGCAAATAGTTTTTCTTTGCATATTCTCTGTCTTTCTCAGTTTCTTTGTCATTTCATCTTTCTGTTAAATTGAACTTTTAACTGCAGACGTCAGGGCATCCTTTTTTATGCCACTAATTCTGTGGCAGCGGTTTTCGTCGTTGCAAATGACTATACTGTATTTGGCATTTACTGAATGATGCAAAAAATCTGTACAAATAATTTCCTTTTTTTTCTGAGAAAAGTGATGAGTCACAACGTTTACACAACGTTATAGTTTAGTAACTTGCAAGAAATCCTTTCTTTGCCAGATGTGCCTGTATTGTGAAAAGAAATTTATATTGAAACAGGGATGATTTTAAATATTGTTTGCAATGTATTGAAATAATTTTTCAGAAGAATATGTTTCTTGGGTTATAGCCTTGTTAGGGCTTGAAACAAAGTTTGATAAACTGTTCTTATGCCCAAGCGGATTATATTGCGGTACTTGATTTGCTTTTAGAGTAAGAGACATTTTTGTTTTTGGTCGTTTTTGCTGGATTATTTAGTTCCATTACAGAAAACTTCGAAGAGCCATCCCTGCTGGAGAAGACGCTCATCAGTGGATGGAACCAAAACTCAAACATGTCACGTCGTCTGATGCAAATCAAATAGAAGACAAGGATTCCCTGAAGCAACAAAAAAATGAACTTTGTAGATGTGATGCTTTTAACATGAAGCCTACTGCACTAGGCTAGTTGCGACATGCATGATTAGGTTGGTTAGCCTTCTGTACAAGTGTACAAGCAATACAAGCATATATTGATAGGCTATTGTGTCGTGTAGTTAGTATTTGCTTTCTAATCCATAATCATTTAATTGATAATCTGTAAAAAATTGTTCGAGTTTAATATAAGTTTGTCCCTGTATCAAAAGAGAGGTATTAAAATTAAGCATGACTACGCCTTAGTGCATCGTTGCCATTGTCCATGGGCATCTTTCACCACAAGAAAGTAAAATACTATATTATTCGAAGAGAGCCTGAAGAAAATGCTCAACATATTCTAGTACATTTTACTTGTTATTATAACACTGTAGTAGGCTACATGATTTACATGATAACCACAATGTGCCATTATTGTCTATTTTACTTAGGTACGGGAAAAATTAAGGTTACAACTTCTATTCAAAAAATACAAAAGCTGAATTGAATTTATATAAAATATAAAACTTAATGAAGTTAAATTATTGTAAGATTTAATGCAAATTTATGATTTTATGATTAAAGCCGCAATTGGTCTGAGTCCTTTGTAATCATCAACCACCACTGAAAGCATGCTAACTCGCAAACTTTACATATTATCACAACGGTCGATAAAGTAGCGATATCCAGTCGCAAGCGGTGTTTGGAATTTGGGTTTATTAAGCAGTTATGTTGAGGCCAAACACCTGCCTGCTGTGTCATTCTTAGTATAAAGAGATGGTTTGTAATCGTAAGCTATACATCATATTGATTGTAAAATAGCCATATCCAGCATTGCTACACGGCTATTGTCATCGCCATACTGGTGTAGGGGAAGGGAAGGTAATTTGATACACTTTTAACATTTTTTCCTGGTAATCAAAAATTACGTGACACAAACTATTGATTTTAAGCTAAAATGAAAGTCTAATCCCTTACACACTTTTTAAAAACATTTTCACTTTTCTATTTTTGTTACTTTTTTTTAATATAAATTTTAAAAAGGTCACTCTAATATATCAATTTACCTTCCACGGAAGGTAAATTGATACACCTGGAAGGTAATTTGTTACAGTAAAACTAACACAGAAATCCCCTTTGACAGCAAAGCAATAAATGAAAATTTAATATGTGGTTGACATGCTTGGGTGCAAAGATGACTGTTAAGGTCCATGTGTGCCGCGAAGCTTTTGCAGCGGGATGGACATGGCAAGGATGATTGGCTGGAGTTCTTATTCAAGGGGGTGCTTTACGCTGTTCTCATTTTACGCTTTTGACAGCAGATAGCGTGTAGGCCTACGAAAGCGTATATAATAGTTGTTTCCCAAAGTTACAGCTTTAGTTAAAGAGGAACAACTTATTTAAATCAATTAAATCAATGACAACATTTCTTACAGTCAAATAAAGAATTTGATAGCCTACCATACCTCTGGTAGTGGCTGTTATCACTGTGAAAGTTGGTTGTTTAAAGAAAAACGCCACACTTTGCACATTGGTAAGTAGGCTACTGTATGTGTTTTTTATCATCACTGCATGCAACTTTGTCAGTGTGTGTCCTTGCTAATTTTGTCACCAACCATCACTGACGCATCGCATACTTAAACATTTTCTTCTTGAATGAGTCACACCGAAAAAGGTTTGAGAATTTTAGAATCAAATCAAACAGACTAACAAGTGTCATTTCACATTGACTGCAACAGCCTGCAGTGAATCTATGGCAGCAAAAAAAACAAAAAAGTTTCTTCTTAAGGTACGTGTCTCAAGACAACCTCCAACAACAAATTACTCACTTGGAGTGACGTGAAAAGTACAAAGATCCAGCTGAAAATTTTCTGAAATGCTGGTTCCGGTGTGATGAGTAGAAATAAGCCAACAATCCATGAGAGACCAAGTGTGATAGACATGGTAACAACCATAAAGAGCTGCTTTGCCTTACTTTTCTTCAATGCCGTTGACCTTATCTGAACGATTAAGGAAGATCAAAATCTAACTTTTAACAAGATAACTTATTCAAGTAGGCTATTCAAGCATTGTCAGTTTTCAAATCATAAAGAATACATTTTGTCTTCTTTTTACAAATGAAGATCAATTAATATCTTGATAAACATTTTTCTACTGGAAACATTTTTTCGTTTGGACTACTAAAATACCAAGCTGTAAATATTTAGACTCCGGTTCTCTTACACAGAAAATAAATATTACCGTAAGTAAAAAAGTTATAGGGCTAAAGTTTGGTAGGCCTATACGAAAAATATAGATAAGCCTAAAGTTGAGCCACATTCAGTTGCGTTGTGGTAACATACCTCCAATCGCTTAAAAATGACTTTCTTTGCAATGACAATAACCACGATCAAATTATTTGCCATAATAATACAAATAATAGCAAAAAACGATGATAAAAGAGTTGTTCTATCCAACCAACACATATTATCAGCCACATAGTAAGACCTCCATCGCACGGGTGTTAAAGTTCCAGCTATAAAGTAGACAATCGATTTAGTCAAGCTGCAATAAACAAAAGAATATTAAACTAAACCAATTGAAGAAAACGGTAATTTGACTGTACGCTTGCAATTGAACTATTATCTTCATTTTGCGGTTCAGGCAAGGGCAGATACAGTGCTGTGTGAAGGGGGGCCAAGGGGCCAACCATCGCAAGGGGCCCACAGATAACAGACTTTTATGTTTCGCTAACAATGTGTTTTCTGTGCTGTTTTAAACTTTCATTCTGATAGGTGTGTGGTTCGGCCAATCTTTTTTTGTAAATTGTTTGGTGCAGAGTCACTTGTAGTAAACTACTGATTGAAATGGAACGATCATGTGTTGGTAATGTTAGCAAGACAGATGATGGTACAGCGTTAGTTAGTGGTTTTAGTATGCATGTTCTTCGCTCTCAGTATTCTCTGGTATTTTTTTTGATCTGTGATCAGTGGTGTTAGAAGTGTGGTTGCGTTGTCAGTTAATATTTTTTCAGTTAATTGTCTTTCGGTTCTTCACTTGATGTTTGTGGTTTGGTACAATGTTAGTAGTTAGGTTTAGAATGTATGTTCTTTGCTTTGAGTTTTCTTTAGGTTTATTGTGCATGAGCTTACAATGGAGTGGTTGAAACCTACTTGACAAAATAACCTAATAACCACTTCGTAAAAGTGTTGAAATGTTCTTTTTGTTAAAGCCAATTTTTGTTGCCCCTCCAAAGTGTTTTGCTTTGTTACGCTTAAGTATTTAAAAATAATAGGTTAGCAAAATTTCAAATAACTGTAATTTTAGGGAAAATTCGTTTTCAAATGGAGCTGAGCAAATTAAATCTCGTATTTGTCAATTTTCGTCCGATTAAAAAAAAGATAAGTTAAATTAATGAGCATGCCAAATTTTCATGCTAGCTTTTACTGTGTGATGTGCGTTCTGGGTTGAATGATCCCTATGTTCATGACCATTGCTAGTATTTTTTATTAAAAATCTTGCTTTTGGTTTTCATTCCAAGCAAAGGACGTGTAGCTATGACACAACGAACCTGTGTTTGCTATCACTTAGCCAAGCCTACATTTCTACATTTGTGCTGTTTTTCAAACTGGCCAGGGAGTCTAAAATAAACCACCTTTTCACATCGATGCAGTGAAAATACACACTATATTATCAGAGATCTTGCCTGTAGGAGGCTCAAATTTATTTTGTCCCCTGGACCAATAAAGGTCTTAACACAGCTATGGGGGAATATCATATTATTACCTCTCCTTTAAAATTTTCAAACTTTAATACGATTTAAGTTGTTTTTTGAAAAACGGAAACTTTGTGCTTTTTTTAACCAACAGTTAAGAGATTTTAGGTGTTGTTTTACGATTGCAGTAAAGGTGTATAAAACTAGTAGCATAAATTAATTTAACAGTTTTAGTAAGTCTTGTTCATGCAGAGGTTGACATGGAAATTACTGTCCTACTCAGTTACATAACTATGCAAATCAAGCGCTATTTTTAACCAAGGTTGTTCAATCGTGGAGTCGGAAAGATTTTGACGTGTCCAGAGTCAGAGTTGTCAATACAAAACAATTAACAATAAAGTAACATTTTTGTTTAAAATCATTCTTCAAAACAGTGTGTCTTGTTCATCGTATTACTGTAAAACTTTCCAAGAAAATAAAAGTATATGTTAGGGTTAGTTTTTATATGTATATGTTTAGTTAAGTCTATGTTCTTGTTAGTTTTTGTGTACGTCGTCGTTTCAGTTTCGATCACAACTTAATGAAAAATAAATAAAAAATCTGGAAAACACTGCAGCTGGAGAAGGCCGGTTTAAATCAGGCAATCGGAGTCGTATATGATTCACCCGACTCCACAGCCCTGCTTTTAACTAACCCTACCAAACCTTAAAGACAAAGCCATAAAATAATTTATAACAACTTACGATCAGCACAAAATTGTTCATTTTTAGAGGGGTCAAAATGCCCAAAAGTAAGTGCAGCAGAAACTGCAATGATTAGAGCAGGAATTCCATATGCGGCAACACTTGCCTTTATCATGTAATGTTCAGAAGATCCGGGAAACACCTAAATCAGCAAAAAAAATAGTAATGAAACTTCACATAGGCAAATTAATTGACACACAACAATCTGCAAACGAATACTACAAGATCAAACAGTAATGATATTATTTTCTACCAAAGACAGGCAAGACACAACAATAAAACAGGGTTGAGCATTACAACAGTATATTACATATTTATAAATAGTTCAACATTAAAACGTTTTTGGCTTAACTTAAGCCCTCATCAGGAATCTGCAAATAGGCTATTTATAAAATACAATAAATTTCACTTCTTGACAGTAACTACCGTAGCTAACTAACTAAACAACTAACTAAAAGCATCGAGAAACACGCAACGATTAAAAGCAATAGAGTGGAAAACATACAGACAGACGAAAAAGAAATTACATTAAGAAAAGGCAACTGCGTGACTAACTTACAAATGAATTTGCACCACGGGATACGTGATCAGGCGCGGATCTAGGAGTTTTTTTTGGGGGGGGCCAGAAAATTTGAAAATGAATTAAAAAGTAATAAAGATAAAACAGATATGAACAATCAGTGGCGGGGGGTCTGGGGGGCCTCCCCCAGAAAATTTTGAAAAATTACTTTGAATTTGGTGCATTCTGAGAGCATTTTCAACAAAAATATGGGTATCAATATTCCTGTAAAATGGTGCTGTCCGGTGGCATAGCAAAAGGATAAGATCATGTTTTCTTCGGCATTTTTTCGGTAATAAAGCTAAGTCTCTATGTTTTCTTGTTGCTAATTCCTGGCTGAGATGTTTGGTATTGGCAAAACTTGCTCTTTCAATGCAGTTTCGCTTAAAATTAGGCAAACTTTGTTTTAGAGACATAGAGACTGAAAGCATCATTTTCAATATCGTGACGTCACACGCGTGCCAAAGGGGGGTTGTAAGTCCGCTGTGGGACTAATATCAATTGTTTAGAAGCATATCAAACCATTCAACAACTTCTCACAAAATTTCGGGGGGGGCCCCTTGGGCCCCCCCCATAAATCCGCGCCTGTACGTGATACACTAGTAAATGTTGAGAAGAATGGAGGCGCCTCCCGCAAATAATTGTTTGTTTAAATTTGGGTTGTAGCGTTTGATTAAAAGTGCTTCCTGAATTTTTGTGTCAAATTGGGATTTGCCTTTGCGTAAAATTTTAAATGAGTCAGTAGAGAATTTTCGATCTGGCAAAAAGAACAATCCATGATATGGTCTTTGATGGCACTTTTCTTTAAGTCTCTAAAGTTTAGATGCTCCCGTACTCTCGTGGTCAAATGTCTGGTGGACATACCAATGTACGTCAATGCCGAATCACACGGACATGTAAAACTGTATACGACATTTGAGCAGAGAGACGAAGGCGTCTGGGACTTTAGTTGAAAATACGAACTAATTTTAAATGCTTTATAAATAAGAAAAACGTCCACATCAAATTTTTTTATTTTTTATTTTTATTTATTTTTTTTCATTTAAGTTAAGCCGAAAACGTTTGAATGTTGAACTATTTGTAAATATGTAATATACTATTGTAATGCTCAACCCTGTGTTATTGTTGTGTCTTGCCTGTCTTTGGTATAAAAAAGCAAACTCTTTCCCGAAACTGTATTATTTTTTGTCTGAGCAATGGAACAACGTACTCACTACTACTCAGATACATTTCTATTCCGTCGTACCAAAAGAACTGAAAAGGTTGCAGGTATGCGACACTTCAATTGCATTGTAACTAGAACTTATGCAAAGTGTGAGAACTTATGCTTGGAACTTATACAAAGTGTTATATTAGAGCTATACTTTTATGAAAACGTTTTTTTGTTTTGTTTTTATCACAGTACGGTATTAAAAGGTAAGTTACTGGATCATTTCGCGATAAAGGTCTACATTAGACAAGTTTTTATAACAACGTACATCAACTGCTAATTTTTGTTATACATAAAATGATATTGATTTCCATGTAAGGCAAGTATTAACCTTTTTTGGTCTTGACAAGAAAGAACATCTTGCTTTATGTAACACCAAAGCAAGCTAGTGACTAACCATGCTATATAGTACACTCACCATGACCAAAGACTTGTATAGCTTCCAGCTGTACAAGGCCATCCAAATGAAGCTCACAAGAAAGGTGTAGTGAAGTAATACTGTCACAACAGCACAAGATGTGAAGTTTTGAACAGCATTATCAAGTCCGGCCAGAAATATCACGTATGCTACGATAAGGTTGGAGAAAATGTGGATCTGAATCTTTGTCGCTATATGTGACCTTAGTTTTCTGCAAATTGTAAAATATTGTTTTTACGCAGAAGGTAACCCAACAATAGACCTACTGCAATAGAAGCACCCAAAATATATGGTCTAAAAATTACAAATTACAGCAATAGAATTGCTTTGGTAATCAATTTTGTTGATAAGTTGTGCATTGGGTTATAATGGTTAGATAATTTGCAATAGAAGTACCCAAAATATATGTGGTCTAAAAACTGCAAATTAGGCTACAGCAATAGAATTGTTTTAATAATCAATTTTGTTGATAAGCTGTGCATTGGGTTATAGTGATTAGAAAATTAGTGTGAAACTTCATGCTTTAGATAAAACTATTTTGATCGGTGGATACTTTTTCTGAATGCACAGAGCGTAAAAAAGATTTGATGCAATGTTGAGCTGAATTCTCTGTAGGCCTGTGCAATAGCCAAGACTCCTGCCTGCTCAAATTTCATTTTGTCTCCCTCGGAATAAGATCTTCTAAAGCCTTCGAGAATTAAACTTCACCTCAAAAATGTTTTTGTTCAACCGCTTGGTCCCTTCGAAATAAAATAACTCCCGCGTCACTGACTGGTAACAGTAGAATTCTAATGTTGTTAAAAATTACATCAATGTTTTCCCTTTAATAGAGTTTCTTTCAACATGCTCTTTACAAGAAGTAGTGTGAATTGATGATACAAATATATATTTTTATTTGTTTATTGGTGAAAAATTGCATATAATTTTACAATGTTCTTGGAGCCGTGTTTTTCAAATCAATTTTGCTAAGGTCCAAAATTCAATGTTTATTTGAGACTTTTCTTTGCAGCCATCTTGCAATCTTGCCATGCTTTTAGCTTCTGTACAATTCCACTGCAATCAAAGGTTTTGCTGCCCAAAATCAATCCATCAATGGCTCAAATTTGAATTGATAACCACACAGCCAATGAGTCAAGAACCACTTTCTTTCAACGGTTTACTTGTAACAAGTACTGTAACTAGGCCTACTAGTAACGACTCACTCTAACGACTTACTTGTTCAACGAATAAAGAATCACAGTTGCCGTGAGTGCAATTACTGTCAGTATGCAGCCGACTTTGCCAAAAATGTTCAGTACTATGTCAGCAGGCTTCTTGTAAATGTTCTGCAAGAAATGGAAATCGGTCTGTGGTCTGTTGTTGATGTACCGTAAATAGATACCAGGCCAGACAAATGTATTTCGTTTAGCAACGGTAAGTGCACTTACCAAAAGTAGAGCAAAGTTGGTGGTATGTTTATACTTGCACACTGGAGGTTCGCCTTCAGAAAGGATTACACACGAACCTTTGTCAGACCAACTTGATGTGTTGAAATCCCAAAAAATGCACTTTTTTTCTTGTTGTTCATTCTGAAAAAAAAATGTATTTCTACTGTGGTAACATACTGTAGGTTAGAGTTATGAAGCCAGACAAAGAACATTTGACTCGGTTATTACAGGAGCTTTTACTGACGTTCGAAAGGAGGGGGGTTCGACACAGCTCCAGAGCGCGCGGCTGTCTCGCAAAGACACTTGGAAATTGGCATGCCTAAATAATAAGAGCAGTTGACTCCAAGACTATGCAATATGCATCCCTTCGCTGCTTCCTGTTGTATTGCATCTATGATTGCAGTGTAGGCCTACTGTATTTTGTCGCAATGGGTAGAAAATAAGACATGATCATTATTACTCGGAGCTCAATGGAAACACTTCATAATGCTGTTGTAGCGATCGATTATTTCATCATATAAGTTTCCCTTTTTTTTACTATTGTAAACTAGTTTAACCTAAATTTATTTCCTAAACATTCTGTAATTTTCCATGTAAACTGCTCCCGAAGTAAATAGAAAAAAGGGAACAGAAAATAAAAGGGTTGGTTCGCCCTTTGACGAAAGCTCACATCAAACCAGCTCAGTCGGACCAGCTCAGCTCACCTGAGAAAACGTTAAATTGATTGAGATAAAATGTAATAATTTGTGATTATGTTTCCCTGTTCTGTAATTTCACTATTCTGTAACGTTTAAATTCAATTTGTGTTAGAGACCTACAATATTATATGAACACCTTCTGATAACTTAAAATTATAACTCGAATAACAATTGTGTGGAAATTAGTTCATGGAGTCAGGTAGCCAAATGAGATAAATAGAACTTTCATCAAGCAGTTAGACAGCCTTAATCTCAATTCAAATTATAAACAAACCATTCTTATACTTAAATATAAACTATGCTTATACGTTAACAATAGACTTAAAATAATTGTTACCACACTGTACATGAAAAATTAGTGTTTGTCGTAAACACTTCTTAACTAAATTTATGACGTTCACGTCTTCAAAAATATGTATGGGATTGACCAGCAATAAAATAGCAGGAAGTATTGAATGTAACTGCAGACACCATTTCAGTTTATTCGCCTTGTCAGTCGCAGTACACGACAGTAAACATCAGTAAAGGCTTTGCCATGCTCCGGGTAAAACTACGTAAAAACTCAATAAACAAACAACCAAACTCTCCGAAACTATACTAGGAGCAGTTATTGTCAAACTCCCAATTACAATCCGACTACAACGTAGAAGTCAAGAACAGGTACGCTGCCCTGTGTGACTCAATTATGAGTTAAGAAAGCTCGGGCGACTTGTCTTCAAAATGGACAGCTCTTTTGTACTGCCATCACAGAATCGGTCGAAGTAGTTATATCGCACAAACCAAAAGCTGCCAATCAAGAATAGATGACTGATGAAGTTCTAAAGTTCATAGATAAGAGAAGAGATTCGAAGAAAGATCTAAGAAATTTCAACTCACTAAATAAGAAAATAAAAATTCGATGTAAGCAACTGACAGAACGATGGTGGAACCAACAGTGTGACGAGGTTAAGCGTAGACCATCCATTGCTCACATCCAAGTGAAAAAGATTCAAAAGAACTCTGTGCACTCTTGCATAGGCTGAATCAAAGCCAAGAATGGTAACATCTTGTTGGAGAAAGATGATATCCTGAAGAGATGGGCCGAATATATCAGGAACTTGTTCGACGATGCTCGTGGAAGCAAACCAGCAATATCGAAAGAGATGGATGGTCCACCGACTATAGAAAGTGAAATACGTCATGGTATAAAGAAAGCCAAATTGAAAAAAGCTCCAGGACCTGACGCTGTACATGCAGAAACTCTTATGGCTCTAGACGATTTTGGTATAAAAAAGTTGTTTAAACTCGCAAATGAAATTTATGACAGAGGAAATATTCCGGAAGACCTTTTAAAATCGATCGTCATCACATTACCAAAGAAGTCCGGGGCGATCGATTCCTAACTACATCGCACAATCAGTAATGAGTCATGCCATCAAACATTTTCTGACCGTTTTACTCCATCGACTACGCAGATGTATCAATCCCGAAATCTCAAATGTGCCATGCGGGTCTGTGAAAGACAAAAGAACTAGAAACACCACATTTCTAATCAGGACACTTGCTGAGAGGTCGATAGAACACAAGAACACAGGGAAGACCTGTACTTCTGCTTTCTGGACTACAGTAAAGTTTTCGACCGTGTTAGACATGTACTCTTGATGCCCTTCTGTTCCTTTGACTGATTACTTTTGTTTAAACTTTACTATTACCAAGTAAATGTCACATTGTAACGGATCACTTTGCCAATACAATATCGGCAAAAAGTTTCACTATGAGGATATCACGAATATGCTTATAAACCTACTTCTTTTACAACGAAACTTTTTATACTCGCCTACATTGCAGATTTTTTTTTGTAGACCAGTTGACTGCAGTCGTTGTGAGTTGTGACTCTTCTGGGGGTCGGGCAGAGAGTTGATTCTTGCTTTGAACTTTGATAATGAAGAGAAAAAGTGGTGGTGGGGGTAAAATCGAACCAAGTACCTCGTCGAGGTTGCTGCCTTCCTAACTTTGGATCGCTGAGCTACACTGACGACGGCTAAACGTTCTCTTAATCTAGTTTCTGTAAGATGTTTCAAGAGCGCTTTCAATATTACGAGCATGTAGCACTCCGTCTGCTGCGGTGGCTTGCGGGTTGCATATACGCCTACGATTACAACTAAACGGGACGCTATTAACTGAATACCAGTATTGTCAACGACTTTACGTGACTTAAAAAAAAGCTTTTAACAATATGTTTATTTATCTAAGTTGTTTAATCATATCTAGTGTATCGTTTTTTTGTTTTTTTTTGTTAGTCTTACAAGGACTGGTGCGTTGCCTTCTGAAATGGCTTTGCCCGTGGTAGGATTTCTTTCAGGTTTTTTTTTATCCTACCATAGCTCTTTATGATGAGCTAACCATCAAGTGTGTTCCCCTCAAGACCATCAGCACTTTTGATAACTTACCAAGGTCGATTAATATAGCAACTGTCTTATTGGCTTGTTTTTGTTTTTTTTATTTTACTCTCGTATAAAATGTTAAAAGAAAAAAATCACCAATTTATTTTTCTCTCTTTTTTTTCTAATTTTAAAAAATTCTAATAAGGTGTTGCGACCGTGCCGCATTTTAAACTGATTGTCCTGTTTTAGTATCATGCACATTATAACGTCCGCGTTTTGTCGCTTCTATTTTTCTGGACCTCTGCTATGTTTGACATAATATTGTTTTTTCGTTGTAATGGTCAGAAATAAAAACAAACTGAACTGAACTTTTCTTATTACTTAAAATTCTTAAGGGTTAGGGTTAGGGTTAGGTTAAGCAGGCTAACTCGAGTATATGTTTAATCTTTACTTATTACTTAAATAATCAAAAATGCTTTACTTGAATGCAGGCTTAGCCGTAATATTGATAGAAGCGTTATTCTGCAATTGTTTCATTGTTTTCGCTTACCACAGTAGCAATGTCCTCGGTTTCCCTGGTGCCGTCGATTTGGCCGTATTCTGAAGTTTCATTTCTAAATGCGATTTTTATGGGATCCTTTAATTTATCCAATGTGGCGTTGGTCTCTATTTTGACCGATAGAATCTGGTAAACATAAGAAATACTTGGTGCATGACATTTCGATAATGTAGTTTAAATTATAAAGCTTTGGTAGAGAGTTTGCTTTGTTGAACCATAAACAGACAAAACAAAGTAACTTTTGCTGGTTTAACATTTTTTATTACAAAAAGATATAACATATCAAAATATTAACTCAAACGTTTTCGACACGTACGTAAGATTTAAGTACTTCCTGATGAGGATCTACGCACGTATGTCACCAAATTGTTAGCTCACAGCTTTATTCTATACTCCACAAGGTTCCAACAGTGTCTACCAAAGTTTTCAATAATGCCACCGACGCCATTTTAAACAAAACAAGCTGTTACTGTCAAACTGTTGCAGTTATGCTTTTGCCTAGACGTAATAAATAAGACTATAGGCTACCTATTCACCGTGGCCGGTCGTTTGGTCGGCAGACATTTGGTCGACAGTCATTTGGTCGACAGTCATTTGGTCGACAGACATTTGGTCGACAGGACGTTTGGTCGACAGACATTTGGTCGACAGACATTTGGTCGACAGGCATTTGGTCGACAAGACATTTGGTCGACAAGACATTTGGTCAACAAGACATTTGGTCGACAGACATTTAGGTTAGGGTTAGGGTTAGGGTTAGGGTTAGGTTAGGTTAGGTTAGGTTAGGTTAGGTTAGGTTAGGTTAGGTTAGGTTAGGTTAGGTTAGGTTAGGTTAAGTTAGGTTAAGGTTAGTTAACCCTAACCATAAAATGAATCGTTTTGTCGACCAAATGTCCAGTCGACCAAATGTCCTGTCGACCAAACGTCCCGTCGACCAAATGTCTGTCGACCAAATATCCTGTCGACCAAATGTCTGGTCGACCAAATGTCTGTCCACCAAACGTCCTGTCGACCAAATGTCTGTCGACCAAATGTCCTGTCGACCAAATGTCTGGTCGACCAAATGTCTGTCGACCAAATGTCCTGTCGACCAAATGTCTGGTCGACCAAATGTCTGTCGACCAAACGTCTTGTCGACCAAATATCTGTCGACCAAATGACTGTCGACCAAACGACCGGGTACCCTATTCACAGCGGCATCGCTGAATATTTGATAAACTTGATGAACATTGTTTTGTTCTTTAGCCTATGTAAAACAATAAAAAAATTCTTAAAATTTGAAGTATTTTTCTCAAGCTCCCAGTGGTGGCTAGGGGCGGATCCAGTAAGTGCCTTAGAAGGGGAGGGCGATTTCATCAGAACACAATGATATGGAAGTTTACATGTACATCAATCCTACCTTGAAAATACACCTTGAATAAAGTTAGTTTCGTTCATTTTAAGGGTGGACAATCGCCTCCCTGCATCCGATAATGTTTGTAACTGAAATATCGTTGGTCACGTGGCTTTATCTTAAAACCGTTAACCCTACCTTAATACGAGCTTTTTTTCATACGCGAAAAGCATGACACAGGCTATCTTAGCCCCGTGCTAATTAATCGCTAATAACGGGAGCTATGAAAATCACAGAGCCAAACTATTTTACAAGATGATAGCCATGTGTATTGTGCGTATAGAAATTAATTTTTTGTCCAACATATTTATTGAAATTAATTGTTGGAGATGAAAAGACTTCAGAAAGTCAGTTTCTATTCTATTGTACGTTCCCAAAAATAGCTTCAAAATTGAAATTTTGAATTATAACATAAAGTAGCCTAATGCTAAACTAAACAAAAAATTACGGCATTTTTGAGCGTTTTTACATCTCAAAGTAATTGCACTAACATTTATAATATTGCACTTACATTAAATTATATATATCTAGCATTGCACGAAAATGTCTAGCTATTTGAGACGAAATGCTTATTGTGAAGGGCAGGAAGGTAGAAAAATGACCAGTGTAGGTTTAAAAAATTCGAAAAAAATAAAAACTAAAAGTCAAGAAATTTCACATTTCTAGCATATTTCCTTCTGTGAAATATTTCATTACTAGAGTGGGGCGTCCTCATAAAACCCCGTGTCGCTACAGATAGGGTTAAAGCATAAAATGAAAATGCAATGCCGTGAAACCGGAGGTTGGACACTGCAGAAGACTGGGTACTGTTGAAGGATTTCTTTACGTGACTGGAGTGAGAGAATCCAATAGCCTATACGGTGTTGAAAGCAGGAACGAACGTTTATGTCCTTTTAGACGCAATGATTACATTGCCAAATTGCTGTATGTTCAGTGACCTATGCATATGCAGCAAAACATTGTGATCGCCTGTGGCAGTGCAATATGCCGTATTTGCATTTCTTATGCTACTGATCTGTGCTTAAAGGTTTAACGAAAATGTTAAGTTGTTTTCACTCAAAACTATTTAGTCGTTCCTGGAACACTTCAGCCCTTTTACGGAACTCCTAAGAGTTCCGTGGAATCCACTTTTAAAATCCCTGGATTAATGAACTAAAATGCAGACAACAATGATGGCGACCTATTGCAAACCGCAAGTATGAAAAACCTTTACGATCAGTCCAGAGTCAAAGTCGTTTTTGATCACAGCAAGTTTTTGTATGGCTGCAATAATCTCTTTTGTTACAATTACGATATTTAATGTACCTAACTGTACGTATTATCCCCACTGAGTTAAATGGAAATTTGTGAAAGGTAAGTTTATAACAAAATCGATCCAATGAGAAATATAAAAGTTGATGGCGTTTTTCCGCCCCTCTGCCTCCATCGGCAGGCTATGCTCTTGATCCTAAAGCTGTTTTTAATAAAGCATAGTAATCTCTAGTTGTCGTAAATTCTATGCAAAAACTGAATACTTCTTACCGAGCTAACGGTATCGTTTGATTTAAACATGCCATCATTGTAGTATATCATGAAAGTGACTTTCAGGTGATTCGGCCTGCTACTGCCGCTCAGAGCTTTGGCAACAGTGCTTTTAGGAATGGTAACTGTGAAAGGTGCCACATCAATCACTGCTGAAGGCTGTATAGGAAAATATAATTCTTCCACTATTTCTGGATTGGTACTTCCTGTAACCTAAACATGCAAATAAATAAGCTTGGTTCAAGTAAAACATACAGTAATGAATTAGCGAAATGACTAAATTATCTCAAAAGTTCACATTTTTGCATGCTCAATTGGATAAAATACGACGTTTTTTTTTCTTCCAACCCTCAATGCGAAAAAAAGAACTGTTGATAATAATGAGTTGGATAAACAAACATTTGTTTCTGGAACAAATGTGATACACTTCATGCACGCTGTAGGCAATTAAAGGGCACAAATAGCCTACTGGTTGTATTATTTTCTGTTTGCTGTTTGTTTTGGAATTTTACTAATAAAATTTCGCTTGAAATTTGGATTTGCTTTGTTTCGGTGAATTCCAAATTGGTGTTCAAATTTGATATTTACTAACTAGTTCAAATTTGAAATTTGATAATACAAGTTTTTTTAAGCTTTAATTTGGATAACTGCTAAAGAATTTCAAGAGATCACAACTATTTCATCTAAGTAGGCTATGTAAAAATAATATAATCATATAGCTCCTAAAACGAATTATTTATTAATGTCAGTGCACATTTTACAAAACATAATTTCAGTTTCAATCTTATTTTACGAAAATGCAGGTTCTCGTCCATCAACATTTATTTCATCCTCATTTAACGAATTGGCAGGTTCTTTTCACGTCATACTCTGTCATACTTGTTGGGCATGTCATCTCTGTCGACTTTTGTCACTTCTCAACTATCTTTTGCACACCCTCCTCAGTACGCCTAAGCAGTTCTGGACAGTTGATTGATACGTGCATTAATGCGTTCGGGGTGACATTCTGGCCATGCGGTTGCCAGAGGAATTGACAACGCAATGCAGTTATGGATATATTTCTCAGAATATGTTATCTCGAGCAATTTGCCGCAGACTTCACTAGCATCTTGGTTTGATTTTGAATTTTTTATTCTCGGACTGACAAAGCCTTGATAGGTTATTTCTGTTGATTTCGCATACTTGTAGAGGCTTTCGACACAGGGCCGATTACCGAGAGTGACAGAGTGAAGTTTTCCGATTGCAAAAATGTTTTTGCCGAGATTATGCCATTCACTAGGTGCCACTGAATGGAGAGCTGTCCTTAAAATGCGTTGCTCAAGCGCACACCTCGAGAGTCGAACCAGCGCCGCTTGATCTTGAAGTTTCTTCGAATAAAGTCACCCGCTAACCAAGTGAGAAATCGGAGTTGACGGCATCTTGATCGAGTTCAAATTCTGAGATTACAGTTTAATCTTTTTAACTTTGAAAATCATTGAGTAGGCTACCTTCGAATTTTTTTTTTCAGCATAAGCAACGTCAACCTTGTTGAAAGGCAGCTGGAGATCATGATTCGCATAACGCTGGGACAGGTAGGCATCAAGAAGAATTTCTTTAATATCAAAGATCCGAAAAGCAAAGAGTACCTCAAGCTCGGGAAAACGGTCTTCAAGATTATGGAACAGTTCCTCACAAAGTGAAATCGGTCAACATCATCTTCCAAAAATTGATTTTGCAAGTTAAGCAAACTTTTTGAAATGTTTTCCCACTTAACTTTCAAGCTACAGTATTTAAAGCGTGACCTGGTCTGAATCAGCAGTTCGTTCAATCTCGTTCTGACGCAATAAAAGTGAGTTGAGAAATGTTTCTGAGAAATGTTAAAGCTACCCTTTTTGAAAGAGAACACATATCTTGTTGGGATGTTTCAAAATAATATTTAGGACGTAAAGAGAGAAAAGTAAGCGTTTCAGACGAAATGAATAACACTATAACTATACTCTGTAATCCATCTTTTCGGAAGCAAAATAATGGGTTGTAGCCCATCAGCAGAGAATTCTTCCTTCATTGCAGTTACGCTTTACCATGAGACAGTCAAGTAGTCAACGGCAGGCATCGACTAATTTTCGTTCATATGAATCAATTTTATCTGCTTACACTTCTTTACGTTATGCCATTTTTAAAGACGATACTGACAAGTAGGCTACTTTTACGTTTGCAATGCTGTATGTGTTGCAGAAATCTAAACGGAACGGAAAAAAAATCAAAAAATGAATTTTTGTATTTTTTCAGAAATTTTAGTCATTTAAGGTATTTTCAAAAACAAATACCAAAAATTTGTAAACATATTTCTAAAGACTGTTGAAAATGTAACAAGTTTCATGTGTTAATTTTTTTTTCTGGCAGTCACCGTTTTCAAAAAACAGCAATTTAAAATCACAGCCTTGCTCAAGCTAAATTCTGAAAAATGCATCAAAAAAGCGTGGCAGTTAAACGGGCAATGCATAGCCGTGCATTGTGTAAGGGATCAGGTTTTGTGCAGTCACTTTCTATGATGAGGGGTTTAGCGTCCTATCGCATGTAGGCTATAGGCGATATGTTTGCTTAATTCAAATCAATATCGAGTGGGCAGCAGCGATCTCGCTTACAAGACCAACTGCTAATTCTTTGCTGTTGTTACAGAAGTAGGCTGTATTTTGAGGGATCGTTTCGGCTCCTTAAAAAACTTGAAAAAACATTGCCTGGTAGCAGCTACTAGTTGAGGAAAAGCGATTAAAAACTGAAATTAATTCAAAAGTTAACATTCAAACTGATGTAGTTATGATGTCGTTTTGTACTCACTTCAACGTAAAGAAATTCCCCATGAAAAGTTTGGTTTTCTCCGGTGTATTCAATATATTCACTAAAGTTTTCTAAAGCCAAAACTGCAATCCTCCCTGGGTTATCTTCAACTGCGATTTCTGTATCTTCAGTGACGTTCACGCTTTTTTCAGAATTAGAGAGTTGTACGCTCAAAT
The DNA here is from genome assembly GCF_918807975.1 of Aplidium turbinatum. Taxonomy (NCBI): domain Eukaryota; kingdom Metazoa; phylum Chordata; class Ascidiacea; order Aplousobranchia; family Polyclinidae; genus Aplidium; species Aplidium turbinatum. Next base: position 25,245,072 of record NC_137478.1, read on the forward strand.
TTGATATTATTTGAACGATGCGAGGAAAAACTTGGGCAACCTAAATGTATCAAAATAATAATACCCTACTTTCCAGACAGCATAAAGTAGCTGTCTGGGTTGATAAATGTTTTCTTAGAAATTGCGAAAACTTTGCCATCAGTCAACAACAGCAATTTATTAAGGTAAAACAGTTAAAGAAGCGTAATTGATCTGTCATTGAATGAGTTATTCTTCATGATTTTGAGTGACTAATTTAATCCGTTTCTGACAAACCAAAAAAACCTACGAGAATAAAACATACAAAAAGCAGCAAGTTGTATAGCTCTTACTTTCAACCATCAAAAAAGATGACAATGAGTATTCTCAAGGAAGCAAAATGTAAACCGTGATAAAGCCTTTAGGCTGCACTCACCACTTCCGTGCGATTATCATAACTTTTTACCAATTTGCTGAATTGGTACAAGAATTGTGACACTGTTTTAATTTCATTAGGTGATAAGTCATCGTTTTGTGACACCAATACTTCCGTCATTCCCAAAGCCTTGATGTATTGTTCGCTGTTGTTGAAGGTTTGATAATCATCCTGGCAAATAAGTTAATGTTGCTATTATTTAGTCTCTGGTTAAATCAAATGCTATCCTTTTCTGATGCGAACATGATGCATTTTATTATTTCTCCTGTTTGGAACATTAGCAATTAACAATGGCCAAAACAAGCTTAGTGCAGACACCAGCGTTGATAGGAGGATGTCCAGGGATAACTTTGGACCCAGTACCGGAACCTTTTGAAATGTCTAGAAATCTAAAATGGAGCATATAAATGCCTTGAACTTGAAATCACGGTACTAAACAAAGATTCTCACCTCAAAACCAAACTTTTCGAAAATACCCTTTAAAACCTTAATTGTTTTTTGTTTTCACGGAGCCCAGAAGTTTGCGTAACGACCCTGTATGAATCAATTACTTTATGAGAAGTTTGATTCAGGTGTTGCCATATTTAGTTTACTGGCTCGCTAGACAAGTCTAGAGTATTTGAGTGCCAAAAATACAGTAAAATATTAGTCTTGTATTCAATAACTTACGTAAATACATAGCTAATAGTTGATACGATGGAATGTTCTGATTTTAAAACTACCATTAGCCTATATACTGTAGTAGGCCTACACTTTGGTATGGCCAGATAATAGAAAAATACACTTTGACCAATGATAAAGTGTTATTAGAGACTTATGTTGGCCGAATCCTGACCAAATATGAAAATTCGTATGAAGCCCTAAATCAATATAATATTTGGCAAAGTAACGTGGCGTAAGCAAATATCTACAAAACAAGATCTGTAAAATAAACATCCTGAAATGACGTACAAGTTGTATACTGAAATAATCCTCTTTAATTTTTGATTTATCAGTTGTATGGATGCAATGGAAAAGTTCGGCATTTATTGTCCATGTATGAAAGCTCCTATGGGTGCGTCTATTATGACGAAAAGCTACCAATTGGATACCAGTCTGAGGACAATAATTCGAGCTAACTTATGTTCGCATTCGCGAACAAGTAAAAACGGTTGCTTAGATACCAAATGCAATAGCAAAAAGAACTGGCAGACAATATCGAAAGGAACTGATATGTTGGTTTACTTTCCATAAACGAACCCCATGAATGTAGGCCCTACAGTCAAGCCCGCAACCAGGGGGGGGGGGCATTGGGGGCATTTGCCCCCCCCGAAATTTTTTGAAAAAATTTTAAGCGTTTTATGCAGTATGAAATGTACTATGAATGTCTCGTCGTACACTTACAGCCATACTGTAGTGTAGAGTGTAGACTATCGAAAGCGAAAGTAGGCTACGCTGGTTGGAAGCCATGCTAACGACTTTGTTCGATAAATTAGGCTGGCATCCTCATTATCTGCATCGATGAAAGGGTGCGTTAATGGTGTGCAGGCACATGTAAAAAGACAGTATCCTACTGCTGTGTACTGTATATGCACTGTGCTTCACACGTATTGAATCTGGTTGTTTGTAAGGCTTCCAGTGTAGCTGCCATAACTAATTGCACAATTAAAGAGCACAATTAAAATGAGCACTAACAATGAGCACAATTAAAGACATCACCACATTTGTTAGAGGTTCAGCAAAGCGCATGAAAGCATTGCAACAGAGCAGTGAATCCATTTCGGGTGCATGTAGGAGTAAGTCACTCACACGCCTGTGTGAAACCAAACCAGGTGGGTGGATCGTTCTACCATCCCTAGTGGATCGTTACAAGAATGTCACAAAATTTCTGGAAATGTTTCCTGTCGTGCTTGACACACTTGAAGGAATGACAGAGTGGTCAGATACAACTTCTGCTCCCAAGGCACCGCAATATTTATGTGCTATGCTCTCTCCAAAATTTGTTGTATCTCTTTGTGTGTGCGCCAGATTTTCAAGATTACTTTTGCCGATTTCTAAAATTCTTCAATCTCCAAATATGGACCTCACACAGTGTGCAAAGGAAATTAGCGGAGTTCAAGCAGTTGTATTTGATTGCAGAGAAAATGCAGTTGCTGATTTCAAAACAATATATTCTAAGGCCCAAGAGCTGCTTCTAGATGCAATAACAATACCTAGGAAAGCTGGTCGCCAATCAATGAGAGAAAACTACGAGACAAATGATCCGGAAGATTTCTATCGTCAATCTGTATACATACCGTATGTAGATGGCCTTCTACAAGAATTGCAAGGAAGATTTCATGAGCATTTTAAAACAGCTGCCCAAATTCAACTCATTGTGCCTAGAAATGTCGCTTCAACGAGGTAGCCTATAGTGACATTGACAATACAGTACAATTTTACAAAGGAGACATTGGCTGCGAAGCCATGATAGATGAACTTGCCGGGGGGAAAATTAAGTGGGAACGAATTCTTGAAAGTGAAAGGCCAGCAAGTGCGATTGATGCGGTGTCAGCAATAGAATCCCAAAAAGAGTTTCATCCAAACATTTGCAAACTCTTGATAATTTTGGCTACACTTCCAGTCACAACTGCTTCTGCAGAAAGAACACTTAGCTGTCTACGACGCTTGAAAAGTTACCTTAGAAGCACTATGGGGCAGGACAGGCTTTCTGGACTAGCTCTCATGCAAATCCATCGTAGCCTACTCAGGGCCGGATTTAGCTGATAGGGGGCCCGGGGCACTTTTAGATCGGGCGGTCCCCGTGCAAAAAAATTTTTTGCGCCTATGGCGCGAAAAACCGTCTCTACGTCTACAGTAGCATCAGTCCAGTTCTGCACAGCATTTTGCAGAAACTTTAAAGGCCAAAAGGCAAAAAATAACACAAAATCACATTTTTTCCACATAGGGGGCCCTTCAAAAGTCGGGGGGCCCGGAGCAACTGCCCCCCCCCCTAAATCCGGGCCTGAGCCTACTTAAATTCCAAGCGCGGAAGTGGTGTTAAACGAACTTGCCAAATCAAGTAGAAAGTTAGACATTATGCTCTAAATTAAAATGTCATTTTGCATTTGCAAAGTCAACTTCTTTGGGCCTACAAACATAAAAACTTGTTGAGCCAAAAAAATGTTTCAGGATTGTAATTTGTAATTACCGTGTTGAGTTTATTCATATGTATCTGTTTGTTTATGTTGATGTAAATATATGTTATTGATTAATTTATGACTCCAGTCGTGCCAATGCAGTTCGTAGCCTACAGATGTTGTATTTTATTTGTAATCGACTGAACACATTACTGTATTATCGTAATTTTCTTCCTTGGGTAATCATAGCTAAATGAGAAAGGGTTACAAAGGCTAGTTTCCTTTAATGCTGTACTAAACAAAAACGTGATTGACATAAGTTATGACCACTGAACCGTAACATGGTAGTGCCACACACTCTATCAATGGGCGTGGACATTAACATAATAATGTCACAATGCATTATTTTAATGTTTGTTCTTTGATAAAAATTAAATGCCTTCCCCGAAAATATTTGCTGGTTGCGGGCCTGCCTACAGTTGCAGTTAGGCCACCGTGGAATTGGGGGTTGTATTTTAAAAATTCTAGTACTTAAATAGTAAAACTTCACGCACATACCAAAACATCGCTGATAGTCACATTACAAGGAACTTCTACAAGTGTTGTATTATCGAAGAAGTGGGTGCCGTTTTTATCAGGAGAGCATCGAATTGAAGCGGTTGATGACACATTATCTAAATAAAAAAAGACAATGCGTTTGGGTTCATGATTGCAACACAGGTAAAAGTATTTAAATCTTGTTTTGACGTTAAATATAAATTTATAGTAAAGTGTTAAGTAAAAAAAATGAAACTTAGCCTATTGAAATCATCTACCGAAAAGTACGTTGAAGCGTAATGACGGAATCACTTTTATTCTTGTCTAAACTATCTCGAAACAACAATAACAATGCAAAACTGGCAGTAGGCTGACAAACCAAGTTGTGAGGTAAAAAAACGCCTTCCAAAATATAAATTAAACTAAGTATTAAAACTGGGGCCACGTTGTTAGATACACTATAGCCAGTAATGTAAGTATCACCATATCAAAAATATGGCAAGCGAAGTGTATTTAAGTGTTCTTTTTCTGACAATGACAGTATTTTCAGTTACCTCATTCTACACAGTAGCTTGTGTCCTTATGTGAAGTATTTTGAAATATGAAAACAATTCAATGACAAGACAAAAACAATCACACACAAATAATAGACACAAAAAGACTTGTATTAAATAAACTCGGTTTCACTCACAAAACTGACGTTCTGTGACTACAGCTCTTTCAATTAGTTTATTATTTGTTTCTTGTGATTGTTTGGCCTACCGTATGTTTGAATTTGATAAACGCTTTACAAAAGATATTGATAGTGTATTTTAGTTCAATGAGGTTAGCATGTTTTAACACCAGAATTACCAGGGTGTCCTATAGGACACCGGGTCTTCTTTAATCTGCAATTGCCGCTTCGGATTAAGAGCTTTTGTTCTGAAATTCTTTGACTTATAACAAAATTCACTTGACATAATGCTACCGTGTTGCCCGGATTACAAGGATATTTGTTAAAGAAATTATATCACATTTTTGATTTTACACCCTAGAATTACCACCGTGTCCTATAGGACACCAGAAAGCATTTTACACTGTATTGGCTTAATAACCTTATTTTAAATCTAAATCTCTTTTGCTCTCAATAGCTGCCGGTCGAAACTCACTCATTATGACGCAACAGCGAGTCTTTGATTTGTGCACAGCAACAGCAAGGTTTACATTTCACGCACTATGTAAAGTACCAACAAAAAGCTGAAAAACAATCTGTCTGTTATCCACCATGCATTCTACGCCAGATGTGGACATCACCACGGCTGCCAAAAAGCCATGTGTGATCGGTATCTACAATGAGAACAAAGTTGGCGTCGACGTTTTTGATCAAATAGTTCGTTTGTAGGCTACAATAGCGATCAGTTTCCAGGAGGTGGCCATTATGGGGTAACATCCTCGATGTAGCGGCAATCAACGCATGTGCCCTTTTTATAAAGTCGACTGGTAACCATATATCACGAAGAGACTTTATAATCGAGCTCATTGAATGTTTGTGCCACCAACTACAAAACAACACAACCATTGCCATGACATCTGAGTCAAGTAAACGCAGGAAATGCTATAGATTCTATAACATAGTATAGAAGATGCTGTAACAATGCAACGACATGTACGTGTTCCAAGTGTCAGAATCCTACCTGTGGAAAGTGTTCGCAAAATGATTCGAAAGTTATTTTTGTGAAATTCAGCGGGTGTTGCAAATGATGCTGTGATGCAATATATATATGGCTGGTCACAAGTGTACTCATTTATGTTTCTTTTACATTTGTAGGCTAGTCTAAGATTGCTAAATCGTGTCCCATGGAGTGCTTATTACTTAAAGTGCCCCTGACAGGTTGGATCCAAGTATAGTAACTTTTTAAAGCATTTCCTAGCGCAGAATTATACTTAGCGAACTTTTTAATCTTAACCTCGTAGCTCGACTGGTTAGGGCGTAATTTATATCAAACGACTGTTCCGCAGCGCCACCACAGGCGAAACTCATATTTCACTGCTCTGGGACGACTTTGGTGGTATTACGTCATCCTAAGTGGGCGTCGTTAACGACGGATGAAACAAACGCTTCCTAGATGTAAATGGTGGATCACAGTTTGGTCGGAGTTGGTACAAGCGGTTGCTTTTTTCAAAGATTTATTGTTTTTTGCAGTTTAATAAAACTGTACTGGATACGTTCCTACAAAACCTAAAATATACTTGAAGTGAAAAATGAAGAAATTTACGAATCATCATTCATATTTAATTCATCATCACTATTCAAAAATAAATAAAAGTTCTCTCTCTCTCTCATAATGTGCCTTCAGTTGGCCATTGAAATTCGGTGTAACGGCCATCTGGGTCTAGAAAATTGTTTCGGATTCACCAAACAATGCATGACGGCAGCACAATCCGATTGTTGCTTCCGAGAGCATCAAACTGAAAACTGCAAGCAGTGAGCTTTGCGCAATGCAAGTTGTCAGTGCCAGTTTAACAAAATCTTAGTTATACAGTTACGTACATAGCAGAGTCTACCTGTAAAAGCCTACTTTACCTGTGCAAGGGTACGTTTTTGAAAACGTTGTTGTTTAGAAGTGCTGGAATCATCATCAGCCACTGGTTGCATCTTTACTTTTATAGATGGTATGGCAGATTTTTTCAAAATGTAAAGTTTGCTCAAGCCCATTTTTACTTTAGTGGTATTAACAAAATCATCTTCATTGAAGTGAAGAGAACAAAATACGACTAGTTTTGTATGGCCCATCCCACTTTCGAACACTTGAAGAAAACTTTGACCATTTTCTTCTCAGCACCTTGTTTTGTGGAAAAGCGTGAAAAGAAAGCACACGGTCTTTGTCACTGACACTGTCACATAAACAGCAATTTGTAGGCATTGCCTCAACCATAAAGGTAGGCTACTGTTTGGGAGATACTATTGTTACACTGCAAATGGCTATAGCCAGGTTAGGACAAATAAAAAAGTATCAAAATTGTAGCCCTATGAAACTGCAATTTCAATTGAATTGAGATGCTGTTTGATAAAAATAAACTCAACCTATTTGATCGAAACCTGATAGTAATAATAAGTTCGCTTTTTCATTTCGGTAATTCTTAACTTGCACATGCTTTAGACCTACATAGCCCCACACATTCACGTTTTGCAGTAGCCGTACTATAAATTACCAAGTCACCACAGAGAAAAAATGTATCCTTCCCGCTTACTGTGACGTCACAGCGGTGTTGCCGTTTTTATTTTCGTAATTGACTGATTGCCAGATTCGCCGAAAGTGAACAAAAGTTTGCAAGCGTGTAACTTAGTAGCCTGTTGATATTTTTTACGATTTACTGGTCAGGAAAGTTTGTTAGTGTCATCTCTTTGGTATCTTAGGTAAATTTAGCAAATTTATTTTCCTGTCAGAGGCACTTTAAGCTTTTTTGTTCGAAATAGGTTTTCAACAATACAAGTTGCATCATAACAGGAGGCTGGCTTGACTGGTCCCAGGCTTTGGCGTATGTCAGCTTGACTGACCCCATTGTTTGTTGTTTACATTTAAATACTTCGCCGAATGCTTAATATTTTCGTACTATTTATTGATGCAACTATCAAAAATTTCCTAATGTTTGTCACTTCACTTTTATAATGTATAACCTAATTACCTTCATAATTTGCATAAAAATTGTCATTATTACTGCTCGCAGACTAATTTTGCAGACTAATTTGTTTCTTGGCAACCACATAACATTTTTAGTCATTTTCTAAAGTGAACTGCTGTAAATTTTACTGTAGGCCTACTATGCTGTTGATAAAGTTGTCCTGAAGAGGGTTCAATACCCGAAATCGCGATATACAACAGAAGAATTTCAAAGGTTTCAAATGAAGAATCTCATAGGTCCTGGCTTAACAGCCACTACCAACAGGGCCTGATTTAGCTGATGGGGGGCCCGGGGCACTTTTAGATCGGGGGCCCCCTGCAAAAATTTTTTTCAAGCCTACGGCGCGAAAAACCACCTCTGCGTCTACAGTAGGATCAATCCAGCACAGCACAGCATTTTGCAGAAATTTCAAAGGAAGGAGGGATACATTAACGTTGGTGTGGAAAGTTAGTTCACCAGCCCAGTGGCTGAGTGGTTTCGCCTTCTGCTCTGGTAGATCTGAGATCGATTCCAGGTCCGGTCAAACGAAGACTTCAAAAACGATACCGATTATGTTCTTTCTTGCATAACGCAGTAAAATGTGATAACATCTTAAATCTGATATAAAATTGAAAATGAACCTTGTCGCTAAAAGACCATAGCAGTTGTGGAGCGACAACAAATAAAACCATAACATTATTATTATAGAAAGTTGGGTTAGTGGTTACACACCCGTCTCAAGATCAAGCGGTGATAGTTCCGCTCTCGGGGTGTGGGCTTGAGCAACGCATTTCAGGACTGCTCTCCATTCAACGGCGCATAGTAGATGAAATAATTCCCTGGCAAAAAAGTTCGACAATCGGAAACTTTACTCTGTCAATCGCGGTAACCGGCCCTGCATCAAAATCCCTCGCAAGTCTATGCGAAACTGCCAGGAATAACCTATCAAGGCTTTGTCAGTCCGAGAATGAACATTCAAAACCAAGTAACCAGCCAAACTAATGTAGCTCTTCTGTTGAGCACACAGTTTGTACGAAAATACGCTTTTATGTTTCTTATCGAACAAAATTTTGCCAGAAGATAACGGTTCAGTACCTCGTGTAGCATTTTTTTTGTAGCATCAAACTTTCATCTAAGCGAAAATCCCAAATAAAAATATAGGCTACAATATAAAATTTGAACACCTCGGAAGTAAGTAGTTCGATAGGGAGTATATGGGGGCTGGATCCCATTACATTTTGACAAATTTAACTTGTTTTGGTTACTTTTGATGTACGCTATGACCCAAGACTGTTTTTTAATAAGATTTATTGAATTAAAACTCGATTTCTGTAAACTTTAAAATTAGAAGATTTTGTTTAAAATTAAGGTAAAAATATTTTAATTCATGGCCATAGAAGAATTGGTGTATCTTTTTGTATAATGTCGTATAGGTTAGGCTATACAATAGTTTTTTAGCGAAATTTTGAATTTTTATTCGAGATATTCCCACTATTCCGTAGTTTAGGCCTATAGTAAGATGCACAACGCCTATTTTATTTTATATGTCTATTAAAACTGGAATGAATTAATTTAATTGGTAACTAGTTGAGTCACTAATGTGTTTACCCTGAAATATTTCACTACTTTTTCATTTTTGAATGGGCGCATGAAAAAATGTTTATCAATCAAATGCCCTGATAAAAACAAATGTGGCCTACGCAACCGGTTAATACGTTAATGAAATGATATTGAGCGCGCCAAGCGAGCGAGAAAATTTTGCAAAAACGAAACAATCAAAATTATGTTTTTTATGGGGTTGGAGCACATGACCATGACCAAGTAGCCTACCACTCAAGATTCTCAACCTTAGACTATCGTTCCGATGGCCGCTGGGTCTCGTGTTATGTTCACTTTGTGTCACGACCATGCATAGATACTCAGCATGGAACTTATTTCATGGATAGAATTTATTTAACTTTGGATTAAAATTGAGCAACTGTGGCTTCAGCATGCGGTCGGTAGCTATAGGTTATATCCTTGCTTTTGATTACCTGAAGCGCAGAACGTGAGATTGTGTATCTTGAAGCTCCCGTTGCTTTGAGAGAATGTGTATCGTATAAATCCGACTCGAGAGAAACACATCACAGTCTTTAAGCCAATTTCTAAAAACAATGATTTACAGTACGCCAACAACACAAATATTACCATAAGATATTGTGCTTATTTTGCGCGAAATGAACTATAAGTTAGTAGGCTACTAGTAGTGTATCAGGCCCGTTAGGAGCCCCAAACACGGCTGGCGCTAGAGAGCAGGATATTACGTATTTCCGGTCGGTTTCCGGTTTGATCAAAATTTTATAGGGGATTTTTTAAGGGAAATTTTTTTATGAATAATTAATTATACAGTTTAAACTTGACATTTGAATTAACATATAAATTTAATTTCAAGATAATAATAACTCAAATTTATAATATTATGATCAGTGTTGGGCGCGATAACTCATTTTTCAGTTAAGCGATAACGATAATCGATAAACGAAAAATGCCTAAAGCGATAACGATAAACGATAAATCAAAAAAAAGTTAAGCGATAACGATAAACGATAAATTATCGCCGATAATGTCCGATAACGATAATTTTTTTTTTGTTGATTAGCGCTGCCCCATCCCATGCAGCACGAACTGTTTTTATCAACATGACGAAAAATCGAACATAATGTACTGTAAAGGGACAAAAATTTTTGTAAGTTATGCATGAATAGAATCGCAACAGCGGCAGTAGGTATCGAATCTTCAACCTCTTGATCCAGAATCAAACCACTGAGGTAACCGCCGTGCTTATAATTATACCTTCAGATACAGTGGCGTATTTAGAAAGTTTGTTAGGGGGGGGCCAAGACATTGTGTCAGTCAGCCGCATAGCGGCTGACTCAGCGGCTGGAGGCCAATAGGGGTAGTCTCAACGGTAGTACAGGGAAAACTCAAATTTGGTGAAAATGGTTGTTAATTGTTTCAAATTTTTTCTACTTGGGTAAAAATTAGACTTGTTTGATCCTTTAAATAGGGGGAGTATGCTATACCAAAATGTCATATGATGCGTCAGAACGGGGGGAGGGGGTTAGTTGAAACCGTCAGATAGGAGGGGAGGGGGTCCAAAATCAAGAGCGAATCCGTAGAAGTAAGTTACTGTTCCAATCAATGAACCAACAAAAGATATCAAACACTTCAGAACATAAACAATAAGTTAGTCCTTCCGACCTCGAATAGCCTACCTTTTGAACATTCTCGGCGATTCGCAATGACAATTTACAGTTTAATGCGATGGCTGCGCTTGGCAAATATATCAATGACTGCATCATACTCGAGTATAATATCCTTGTTTAAATACATCTGAGCTAGACCATGGACTTCTAAATAGTAGCACCTGGACTGGAAACTAACTGGACAACATGAGGCCAAACAGTTGGTACAACAGTTGGCCAACAGTGGGCCAACAGGGTTAGTTACTTGGCTGTTGGCCCACTGTTGGTCAACTGTTGTACCAACTGTTTGGCCTCATGTTGTCCAGTTAGTTTCCAGTCCAGATGCTACTATTTAGAAGTCCATGGCTAGACCATCCAAACGTGGCTCGGTCATGGTCGTGCGGTAATAATTTTGCAGGTAGGCGACTTTAGTGAACTGAAACATCGCTCATTGGAGGCAGTTGTAACTGGAAGCGTAGCAAAGATTCGAAGTAATTTATGGATAATTGCCGAGTTATTCAACAGCTTGACACGCATCCACAAAAGTCGCATGTCTTTTATCCACAGAAACTGCAAGCCAATTCGCTCTTAGTAATTTAATAGTACAGTAGCTGCAAAGCAATTGCTTGGTTCAACATCCAGCATTTCATGGTAGGCATGGTAGAAGTCGAAAATCTCGTCGATCGGGCAGTTCTCATCTTCATGAATCAATGAAGGCAGATATATCATGTGCTGACTTTAAAAGCTAGCGAGCAGTGCTCATTGGATCTCTCGTGAATTTGTGCCATGCAATTGTCAAGAAAAGGAAGAAAAACTGTTTGTTTGAAATAGATCTCCGCGGTTTCAGCTGGAATGTTAGGTCAATGTTGCTGTCTAGGTGCTCTCCGCGGCATTCGGATTTCTTCGCCAAAAACTGAGCAAGTCTTGCCAAAAAGTTGGTGAAAAAGCCTATTATCGCCCCTTAGTAGGTCTTGTGACACAGTTGCGCAGGATGAATCACCCAAGCAATTATGTCTTGTGCTACAACTTTTTTTTGCAAAATTTATGATTTTTTTTACCTGATCATTAGGGGGAGGCCATCGCCCCTTATCCTCCCCCCTAAATACGCTACTGTTCAGATACCAGTTGGATGCTTTTATCAATTGAGTTACACTGCCGCTGACGTGCAGTAGGCAAAATAATTAAATCAAATGAAAATACCATAAAAAATTCCAAACTTTGTATTTTGCTTTCTGCTTCAAAGGCTGTTTACAGCAAAGTCAGCAATAATTGAAAAAATTCCAAAAAACGCAAAATGCTTGAAAATTTATCAGTAATCTTAAGCGTTATTGGTAGTAAAATTGTGCATACTGTGAAATTCATCAAGCTTGTCAAATTAGTCGTGTTTGTTCAAGAACAATAACAGAAAAATTTATCTGAAATTATCAGTCAATTACGATAATTATGTTATTGTTCTTGAACAAACACGACTAATTTGACAAGCTTGATTTTCTTTGTGAACAAGCTTTTCTTTGTGAACACCATCATTAAAGCAATGGCAGAAAGCAGAGTTGTTGAGATAAGAATTACAATATAAGGCACTGTATTAGTGGGAATAAAAATATTTGATTGAGCGTTGGCTATGTCGCATAGGTAAATCGTCGTCGTATCCAGGCTTACGCCAGGTGGTTGAAGATTTAGATTAAGTGGATGGGAAGGCAAGGAAGCCAATCTTCATGTCCACCTTCAGGCATGCCTTTAAGTGTCCTGCGAAAGACAGTGCAAAGTAGTTGATGTTGCATGCATTTCATTGCATTGCAATTTGCAACTCTAAAAATTATTGTGTTGTCAGGGCCTTCGCTGCAGGGGGCGTGCCCCTCCCATGACAACGACCTGTGCACACACACTTCAGGCACTGAAGAAGAACTGGTTATAATTTTAGTTTCATGAACTATAGGTGGCTAGTAAAAATATTACTTTTCATGTTCTTTCCACTTGTGTGTTGATCCGAAATAAAATTTATCGGCGATTAATTATCGGCGATAATCAAATATTGCCTTTGGCGATAACGATAAACGATGACTGAAAAAATAATTAAGCGATAACGATAAGCGATAAAAATTTATCGCCGATAATCATCGCCGATAAATTATCGCCGATAATGCCCATCACTGATTATGATGAATAGTTTTGTTAAAAATTATGATATTGTTTAGTTTAAAGTACCTTATCAATACTTAATTAATTCTGCTTGTGATTTAATGTGACTTATTCTTAGCTTAGTTGTTGGTTTGTAGTTCAAACACACGTTTTAATTTTTTCACATTAAAACAATCTTTTTTTTTTTTTTCATGTAAACATAAGTCTTAAATGTTCCTAAAGTATATTGGAAAATCATAAAGGTTTAATATGCTATATCAACCTATACTGTACATATTAACATTTTCTTGCTGTGGATGTACGAACTCAGCCTGCTTCCTGTTTAATGATATGTTCAGAATAGCCTAGCAAGCAGCTGGTGCAATGCACTCTTAGCCAGTTAACATTATCCAGTTTTTCTTGTGTTGTTAGATTATCAGAGTATGTTAGTAAAGTTTAGATGTATTAATTTGTATTGAAATATGTTAGCAAAGTATATTGAGTTGGATATGGAATAATTAAAGCTGAAACATAGCCCCAAGTTGATTTCAATTAGATGTTAAATCTGCTTGTAACCTTTTACAGAGCTTAATTGCATTTTTTTTTAAAAGCAAGGAAACAACCTATGTTTGCGGTTATTTAACGTTACAGGATACCTTTGTGTCATCGCTTCTGTTTCATGATGGTGCACATTGAATTCGTTAATCGCGTAATCGTTTTAATCTTGTAGGTGTTCATAATTGTCTACAATACAAGTCCTAAATATACCAAAATGTACTTGAAGGTCATAAAGGTTTATTAACGTTATTTATGCTTCTTGCTCAACCAACATAAAAATATCAATCTCACAAAATATTAACTAATGTAGTGTTGTTGATTTAAACTGCAGGTCTTTTGGTTTTAGGCATATAGAGCATGACGATTTAAATAACATATGTCAACGTATGTTTGTTTTTCTTCTCGTACAATATGTCGTGCGGGCTGATCGCGTGTAAGTTAGCAAACTGTCTGTATGTATATGCTTTGTATATGTTCTGTATGTGTCTGTATGTTTTGTTAATATGTAGGATTTAATTAAGTTTATTTTATTAAAGTTTTGTTAATTTTTGTCGGTTTGGGTGTAGCCATGTTTTTCGTAAAGCTGTTTGCTTGCAGGAATAGAGTTTTCACTATTGATTCTGGTGGATAGGTCTATTGGCTCGATTCCAGATCTTTCCAAATGCTGGGTTTTGTTCTTGGTGAATCTGTTATTTCGGTAAATCAATGAGGTTGCACTGTTTTTTGGCTTGTATAGATTAGTTAATTTCGTTATACTTTGATTCTTTTAATCAGTGGCTTGCTTTTAGTTTTAAAAAAAAAAGTCACAATCAGGGTCTCATTTTATAAGTTATTTTGATAATTATGAATCCATTTATCGAATGTGGGCAACAATTTCTAACAACTTTTATGCCTTTAACTTTCTAAAGATTTAGATAGCTAGGCTGTACTTTAGAAAATAGACTGTAGGCTGGCTATAGCCTACATCGGTGTCGTTAGCCGAGTGGCTTTTAGAGCGAAGAATGACTTCCAGTCGTGGGCACTAGTTACTTTCAAAGTAATTGAGTTACAGTTACTTCGCTCAAAAAATTACTAGTTTCAGTTACAGTTATCGTTTTTTTAAAGTAACTTATTAAATTTACGGCAGCATATTAGCCTACGCTATATACGCCTACACGATAAGCAGCATCGGAACGCAATGGCAGTGGGACTAGGCTACTAATCAAACAAATTTTCAATCTTTAGCTTGGTACAAAAGGTTTTGCAGACATTTACATTTAGTCCGAAAGCTCATGTGCAAAACAAAAACAACTTTGGCACAATCTAGTAGAGTGTATTTGGTATACCGAGTGGCCACATCTTTGGCATTGACTACAGTTTGCCGGTAGCTGCTTTCTTTTCTTTGCACCAACTTCCCCAGTAGCCTCTTGGCTCTTGTAAGCATTGTTTACATCTTCGCCGGTTTTCAGATTTGAATGATAGTAAACCTGACGATGAACTTGGTGGTATCGTTTTTTTCCCTATTACCGTTTCTGTTTTTCGTTGTATTGTCATCCAGAGACCCCGCAAGGGCGGGACTCAATTTGCAGTCGAACTAACGACATCGCCAGGTCCCAACCAAAATTAAAAGAAGAAACTTTGTTTGGGTCGTTTTGCAGACCCAAAGCTAATATAGTTGAAGCATTAATTCTGCACGTGTCCAGCAAATAAGCAAATGCTGTGACTGTTCAGCGACGAGATTTGGGCTTACATGAGTGAAATCCAAAACAATGACAATAGGTTTGCTTTTTGGCAACACATTATACCCAACTGTAGTACAGAGTAATCACAGTGCTTTTCATATTTCCACCTGCTAAATATCACCAAAAAATAACTTCTGCGTGGACTTCGCAATACAGGCGCTATACCAAAGTCGCAATGTTCAATCCGCCGCTAGTCCCAAGCAGGATTTTATTTTGCCGCCATTGGGCAATTTGTTTCAATGCAAAGTAACACAGGCATACAATAGAAAATTTTAAATGCACAATATTATAAACTGTAAACTTGTGCTGCATTGCAATGGATTGCAATACAAAATTTAATAATTTTCTGATCTTATTTTTGATTGAATAAATAAGAGTGGCTGGACTATAAAATCGGTGTAGTTGCAGTGACGTAGGCTGCGTTGCCGTTTTTATCAACATTTACCTAGCTACTAAAATAATCTCTTTTTAGCACTGAGAAAAAGTCTACAGACATTGAATCAATGCAAAAAGCACAAATTTTTCTTACCAGGTAGTGCTAGGCAAGTCGACATGAACTACAAAACTTATTTGAGGTTTATTCGTGCATTTTTTTTAAACTTTTGTGATTCTGCAAAACATTCTTGAAGTTGTTTTTTGCTATTACAATCTACTTTGTGACAAACGGTCCTACTCAATACAGTTTCTTTTATTGAGTGAAACAAGACTTAACAATACCATAGAATAAGAATATGACTGAACGAAGAATTTTGAATATAGAACAAGAATTCTGGCAATCAATGACTGATAGCACGCCAGACCAACATTGCCGTGGTTAGAATGTTGAATAAAATCGAAAACAAATACTTTCATTCTGGTGAGTTGAACAAACTGCAAGAGATTTTTATAAAAAAGTGTCCAGAGTGTCGTGAAGACCCGTTTGACTCGCACAGAATAAGAAAAACACAAAATTGTGTAAGTAAACCATACATAGACGAAACAGCTTGAATTGTTTCTGACTATACTGAAAGACAACAGTGAAACCTTTCTCAAGAAAAGCAATTTTACTATTGCGTTACTCAAAATCAGACTAACGTCTTCGGACGTTAAAACCCTTTAAAATCAACAGCTACGTTGAGCGCTGACAAATACGTTCGCAAGAAAAACCGCAGACAGAAACATCTTCAAAACGTTTGTCAGCCTTCAATCTCTCGAGAATATGGAAACCGCAAACGCTGATGCGTGAAAGAGTGAGAAAAAACGAAAATCGCTGTGTTTCTTTATTTTAAATGTGGTAAAAAAAACACTGTTTGTGTATTGCTTTGAATCAAGAGTATTTTAAGCAATTGAATGAAAATTTGACAATTTTCATAACCCCAGATAAATTTTCTATCTGTTGTCAAAAGATGGTAATGATGAGACTCGTAATAAAAGAGTTATAAGCGCTTAAACTGGGTGCTGAATCAGCACCACCTGGGGAGTCGGTGAAACTCAGAACCTAGGGATAATAGGGTTAAATTATTGCATTGTTCAGTTACTGCTGTAGCTCCTCGAAGACTTTTCCAATACCAATACAAACCCCAGACTATCATCTATTACTTTACGATATTAATCAAGCTACCTAAACTTTGTTACATCACAAACGTAAACGTCTAAACAATACAAACCTCGTTTACAGTAGTATTTGTGTTTTTCTTCCGGCTTTGCGGATATCATATTTGCAGTGAAATTCAGAGTTTTGTTACCACTTTCACTAGCCACCACGGGACCAGCTTGTATTTTGAGTAGGGTTGCATTCATGTTGTCACGGCTTCCATTGAAGGCACAAGACATTCTCACCCAGATCGGTTCTTCCCATTTCGAACCATTGGTAGAGGCTTTTTTAGATTCTTTAACGTGAGCTACCAGCGCAATCACACTAGCATCAGAAGAGATTGCATCAATGCTACCATTTTGTGACTCACACTTTGCAGCAGCTTCGCTGAAAGTCAAGGGTGTGCTGCTAACCCAAAAATCGGCTGATTCTCCTCCAACTGAAATCGATGACCACGAGCCTCGACATTTCATCCATTGAAAATCGCTAGTTCTTAAGAGTGCTCTAAAATAATTTGAGCCGTATTTTTCAGTTGTTATCTTGTTTACAAGGGTAATAAGCCTATTTTTTGGATTAAAATAAATAGTATACCTGCCACAAGAAGTAACTCCGCAATAGAAGACGTTTAAAATAGCAGTCAAAAATGAAACAGTTTAAATTATTGCTCTTTTAAAATATGATTTTTTATTTGTTTATTTTAGGGGATAGAGGTATAAAAGTAAGTGGAAAACAATTCTAAGATGATTGCACCTTAGTTAAAAGTATCTAGAGTATTTGAAAAAATTACAAATAACTACAATTTTGAGTTTTTATGCAGCGTTGCAACTATGGCCCTCATGTCGACCCGACTTCGGATTTCCAGCGGATTTCCAGAATCTGATAAAAAAGATCGTTTACGCGAAGATTCGTCAATATCTTCAAAGTTAAAATTGCGAATGTATCCAAACTTGGCAATTATTTAGATACTCATATGACAATGACGTGCACGAAATTACATGGCTTCAACGTTAGTGAAAAAAAAGTTACAGGCACTTAAATGTTACTAATTTTTACCGATTTAGGGTTTTTTTCTTGCGCTTTTTACCTCCCTTGAAAAAAGACAAAATATGAAAAAAAAACTATTTTATTGTTGATCAAATCAGCCAAGATTTAAACAGTCGTTTAAATGGATGCATACGATTTGTGGTACATAAAAATTATGGAAAAAAATTGTTTATATTTGAAGATAATCACTTGTTAATGTTTGGGTTTTTTATTTGCGCTTTTGATATCCAACGACAAAAAAAAAAAAAAAACACAAAATAAAGTGTGTTAAAAGTCAAATGAACTAACGACACTCCCTAATATTATTTTCTTGGTGACACTTTATCAATTGAAGCAGGTTTGGTTCCAAAAATTTGTAAAACTTGGCAGATAGGGAAGTTTAAAAAAAAAAAAAGGTGGGAGAAATTTTGAGCGTTTTTGACTGTGTATGAGGTGGAAAACAATTGGAAAAGAATTCTTTTCAATTTGTTGTCGCAAACATTGAAAACTGCACTGTTTTCAGACGTAAATTAGATAAAAACAGCATTTGAAGTTCCAGATTTTGTTTGCTCACGAAAGCTTTATTTTTTCAAATGTAGAGTTGTGCTTTCCCAGAGGGTTAGAATTTAACATTTGAAAGATTATTTCATACAAAAAACTAGTGTTCCTATTGAAAAACAAGTCACAAACACCTTTGTTGTATTCGTAATTGTTTTTTTCTTGCGCTTTTAATATCCATTGAAAAAAGACAAAATATGAAAATAAAACTATTTTATTGTTGATCAAATCAGCTAAGATTTAAACAGTCGTTTAAATGGATGCATATGATTTGTGGTACATAAAGATTATGGAAAAAAATCGTTTACATTTGAAGATAATGACTTTTTAGTGTTAAGGTTTTTTAATTGCGCTTGTGATATCTGACAACCAAAAAACAAACACAAAATAAAGTGTGTTACAAGTCAAATGAACTAACGACACTCCATAATATTATTTTCTTGATGACACTTTATCAATTGAAGCAGGTTTGTTTCAAAAAAGTTGTAAAACTTGGCAGATAGGGAAGTTTAAAAAAAAAAAGGTGGGAGAAATTTTGAGCGTTTTTGACTGTGTATGGGGTGGAAAACAATTGGAAACGAATTCTTTTTAATTTGTTGATGCAAACGTTGAAAACTGCACTGTTTTGAGACGTTTATTGGATAAAAACAGCATTTGAAGTTCCAGATTTTGTTTGCTCACAAAAGCTTTGTTTCTTCAAGTGTAGAGTTGAGCTTTCCCAGAGGGTTAGAATTTAACATTTGAAAGATTATTTCACACAAAAAAGTAGTGTTCCTAATGAAAAACAAGTCACAAACTATTCGTATATGGTTTTTTTACGGAGCTTTTAATATCTGTCATATAACGACGAAGTACGTAAATAGTATGATTTATAGTTAATCAAATCGGCCAAAATTTAAACAGTCGTTTAAATGGATGCATGTGATCGTGGTGTGTAAAGAATGTGAAAAATAAGCGCTTACAGTTGAAGATAATGAGTTTTTAGTGCTTAGGTTTTGGTGCTAGGGTATACAGTAAATAAACACAAAATAAAGTGTGTTACAAGTCAAATGAACTAACGACACTCCATAATATCATTTGCTTGATTACATTTTATCAATTTAAGCAGGTTTGTTTTCAAAAATTTGTAAAACTTGGCAGGTAGGGAAGCGTAGAGCTGAGCTTACCGGGAGGGGTAGAATGTAACATGCTGTTTCTGTTGTCTGCAAAGTTCAAACTTGAACTTTTGAAGAAGTGTTGCCAACTTGCGGTCTTCCAGGAAATTTGGGCTTGCTTTTTTCAAGCTGCTTGTTTTTTGGGCTGCTGTTTATGCCAGGTAAACTTTTTTAAACTGTTTTTGACACCAATATTAAGTTGTTCTTTTTTTTTATTGTAGTCAATATTGCATCCTTTTATTTCAAGATAATTATTGCTTAAAATGGCATAAATAAATGGCATTCTTGAAATAAACGCAATGTATGGACTGCAAAAGTTGCATTTAAAATTTAGAACAATCAAACTGCGTGCTTGATTTTGATTGGTATTGGTTGCAAATTATTTGGCTAATTTTTGTGCTGATTTTCCTGTTTTAGGCTTGTTTTTTTAGATTGTTTTCTTGTGTTGCAACTTGCTTGCTTTTAAAAATAACCTGGCATCACTGTTGTGAAGTGAGTTTAGAGTTCAGTTCAAGAGGATACCGGTATCTATAACAGGCGTAGACAGTGGTGCCACGGCTTGTGTTTTAGCACAAGATCTTGTGTTTTTACTTTTGATCTTGTGTTCTTGTGCTTCCCGATCGATTTTTGGCTAAATCTTGTGTTTTTTGATCAAAGTCAAATTAATCGTTGCTACCATGGTTTGAGTTTGGTGGAGAGTTAAGGACTGAAACTAAAAGGTTTCTGGTACCATACTACTTATTATACGTGTATGGACCAATTTTCCTCATTGAGTGATCAAGCCTGACAAGATTAGCTAAAAACTTGATCTGAAGAGAGTACAATATGTGCTCAGACTCAGAGGTTGTGTTGCTCGATACTAGATAACAAGAACAGCAAAAAGAGTACCGGTACATCAGCATCAAACAGTGGTGTAGCCGGGAATTTTGAAAGGGGGATTTTTGAGTTAAAACTTCTGACGGCGTGTTCACCTAAGACACACCCAGCGGCGGGGGTCTGAA
This sequence comes from Aplidium turbinatum, assembly GCF_918807975.1. Classification (NCBI taxonomy): domain Eukaryota; kingdom Metazoa; phylum Chordata; class Ascidiacea; order Aplousobranchia; family Polyclinidae; genus Aplidium; species Aplidium turbinatum. Next base: position 25,265,673 of record NC_137478.1, read on the forward strand.
GCTACGCCACTGGTATCAAATACCGGTAATGACAATCATTCACCAAGTGCCAAAACGAAAAAATGGTATAAATAGCCTTTTAATGGTTGAATGATCCTGATTTTAAAAGTTCGATACAAGAAGACAAAACTGATTGCCTTTTGTGAGATTTGTGATATTAAATTAAAGACCACGAATCGAAAGAGAACAGTGATTAGTATGTACCGGTATCATGTACGGTATCTTGATTGCTTTGATTGCTTGAATCTTTATCCTCGGACTGGGAAAGCTTCTTGCAGAGCTTAATCCTGGCAGTTTCGCATACTTGTAGAGGCTTCGGATCACTGACGCAGGCCCGGTCACCGAGATTGACAGAGTGAAGTTTCCGATTGTTGAAGTCTTGTTGCCGGGGAACTATTCCATCCATTAGATGCCGCTGAATGGAGAGCAGTCCTTAACGTGTGTTGCTCAAGCGCACACCCCGAGAGTCGAACCAGCACCGCTTGATCTTGAAGTTTCTTTGTTCCAGAAGTGACGCGCTAACCAATTGAGCTATCTGGGCGGACTTCATGGGGGCTATCTTCATCTTCTAAGCATGTATCTTCTCTAAACTGTTGATTTCAGAGTCATGTTTTTCTTCAAAATGGGTAGCAAAGGTTCAATTTTGCAATCTTGTGCTGTTGTATCCAAATCTTGTGCTTTTTTTTTCATAAATCTTGTGCTTTTTCCATATTTGCTGTGGCAGCATTGGGCGTAGACACCAGGCGGTTCAAGGGAGGCTTTAGCTATCACACAAAGGGCTTTTGACTTTTGCGAGTGCATTGTTATTCAGGGAGCTAAATATGCTTAATAACAATAAATTTAAACTAGGCACTGCAGTTTTTTCAGAGAAGTTAAAGTTTTTATGTGTGAAACTAGATTAGCCTGGCAGTAAAGCTGCAGAGGCCACCAGGCTAGTGTGTTAGGGATGCAACCTAGTTCGTACCCTAAACAGTTCGTACCCTGAAAAGATCAAGAGAAAAAATTAAAAAAAGCGAAAGTCGCTGATCGCAGTTTCTGCAAACATTTTAAAATTTTCCCCCTGAAAAGATCGAAAGAAAGGTAGCACAAAGCCGAAGTCGCTGATCGCAGGACATGGCAGACATGACCTCCGGAATGACCTCAAATGTCTGCCAAAGCCAACCCATTGGTCGGTCATAAATGACCGCCGCAAAATTCTTGACAAATGTAGAGCTAATGCAGCAAAAATATATTTTAAATTGGAATTGTTACAATTGTTTGTTTAACGCGAACGAATACGGAGCTGATACAACAATAGTACAGGCAATTGCTTTAAAGATCACATTAGAGTGGTGTGGTTAACGAGCTGATGGCAAAAGTAGCCATTTTTACATAATTTCAACGCCTTGCAATGTTGCCTTGAAATAAAGTTGTCTGAACTTTTCTGTAGGATATGTATTCTAATTTTAACAATGAGGATTATTGCGTTACATTGATTGTTTGTTAAAAAGAAACGTCACAGAGAAGCAAGTCTCCGCTGGGTTCCGCGCGTGCTTAGGCGAATGTGCAAGCCTTAAAGCAGCCGGCGGCCATGGACGTTAAGTAGGAGAGCAAGTCTTTTAGGCGCAGACAGTTAGGCGCCGGTCAAATAGATGCGCACCACATTGGAAAGTTTGGCCTGCGCGGGGGATAAATCCCCCGCGCACTTCAATTTCCAGCCGCGGTGTCAGCCGCGCAATTCACGAAAAATCACAAGCACAGCCGCGCAATTCACTAAAAATCACAACCTCAGCCGCGCAAAATCGCTTCGGCCAGCCGCGAGAATGCAACTAAATAATCGCAACAATTCTATCGTTTTATGCAAAAATCACTGGTGAGTTTTTGTTGAATCGAGAAAATCAACAATTTATGTTCCATTGTTTCACCTTATGTGACGTAACAACGAAAATTGCCCACCCTCGCAGTGCTTCCACTTTGAAGGATTTTATCCCGAAATTGGGATTTTTCAACGCTTCGAAGGATAAAAAAAGGAAATGAAGATCGGAAGGATTTTTTAAGGATTTTTAACAATTTTACAAGGAAATTTTGTCTTAAAAAGGGAATTGTTGTTTTTAGCACTTTTAAAGAAAATATTATTAACATTCCCTTTCAAAGGTTCTAAAAATGATTGGAATAACGATGATCAGCTGGTTTTCGTCGTCACTCGCCACCAGGAACCCCTTCTCACTCCCTTTCCCATTCTCGCCTTTCTATCGCTTGATTTCTATTTTCGCCATTTTGGGAATTGGACGTGAGTGCAGTGAGTGAGTTAGTTCTCAATTCTTTTAGTTAAAATCAGGTAATCCGTTGATTTACAGTTGAACTTGAGTAGCAATGACAAAGTTCACTGAGCTTCGACGTAGGCTACAGTTAGGCATGATAAGCTTAAGCTAGTGGTATCCTTCCGGTTTAGAAAAGTTAGTTATAGCCTAGCCTATGCTAACCTATTATGCTGTCATAATAATAGAGCTGGCTAGGCTGTGTATGTGTAGGCATTTAGCCTAGGCCTACAGCATAGATACTGTACACAGACTGTGAGACTGAGTCAGTATCATGAATAGGGGCCTAGTATCTTGAAGTTTTTCACCAGTCTCAGATCATTGTGAAGACGTTGCTGACAAAGAGAAAATTTTGGGGAATATTTGCATCCCCCCGCCAAACTTTTAGGGGGAATAATTCTTCTCTCTCTGGGATTTACGCCTATGATGGCTACCCATTGACAAACTGGTGTCGTTATTTAATGATTTTCATATTTTTCAGACGTACGGTACTTAATACTTATTCTTAAACGGCGATCAAAACAGGATATTTGTGGAGGAGTAAGTAAAAAAAGAACGAAAAGCGGACATGAAAAAACGTTGATGTCCTTTTGCTTAGTTTGCTTTGAGCAAAACAAAAGTAAATTTTGGTTTGGAAGATTCAATACTTCAACATCAAAAGCACACATTGGTTCTGTTCACAAGAATTGCAATGTCTCAACGGACAAAATTGTCTCAGAACACAGCCCGCTAGCAAAAGAGGCGTTGAAGGCTTATCAACGTACCCTCACTTCCAAGTAGGCCTAGCCTAAGTCTGGTAAAATGCCGTACGTTTTTCTGCTGAAGTGTGGTCAAACTATGTTTCTGATTTCAACTTTGTTTTAGCTTAGCCTTGTTGCTAACAAATATTTTTTAGTCTGTGCCGAACCATCATTTTCTGCCCCGAAGCGCAAACTGTTTCTTTGAACAGGACAAACTCAGAGAAACAAGACAATTTATGTAACATTCACGAATTTTACAGTAATATAATAACTCGACGACCAACGTAAGACTGTAACTTATAGATTTATAGAATGTATCTTGTATAATAGTAGGCTATAATGATAACAACTTTTTAGGAGATTGATTACATGTCGCGGCTGATTCGGTTAATGATTTCGTGTCTACTTCCACTTTTTAGGAAAGTAACAAACCCGAAAACAGCAACATCCAAATCCAATCCGGCATTCATTGATTTATCGAAATCACCAACGAAACCACTAAAGAAGTTACCACCGCCTGATTCAACGTGGATGATGCCTACCAGGATTTATCGATGCAAAAACATGAATAGCCTACCCTGCCGCCTTCATATCTGGCTCTTGAGTGTTTAAAATAACATTAGACGTAAATTTTTTGCTATTATTGTGGTCTCCCTGTGTACAGACTGTAAGCTACTAATTTCATTACCGTACTATACTCTACCAGTTAGCCTACAATTACAGTGTAACCAGACGCAGTAAGTTATAATATGATGAAGATGATATTAAACAGTGCATTTATGTAAACATAAATTTGCAAGTTATAATGCCAAAGTTTGAAGTACAGATGCCAAGCAAAATTTGTCTCCCCCGAACATTTTGACTATTTTTGACCAAAAATAGCCCTTTTTGGTAGTCATTTTTGAACCAACAATGTCAAAATTTTTCCTCAAAATTGGCATGATCAGTGGCGTACGCAGGGGGGGGGGGGGCATTGGGCCATGTTCCCCCCGTTAAAAATGTTTTAGTAGTTAACGACGTAGATTAAGGCATTTAATATATTTTGCATTGCTCTGTCAAAGCAATTACTGTAACAATGTTGTTTTATAGACTAAGCCAATACTAAATACACAGCCCAATCCACCTACCCCACCCCAGGTATGCCAATGTAGCATAGTGTTCTGTAAGCCTATTATAACTTAGTGATTAGTGAGAGAGAAATGGATAAAGTCTAAACTAGGGATATCAATGGCCAGTGGCATAGCCAAGGGGGGGGGTTACAACCCCACTTTGGCACGCGTGTGACATCACGATATTGAGAATGATGCTTTCAGTCTCTTTATGCTTGGGAATGATGGTTTCAGTCTAAAAAAAATTGCCTAATTTTAAACAAAACTGCATTAAAAGAGCGAGTTTTGCCAATACCAAACATCTCAGCCAGGAATTAACAACAAGAAAGTATAGAGACTTAGCTTTATTTCCGAAAAATGCCGAAGAAAACATGATCTTATCCTTTTGCTATGCCACCTGACAGCACCATTTTACAGGAATATTCATACCCACATTTTTGTTGAAAATGCTCTCAGAATGCACCAAATTCAAAGTAATTTTTCAAAATTTTCTGGGGGAGGCCCCCCAGACCCCCCGCCGTTGGGTGTCGTTTCAAGAGAAAATGCCGTCGGGCTTCGCCCGCCGGTCGTCGAAACCCCCCCTTTCAAAATTCTTGGCTACGCTACTCTCAATGCCCCCCCTTGAGAAAATCCTGCGTACGCCACTGGGCATGATGTTAAGTAATATTGGTTTTACTTCGTAATCAGCTAAATTATTGTTAAAGTGAATGGTTTGGTTTGGTTTTTGAATGGTTTTTGTATCTTTATCCTCGGACTGACAAAGCCTTGATAGGTTATTCCTGGTACTTGTTCGCATACTTGTAGAGGCTCTTGACGCAGGGCCGGTTACCGAGATTGGCAGAGTGAAGTTTTCCGATTGTTGAAGTGTTGTTGCGGAGAAATTATTCCATTCACTAGGTGCCGCTGAATGGAGAGCAGTCCTGAAATGCGTTGCTCAAGCGCACACCCCGAGAGTCGAACCAGCGCCGCGTGATCTTGAGCCGCAATTTATTGAAAAAATTTGTCCAAAATGTACAAAAGTTGCAATATATCGCTCATAAAGTTGTTGGATTGGGGGACGGGCCCCCTAGCTATGCCCTTACACACTGCTCAATATTTCAAAAAACTGTAAGGTACTGTGCACGCCATTCTTAATATTTTTATGTAGCCCCATGTCTTGCGCACTGGTCGAATCATGCAAGAGCGCTGCAGCACATTTAAATTACCGAACCGCAATGAAATTACGTGCGAAATAATGTTTTCTACTGCAACGCCTAACGGTCGTCGGTAGCGTTGTTAAAAACAAACAGGAAAAATTTCATTGTTTTCAAGAAACAAAATTTAGTTTTGGATAGAAAGTTCAGTTCAGTTGTTTTTATTTCTGACCATCATATCAAAATTTTACGCATTTAAGTTAAAAATTGTTTTGTGCCATGATACGTAGCCTAGATTAAAAATAAATGATGGAATGATGATGAAAGACTTTCTTCCATCCCATCATCCAAATCTTCAATTCCATCCTTGGATCTTCCATCCCAAAATATGCCTCCCATGCCTTGCTCCTATGGCACGTTAAATCAAGTCACAGCTTATGTTATACTAGTGGTTCTCAAACTGGGGTCCGCGGTCCTTTTGGGGTCCGCGAGACAATTTTCTAGGACCACGAAGCACCTTCCAAAAAAATAACACAATCCCGAAGAAAAAATTTTTGTGGAAAGTAAAAATTTTCAGGCAACTTGTTTTCCAAACCAAACTTAAAAGATATATTTTAGTAGCCTAAGCTGGCTTGGCATCCCTCACACAGTTTTTTAAGCCTGGCCTTTTGTTTGCTTGTGATAGCCTTTGTTTCGTTTCTATCCATCGCCTTTGTGACATCAAGGAGTGCAAAGTAGTGACGTGCTCCTACAACACTAGTGTTTACCAGATCAAGAACAGATTTACGAAATATACTTGACTAAAAGGAAGTACGGTAGGCGAAGTTGATAAAGGCTGGTTATTTTTATTGATTTAAGGTTTGAATTGAATGCTTTTCCGAACTTTTAGCTTTTTTAGCTTTATTCAGATATCAAAAAATGTCGTAGTAACCTATGAGAAAACCAAAAAATACACCTACACAACAAGTTGTCACAGTAGCCTCCGCACAAATCAGTGATGTCACGCATGATAGCGCTACCAACATCAGTGATGTCATATGTCACGCATGATTGCGTCGACCTGTGGATTATGTTAAAGCAGGGTTAAAATGCCAACCGTGGGATCATAGATACTGTGGTCAAGATTAGCGCAGTTATTGAGCTGTTATGCTATTTCCAAAAGAAGCTCAGCGAGGCAGGACAGCATTGCAATTGCAAAGTTAAGGTTTCAGTAAGCGTTTTCCTTAAGTTTTTGTGAATAATTTTCAAACGCGCAATTTCCAGCGTTTGATATTGACAACCGCGCAATTTCCAGCCTTTGATGTTGACAGCCGCGCAAATGCAGCAGCTGAAACTCTTCTCCCCCGCGCAATGTTCAAACTTTCCAATCTGGGATGCGCACACTGTGGCGTCTGGATATTTAGGTGCGGAGCACTGTGGCGCCCGTTTATTTAGGTGCTATTCTTATTAAAGTCTGCAGATTGTATCAGCTTAGCAGGTAGGGCAATGCTTTTCACACAAATGTTGTATTGAACAGAAAAATATGTCATAGCTTCCGTGAGTGAAGCTGCTTAAACTGGCAATGCTTTTCACACAAAATGTTGTATTGAACAGAAAAATATATTGTATTTTAATGCGCGTGTTCGGCATTTATTTGTTATTAGTCCGGGTTTCAAGTTTCCGAACATGACTGAGTTCACTTTTAGTGAGTCAAATAAAAACTACCGGTACACTAAACAACGCTAAAAAATATCCCGTAGCCTATATTCAAGCGGGTGGTAGGCTTGAGTGAAGAGTAACTTAGTTTTCCGTCAAAACCCGACTAGGTTAAATAACGAGCAAAGTCGCACCATTATGCTTGCAACTTGCAGCCAGGGTTCATATAACCTATAGAAATGTATTCATGTACTAGAGCGTTGTCTCATACGTACTCGGCACACGACCAATCCATCCCGAGTAGAAGTAATTGCGAATGATAACAGATTAAGTAAGGTTCCATCTGGCTGCAACGTGTGTTCAGGATGCATAGCAAATGTACTGTGTAGATGTGGTAATATCAAGTCAAGAGTAGTAGAGCATTGTCTCGCACCTCATCTCTACACGTCCGCAGGGCTGCAATTTTTTCCTTTTTCGGTGACGAAGTCACTCGACACGCGCCATCACTATTCGACAAATGCCGTGCCTTACGGAAAAAAAAACGAAAGGAAAAAAAACTGAGAGAGGACTAAACATCGTCAGGTCGAGGAACAATCGGGGGGGGGGGGCATCACGGGATGCAATCATAAGAGTGCTGACTTACGTAAACTTTCCTTCGCCAGGTACTTCAAAGCAACGTTTCGTGCTATTCGACACAACGGGTTTCTTTTATAGATGAAATAACCTAGGCTACGTTGAGTGGTCAACGTCTATGCCAGTTTGTATTTTGCCGTTTTGAGCTAAATAACAATATTGCTCTGGTAAAATGACTGTTGCATACTTGCTATGAAAGTTATTCACATGTAGAAAACAGCTTAGTTTCCGACCAGACGTTTAGAAATACAGATGAAAAAAGCCGCTATTTTTATGGAAAGGAACATTTTGAACACTGCGGGAAAATGCTTTGATTGAAGTTCTAATGCCTGGCATCAAATATTTCGCCACACACGTTTCGTGCTATTCGACACAACGGGTTTCTAACTTTCTTCGAAGTAGGCTACTTTTACTTGTCAACGTCTATGCAAGTTTGTATTTATGTCTGACTTATGCACTTGTTGTTCCAAGAATGGAGATTTTTTTGCAATGTGAATAAGGAATAGTAGACAGATAAACACGGTTGCAACTCGACTTCCTTCCACTAAAAAGGTTTCTGTGATTATGTAATGGGCGATTTTGCACTTGCATTCACAAAAGCACACAACCCAGCTAGCAAAACCCGTCATTTTTACATTGATTCAACGTCTGCCGACGTTGAATCGAAAAAACAAGAAGCAAAAAATATACTAGAATAGTCTATCACGACCGCACTGTTTGATTTGTTGTGATGTAATAGTACCAAAAGTAGCGATACACACGCTGTTATGTTAATTCACCTTAAATAACTCAGGAGGGGAAAGTAAGTTAATTTTGGGTTACCTTTAAAGTAAGTTAACAGCAGAAATCGATTTAAATTTCTTGGAGAATTATATTACGTAGGCTACCCAGACAGCAAAAATCATCATTTTACATTGACTCAACGTCTACAGACATGAAGTCAATGCAAAAATAACAAATTTTGATGCCTGCTCATCAATGCCCGAAAAGAAATTTACGTTTGTTTTACGAAAATTGACTCAGCATTTTTAAGTGAACCTATCGAAAGCTGGAATGACAATGAGACTTACAAAATTGCAAAAACAATTGTGAATAACATCAGTGTGGTTAATGACACAGCAGAGCGAGGAGTCAAACTGGTCCTGGATTTTCATGGGACTGCTCTCAAGGAAGAACGATACCAAAACATTTTACAAGTAGTAGAGAATTCCCGAAAAAAATTACGGTACCAAACCAAAGAAATAGGAAAATAGATTCAACGTCATAGTATCTGACAATCTACTGTAATTGCGAGTTTACTGTTTCATTACCTGTGTGACCTTTATGATGTGAAATTCGTGTAAGGTTATTGCTGTACAATATCTATCACTACAATAGATGTTGCACTGTTCTTTGTTTGTTTGTTTTCAATGATATACATCTCAATGAGTTGCATTTGTTGAAACTTTGCATATTTGAAGTCAAGTCCAAGCGGTTACGTTAGCTTAAACTTATGAAAAGCAGGTTTTCTGCCACCTAGTGGCTAGAATCTTTAAAACTAGCAGCAAAAATGAACTCACCACCCTTGAAAATGGGGGGTTAGACACCAGTTTTGCTTCAGTCGGGTGAACATTTAAGGAGATAATTGTTGTTATGTTTTGGCCACTAGAGGCAGTATTGCGCTAAGGGAGAGTACAAAACTGCCCATATTTCTGCTTTCCATTGGCCAATTCAGATAATTTTTGTTTTAAATTATGCAGAATGAAGAGGGGTATGTTTCCAAAGTAAATATGCAGTTGTATCTTGTAAGAAGCTCCATCTAATGGCGATAATGTGAAGAAAATGCTGTTAGTCCGCTTAGAAAATGGCCGAGTGGGGGGGTTAAACTTTGTCCAATCAAAGTGAAACTTTGCAAAAGTTGTTTTCTAAGATAACCTCATAAGCAAAAAAATGTTCAGGCTTTTTGCTAAAGGTTGGGGGCAAATGGTGCAGTTGGTGCACCCTTAGTCGGATATAGCGATATTGACAGGTATCATGTCGGAAAATGCTTAATATAACAAAAACGGTCAGGCTAGTGCAAGTAAGAGGTTTATTTTTGAAATCTACACAAAATTTCAGTCTAGAAACACTTGTCAAACCTTACTGACCCAGACAGTCAAATAAATCGACCTGGCTCTCGCTCTATAAGCTAAGTTTAAAGGTTTTGTGTTATTAGGTCGCCCCATCATTGCCGAGTGTTCAATTCCGCGTTTGCGGTAGACATGCCCGATAAATGTCATTTGCCTTTTGTTGATAGTTGTGATGAGAACTCCAGGGGTGCACCCAGAGCGTCTCCACACTTCTTCGTTAGTGATCTTATCCATCCTGTTAATTCCCATCCTACAAATGAACCAAATTTCAGCACTGTTGATCTTCTTCTCTATCTTCGGGCATACAGTCCAGGATTCACAGCCATATAGCAGAACTGACCAAATGTACACATGTAAAATTCTTTTTCTAGTGTTTAGAGAGATTGAATTAGATTTCAGTATTTTGGCCATTTTGATGAAAGCTTGTTTGGATTGTGCAATTGATTAGGTTGTGTTTTATGTAGCATTTGTTGAACAGCTTATTTGATGTTTATTAGATAGCCTACTAAGATACCTTTAGTAATCCAAGGTTTTTTATACAGTTTGGACTTATTTCTACTTAATGGGAAATGTTCTTCAATGGTTGCTTTCAAGATGTAAGTAAAGTTACTGTTAGTAAAGTTTTCATTTGTATGTATTAGTTGTTATTTCCAGTTTTTGCATGGATGTTGACAATTGGTCCAAGACTTAGAGATGTACCGATATATCGGTATCGGTGATATCGGCTATTTTTTGAGTATCGGTATCGGCATCAGTATCGGCAAAATTTGGCCGATACTGTGGCCGATACTAAACACGTAAAAAAAGGCCTTTGCTGCGGATTTTCTGCAGAACCAGATATATAGATTTTTTAAAGTAGTAACTAACATCACATTGAAGTAGAAAAATAACCTGTTCAAATTTTTGATACCTCACACTCCCATGACTTCATGCGTGCACCTTTTGACATTGTTTGCTTACAGTGATTCTTTCACTCAAACAAAACGTTTTCTTTCAGCAGATTTGCGTTGTTCGATTCTTAAGTTGTGAAGGAGACTCAATTTCTCCAATATTTATCATTTGTGTTTCTTTTTTACTCTCAGCAGAGGATAAAACCAGGCCAAGACTACCCAGGTAGCAAAAATGTATAATTTTGCATCGTTTTTACCTTTCAATTCTTGTCGATGTAAATTCTTGCTACAAAACGGCTGCCTTCTTCTTCTTTCGTTTGAGACTAGATCAAATTTCAGGGCAGGTGGTGGAGAGCCAGGTGAGTGTAGCTTCCAGCGTTGCTATACCATGCGTTCCATTTGGTGCCTTGTAGATGGGACATTTGAGAAAGACATGGTCGGCAGTCTGTTCCTCCGCGCCGCATTCGCAGGCCGATGAGGGAGCCAGACCTCACTTGTGCATGTTGGCATGGAAGCGACCGACTCCGGTTCGGATTCTGTTGAGCTTGACCCAAGTCGGCCGAGGCAGGTCCATACCAGGGGGGCACGCCACCGGGTGGGGTATAAAACCATGTAGTTTCGTGTCGGTGGCGCACCATGCTGCATTCCAAGTATCTTCCATGAAGTGTGCTGTGCTGATGGCATGATCGGTGAATGGATGTAGTAATTCAACAGCAGCTAACGGCTGCCGAGAAACATATAGTTGATTGGATGGTCTAAATGGCTAGCGTGAAAGCTACACCGTTATGGTTAGCGAATCGCAACAGCTCGCTGTACTAATGAGTGCTCAGCCTTGTGCTGATAGCCGGGAAGGACACTCCTTTCTTCACAATGAGGTTGTCATCTTAGGCGCAACAAGATCATTTATGGATTAGTTTAGTGAGGATTCGTAGTCCCATTGCTTTCATTTTGAGCCTACCTGGGTAGTCTTGGCCTGGCAAAAGCTTTTCAACCACACGACAAGCGCCCTTAGGTTGCACATTACTTGTCAAATAGTTTTTGTACAACTACACAAATCACTTGGTTTACATTTTACATCTTATTATCAATTATGATAGCCTATTTGGAGAGTTTGCGCAAACACTTTATTATGATGTAATGTTTCTTCCCTTATACCCCACTCCTCAATTACGGTGGCCTTTCATTACTAAAACCTACTATTATGACACAACAATGTGGTTGAGATTGGATTCTTGAATCTTTAATAAATTATGCCAATTGAAAGCTTTTTTTAATAGTTTTATGCAAACAAGGTAAAACTTAGCATTTGATATAATTCCTTGCAAATACCAAAATTGCTTCTTTTTGTAACACCAAAGTATCGGCCAAAATATCGGTATCAGTATCGGTATCGGCCTAAAAAAGTGATATCGGTATCGGGATCGGTATCGGCCAAAATATTGGTATCGGTACATCTCTAGTCCAAGTACTTGGCCACATTTTCTTCATTTATATCTCTTGTCATAATTCTGTTGAGCTTTTTCTCACATAGGCCTATCTCGTTGTTAATTGTTAAATATGTTGGGAGGTGATCGGATATATATGTCATAAGTTAAGATGTATGGAATGGTTGATTCAGAGTTGTTAGTGTAGACATGATCCAAGAGTGTTGATGGAGTTGCAGTAATTCTAGTCACTTTGTCGATGATATTTTCACATCTAAGGCTATTTAAAGTTACAATATATTGCTTATATAACATTTTTGTCAGTATCAGAAGTTTGTTGGTTGATGTTAAAGTCTCCAAATATATATGTAGTAACGTGCATTTTCAATAGCCTGTAGCTTGTATAGTATTAGTTTGCAGACTTGTCTAAAAAGTCATCGTACAAAGTCATAGTACACCTACTTCAACAACACCTACTAAGGATGTACAGTAGGGTGGAGTGAAAATAACTTTTTCGCGAAATTCAAAAACATAGCCCCCTAAAAAGTTGCTTTTGTTCATGAAAAACGCATTTGTGAAAAAAAAAAAAAAATAAATAATGTCTTGGTAAATCTCAATCCACAAATCAAAGATGGCCGCCAACTTTGCTTGAAAATACAGTAAATTCACCATAACTTTGCCAATACTTGCCCAATTTTCATCATATTTCAACAAGGTTTCCTCGTTCATGTCATAAAACACTAGAAATACATATGAGGACAGTGTGAGCAAATTATGACGTCACCAAATCCAATATGGCCGCAAAATTCAGTTTTTCACATTTCCTATCCAAGTTACACACTTCTTTTTCGATTTGCTCCAATTCCAGAATATATTATTATTGCAACATAATGTGATATTATGACGTCACGAAGTTTTTTTTTCCAGAATATGCTTTACTAATTCAAGTGCATGTTATTCTGTTTAAGATTGAGTTGCTTACGGTTTAGGTTTAGTCAGTTAATATGGCAGTATTAAGGAAAAATGCATTCTGTGTTATCCTTGGTGCATCAGCTGAGGTGCCAGAGAATATGCTTTCGACGTATCGAGATATAATAAAATTCTACAGTTTCACTCAGCAGAGAATGAAGAATGAATTGAGGACGAATCGCCCACATAAAGAAATATCAGGAGTAGTACTAAACTAGGTAGCAGACTTGTGGCACAAGGCATCAATCCCTATTGTGGCGTATCTTAGGATGGAACAAATGATGAACTCAATCTACAAGCAATACAGGCTTATTCTGAAGAACTATAAGCGAGATAAAGACAAAGATAGTTACAAAAAAAGACTTTGCAAGTTCAAGGAGAAAGCTGACCATCTATTTGACGTTTCGGCTTGCAAGTGTGCTAACTTGTATAACTGCAAGTGTGAGAAAGAGTGTAAATTGCCTAATGTCGAAAAGGAATTTCTGATAGATCAACAAAATGCCAGGCAAATGATTATTGGTAGTGTTGATAAAGCAGAAACACAAAAGCTAGAACGAAGAAACAAAAGGAGAACAATAATGTTAAAGCATTGTGAAATGACCCCAAGAAGTTGTGCAACTCAGTTGTCTGCATCATCTCAGGTTTATCATAGTCACAGTAGCAGTGACACAGAATGTCCTAACAATAGTGGTACATATATAGATGCTTCCTGTCCAAAGAAGAGAAAGGTCTTCCTCAAATCTTTGCAAACAATGGCAACCATTTGTGACAGATATGGAGTCTCAGATAGGGCAGCGGCAGCCATAGCGAGTTCTGTTCTTGCTGATGTTCAAGGCGGCAACTCCTTGGTGATCGACAGAAGCAAAGTTCGAAGGGAAAGGATGAAGAAACGCACAGCTTTGTCAGGTGAAGCCAGCACAAAGATTACAGGTTTATATTTTGATGGCCGAAAAGATAAGACAATGTTTAATGCAAAAGAGATTGATGGCAAATTTCACCGTAAAATAATATCAGATGAACACATAACAATTATAGCAGAACCAGGATCATCTTACTTCGGGCATGTTTGTGCAAGTAACGGGACAGGGGCTGAGATAGCTTCAAAGTTGTTAGATTATTTAGAAAAAAGGGGGGTAGATACAAATGAACTCAATGTAATTGGTACTGATGGAACAGTCGTCAATACTGGTGTAAAGAAGGGAGTCATTCGATTAATTGAAGAGTCACTAGGTAGACCATTAATGGTGTATCTGCCTGTTGCATACAAATGAGATTCCTCTCAGGTATCTTTTTCAGAAGATAGATGGTCCAACTACGGGCCCCCATGGATCTGCAGGACCAATCGGCAAAGCCGTTCATACCTGTGACCGTCAACCACTGGTAAATTTGGCAAAATACCTTGTGATTTAGAGCACATACTGCAGCCCAAAGACTTAAGCACCGATCAGAAGTATCTGTTTGAAATCTGTCTGGCTATTAGCAAAGGTTGTTGCTCCTTGGACCTTTCACTCAAATGCCCTGTTACATTTACAATTAATCAAGCAAGATGGCTGACTTTAGCAAATCGCATATTGCAGTTGTATATTTCAACAGAAGCACCGTCCTTAGAATTGAAGACTGTTGTCACCTTTATTTTGAAAGTGTATGCACCGATGTGGTTCTCTATTAAAAAGGAATCTTTGTGTACAGATGGAGCAAAACATGTCTACAACATGGTAGACAAGGCCAGGTATCTTGAGGATGAGCTTAAGGAAGTTGTTATGAATGCTATCCAGAGAAATGCCTTTTTTGCGCATCCTGAAAACGTTCTGCTGGCAATGTTGGCAGACGACAACATCAGTATCAGAGAACTGGCTCTCAGGCGAATACTGAAGTCCAGAGAACGCAAGAGCAGCAGTACAGTGCGAGTTTTTAGAGTGCCAACCTTGAACCTTCACGCTAGGAATTATATAGAAATAATTGACTGGCAGACCGAAGATATCACTGAACCTCCCCACACCAAGAACCTTAGCAATGAAGATTTGATTAATATGATCAAAACAAATCCATTCACGATGAGTCCTCTCACAGTTGAAAGTTTTCCTTGTCATAACCAGGCTGTGGAACGTCATGTTAAGCTTGTGACAGAGGCTTCAGGCTCCGTTTGTGGAAAAGATAACAGAGATGGTTTCATCAGGGCTCGATTAGAGAGCAGGTGCAAAATGCCAAAGTTTGACAGCAAGGCTGATTTCAAAGTTTAGAATTTCAGTGAAGGTTACATTGAACAGGTCATTTTGGGGTGAAATTCATATCCCTTGGACTTCCCAGAATGCCCTTGGGCGACAAACGTATTCCATCCCCGGTTTGTCCCCTAAACGGTTCACATGTAGGACTGCCTCCACGTGGCGTGAACTGGAAACGTTAATTCTACGGGCTTAACGGCTAAACGTCCTATCCTACTCTGTTGCAATTGTTGAAGGTATTTTTAATTTCTAGATGAATACTATACTAAATAAAGCTTCCATCTGTATTTACTATTATCAAGAGGAACAATCGTACCCAAGACAGAACACAGGATAACACCATATAACTATCAAACGTTGGAGCAAATCGAAAAAGAAGTGTGTAACTTGGATAGGAAATGTGAAAAACTGAATTTGGCGGCCATATTGTATTTGGTGACGTCATAATTTGCTCACCCTGTCCTCATATGTATTTCTAGTGTTTTATGACATAAACGAGGAAACCTTGTTGAAATATGATAAAAATTGGGCAAGTATTGGCAAAGTTATGGTAAATTTACTGTATTTTCAAGCAAAGTTTGCTTCAACATAGATTGCTTCAACTATTGTTGAAGCAATCTATCTCTTTTGCTCTTGACTTGATGTTGAAAGGCTTTTTGCTTTGAAATGCTTGAGAAATCTGAACAGTTGTGTTGAAATCTATTTCAACTGAACAGTTATGTTGAAATCTAAACAGAATATGTTGAATCTATGTAAAAAAGGCTGATTTACTGTTTGAAGCACAACATCTGCTATTTGAGGTAGTTGCACATGAGTTTACAAGCTCATAGCGACCCCTACCGTGGTGGAAGGACGTAAGTTTGTCTGAAAATAGTCGCTTGATGGCAACAAAGCGCTGAAATTGTTTGAAGCAACGCTTTGAACGTGACGATCAATTGAAGCAAAAATATGCGTCAAAAATGCAGGAGTATCTAGAAAACAACCATGCAGACAATCATTGATTTAAATCAACCAACCCTGCATGCAGAGGTTGTAAACGAATGAAATAGTGATGATGAAGGAGGCCAGAAGCGTGTTTGGTACTTGCCACATCATCCGGTGATTCATCCCCGCAAACCAGACAAAGTCAGAATAGTGTTTGACTGCGCTGATCAGCACAGATGATAGATGATGGCTCTGCGGTAGTAAGACCCTCTCAGTTTGAGACCTGCCCGTCGTGTGGAATAATACCTTATTATCAATTATACCAATCTTAATGCAAAGAGATAAGAGCTTCCTCGCAGTAGCGCCGAATGCTGTCCATGTGTTTGTCAATGGTATTAGAATTGAAATTGAATTGAAAAGTCAATATTCAAGCCATAATTTTACCTGCAGTAAAATAATTTGTCAATTTTCTACCAATTATTTATTTCAATATGATTTCAGTGATTATAATACAATGTAATACAGTAGCGTATCCAATTAATTAGCTACGACCTTATAAAGTACACGTTAATTCGAACAGAAATAAGAATTTATCAAAAGTCTCAGTCATTTTAGAAGATCTCACCACCCGTTACAAGACCATCAATTACTTTTGACCTAGTGTTGACTCCACTGCTATGCATTCACGCCTTTGTTTTGTTCTTAATAGGTCACAGTGTGTCTATTTCGTTTTCTTTGCACGAACCGTAACTTGTTTCATACGAGACTGACGATGTGAGGGCTACGCCTCTCATGAAATTGATTTCTATAAAATATTGAGACTGTTGACCGATGCTTTGGTACTTAGACAGTGCAGATGTTTGTGTGTTGGGAAAATGTATCTCATCCCTCATTAGCATTTTAGGGGGGGGGGGAGGCGTTTACGCTATGTGTGCGTTTTACGTTTAGTTTATGTTGAAGTCTGATTACATGTTGAGATTCAAATAAAGCTGTCTGCTTTTGTGTGACAGTTCGTCCAAGATAGTTTGAGGGATTCCGCGAAACATTACAGATGTAACATCACTTTTGTTAAATATATACCGTACATATAAAAGTTGTGTAAGCAGCCCTCGAAATTAGCTTCCATCTACGACGGCAAAAACATTGCCGTCGCCAAATCAGCAAACCTTGGATTGCGGCGGCAATTGCCGTATGCTTTAAAGTTTAAACAAACGAAATTGTATGCGCTTATTCTTCGTGTTTCATACGGCGGTAGCGGAGAGCATCACACAAGCTATTTTATGCGCTGACAATGCTCTTGTGAACTGTAAAAAGTTTGCAACCTTGTAAATACTGGCTTAATTGTTACGAAAAAGTTATTCTTTCATCGAATGCTTATTGTTTACCGGTGTCGTTGCGAATATAAATCATCGTGAAAGAAAATACAGTTAAAAAGTGGAATTTACCGGCTATAGGTTATTAAACAGAGGGAACAGAAGGAAAAGTTAGTGTGGTATTTTGCAAAATTTATAAACAATTTTATGACGGAAACAAATCGGAATTAGAAAAGCTACGGGGTCAAGTTAAAAAAGTAGAACAAAATTGGATAAATGGTTCTTCGGCAGTAAAATAATGCTTCCGATTATATGGCATCGCGCGTTCACGAACGGGCAGTTTTGCGTCTTCAAGTATTCCAGTGACGACGCGACAACCTCATCCTCCGATATAGCATCTGATGATTCCGATTCTAACTAGTTCTTTATCCAACAGACTTTGTGTTGCTCGCACGCAGTATCCCAATTGTGCCGAAATTATGTGAGTGTATACGTAAATCGAGCCAATCTTCTCGCAGGGAGCTAATAATTTGTTACCGGTACCTGTTTGAGCAATTAACGTTATTTTATGATGGTTCAACGTCGCTAGATGTCGAAAAACAAACGTAAATTTCTTCTTGGGCATTGTTGTTACCTAGGCAGCAAAATTCGTTATTTTTGCATTGATTTTGCGTCTGTAGACGTTGAATCGATGTAGAAATGATGGTTTTGCTGTCTGGGTGCGCAATATAACCAGCCTGGAAAATTATATCGATTTGTGCTGACTCGAACATTGAATCAACCCAAAATTAACTTACTTTCCCCCTGAGTTATTTGACGTGAATTAACGCAACAGCGTGCGTATTGCGTTGCTCGCTGTATCGCTACTTTTAGTATTATTACATCACAACAAATCAAACGATGCGGTCGTGATCGACTACTCTAGTATATTTTTCCTTTCTCGTTTTACATGTTGTGGTACAGTTTTGTCGTAATAAACGTTCACAACAATTGCCGACGCAATTTCAACTTTTGCCGTTTGGCCTTGGCAAAGTTTTTGCCTAGTAAAAATATGCTATAAAATATAATATTTTTGAAGACTGCGTGAGTGTTCACAGCAAGTAAAGTGGTCCGAGGTGAGGTCTTGGTACGATGTTTTTGCTGATTAAACTCCCGCTGCGAGTAAATAACACAGGAAGAAATTTTGAACAATTTTTGTCCTAATTAAGTGCTCGTTTTGCGGCGGCATTTTTATTGCCGTAGCAGAATGGCCATTATGACGTTTACGGCGGCATTTACCACGGCAATTGCAGAGTGCCGCCGCTAATTTCGAGGACTGTGTAAGCGAAATCAAAACTTTCCTATCTGGAAATTAGGTTGTCTGTTGGATTACAAAAAAACGTTTACATTCTCCCTTTGTCTGCAGCATCTGGAAAAAAACAAGTCTATTAACTTAATATACCAAACGCATGATGTGTAGTTGTGTTGTAACTGTTTATTATTATACGTTGTCGTATTCGTTGTGTTGGTTTGGTGTTTTTATTATAAAAGTTGAACAAAGCTTTGTCGAGCGGTTACGTTTGAACAAAAATGCTTTGATCGTACTTACTCAGCCAAGTCAGCAAAGCTGGTCTTTTTTACATTGTTTCAACGTCTGCAGATGATAAATCAATGTAAAAAGGACCAGTTTTGCTGGCTGGAACATAGAGCATAGTGTTATGTCACACAGAACTAGTAAACTCTTCAAAGTTTCACCAGAATTGTGAACAGTTGTAGGAAGCATCAGTTGTAATGTGCGTTGCAGCCTAGTCAGTAGTCAGCACAGACATCTTCCCAACAATTACGCCCATTCACAATAAACATATATATTTCACAAGGTAGATTTAAACGATCTGTCTTAGCCTGATGCTGCAAGTTTGCTGTGGCAATAGTAAGTTGCGCTAGCTTTCGGAACACAGTTCCCTAGTCATGTGCTATGATGAATGGTGTTGAAGTCAGTGAGTGGTTCTTAAGTGTGGTTGTTTACTTTACTATAATTTACTATAATTGCCCGAGAAAATGACGCGGTAAAATTACGTTTCAAAGAGGCCATATTCATCAGCAGACAAAATCCTAAAATCAACAACCGTGCCGAAAGGGAAGAACTACGTCATCTAATCTACTAATCAACTGAAAACAAATTTTGCAACAAAAAACGCCTAACAACACAGAAACTCAACAACCAGCAGCCTCAAGCTAAACGAAAGAACCACTCACTGACTTCAACACCATTCATCATAGCACTTGACTAGGGAACTGTGTTCCGAAAGCTAGCGCAACTTACTATTGCCACAGCAAACTCGCAGCATCAGGCTAAGACAGATCGTTTAAATCTACCTTGTGAAGTAAGCAACGATCATGCTGCTAAAAGCGAAACTCAATCAATTGCAAACATATATATATTTCTATTATTTTATATCTTTATAGTATATTCGAAAAAAAAAAATAATAAGGAAAAAGGTCTTTGCTTGTTACATTGACTCCGGCAAGGACAAAAATAAGGAAAAGGTTCTGAGCTTGTTACGTTTACTTTGGCGCCGTTTTGTCTGCGCCGTTTTGCCTCTGCGCCATTTTGTCTCTGCGCCGTTTTGCCTCTGCGCCGTTTTGTTCGCGCCTTAATGTCCTGCTTCGGTAAAATACGGTATTATTGTTGAAGTAATCTATCTCTTTTGCTCTTGACTTGATGTTGAAAGGCTTTTTGCTTTGAAATGCTTGAGAAATCTGAACAGTTGTGTTGAAATCTATTTCAACTGAACAGTTATGTTGAAATCTAAACAGAATATACATTTTGAATCTATGTAAAAAAGGCTGATTTACTGTTTTGAGTTCCCAAGCTCATAGCGCCCCTACCGTGGTGGAAGGACGTAAGTTTGTCTGAAAATAGTCGCTTGATGGCAACAAAGCGCTGGAATTGTTTGAAGAAACACTTTGAACGCGACGATCAATTGAAGCAAAATATGCGTCAAAAATGTAGTAGTATCTAGAAAACAACCATGCAGAGGTTGTAAACGAATCAAATAGTGATGATGAATTAGGTCAGAGGCGTGTTTGGTACTTGCCACATCATCCGGTGATTCATCCCCGCAAACCAGACAAAGTCAGAATAATGTTTGACTGCGCTGATCAGCACAGATGATGGCTCTGTGGTTGTAAGACCCTCTCAGTTTGAGACCTGTCCGTCGTGTGGAATAATACCTTATTATCATTTATACCAATCTTATTGTTCTTAATACGTCATAGTGTGTCTATTTCATTTTCTTTACACGAACCGTAACTTGTTTCATACGAGGCTGACGATGTGAGGGCTACGCCTCTCATGAAATCGATTTCTATAAAATATTGAGACTGTTGACTCATGCTTTGGTACTTAGACAGTGCAAATGTTTGTGTGTTTGTAAAATGTATCTCATCCCTCATTAGCATTTTAGGGGGGGGGGGGGGGGCGTTTACGTTGTTAGTTTATGTTGAAGTCTGATTACATGTTGAGATGCAAATAAAGCTGTGTCTGCTTTTGTGTGACAGTTCGTCCAAGATAGTTTGAAGGATTCCGCGAAACATTACAGATGTAACCTCGCTTTTGTTAATACCATACATATAAAACTTGTGTGAGCAAAATCAAAACTTTCCTATCTGGAAATTAGGTTGTCTGTTGAATTACAAAAAAACGTTTACATTCTCCCTTTGTCTGCAGCATCTGGAAAAAAACAACTATCTTAGATTCTGACAGTTTTCACACTCAAAAGGAGTCTATGCCTGTTTTAGCAACCTTTCAGTCATACAGTGGCGCCAATCTGTCTGAAATTGTGTTGTTTTTAACTTTCAACGCATCGGAAATTGCCTGTGTTATCGGATTCTTTCCAGTTGATTAATTATTGTGAGATTACATCTGTGTAGCCTATACATTGGCATAGCACAGTTTGACGTTGATTCGATGCTAAATGGGTTCGCTTGTTTGTAAAAGTATTTCTTTTGTGTCAATTTCTTAAAGATTTGTTGTATTTTGAAATACTGAGAATTAACGTTAACGAACGGCCTTTTTATGCTGTGACGTTTGGCTTCGATCACTGCAAGCTCGCGCGAGAAACTAAACTAGTCTCGCGCTTGCCTTGAGATGATCTCACATTTTTTGTAAGGCACACGATTCATTTTTGACCACATGGAGAAAAATTCGGACAGTTTTAGTTTGGTTTAGTTACAGAACGGTCGTTTCTTTTGCTCATCACCAGAATTGAGAAAAATGGAGAAATAAAACGAAAACGTGCACAATTGTTTCTTATTATTTGCACGGAGTTATAAACCTAGACCAAAGAAAGGAAAGAGAACTAGACCGTTTGCGCACAATGCACCTATAACGTTTTTGCATTCAGCATCAGCAATAGCCTTTTCCCTAATTCATGGTTTCAAATAGAAGAATGACACAAAACTGTAAAGTTTTTGTTCGAAGTAGAACTTCGCATTATTTCTTCAATTCAGCAATAAAGCTCAGCTACACGAGCATTCCTTGTTCGTTAGTTTCACACGTATTAATGGATAGAATTGCTTAGCAGTTTAGAAATTATTACTGCATTTGTTAACTGAGCTATTGAAATGAACTCTTGATCGTAATTTAAGAAAGGTTATGTTAGATTTTCTGGAGTATTTGATAATTATAATTCTAGTCTATTTAGTCGTACGACATAATGCTTAGGCGTATCACCCTGTAAATGAATTCTGGAAAAAAAAGGGTTGTCAACAACCGGTAAATAGGATTTTCATTTTATTCATAGTTTGTCTCATTTGTTAACCAGTTGTGCACCTCATATGAAATTTAATATACCAAACGCATGATGTGTAGTTGTGTTGTAACTGTTTATTATTATACGTTGTCGTATTCGTTGTGTTGGTTTGGTGTTTTTATTATAAAAGTTAAAAAAAGCTTTGTCGAGCGGTTACGTTTGAACAACGATTGCTCGTTTTGTGGATTAAATATAAATTTGAAAGTTAACAGATGGATAAAGCAAGACGTACCGTACTCTTTTAATTTGTGTTGGTTTGGTATTTTTATTGTAAAAATTGAATTGCTGAGAGTTGGCACAAAATAGTAAAGTTTAAGTTAGCGCCATAGGCGCCGGGTTTTGAAAATTGCCGGGGGGGCAAACTTTCTAGCCGACTGATTGCTTACATTCAAAATGCTGATGTTTGTTTGTCAGCATTGATGTTTGTTTGCGTCTATCTGCCATTGTATATCGCCAAGCTTTATAATGTAGGCTCAGGCCTCGAAATTCACGGCGGACATGTCCGCCGTCACAGCATGTGATGTCCGCGGGAAGTAACATCTAGATCGGTCATATTTGTCCGCCGAGAAATAGCACAAGAACTAGCGATACAAATCGTCATTGCATAGCATTCGAACAGTTGTTGCGATAATATATTTTCCAGCGCATTCTAGCGCGCATCTAGAAAATGTGAATCCTGTATCCCTTAGCTTCCATTCAAGGAGGAAAACTTTCGATTCTTACGTTGCTTCAACGATTGATGACATTGAATCAGCGTAACAAAGGTGAATTCTTCGCTAAGAATCGATAGGAGTTCAGGTACTTCTACACTAATCACGCGCAATTTAGTTCACGTTTTACGTCACAATGTCTGGCTTTGATCTCCGAGTAATAATGATACGGCAAGGTTGGTTACCGTACTAAATTAGATTATACGAGTAGGCTATAACCGCAAGATGCAACAAAACTTGTTAAGTTTTGGTATTACAGTAAGAAAGAAAAGACCCAAAGAAAATTCACTTTCGCTCATATGACACGCAAAAATAAACTTAAAGAAAAAAGCCTGTAAAACTTTGCACAGCAGAAAATAGCGTTGGTGTAGAAATTTTCCGACTCCTGCCCAGAGCATTGTGACGCAATAAGCAACACGACCTCGTTCGGTGGAACGATCGACGGCTAAAACTGGTGTGTCCGCCGTGAGACTTAATTTGTCCGCTGAGATAGCTGCTCAGACCGGACACGTTTGTCCGCCGTCAACAAAAACGAATTTCGAGGCCTGTAGGCTACTTCAAATTATATGCTGATCACTTTGAACTTTGGCTCTTAATACGAGTAGATACTAAACTGAGCAAACAGCACCTCGTTATTGACACTCCCAAGAAAAAAAAAGCGGAAGAAATCAAGAAAAACGTTTTTCAATCATTGTTTGCTTCAACGTCACCATGCTGGCGTTTATCAGCTACCGTACTTCTGTTTCTTTTGTTATCTTAGGAGCAGCGCTCTTGTTAACAAGTAGATCTTTTAAATGAGATCGATCCGCAATGAAGGTCAAACTAACGCAAATCTGAACTTAGAAACATTTGATTGGGTATAGTCGGCGCCTATGGAGTCGGCGCCTATGGTTAGCGCTGCATAAATATAATACATAATTTGAACTGGCTAATAATTCATTCGGCAAACGGGGCGTGGCTTATAATGAACACTCGAAATTGATCACTTTGTGTTTGTATTGTTTTGGTAAAAAGGCTTGTTGAGCGGTTACGTTTGAAGTTTACGTTTGTGTTTCGTTCTGAAAACAAGCTGTGAAATGTAAACTCTATTGGGAATGAAATGAAAATGTAACGAATCAAATGTAAACTCTTTTAGAAAATCATAAATCAAGCATCGTTGAGCAATTTGCATTGGCCTTGCAAGTGTAATATTAGAAACGTGCCTTCAAACTTTTAATTTTTTTGAGAACTTGCCTTTTTAAGTTTGTACCTTGTGTTTTGCATTTTGGCTTATGCGTTTTCTATGACCTCTTGATTGGCCGCTGTTAAATACGCTTTTCTGACAGCGTTGCGTCTTTTTCGAACTCGAGTTGTGGGCGTTCACGTTGCTAGTTTGTGTTGAAGTCTGAGTACATGTTGATGATGATATGATGCATTGCAACAGTTGGCTTGCAAGCTAGAAGTTCAACAACCCCAGCCGAGCACGACAGTGCCCGAACTAAATTAGAAGTGGAAGTATGACTTGGCTTTTTGGCAAAGCCCACACAAAAGGAAACCAGGTTGTGTTTAGTCTTTTGCGGTAAAAAAATGGTAAAAAGATAAATAAAATAAATGCAACTATTGTTAAAATTAAGTGCAACTCTCTCACGATTTTAGTGCAACAAAAACTTGCCCTACTAATGAGTAATACACATTGACTGGAAGTTGGCTGAGTTATGCTGTTTTTTTTTCTCTTTAAGTGGTTCAAAGTGCACATGTTTTCACTGTTGTGTTTTGAATTGATCATGGCTTACAGTGTAAGCCTTACACAAAAGGTGGGTAGAGAATGATATTAAGTTTATTGTATCTCTGCAATTTTTTTACAGCACTTCCAAAAAGCGCACAATATTAATGACCCCCAAAAGAGGCTAAGCCTGTCTGCCACGTCTCGCTTGGTGACAAGGAAGTTTGAAGTGAACATCTCGGAGTGTTTGTTTCATCTTGCCCATTTCGGTACTGCAGCCCACCATGATCCATGAATGCCCAATATACTGGCAGAAGTAAGTGTACTGTAGCGTAAGAACACGATACCATAAGGAGAAGAGGTGTTTCGTTGTGAAAAAAAGCTGTGAAATGTAAACTCTATTGGGTATAAAATGAAAATGTAACGAATCAAATGTAAACTCTTTTAGAACATCGAAAATCAAGCATCGTTTGAGCAATCTGCATTGGCCTTTCAAAGTTTCAAGTGTAATATTGGTAAGTCAATCGTTTTAGTGCCGCAGCTATGTGGGCGTTTACGTTGCTAGTTTATGTTGAAGTGAGCACATGTTGAGATTCAAATAAAGTTGTTTGTTTTGCATGAAACACGAGACGAAAAAGTTTACTAAAAGCCTAAAAGGCATACTGTAAATGGAATGACAATGTTTTGAAAATGGAATGCAAATACTAACTTGATCATACACTTGAAAATATACCTGTTGAAAGTAAAATCATTCATGTTTTTAAAAAATTTAAAAGTTGCTGACATCCGTAAACAGCCCTTGAAAAATAGTTACGGAGAGACGTTTGATTTAAGTTTTCGACTTGGACAATGCTCCCTTTTCACTACAATATCGCAACTTATCACCTGCTTTCAATTCGCTGTAAAACGCCCGTTTTCGTGTTGCAGATAAAACAAAAGATGCGCATATTCCCCGCCTTTGATCGGGTTTTTATGGCAACGGTCGTGTGTGTGCCATGCAGTTTGCGCGAGTATGCTCTAGTCATGCATCCAATAGGTTGTACTCAGACTACAATTTGTTGTTGCAGACGCAAGATGCAAGGCCGAAGAATGGAGCGAAACACTTTTCAATTGCCTGACGTCATGCAGAACTTAAATGCAGTGACTGCAGTGCGTTCGTATGTAATCTTCATTTCAATGTTAATAGATTATACAGACTACGTTTACCCTATGCAGAAATGATTTCAGGATTGTCAACCTGCATTTCGTTGAGATCTCCGCCACGACTAAGCCCTTAATGTTGTCACATGCCTTCAAGGAGGATGATTTCAAATTAATTAGTCGTAACATTGGTACGGTAGCAGTACAATAGGTAGGACTACTTTCAATACAACCTGTACAATCACCGACTAAATTACACAAAATTAAAGCTTATTCAAACCACTCATCTTTCAACAGGTGCAACGAAAGAAACGAGCATAAAGTTGCAGGAATATCACAAACCGGTGACCAAGATGTCCACATGACATGACACGACCAAATGAAGATAGACAAAATGGAGAAGTAAGCAATTTGAAGCACATATGAGCTTTTTACAATTTAGGCAACAGTAGCCTAATAGCTACGAAATGTGGAACCGTGTTGGTGCCGATTAACCCTATCCCAAAATTAAAGCTTATTCAAACCATTCATCTTTCAACAGGTGCAACGAAAGAAACAAGAAACTCCACTTCGTCGAAGAGAAGTCACCTTTAGCCCATGCGAGCTGCATGAGCTTTGTGATGCTTGAAGTGGAGAGGGCCCTCCCCGACATAGCAAAAATGAACTCTCATGACAAGCGCATGCAGCTCTTCAGGGAATGCCAAAGAAGCAGAGCCCAACGCCTCTGCAGTCTTGTGGTCGTGACTCTTGCAAAAACTATTGTTGTTGTAATAAGTGCTACATTTTGTACCCTTTATAGAATTGAATAGTACACGTAAGGATTTTCTGAACTTTGAGATGTTAAACAAAACGATGTATGTTATCGTTATACTATGTGCATATAGTCATTTGCCTTTCAATCCTTTCAATCAATATCGCAAAAGTGTTCCGCTTACTTTCACGACGTGGCATTTTCCTTGGTGGGAGGCACTGTCGAAGTCCTCCGACCGCGACCCTGCCTCCATTCAGCACCACTTTTGAAAGGTCTTTGGTATTACATGAACCGGTATTGCACACAAGTTGCTAAACTGCATTTCAATAGTCTTGTTTAAATTGTTTGTGGAATTTTCATGTCGGTTTGTATTTCAAGTTCATGATTTTATTTTTTCATGAAATTTTTTGCATAACGCCACATTTCAAATGCCTAGGTTGTTTTTACCATTTTTGATGACAATGTCCATGTTTCTTCATAGGTACGTAACGTAGTCCAGATAATTCGTTTTCGAGTGTTAATGTTAATTTCGCTAAACCCTTAACACCCCTAACCCACCTAACACCCCTTAACACCCCTAAATATTATTAGCAGGCAATTATTAATTGTATGCTGTTTTTTCCAAACCGGATATCGAAAGCGACTAATCGAAAGCGACTAATACATAGAAAATTAGCTTGGTAGAAAAAAAGGTGTTCGGAAAAACATTCTGAAAGAGGATAGTAAATCGCAACAGGTGATCATATAAAATAATATAAAAACAAAACAAAGTTGTTATTTTTAAAATACCTTTAAAAAACCATTGCTTGTGTATTACACAAAAGCAAGAATTTTTTAAATAATTAAACAAGGATTTCACAATTTTTATAATCTTAGAGAAATTTTCTCCCTCTTGTAAACAGATGGCGATGATATTTGAAATAACAGAAATGTAAGCGTTTAAATTTAGTGCAAAATAAGGACAACCCGAGTCTTCAGTTAATACGGGAATCTGGGCATGATTGGGTTAACTTAATTTCACTACAGACGTTGTTTTCCTGCAATGTATGATGTATTGTACTCTATAGGTTAGCTGGTGATGAGCTACATAAATTTTATAAACTAATTGTTTAGTTTTTACCAATAATCCAAACGAAAACTTGAAGCACGTATGAACTGATAAGAAACGTACCAGATGAAATTGGGCTCTTGGAGCAATTCTGGCATTCATCTTCACCATCTTTGCAGTCTTGGATACCATTGCATACCTAAACAAAACGGAAACAGAAATTAATAAATATTTTTTCCATAATTTACAGTTGTATATCAAAGGCAAAAACATAACACGAAGACCCACTCATTCAATAGCCAGTTTCAGTTAAAATTTACTTGATTAAGCTTGGATGAAGTTTATAAATTTTACGCTTAAACCCAAAAGTTCACTAATTGATTTTATTAAACACTGTTTTTGCTTCGATCTCATTAAATGGTACTTTACAAGGCTATAGTCTTCTTCTTAAATATTGTAAACTGATTGGATATTTGTTGTGGCTCAGAAAAAGAGCATTCTACTGTCGTTGAAGAGTAAAGTAGCTGCTCATGCACTTATTTTACGCCATTTTTCTTTTCAATTAAGCCACTTCTTTTTCCCTTGCGCTCGGCCTCAAACAATTCAGAGCCCACTGCGAGTTCATGGATGGGCAGTTAAAAACGTTAAAGAAAAAAGCGTAATGCAAAGAAACAAGAATAGGTTAAGTTTGAGACCACAGACCTTACGCTTAAACTTTTGTTTAGTGTAATAGTGCTAGTACTGTAAAGTATAAGTTACCTCACCTTGTATTGGGGCAAGTAGCGCGGAGTAGTACCGGGATCGCAATAAAAATGAGTTTTCTTGGTACAATTCATCTCATCGCTCTCGTCGTAACAGTCTGAGACGTTATTGCATTTAGCTGACTCAGGAATGTGAATTGGAAGCCTAGTTGTTCCTTTGTCTCCGCAGTAAAATCTTGCGTAATAAACAAAAAAAATTGACAAATACAATAGAGAAATAAACAATATTTGTGAAAAAAATGAACAAAAAATATTCAATTGACTCTTTAGCCTATAGCCAAAATTGTACCGCTAACTATTCTGTGTTGTTTACTTCGTACACGATAGATACAAACATTATTCTGTGTGGACTGTACTACAAGTTGGGAGAAAAATATATGAAAATTTAATTTATTTCTTGGGCGCTATAATAATAATTAATAATAGCTAACTAATTACAGTATTTCATTTTGAATCCGCTACATGACAGCGTTTGCACTAGTGGTGTCCTACCCTAACGGATAATACAATAAAGCGGCGAAAAGACCACATCGTTATTGATAGACGTCGAAGCTGAGTTAAAAATAAAAAATTCAACAGTTCAACAACCTTCGGAAGGTAAAAGCTTAGCCAAACATGTGTGCTTTTGTTATGCATAGAACAAAACAGATGTTGCTGTAAAGTATACTTTGTAGCTTTATTCCTTTGAAGGGCTTAAAGTTTACGTAGTTTTTATGCTTACCTGTGTTGGCAATTCAATTCGTCATCAGATTTTGTGGGATCAAAAGGATCGCAGTCTGGCATTTGGTCGCAAACTTCTTTCCCATACAAAACCTTCTTTGAGACATTACAACTGAAAAAAAGGCTTTTTAGAAAAATCGTTTTTAATTTATTTTTATGCCACAATATCATTAAAGATGTACCTAAAGGAAGACAATAAAGATTGCAAAAATTTTCTTCGCCACCAAAGTAGATGAGGTGCGCATTTTGCAATGTCAAACGCTTATGAACACGCAATGCAATACTGCTGTATTGTTTTTCATCCTTTTTCTTGAGGTAAAATAAATAAAATCAAGAGTGAAAAAGATTGAAACTTATGGCATCTTGATTTTGCAATAATATGGCCCTATCCTTTTCCCTTGTGTACGCAACTAAAATAGTCACAGTTTTCAACTAGTTAGCATTTACAAGCCTCTATCACGTTTCATACTAATTTGTTTGCATTACGAAGCAACTTACGTGAAATGACAAGAACCCCGAACA
The DNA here is from genome assembly GCF_918807975.1 of Aplidium turbinatum. NCBI lineage: Eukaryota > Metazoa > Chordata > Ascidiacea > Aplousobranchia > Polyclinidae > Aplidium > Aplidium turbinatum. The sequence continues at coordinate 25,295,217 of NC_137478.1, forward strand.
TTGTAGCAATAATCAGGTAAAGGCGATGGACAAAGTGTCGCGTTGCATTCGTCTTCCAAACTTTCACAGTTTGCTATTCGGTCACATGCGGTTGTATACCGGGGGCGGTTGACGTCGTATACTGGAGATATGATATTGAACCGTTCATAAATTACGTTTACAATATTTTTCGGTTTTGCAGAGTTGTTTTGAAAAGATCGGTGGAGGCCACAGTCGTTTTCGAACAGACTTGGAATGGGAGACAAAGAAAATTACTGGACGTTGAAATGAAGACTTAAAGTAAATGTCAAGAACGATCATGGTAATAAACATTAGCAAAATATTATAAATTTAAGTTAGGAGTGTACGCACTGCTAAGGGATGCGATACCTCTTCCGCGGGAGAGCGTGGATGCTGAATCATTAGGATTATAGTTATAAAATGGCGTAAGAACCTGTATTTATTAACCGGCCTTCAACCAACATTCTGAATCGTTGAGGACTGTTACGTTTTAGGCATTTTAGGAGGGGTGCCAGAATTAGTGATTTCAACAAGGAAAAAGGTTATAACCTATCGATTTAAGTGATCATGATATTATATAGGCCTACATTATTTTGTAGTAGGCCTAATAGCAACATTGAAGAGCTGATTGCGAACACTTCCTCAGACATGTTTTGAAAAAAAATGAGTTTATTGCTTGTTTTGAAGTTCTTTTGCAGTCCCTAAGTCACCAAAAGTTGTCAGATGACAGTTGTAGATAGCCTACTTAAGTTCTCTATAGCAAACTGGCATCTTTCAAAAGTCAAACTTATGCAAGAATAGTACTGAAGTCCATTTCTTTTTTTCTCAAAACCAGCCAGTAATCCAGACACCATTTTAGGTAGGCTATGCTTAATTGCTATGAGACAACACACAGAAATATGCAACAAAAGCAGAACATCTTTCTCCTGTTGATTTTAAGAAACACATCAAAAATTTCAACTGCAGGTATATCAAAACCAACATTTTGTAACTTGGGTAATTTTCTATTACCTTAGTTTTTAATACAGAGTCGGAGTAGTTGACAAAGTAGGCTACTTTTATATTATGTGTTTGACTACTAGTAGCAGTGGGAAGTTGGAGGTAGAGTATGCGTCGCAAAAATTGTTTGAGCATGAATATCCGGATTTGACAAAAGACATTTTCAAAGAATCAAAAACAAGTCTTCCCCATAAACATATGATGCCAAAGGTTGATAACATGACAATTAAGTGTGGTAAACGTATGACCTTTGAGAGTCAAATATATTGAAAGCATGCAGTTGAACAGGGAGACTCACACGATTTAAAGCTAAATTAAACAACGTTGTCATTGTCTTAAATCAAAAAGCGTCGTTGGCTGCATGGCAGAGTGATGAGAGCCCTGGGACGGCATTCGAAAGGACGCTGGTTCGAGACCACTCAAGAGCATGCAGCTGTGTCTTTGGAAAGATACAACAACAAAAAGCGTTCGCTAGTGGCTTATCTTCAGTGCGTTTTTGAGGTGTTCCATCACTGCTCTAGACATGGTTGAAAAAGATACGAGAGCATAGGCCATACGTAGACAATTTTCTGGCAGTCAATACAAGGCTGAGTCCCAACTAAACCAGCGAGCAACTGCAATTTGATGATCATTACGGCGTAGTCTCCACCCTGGCTATTAGTACTCTGTAATTAATTATGTGTTTTTCGGCAGCCGATTGTAGCAAGAAGTGACAACAATAGACACCGTGTTTCGCCCATGAGGCTGGGCTCATCAATATTGTAGGCCTACCACTAATTCGGTGCCTTGAATGAAAATGTCTAAAGCCTTGACAGATAGACAAAGTGCAAATAAAAGAAAAAAACTTATCGTGTCATTAACAAATATTTTAAATGGTAAGGACTTTGCACACACATTTCCCAAAACTTTATAACTTTTTTGAGACATCTTATAAATGCATCCTATTCCTATGTCATACGCCATCTCATACAAAATGCATAAACAGTGACTAACTGGCTAGGTAGAAAAATGATTTTGCAATAAAATCAAGATTGAGATAATTTTACGTTAATCTATTCTATAAAAACTGACTTGCTTGTGAAGAATTAAATATCCGTGGATCAGTAGAATCGGGGTCTTGAACATATAATTTATGACACTGAAACAACTCGCTGTCGCATGATTCCTCGTCCGATCCATCACCACAATCTGGGTAATCTATTAAAACAGAAAAGTAAAGACTTTCACAATTAAAATATGCTTTCTGCAAGGAGGCTACAGTCTAAACAAAGTTGATAATTCACAAATGTAGATACAAACGACCTGTTTTAGCCTGATGCTGCGTGTTCGCTGTGATAACAGGCTATAGCAGTTTGCACTAGCTTTCAGAACACAGTTCCCTATAGTCATGTACTATGACAAATGAAATCGAAACTCAATCTATTGTACAACCTTGAACTGAGCCACGAAACCCTGGTTTCAACAAAAACAAAACTCAATCTATTGCGAAGTTGATAATACCGTACTATGCTATGTTTGTACTGGTACTAGGAAAATTGCCCGCCGGAAAATTGCCCGTCGGAAAATTGCCCGCCGGAAAATTGCCCGTCGGAAAATTGCCCGCCGGAAAATTGCCCGTGTGGGAATATTGCCCGCCGGAAACTTGCCCGTGTGGGAATATTGCCCGCCGGAAACTTGCCCGTGTGGGAAGATTGCCGTCGAGAAAATTGCCACCCGGAAAAACGCCCGTCTTTGAGTAAGAAATAGCTGCGAAAAAAATCTAGCTGTGAGTCTGTATTGAACCATTGTTTCTTTGATAGTTTGATAGATAGTTAGCTGTCTGGCCCATGCGAGAAGAATTCAATTGGAAAGAGGAAATACACTTCCCATGCGAAAAAAACACCGAGATTTAGATGTCCGGCTTAGAAATCTTGTTTCAAAATATGATAGTAATGATAAAATGTCATATTTAAGAAGTGTGGCCTATAGTATGCATATATTTTGAATTTTAGAAGTAACCCCCATTGGGCTTCACCGACAGTCCGACATGCCAATGTAAATCCCTGTGATTGATGTTGTTATTGTTAACTATGAAGTGAAAACTTGCTGATCTGCCATGCACAACGCACATGACACGAACTGTTATGTTGCCAAGTCTTAATTGTTTTACACTTGGTATATTATCATGGAATCGTCCGGGTGTTTTGATGTATGTATTCTCATTATTTGTCTTCTGTATGATCGCTTTGGTTAACACATGAGCAACAATAGTAATCATGTAAATTTCTGATATCAATTGAAACTTTCCCATACTTGTCATTCCCGCATGAAAGTTGTTGCTACTTTCAATGTCTAAATGATTAATTTATGATGTGATGTGCCTTTATTACTGCGAATTCCCTAATGTAGCCTACTCTACATTTTCAAGTTTGCTACAGATTAATGTAGGCTACTTCATGAATTTCGCTTAATAGCCTACATGACAAAGATCAGTGTCAAAACGTGATAATTAAATCTCATCTCGTCGCACCAATCTGGTTGCACGGGTGCTAAGTTTAGACTATTTGAGTAACAATGGTTCAATACAGACTCACAGCTGGGTGTTAAGTTTAAACTATCAAAGGAACAATGGTTCAATACAGATTCACAGCTAGATTTTTTTCGCAGCTATTTCTTACTCAAAGATGGGCAATTTTCCGGGTGGCAATTTTCTCGACGGCAATATTCCCACACGGGCAATTTTCCGACGGGCAATCTTCCTGTCACGGTTTGTACTATAACAATTGTAGCGTTTCTGAAGTTGATGCGTTTGAAATTTGTATCGCATAAGGTCATGAAATGTTTGTAGGTTAGGCTACGTATAAGTGATCTCATGTGCAACATCTTAAACCAGAGCACCAAATAGTAACTTAAATAGTAAATAAAATGTATGAGTGCGAGTTGTAACAAATTGGTGAGACTTTTTACAGTGTATGATTGTCATGAAAAAATGACATTAAAGTATTGTGTGTGGACGATTTTCAAGTGAGTTTCCTAATTACACCAAATTTCTTTCACAAACTGTGCTACATAATTTGAATATTTTAATTAGCAACAGATGTTTAAGAATCACAATTGTTTGTGTCATGCAATCATAGTGGTGATGCATACATATGGTGCAGTGTTCACCGGTATCATACGTATATTACAAACGCGAGAAATCATGAAAAGAATAGTCTACCTTTTTTTAAAGAAAGCTAACAAAATAAACTGCATACTACAAACCTAATCATTGCTCATTGTAAATGCATGTAGCCTAATAACCAGAAGCCTTGGTCGCAAAATTAGCAGTTTCAGTTTAATCTTTGACTTGCGCTGATTGAAATTAAGCTAATCCGATCACAATTTCTGCACATCCAAATCAGCTACAGTAAATGGAATCTGTTTTTCACCACAACGATCATCATGCTACTGTACAGTATATGACTTTCTCTGGTGAAATAGGTTTAAGCTAAAAAAAAATGCCACTTTTTATGTGTTTCAAAACCACACTTACTGTCACACCGTTGATCCATCGGTATATAGGTTAACCCGTTGGAGCAGTTAAAGTTTCCCGCGGCATTCGTAACGCAATTCAACTCATCTTCATAGAAAGAGCAATCGTACGTTTCATCACACACGCTCATCTTATTGATGCATTTAGCAGGGGCGCTTGAATCAGTTTTCTTGCAAAGTATCTCACCACTTTTACAAACTCCTTCACCTTGAACAAGAGCAATTTTCAACAAATTATGAAATGAGTTTTTATTTCCTAAACTCATAACCGATAGTGTGTTCCATTTATGTATTATTGCCGAAGACTTATGAAAACAATAACTCTGTCTCCGTCTTCCACATAGGTCAGGAGACTCAAGACCCAGACAGCTACTTTATCTGGTCCAGATATTTACCAGATCGGGTACGGATCTGACCAAATCTTTACCAGATTAGGACCAGATAAAGTGGCTTTCCGGAGATGACAGTATAGGACTTAAAGCAGCAGATTTGAGAGTATAGGGCTAAAAGACCGGTTTTCAAATAAAGACTTGATTGAAAAGACAGTTTTGAAGTTAAAAACTTTACCTCTAGAGAATATTAAATTAAACATTAGCAAATGCATGTACTACCTTTGCTTATCTGTTTGCAAATATTAGGTATCTTTGGATCTTCTGGGCTATTTGGACACAAGCACTCGTCAGATAGATCTTTGCAATGGAACATGTTGTCACAGCGTTTTTTGTTTGGAATTACCAGTGATCCATCAAGGCAACGAAAACAGTGGTCGTTGGTAAAAGCTGAAAATGTAAATATAAAAGTAATCAACTTCGACGTCTTTTCAAGAAATACCACAAATCATTTAAAAAAAACAGGTTGTTATAACTAAATAAATAAACTCGAAATAATAACGTAATACAACGTAGTGGTAACGTCCTTGCTGCTGTATCAACCTAACTTTGGTAGGTAACATTTTGCGATATTTTAGCAAGGTTTTTTTTTTTTCTTTTGCGAAGCAGCTTCCCAACCTAAGTTTTTTTCAAACACTTTTTGTCCACCACATTAGGTCAGTTGGTTAAATTCTCCACTTTATGAGCAAAGACACAAAAAGATCACGCGGTATAGGTTTGATTCTCGGGGTGTGCGTTTCAGCAACGGACTTCAAGAACTGCTCTCTATTTAGCGGCACTTAGTGGATAGAACAATTTGCTGACAACAGCACTTCGACCATAAGCGGAAAACGTTACTCTTTCAGTCTCGGTAATTGGGGCTCGAACTTTCTGTAGCCTACATAGCTGGCCAAACAAAATAAATCAGCCATTGAACAAAGATATTAAATTCACTGGTTTGAAATGCTTATTTTAAATCATCACGTATTTTGAAACACAAATCTTTTAAGCGGTGTCAAACCAATACGCTTATAAACTTCGTGTAGACTTCGTAATTGTTGCGTCACTCAAGTCGACGACCAATAAGCCACAGTATTCTTTCTTCTTCGTTTGAACCTTTTTCATCACCAGACCAATAGGCCCTGTATTTTTTCAACCTTGAGCAATGGCGGTGACAAGCTACATATTATGGAAAATGAGACGAGAAGTTGTTAACTAAAGCATTAAACTTATATTGACCACACGTAAGCTCCAGTGGTATGGCTGCAATAAAACTGGAATATTACTAATGCTTTTATGGAAGAAAGGCATGCAGCAAATATCTATGGTTTTTGGAACTTTCCCACGTAAACAATTCAGGTTATTTGCATTTGACCTAATTCTTATTAAGAGCTTCCGGTAAGCTATGATAAGAAGATAAGCTACCAAGAAATGCAACTAGGCTGCGTGTATTCACAGATTATTAGAATCCTTGTATGCTATGGATTCCTGGCATCATATTTTGAGAATCAAAATGAAAAAAAAATGAAACAAATGTGTAATTCTCAAATTATAAAATACTGTAGTTTTAGAGAATCGTGTTCTATTCAGTGCTCAGTTAAACTTTTGAAGCACAGTTTAACAGTTTTTAATGGCAATAGCCTGATAGGTATAATTAGGTTACTTCGAGGTAACCAGCAGTGGCTTTAGTTATCATAATATGTAGAAAATTCACCGGAAAAAAAACGCAACGGGGCCTGCGTCAGTGCTTCACATAAGTCTCTGCGCTATGGTCTCTACAAGTAGGCCTATAAGAAACTGTTGAAATATGCTCCCAAAGAAACTTACGTGGTCCAAAGGGAAAGATTTTCACAATGAATAAATTCAATCAATGGGTGGTCGCATTTTCTACTTAAAATCATTATAAGTTTTCAGAAAAGTTTGTTACATTTTGAAGTTATACTTTTGGAATAAATTTTTTTCTGAACATACATTAGAATGTTGCTCTAAAAATATATGAAGCGCTTTCGAATGACAAACATACAAAAAGGCACAGACGAGATTCACACCGAACATACAAAACTGTCTTCAGCATACAAAAAGGTCGCACGAAAAATGGCGCATGTTTGTTTCCTTCACCATTCACACCCTGAATACAATACGTTTTAGTCTTCTTCCATACAATAACTTAAATACATAAAGTTTCTCAACTTCAAGCAAATGATAATGCGCAATACGGTTGATATTGCGCAATACGGTGATTACGGGCATGACCTAATTATGCTTTAGTAGTGTAGGATTTTGAAAGCATAACATTGCACTAAGTCGCAACAATGAGTTGACAAACAAAATATTAATAGTCTGTTACAATGCGCAAAAACAAACAAAAGAAAGCTAAAAAAGACTCAAGTAGTAGCCAGCTGCCAGTGGCATAGCATCGTCAATATTTTCTGTAGGGGGCGTTCGTTGTTTTGTAGATTACGCTCGTTTGCTAACAATATCCAGCATTAGACAATGCCATGCCTTGGCAATGCGTCAGATCAAGCTTTTTTGCAGTCAGTTTCAAATTTTAAGCTGATAGATTTTTGCGCTGTGCATGAATGCACTTGGACGTTTTTGGAGCTATCAAGGAAGCCATTTTGTCTCATCAGTTGAAAATTTAGAAAAAGTGATCTTGACTGATGGTTTCAGCACTGTATTTTGCAAGATGTTTCACAGTACAGTAGATGGATCTAAATAGGGGCGTAGCCAGCACAAGATTTCAGGGGAGGGAGGCAAATCAGTATTAGGCCTATTGCACATGTCAGTGACCCGGCAACGAGTCGGCGAAGACGGTGCACCCGGAGGGGAGTCTGAGGAGTCTTCCCCAGATAATTTTGAAAACATTACCTAAAAATTACGCATGTTGAGAGTACTTTTGGCCTAAATCAATAGTAAAACTTTGTCAAACGATGCTGTAACACAAGTTGGAATGTTCATTTAAAATATTTCGGGGGTAGCAATTTCCCTTTTTGCACACCTGACTACGCTCCTGCATCTAAAATTGATAGCTGTATTATGTCGCAAAACTTTTTAATTGTTTTATAAACTTATATTACTTCTTTATCATCGCATGTTATCTATATGATTTATCTAAATTATTTCTAAAATGTCTTTTAAAAAGCTGACGCGTAATCCAGTATCTGGAAATGACGTAATTTGTGCTCTGATGCGTCACTAAACGAAATAAGACCGAATTTCACTGAAATGCGTTCTCAAGTAAAACCAGCAAAAAACTTTTCAGCCTTGTTAGTTCAGTGGTTGCACGAATGACTCAAGATCAAGCGGCGCTGGTTCGACAATCGGCTTGTGCGCTTGAGCAACGCATTTCAGAAATGCTTTCCATTCCACACCATCGAGTGGATAGAATAATTCCCTGGAACAACACTTCAACAATAAGCGGAAACTCCACTGTGTCAATCTCGGTAACCGGGCCTGCGTCAGTGGTTCAAAGCCTCTACAAGTATGCGAAACTGCCAGGATTAAGCTCTCAAAGAAGCTTTCCCACTCCGAGGATAAAGATCAAATCAATCAAAAAGTATGTCAAAAATTACAATAATATTACCATTAGAACTAAACCAAAGATATTTCTACATTTTTTTAACTTTCAACATAAAATTTAAACAGTTAATTTTATAATGAAATTTAACAAATGGCAATACTGTGCCAAAATTGCAAAGTGGCCAAGTTTGAAAAATCCAAATGTTATAATAAACTGATATGGGAAAAATCAAAATTAATGATAAAACTTTAGTGTTGTACTAACTGGTTGTTGATTCCGTGGCATCGCAGAAGCATTCATCTATTCCATCGTCGCAGTCTGATATCTCATCACATAAGAATGTCGTCGGGAGCACACAAGAAGATGTACGGCGTAATCTGGTTACTGGACATACGAAACCTGATACACCAGGGCTAGGAAAGCAATATAAGATAATTTCCATTGCTGTTGTTTTTTGCACAAACAATGGCTTGTTGCAATATTTTGATTGGCATCAAGAAGCAGGCAACGGGATGTTAGGTTCTGTCGAGCTTGACAAGAAACCAAATTGAGATCTTATCGCACACAGTTCGATAGAAATGGTCTGTCATAGCTAACAAATCAGTCCTCTACATTTATTTAAACTCTTCAGACGTTATAGCATAAATACTCTTGGTATTGCAATAGTGACGTATGCATGTGAGAGCCGTTATTATTATTGTTTTCACCTGGGTGTTATCTCATCCTCTCCCAAGGGGCAATCCCGCGTGCCATCGCAAAAGTAACGTCGTGGAATACAAACTTCAGTATCAGTATCGTACTTTTTCCTACAACGCATTGTTGTGTTGCAATCGCATTCATCCCAACCTATAAATTCATACATCATAGTGATGTGCAAAAAAACAGAGCAGCAGTAAAAACATTACTACTTATTATTTCTGTGGGAAAAATAAACTTTGTCAAAGTAAATTTTGTAAAAGGAAAAACTATTTAGGTTAGCAATCCGACGTTTTAGCTTAAGAAACATGCAAATGGGGTCATTCAGAGGATAATACGGAGTTACTGAAAAACTAAAACTTTTCTTCTAAAGTTATTCTGTTTCGAGTGAAAGTTTTAATGGCTTTGCGGCAGCACTAAAGGTTGTTCAAACTTCACCAAATTTGCACAATGAACTTGATATCTTTTAGGCAATAGTCATAACAAAATTTCACAACAATTTTTTTCGGGAAATTAAAGCAACCAGTTTTAAAGTGGGTTGAAAGCCAAGAGCAGGTCTGGTACCCCACAGTGGTGTAGGTTTCTCTTGTTAAATGAGCCAGCATTGATTTAAAACAAAGACTAACCGACGTTAAGCTGTAATGAAAGAATTTAAAAATGATTTAAGAAGTTGAAAATTTAATTAAAGGGACTAGACTTTACTCATTGAATTGATAGACATGACATAGACATTTCAAAACTGAGAATTGATAAACGTACGCAAATACAGAAATAAATTGCTACTAAATTGTTCCGAAAAAGAGCCAAAGAAATCATAAAACCGACCGTGCTCACAACCACCCAAACGTTGCGAAACCGATCCGAAAATAAACTTTCTTCTCAACACTCTGACCACAAAAATGACCAAAATTAAACCAGCACGCAGGGCATTTGTTAAAAACAAATAGGAAGAAACAACTAAAGACCAAGATTTCGCCTCCTGAGCTAAATCCTAATCTTTAGCCTACGTTTAAAGATTAAAATTTTTACAATATTTCTTTGTAAAAGACGCAAAACGTGTTTTTTCGAAATGGTCATACTGTATAGTCACTCTTTTACTTTGTGTTAGAAAACTTTCAACGTTGGGGTAAGTGGAGAATTGAAGTTTCAATAAAATGCCTCGCACAAGTGGTACACTCTTAGCCAAAGCTATGATTTAGGCTGGGAAAAAATTAAGACTTCTGTAATAGTAGTATGTCTGTAAAGTTAAGACTTCTTCGTTTTGCTTTCAGTAAGTATTATTGTAATAAATTTAAATATGTTAAATTTGATTATGTTGCTGGGCTTCGTATGCTTATGGTTCAACAAGACAAACTCTCTACCGAAGCTCTAAAGACGTTAAGACCTTAACAAACAAACGTAGCCTACAATAACGGCAAATGAATTAAAACATTGAAAATTTACAAAATTGCTTTAATTGTTGAGCGTTTCTAGTTATCTTACCGAATAGGCAATCCAAAACACCGTCGCATTTATATTCATTCGGTAACAAGCAAAATTTGTGATGAGTTTCATTAATATGAGGAGAAGGGCATCTGAAACCGTCGTCGTCAGTGTGAATGGTTGCGTCATAGATTATTTCATCTTTACCGTCGCTACAGAAAAAAAATACTGTTATTGACTACAAAATGATTACGGCAGGCACAAGAAATGTTTCATGCAAAGCGACTGTGAGCAGTACCGTGTTAAGTTGGGAGCAAGATGGGCCCACCGTCTCAGGGGGCCCACAAGTAATAGACTTTTGCGCTTCACTAACATTGTGTTGTTAAAATTTACTGTTGTTAAAATTTACTGTTAAAATTTACTGCGTGTACTTCCATTGAGAAGATAAGTTAGGTCTGGTACCAGTGAGATGCTGGGCCCTTATACAAAAACATCTCTAAAAACACCACATTCTCTTGAAGAAAAGTTAAAATATGACAACATTAGTAAAATCACCTGTATTTGAAATACAACAGGTTGGTTGTAATTGAATACTTGAAACCAAGAACGGTCTAATTCCCACAAAGGTGTGTTTAAGATAAATATGTTTTAATTATTTTATATTATTTTATGCAATAATTATTTCATTATTAATTACATTTGAAAGAAATTGTAAATAGCGCATGTGGTGTGGAAAAAACAACCCGACAGTTTGTGTTAACGTTTTCCATATACTATACTTGTTCAAACAAAAACTATAACTTGTTTTCCGTTTTCCATTCCGCATACTTCGTAGCCTAAGGGTCGGGCCTTTATAGCTGCGCTGGTACTATCGCATATATCAGAACAGTAAAAACAACTGGAGAAAACTTGTCCAAATATTTGTTGAAAGTTTAAGGGTATGTATTGATAAGACAGCAATCTACGACAGGCTGTTCAAAATCTAATAAGCTTAACCGAATGTTCATAATTGTGTAGTTTTTTAAATAAGTTAAATAGTTCAGAAAAAGCAAACACATTTTATTCAGTTAGGCTAAATCAGTGGCTGTTAATCTATTTTGTACGTTTTACCTTTTAACAAAGACGAATATCAGATTTACCCCCAATAGATAAAATGGTAAGCCTACACATTTATTAAAAACGAAAGTAACAAATTCCATCAGTTCTGAACTTCTGGCCTATTCAAAATTCAATGCGACGGCTGCCCTTGCTTTTTGGCAACGAGTTGTTCAATGTCTGGTAAAGTAGGAGATTTATTATTTAGTTGTCGTATCCAGGCTTACACCCCGTGGTAGGCGTCTCAGTCTGCTGCGCCGTGAGCTACCGGTGGTGAGGGTAAAGGTTCGATTCCTGACAAGTTCCATAATCATATGAACCATATGTCGGTCAGGAAGCAGGCGAAGCAGCTTCCGGACCGCGATGCCATACGATGTCATACAGAATTGTTTTGTCCAATGCCTGTAGTCTACACCTCACGTGATCTGTTTCCCACCGCATAATTTACTCGCAATCATTCTCGTATCATTTGTTCAGTTTGTGCTTTCAGTCCAGAGTGTCGTTACAGTTACAGTGCAGTCAAATTTATCTTACAATTTTTCATTTTATGTATTGCAGATTTAATTCCTGATGAGGACACACGTACGTGTCGAAAACGTTTGAGTTTATTTTATTTAATTATGTTATATTTTGTGTGAAATAAAGTATGCTAAACCCGCTAAAGTTACTATGTTTTATTTCTCCATGGTTCAACAAAGCAAACTCTCTACCAAAGCTTTATCTTTCACTTTACATACAAAAGGATTATTATTAGTCGCTACTTTCATCAAAATGCTGCCAGTATTTATCTCGGAAAAATATCGTTCAAACTCCTCCTGCAAGTTTTGAAGATAGCTGATGATGTCATCCTTCAAGTTTTGATTGAGATCATCTCCAGTTATCTCCGTCAAGCGGTGAAATGATATCTACAATACCAATACCTACAGCTGGCACAACTTTTCTGTCCCGTCAACTGATGTGGATATTTTGATTGATAGCTCATTTAACCCCCAAAACGAGGAAATTTACTCCCAGGGGTAAATTTACCCCAGTTTAAGAAATGCTGGGCTAAATCATCGGGATGCGACATGGGTTTAAAAACTAGCAAATTATATTGTTAATTGGAACTTAGCTTCTCTTTGTAAACACATATATCAGACGTGGTTATTTACCTGCAGTGATTTTTAAAGTCGCAGAAATTATTCCGGTGAATCGGCTTTCTGGACGAGCAAATGAAGGGCTGAGATGTAAAGCATTCTTCTGCAAATACAAAATTGTTATTTTACAAATGAGTTTTATCTATCCACGACCTCTTCTAATTAGCAGTTCTGCTTGACGGACAGTTGTTGTGGTGCAAATGAACAAATGTGGTGTGCAGGATTACAGGGTTATAGCCTACCTGAGCAAAGAGCATTGAAGCAAATTGTGTCCCTCAAGGCAAGCATAATGTGGAAAATTAGTATCTATTACGTAACTTTTGCGTTCAAAAATTGGTAGTTACATCAGAACTATACTGTATAGCCAATAAACATCTTTTAGTTCTGTTTGCCTCAAAGGCACGACCTGAAGTTACACCTCTAGTGACAAGAAATGTTTAGTTTATTGAACCGCAAGTTTATACTTGTGAGCACCTGCTCAGTGGCTGAGTGGTATCGCTTTCGGCTATGGTGCTGGTAGACCTGAGATCGATTCATGGTCGGGTCATACCAAAGATTTTAAAAACGGTAACGATTGTGTTCCTTCTTGCATAACGCAGTGAGGGCAAATCCGGTCATGACAAACTAAATCTGATACAAAATTAAAACTGGCCCCTTGTCGTTGAAAGATCTTAGCAATTGTAGAGCTGTAATAAATGAATTATAACATGATTATTTTTATGCTTGTGAGAACAAAAGCCAAGCCTAGACAGTTTAACGTGGCCCGTTGGACAATCTTATTTGTGCTACCGAGTTTACCAGGTGAATGTTACATTTCCTGCCAAACGAGGCAAAAAAAAAGGACAGAGAATCGAGTACTTATCCTTATAATTATGATCCCAATATCAATTGATTTGATATAGCTGCGTGTGCAAAGTCACAGACTCTATGCACAAAGTAATAATTGACGACGATTCTGATCCCTCCCAAACCGTACTCTACCGTCGGGGTCACCGCCCTCTAAAGCCTAACTCATTTCAGACGGATAAACGTGTTTTGGAGTTTGCTAATGCCATGAAAATTAACATGAATAATAAAAAAAATAATAAGAAAATAGTGCTATAGAAGTCATATATTCAACAGATCACATCAACCAGGGCCGTATTAATCGGCTCTTTGTACCACCGGGTTAGAGATCATTGTCGTCTATGGACCTAGCTATTTTTAGTCCGCCCAGCATTTTATAGATACTTGAAATCAAAAAAGTAAACTGTTACAAAAGTTCAATATTTAATAGCTCACGTCATATCATGAAATTTTGTGTTGTCGGTCTTCATCTGGTATGACGTTGTAACACCATATATTCAATTATTTGGTATGACCAATGCAAACCAATAAAACCAGTAAATTCATGCTATTTTGTTAGAGCTAAAAAAAAATAAGACTGCACTTTTGCATTCTTGGAAAATGTCTTTCAATTCTGGGTAGAATAGGACTTTACATTATAAACACCTCGTGCATTTCCGAATATGCTGCATATTGACAGCTAGCACTGTCGACAAGGGTAATGAAAGGTATATTTTTGATTATAGAAGCTTGAAATCTTTTTAGGAACCTGCAACTAAAGAAAACTCCACAACGCCGCATTTCAAAGCAAACCTGTTATTTCGAAGTAGCTTACTGTAGTGCTTTTGCATCTATCCAACAGTTTTTTGTTTTTTTTAAAGCAAATATGGCGTTAATCAATAATCCATTCTTGATTAATAATTTTAAAAATAATTTTTCTTTTTCCTTGACTTCAGTTTTTGTTCAAAAGGGTTGCAATTGCAAAGATTGAAACCAGACCTTTTCATTAGTGCCAGGCCACGATTATTCTTTGAAAACGGCCATGTCAACAGCATCCTGCTAAAACCAGTCACAAAAAGAAAAATGACTGTTTTATAAAAAAGATCAAAGCATTGCAGATTGCAGTATCATGTTTCTGAAAAGATGAAATTCAAATCCACGTTTTTTCTGCAGTAATTAAATTGCTCGACTGAATCTTTACAATATCGCATTCACAAAGCACATAAGTAGCCTAGCTGATATTTTTCAATTGGATGACGAACATTGTCATGCAAGAAATGAGATTCAAGATTTTGTTTACAGATGACAGAATACAGCAAGCCATCACCAGTATGCTATTATTCGATTGATTATTCTCCGTTATACTTGCTTTAAATTTACTGACCAATACAATGGTCAATGAGGCAACAAAATGATCACCTCGACATTTCAGGAAAACTTATTACAAGTAAAGCAAGTTTTTGTTGATGATCCAAATACAATTTCATCTGAACCTGATTTCTATGAAAGTCAAAACATTTTCTTTATTACTTTTGCTTTTTGGCACAATGCTTGGAAAGAGCTGCATTTAAAAAAGAAAAATGCTGCATTATACAGTTGCTGGAAATAACTCAAAAATATCTTGCTGCACAGTATCGGTCTTGTTCATTTTGGAAACCGTTTGAAGCTGTAAAGAAAAGTTGCTAAAGCTTGCCTTATATAAGCAACAGATGGTTGTTCAATGTTTAATCATTTTCATGTCGTTAAAAGACCTTAGTTGTTGTAGACTGTAGAGCGACAATTAATTAAAACCATAAAGTTATCATTTTCAAACACTTGCAAAGACAAGGATGTTCAGCCAGTGAGCTACGTCATCAAGAGTAGACCATGACAGGCATTATTAATGAATCTGTAAGAATATTTGCGCTTTCCTTCGTGCTGTCAAGGCAACCTTGCTCTAATCAAATCCTTTTGTTTCCTGTCATGGTTCTGATCAAAATAAATTACAAATAATTAATTGACATTCGAAAGCGTGTTTGCTTGCCAATACATCATCAGTCAAATAACTTGCTTTCAGATTTAAATCACAGTTTTTGTTTCTTGCATTCTCAGGTAACGTTTGTTAAACAACTTTTAGAATTTGAAGCCAAAATATCTTGAATATCACTAAAAGTGAAACTTTGGTTAAATTTATAACTATTTTCAACTTTATTGTTTTCCAATAGCCTATGTTGACGAAATTAAAATTCACTCATTTGCATCGAACTGCAAATAATGACAACTTGGCTTGAACTTTAAGGGCACAATGAAAAAACGACATTTTCAATCATGTTTTTATCAAATGCAACCCTGTGCCCACTCTACATAATTATTGTATTTTTTTGTCCAGAGAAAGAAAATTACAAGCTAACTTATGGACAAAAAATTATGTAGTATTTAAAAAGGTCAATTTTTTGTATAATTTCAACTCAAGTTACTAAAATGAATCAAAATACTGAAACAAAATTAAATAATTGTCTTCAAGTTGACACCTTGAAAGATTCATAAAAATGTTTCACGCATTGTTATCAGCCTGTGCACAATATCACTCGTTTTATAAGCTTTTAGTTTTAAAGGAGTAAATTCAGATAAGAACTTCAAATCCATGGATCCACTTACCTAAGTTGGTTGTGTTACTTTGTGTTGATAAGGTCGCAGACAACATGAACAAAAACAAACTATATTTTATTAAAATCATTGGCTTTGTTAAACGTCCAAGCCTATACTCTGCACACATTTACACCACGAAGTGTTAATAAGCAGCTAGTTCAACACAGTGGCGAATCGAAACTACTTTGTTCATCGTGAATTTACAAGAATGGATTAATACGGACCAACTCATCGAGTTTTATTAAAATCCCGTCTAAGGTTAGTTACTGGATGCGTCCCTGGTGCAATATGCAACGACATTATACTGCGCAAGATTGTCAGTAACAAACCAACATTTCCCTGTCACTTTTGTCTGTCTCCTACCGGACACTTCCCCGACAGTAAAATCTGTCATATTTACATTGATTCAACGTCTGCACACGTCGAATCACTGTAAAAACGACAACGGATTTTTCTGTCTGGGTCATAACCTTATCGTTTTGTATTTATTCCCAGACAGCAAGATCAGTTATTTTTGCATTGATTCAACGTGTGCAGACGTTGAATCAATGCAAAAATAACAGATTTGTTGTTTGGGTTTAGTTTTGGTTTTGTTTAAATTTTGTATACTATGTTGGTGTGACCAACCAAAACCAACAAAACTAGTCCATCTATGCTATCAAATAAATAATAAAGTACCGCAATACATAAATCAGCATATCTTAGTTACTTTAATCAACCTCTTACGTGTCTTCTTATACAAGAAGCACTTTGATTAGAAAGCCGCAAAGTTCATTGGTGCTTCTTGTAAACGTTTATTAAATTAGCAGTGATATATATAATTCTCTTGGTTCGTTCCAATTAAGCAATTTGCTAGTAGACATCTTACTGTTGTTGCATTGCGCATGGGTTTTGGAGGTTAAAACGTCCCCATTGAGCTTGATATTTGCAACTTTTGTATTGTTCATGGCTTATCATGGCTTTATTTAAATGCGTCATCTTCCATATTTCTTCCTTTTTATGTAAATCAAGTTTTGTGAACACGTATTTGTGTAACAGCAATTATAGTCAAGAAACTATCTGCGACGAAACAAAAAAGTGAAAAATTGAGCAACTGGCATCGAAATTTCTAAATTTTTCTCTTGCTTTCGTTGTTTACAAGTTCAGCACAGCTGCTTGAAGCTAAACAGCTTGAATAACCGGTCGGTTTTTTGCTGATAACTAGCCTATTTTTTAGTAGGCGACAGTTCCACCGTTTGATTGGACATCTCCTAGAGTCCTTGCGTGAGCAGCTTTAATGTTACGTTGAAACATTTTTAAAACAATGTTTTGTTTCATTTTGACGGAAAATTCTTTTATCCTTTTGGATTTCGAGATCTCAGCAATTTGGTTGCGCCATGCTATGCTATGCGCTAAAAAAAAAAAAAATGAAATGCCAATGCATGAAAATCGTAGGTTACATGGTAGAAAGCGTCAAGACAAAAATGCGTGGGATTGTGTAAAGAGTGTTTATTTTCAGATAAACTGACTGCTTTCACTCAGGGGTGTTTCAAACAAGGCACAACGTATTTCAAAACTCTGTTTTGTTTGTTAAATAAATAATTCGCAGGGTTTGTAGGGATTTCTATCATCTTTAACCCACCTTTTTCAGTTGCAAAGTAAAAGCGAATCACTGCAACGAACGACTATTTCATATTCGTTTTTGCTACAAAATGCAATCTTAACGTAACTCAAATGAAAAACGTCTTCGTACTTCACAGGAAACACCGGCCAAATTTTGAATCGACAGTGAATTGCATTAACCAACAAATTTTTAATAAAAAAAAACGCACGATAATGTTCGTCAAGCTTTCTCGACCATTTTGTAGCCCTAATCATCAGCAAAATGACAAGTGTACGTTTAGTGACCTGTCATAAGCCCACTTTCGTTTCAGCCGTGAACTACATGTAGGCTACGATTTGAATGGTCTCATGAATTTTTTTCAACCCCTCCTCCTCCCAGGGAAAAATTCCTGCGTACGCCACTAGTGGTTGACAGTACGAATTGTGATTTATTACATACTACAAGTGGAAAATCATCACGCTAAGTTAACTTATATTGTTAGAAGACATTACTTTAAACGTACACATTCACTGCACTCGCCGAATCAAAGCTTGCTCTTCTCCAGTGAGTATTTATTACACTCCCACCTATATTTTTTGTTTCTATTGATTAATCGAGCCTCTGCTCCACATTTTTATTCGAATTTTGTCTGCCACGAGAGCCAAATTATCCTTAAATAGTTCGACTCTCTTCCTCGTGGTAGACCACAATTTTATCCACTCTCCCTACTGGCAGACCGGATATAAGAGTCAAAGTACCTGCGCCGAGGACGCGTGAAGGAGACGTGGGCGCCGCCCGGCGGTCAATTACTGCCGGCTCCAGCGTCCACACGCGACGGGTCGCCCGGCCCGTCGCAGGTCATCTTTCTGGACTATGCAGAAAGAGCCTGTCTCCTTGGCCCGATCCGCCATTGTAAATTTGTGGACGGGTCATGTAACGTTTTCGATCCACACTCTCCCTCCACAGGTACCTCGACTCCCCAGCCTGGCCCCCGCGACCTAAGCTGGTGGACTTACCCCTCCGGGTGCATCGTCACCCCTAAATCACGCTGCTCTCCGCCGCCGCGGGGTGTGGCAGGCCGGTTTCTTAAAGTCTTCGACCTGGCTATGTTTGTTTGTGCTCTCTCGCCGTGTCAATCCTTTGTACCCGTGCGCTGTTGATGCGAATAAAACAGTTGAACATGAGGGTGGGATGGCGCAGTTGTTCAGGCCTTCGGTTTTCAATCATGCAATCCTGGTTCGATTCCAGGCTTAAGCTGGTTGTTGGCTCACCTCTACCCAGGGTGTATTAAATTGGGTGGGCGTAGTTACTGCAGAAAAGGCGGCCGAGACAAAATGTACTCATTAGCGCCGAAGGCTTAGTATAATGAGAATCTTATCTTCTCCCCCGGATGCTTGGATTCAAGTATGGAAATCACCACTTCACTGAAGAGACCTAAAGGTCGAAACAGTGATAACCTGTCTGCAGTTAAAGATATATAAGTTATATTTACGCATTTGTATTTGTGACAATGATACTGACCTCCTTACCTGCAGTTATTTGTTCATTATATGTATTTAAATTGTAATATCTAAAATTAAACAACCTCACTATCTAACTTTATCTCTACTCGCAGCAGCAACATCGGTTTGACACTTATGGCTCGGCTGCGCGCGGAGATAGACACAAACAAGGCCATTTTAACCTCCTCCGGCCGGGGCCAAAAGGGCAAGATGGTAGTCCACGGCCCTGGACATAAAGTTTGACCCCTTTACTTTCCCGTCCCTTCACTTTAAAGCTTCAGCTGCCAAACATAAGTTCGAGATCAAAGGAAAGCTCACTGATGCTATGCAATGATGATTAAATATTTATTCTTTTCCTTGATATAGGGCTACTGTACTTCACGGCAACTACCCTTTTCCTGCAACTCATCACCAACGGGCAACCAACCATGAAAAACACAAGCTAGTCTGCTAAAACGCCAAGCACAAATCAAAAAGAACATATTATCTGAAATACTGTAGGCCTAATCAAATATTTCGCAGCCATTGCAAGGCTGCATTTACATCTGCGCTGCGGAAAAGCATTTGCAACTTGCATCAGCTGTTTCTCTGCAGCCGATTGTAGCCTTATTTAAGCTATAGGCTATAGCAATATTGTTAATGTAATTAAAACAATTAACATACTGTCTACGTACAGTTTTTTATGATATGAAAGTTGGTTAAGTTTTTGCTCTCAACAGGTTTTGTTAGGATTTATTAAAATTTTACTTGAGATCTGACTCTTCTTGATAAGATAAGGTCAAGTTTACCCTTATTTAGAAGATGAAAAAATGGATTGCAAAACTGCCTTTTCTCATAATTATCGCCACATATTTGTTGACGAACTTAATTTTATTCTGCATGGAAACGCACAAACCCAGTTAGACCTTAAGGACACTTAGAAAAATTTTGTAGCAAAACTGAATGTCTTCTCAAAGGGACATCCAAACTACCACTTTCTATTTTTTTAAAACACTTGCAGAAATACTCGTATCATTGCAAAGTTAACCTTGTTTAAATTAACATGTATTATATATGCAGAAACTAACGTCAATTTTACGTTTCTCTTTCAAGATTTTCAGTCGTTTGTTTCAGTATTTTCTTTTCTATTCAAACCAAGAAAGAGAGAAAACTTGGATTGATTTACTTTTGAAGGTATGCAAATCAATGATTTCAAAATGTATTTGATCGATTTCAAGGCATTTTCATTGCCTTGATTTGCATTCATCGGTTTGCGGGAGTCACAGGAATCAATTGAAAAAGTTTTAAATGGTAAGACTTTCTCGAATCGATTGAAAAAATGGGATAAGCCTCTACATTAGCATATCGGGAATCTTTTCCGGAGTGATTTAGCTGTTTATAAAGCGTAAAAAAGTCGTTGTTTCAATATTGGAAATCATTTCATTATGCGAAAGCTCTCAATCGCTCAGATCCAAAGCTTTTCAAAATCTTATAAATTTGTTGGTTAAAATGCGTTGTTTGGTCAATTTTGATGCACGGATGTAAAACTTGAACACTAATGACGAAAACCTGTGAACCTAAAGGCTGCAGAGGTGTGGTTTTACAGAAGAAGTCTTAAAATTCATGGACAGCTTTTCGAACCAAAAGTAGTTCTCCAACTAATGAGCCAGGAGCGGAAGATACTGAAATGTATGGAGATGCCGCAGCTGCAGGTTTTAACCCTATTCGGACTAAGCTATTTTTGTGAGGTAATAGCCTAACGTGTGGACTTATTCCATCCACACTTTCATTTGCTAATAACTTTTGATATAAAAACGTTGCGAGGTTGCTTTTTTTGCAAAGTTAAAGCAAAATTATTGACAAACTGGTTAAAATTTTAAGTGGATACACATACTCTACCAGTTTTTTGCTATTGCTTTTTTGCTAAAAGTAGTCATTTATTTTTAAATTTTTCTGATGTCTCCGTCATAATCTCCTGAAATCGCTAATATCTTCGTTGAAGGCACACGGTCCAGTCATGCATGTAATCCGAAATTGTCAGTGGTCATGTAGGTCACGCAGTAAATCTTGGAAGGCACAAAACAATACAAATGTTTGCTAACTTGCTTGTACAAGATGATAAAGTTTTTCAGATGACCAGGCAATTTTAGGAGTAGGGTGTCAAAAACTGTCAAAACTGCTGATAATTAAAAAAATATACCACATAAAAATGTCATTTTATTACTAAAACAAAGATGAATAATTTTTATGAAAAGTCATAAAACTTCAGCTAATTTGAGCCAGTAGCTTTTATGTAATCGATGAAAGTTTTAGGTATGGACGGAACCCATCCACCCGTTAGTCCGAATAGGGTTAAGACACATCAGAAGGAAAGACAAACTCAAAGATTTTTTTTTATGGAAAATTATCCAAGAAACGAACAAGAGAGCAAGAATCACATTTCTGTACAATTTTTAGCCATACTATGTATTAAACATTCTTCTAGCTCTAGCCTACACTTCAGCAAGGGGCACGAAATCGATCTAACCAAAACAACGTTATACTGTAGGCCAGGGCTTCCCAAAGTGGGGGTCGCGTAACGAGCTTCGGGGGTCGCAAAAAGTATACAAATTTTACACAAAGCACTGCATATTAACACTTCTGTGCAAGATGCTGTGAAAGTTATTAACTTTTTTAAGAGTCGTGCACTCAATAGGCTACCCGTAGCCTATTTTGTAAGTTTATGCAGTGAAATATGGAGTAGGAGTTTAAAACCCTCTTTGCTGCATTGTAAAAGTGGATTTCAATACTAAAGCCAATGCTATAAAAAGTTATTAGTGTTAAAAAGTAGGTCGTGATGTTTCCAACGGAAAAAAGTTTAGACTTTGTCCGCTGTTTTTGTAAAGACGATTTTGGAAAGGCTTTTCAAATTATGCTATTCGTCAGGTTTGCTTGAAAAAAGGGTACGAATGTAATGTGTCCTTCCAAGGAGAAAACATCTATGTTTTTACATTGAAATCTAAAGTTGGAGCGTTCATCAAAAAATTAAACATCTAGAAACAAAAGATTGAAAATAATTCATTTGAAATATTCTCATTCACTGAAAAGTTTTTGGCTAACAATGGCGTGGAATCACGCGTTAATAAGCTTCTGGTTATCGACACTTGTCAAGACTGTTTGTTTGTTTGTTTGTTTATCTTTATCCTGCATTGCGGGAAAGCGGACTTGAGCGCTATGCATCGGTGTACGCCTTTCGACGTACACCTGACCCACGCTGCAGCCGACTGCAATGTCTGTTTCCGGTTGTCTACTCTATTTATGACTGAAATTTGGTACTACCCATTACTCGAAATCGATCACTGGGTAGAGGCAATTATCGTAAAGTTTCTTGCCCAGAGAAACAACAGAAAGTGCGGGTGGCTGGAGTCGAACATACAGGCTCTCGACTGCGAGCCCAACGCGCTAACCACTCGGCCACTGCTGCCATAATTAATAAAAATATTTCAAAAAATGTTGAAAGAGTATTTTCTTCTAGAATTGGATTTAGTATTTACCAATTTAAATTGGATCTAAAACCCATTTGCAATGCAAAAACAAAGTACCGAGCACCTCTCTTTCAAATCTCAGGAAAAAGTTTCACACTTTTTGGCTCAACCGAACGTTAGAGCGGAATATTCACTATTATATGGCTTAGCAGTAACCGCACTCTTGCCGTTAATCTCCACGTATATGTGGCATGTGCGACTGTGCGTGGTGTTTTCAACGTTGATAAAACCCCGTTCCAGCGTAAGTAACATTGAAACCGGATATTGAGAAACATCGAGCGACGGCTAGACCTGCTTTGTGGCAGAGAGCAGTCGCACCCATCACACTGAATAAATATGTTTACTTTTTGGTTTTATTTCCAGCAGGCTACAAGTAGTAAAGTAGTAGGCTTCGAGTACGGACAGCTTGTTTTCAATTTTCGTTTAAATTAAACCTTTCAATACATATCACAAACGTATATTTCACATTGTTTATCCTTTTAAACGTAAAGGGTCGCGGAAAATTTTAGATTAAAAGGGGTCGCGAGCAAAAAAGTTTGGGAAGCCCTGCTGTAGACGACAGTAGTCTCCTACAAGCCAGCAATTGTGAACTGAGCAAATGGCAGTTGGGCAAGTAACAACTGAACTGGCTATTACTGACCTTGGCATCTCACAAGTCAGCAAAATTCAGTTTAGCAAGCGATGACCAAGCAAGTCCGAACTGAGCAAGTAAATCTCACTTGCTGACTTGGTAACTGAACTGTACTTGCTGAATTGAAGCACTTGCTGAGTTGTCCCGTCTGGCTACCATTGTACAGTGTAACCTACACATCGATGGTTACCTCAGCTATGATACCTGAAAAATAATTTATGATTTTAGCGCAAGAAGCTTATTCTTAAAGTTTATCTCATCTTCATTCGTAGCGTTCAACCGACTTTAGGTTCAACCATAGCGATATTACACAGTAGGTCGCCTTGGGCTGAACTAGTAGAAGTAAGTTATACCCTGCTAGTGCTTTTACTTACAATTTCAATCAGATGGCACAAACTTCTAATATACACAAAAATGTGGTCGTTAGACCACTCGGCATGCGACAACTCAGTAAGTAGCCTACATTTCAGCTACCAAGCCAGCAAATTTTCACCTAGTATCGGACTTGCTTGGCCATTGCTTGCTAAACTGAATTTGCTGACTTGTGACATGCCATGTTTTGGCTTGCTCAGTTATTACTTGCTCAGTTTTGGCATTTTCCAACTTCAACCACTTGCTGAAATGTCATTAGCTCAGTTGTCACTTGCTCAACTGTCATTTGCTCGGTTCATAACTGCTGATTTGTAGGAGACTCCAAAAATGATGCACACAAAGTTATTAACAAACATTTTTATAAATAGCATTTATTATTCAGGTTACTATTTCGTTCGTTCCAGGTGTTCAGATATTGCCAAGTTAGGCCCGGATTTAGGGGGGGGGCAGAGGGTGCAGGTGCCCCGGGCCCCCCACGTGGAAAAATGTGAGTTTGTGTTATTATTTTTTTTTTCTTTCAGCTTTTGAAGTTTCTGCAAAATGCAGTGCAGGATTAATGCTACTGTAGACGTAGAGGTGTTTTTTTGCACGGGACCCCCCGACCTGAAAGTGCCCCTGGTCCCCCATCAGCTAAATCCGCCCTGTGCCAAGTTATTCGATTAAATTACGCGCATTCATAAATATGAACTGATTAGCCTACTTTTATACTAAAATCTCTTCATTATCTCTGCATTGCATCACATACGTTTCAAAATGTGCATTTTTCTGTGCAGCGACAGCGTTTTGCGTGGGTTCTCAATTGAGAAAACGTACTCCTTGCAGGTAAAGTAACGAGCTCCTGGGGGTGCGTCTGACGTTTCTACAAATTTTCAAAAAGGTTTGTTGAAGCATTGAGCAAAAACAAATAAAGTGTAGCATTGTGCTATTATCAGCGTAACTCAAAAACATAAGATAACGATTGACACAAATGGCTTCAGGTTGATTTCAAAACACTTCAGGCAACACATTCACACATGCTACACAGTTTTGACACAAACACAATGGACGATAGAAATTGATTTCACGTTTAAAAACTCCATATGCCTTCAAAGATAAAGTCGTTCTGTTTGTCAATACACGAACTTCGTTCCTGTCAAAAACAGCTTTAAAGGAGTCGCTTTCTCAGTTCACGTTTCTCTCGGGACGCCATTGCAGGAAACTCGCAAAGTCAAGTCATTTACATATAGGCCTACCTCGGCAGGTTTTGGCAAAAACTTGTTACCACCGCATTACGTCATGCGGCTGTCGAAACATTATGTGGCTCGAGAACTAATATGTCACGATAGAACAGCGACGGGTGAGCTTAAATAGTTCGCCTCACTCAATACCAAGCTCTGCAGAGTAACAAAAAGATCAACCAGTGACGGTTGACGTTAATACATACACTAATGTACAGTACAGTAGTCCATTGTTGCTTAAGCAACCCACTTCAAGGACGGATCTCAACGTTCATCAGCAACAAGCAGATGAAATAGTTGATATAGAATCAACATCAATAACGTCTGCTGCATAGTCTGGTGGTGAGAGCTTTGGCACGGCCAAGGCCTATGAGAGGGGGGTACAGAGGGTACGGCGTACCCTTGAGGGCCCAGGCCTGTGATTGTTGGGGGGCCCGAAATTGTGATTTTATAGTTTACGAGCAAAAAATATTTTGGTTAAAACCACCCTAAACGACTAAAATCAAGCATAAAAGTTGTTATTCTTGAGTCCTGGGGGGCCCGTAATGTAGAAAAATTGCCCGGAAAGGTAATTGAGTGCATTGCGCGCAAAGTAGGGGCCCAAAGTGGTGATTTAATGCTTTAAAAAATTTCTGTTAAAATCGCTTGAATTGTTGTACCAGACACATATAACACTCAGTAACGTTAACGGATTTACTATTTTTTAGTAAACACAAAAAAAACAAGAAGAATTAAGAAAAATCTACTAAATCCAACGTTTTCGACACCACATAGTATCAGAAATAATTATAGGCTACATCTAAGAGAAATAAATAAATGAATTTGAAAATTTTACATTAAAGCTTTAGGCCTACAAGCGACACCTCACAACAGCACCTTCAACAACTGACACACGAATTTAATGTATGATACACAAATTGGCGAGGGACAGATAACATGATACGCACAAAAAATTGATACTATTATTGCGCACAAATGTTCAATTCTGCAGTAAAATGTTGTATGGTGTGCAATACGCCTAACCAAACATCAAGCGCTTTTCCCAAGACAAAGTGGGCCCGGAGTGAGAGGGGGGCCCGGAATGACTCTTCGTACTCCTAGTGAAAATTTCTCTCAGAAGCCCTGGGCACGGCACTCGAAAGAGAGTATGGGGGTGTGTCTTTAACAAGACACAAAGGTATGCCTAAAGGAGATCGCCTTGCCTTTCCGTGCACTTTATCTAAATCTTCAACCACCTGAAATAAGTCTGAATGCGACGAAAAGCATCAAACATTGAACAGTGTCATCCTAGGTGAGCTGAACTACATTGGTGGTTCAACGTGGTTCAAAGCCGCTCAAAACAAACTTTGTTTGCTTTCTTTGGTCGAAACGAAATTCTTCACGAAGAAACTTAATTTAAAATGAAACAAGACAAATAAATTTTGGATCATGAAACGAATTAGTATATTAAAATCTGAAGCATTTACAAAATATTTTAAAATTTGAAATATTTTTGAAAAAGTGATAGCCTACACGAACATAAAACAGTAAAATTAAGATAACATTGTTGATAAGACGTCGTGCAAGAAAGGTTGGCTTACTGTTCCAGACAATTGTTCACCTAATCAAACGTCATATAAAAACCGTTCGTCTACTGAATCTTACGTCATGGAAATTCCTAAAACAAGAGCCAAAATTGCACCATCGTTCGTAAGACTTGTGTCAAACCTGTTTAAACCTGTTTAACTGTTTGAAGGTTGGGGGGGGGCTGTCAATTCAACTTTTTTGCATCAACAGTTGTATCTCTAAAACCACTGAGGCTGCGACTATGAGATTTCTTGACTTTTCCTAACTTTCATTCACCTCTATTGAGCTGAAATTTTGAGCGAATAAAGGTTATAAATTGAGAGATATAAGGCATTTCTCAGCACATCCTCTGAAATATTTCATATTCTATTGTTCAAAATTTTCCCACCAGCTGGATGAAAGTAATTAATTTGGCCCATGTCTCGTTAATCCTAACTGCTTCACAGCGTGAAGGAAATTGACAGTATGCGTGGACCTTTTGTTCTCACCACGGCTTATAAGCGACGTCGATACAAGAAAAGCTTCAACTTTGATACGATGAGTTACCGTCGCTTGCGGTTGAAATTGCGTAAAATTAAACATAAGACTTGGTGCCAATGCATCTAGAGCGAGAATAGTTTTTCGCAGACAATTATGTAATTTCAATCAAACAAAGCATAGGCTACAACGTTATTGCCTACTATAGAAGCTGCTCTGTAACATATTATGATTTTGGTTTCAAATCTTTCCTTTTGTCCGACACACTATCAAAAGCAGAAAAGGCGTCGATGTTCCCAAAGCTTCTCACATATACTTGTAAACATTTATTTCCAAGTCGACATGTAAAGATTTGAAATGCAATACGCTTCTCATTTGTGTAGGATAAACCAGAACATCACGCTTTTGTGAAAAGGACGATCGTTCCACCACGTTTATACGTGATGCAGCTTAGTTGAATCAATATAATTATTCGAGGCTTCTTGTACCAGGTTCACTGTCACTGATAAACTAAACCGCGATGCAGTACCTCGCAAAGCAATTGTAGCGTAACATTTCCATGTGCTATAACTCGTCATAAATTGTGAAAACTTGTGTATTTACTTGTCAAGTTGTCTCATGTGAAGTGATAATTACAACTTGCGTGAGTAGGCCTACAGCAAGGGACAATCAAAATAGATGAAACCGCATTCATGGTAATATAGACGTTTTGCAAACTGCTCTTTTCGTTTTCAATATAATAACAAGAATGACAGCTTATTTTCACTAAACATATAAACAAATATCAAAAATTATGAATGATCAGCGCATCTATATTTTTCGGTTTAGGTTCAACAATGCATTCTAGCCGTCAAAATGATGGAATATTTGGTAATTTTGTTGAGACATACCATTGCCCAATCGTTGAATTTACATCAGAGATAATTTTATTAGATAGATTATCAGTTTCATGCACATGGTTTCATTCAGCGTTATAATGTTGTTTTTCAAGCCACGTGGCGTTTATGGTCATAACGCAACATTGCAGAAACAGCCAATATTGATACCAGGTAGGCCTACTAATTATTACGCCGCTTTCGTCGAATCTACGTCGCTAAACGACGATATTGTGCAAACGCCTGTTGGATTTCCCTTCTACGTGTAGTTTATCATAAACGTGAAGCATTGCTCAAAAAGCTAATCTGAATCACTATAGATAACCATAGCATTCATATAGTTTCATCATCAGTAAATATGTAAAGTGCACTTCACAATTTTTAACAACGGTCTGACAATTTATTATATTGCAAAGTTTTGATTTATTCTCGATTTTTATAATTCTGTGTAACAGTTTTTTTCTAACTAGTTTCTATGGGACTAACAATTTGTTTCATTATACATTTTCTTTAGTATTTCAACGCCATTATTAAAAAAATTACGTCCTTTTCACTTTTAAATAAAACATGGCAAGGCAAGGATTCAGTGCTGAAGAAATATTGCAACATGTTTTACTGGATTCTGACGACGAAAGCCAGGTGGATGATTTGGAGGATTTATGGCACTCCGATTCAGATGAAGAAGCGGATTCTTCTCCGTCAACTTCCGCAACAGCGATTCCGATCGAGATTGACGACCAGTTACCTTCCATGGGCGATGTTCAACCGGAGTTTGCGCCATCAGGACGGATTATAACATCGAAAAGACTGGTGAACAGCATAGATTCCTATCTCGACATGAACAACTACGATGCTGTTGAGTTTTCCTGACACACTGAAGTCTTATACAACTTTTGTAGAAAAGCCAAAGAACAGACAAGAGGGCGGCGTCAGCATTACTTGGTCTAATGCGAGACCGGTGCACAATGGGAGAAGGGGCCGGGCTAACATTATATCTGGCCCGATTGGTGTTAGAGGAGAAGCCAAAGAAGCCAAGACCCCTCGGCAAGCATGGGAACTATTTTTTTCTTTAAACATTTTGAACATTATTGTTCAAGAAACCAATAGAAAAATTGCCACACTCATTTCTCAATTGCCAGAGAGAATTTTAGATGACAGCAGGTACTGCTATTTCGGCCCAACCAACAACGAGGAGATGCTGGCCTTTGTTGAATTGGAGTATTTTCGGGGGCTTTTAGGACAGGCTGGTCATTCCACGGATGTATTGTTCAATCAACTGCAAGGACATCCCGTGTTTAGTGCAACAATGAGCAAGAACCGCTTTAAATTTTTATTTTCGAACATTTCGTTCGACGACCAAAATACTAGGCCGCATCGTTGGAAGAATGACCGGTTGGCCGCATTTCGAGTCGTTTTCGAAATGTTTAACGAAAACTGCGGCAAACATGTCATTCCAGGTGACTACTTGTCGTTGGACAAAACGCTATACCCCATGAGGACACAAATTGCCTTCAAGCAATATAATCCAAACAAGCCTGCGAAATATGGCCTTCTGTTCAAGTCGGTAAACGCCAGCAGATTCCCATACACATTTGCGGCATCGGTCTATTCAGGTAAACCGAAGGAAGAGCCATTTAATTTTTACGTTTGTGGAACAGAAGAACTGGTAAAAGGAATGGTGATGAGCCTGGAACAACACGGTGACCTTCAAGGTCGGAATATTTTGTATGACCGCTTTTACACCTCCATACCACTCGCGCAGTGGTTGCTTGACAGGGGTATAACGTCAGCTGGAACCCTCAACGCTATACGTAGAGGAATACCCCTGGAAGTGAAGCAAGTGAGTGGTAGGGAGAAATCTTCGTACGAAATTTATTGGCAGACGAGTGAGGCTGATCTCAGCCTACATTCTTATGTAGTAAAAACGAAGAACTCTGGCATGCGGAATGTGTTGATGTTGACGACCATGCAACCTCTATTGGGGATTACCAAGGATGACGGCAAAAAGAAGCCAGGCTTGTATAAGCTTTACGACTTCACAAAGGGTGGCACCGATATCATCGACCAAAGGATGGGTTGGTTCATTCACGTGCAAAGCGAAGTCCCCACGGTGGACAACTACTGCGTTTGCTTATTGAGAAGGTGCCAAAGCCACAAAAAATAAACTACCAAAAAACCGTGGCCAATGTCAATGCTGTGAAAAGCCTTTATGCCCTGCAGATTCCATACGAGTATGTCAAGTTTGCTTTTGCGCAGAATAAACTATTTGAATGATTGCGGTTTTATAAACTTTGGCTTCAACCACAGCCTAAATAAAACGCGGAGCTCAATGAGAGATTTTCCTTTTTTCCTTTTATTAGACAGATAGCTATTTTTACGTTGATTCAACATATCAAGACGTTGAATACTTGTAAACATGTGCGGTTTTGCAATTAGATTGCTTATCAAAATCATCTATCCTTTTTTGTATAAAAAGTGGGTCATAAAACTAATCGTAATACTCGATGTAAAATTCAGCATTTTTATATGCTGAAACAGTATTGTATTCATATTTTATAAATCCATTTTCTATTTAGAAAATATCAATATAATGCGGTTTGAGCATAGCTGAATTTTAGCACGGATACAACGACTGATTTTATGACTTTTATACAAACAAGGACAGAAGAGAAGTAATCTAATTGCAAACCCGCGCATGTTTACATCGTCTTGCAATGTTGAATCCACGTCGAAATGATTGTATTAGCGTTGTATTCAATTTCTCGTATTATCGAACTGTAAATGTGCAGCCACTTGTAATTTCAATGTGCCTCATTGCATATTCTTAAATATTTCTGAATTTGTGTGTACATAACCTGACAGAACACAGGTTGCTTTACCATTGAATCAAGTTGAAAAACGTTGCTGCAAGAGCCTTGTGCCAATTGCTGCAGTCCGGTATTGCTGTAACCAAATCAAAATACTTATCAATATTTTGCTGCCAAACTGACATTTTTATCGCATAAACGTCCATTAGGCAAAAAAAAAAGGCAGCTAATTCTTTGTAAAGTATTTCTCCAGGTTCACAATGATTTGACGCATAATAAATACTACTTTGAATAAATCTAAATATTGTTTGGATTTTAGTGTGTGGCATATGAATCTTAGAGAGCTTATTGAATCCACAAGAAAATGACCCGAGGCATTACAGATTTTCCTTTTGATGAAAAGCGTTGTGACGTTCTGTTAATTAATGAACCGTAACTGTTTTATTTTGAATTTCTTTCTGACTTCTGTTTATGTAAAGCATCATCGACTTTATCGGGTAATCTTACTCCTAGTACTAGCCTTGTATGTAGCCGAGTTCACATTGAACTTACATTGAGAGACGCTGTTGCAACTACAATACATTGCATTTAAACCGCTTTTTTTGTTGCATGATCTTCCATTCGTTTCGTGGATTACATAATAGTATTTGATAAACGCCACCCTGCTTCTTCAGCTGGTCTACATTTGTTAATAAAGCGTAGGAGTTGCTGTTCTTGGAACCGAGGTCACAAGATCATAATCCAAATTGGTGTGACACGCGTTCAGAAATCTCATTACTGCATGTAATTGATGAAGCATTGTTCTTTTAGTCAAGAAGCGAGCTTTATTTTGAGCGTGGGAAAAGTTATTATTTTGCATGAAAAATATAGATTCAAATTGAGATTATGTAAAAAAAATTTAATCACAACATGGCAATGCATGTTCTTCATTACTCTACCAAAAAATAATGTGTAAACTCACGCTACAATTGCTTTAATCGCAAAATAATCCAAAAGTCATAAGTCACCTCAACATTTCAACGTCTATGAGCAGTTCTAAAATTCACATAGGTTTAATTTTCGGATATGCTCAGCGTGAATAATTTTACAAAGTGAATCCCAAAGTTTGAAGCCGTACCTTAAAAAATAACAGAGATATCACTCCTAAAGCATAAGAAGAATCGACAGCCCCCCCCCAAACTGAGCAAGACTCCAGAGAGCCCAACCTCGTAAGGGTTAAACCTGTTTCAGTTTGAAACCTGTTTAAACATGAAATATTGCGTCACACGAACTGCTGACGTGCCTTTGAGTTATCACAAATTTTTCTGATTCATTCTTGAATTTGTTTGTTGGAAGTCGGTCGCACATTTAACTGTTTGCTTGGTGTTTGCTAGCTAGACAAATTCTCCTTCTTTTATCCAAGTAATCTGTTCTGTAGTGACAAGTTTTAGTGGTGTACGGCGTTGCATCTAATTTTCGATAGCTGCGGGCTAATTTTACAGGAATACACTTTTTGAATAGACGTTTCGAGGAGTGTTTCTTTTTCGGTCACTACATGCAGACAAACGGATCCGGGAACTTTATGTTACAATTTTCCCAAGAAGAGATTATGGTTTACCGCTGTGACCATAAAACAATAAAAGACGAGTTCTTGTTAGCTGGTAGGCCAAGAAGCACTAGAAGCACATAAAAAAAAATAAAAGACGATTTTTGTTAGCTGGTAGGCCAAGAAGCACTTGAAGGCATAAAAATAAACGACGTGTTTGTTGTCAGCTAGTGCAGAAGAACTACTTAGAAGTACAAGAAATAATAAAAGAAGATTTGTTGGTTGGTAGTCTACACTCTTACAGAAGCAAAGAAACGTAAAGACATTTCTTCTCAGTTTGGTACTGAAGAAAAATAACTTTGACATTCATTGGCAAGAAAGAAGATTAAAGACAATCCATCTGTGCTTGTAGATTCAAGTGGAAGAATCCAAGCAAGTTTTGTGGACTTTAGGACTTCATACTCGTACAGCTACGGTATCGTGCATTTAAATTCTTTTTTGTATTTTTACGGTCTTTGCAGTTAAGTTTTTTATAAATACTGTAGACTAATAATTTTGTGTGTTTGTGTAACTTAATTTTTTTTTTTTTTAATTGTTAAATTTAGCCCCAACATTTAATATGTCTACACTCGGTGGCGACAAGGACTCGACCGCCGTCGACTCGACTGAGTTTAAGCCTGATGATGTTCTTTGCGGTCGGGCAGGCCATTCTGGGGAGGGACCCAGTAACGATGAGGCTAAGTCAGTTCGAGAGGCCCGGCATCTTAGAAGGGATGTTTTGACTGAAATTGGGGAACTTTCTGTAGCCCTAGGTTCTTTGAGTGATAAGCAGGAGCTGTTAATTTTTAGATCTAAGTTATCTACTTTAGAAGAGGAATTACGGCATTTCCATGTTCTTTTGACTAAAATCTTTAACTCTGCAATCTTGGCAGAACTTCGTGATAGGGTAGATCCCGAATTTAACTCGTTAAAAAATAACTTTGAACAAAAAGAAAGTGAGTTCTCAGATATGTTGGATGCTGACATTCATCCTAAGGATAGCGCCTCAAATGTAAGCACTAGGATGTCTAGGACTTCGTCTCGGATAGTGGCACAAATTAACCTGCAGCTAAGACGAGAGGAGCTCCAGACACAAGCTGAGGCCGAAGCGAGAGCTGCTGAGGCTGCCGCGAGAGCTGAGGCCGAAGCGAGATCTGCTGAGGTCGAAGCGAGAGCTGCTGAGGCCGCCGCGAGAGCCGAAGCTAGAGCTGCTGAGTTCGCACTCAAAGACGCTCAGTTGAGGGCTGAACAACGTAAAGAGGTAATTTTAGCTGAATATCGATCAGAGGTGGGCTCTCGGCGTAGCTCTAAGAAGGGCTCTTCTAGGCATTCCAGAAATGAACATCAATCGCAGTTTAATTTACATAACCTTTTCCAAACGCCCGTTCAACCTGTGAGTGGACCAGGGCAATCCACACGTTTTCCAGCTGTTTCAGGAGGTCTCGGGGCCGCGGCTAAGGGTCTTCCGAATGCTGTAAAGCCAAGGTCTGCGAATTACAACCGAACTCCTCCCCCAGAGCGTACAGGTCACGGGGCCGCCATCAGAAGTAATGTTTTGCCCCCTTCACAGTTTTCTGCGCCGCTAGTTTTTGATCGCCCAGCTACACGTAATTTGGGTGGTTGTGAGAGGCGTATCGCGTCTCCTGATTTTAACGTGTGTGAGGATCGTGATCGGGCTGTGCATGTGACTGAGCCCACTCAGCCCCTCAAGGGATATAGCTTGTCTTCTCCCGCTAAATCGAGTTCTCAACAGCAGGATTGCTTTTTTGAATACCAAAATAGTAGGACGTTTTTCGATAAGGCGTCCTTGATTGGTTACGATGGTAATAATATGCCATTTATCTTATTTAAAAATCGTGTTACGGCCTTAATGGCAGCTTCGCCCTTTAAGGGGACTCGTTTGACTTTGTTACAAGCAGCTTGTGTTAGGACAGCTGCGCAAACGATTGCTAATTTGGTTTCTGACACCCCTGGCTTGTCAGAGGAAGACAGGATAGAAATGTCATTAGCTCGCTTGTCCCAGCGTTTTGGGGTTCGTGGAGGTCTTTTCGCCGAACCGGAAATTAGAAAGTATCGCTATGGTAGCAAATTGACTTCGACCTCTTCCAGTGATCTGAAAGAGTTTAATAATGAATTGTCGCAGTGTCTGCTTTACGCGCAAGCTTATGGTCAGCGTGATAAATTAGAAGGACGTTTTGTTTTGGATTTGGCTAAGCGACTCCCGTTTGACGCTAAGCAGCGTTATCTTAACTTTTTAGGTGACCAGTATGGTGGCACTGATGAGCCTACTTTTCAGAGTTTGTTCGATTTTGTTGTACGAGAGGAAACGCGTAAGTCGACTGATTTTAGCATTATGCTAATGGGCGATTCTGGTGAGTCGCAGCATTTTAAAAAGTTTGGCAAAGGAAAATTGCCTTCATGTCCGGTTAGGCAGACGTCGGTAAAACCCCATGATGATGTGATGTCAGGGAGTTCGCAGTACTCGACTGTTGTTGGCGCACCGCGCGGTGGTGAGGCTAGACGTAAAAACCTGCCGGCATGTATTTGTTGTTCGTCACGTGGTCAAGTTGAATATCATTTTTTGTCTAATTGTAAAGAATTTTTGCGCTTGACACCTAAAGATCGGAGAGATATCATTGTGAAAGCTGGCAAATGCTTGAATTGTTTGCGCCAGCATATGGTTAGGGATTGCGTTCATGCAAATAACTGTCGTAAGTGTGGGCCTAACAACGATAGGAAACACTATTTTCTTCTGCATGATTTTTATGTGACGTCACGTGATTCTCTGGATTCGGTTGGGAAAGATGTTGCTCGTGCCAGAGTTCCTGTGCGTAATGTTTTATTATGTGCGTATTATATGCGTATTTCAGCCAGTGACTCAAAGCCTTCCCAAGTATGCGAAACTACCAGATATAGGCTAATCTATCAAAGGCTTTCTTAGTCCGAGGATAAAAATTCAAACCAACTAACCAAAGATGGCGTACGGTGGAAGATACTTTGGCGGTTTCCCAAGCTGACGAAAACAGTGAGGGTGTC
This sequence comes from Aplidium turbinatum, assembly GCF_918807975.1. Lineage (NCBI taxonomy): Eukaryota > Metazoa > Chordata > Ascidiacea > Aplousobranchia > Polyclinidae > Aplidium > Aplidium turbinatum. The sequence continues at coordinate 25,330,551 of NC_137478.1, forward strand.
TGTAACATCCCTTCTGTCATCTCCTCCAACAAAAGATTGTTTAATTTATTCTTCTCGTCTTTTTTGCGCGCTTCTGCAGTGGTAGTGAATTTGCGACCAAAAGTCTACAAAGAAAAACCTCAGTGGTTTCATCCTGTGTCACCTTAATCGACAAAGGAAAACGTCACCAAATTTAATTCCAATGAAATCGACATTCGTCTCGCAAGCCGACAGCACCGAATTTTTGCAGCATTTCGACCCATTATACTGAATTCGTCGGTTGGACGCAGCAAAATTACTTCAAAGGAAGACATGTTGACCTCACTTGGACAAGTTCAAGGTCAAATCTTAACAAAGCCGCGCCGTAGATTTACTGACAATAATTGTCAGTTGATGAAACTGGCAAAAGGTCACTTCGCCTGAGCAACTTAATGGTTGAAGACCTGCTCAAATATTCCTCTCGCTGTGGTATTTGCATTAATGGCTCTCAGCGAATTGTTTACAAACACTATTTACTACACAATAGAAAGGCGGTAAATTTCTCCTTGATAATGTGTTAGACCTCAGACAAAAGAAAGTATTTTCAAACTTGCATTATCTCTTTCATATCTTACTCATGTTTCTGCAAATCTCAGTTTCTGTTGAACGTATGTTTTCCTCAGTGAAACACCTCAGAATAGGTTTTTCAAAATTTAGTTGCTTAAAAAACGTTTTACAGCCATCGATTTCTTTGGTTCGCAAATGTGTTGATAAGACTACATTAAAAGCTGCAGGCTACCCCAGACAATTCAACGTCTGTGGACGTTGTATCAATGTAAAAATGTTGGATTTTGATGTCTGGGACGTAACTGATGCTGAAAACGTCTGCCGGCATTGGCAGTTCCATTTTAACGGAAGCATTGGAATTGTGGCTTGGCAAGATATTTTTTTTCTATGACAAAGACTGAGCACGAATTTTGGATTCCTTGGTTTCCACTTAGCAGGGCTCCTCACAAATGTGGCTATTCCATGAATGTTACTATTGGTAAAGCTGCCAGGGTATATCCACTGATCGTTAACTTCGATACTTCGATGTTGTGGATTTTTTTGTAGGAGGATTGTTGTTACGTTGTGATTTTGTGCTATTTGTTCCAAGATGTTGGCATTTGGCTTTGGTAAGTCCTTCCACGTTCAACTACAACAGTGTTACTCTGACCCTTACGAAAAGTGGAGCTACCTGCACTGAAAACTGCACTTGCTCAGAATCAAGAGAATGAGTTTCTCTTGTTGGACACCGGGGCCGAGGCTTATCCTTTGACCGCCCGGGGTGCCCTGTGAGTTACTGTCTCTGGTTGTTGGCATTCGCTTCACAAACATGAATTACTGGGACTCACCATAAGGAGGTTGGCGAGATGTCCCAAATGTTTCTGCCGGTACTATCAGGCATTGCTCCAGCTTGACTCTGTAAGGAAAATCACGTAGGCCTACATAGGCTGGTTTCACAAGCTATGTCAAGGGATGGCCACCTCTTCAACCAGATGGTCCTAAAATCGCACCTCCAAAAGCCCCAGCGCTTGAAATCTCGACGCCCTTTTATCCGCTATGCTGCAGCTATCTGCCACTCCAACTTCCACATTTCAAAGTTTGGAATAGTTGGTTGGTTTTGAATCTTCATCCTCGGACTGACAAAGCCTTGATAGGTTATTCCTGGTAGTTTAGCATACTTGTAGATGTAGAGGCTCTTGACATAGGGCCGGTTACCGAGATTGGCAGAGTGAAGTTTTCCGATTGTTGAAGTATTGTTGCCGGAGAATTATTCCACTCACTAGGTGTCGGTGAATGGAGAGCAGTCCTGAAAATTCGTTTCTCAAGCGTAGGTGTCGAACTTGTGCCGCATGATATTGAGCCGGGCGCGTAACCACTGAGCTAACGGAGCGGAAAGAAGTCGCGATAGTAAATGGAAAGAAGTCGCTAGACCAGTTCAATTCATGGTCCTTCCAATATCAACGCTCCACCAGGAGCAGAACTAACTCGGAAGGAATGGGTGAAGCTGGGGCCTCGCTGACACATTTTGTGCATGTGACTCAGATTTTCAGACTGCATATCACATTCCCTACCAAAGTTCTGTATACCGACCTAAGGATAGACATGTAGCCTAGAGTGTAGACCTAACAACGCTTGATGAACACATGATCCATTGGTTGCTGCGCCTGAATAGAACAACGTGACTTTCTGCGGCCTCAAACGCAAGAAGAAGCAAACAGTTTGTCTAGGTTAGGTTGTAGACTACCAGTGGTGGCCTTTTGGGTAGGCAAACTGGGCGACCGCCCAGGGCTTGTAAATTTATGGGGCCCGCGCTTATCCAAAATATGCACAAATGAAATTTATATTAACCACTAGCAGAAAGCAGTAGTTTCAATTGAGTACAACGTGGGCAAGACATTGGACAATGCTTCTCTTATTAAAGAGTTTGCCGCAATAAAAGCTAGAAAGGTGCATTTTGTGTAAGTGCTGCAGACGGACGGGTAGTGTAAGACTTGGAGGGCACTGGGTGTGGTGGTACAACATAGCATCAGAGTGATGTGAAGATGTCACAGCATGAAGTACACCTTTCTCGCTTACCATCGCTGTTTGTTGTTGTATCATGTTAATTCCTTTTTGTGTTATTGTGATTTATGGTTATTTGAGTTTGCGCACTTTAATTTGTCGATACTGGCCTGTAGGGGGCCCTCATATTACTTCTTACCCAGGGTCCACAAAACCTTAAGGCCACCACTGTAGGCTACTACCCGTTCCAGAAAGATTTCATAGGCCATAGGCCTACCTACAGTTGCTTATTGCTCATAAGTCAGTCCTCAGATAGTTACATGAGATACTTTGCTCAGGATATCAGCTATGGCTTAATGGAAACTCTTACAAAGAAGCTTATTTGTTGTATTGATTGTAAACAGACTTATTGTAAAGATCACGGTTTGCATAGGTTTATTTTTCCACCACCGTCACCTTCAAGATAACATATTTATAACATTGTTATAATATATGCATTGTTATAATATAACATTGTTATAATATATGCAAAGTTATAATATAACATTGTTATAATCTATGCATTGTTATAATATAACATTGTTATAATATATGCATTGTTATAATATAACATTGTTACATATTGATAACATTGCTATCTCGAAGGTGACGGTTAACTGCCCTCTCCCAAACCCCATTTAGCCTATCCTCGGGATGAAGAAGACTGCACCTCTGTCTAAGACCAGCTTGCTTTTAGTCTGTTCAGTTGGTTTGGTTGCTTGAAAAGGAAAAAGTTGAAAAGTTTGTTTTACCCATTATCATTTGGAATGATTTATTGTTTCAAACCAAATCCAAAATATCTAGCTGGATTATTGTATTATAGTTATTAGAAGAAAGAATAATACCAATCTTCCTCTTTAAAAAAGTTACAAGTTTTTTAATAGTGGGTCCAGTAAGTCTCTCGTAACATCTGATGCTCATGAACGGAAAAGATCAGTTCAGTTTTATGGTTTGTTTCTGACCTTCAAAGAAAAAAATATAACTTGCCATAACATAACAAGAGTCTGGAAAAAGGTAAAAGCGACAAGGGGCAAACGTTAAAATGTGTTCGAAGTGTTGCAGTGTTGTGTTAAAGTGTTGCACTAAATACAAGAGTTTGACAGGGTCACAACACTTTCAGAAATTTAAAACTAAAGAAAATTTAAAAGAAATCTCAAACACTGGTGTCCAAAATATATAAAAAAACACTAAAAAATAAAAGTTTACTAAACAATAGTTGCTACATGTTGGTGGGTCGTAGTGTAATGCATGACTGCAGAGTCGGAAGAATATTATTGTGCTTCTACAGCTTCTACCTATTTCTAGACCTCTGCTATGTTTGGCATATATTGTTTTTCGTTGTGATGGTCAGAAATAAAAACAAACTGAACTGCACTGAACTGAACTGTGCCCGTTGCAAAAGCATGTATTTCATTTTTACAGTGAAACTTCACAGCCATGGTTTTCATGAAGACAACCAGAGATGTACGTATACGCCGCAAATTCTATGCCACAGACTTGCGACGTATACTTTTTGTTTACGCTAACGCTTGCGGCCACATTATTTTGGATAGTTTGCGCTTGAGGCTACGCCGTAAAGTTTTCGCGGTTTTTTAGAGCATAGAGTCAACGTATAATTTTTAATGTATTTTTTTCGCTACAACACGCCAATACCTTCCAGCGTTGCAGTTGAAAGAATGTTTTCAATGGTGTTCCAGACAATTGTTCAACAAATCAAACGTCATATATAAAAACCGATATGGTCTATTGAATCTTATCGTATCACGTCATGGAATTTTTCCTAAAAAATGATGCAATCTTGGCTCATTGTTCCTAGACTGATAAAGTATTGCATCAGCCGCTTTGAACACCTGTTTGAATGACTTCATAATTGCCTTTCATTATTGCGTCACAGAAACTGCTGACATGCCTTTGAAATATTGCAAATTATCTGATCATTCGTAAAATAGTTTGTTGGAAGTCGGTCGCATATTTAACTGGTTTGTTTGGTGCTTGCTAGCTGGACAAATTTTCCGTCTTTTATCTAATTAGTTTGCTGTAGTGACAAGTTTTAGTGGTGTACGGCGTTGCACCCCCAATTTTTCGATAGATGCGGGCGAATTTTACAGAAATACACTTTTTGAAAAGACGTTCAAGGGAGTGTTTCTTTCGGTCATTACATACAGACGAACGGATCCGAGAATCTTACGTTAAAATTTTCCCACGAAGAGATTATGGTTTACCGCTGTGACCATAAATAATAAAAGACGTGTTTGTTGTCAGCTAGTGCAGAAAAACTTGAAGCACAAAATAATAAAAGACGTGTTTCTTATCAGTTGGTAGGCCAAGAAGAAATTAAAGCAAAATAATAAAAGAAGATCTTGTTGGTTGGTAGTCTACAGAAGCAAAGAAAATTGGAGACATTTCTTCTCGGTTGGTAGGCTACTGAAGAACTTTAAGCTAAAAAGTAAAGACATTTCTTCTCAGTTTGGTACTGAAGAAAAATAACTTTGACATTCATTGGCAAGAAAGAAGATTAAAGACAATCCATCTGTGCTTGAAGATTCAAGTGGACGAATCCAAGCAAGTTTTGTGGACTTTAGAACTTCATATACCCGTACAGCTACGGTATCGTGCATTTAAATTCTTTTTGCATTTTTACGGTCTTTCAGTTAAGTTTTTTATAACTTAATTTTGTGTGTTTGTGTAACTTAATTTTTTTAATTGTTAAATTTAGCCCCAACATTTAATATGTCTACACTCGGTGGCGACAGGGACTCGACCGCCGTCGACTCGACTGAGTTTAAGCCTGATGATGTTCTTTGCGGTCGGGCAGGCCATTCTGGGGAGTGACCCAGTAACGATGAGGCTAAGTCAGTTCGAGAGGCCCGGCATCTTAGAAGGGATATTTTGACTCAAATTGGGGAACTTTCTGTAGCCCTAGGTTCTTTGAGTGATAAGCAGGAACTGTTAATTTTTAGATCTAAGTTATCTACTTTAAAAGAGAAATTACGGCACTTCCATGCTCTCTTGAGTAAAATTTTTAACTCTGCAATTTTGGCAGAACTTCGTGATAGGGTAGATCCCGAATTTAACTCATTAAAAAATAACTTCGAACAAAAAGTAAGTGAGTTCTCAGATATGTTGGATGCTGACATACATCCTGAGGCTAGCGCCTCAAATTTAAGCACTAGGATGTCTAAGAGCTCGTCACGTAGGCTATAGTTGCACAAATTAACCTGCAGCTAAGACGAGAGGAGCTCCAGATACAAGCTGAGGCAGAAGCAAGAGCTGCTGAGGCCATGGCGAGAGCTGAGGCCATACGAGCTGAGGCTGCCGCAAGAGCTGCTGAGGCCACACGAGCAGAGGCTGCCGCGAGAGCTGAGGCTGACACGAGAGCTGCTGAGGCCGAAGCTAGAGCAGCTGAGGCCGCCGCGAGAGCCGAAGCTAGAGCTGCTGAGTTCGCACTCAAAGACGCTCAGTTGAGGGCTGAACAACGTAAAGAGGTAGTTTTAGCTGAATATCGATCAGAGGTGGGCTCTCGGCGTAGCTCTAAGAAGGGCTCTTCTAGGCATTCCAGAAATGAACATCAATCGCAGTTTAACCCTATTCGGACTAACGGGTGGACGGGTTCCGTCCATACCTAAAACTTTCATCGATTACATAAAAGTTACTGGCTCAAATTAGCTGAAGTTTTATGACTTTTCATAAAAATTATTCATCTTTGTTTTAGTAATAAAATGACATTTTTATGTGGTATAGTTCTTTAGTTATCAGCAGTTTTTGACACCCTACTCCTAAAATTGCCTGGTTATCTGAAAAACTTTATCATCTTGTACAAGCAAGTTAGCAAACATTTGAATTGTTTTGTGCCTTCCAAGATTTACTGCGTGACCTACATGATTACTGACCATTTCGGATTACATGCATGACTGGACCGTGTGCCTTTTACGAAGATATTAACGATTTCAGGAGATTATGACGGAGACATCAGAAAATTTTTTAAAAAAATGACTACTTTTAGCAAAAAAGCAATAGCAAATAACTGGTAGAGTATGTGTGACCACTTAAAATTTTAACCAGTTTGTCAATAATTTTGCTTTAACTTTGCGAAAAAAGCAACCTCGTAACGTTTTTATATCAAAAGTTATTAGCAAATGAAAGTGTGGATGGAATAAGTCCACACGTCAGGCCATTACCTCACAAAAATAGCTTAGTCCGAATAGGGTTAATTTACATAACCTTTTCCAAACGCCTGTTCAATCCGTGGGTGGACCAGGGCAATCCACACGTTTTCCAGCTGTTTCAGGAGGTCTCGGGGCCGCAGCTAAGGGTCTTCCGAATGCTGTAGAGCCAAGGTCTGCGAATTACAACCGAACTCCTCCCCCAGAGCGTACAGGTCACGGGGCCGCCATCAGAAGTAATGTTTTGCCCCCTTCACAGTTTTCTGCGCCGCTAGTTTTTGATCGCCCAGCTACACGTAATTTGGGTGGTTGTGAGAGGCGTATCGCGTCTCCTGATTTTAACGTGTGTGAGGATCGTGATCGGGCTGTGCATGTGACTGAGCCCACTCAGCCCCTTAAAGGATATAGCTTGTCTTCTCCCGCTAAACCGAGTTCTCAACAGCAGTATTGCTTTTTTGAATACCAAAATAGTAGGACGATTTTCGATAAGGCGGCCTTGATTGGTTACGATGGTAATAATATGCCATTTGTCTTCTTTAAAAATCGTATTACGGCCTTGATGGCAGCTTCGCCCTTTAAAGGAACTCGTTTGACTTTGTTACAAGCAGCTTGTGTTAGAACTGCTGCGCAAACGATTGCTAATTTGGTTTCGGACACCCCTGGCTTGTCAGAGGAAGACAGGATAGAAATGTCGTTAGCTCGCTTGTCCCAACGTTTTGGAGTTCGTGGAGGTCTTTTTGCCGAACCAGAAATTAGAAAGTATCGCTATGGTAGCAAAATGAGTTCAATCTCTTCCACTGATTTGAAAGAGTTTAAAGATGAATTGTCGCAGTGTTTGCTTTACGCGCAAGCTTATGGTCAGCGTGATAAATTAGAAGGACGTTTTGTTTTGGATTTGGCTAAGCGACTCCCGTTTGACGCTAAGCAGCGTTATCTTGACTTTTTAGGTGATCAGTATGGTGACACTGATGAGCCTACTTTTCAGAGTTTGTTTGATTTTGTTGTACGGGAGGAAACGCGTAAGTCGACTGATTTTAGCATTATGCTAATGGGCGATTCTAGTCAGTCGCAGCATTTTAAAAAGTTTGGCAAAGGAAAATTGCCTTCATGTCCGGTTAGGCAGACGTCGGTAAAACCCCATGATGATGTGATGTCAGGGAGTTCGCAGTACTCGACTGCTGTTGGCGCACCGCGCGGTGGTGAAGCCAGACGTAAAAACCTACCGGCATGCATTTGTTGTTCGTCACGTGGTCAAGTTGAATATCATTTTTTGTCTAACTGCAAAGAATTTTTGCGCTTGACACCTAAAGATCGGAGAGATGTTATTGTGAAAGCTGACAAATGCTTGAATTGTTTGCGCCAGCATATGGTTAGGGATTGCATTCATGCAAACAACTGTCGTAAGTGTGGGCCTAACAACGATAGGAAACACTATTTTCTTCTACATGAATTTTATGTGACGTCACGTAATTCTCTGGATTCGATCGGCAAAGGTGATGCTGGTGCCAGAGTTCCTGTGCGTAATGTTAAGATTGGAAATGTTAAAGCAGCCTTTAACCGCGTTACTGCTGCTCGTGTTTTGAATCCAATGACTGGCAAATCGAAGTTGGTGTATTGTCAGCATGATACTGGTTCGCAGTTGACGTTTGTTTCGAGTGATTTGGTGTGCGAACTTGGCCTTAAACAGTACGATAAAGCGTCGTTTAAAATGGATACCCTGGCTGGTCAGAAAGCTACTTGTGCTGACCTTGTTAAACTCAACATCCAGTCGTTAGAGACAGATGAACTGTTTTGTGATATAACTTCGGTGGTTAACCCAGCTTGGGCTGACGATGTTAAAACTTTACCACATAAGCAGGATTTAAGTGGTTTCCGTCATTTTCATGACGTGAATATGTTTCATTTGAATGATTGTCGTACTGTAGATGTACTGATTGGCAACGACAACGCTTATTTGATGTGGGCCAAAGAAGAGCGTGTTGGTGAAAATCGTAGTGAACCGCATGCTTTACTCTCTCCTCTCGGTTGGTTGGCTTGTGGTGGTAAGTCACCCTTAGATGAAAGCGTTGCTAATGTGTGCAGAGTGCAGACGTCTTCAGAGTCGGATGTCATCTCTGGCTTTCAGCGTAAAATTGAGTCTCGTGATATGGAAATAGCAGACCTGAATAAAGTCATTCAGGATTTGACGTTGCAAAATGAAACCTGTGAATTGTCTCGCAATGATAATTTGGCTAGAGAACTTGTTGAACCGAATATTGAGTTGAAAGATGGTCGATTTGAGATACCTGTTCCGTTGAAGGAAGATATTGATTTACCTAACAATTTTGTGTTGGCGTCAGATAGAGCTGCTGCTTTAAGGAAGAAGGCTTTAAAACAACCTGAACTTTGTGATTTCATTACTGACACCATGAAAGATCTTAAATCTAATGGTTATATTGAGCGTGCTGGTGAAGCAGGAAATGTGAAGGGTTCTGAGTGGTATTTTCCATACTTTGTGACGTCACAACTAAAAAAGCGCATTGTTTACGATGGCAAGTCTGAATTTCGAGGAACTTGTGTTAATGATGTAATGTCTTCTTGTCCTGACTTGTCTGACTTGTTAAACCCTCTGGTAGATGTCTTGGCTAGATTTCGGCTTGAAAGATTTGGTTTCATGGCTGATGTGACCAAATACTTTTTTCACATTTTGGACGCTTCAGTACGTAAGCCCAATTTTATTGAACTGCTTACGTACACAGGCAGTGCCGTTCGGATCGTGAACGAACGCCCTTTGGTACCTTTGAGTGACGACCCTAGGGATTTTACTGTCATCACCCCTGCCTCACTTTTGACCCCATACTTAGACCCATACTGTGCTGTTGGGCAAACACATGATCGTGACCAACTAAGAAGGGATTATCGGTTCAATTTGTCACTTGCTCAGCAGTTTTGGAGCAAATGGATCGATTTTTACTTGCCAGGGCTTCAGGGCCGGAAAAAATGGTTAAAAATGACAGAGAATTTGGAGCCTGGTCAACTTTTAGTGGTGGGTTCTCTCTAAGACATTGGTAAACGTGGGAAGTATCAACTTGGGAGGGTGCATGAGGTGGTCCCACAAATTAGGAAAGGGAAGCCTGTGGTTAGGAGAGCTAAAGTTGCCGTCTGCAACTATGATGAGAGTACAGGGGAAGTGAAAGTAGACTACGTGTTGAGGGATATTTCGTGCCTCGCCCCCGTAAAGAACACTTAAGTGTTATGGTTTGAGCCTGGTTCTGTCTGCGGTGGTCGACCTTTGTCTGAGCCCAGAACAGTCGGTTATTATCACAACCATTGTATATAGCGTCATTTTAGCATGTACCTATGGTACCAATTCCATGTATCGTCGTGTACTTTCGTATTGTTGTTCATTCTTTGCATGCCCTTTGTACTTACGTATTAACTTAAACGTGAGTGATTCAAACAATTTGTCTATCGTGTGTTTTTATTCATTGGCTCATAATTGTCGTCAATTCTTTTTTAGTTATGCCATGTCAGACTGTCATAACTAGGGGCCGCTATGTTCCAGACAATTGTTCAACAAATCAAACGTCATATATAAAAACCGATATGGTCTATTGAGTCTTATCGTATCACGTCATGGAATTTTTCCTAAAAAATGATGCAATCTTGGCTCATTATTCCTAGACTGATAAAGCATTGCATCAGCCGCTTTGAACACCTGTTTGAATGACTTCATAATTGCCTTTCATTATTGCGTCACAGAAACTGCTGACGTGCCTTTGAAATATTGAAAATTATCTGATCATTCGTAAAATTGTTTGTTGGAAGTTGGTTGCATATTTAACTGGTTTGTTTGGTGCTTGCTAGCTGGACAAATTTTCCGTCTTTTATCTAATTAGTTTGCTGTAGTGACAAGTTTTAGTGGTGTACGGCGTTGCACCCCCAATTTTCCGATAGCCGCGGGCTAATTTTACAGAAATACACTTTTTGAATAGACGTTCAAGGGAGTGTTTCTTTCGGTCATTACATACAGACGAACGGATCCGGGAATCTTACGTTAAAATTTTCCCACGAAGAGATTATGGTTTACCGCTATGACCAAATGGGCAAAGACATATTGTAACCAAAACACAGCAAAATGTCAGATTAACACTTTCAGTTGCTTGTGCTTCTTCGTGGAAATTCAAAATAAAACTTGTTTGTTTCGATTGGTTTATACCGTGTGAATGTTTGGCACCTAGCAAACAAAATTAGTTTACGCTAGTGTAGCCTATGCGCTGACGCTAACGCCGCCAATTTTTTTACAAGTTGCGTTGACGCATACGGCGTATGGTTTTCGAACGTTTGCGTTTGCGCTGACGGCGTCAATATTTTTTGTTTACGTTGTCTTGGACAACGTAAAACTTTTTGTAGCTTTTATCAAAAACTAAAGGCCCTCTTGCAGATTTTGAAGGAGTGGTTAGGGACGGTGCTTTTAGTACTCACACGGAACAAGGCACTGTATCTAAAGTTCCACTGAACAGGTTATCTTGATCAAAGAAAGAAAAAGACTCTTTCATAAACGGATCTAAATTGCTGGCATTTTCATGTCGTCTTATCTACCTCACACAATGTAAAAAGTTTGAAAACTTGAAAAATTGCTGCAAGCATGACATGAAAAAGTAAAGCCTGCATTCCTAAAGCAAAGTCCACTAACTCACTAAGTCCACTAAGTTGCAAGTTGCATAACCTAAAACACAATAAGGTTAACTTACAAAACTCAGCAAACAACACTTCTACTAAAGGTTAAACTAAACAAAGCAACTGCAGCTCAGTATGCAAGACAGAACTCAACTGTGGCAAACAAAGTAGGCGTACAAAGTAATTAGCGTCAGCGGAAAGCGCTTCAGGACAGACGTCTGAAATCGAGTACCACACTCATTTAGTTCCTATGATGCTTATTTAGCTATGTCTTTACCAGCACAATCTCCATCGTAAAAAAATTGCAAGAATCAAATTTGTTATTACATGAACATCGCAATTTGTACACAAGAACGTTAAAACTAATTTTCAACAGGTGCATAAAAAAACGTAAGAGGCGAAATAAGAAAAGCATTAAACGAATGATTTGGAAATGACATTTTGACAAGTCCAAGAGGTCATTGTTAGGGTATGGGATGGAATGGAATGGAAGACGTTTTTTCCATCTTCCATCGTGAGATTTTCTTCCATTCCATCTACATTCCATCTTAGAAATCTTCCATTCCATCTTCCATTCCATCTCCGAAATCTCTTCCATCTTCCATCTTCACATTTCGTGACCTCCGCGTTGAATATGCCACAAATAAACTTAAAAACCATAGGCTAAATTTAAGCTAAAAATTTAACAGCAGTATTTTCCTGAGGATTACATACCGTTTGAATTATTGTTTGAACGTACCGTTCGAATTATTTCAGCAAGCAACGTAATATTTTGCATGTCCTGATAAAGCGTTAGAAAGTTAATGATGGAATTGGGATGGAATGATGGAAGATTGTCTTCCATCCCATCATCAAAATCTTCCATTCCTTTCCATCCTTGACATTTTCCATCTTCCATCCCAAAATCTGTCTTCCATTTCATTCCATTCCATCTTCCATTCCATCCTATCCCATTGCCTGGTTATTGTATGGTTGTGAAATGGCGATTTAAAACTGTGCTATCCAAAAGTAGGTTATAGTAGACTGCTCCAAGTATTTTAGACTAAACACAAGGAGGTTATTTTACCGAAATCATATTATTTTGAACCGAATTATAAATTAGACACAAATAGTTTAGTAACATCGCCACTCAGCAGCAATTCTAAAGTTATATAGTATAGACCTATGCTCTGAAAAGCTATTGGAAACCAAAGCTTTATACGAGACCCAGTTACGAAGACTAAATTTTTCGAAAAGTAATATAATTTTTGACAAAGATGGTAAGATGTCAAACAACTGAAAGTTGCAAATGTTATGAAAGCAATAATGGTTTCAATTGAAGCATATTGCTTCCGCTCAATAAAAGCTGTTGTTTTGAACTTTTGAACGGTTGCAATGAGTTTCTGCTGCACTTTCAATAGCAGCCAGCTGTAGATGGCCACTTTTACTCTGCCGAGTGTGTAGTTTGAAAAGAAGTGATGGAATGCACATTTTTGAAGTCAATAGTCAAACGTGGAAACTTTCAAAAGCAGCCATTTTCAGAAACACTGCAGACCTATAGAGCCGAGATTTGTGATTATGTGTAGTAGGCTACACAGTGGTTTCTGACAGGGGTGCCGCGGTATTCTAGGGTACCCTTTACAATAGACCTAGTCCTAGTCTACTCTGGGGTGACCAGGGCTATTTCTCATGAACGAATGTACACTCAGATACACTACACCCAGTACACCTGTGAAAGATCGTTGGTCTGCCACAGGGGTGCCACAAATAGTTTTCTTTTTGTAGGATGCCGTAAGCTTGAAAACGTTGGGAACCATGTGACTGTGCTAAAAAAAACTTCCGAACCGAACAGCAGAAACTCAATTCCCCGTTACTCAGGTTGAGAAGGCAAATTTTCAGGTTGTTGTTGCTTGTCGAAAATCGAAAAAGCAACTTTTAAGGATAGTAGACAAACAGCGTTACCGAATTTTGTTGTTCTCAGCAAAATTTAACAGAAACTTCCTTTATTCAGTTTTAGCGACTAACGCGGTAACAACAACATGCAGCACTGAAAGCTTAAAGTGCCCCTGACAGGTTGGACCCAAGTATAGTAAATTTTCTAAGCATTTTCTAGCGCAAAATTATGCTTAGCGAACTTTTTAATCTTAACCTCGAAGCTCGACTGGTTAGGGCGAAATTTATACAAAACGACAGTTCCGCAGCGCCACCACAGGCGAAACTCCATATTTCACTGCTCTGGGACGACTTTGGTGGTATTATGTCATCGTGGGTGGGCGTTGTTAGCGACGGATGAAACAAATGCTTTCTAGATGTAATTGGTGGATCACAGTTTGGTCGGAGTTGGTACAAGCGGTTGCTTTTTTCAAAGATTTATTGTTTTTTGCAGTTTAATAAAACTGTACTGGATACGTTCCTACAAAACCTAAAATATACTTGAAGTGAAAAATGAAGAAATCGTACGAATCATCATTCATATTTAATTCATCATCATTCATCACTATTCATAAATAAATAAAAGTTCTCTCTCTCTCCCTCATAATGTGCCTTCAGTTGGCCATTGAAATCCGGTGTAACGGCCATGTTACCGCCGCTGCTCGCCTACTTAATTTTAGTGGATAGTCTGGTGGATCAGTCGTCAACCTGTACCTAATTATTCCTGACTTGACACCCACACTGTCTAAAGTACCACACTCAGTTAAATCACCAAAGGGTATGGGTAACACAGTATAATTGTGGCTCAAGCCTATGATGTAAACACTTAAAGGAATAACAATGACCAACTTAATATACTAAAGTTTGAGTGATGAGATTGATGAAAGGATTACCAATTATTGAAACAACCACTGTCTAGTAATTAAGAGACAGCAAAATACGTCCTGACTCTAGCGATGCCAGTATCTAAAAGACAGTTCCAAAGCGACCGCGAGATGACGTCACGAGATTAATTGATCGACAATCGATCAAGAATTTAACAGTTGAAAGAATGCTCAAATTTGAAGGGGATCCGTAACAGGCCATCTGGACTTGAAAATTGTTTCGGATTCACCAAACAATGCATGACGGCAGCACAATCCGATTGTTGCTTCCGAGAGCACCACCTTGTAGTATCCACTCCAATACATGTCTGTAAGCGACTAATTACCGATACTGCCTGCAAGGAAATAAAATCACTTCGTTTAGTGTGCATTCTTTAGCGTTTCTTTCGGTTTATTGTTTTTTTCTCGAGTTCTTCCGGCTCCTCATAAAAAAAATTCCTCAGAACTGCGGGATGTAAGTGTGCCTCAAAATCGGTCAAATTGGTAACACAGCTAGATGCGTCTTTCTTCAAAAGTTCTTTCGTCTATGGCACTTTATGGCAACATACACATTCATTGGGCTGGGACATAGACTCGCACTTGTGGCAAACGCACCACCTACAGTTCCCAGCACGCCACTCATTGCTGAGAAGATCCAAATCGGGTTGGTGGTGTTAACAAAATCATCTCCAGTGAAGTGAAGAGAACATATACGACTAGTTTTGTATGGTCCATCCCACTTTCGAACACTTGAAGAAAACTTTGACTATTTTCTTTTCAGCACCTTGTTTTGTTCGAAAGCATGAAAATATAGCACACGTCTTTGTCACTGACTCTGTCACATAAACAGCAATTTCCAGGCATTAGGCCTACCTCAACCATAAATTAAGTGTACTGTCTGCGAGATACTGCTGTTACACTGCAAATGGCTATAGCCAGATTAGGACAAACAAAAAAATTATCCAAATTGTAGCCCTACAAGAGTTTAGAAAAACTGCAATTTCAATTGAATTGAGATGATGTTTGATAAAAATAAGCTCGATCTATTTGATCTAAACCTGATAGTAATAATAAGTTGACTTTTTCCTTTCGGTAATTCTCATTTTGCACATGCTTTAGACCAATAGAGCCCCACACATTGACGTTTTGGAGCAGTCGTACCATACCTTACCAACTCACCACAGCGAAAGAATGTATCCTTCCCACCCACGGTGACGTCACAGCGAGGTTGCCGTTTTTATTTTCGCAATTGAATGAGTGCCAGATTCGCTGAAAGTGAACGAAAGTTTGCAAGCGTGTAACTTATTAGCCTGTTGATATTTTTTACTATTTGCTGGTCAGGGAAGTTTGTTAGTGTCATCTCTTTGGTATCTTAGGTAAATTTAGCAAATTTATTTTCCTGTCAGAGGCACTTTAAAAGTTTAAATATTTAGGATAAAATGTCAAGTTGATGGACAGAAAGGTGGAAACACGTGACGACTTCCAAATTAAATTTTGCGTAGTGTACCCGACGTGACTGCATCAATGTTCATAATATGTTTCTTTTAGAACTTCGACCATTTTGTTAGCATTGGTTTTGCCGTATTGTCATTGACCGTATGTTCAACTAACAAAAGCAAAAAAAAAATATTACTTCATCCCAGAAAACCAATGAAACTTCCGAGTTTTAATATAGCCTTAGGCTTAAGGGAATAACTTTGATATAGCGAGCTTCATTTGATGTGCGATTTTATCTTCAAAGGCAATTTTTTTAGAGTTTTGAATAATTTAGTCCGTTTCGACTAGAAAGAGACAGTGAACAGTTGATAACCTTCGGTGATGATAGAAAAGCTTTATTTTGAACAAAATCATAAAAGGGTTTCAATAGAGTTTTTGATTTTTGCTTTTAAACGGCTGAACTACTGAGTACTTACTCTAAATACTATTGGTTAGATCAGGGGTGTGCAACGTGTGGTCCGCGGGCCAAATGCGGCCCGCGAAGAAAAATTGTGCGGCCAGCGAAGATGTGCCAATTTTGAATTGTGTTCGGCCCGCGAAACATGTTTATAATTTAGTTTAGTGTGGTATGTGCGAATAATTCATTATAGAGTGGATTATTGTACATTTCGCACCTTCTGTTAACTATTTTAGAAATCTCCCACCGGCCACCGCTCATCCGATTGTATTTAATTATTTGGAACGTCAGTAGATCAGAGGCACAGAATTGCTCAGAGAATAGTTCAAACTATGAAACCGTATTCTGACGGTAATTTTGTGAAGCAGTGTCTTATCGATGTCGCAGAAGAAATGTGCCCTAAAATGAAGAGTGAGTTCGAGAAAATAAGTCTGTCACGGTGGACGATAGCGAGGCGTAGGCTATAGATGATTTTGCTTGTGATATTAGTGACACTCTCAGAGATAAGGTGAAGAACTTTGTTTCATGGAGTTTTGCGATCGATGAAAGTAGGAACCAGAAGGACAGCACAGTTGGCCATATTTGTAAAAGGAGTGGACAAAGACTTGAACGAAACGGAAGAGCTTCTGTCACTACAGGCAATGAAAGGCACGACAAGTTACTGGTGCTGACATTTTTACTGAAGTAATTGATGCTTTTGACAAGTTCGAACTGGACTTGTCCAGCTTATGCGGAATTGCAACTGATGGTGCTTGATCCATGTCCGGAACTAGCATTGGATTCATAGGTCTCTTGAAGTCTGCCTTGAGGGAGAGAAAAATCAATGATGACATAGCAATTTTTTATTGTAAGTTATCATTCACTAGAAAAACCTGTGCACAAAATCCTTGAAGTTCAAACACGTCTTGAGTCCGGTTATTACGGCAGTAATTTCATTCGAGCACGAGGGCTCAACCATCGTCAGTTTCAAAAGTTTCTAGATGATCTCAACACGGAACATAAAGATCTACTGTAGCTACTTTTCCGAGGTGCGTTGGTTAAGCAAGGGCTGCATGTTGCAACGATTTTACGAACTGCGGAAAGAAGTCGTGAATTTTTTGATTTTTACCGAAAACATCTCAACCAAGATGACTTTCAACATTTGAAAAAATTCATGACTTAAAAAATGGCTGTTTTTGGCTCAACGTAATCTATTTATGCGAACAATTTTTTTCTAAAATGGGCGTCATAAAATATCCCTATCGATCGGTACTGACAGGCGAACACCTGGAAAATGGACTTCAAATTGCGAGCACTTCCATTAAAGTAAATTTAGAAAAAGTCGTCGGGAAAAGAAATCAGCTGCAAATTTCTCACTGAACTCGTAGTCGGTGTGACAATAAATTTGAATAAGCTAGCAGTTTTCTTCAGAAATTTTCTTATCTTATCTTATTATTTCTGCAAAGAATAACCTCTAATAATGCCATAAGAATAACATGAATAACAAACAAACTACTCTTTTGTGCCTGCAACTACTATAAAGCATAATATGTTAAAATGTTAAATAAATGTGCGGCCCGCGGTTTCACCCAGATATTTATATATGGCCATCCTGTAATAAAGGTTGCACACCCCTGGGTTAGATTATAGCCTTTTGGGGTTAGACCACCTGTTTTAAGTGGCCTAAATCTTGTAAAAATTAAGATTCTACTTGTGCTTCATGCTAGGTCATGCCAGATTAGATTCACTGACGTAGCTAGGAAGACAATTTTAGGGGTGCAAGTGTTTTAATGTTAGTAATAATGGGTTTGTTTAAAAATTAAGCTACTGAATGAGGCTAAACAGTGTTTAACATCTGTGATTTACAAACAACGTCGCCGTTTCTTCTTCTTCAAATATTGCATTAACTCAAAATTCGATAAGTTTTATTTTTTATGGCAGGGAGAGTTAGCATTCACAATCTCTCTGTGCTCATTCAAGACAGAAACCATTTCTTACGAAATTACCTCTTCAAATTTCGAGATTACCTCTTCATACAAAACTTTTCAATTAGTAAACTCATCACTGCAACAAAATTGCATTTATTGTGCTTCGATTATATATTTATTTGCCAGATTATTCAACCACCAGTTATAACTGATTGCTCAGAAACATGTTTGTACACTATGAATTTAACTACTGTTACGGCCAATCTCTGTACAAATCAAACGTCATATAAAACCGTTCAAGTCTACTGAATATTACGTCATGGAAGTTGCTAGAAAATGTGCCAAAATTGCACCATCGTTCATAGACTTGTGTCAAACTTGTTTGGACTTGTTTGGGCCTGTTTAAACAGGAAATATTACATCAGCTTTAAACACCTGTTGGAATGACTTCATAATTGTCTTTCATTTATTGCGTCACAGTTACTTTCTACGTGAATTTGAGATATTGATATCTATTCTGGTCATTCGTAAAATGATTGTTTGAAAGTTAGCCGCACATTTAACTGTTGGCTTAGTGCTTGCTAGCTGGACAAAAGTTCCGTCTTTTATCCAAGTAATTTGTATTGTAGTGACAGTTTTTAGGTGTACGGCGTTGCACCAGTCATTTCGATAGCCTCGGGCTAATTTTACTGGAATACACTTTTGAATAGACGTTTCGAAAGTGTGTTTATTTTTGGGTCATTGCATGCAGACGAACGGATTTGGGAATCTTACGTTACAATTTTCCCACGAAGAGATTATGGTTTACCGCTGTGACCATAAAAAATAAAAGACGTTTTTGTTAGCTGGTAGGCCAAGAAGCACTTAGAAGCAAAAAATAAAAGACGAAGTTGTTGGTTGGTAGGCTACAAAAGCAAAGAAATAATAAAAGAAGATCTTGTTAGTTGGTAGTCTACAGAAGCAAAGAAACTTGGAGACATTTCTTCTCAGTTTGGTACTGAAGAAAAATAACTTTGACATTCATTGGCAAGAAAGAAGATTAAAGGCAATCCATCTGTGCTTGAAGATTCAAGTGGAAGAATCCAAGCAAGTTTTGTGGACTTTAGGACTTCATACTCGTACAGCTACGGTATCGTGCATTTAAATTCTTTTTTGTATTTTTACGGTCTTTGCAGTTAAGTTTTTTATAACTACTGTAATTTTGTGTGTTTGTGTAACTTAATTTTTTAATTGTTAAATTTAGCCCTAACATTTAATATGTCTACACTCGGTGGCGACAAGGACTCGACCGCCGTCGACTCGACTGAGTTTAAGCCTGATGATGTTCTTTGCGGCCGGGCAGGCCATTCTGGGGAGGGGCCCATTAACGATGAGGCTAAGTCAGTTCGAGAGGCCCGGCATCTTAGACGGGATATTTTGACTCAAATTGGGAAACTTTCTGTAGCCCTAGGTTCTTTGAGTGATAAGCAGGAACTGTTAATTTTTCGATCTAACTTATCTACTTTAGAAGAGGAATTAAGGCATTTCCATGCTCTTTTGAGTAAAATTGTTAACTCTGCAATCTTGGCAGAACTTCGTGATAGGGTAGATCCCGAATTTAACTCGTTAAAAAATAACTTCGAACAAAAAGAAAGTGATTTCTCAGATAGGTTGGATGCTGACATACATCCTGAGGATAGCGCCTCAAATGTAAGCACTAGGATGTCTGAGAGCTCGTCACGGATAGTTGCACAAATTAACCTACAGCTAAGACGAGAGGAGCTCTAAATCCAAGCCGAGGCCGAAGCAAGAGCTGCTGAGTCCATAGCGAGAGCTGAGACCATACGAGTTGAGGCCGAAGCGAGAGCTGCTGAGGCCGCCGCGAGAACTGAGGCCATTCGAGCTGAGGCTGCCGCGAAAGCCGAAGCGAGAGCTGCTGAGTTCGCACTCAAAGACGCACAGTTGAGGGCTGAACAACGTAAGGAGGTAGCTTTAGCTGAATATCGTTCTGAGTTGGGCTCCCGGCGTAGCTCTAGGAAGGGCTCTTCTAGGCATTCCAGAAGTGAACATCAATCGCAGTTTAATTTACCTAACCTTTTCCAGACGCCTGTTCAATCTGTAAGTGAACCTGTACAATCCACATGTTTTCCAGCTGTTTCAGGAGGTCTCGGGGCCGCGGCTAAGGGTCTTCCGAAGGCTGTAGAGCCAAGGTCTGCAAATTACAACCGAACTCCTCCCCCAGAGCGTACAGGTCACGGGGCCGCCATTAGCAGTAATGCTTTGCCCCCTTCACAGTTTTCTGCGCCGCTAGTTTTTAATCGCTCAGCTACACGTAATTTGGGTGGTTGTGAGAGGCGTATCGTGTCTCCTGATTTTAACGTGTTTGAGGATCGTGATCGGGCTGTGCATGTGACTGAGCCCACTCAGCCCATTAAGGGATATAGCTTGTCTTCTCCCGCTAAATCGAGTTCTCAACAGCAGGATTGCTTTTTTGAATACCAAAATAGTAGGACGTTCTTCGATAAGGCGGCCTTGATTGGTTACGATGGTAATAATATGCCATTTGTCTTCTTTAAAAATCGTGTTATGGCCTTGATGGCAGCTTCGCCCTTTAAGGGAACTCGTTTGACTTTGTTGCAAGCAGCTTGTGTTAGAACAGCTGCACAAACGATTGCTAATTTGGTTTCCGACACTCCTGGCTTGTCAGAGGAAGACAGGATAGAAATGTCGTTAGCTCGCTTGTCCCAACGTTTTGGAGTTCGTGGAGGTCTTTTCGCCGAACCAGAAATTAGAAAGTATCGCTATGGTAGCAAATTGACTTCTATCTCTTCCAGTGATTTGAAAGAGTTTAAAGATGAATTGTCGCAGTGTTTGCTTTACGCGAAAGCGTATGGTCAGCGTGATAAATTAGAAGGACGTTTTGTTTTGGATTTGGCTAAGCGACTCCCGTTTGACGCTAAGCAGCGTTATCTTGACTTTTTAGGTGATCAGTATGGTAGCACTGAGGAACCTACTTTTCAGAGTTTGTTTGATTTTGTAGTACGGGAGGAAACGCGCAAGTCGACTGATTTTAGCATTATGCTAATGGGCGATTCTGGTGAGTCGCAGCATTTTAAAAAGTTTGGCAAAGGAAAATTGCCTTCATGTCCGGTTAGGCAGACGTCGGTAAAACCCCATGATAATGTGATTTCAGGGAGTTCGCAGTACTCGACTGCTGTTGGCGCACCGCGCGGCGGTGTGGCCAGACATAGTGACATACCGGCGTGTTTTTGTTGTTCGTCACGTGGTCAAGTTGAATATCATTTTTTGTCTAATTGTAAAGAATTTTTGCGCTTGACACCTAAAGATCGGAGAGATGTCATTGTGAAAGCTGGCAAATGCTTGAATTGTTTGCGCCAGCATATGGTTAGAGACTGTAATCATGCAAATAACTGTCGTAAGTGTGGACCTACCAACGATAGGAAACACTATTTTCTTCTGCATGATTTTTATGTGATGTCACGTGATTCTCTGGATTTGGTCGGTAAAGATGAGGCTGGTGCCAGAGTTCCTGTGCGTAATGTTAAGATTGGAAATGTTAAAGCAGCCTTTAACCGCGTTACTGCTGCTCGTGTTTTGAATCCAATGACTGGCAAATCGAAGTTGGTGTATTGTCAGCATGATCCTGGTTCGCAGTTGACCTTTGTTTCGAGTGACTTGGTGTGCGAACTTGGTCTTAAACCGTATGATAAAGCGTCGTTTAAAATGGATACTCTGGCTGGTCAGAAACCTACTTGTGCTGACCTTGTTAAACTCAACATCCAGTCGTTAGAGACTGATGAACTGTTTTGTGATATAACCTCGGTGGTTAACCCAGCTTGGGCTGACGATGTTAAAACTTTACCCCATAAACAAGATTTAAGTGGTTTCCGTCATTTTCATGACGTGAATATGTTTCATTTGAATGATTGTAGTACTGTAGATGTACTGATTGGCAACGACAACGCTTATTTGATGTGTGCAAAAGAAGAGCGTGTTGGTGACAATCGTAGTGAACCGCATGCTTTGCTCACTCCTCTCGGTTGGTTGGCTTGTGGTGGTAAGTCACCCTTAGTTGAAAGCGTTGCTAAAGTGTGCAGAGTGCAGACGTCTTCAGAGTCGGATGTCATCTCTGGCTTTCAGCGTAAAATTGAGTCTCGCGATATGGAAATAGCAGACCTGAATAAAGTCATTCAGGATTTGACTTTGCAAAATGAAACCTGTGAATTGTCTCGCAATGATATTTTGGCTAGAGAACTTTTCGAACCGAATATTGAGTTGAAAGATGGTCGATTTGAGATACCTGTTCCGTTGAAGGAAGATATTGATCTACCTAACAATTTTGTGTTGGCGTCAGATAGAGCTGCTGCTTTAAGAAAGAAAGCTTTAAAACAACCTGAACTTCGTGATTTCCTTACTGACACCATGAAAGATCTTAAATCTAATGGCTATATTGAGCGTGCGGGTGAAGCAGGAAATGTCAAGGGATTTGAATGGTATTTACCATACTTTGTGACGTCACAATTAAAAAAGCGCATTGTTTACGATGGCAAGTCTGAATTTCGAGGAACTTGTGTTAATGATGTAGTGTTTTCGGGTCCTGACTTGTTAAACCCTCTGGTAGATGTCTTGGCTAGATTTCGGCTTGGTAGATTTGGTTTCATGGCTGATGTGACTAAATGCTTCTTTCAAATAATGTTACCTGAGTCGCAAAGGGATTTGTTTCGTATATTGTGGTTTGAAGATGATGACCTTGAAAATGGTAGGATGGTACCATTTCGTTTTTGTGTACACCCTTGGGGAATAAAGAGTAGCCCGTATATCGCTTGCTTAGCTATAAAGAAAATGATCGAGCAGAATCCCAGCAGTGCTGGTGAATTGACTCTCTGCAATATTGCAAATAATATGTACATGGATGATTTTATATTTTCGGCTGATAGCTTAGAGAAAGCTCAGCAAATCACTCATGAATCAATTGCTTTGTTTGATAGCCGTGGGTTTAAACTTGTTAAGTGGAGTGCTAACAAGGAGGCTATGATTGTCTTGTCAAATTTGGATAATGAGATGCTTTCACCTTTGATTCGTGACATTGACTTTCAGACTGAAAATATGACTTTGCCATCAGCGAAGACATTGGGTTGTGTGTGGCAAACCGAGTCTGACGAGATGCGTATCGCATGTTCCTTAAAGCCCTTAGCTAAACACACGCGCCGAAGTATGCTCAGTCAGCTTGGACAAAATTTTGATCCGCTAGGCTTTGGAGCGCCATTTTTTCTAAAAGCACGCCTTATACTTCAGCAATTGGCGATAGACAAGTTTGATTGGGACACCGAGGTCCCTGATAGCTTTGTTAAAGAGTGGGAGTCGTGGCTTCGCTCTTTGGACCTGCTTAAGGATTTTTCGTTACCGAGATGGTATTTTGCAAACTCTGGTGTGTGCAGTCCGGATGATATTGTTTCATATCAATTGCATGGGTTTAGTGATGCTTCGAATCAAGCTTTCTCTTCTGTTGTTTACTTACGTAGACTGGTTAACGGAGTTCCGAGTGTGTCTTTCGTTCTGGGTAAATCTACCATTGTTGTAAAAAATCAGTTTTCTTGGCCGATAGCTAGGAAAGAGCTTGTTGCCGCTTTGAATACAGCAAGACTCGTGAAGCAGGCCTACGAGGCATTGAAGATGCCCGACTGCAGTAAGTATTTTTGGTGTGATTCTCGGACTGTGTTGCAGTGGGTTAAGAACCCTGATTTACGTTTGAATAAGTTTATTACGCGTCGAGTTGAGCATATTTTATTGTTGTCTGGAGCCCAGGATTGGCGTTTTTGCTCTACCGATATGAACCCAGCTGATGTTGGCACAAGGCCAAATCTTATTACAAAGAAAGAGTTTCGAGAGTTGTGGTTAAATGGTTCTAGTCTTCTCTATCAGTGTGAAGAAATTCCATCTGTAGAAAACCCCACTCCAGTACCTGTCCATAGCCTATATCTTCGTGACGAAGAGGGGTCGCTTGACGTTGCACAGGGTGGCCTTCACAGATTGATCGAGGCCGCACCTTCTTTGTATGTTATGAAAAAGAGAATTGCTTATTTGGTTGCTTTTGTTGAATTTTTGTGCTGTAAATCGAGAAAGCGTAGCTTTATGAAGCCAAAACTGGACGCCTCTTATCTTAATAGAGCCTTAGACTTAACTGTGAAGTTTGTTCAGAAGAGCGTGTATGGCGATGTGTTACATTTAATGACCAAACGATCGCCGGATGCACTTGAGGAAGTGATAAAGCGGGGTAGTGTTGGCGCTTCGCAACGTGAGAAGGAACGCTTGAAGGAATTGCGTTCACTTAAAAAGTACAGACCTTGTGTAGATGATGCTGGTGTAATCCGCATTGAAGGGCGCTTAAGTAATTCTCCCGAGATTTCTCTAGAAGCAAAGCATCCGATTGTTTTGCCTTCGAAGCACCCCTTCACTAGGCTTGTTGTACTGTCGCATCATAATCGAAATGCGCACTGTGGAGTACAGCACACTTTGTTGTCTACGCGACAGAAGTTTTGGATCGCTAATGGTAATGCTTCCGTGAAGAGGTATCTTAATGATTGTGGTGTATGTGCGATTGAGAAAGCTCGGCCTATAAGGCAGCTCATGTCTGATTTACCTTTGTCTCGCACAACTGCCCATAGGAAACCCTTTTTTGATTGCGGCTTAGACTATCTTGGACCATTGACCTTTGTTGAAGGTAGGAGTCACAAAAAAGCTTGGGGACTCTTATTCACATGTATGGCATCTCGCGCTATTCATGTTGAGCTGGTCACGTCATTGTCGCTGAGTGATTTTTTACTTGCCTTTACAAGGTTTACAGATTTACGTGGGCAGGTTAATGCTATCTATTCCGATAATGGAAGTACCTTTCAGGCAGCATCTAAGAAGTTACCCGAGTTGATAGAATCAGCTGAATTTCACAACGCCCTGAGACAGAGAGAGATAAACTGGGAATTTATACCTCCGTATACTCCGGCGCAAGGTGGCGCCTGGGAGGCAATGGTAAAACAATTTAAAATCGCATTTTTTCACATTTTGGACTCTTCAATTCGTAAGCCCAATTTTATTGAACTGCTTACGTGCACAGGCAGTGCCGTTCGGATCGTGAACGAACGCCCTTTGGTACCTTTGAGTGACGACCCTAGGGATTTTACTGTCATCACCCCTGCCTCACTTTTGACCCCATACTTAGACCCATACTGTGCTGTTGGGCAACCACATGATCGTGACCAATTAAGAAGGGATTATCGGTTCAATTTGTCACTTTCTCAGCAGTTTTGGAATAAATGGATCGATTTTTACTTGCCAGGTCTTCAGGGCCGGAAAAAATGGCTAAAAATGGCCGAGAATTTGGAGCCTGGTCAACTTGTAGTGGTAGGTTCTCTCCAAGACATTGGTAAACGTGGGAAGTATCAACTTGGGAGGGTGCATGAGGTAGTTCCACAAATTAGGAAAGGGAAGCCTGTGGTTCGTAGAGCCAAAGTTGCCGTCTGCAACTATGATGAGAGTACGGGGAAAGTGAAAGTAGACTACGTGTTGAGGGATATTTCGTGCCTCGCCCCCGTAAAGAACACCTAAGTGTTAGGGTTTGAGCCTGGTTTTGTCTGCGGTGGCCGATACTTGTCTGAGCCCGGAACAGTCGGTTATTATCGCAACTATTGTATATAGCGTCATTTAGCGTGTACCTATGGTACCAATTTCATGTATCGTCGTGTTTATTCTTATTGCTGTTCATTCTTTGCATGCCCTTTGTATTTGCGTATTAACTTAAACGTGAGTGATTCAAAAAATTTGTGTATCGTGTGTTTTATTCATTGGCTCACGATTGTCCTTCAATTCTTTTTTAGTTATGCCATGTTAGACTGTCATAACTAGGGGCCGCTATGTTACGGCCAATCTCTGTACAAATCAAACGTCATATAAAACCGTTCAAGTCTACTGAATATTACGTCATGGAAGTTGCTAGAAAATGTGCCAAAATTGCACCATCGTTCATAGACTTGTGTCAAACTTGTTTGGACTTGTTTGGGCCTGTTTAAACAGGAAATATTACATCAGCTTTAAACACCTGTTGGAATGACTTCATAATTGTCTTTCATTTATTGCGTCACAGTTACTTTCTACGTGAATTTGAGATATTGATATCTATTCTGGTCATTCGTAAAATGATTGTTTGAAAGTTAGCCGCACATTTAACTGTTGGCTTAGTGCTTGCTAGCTGGACAAAAGTTCCGTCTTTTATCCAAGTAATTTGTATTGTAGTGACAGTTTTTAGGTGTACGGCGTTGCACCAGTCATTTCGATAGCCTCGGGCTAATTTTACTGGAATACACTTTTGAATAGACGTTTCGAAAGTGTGTTTATTTTTGGGTCATTGCATGCAGACGAACGGATTTGGGAATCTTACGTTACAATTTTCCCACGAAGAGATTATGGTTTACCGCTGTGACCAACTACTGTAGTTCAAACTACCTTCAGAATTTGAATAGGAAATCAAAACACAAACTGTTTGTATCAACAAAAATTTCCAATCCAAAAATATCATACTTCGGCTTTAATGTAGAGTCTTAATATCTACCGTACACTAATAAATATGCATGTGCTTGTATTAATTCAGTTGCTGAAAGCAAAATCAGTGTTAATAAAATAAAATTGTAAAATTAAAAGGACATAGTGAAGCTGTTGCTTGGTAAGATGGAGTCGATGAAAACAAGCCAGCATAATTCACGACAAAATGCAAGTCATTGTTGCAACGTGACTGTGGTGTGTTGCTTGACAGGAAAAGCTCTATTTTGTAAACAAAAAATGCTGAAAAGCCGACAGCTTTACGTCATACTGCTTGGTTCGTAGTTCCACAAAATTTGCATATCTTACTTTTGACCCTTTCACGTTACAAACTTATAACGTGGTGGGTCTACTGGGCAGTGTGCATATTCACCGCAAGTTTAAATGTTGAAGTGCCTACGTTTATGCTTGGTAAAAACATGGTGTCACAATCCTTGTGTCCGAACAACAGCTTCAACACAAGTAGCCTAGCTACATGATATTTTCGAATTGGTTCAAATTCCCCACAGATATGCAAAACTGCAAGATGTTTTTCTGCTTGAGCATACTTCGTGACTGGGGAGGTTAATTGGCTTTGTGTAAATTCAATTTTAGCCCTGGTTTTAAAATACAACAGGACATTCCAAGACCTTTGAAAAAATGTGTTTTTAAATTTCCGTCTAAACTTAGAACTGCGCAACCGTATGACTGCGCGCACGCGCATGCGCAAAAGCATGAAATTAATGCAAACAGTTTGTATGAAGCTAGTTGTATAGGCTATTTGAGTGGCCGTAAATTGATCAAAACCTATCTCTAAAAACTACTTTTCAAAAAACAAAGTCGCTTTTAGATTGTTTTGTTTTGACAACTGATTTAACTGATGAAACGTCTTTGGCCTTTGTCTGCAAAAAGTTACTCTACATTTTTGATTCAAGTCCTAATTCTGAGATTCGCCGCTCAATCCCTTTCATCTACCTGTCTGTTTTATTTGCTGGTTTTAGTTTAATTACTCAGTGGCCGCAGTCTGTCGGCAGCAGTGGCCGAGTGGTTAGCGCTTTGGGCTCACAGTCGAGAGCCTGCGTGTTCGACTCCAGCCACCCGCACCTGCTGTTGTTTCTCTGGGCAAGAAACTTTACGATAATTGCCTCTACCCAGTGATCGATTTCGAGTAATGGGTAGTTCCAAATTAAAGTCATAAGCAGAGTAGACAACCGGAAACAGACATTGTCGTCGGCTGCAGCGTGGGTCAGGTGTACGTCGGAAGGCGTACACCGATGCATAGCGCTCAAGTCCGCTTTCCCGCAATGCAGGATAAAGATAAACAAACAAACAAACAAACAATACTCAGATTGACTTGCCTTTGGTATGCTTCTGCTGCAACAACCAATCGAAAACAAGCTGACAACTGCTGCTCAAGATGCTTCCCAACAGCAAGACGTTGTAATGCACAGGGTTGTCGGTATTTTACTCGACCCAAAAAAACCGGGTGGGTTTTTTTAAAAAACCCCATTTAAAAAAAAACAAAAAAAAAACATAAAAAAACCCAGAGCATCATATTTGTCCAGTTTTTATTAGAAAATTAAAAAAATGAATAAAAACACTACAAGGCACTTAAAACAAACTTTAAATTAGGACTTAAGGATGTGGTTGTGAAGTAAATTTCCAAGAATAAACTGAAAACGCAGTGGATATTGTACAGTACACAAAAATCAAGTAATGCCACTTTGTGTATACTACACTAAAACTCATTCATGCAAGAAGGCTTCATAGTTAAACTGGTGAAAGTAATACTCTACTGTAGTCTGTATATATGATGTGAAATGCAATTTAGGAGGCTATTTACGAATTACAGATTCTGGATTCTAACGCATGGCTGTTTCAGAGCATTTGCCTAAATGGTCATTGGCCACGCAATCGCTCATCCATTACTACATATAATACTACATATAATATATATATAAATGATAAAAAATATTTAAACATGATGGCATAAATGCTCCTTGCCTTCAA
The DNA here is from genome assembly GCF_918807975.1 of Aplidium turbinatum. Classification (NCBI taxonomy): domain Eukaryota; kingdom Metazoa; phylum Chordata; class Ascidiacea; order Aplousobranchia; family Polyclinidae; genus Aplidium; species Aplidium turbinatum. The sequence continues at coordinate 25,359,070 of NC_137478.1, forward strand.
ATCTAAAGCAAATGATGCAATAATGTGATTTCTACCACAGTAGCATCAACTTGGTATAGAAATCAGTGGATGATGCAACATCCAACTTGATCTTGAAATTAATGGATGATGCAACATTCAAGCAACAACAGCCTTAGTGCATTATTTTATTGAGTTATGCAAGCATGTACTGTGAATGAAAGGCACTTCATTCGTAAAAAGTAGTTTTGAGGTGAAATAAGCATGAATCTACCTTTTTTTGCATCTTTTTGAAAAAAAAACCCAATAAAACCCCAAAAAAAACGGTTTTTTTTCCGGACGGGTTGGGCTTTTTTAAAAAAACCCGGGTTTTTCTCAACCCTGGTAATGCATGGTTGTCGACGCAAGGTGGTTGTTGAGAAAGCTCTATCAAAACGACAGTGGCCAATGCGTTAATCCTGAAGTGATTGTCAGAAGGTTTTTCTTTAAATTCACCTACAATGCAAGGTATTGCACTCCAGGCAAGAAAAGGCAACATTATTGACTGAACTGTTTTTCTTGAAACTTACCGTGTTCCCCGGATTGTTTTTTGACCTACAAGCTAAATATGGAGAGCTTTAGAACCACAGTTTTTGGTTAATCTGTACACCGGTGGAAACCCTGCCAGCTTGACCCTATAACTATAGTTCAGCCAGCCATGAATATTGAGTACCTTGGCCCTATATCCATAGATGCACATTAGACTTCTTTCATAATAACAAGTAGGCGATTGCCATCATTATCTCTTCTAGCAATAGTAGCAATAACCACTGATTTACATACATTAGGCGTACTCCTGGACAATGGACATGGCCTACAACGAATCTTGTCATTAAACTTTTCACAGTATATAAAAAGTAATTTTACGATAAAACACATACCATGATTAAACTGCTGTAGCTTTTTAAAAAAAATTCACATCAATATTTTCATTGAAAATTTGATGTTGTTGTAGCCTACGAAGAATTATCTAGGGCTCAAAAGTAGGCTATTTCAATCGTGGGAGAATGATGCTTAGGCCAGGCCTATTACTGTATATACATGTTACCGTTAGGGACTTTGATCTGGAGTCGATTTTTACATGCAGCGCATTCGCACAAAAATAATATAAGCCTAAAAAAATATTCATTCACTATAAGAAAGAGTAAAAAGCCTGTAAAAGTTTTGAAATGGATTTTAAGTGGATATGGTTAGGCCAATATTTATTTTATTTGGTAATTTAGCCAGCTCATTACAAAATTTGAAACTAAAACTTCGTAAATCAACTTTTAATTTTTTCCATTTACCAACGATCCCAATGGATGCGTAGTGCGATCAATACTAGTCAAAGAAGCTTAGAATAAGCTACCACACTAAATTGATAAATTCAATTGTACTGTGAAGCTTTCTTCACACAAGTGTGGCTTCGTTAGTGACTAGCAAACATATCTAGGCTATCTTATTAAAGGAGGTTTAAAATTCTACTTTTGTAAAGATGATATGATAGGTATACTTAAGAATCCATACTTGTGTGGCAAGAGCTATACAGTACCCTTAGACTAATTTAATGTGGTATCCAATTCTCTATTTTTTCAATACAGAATATCTGTACTTTCGGTATGCTTTGTGCGCATGCGCGTAGTCATATGCACAAAGCGAAATGACCATTTTTCTGTGTTTTACAATGAAACCAAACCCAGAAAAACTCTTTGCGGCTGTCTTGCAACATACCTGAAGTATTTTAGTACAGTAGCAAATAATATTTAAACTTTAAATGCCATAAACAAAAAGTGACGCTCATACAGTATTAGGCAATTTGTCGCGAAAAGTAATTTCAGGGTATGGGGAGTTTTTGGAAGAAAATGTCAACATTTTTTTCAGAGGTCTTAGAATGTCCTATTGTATTCTAAAATTATGGCTAAAGTTGAAATTAAAATTACTCCCCCCCACCTTAGTATAAAATTATGTCAGTCACTTTTTGAAATTCGTTTGTAGAAGCGTCAACGTATGACTGAAGCAAAAATCTCCAAGACAACCTAAAAACTATTTTAATTTAAAAAAGCTGTTACCTACAAAAAAAACATTTAAGCTACTGTAGTTTTTTAAGGTTAAATTTAACTTTAAACTAAAGCAGTTCCAACTTTGGCTTTTTTTCTATATTCCTTCATTTTACAGGTGATTACATACAAAGTGTTGAAAAGAGCCGCAGCAAAATTATCTTATTTACCCTGATTAAATTGTAGCTTTTCACGCAGCAGCTGAGACGTTGCATTTATTACAAGCCTACAATTGAGATCAGACTAAAATTCTCTGCTGTTGACAAAAAATAGCAAAACTAAATTTTTGACTCTTATCACAAGACGTTTGATCGACCCTTTTATTCCAAAACACTGACGTTGAATCTTTAAAAGCATCAGCTATAAAGGTATTGAATTTTCAACTCATTTCCTGTAAAAGCAACCCCATCATGCCTGAAAGCCTATAATTTTGTCTGTTCTCTAATTGTGTAGCTGAAACAAAACTTGGTGGTGCTATTCCTCATGACATTACTAAAAAGAAACGCTGCTTGTGTCGTCTGCAGAAATAGTTCCAGACTTTTGACAGCACGCCATGAGATATAATGAAGTTGATAACAGTACCTTCACAATCGGAAGTATGATGTAAGACCGAAATGTTTGTGTGAGAGAAAAGTTTCCCAACTGTCACTGATATGATCATTTTAGTTACATAATGCAAAGTATATGCAGTTATATATACAGGGCTGACAATACAATCAGGGGCTTTGAGAGAATAATTTGGGCCTCAAGTTAAGATCCTCGAGCCCCAAGTCAAGCCCTCAAGTTAACGGGCCCCTTGTAAAGGTTACATGCCCCAAAAATCATCTCGGTCCCGGGTCCAGAAGTAACCCCTCGATCCCCCTGTCAATGCTACTGAGTACAATAGAGCGGTTTCAACTGCTTCAATTGTCGCTCGTGTTTCTAATTTATTTATCTGGAAAGCAACTGGTGACTTTGCATTCATAACGTTCATCGAACAATAAATTAATGAATCTTCTGTCCCTTTTTTGTCTTCGTAAGTACTCTAATGCTAAAATATCTCCTTTTTGGCGCATTGGAAGCTTAATAAGTTCATACCCGTGGGATACCTCACCTATGATATCCGCATTGCATTTCCGGTAATTCCACGCTTTAGCTTTAACACGAATGGAAGTAACGCGTTATATATTCTGCTATTGTTCTGTACATTGAACCGAGTGTGCGAAGTTGTGATGAAATAAACTTTATGAATTGATACTCATCCTATATAAATGACCTTGACTTCCTTCAAATGCAGTTGGCAGATAGAAAAATCATTTTAATGTTGGTTTAACATCTACAGATGGTAAATCAATCTAAAAAGTATCAGTTTTGTCAACTGAGTCTAGAAAACAAAGGTGAAGGAGTGCGTCGTCATCACACTTGTCCGTAAAACGTGTTTCATTTATTTTTAAAGTAATTTTTGTTTATAGACTCGACCAGTCGTTTTCAGATTTCTTTCTGGCAAACTCAAGCTATTTACGATTAGGTACGCTCGTTTTATCTTTATTTTTCTTTCGACTTTACTTCGATTCTCTGAATTATCGGTTGACCATGATGAATTTATTTTAACTTGAATATGTCTTTGCAGATAGCCAAACTATGCTGCTTTGCATTAAATCATGTATCAAGAAACAATTGGTCACAGATAAATCCAAAGCATTGGTTTTTGAATTTCCAATCACTGTGATTATTGTTATTATTATCAATATCATTAGTTGGCTACCGTATTTGCTTCACAAATAGCAACAAAATAAAAAGGCAGTGTTATTTATTTTCTTCTGTATTTATTGTACAGTGTAGAAAATTAACGTTTTCCCAACTCAACTGTAAATCAATTAAAGGAAGAAGAAAAAACTGAACGTTTCTAAAAAACTGTCAGGACACACATCACGAGAAATTACGCTTACCAAGAGTTTCTTTGTTCAAAACTAAAGTTGTGAAATTACTGCAGGCAATTAGTCAGCGGATTTCCACACATTTCGAAAACAGTTTTGCAATGTCATAGGAAAAACGTGACAAAAACAACCTCTACGTTCAAGGCTTCCGTTAAACTAGATTAGTTTCAGATACTCTCGCCGAAACATACTTGGGTTGAAATGAGCCAAACAAAGTTGTATAAACGTATTTTAACTTTAAACTCGCAAGAATAATTTCATTAGTTCATTACATTCGAAACCTTCAAAGCATACACATTAGGGTGGATCGATTTAGGTGGGTAAAACACTTTTTTCCTCATTTTGCTTAGCTTGGGATTGGAAAACTTGCCATTGGGTGTATACAGGGATTCATACTATAGGGATCGCCAACTCGGCTGGAAATCCGACAATCGGAGTGTAAAAGTGTTGCCAGATATTTTTTATACTTTTAGAAAAAGTATTATTTGGGCATTTTTAAAGTAGTAGTTGCCCAAAACTTGCCCGTAAATAAATATTTTAAAACTAATCTAAAGCAATTTTATTGTTCACTTATCAAACTATCATATTTTTGGCAAATTTAACCTCTCTTGAACATAAAACATATTACTTGAAAAATAATTACCGGCTTCAACACTTAAAACATGAAGCTCTTTATTCCTGAGGTGTGTTTTTAAGTTTTTCAATTTTTTTTGTTCTTAACTGGTTAGTATAATTTTTTTTAAACCTGCAAGTTTTATTTAAGTTTTGCACATAAATTCAGCACATTCTTATTGCAAAGTAACACAACTACAAACTACTTTAACTCAATCTTGTGCAACTTTAAACTTCAGGTTAGTTTTAAACGGACAAGCTTTGGGCGACGACTACTCTTTAAAAATGCCAAAATAACATTTTTTCTAAAAATATAAAAAATATCTGGTAACGCTTTTACACTCCGATTGTCGGATTTCCAACCGAGTTGGCGATCCCTATACTATGAATCCCTGGGTGTATAGAACATTGTGTAAAAAAATTATTTCGTTTGAACAAATTTTTGATCTGCCACCAGTCACTTGAAAATTTACTATTTCCTTCTACATTAGAGTGGATCAATTTAGGGGGGGTGTAAAACTTTTTTCTTCATTTTGCTTAGCTTGGGTGGACAAAACTTGCCGTTGGGTATATAGAACACTGTGCTAAAAATATATTTCGATCGAACAAATTTTTGATCTTCAACCAGGCCATTAGGCTACTCATTGACTAAAAACGCAAAAATACAAAAATACATGCAAATGTATTTGCATTTGACGTTAGCATAGAGATTTATTGCAATGCAATGGAAATGATAATATGTATCAACCTTCCTCGCTTTAGATGAAATAGTCACGCTTCGATTCGAACTTGGGCATTTCTTGTCGTGATTCAATGCATGAGCGTAGTTTTTGGTCCCTCATATTTCTTGTCACAGGAGGCTCGGTGAGATCGAGAGCTTGCCAGTCAACCATATCGTAGTATTCGTTGGCGTCAAATTTTATGGGCGGAATGCAGAATCATCGCATTGTTCTCTGTTCGCGATGTCTTGATCGAGTGAGCTTGGACTTAAGCGAATTCAGAAAGCTCGATCAAGCCATTGCGAATAGAGAACAGTGCAACGATTCTGCATTCCGCCCATTAAGTTTGACGCCAACGAATCCTACGATATGGTTGACTGTCAGGGTCTCAATCTCACCGAGCCTCCTGTAACAAGAAACATGGGGGACAAAGAACTGCGAGACATGATTGCAGCTAAGGACACTCCAGAGCTTTTATTTCCTCGATTTCCGTGTCACACACAGGTGGTGGAAAGGTGCGTCAAGTTGGTGACGGAAGCTTCAGCGGCGGTGTGCGGGGTTAATTCGCGAGATGGATTTATACGCTCACACATTAAGTCAGGACAAGAAATGCTCAAATTCGAATCGAAACGTGACTATTTCATCTAAAGCGAGGAAGTTTGATGAATATTATCATTTCCATTGCACTACAACAAATCTCTATGCTAACGTCAAACTCAAATACATTTGCATGTATTTTTGTGTTTTTAGTCGATAAGTAGGCTAATGGCCTGGTTACAGATCAACAATTTTTTCGATCGAAATATACTTTTAGCACATTGTTCAATATACTCAATGGCAAGTTTTAGCCACCCAAGCTAAGCAAAATGAAGAAAAAAGTTTTACACTCCCCTAAATTGATCCACCCTAATGTAGAAGGAAATAGTAAATTTTCAAGTGGCTGGTGGCAGATCAAGATGTCGTCCGATTAGATTCTAATTTTTCACAACTGTTTTTGGTAGTAATTGGCAAGTTTTCCAACCCCAAGCTAATACAAATTTTATAAAAAGTGTTTTCACTCCATCCTAATGCGCATCCATAGGCTGCAGTGCATATTACACGGGCCTAAGCTAACTAGCGAGCCTTCATTGGGGTGTTATGTAGTTCACAGTCAAGACTAAATGTCGCTTACTTTGTTACTTTATTTCTCTTTGAAGCAATGATTACGAGTAACCGAACTTTCAAAGTTACCACTGAATCTCCAAAAATTCAAAATTCCTGATTTCACGTTTAGAACATCAATTAAACGAAAATTAGAATATCTCTCTCACACAGGCAAAATTGACAAAAATTACAAACATTAACCTACTTAAACCAACAAACCGACAAAAACAACACCAGCAGTCCAGCATACACCTAATAAACAGAGCAAACAACAGAGAATCTTGGATACTTTTCATGCAAGAAGCAGTTTATGCTTGGAATCAAGTGCGACAATAAAAGAAGAAATGTCGTGTACTTCTATCAGACGTATTGGCTGACCAGCTTCGAAATTATCGCACAAGTGCTAAAACGGACTTCAATTTTTGATAAATTAAAAGTAGTTTCGGAAAGGATTAAGGAATTTAAAAAGAAACTTCAATTGACCTTTCCTTTCTGGCCTCGCGATGTAATGAAGAAGATGTCAATTGAGGAAGATAAAGAATTTTTGTGGAGCATGCAAACTACCAGAGAGGCATCAATGGCAGGGACAGACAATGCTTTGCGTAAGACGTTGAAACGAAAACATTCTAGAAAAGAAGCAGAAGTGCAAAGGAAAGAAAAAGAAATAAAACGTCAAAAGGCTGAATCCAGCAGCAAAAGTAACATTTCACTTTCTTCTAGCGATGATACCAGTGATGAAGTGACTGCAGTTAACACTGCCGAGCCTTCTACATCCACAGGAAGTAAAAGGAGTCACCGTCGAGTTGTAAAAACCGGTACCACAATATTTGTACCACACGACATTTTACGATCACCTGGTTTAGTGGCCACAAGTTTACGAAACAGAATAACACCAACTGCATTATCTGCAACACTACACTCGTTAATCAAGAGTTGTTCTGGTGAAACTATTCGCGTAAACTTAAACCACATGACGGCTCAAAGGTATAGAGTTGAAACGATTTTTAATATTTCTGAAGCGGTTACAAAAGGTTGGGTACTTCTTGAAGTTGGAACTATTCATTGGGATGGTAAAATGATGGAGTCACTAACAAATCCTAATAAGCAAGTTGATAGGCTTCCGATATTACTATCAGGTATTGGAGGCTCAAAACTGCTTGGTGTTCCTTGTTTGCCTGCACAAACATCTGATCCAAAAGGAAAGCATGTAGCCAATGCAAGCATGGAATTTTTAAACAATTGGAACTGTACTGGGTACTGCATGTCTTGCTGCAATGATGTTTGACACCACAAGTAGCAATACGAGCCACAAAACCGCGGCCTGTATCCAAATACAAGATCATCTTAGAAAAGGCCTACTTTGGGCAGCATGCAGGCATCATATTGGGGAGATAATACTGACGCATGTTTGGGAATAACTCAAAATAGAAAGCAGCAGTGGACCCAATATTTCCATATTTCAACGCTTTAAAAGCAATTTTCAAACTCTTTCTGATAGTGCATCAGGTTGTTTTCATACATCAAAAGCTCTTATCGTATACCAGCAGCCTATTATGCTGCATTTTACTTTGTAATTAGATACTAGATAGTTGTGTGTTATTAATTGCCATTTTACCTTTCCATTTCACTATTATTGCAAGCGTTAAAATAAATGTAGACCTCCATAAATTTTACGCTATTGTGATTTTGTTGTTAAGTAGTGGATGTCTGGACTCTAAGCATTGTGCTTTGTGTTTATCTTTCTGTGTTACGTTTTTACTGACTATGTTTAGTGCGTAAAGATCCAAATTTTTGTTTTTGAGTCCAAGTTCCGTACAAACATAGCTGAGATTTTGATCTTCAAAGACCAAAAAGTTTTCAATAAACAAAAAAGATTAGTTAATGATTTTACTTTTGATTCTTCAAATGCTGTAGTAATTTCATCTCAATAGGCATTTCTTTTACATGGATCCTTTTTTATAATACATGAAACCTCTTATTTTTAGGCATTTTTCATAAATTGTTGAACATATACAATTGACATATGGTCTGTACGATTGTAAATTAGTAAGTAAGTTCACCAGAAAGAGTTTGAAGTTCAAATACTCCGTACCTGAGAAGAAATGTCTGAGTTTTGATGATCTAGAGAGGATTTTACTATTGAAATTGTGCAAATTTACACATTTACAGATTTTAAACTTAATCTGCACGTCCAAATTTTATCAAAACTTATTGAAATTTCTCACATATGCTTTTTTTACCAAGTGTCACATATGAAAAAAAGTTCAGGTGTATCAGACGCAATTTTAATTTTTGAGGGGCGCCTGTGGCACCCTACTGCCTATAAGGCTACCCCTGAAAGGGCCCAATCGACATACGGAACTAATATAAAAACAATATTTTATGCAAAATCGTTGAAATCAACCTTTTTCGGGCGTGAATTTATACATTTTGTCGGGCCCCCTTGAACTCACCGGACCCCGGTGCAATGCACCGGCTGTCCCCCCTCTTGTGGGCCCTGGCTGTAGCAATGAAAAAGGAAAGATTAGACCTTATAGACAAATTAATAGGTTCAAGATAACCCAAAAACATGCAATTGAATATTTTAGAGACATATTTCTGTTTTCTTTTGGTTTTTCACACGGTAAATTTTGTTTCGACTGACTCAAATCCTTTTCAAACACCCAAATTGTTTAATGAACTGTTGACTAACGACTGAACTGAATTGAGCTCAGTGCTTTGGAATTGTGCTGAATGCTGTGGTACACTCCAAACCAAGAATGCGTGATTACACGGTTGCAAGGTGGCCTATAATTTGGATGGAAAACGACAGATCGGCATAATTTTATAGGCAAAGACTATATTTACCACATATAGTGAAAATGTGGTTCTTCATTTTTTTTGTTTTATGGAGCCTTCTTGATAATGCCTCTGCCTATCAAATTAGGACAATTTTGTTGTTTTTTATCCGAATTTTAGGCCACCTGGCAGCCATGCTTGATTATATATTTTTTTAATACGTATAACGAATACTATTGGGCTACACAGGTAAAGGGAAAAAGGTTTCAAACTCCAATGAATCATACACGAAAAATAATTGATATAGTTTATTTGCTGTTTGGGAACACATGCAAAGCATAGCATCTTTTCACATATATACTAGGTGGGCAATTGCCCACCAGACCCTTTGCTTGTCCCCCTAGTGCTTTCTTTGTCCCCCTAGTTTGAAACTAGGTGGGTAATTTTTAAGACTTAATTTTTGTTTAAGTTAGATCCAAGTTAAAGAATGAACAGCAAAATGGAAAGCTTCAGCATACATTTAGACCTTATGAGCCTACCTTTGACCTTACAGTACTTATAATAAATATAATATCCTCCAAACACTTTAAAAGCTTCCATAAAAGAATTCGCCATCGACGTAGATTCGTGCGAAGACTTAGCCGCAGAACGACCAACATAGCGCAGTCTTATTTATAAAGGCGCAGAATCAGCTGAGAAACATCGTACGCTATCTGCTGACAAAAAACGAAAACCATCCTTCCAATGTCCATCTTGCAGTAGAAGCTTCACCGCACAGATAGGCCTCATCAGCCATCTCCGCACTCATGTAGGCTGCACTGACAAAAGCCCACACTAAAAAAAGCTTGATCCCAGTCTCATTGGCCATCTTCGGAAACGAAGGGCGAACATCACTTATAATAATATATGTTCCATTCAAGCAGATTAATTAGCAATTTGTGTTGAGAGTATCTCAAATTTTGTATGAGATTCTAAATGTCTGAATTAAGTTTGTTTCCTGATTTTCATCAAAATAAAATACCAGCTATTTAGAATCATCTAATTCTGCAAAGATTCAACTCATTATAATATCTTAAGCAGTTGTGTTTCATAGATTATTATCGTAGTTATTTCTTTTTACTTTAGTAGCCTATAAGAGACCTCTGCAACTAAATGTTGCTAGATTAAATTTTATTACATTAATTTAGGGCAAGTTTTTGCAATTTCTGCAACTTTTTTTTACAGCTTTCGGCAGCTTCCTAAATACTCAAAATTTATGTAGTATGATGTTTTAAGCTGCTTGTAGGAATTTTATATTGCAACTTTTTTCTATTTTTCATGCAACTTTTTACTGCAACTTTTATCAAGTATTGCGTAAAATGTAAAGGAGTGTTTTAAAAAACATGCTATAAAACTATTTTTAGTATGGTTCTGCTCTCTTTGATTTGCATTACAAAGAGCTATGTGATGAATTAGCTGCATCTCAATGTTATCTATGATGCAACAGTTGGCTTGCAAGCTAGAAGTTCAACAACCCCAGCCAAGCACGACAGTGCCCGAACTAAATTAGTATGGCAAGTTTTGCAACTTTTTTTACAGCTTCTGGCAGCTTCCTAAATACCCAGAATTTATGTAGTATGATGTTTTAAGCTGTTTGTAGGAATTTTATATTGCAACTTTTTTCTGTTTTTCATGCAACTTTTTACTGCAACTTTAGTTAAAATTAAGTGCAACTTTCTCACTTTTTAGTGCAACAAAAGCTTGCCCTAAGTGGGCGGGGATGAATATAGGAATCAATCATGGGTCTCAAAAGCTTAGTCTAGGTATAATATTAGGGCGTTTTTGCAACTTTTGCAACTTTTTTTTACAGCTTCCGGCAGCTTCCTAAATACTCAGAATTTATGTAGTATGATGTTTTAAGCTGTTTGTAGGAATTTTATATTGCAACTTTTGCAACTTTTTTCTATTTTTCATGCAACTTTTTACTGCAACTTTTATCAAGTATTGAGCAAAATGTAAAGGAGTGATTTAAAAAACATGCTATAAAACTGTTTCTAGTACAGTATGGTTCTATTCTCTTTGATTTGCACAACAAAAGCTATGTGATGGATTAGCTGCATCTCAATGTTATCTATGACGCAACAGTTTGCTTGCAAGCTAGAAGTTCAACAACCTCAGCCAAGCACGACAGCGCCCGAACTAAATTAGAAGTGGAAGTATGACTCGGCTTTTGGCCAAGCCCGCATAAACGGAAACAGGTTGTGTCTAGTCTTTCGAAGTAAATGAATGGTAAAAAGGTAAATAAATAAATGCAACTTTTTACTGCAACTTTTGTTAAAATTAAGTGCAACTTTCTCATGTTTTTAGTGCAACAAAAACTTGCCCTAGTATAATATGCATTTTTATCCACAATTTGCCTGAGAAATCTACATTTTTAAGCTTAGCCTACATGTTTTACGCTCGGGAAAAAATGTCCTTTTTCCCATCATTTACGCGCAAAAAGCGCCCTTTTTAACATAACTCTCGCGCTAAAAGTGCCCTTTTTTTAAATTTGCCCACCTAGTCCCAATTTGTGAAAAGATGCTATGATGCAAAGCGGAAAGAAAATACGCAGAAAATTTTCAAAAGAAATTAGAAAGTTATCTTGTTGCGTAAGAGTTGCCTTTTTTAAAAAGTTCAGTTTGAGTCACTATTGACATTGGTTGAAAAACTGAAAAAGAATTTCTAAATTGGCCTTGTACAAAATCAAATTAAACCAAACCAATTTACAACTTTGCAATATTTTCTGAAAAACAAAACCTGATTAGATTAAAAGTCGATCAATTTATTATCAATTGTTAAGGGTATTTGAAATGATTTGGACTAAGCTTATGATTTTAGATCATGGAGATGCAAAACTACATCCGCTTTTGGCTTATATCCGAGACTAGAAGGATTTCGCTTTTTTTTCCTTCTGATTTACAAAAAATGTTCTTTGTGTGGGTTTTATAAGGAGCAGTGAAGTAGGTTGTCAAGTAACTAATTTCAATTTTATTTATGGGAAGCAAGTTTGTAGCAAAGCGTAAAATAATTGTTAAATTGGTGACTGACCCTTTTAATGTACCTGGAACAGGGAAGATGCGCGTCCCGTAAGTAACTTTTTCTACACTAAGCACAGTCATTCATTGAAAAAACTGAATTCTGAACGTAGCGCATTATGGAGTAAACAAGAAAATTTTCCCCAAACGAAATGAGATTTGCTATTTTTTCGAAACATCTTAATTATAAATACGTTTAAGCGTGCACAAATTTTGTGACTCATCTTTCAACGGCATTCAAACTTAATAATTTTCCGAGCTTTCTGAGCTCTATTTGGAATATATTTCGAACAGTCAGGCTGGAGCTATAAACAACAAACGCGTGTACAACAACGACAAATTTGGCTTCAATGAAAGCATTGAAATGCAAATTGACAAACAGAAACGTTTAAAAATCGAAACTATTTCATGAAACAACCAGGTTTTGAAAGCTGCTACGCGCTATTGCTCACACGCTAGAGAAAAGGCATCTATTTTTAATTGATGAATATAGAAAATACAAGCTGCCCTTCAAATATCAGTTTTTCAACACATTGATGGAAATCTACAGTAGTTTAGTTGGTGATACGTTTGAGTCTTGGAAAATTAAATTTTAATACTAAAATTTGTTGGATTAAAAAACTTGTTTCTTGAGTATTTTGCTACTAAAATTTTATTTTACTTGAAATAGTGTGATTAGGCCTAAAGAGTTATTAATTCAAACATAATCACAGCATAAATCAAACGTAACAGGATAACTTGTTTCTCTGCGCTCTTACGTTGGGATGACATACAAAACAACACAGATAATGGTTGAATGAAACTGTCCTCAGAGTAAAAACGTTTCATAAAGTGTACACTGTACAGTAGTATTTTAGTCTGAATAGAATATAAAGTGTAAGAAAGAGTTTTAATGGAACTTTAAACAACGACAGTACATTGTGCTTCATGCAAAATATTGGCAAATGCACAGGGACTACAAACACAATTGTAAAATCGCTTTTGCTAACAAGTAAGATCCAACGCAGTTTTCTGCTGTATTGCATATTATACCTTACAATATACTGTATACTGTATTTACCCGAGAATTACTGCAGAAACTTTTAGGACTACTGTAGTCTACATATTGCACAAATCTATGAATTAGCAAAAAAGAATAGCACAAAGTTAACACTATTTAGACAATGAACGCTAAAATTGTAGCAATATTGATGCATAATAATCGATTGAAAACTGTTCACTGGGTCAAATCTCAAGTGGCAACACTAAAGTACAAAATAGATTTAACTAAAGTATCAACAATGAAGATGAAAACAAAGTAGCTTTAGAAACCATTACTCAATCATTTGCAACCACGATGCGAGTAGCTACTTCAAAAATATTTCTCAATTTAGCACAAAACTTGTAGCAAGACGGTTTTGTTACCTGTTTTGTTAATTAAATTATTATATCAGATATCTCAAAACTAACTGCTAAAAAAAAGAAGCAAAACACTTACCGCAAAAGAAGAATAGTATTTTTCTTCTTGATAATTTTCTCGGCAATGCTAAACCATCTTTTACGCACAGTTTTGGTTATCTCTTTCGATTTTTGTATCCAAAACCATCCCTAGGCTAATACAGGAACGTAACTACGGAGGGGTTTGAGGCGACATCGCTCCCCACATTTTTTACGTTGCCCCTCCCCCCAAAAATATGTCTGAATACTACAGTATTACAACGTTTTAATACCATTGTCAAGATAAATTTCACTACAGTGGGTAAGTTGTTGGAATAAGATACGTCATAATAAAATCATGCAACATAGCAAAGCACACTCTTTAAAGAAGCATTTGTTTCCTCAGCAAAGCGCTAGCTATCTTGTTGAGTAAGATAACTCGATAGCATCAAAACGATTAAAACGGGCGATCACAACTCTAATTTAAACATTAGAAGCAGAAAAACGGCGTTTAAGTAAAATGGATATATTGCCACTGCGCTGACTGAACTGTTCAAGTTACAATGCAAATGAAAGACATTTTTCATTGAATGCCAGGCTCGCTATAAACTTACCGCAATAGTAAAACAATATTTACAGAACAATTTTAACCGGCGATGATGGCTTTGCAAATTACTGTAATCAATCAATAAAATGCTAATTGACGAAAATACTACTTTTCAGAGCAATACAACGATTAAGCAAAAATGTAATGGAAAAAAGTGTTGGTCTTTGTGGCAGTGCAATCAAGGACATATGCCATTGCCATGATACCCAGTGACAGTTGAAGTTGCTACGTGTTCAACTGTGTGGAGTTCTGCCAACTTTTCTTGGTTCAATGGGGTGTTGGTATTTTTGCATTTAGAATTTATTTTCATCTTGGACACGTTAGTGAGAAAAACAATAAGGCAATATTAGAATAGTTTCAAACGTAATTTTGCAATCTTGCACAAGAATATGGCTTGGAAAGTAATAGCATTTTTAAATCTTCTATACTTCATTGTAATGCCGCACAGGCAGAGCAAATAGTTTTTTTTGCATATTCTCTGTTTTTCTCAGTTTCTTTGTCATTTCATCTTTCTGTTAAATTGAACTTTTAACTGCAGACGTCAGAGCATCCTTTTCTATGCCATTAGTCACTAATTCTGTGGCAGCGGTTTTCATCGTTGCAAATGACTATGTTTGGCATTCATTGAATGATGCAAAAAACTTTCTTTCTTTTTCTGAAAAAGTTGGTGAGTCACAACGTTTACACAACGTTGAAGTTTAGTAACTTGTAGGAAATCATTTCTTTGTCAGATGTGCCTGTATTGTGGAAATAAATTTATATTGAAACAGGGGTGATTTTAAATATTGTTTGCAATGTATTGAAATAGTTTTTCAGAAGAATATATTTCTTGGGTTATAGCCTTGTTAGGGCTTGAAACAAAGTTTGATAAACTGTTCTTATGCCCAAGCGGATTATACTGCGGTACTTGATTTGCTTTTAGAGTAAGAGACATTTTTGTTTTTGGTCGTTTTTGCTGGATTATTTAGTTCCATTACAGAAAACTTCGAAGATCCATCCCTGCTGGAGAAGACGCTCATCAGTGGATGGAACCAAAACTCAAACATGTCACGTCGTCTGATGCAAATCAAATAGAAGACAAGGATTCCCTGAAGCAACAAAAAAATGAACTTTGTAGATGTGATGCTTTTAACATGAAGCCTACTGCACTAGGCTAGTTGCGACACGCATGATTAGGTTGGTTAGCGTTCTGTACAAGTGTACAAGCAATACAAGCATATATTGATAGGCTATTGTGTCGTGTAGTTAGTATTTGCTTTCTAATCCATAATCATTTAATTGATAATCTGTAAAAAATTGTTCGAGTTTAATATAAGTTTGTCCCTGTATCAAAAGAGAGGTATTAAAATTAAGCATGACTACGCCTTAGTGCATCGTTGCCATTGTCCATGGGCATCTTTCACCACAAGAAAGTAAAATATTATATTATTCGAAGAGAGCCTGAAGAAAATGCTCAACATATTCTAGTACATTTTACTTGTTATTATAACACTGTAGTAGGCTACATGATTTACATGATAACCACAATGTGCCATTATTGTCTATTTTACTTAGGTACGGGAAAAATTAAGGTTACAACTTCTATTCAAAAAATACAAAGGCTGAATTGAATTTATATAAAATATAAAACTTAATGAAGTTAAATTATTGTAAGATTTAATGCAAATTTATGATTTTATGATTAAAGCCGCAATTGGTCTGAGTCCTTTGTAATCATCAACCACCACTGAAAGCATGCTAACTCGCAAACTTTACATATTATCACAACGGTCGATAAAGTAGCGATATCCAGTCGCAAGCGGTGTTTGGAATTTGGGTTTATTAAGCAGTTATGTTGAGGCCAAACACCTGCCTGCTGTGTCATTCTTAGTATAAAGAGATGATTTGTAATCGTAAGCTATACATCATATTGATTGTAAAATAGCCATATCCAGCATTGCTACACGGCTATTGTCATCGCCATACTGGTGTAGGGGAAGGGAAGGTAATTTGATACACTTTTAACATTTTTTCCTGGTAATCAAAAATTACGTGACACAAACTATTGATTTTAAGCTAAAATGAAAGTCTAATCCCTTACACACTTTTTAAAAACATTTTCACTTTTCTATTTTTGTTACTTTTTTTTAATATAAATTTTAAAAAGGTCACTCTAATATATCAATTTACCTTCCACGGAAGGTAAATTGATACACCTGGAAGGTAATTTGTTACAGTAAAACTAACACAGAAATCCCCTTTGACAGCAAAGCAATAAATGAAAATTTAATATGTGGTTGACATGCTTGGGTGCAAAGATGACTGTTAAGGTCCATGTGTGCCGCGAAGCTTCTGCAGCGGGATGGACATGGCAAGGATGATTGGCTGGAGTTCTTATTCAAGGGGGTGCTTTACGCTGTTCTCATTTTACGCTTTTGACAGCAGATAGCGTGTAGGCCTACGAAAGCGTATATAATAGTTGTTTCCCAAAGTTACAGCTTTAGTTAAAGAGGAACAACTTATTTAAATCAATTAAATCAATGACAACATTTCTTACAGTCAAATAAAGAATTTGATAGCCTACCATACCTCTGGTAGTGGCTGTTATCACTGTGAAAGTTGGTTGTTTAAAGAAAAACGCCACACTTTGCACATTGGTAAGTAGGCTACTGTATGTGTTTTTTATCATCACTGCATGCAACTTTGTCAGTGTGTGTCCTTGCTAATTTTGTCACCAACCATCACTGACGCATCGCATACTTAAACATTTTCTTCTTGAATGAGTCACACCGAAAAAGGTTTGAGAATTTTAGAATCAAATCAAACAGACTAACAAGTGTCATTTCACATTGACTGCAACAGCCTGCAGTGAATCTATGGCAGCAAAAAAAACAAAAAAGTTTCTTCTTAAGGTACGTGTCTCAAGACAACCTCCAACAACAAATTACTCACTTGGAGTGACGTGAAAAGTACAAAGATCCAGCTGAAAATTTTCTGAAATGCTGGTTCCGGTGTGATGAGTAGAAATAAGCCAACAATCCACGAGAGACCAAGTGTGATAGACATGGTAACAACCATAAAGAGCTGCTTTGCCTTACTTTTCTTCAATGCCGTTGACCTTATCTGAACGATTAAGGAAGATCAAAATCTAACTTTTAACAAGATAACTTATTCAAGTAGGCTATTCAAGCATTGTCAGTTTTCAAATCATAAAGAATACATTTTGTCTTCTTTTTACAAATGAAGATCAATTAATATCTTGATAAACATTTTTCTACTGGAAACATTTTTTCGTTTGGACTACTAAAATACCAAGCTGTAAATACTTAGACTCCGGTTCTCTTACACAGAAAATAAATATTACCGTAATTAAAAAAGTTATAGGGCTAAAGTTTGGTAGGCCTATACGAAAAATATAGATAAGCCTAAAGTTGAGCCACATTCAGTTGCGTTGTGGTAACATACCTCCAATCGCTTAAAAATGACTTTCTTTGCAATGACAATAACCACGATCAAATTATTTGCCATAATAATACAAATAATAGCAAAAAACGATGATAAAAGAGTTGTTCTATCCAACCAACACATATTATCAGCCACATAGTAAGACCTCCATCGCACGGGTGTTAAAGTTCCAGCTATAAAGTAGACAATCGATTTAGTCAAGCTGCAATAAACAAAAGAATATTAAACTAAACCAATTGAAGAAGACGGTAATTTGACTGTACGCTTGCAGTTGAACTATTATCTTCATTTTGCGGTTCAGGCAAGGGCAGATACAGTGCTGTGTGAAGGGGGGCCAAGGGGCCAACCATCGCAAGGGGCCCACAGATAACAGACTTTTATGTTTCGCTAACAATGTGTTTTCTGTGCTGTTTTAAACTTTCATTCTGATAGGAGTGTGGTTCGGCCAATCTTTTTTTGTAAATTGTTTGGTGCAGAGTCACTTGTAGTAAACTACTGATTGAAATGGAACGATCATGTGTTGGTAATGTTAGCAAGACAGATGATGGTACAGCGTTAGTTAGTGGTTTTAGTATGCATGTTCTTCGCTCTCAGTATTCTCTGGTATTTTTTTTGATCTGTGATCAGTGGTGTTAGAAGTGTGGTTGCGGTTGTCAGTTAATGTTTTTTCAGTTAATTGTCTTTCGGTTCTTCACTTGATGTTTGTGGTTTGGTACAATGTTAGTAGTTAGGTTTAGAATGTATGTTCTTTGCTTTGAGTTTTCTTTAGGTTTATTGTGCATGAGCTTACAATGGAGTGGTTGAAACCTACTTGACAAAATAACCTAATAACCACTTCGTAAAAGTGTTGAAATGTTTTTTTTGTTAAAGCCAATTTTTGTTGCCCCTCCAAAGTGTTTTGCTTTGTTACGCCTAAGTATTTAAAAATAATAGGTTAGCAAAATTTCAAATAACTGTAATTTTAGGGAAAATTCGTTTTTAAATGGAGCTGAGCAAATTAAATCTCGTATTTGTCAATTTTCGTCCGATTAAAAAAAAAGATAAGTTAAATTAATGAGCATGCCAAATTTTCATGCTAGCTTTTACTGTGTGATGTGCGTTCTGGGTTGAATGACCCCTATGTTCATGACCATTGCTAGTATTTTTTATTAAAAATCTTGCTTTTGGTTTTCATTCCAAGCAAAAGACGTGTAGCTATGACACAACGAACCTGTGTTTGCTATCACTTAGCCAAGCCTACATTTCTACATTTGTGCTGTTTTTCAAACTGGCCAGGGAGTCTAAAATAAACCACCTTTTCACATCGATGCAGTGAAAATACACACTATATTATCAGAGATCTTGCCTGTAGGAGGCTCAAATTTATTTTGTCCCCTGGACTAATACAGGTCTTAACACAGCTATGGGGGGATATCATATTATTACCTCTCCTTTAACATTTTCAAACTTTAATACGATTTAAGTTGTTTTTTGAAAAACGGAAACTTTGTGCTTTTTTTAACCAACAGTTAAGAGATTTTAGGTGTTGTTTTACGATTGCAGTAAAGGTGTATAAAACTAGTAGCATAAATTAATTTAACAGTTTTAGTAAGTCTTGTTCATGCAGAGGTTGACTTGGAAATTACTGTACTATACTCAGTTACATAACTATGCAAATCAAGCGCTATTTTTAACCAAGGTTGTTGAATCGTGGAGTCGGAAAGATTTTGACGTGTCCAGAGTCAGAGTTGTCAATACAAAACAATTAACAATACAGTAATATTTTTGTTTAAAATCATTCTTCAAAACATTGTGTCTTGTTCTTCGTATTGCACTCTAAAACTTTCCAAGAAAATAAAAGTATATGTTAGGGTTAGTTTTTATATGTATATGTTTAGTTAAGTCGATGTTCTTGTTAGTTTTTGTGTACGTCGTCGTTTCAGTTTCGATCACAACTTAATGAAAAATAAATAAAAAATCTGGAAAACACTGCAGCTGGAGAAGGCCGGTTATAAATCAAGCAATCGGAGTCGTATATGTTTCACCCGACTCCACAGCCCTGCTTTTAACTAACCCTACCAAACCTTAAAGACAAAGCCATAAAATAATTTATAACAACTTACGATCAGCACAAAATTGTTCATTTTTAGAGGGGTCAAAATGCCCAAAAGTAAGTGCAGCAGAAACTGCAATGATTAGAGCAGGAATTCCATATGCGGCAACACCTGCCTTTATCATGTAATGTTCAGAAGATCCGGGAAACACCTAAATCAGCAAAAAAAATAGTAATGAAACTTCACATCGGCAAATTAATTGACACACAACAATCTGCAAACGAATACTACAAGATCAAACAGTAATGATATTATTTTCTACCAAAGACAGGCAAGACACAACAATAACACAGGGTTGAGCATTACAACAGTATATTACATATTTATAAATAGTTCAACATTAAAACGTTTTTGGCTTAACTTAAGCCCTCATCAGGAATCTGCAAATAGGCTATTTATAAAATACAATAAATTTCACTTCTTGACAGTAACTACCGTAGCTAACTAACTAAACAACTAACTAAAAGCATCGAGAAACACGCAACGATTAAAAGCAATAGAGTGGAAAACATACAGACAGACGAAAAAGAAATTACATTAAGAAAAGGCAACTGCGTGACTAACTTACAAATGAATTTGCACCACGGGATACGTGATACACTAGTAAATGCTGAGAAGAATGGAGGCGCCTCCCGCAAATAATTGTTTGTTTAAATTTGGGTTGTAGCGTTTGATTAAAAGTGCTTCCTGAATTTTTGTGTCAAATTGGGATTTGCCTTTGCGTAAAATTTTAAATGAGTCAGTAGAGAATTTTCGATCTGGCAAAAAGAACAATCCATGATATGGTCTTTGATGGCACTTTTCTTTAAGTCTCTAAAGTTCAGATGCTCCCGTACTCTCGTGGTCAAATGTCTGGTGGACATACCAATGTACGTCAATGCCGAATCACACGGACATGTAAAACTGTATACGACATTTGAGCAGAGAGACGAAGGCGTCTGGGACTTTAGTTGAAAATACGAACTAATTTTAAATGCTTTATAAATAAGAAAAACGTCCACATCAAATTTTTTTATTTTTTATTTTTATTTTTTATTTTTTTTTCATTTAAGTTAAGCCGAAAACGTTTGAATGTTGAACTATTTGTAAATATGTAATATACTATTGTAATGCTCAACCCTGTGTTATTGTTGTGTCTTGCCTGTCTTTGGTATAAAAAAGCAAACTCTTTCCCGAAACTGTATTATTTTTTGTCTGAGCAATGGAACAACGTACTCACTACTACTCAGATACATTTCTATTCCGTCGTACCAAAAGAACTGAAAAGGTTGCAGGTATGCGACACTTCAATTGCATTGTAACTAGAACTTATGCAAAGTGTGAGAACTTATGCTTGGAACTTATACAAAGTGTTATATTAGAGCTATACTTTTATGAAAACGTTTTTTTGTTTTGTTTTTATCACAGTACGGTATTAAAAGGTAAGTTACTGGATCATTTCGCGATAAAGGTCTACATTAGACAAGTTTTTATAACAACGTACATCAACTGCTAATTTTTGTTATACATAAAATGATATTGATTTCCATGTAAGGCAAGTATTAACCTTTTTTGGTCTTGACAAGAAAGAACATCTTGCTTTATGTAACACCAAAGCAAGCTAGTGACTAACCATGCTATATAGTACACTCACCATGACCAAAGACTTGTATAGCTTCCAGCTGTACAAGGCCATCCAAATGAAGCTCACAAGAAAGGTGTAGTGAAGTAATACTGTCACAACAGCACAAGATGTGAAGTTTTGAACAGCATTGTCAAGTCCGGCTAGAAATATCACGTATGCTACGATAAGGTTGGAGAAAATGTGGATCTGAATCTTTGTCGCTATATGTGACCTTAGTTTTCTGCAAATTGTAAAATATTGTTTTTACGCAGAAGGTAACCCAACAATAGACCTACTGCAATAGAAGCACCCAAAATATATGGTCTAAAAATTACAAGTTACAGCAATAGAATTGTTTTGGTAATCAATTTTGTTGATAAGTTGTGCATTGGGTTATAATGGTTAGATAATTTGCAATAGAAGTACCCAAAATATATGTGGTCTAAAAACTGCAAATTAGGCTACAGCAATAGAATTGTTTTAATAATCAATTTTGTTGATAAGCTGTGCATTGGGTTATAGTGATTAGAAATTTAATGTGAAACTTCATGCTTTAGATAAAACTATTTTGATCGGTGGATACTTTTTCTGAATGCACAGAGCGTAAAAAAGATTTGATGCAATGTTGAGCTGAATTCTCTGTAGGCCTGTGCAATAGCCAAGACTCCTGCCTGCTCAAATTTCATTTTGTCTCCCTCGGAATAAGATCTTCTAAAGCCTTCGAGAATTAAACTTCACCTCAAAAATGTTTTTGTTCAACCGCTTGGTCCCTTCGAAATAAAATAACTCCCGCGTCACTGACTGGTAACAGTAGAATTCTAATGTTGTTAAAAATTACATCAATGTTTTCCCTTTAATAGAGTTTCTTTCAACATGCTCTTTACAAGAAGTAGTGTGAATTGATGATACAAATATATATTTTTATTTGTTTATTGGTGAAAAATTGCATATAATTTTACAATGTTCTTGGAGCCGTGTTTTTCAAATCAATTTTGCTAAGGTCCAAAATTCAATGTTTATTTGAGACTTTTCTTTGCAGCCATCTTGCAATCTTGCCATGCTTTTAGCTTCTGTACAATTCCACTGCAATCAAAAGTTGTGCCGCCCAAATTCAATTCATCAATGGCTCAAATTTGAATTGATAACCACACAGCCAATGAGTCAAGAACCACTTTCTTTCAACGGTTTACTTGTAACAAGTACTGTAACTAGGCCTACTAGTAACGACTCACTCTAACGACTTACTTGTTCAACGAATAAAGAATCACAGTTGCCGTGAGTGCAATTACTGTCAGTATGCAGCCGACTTTGCCAAAAATGTTCAGTACTATGTCAGCAGGCTTCTTGTAAATGTTCTGCAAGAAATGGAAATCGGTCTGTGGTCTGTTGTTGATGTACCGTAAATAGATACCAGGCCAGACAAATGTATTTCGTTTAGCAACGGTAAGTGCACTTACCAAAAGTAGAGCAAAGTTGGTGGTATGTTTATACTTGCACACTGGAGGTTCGCCTTCAGAAAGGATTACACACGAACCTTTGTCAGACCAACTTGATGTGTTGAAATCCCAAAAAATGCACTTTTTTTCTTGTTGTTCATTCTGAAAAAAAAATGTATTTCTACTGTGGTAACATACTGTAGGTTAGAGTTGTGAAGCCAGACAAAGAACATTTGACTCGGTTATTACAGGAGCTCTTACTGACGTTCGAAAGGAGGGGGGTTCGACACAGCTCCAGAGCGCGCGGCTGTCTCGCAAAGACACTTGGAAATTGGCATGCCTAAATAATAAGAGCAGTTGACTCCAAGACTATGCAATATGCATCCCTTCGCTGCTTCCTGTTATATTGCATCTATGATTGCAGTGTAGGCCTACTGTATTTTGTCGCAATGGGTAGAAAATAAGACATGATCATTATTACTCGGAGCTCAATGGAAACACTTCATAATGCTGTTGTAGCGATCGATTATTTCATCATATAAGTTTCCCTTTTTTTTACTATTGTAAACTAGTTTAACCTAAATTTATTTCCTAAACATTCTGTAATTTTCCATGTAAACTGCTCCCGAAGTAAATAGAAAAAAGGGAACAGAAAATAAAAGGGTTGGTTCGCCCTTTGACGAAAGCTCACATCAAACCAGCTCAGTCGGACCAGCTCAGCTCACCTGAGAAAACGTTAAATTGATTGAGATAAAATGTAATAATTTGTGATTATGTTTCCCTGTTCTGTAATTTCACTATTCTGTAACGTTTAAATTCAATTTGTGTTAGAGACCTACAATATTATATGAACACCTTCTGATAACTTAAAATTATAACTCGAATAACAATTGTGTGGAAATTAGTTCATGGAGTCAGGTAGCCAAATGAGATAAATAGAACTTTCATCAAGCAGTTAGACAGCCTTAATCTCAATTCAAATTATAAACAAACCATTCTTATACTTAAATATAAACTATGCTTATACGTTAACAATAGACTTAAAATAATTGTTACCACACTGTACATGAAAAATTAGTGTTTGTCGTAAACACTTCTTAACTAAATTTATGACGTTCACGTCTTCAAAAATATGTATGGGATTGACCAGCAATAAAATAGCAGGAAGTATTGAATGTAACTGCAGACACCATTTCAGTTTATTCGCCTTGTCAGTCGCAGTACACGACAGTAAACATCAGTAAAGGCTTTGCCATGCTCCGGGTAAAACTACGTAAAAACTCAATAAACAAACAACCAAACTCTCCGAAACTATACTA
Source organism: Aplidium turbinatum (assembly GCF_918807975.1). Taxonomy (NCBI): domain Eukaryota; kingdom Metazoa; phylum Chordata; class Ascidiacea; order Aplousobranchia; family Polyclinidae; genus Aplidium; species Aplidium turbinatum. Next base: position 25,383,245 of record NC_137478.1, read on the forward strand.
GGAGCAGTTATTGTCAAACTCCCAATTACAATCCGACTACAACGTAGAAGTCAAGAACAGGTACGCTGCCCTGTGTGACTCAATTATGAGTTAAGAAAGCTCGGGCGACTTGTCTTCAAAATGGACAGCTCTTTTGTACTGCCATCACAGAATCGGTCGAAGTAGTTATATCGCACAAACCAAAAGCTGCCAATCAAGAATAGATGACTGAGGAAGTTCTAAAGTTCATAGATAAGAGAAGAGATTCGAAGAAAGATCTAAGAAATTTCAACTCACTAAATAAGAAAATAAAAATTCGATGTAAGCAACTGACAGAACGATGGTGGAACCAACAGTGTGACGAGGTTAAGCGTAGACCATCCATTGCTCACATCCAAGTGAAGAAGATTCAAAAGAACTCTGTGCACTCTTGCATAGGCTGAATCAAAGCCAAGAATGGTAACATCTTGTTGGAGAAAGATGATATCCTGAAGAGATGGGCCGAATATATCAGGAACTTGTTCGACGATGCTCGTGGAAGCAAACCAGCAATATCGAAAGAGATGGATGGTCCACCGACTTTAGAAAGTGAAATACGTCATGGAAAAATAAAGCCAAATTGAAAAAAGGTCGAGGACCTGACGCTGTACATGCAGAAACCCTTATGGCTCTAGACGCTTTTGGTATAAAAAAGTTGTTTAAACTCGCAAATGAAATTTATGACAGAGGAAATATTGCGGAAGACCTTTTAAAATCGATCGTCATCACATTACCAAAGAAGTCCGGGGCGATCGATTCCTAACTACATCGCACAATCAGTAATGAGTCATGCCATCAAACATTTTCTGACCGTTTTACTCCATCGACTACGCAGATGTATCAATCCCGAAATCTCAAATGTGCCATGCGGGTTTGTGAAAGACAAAAGAACTAGAAACACCACATTTCTAATCAGGACACTTGCTGAGAGGTCGATAGAACACAAGAACACAGGGAAGACCTGTACTTCTGCTTTCTGGACTACAATAAAGTTTTCGACCGTGTTAGACATGTACTCTTGATGCCCTTCTGTTCCTTTGACTGATTACTTTTGTTTAAACTTTACTATTACCAAGTAAATGTCACATTGTAACGGATCACTTTGCCAATACAATATCGGCAAAAAGTTTCACTATGAGGATATCACAATTATGCTTATAAACCTACTTCTTTTACAACGAAACTTTTTATACTCGCCTACATTGCAGATTTTTTTTTTGTAGACCAGTTGACTGCAGTCGTTGTGACTCTTCTGGGGGTCGGCCAGAGAGTTGATTCTTGCTTTGAACTTTGATAATGAAGAGAAAAAGTGGTGGTGGGGGTAAAATCGAACCAAGTACCTCGTCGAGGTTGCTGCCTTCCTAACTTTGGACCGCTGAGCTACACTGACGACGGCTAAACGTTCTCTTAATCTAGTTTCTGTAAGATGTTTCAAGAGCGCTTACAATAGGGGAAGGGAAGGTAATTTGATACGGAAGGTAATTTGATACACCCCCCTACAGAAATGTACAAATAATATTAGTCAAAAATATTGTCATTAGGTGGAAGATCTGTGAAAATAATGCCTACAAAAATTGCACCATGCAGCTAACTCGTGTTTTTATGGCATAAAATTGTAAAAGTGTGTTTTTTGAGTATTTTCGTAAAAATTTTAACTCATGATTATTTTCGTCTGGAAAATTAAAGACAAGTTCGTGAAAGATGAAACCAAACTCATTTGAAAGTTCATTGATAAGGCTTCAAGGGCATGTGACGTTTTTTCTGCAATGTGCATCCAAGCATGCAAAAATCAGAATTTTATAACTTTTTATGAAAAAGGTAAATTGATACATGTGGGGAAGGTAAATTGATACAGTATATTAAATTCGTTTTTGTGACTGTAATAAATGTTGTCATTGATCGAGTTGATTTAAATCAGTTATTCTTTATTAACAAGATCTGCTACTTTGGGAAACAACTATTATATAGGCTTCCGTAGGCCTACACGCTATCTGTTGTCAAAAAATGAGAAAAGCGCAAAGCATCCCCTTAAATAAGAACTCTAGCCAATGATCTTTCCCATGTCCATCCAGGTGCAAAAGCTTCGCCGCACACATAGGCCTCAACAGTCATCTTTACATCCAAGCACGCCAACCACATGTAAAATTTTCATTTATTGCATTGCTGTCAAAGGGGATTTCTTTATTAGTTTTACTGTATCAAATTACCTTCCGGGTGTATCAATTTACCTTCCGTGGAAGGTAAATTGATACATTTGAGTGACGTTTTTAAAATTTCAATTAAAAAAAAAGTAACAAAAATAGAAAAGTGAAAATGTTTTTAAAAAGTGTGTAAGAGATCAGACTTTCATTTCAGCTTAAAATCAATAGTTTGTGTCACGTAATTTTCAGTTAACAGGCAAAAATGTTAAAAGTGTATCAAATTACCTTCTCTTCTCCTATTACGAGCATGTAGCACTCCGTCTGCTGCGGTGGCTTGCGGGTTGCATATACGCCTACGATTACAACTAAACAGGACGCTATTAACTGAATACCAGTATTGTCAACGACTTTACGTGACTTAAAAAAAAGCTTTTAACAATATGTTTATTTATCTAAGCTGTTTAATCATATCTAGTGTATCATTTTTTGTTTGTTTTTTGTTAGTATTAATATAGCAACTGTCTTATTGTCTTGTTTTTGTTTTTTTATCTTACTCTCGTATAAAATGTTAAAGGAAAAAAATCACCAATTTATTTTTCTCTCATTTTTTTCTAATTTTAAAAAATTCTAATAAGGTGTTGCGACCGTGCCGCATTTTAAACTGATTGTTCTGTTTTAGTATCGTGCACATTATAACGTCCGCGTTTTGTCGCTTCTACTTTTCTGGACCTCTGCTATGTTTGACATAATATTGTTTTTTCGTTGTAATGGTCAGAAATAAAAACAAACTGAACTGAACTTTTCTTATTACTTAAAATTCTTAAGTAGGCTAACTCGAGTATATGTTTAATCTTTACTTATTACTTAAATAATCAAAAATGCTTTACTTGAATGCAGGCTTAGCCCTAATATTGATAGAAGCGTTATTCTGCAATTGTTTCATTGTTTTCGCTTACCACAGTAGCAATGTCCCCGGTTTCCCTGGTGCCGTCGATTTGGCCGTATTCTGAAGTTTCATTTCTAAATGCGATTTTTATGGGATCCTTTAATTTATCCAATGTGGCGTTGGTCTCTATTTTGACCGATAGAATCTGGTGAACATAAGAAATATTTGATGCATGACATTTTGATAATGTAGTTTAAATTATAAAACTTTGGTAGAGAGTTTGCTTTGTTGAACCATAGACAAACAAAACAAAGTAACTTTTGCCGGTTTAACGTTTTTTATTACAAAGAGATATAACACATCAAAATATCAACTCAAACGTTTTCGACACGTACGTAAGATTTAAGTACTTCCTGATGAGAATCTACGCACGTATCTCACCGAATTGTAAGCTCACAGCTTTATTCTATACTCCACAAGGTTCCAACAGTGTCAACGACGCCATTTTAAACAAAACAAGCTGTTACTGTCAAACTGCTGCAGTTATGCTTTTGCCTAGACGTAATAAATAAGACTATAGGCTACCTATTCACCGTGGCCGGTCGTTTGGTCGGCAGACATTTGGTCGACAGGACGTTTGGTCGACAGACATTTGGTCGACAGACATTTGGTCGACAGGCATTTGGTCGACAAGACATTTGGTCGACAAGACATTTGGTCAACAAGACATTTGGTCGACAAGACATTTGGTCGACAGGACATTTAGGTTAGGGTTAGGGTTAGGTTAGGTTAGGTTAGGTTAAGTTAGGTTAGGGTTAGTTAACCCTAACCCTAAAATGAATCGTTCTGTCGACCAAATGTCCAGTCGACCAAATGTCCTGTCGACCAAACGTCCTGTCGACCAAATGTCTGTCGACCAAATGTCTGTCGACCAAATGTCTGGTCGACCAAATGTCTGTCGACCAAACGTCCTGTCGACCAAATGTCTGTCGACCAAACGTCCTGTCGACCAAATATCTGTCGACCAAATGTCTGTCGACCAAATGTCTGTCGACCAAATGTCTGTCGACCAAATCTCTGTCGACCAAATGTCTGTCGACCAAATGTCCTGTCGACCAAATGTCTGTCGACCAAATGTCTGTCGACCAAATGTCCTGTCGACCAAATGTCTGTCGACCAAATGTCTGTCGACCAAACGTCCTGACGACCAAATGTCTGTCGACCAAATGACTGTCGACCAAACGACCGGGTACCCTATTCACAGCGGCATCGCTGAATATTTGATAAACTTGATGAACATTGTTTTCTTCTTTAGCCTATGTAAAACAATAAAAAAATTCTTAAAATTTGACATATTTTTCTCAAGCTCCCAGTGGTAGCTAGGGGCGGATCCAGTAAGTGCCTTAGAAGGGGAGGGCGATTTCATCAGAACACAATGATTTGGAAGTCTACATGTACATCAATCCTACCTTGAAAATACACCTTGAATAAAATAACTTTCGTTCATTTTAAGGGAGGACAATCGCCTCCCTGCATCCGATAAGGATTGCAATTGAAATATCGTTGGTCACGTGGCTTTATCTTAAAACCATTAACCCTACCTTAATACGAGCTTTTTTCGTACGCGAAAAGCATGTCACAGGCTATCTTAGCCCCGTGCTAATTAATCGCTAATAACGGGAGCTATGAAAATCACAGAGCCAAACTATTTTACAAAATGATAGCCATGTGTATTGTGCGTATAGAAATTAATTTTTTATCCAACAAATTTATTGAAATTAATTGTTGGAGATGAATAGACTTCAGAAAGTCAGTTTTTATTCTATTGTACGTTCCCAAAAATAGCTTCAAAATTGAAATTTTGAATTATAACATAAAGTAATGCTAAACTAAACAAAAAATTACTTTTTCTCATAAATATAAGGTATTTTTGAGCGTTTTTACATTTCAAAGTAATTGCACTAACATTTATAATATTGCACTTACATTAAATTATATATATCTAGCATTGCACGAAAATGTCTAGCTACTTGAGACGAAATGCTTATTGTGAATGGCAGGAAGGTAGAAAAATGACCAGTTTAGGTTTAAAAAATTCGAAAACAATAAAAACTAAAAGTCAAGAAATTTCACATTTCTAGCATATTTCCTTCTGTGAAATATTTCATTACTATAGTGGGGCGTCCTCATAAAACCCCGTGTCGCTACAGATAGGGTTAAAGCATAAAATCAAAATGCAATGCCGTGAAACCGGAGGTTGGACACTGCAGAAGACTGGGTACTGTTGAAGGATTTCCCTACGTGACTGGAGTGAAAGAATCCAATAGCCTCTACGGTGTTGAAAGCAGGAACGAACGTTTATGTCCTTTTAGACGCAATGATTACATTGCCAAATTGCTGTATGTTCAGTGACCTATGCATATGCAGCAAAACACTGTGATCGCCTGTGGCAGTGCAATATGCCGTATTTGCATTTCTTATGCTACTGATCTGTGCTTAAAGGTTTAACGAAAATGTTAAATTGTTTTTACTCAAAACTATTTAGTCGTTCCTGGAACACTTCAGCCCTTTTACGGAACTCCAAAGAGTTCCGTGGAATCCACTTTTAAAATCCCTGAATTAATGAACTAAAATGCAGACAATAATGATGGCGACCTATTGCAAACCGCAAGTATGAAAAACCTTTACGATCAGTCCAGAGTCAAAGCCGTTTTTGATCACAGCAAGTTTTTGTATGGCTGCAATAATCTCTTTTGTTACAATTACGATATTTAATGTACTTAACTGTACGTATTATCCCCACTGAGTTAAATGGAAATTTGTGAAAGGTAAGTTTATAACAAAATCGATCCAATGAGAAATATAAAAGTTGATGTCGTTTTTCCGCCCCTCTGCCTCCATCGGCAGGCTATGCTCTTGATCCTAAAGCTGTTTTTAATAAAGCATAGTAATCTCTAGTTGTCGTAAATTTTATGCAAAAACTGAATACTTCTTACCGAGCTAACGTTATCGTTTGATTTAAACATGCCATCATTGTAGTATATCATGAAAGTGACTTTCAGGTAATTCGGCCTGCTACTGCCGCTCAGAGCTTTGGCAACAGTGCTTTTAGGAATGGTAACTGTGAAAGGTCCCACATCAATCTTAACTGCTGAAGGCTGTATAGGAAAGTATAATTCTTCTACTATTTCTGGATTGGTACTTCCTGTAACCTAAACATGCAAATAAATAAGCTTGGTTCAAGTAAAACATACAGTAATGAATTAGCGAAATGACTAAATTATCTCAAAAGTTCACATTTTTGCATTCTCAATTGGATAAAATACGGCGTTTTTTTTGCTTCCAACCTTCAATGCGAAAAAAAAAATGTTGATAATAATGAGTTGGACAAACAAACATTTGTTTCTGTAACAAATGTGATACACTTCATGCACGCTGTAGGCAATTAAAGGGCACAAATAGCCTACTGGTTGTATTATTTTCTGTTTACTGTTTCTTTTGGAATTTTACTAATAAAATTTCGCTTGAAATTTGGATTTGCTTTGTTTCGGTGAATTCCAAATTGTTGTTCAAATTTGATATTTTAATTAAAAGAATGTCATACCGTCACAGCAAGTTTTTTTAAGCTTTAATTTGGATAACTGCTAAAGAATTTCAAGAGATCACAACTATTTCATCTAAGTAGGCTATGTAAAAATAATATAATCATATAGCTCCTAAAACGAATTATTTATTAATGTCAGTGCACATTTTACAAAACATAATTTCAGTTTCAATCTCATTTTACGAAAATTCAGGTTCTCGTCCATCAACATTTATTTCATCCTCATTTAACGAATTGGCAGGTTCTTTTCACGTCATACTCTGTCATACTTGTTGGGCATGTCATCTCTGTGGACTTTTGTCACATCTCAACTATCTTTTGCGCACCCTCTTCAGTACGCCTAAGCAGTTCTGGGCAGTTGATTGATACGTGCATTAATGCGTTCAGGGTGACATTCTGGCCATGCGGTTGCCAGAGGAATTGACAACGTAATGCAGTGTTATGGATATATTTCTCAGAATATGTTATCGCGAACAATTTGCCGCAGACTTCCCCAGCATCTTGGTTTCATTTTGAATCTTTATCCTCGGACTGACAAAGCCTTGATAAGTTATTACTGGTAGCTTCGTATACTTGTAGAGGCTTTCGATGCAGGGCTAATTACCGAAATTGACAGAGTGAAGTTTTCCGATTGCTAAAATGTTTTTGCTGGGATTATGCCATTCTCTAGGTGCCACTGAATGGAGAGCTGTTCTTAAAATGCGTTGCTCAAGAGCACACCTCGAGAGTCGAACCAGCGCCGCTTGATCTTGAAGCTTCTTCGAATAAAGTCACCCGTTAACCAAGTGAGAAATCGGGGTGGACGGCATCTTGATCGAATTCAAATTCTGAGATTGCAGTTTAATCTTTTTAACTTTGAAAATCATTTAGTAGGCTACCTTCAACTTTTTTTTTTTCAACGGAAGCAACGTCAAACTTGTTGAAGGGAAGTTGAAGATCATGATTTACATAACGCTGGGACAGGTAGGCATTAATAAGAATTTCTTTAATATTAAAGATCCGAAAAGCAAAGAGTACCTCAAGCTAGGAAAAACGGTCTTCAAGATTATGGAACAGTTCCTCACAAAGTGAATTGGGTCAAGATCATGTTTCAAAAATTGATTTTGCAAGTTAAGCAAAACTTTTTGAAATGTTTTCCCACTTAACTTTCAAGCTACAGTATTTACAGCGTGACCTGGTCTGAATCGGCAGTTTGTTCAATCTCGTTCTGACGCAATGAAAGTGAGTGAGAAATGTTTGTGAGAAATGTTAAAGCTACCCTTTTTGAAAGAGAACACATATCTTGTTGGGATGTTTCAAAATAACATTCAGGAGGGAAAGAGAGAAAAGTAAGCGTTTCAGACAAAATGAATAACACTATAACTATACTCTGTAATCCACCTTTTCGGAAGCAAAATAATGGGTTGTAGCCCATCAGCAGAGAATTCTTCCTTCATTGCAGTTACGCTTTACCATGAGACAGTCAAGTAGTCAACGGCAGACATCGACTAATTTTCGTTCATATGAATCAATTTTATCTGCTCACACTTCTTCACGTTATGCCATTTTTAAATACGATACTGACAAGTAGGCTACTTTCACGTTTGCAATGCTGTATGTGTTGCAGACATCTAAACAGAACGAAAAAAAAATCAAAAAATGAATTTTTGTATTTTGTCAGAAATTTTAGTTATTTAAGGTATTTTCAAAAACAAATACAAAAAATTTGTAAACATATATCTAAAGACTGTTGAAAATGCAACAAGTTTCATGTGTTGATTTTTTTTTTCTGGCAGTCACCGTTTTCAAAAAACAGCAGTTTAAAATCACAGCCTTGCTCAAGCTAAATTCTGAAAAATGCATCAAAAAAGCGTGGCAGTTAAACGGCCAATGCATAGCCGTGCATTGTGTAAGTGATCAGGTATTGTGCAGTCACTTTCTATGATGAGGGGTTTAGCGTCCCATCGCATGTTGGCTAATAGCGACAGGTTTGCTTAACCCTTATCAGCACATGCGTTGACATTTTGTCAACATCGACTTTTTTGTGTGAGATTGCTCTCGCCCCTTGTGCACTAGCTCAACAACATTCATTGACGAAGGAGAACTTCTGAGTAGCTTACTGCTGTAGCGATTTCAAAACGTTAAATTGTTTCCACAATGAGTTATTTGCGTTTTAACTTAATCGGCACATCTGTTGACAAAATGTCAACAGTCAGAAACTATAGGAGTTTGGAATTTAAAGCCACTGTGCAGTAGCTAGGTATTATCACAAAGTGATAACTGGCAACGTACAGGAAAGTTGCACGTGTATTTAGTGAATAGCTGTCTGAGTAGGTCCCACTCAGACTGGAGTTAGACTGCCAGTAGGAGTTAGACGGCCAGTTGATATAACTCAGAAGAAAAATACTGCCTAAGCAGTTGTGTTGGAAACGTTTGCTTTAGCTCTAACTAGCTCTTATAAGACTTTACATGTGCATTAGCTCTTACATGAGATGCTAACTATTTGAAATTCAAAGGTTGTTTCGGTTAATTACTGTAAGGTGCAAATTTACTGATAGACAGACAGAGAAGATTTTTATATCAAGAGGCCCTAAGACAACTGCAAATAACTTCTGATGATGTTGATGGCGACTCTAATGCTGAGGATAAAAGTAGTGGTGAATGTGAGTTCATACCAGATGTTGATGAACTGCCTTTGGAAGAAGAGGAACTGTCCGATATACTGTAGATGTCTTTGAGGAAGAAAGTGAAGATGACGAGACTGGTAGTGAAGCAGATCAAGAATCTAATGATGGTTCCTCAGAAGATGAAGATCAAGTAACAATAACAGCTGGCAATGCAACCTATTATGCAAATCCTTTTCCAGGCAAGGTCAGAAGAAGAAATATATTGACGCAACAGCCTCGGATTGATGCTGCTCCTGAACTTGAATTGGATGCCTTCAAATTACTGTATTTTATCGGCCTGAAATTATACTTCAGATAGTACGTGAGACGAACAAAAAAGCAAGGGCCGTGAGACACGAATGTAAGATGTTGCCTAATTCTAAACACAAGTACTTCACAAGAAGTTGAGGCAGGTCTTGCAATTATGATACTTGCTGGCTTGGACAGAGATAACTTCACCGATTTACGTCGATTGTGGGATCCTCTTGATAGTAGGCCATTTTGTGGAGTGGCTATGGCACTAAATTGATTGAAATTTCTGCTACGATGCATGCGCTTTGATAACTATCGCAATCGACCAAAAATACAAAGGGACGACAGTTTAGCTGCCATTCGAGAGGTGTGGGAAGCATTCTACAGCAATTTGCGCAACGTCTACTTCCATTAGGAAGCATTGACTGTGAATGAACAACTGGTCTGATATCGAGGTAAAAATCCTAGAAGAACATACATGCAATCGAAACCAAGGAAATATGGTGTAAAGTTCTTTTGGCTGTGTGAAGCCACATCAGGTTTTGCTCTAAGTGGCATTATTAATTCCGGAAGAGAACCTGACTCGGCTCCTCACAGAAATCTTGCAGATGATATAGTTAGGAACCTGTGTTCTGTTTACTTTGGTTCTGGTCGGATTTATATATACGCTGTCAGATGTTTTACATCTCATAGTTTGGTTTGCAATCATTTGCTTTAAAATCTTACACTGGTAGGAACAGTAATGGCTAGTCGCCGTGAAGTTCCATCGCAGCTCAAATCAGCAAGAGAAGAGAGGTGGAAAGTACTGAAGTGTTGTATGACCATTTGAACAAGATACTGCTATTGTCATATACATCAAAACGAAACAGGAATGTCCTTATGATGTCTTCTTCACACTCTTCTGTTTCCATCACTGACTCTTACGAGAAACCTACAGTTATCATGCATTATAACAAGCATAATGGTGGTGTTGACACTCTTGATGAAACCTGTGAAGAATTCAATTACTTGAGGAAAACAAATCGTTGGCCAATGATTATAAATTACAATTTGATAAATGTTGCCGGTAACAACGCATTTTTCATAATGAGGGGCAATAGGAAAAGTAGCAAAAAAACGGATTTTCTCAAACAACTTAGCTTTCAGCTTGCTCAACCGTATGTCAACAAAAAAAAATTGGCTGGAAAAACTAAACTACTTGCCGAAAAGTTGGGGTTCATCGATGCTGCTACTTCAAGCCCTTTCAATCGCACAGTTCAAAGTATCAAACGGGGAAGATGCTACAGATCTGCCAAGCATACTCGATCTGCATGTGTCACTTGTAGCCGCGGGTTTCCCCACGACACAAAAAACTTCAGACAAACCAATATTGCTTGGAATGCTGAACGATTTGTTGTAGTGCTCCACGTTTCTTCGTTTTTGTGTTTGAAATATAGGTGGCAAAAGTTCGCTTGTTAAAATTTCTTTGCATTTTATCTGAGAGCTAGTAAGCTAAAACTACGTCCTGGGTAGGAAGCAGGCCTCCCAATTAGGATTAATGATTGTTTTCTTAAGGTTTTATCAACATCAAATCATCTAAAATAATAACTTCACTTTGAAACCAGCGCATATGTATCGAAAAACACAAGGAAATGCCATGTTGACAATTTGTCAACATCTGTGCCGATTAAGCTAGCTAAAATCCCTGTGCTAATAAGGGTTAATTCAAATCAATATCGAGAGTGGGCAGCGATCTCGCTTACAAGAGTAACTGCTAATTCTTTGCTGTTGTTACAGAAGTAGACTGTATTTTAAGGGATCGTTTCGGTTCCTTAAAAAACTTGAAAAAACATTGCCTAGTAGTAGCTACTAGTTGTGGAAAAGCGATCAAAACCTGAAATTCATTCAAAAGTTAACGTTCAAACTGATGTAGTTATGATGTCGTTTTGTACTCACTTCAACGTAAAGATAGTTGGCATAAAAAGTTTGGTTTTCTCCGGTGTATTCAATGTATTTACTAAAGTTTTCTAAAGCCAAAACTGCAGTCCTTCCTGGGTGATCTTCAGCTGCGATTTCTCTATCTTCAGTGACGTTCACGCTTTTTTCAGAATTAGAGAGTTGTACGCTCAAATTTGATATTATTTGAACGATGCGAGGAAAAACTTGGGCAACCTAAATGTATCAAAATAATAATACCCTACTTTCCAGACAGCATCTTCACCAGATCTGGGCCAGATAAAGTAGCTGTCTGGGTTGATAAATGTTTTCTTACAAATTTCGAAAACTTTATCATCAGTCACCAACAGCAATTTATTAAGGTAAAACAATTAAAGAAGCGTAAGTGATCTGTCATTGAATGAGTTATTCCTCATGATTTTGAGTTACTAATTTAATCCGTTTCTGACAAACCAAAAAAACCTACGAGAATAGAACATACAAAAAGCAACAAGTTGTATAGCTCTTACTTTTAACCATCAAAAAAGATGAAAATGAGTATTCTCAAGTAAACCGTGATAAAGCCTTTAGGCTGCACTCACCACTTCCGTGCGATTATCATAACTTTTTACCAAATCGCTGAAGTCGTACAAGAATTGTGACACTGTTTTAATTTCATTAGGTGATAAATCATCGTTTTGTGACACCAATACTTCCGTCATTCCCAAAGACTTGATGTGTTGATTGCTGTTGTCGAAGTTTTGATAATTATCCTGACAAATAAGTTAATGTTGATATTATTTGGTCTCTGGTTGAATCAAATGCTATTCTTTTTTAATGTGAACATGTTGCATTTTATTATTTCTCCTGTTTGGAACATGAGCAATTAACAATGGCCAAAACAAGCTTAGTGCAGATACCGCAGCGTTGATAGGAAGGTCCAAAGATACCTTTGGACCCGGTACCGGAACCTTTTGAGATGTCTAGAAATCTAAAATTGAGCATATAAATGCCTTGAACTTGAAATCACGTACCAAACAAAGATTCTCACCTCAAAACCAAACTTTTCGAAAAGACCCTTCAAAACCTTATTTTTTTTATTTTTACAGAGCCCAGAAGTTTGCGTAACGGCCCAGTATGCATCAATTACTTTATGAGCAGTTTGATTCAGGTGTTGCCATATTTAGTTTACTGGCTCGCTAGACAAGTTTAGAGTATTTGAGTGCCAAAAATACAGTAAAATATCAGTCTTGTATTCAATAACTTACGTAAATACATAGGCAATAGTTGATACGATGGAATGTTCAGATTTTAAAACTACCATTAGCCTATATACAGTAGTAGGCCTAGACTTTGCTATGGCCAGATAATAGAAAAATACACTTTGACCAATGATAAAGTGTTATTAGCGACTTATGTTTTAAGGCCGAATCCTGACTAAACATGAAAATTCGTATGAAGAACTAAATCAATATAATATTTGGTAAAGTAACGTGGCGTAAGCAAATATCTACAAAACAAGATCTGTAAAATGAACATCCTGAAATGACGTACAAGTTGTATACTGAAATAATCCTCTTTAATGTTTGATTTATTATGGATGCAATGGAAAAGTTCGGCATTTATTGTCCATGTATGAAAGCTCATATAGGTGCGTCTATAATGACGAAAAGCTACCAATTGGATACCAGTCTAAGGACAATAATTCGAGCTAATTTATGTTCGCATTCTCGAACAAGTAAAAACGGTTGCTTAGATATCAAATGCAATAGCAAAAAGAACTGGCAGACAATATCGAAAGGAACTGATCTGTTGGTTTACTTTCCATAAAAGAACACCATGAATGTAGGCCTACAGTTGCAGTTAGGCCACCTTGGAATTGGGGATTGTATTTTAAAAATTCTAGTACTTAAATAGTAAAACTTTACACACATACCAAAACATCGCTGATAGTCACATTACAAGGAACTTCTACAAGTGTTGTATTATCGAAGAAGTGTGTGCCGTTTTTATCAGGAGAGCATCGAATCGAAGCGGTTGATGACACATTATCTAAATAAAAAAAGACAATACGTTTCGTTTCATGATTGCAACACAGGTAAAAGTATTTAAATCTTGTTTTGACGTTGAATATAAATTTATAGTAAAGTGTTAAGTAAAAAAATTGAAACTTATATTCTTGAAATCATCTACCGGAAAAGTGGGCCGAAGCCTGATGACGCAATCACTGTTATTCTTGTCTAAAGTATCTCGAAACAGCAATAACAGTGCAAAACTGGGAGTAAGTTGACTAACCAACTTGTGTGGTGAAAAACCGCCTTCCAAAAACACAAACTAAACTAAGTATTAAAACTGGGGCCCCGTTGTTAGATACACTATAGCCAGTAGTGTAAGTATCATCATATCAAAAATAGGGCAAGCGAAGTGTATTTAAGTGTTCTTTTTCTGACAATGCGATACTGATGAGTCCAGCCTCTTGGGCGAAACACGTGTCTGTCGCTGTCAATTCTTGCTACAAATCCGCTGCCGAGAAACAGACAGTATTTTCAGTTACCTCATTATACACAGTAGCTTGTGACCATATGTGAAGTATTTTGAAATATGAAAACAATTCAATGACAAGACAGAAACCATCACCCACAAATAATACAAAAAAAAACTTGGATTAAATAAACTCACAAAACTGACGTTCTGTGACTACTGTTCTTTCAATTAGTTTATTTTTCGTTTCTTGTGATTGTTAGGCCTACTGTATGTTTGAATTTGATAAACGCTTTACAAAAGATATTGATAGTGTATTTTAGTTCAATGAGGTCAGCATGTTTTAAATGAATGACAACTTTTCGAAGGCAAGTGTAGCCTAAAAATATTTAATTTACAAAGAAAACTTTTGAGATAATCGCTATTAAAAGTCCCACTTTCACCGCATCGATATGTTGACTGTACAATGGAGCCATTGACTGAAGTTCCTGGAAAAGTATATACTCCAATCTTTTCTCCAGGGCACATTTCTAGAAATAAATTTTGTTGCAGGTAAATCATGTTGGTGAATCTTCTCTACCGCACTTTTCGGTCTGAGTAGGCTTGTAAATTTTGCCAATAATGTTTCTTTGTCAAGCTGGTAGCCTAAACATTTAGCATATAGTAGCTGTAGTAGTGTTAGGGCTCATTATGGCTTTGTGGGAGATAAGTGACAAAGCAAACAATGATACATAAAAAGTGTATAAATGTGGGCTTACAAAAATGCCATACTCAATTGCTTTGTAAGCTAATTTATAGAAATGTTTACAACACAGAAGATTGTTTCAAACCTTGGCATATTCCATAGCGGCGAACATGTGGTTTTTTACAAACGCATAGCCTTTGACCAAACCATTCTAAATCGTGCGGCTCTTCGTTGTCCAAACGACATTGATATTCACTTGGACAAAAATTTGGTTTGTCTAAACCAAAAGTAAAAACCGTAACTTTAAGAATACGATTAACATGGTATAGTTTGCTTCAATTACAACCTTTTGCAAATAGAAATAAAATGGAGAAACACATTTCATATTCAGAACATGCAATAACTTGAAACATAAGATGCTACATGACTATATCTAACCGACTAATGACTGATCAGGGCCAGAAAGGCAAATGTTTTTCTTAGAAGCTAGATAGTTCTACCCAAACCCAGACAATACTTGGTGATTTCAAATAATAAAAAAAATGCCAGCAGCTCAAGCTTGTGAAAGTTGATGGCCATTTTTTAATTTTTATTGGCTCTCTTTGGCAAATATAGTAGTTTTTGTCTGGAGACTGGCTATGCCGAACTCGTGATGAATCTTCTCAACCCATTGATGACTTTGTTTACTTTTAATTCGTTTTTAAATTATTGCATTATTTGGTTACTGCTGTAGCTCCATGAAGACTTTTCCAATACCAATACAAACCCTAGACTATCATATATTACTTTACGATATTAATCAAGATGCCTAAACTTTGTTACATCACAAATGTAAACGTCTAAACAATACAAACCTCTTTTACAGTAGTATTTGTGTTTTTCTTCCGGCTTTGCGGATATAATATTTGCAGTGAAGCTCAGATTTTTGCTACCACTTTCATTAGCAACAGTGGGACCAGCTTGAATTTTGAGTAGGGTTGCATTCATGTTGTCACGGCTTCCATTGAAGGCACAAGATATTCTCACCCAGATCTGTTCTTCCCATTTCGAACCATTGATTGAGGCTAGATTAGATTCTTTAACGTGAGCTACCAGCGCAATCACACTAGCATCAGAAGAGATTGCATCAATGCTACCACTTTGTGACTCACACTTTGCAGCAGCTTCGCTGAAAGTCAAGGGTGTGCTGCTAACCCAAAAATCGGCTGATTCTCCTCCAACTGAAATCGATGCCCACAAACCTACAAATTGATAAGCATATTAAAACAATGTAGGCTATGTCAATTATAAAATATCAAAATATATCAGATTAAAATATATGCGATGCAGTTGTAATAGCACAATGGCAGGTGAGAAAGAGCACAAGGAACAACTACCACAGCGTGAATCAGTTTGCTTTTCTGGTAATTAAGATTTTTGGCAATAAGTGAACAGAAAACTAAGGAATCCAAAATTCGTGCTCAGTCTTTGTCATAGCAAAAAAATATCTTGCCAAGCCACAATTCGAATGCTTCCGTTAAAATGGAACAGCCAATGCCGGCAGACGTTTTCAGTATCAATTACGTCCCAGACATCAAAATCTAACATTTTTACATTGATACAACGTCCGCAGACGTTGAATTGTCTGGGGTAGCCTGCAGTTGATAGTCTTATCAACACATTTGCGAACCAAAGAAATCGATGGCTGTAAAACGTTTTTTAAGCAACTAAATTTTGAAAAACTATTTCTTACGAAATTACCTCTTCAAATTTCGAAATTACCTCTTCATACAAAACTTTTCAAATAGTAAACTCATCATTGCAACGAAATTGTATTTATTGTGCTTCGATTATATATTTGTTTGCCAGATTATTCAACCACCAGTTATAACTGATTGCTCAAGAACATGTTTGTACACTTTGAATTTAACTTGCTCAAATTACCTTGAGAATTTGTATAGGAAATCAAAACACAAACTGTTTGTATCAACAAAAATTTCCAATCCAAAAATATCATACTTCGGCTTTAATGTAGACTCTTAATATCTACAGTACAGTACACTATTGCAATATGTGTGTTCTTGTACTCAAAATTACTCCTACTCAAAATTCAGTTGCTGAAAAGCAAAACCAGTGTTATTAAAATAAAATTGCAAAATTAAAAGGAAATAGTGAAGCTGTTACTCGGAAAGATGGAGTCGACGAAAACAAGCCCGGATGATCCACGACAAAACGCAAGTCATTGTTGCAACCTGACTGTGGTGTGTTGCTTGAGAGGAAAAGCTCTATTTTGTAAACAAGAAACGCTGAAAAGCCGACAGCTTTACGTCATAGGTCTACCGCTTGATTTGTAGTGCCACAAAATTAACATATCTTACTTTTGACACTTTAACTTTACTAACTTACAACGTGGGCCCACTGTACAGATTCATCGCAAGTTTAAATGTTGAAGTGCATACGTTTATGCTTGATAAAGGCATAGTGTTGTGAAAACTTGTGTCCGAACAACAGCTTTATCACAAGTAGCCTACATCAGCAGCTACATGACAGGTTTTTGCGTAGTTGGTTCAAATTCTCCACAGATATGCAAAACTGCAAGAAGGATGTTTTTCTGCTTGAGCATACTTAGTGAGTGGGGAGGTTAATTGGCTTTTTTCTTAATTCAATTTTAGCCCTGGTTTTAAAATACAACAGGACATTCCAAGATCTCTGAAAAAATATTTTTTTAAATTTCCGTCTAAACTTATGACTGCGCAGTGCGCAACCACAAGACTACGCGCACGGGCATGCGCAAAAGCATGAAACTAATGCAAACAGTTTGTATGAAGCTAGTTGTATTTAAGCGGCCGTAAATTGATCAAAACCTATCTCTAAAAACTACTTTTCAAAAAACAAAGTCGCTCTTAGAATATTTTGTTATGATAACTGATTTAACTGATAAAACGTCTTTGGCTTTTGTCTGCAAAAATTTAGGCTACCGTACTCTACATTTTTGATTCAAATCCTCATTCTGATATTTGCCACTTAATGGCTTTCATCTACCTGTCTATTTTATTTGCTGGTTTCAGTTTAATTACGCAGATTGACTTGCCTTTGGTATGCTTCTACTGCAACCAGGGCCGGATTAAGGGTATTGTAGGCCTACGGCTGTTTACTAGAGAAGGGCCTAATTTTGCAAACCAAGCTACAAAAGTAATAAAAACACGTAAGTTACATGAAAAATTGAAATTATTTACTGCAAAATAACATAAACATGACAGAAAAATGGCTCATAATTGGTTTTGGAAACAAACACAATTTTTATTGTCAAGTTTGAAGCAGATGGAAAAAATTTTGGAAAGAAAGAAGCGGATAGTAGGTAGCCTACCTATGGTAGGCTAATACTTTATCTAAAGACATTCTAAACCAGGGGTTTTCAACCTTTTTTCCACCGCGACCTCCTCAGAGCAATCAATGTAGTTTCGCGCCCCCCCCATAAAAGTATTCAACAAAAGCATATTTAATGCAAATTTTAACCAAATTTGATTCAAACCGACATCCAGTTATGTTTAGTTTTGCTGTTCCAACGTAACTTCCGAAACGAAAACCGTTTTTTTTGCGATGTTACCACGGCTTTTATTACATTTCCTCCGATTGTTATTTCCATTTTCTATCAAGCTTAGCTAGATAATAGAAGAAAAAATAATGAGAATAAATAATCAACGTTTTCGCACTTTCACCGGTTGAATTTATTGCAATCTTTTATGAATTTATTTAAATCAATTTCAGTGAGATGGTTGGTGCTGCATATTTTTAACTATTAAGTTTGTCAATGCGTGCACCTGTTGCTGAAAGACCTTCCCATACAAAATACCCGACACCAATTTTTTTCAATGCCATTGAAAACGATAGTGAGAAATCTATATTTTGCATGGGATTCTACATAATTTTGCTTTTTGACCATAGCGTTGTTACTTGGTTAACGTTAGTCTGCACAAAACAACGTAAAAGAACTTGGTGAAAAATATCGAATGCTTTCCTTTCGTTAAAGCCTTTGCAACGTCTAAAAGCTTAAACGATATAATAACCTCAAGTAAAGGAATGGGCGATTGCGAAGTTTTTAATCTTTTCTAGCAAAAAAGAATTGAAAACAATACACTGGAATTTCAAGCATCTCGCCAACCTCCGAAAAACAACTCGCGACTCCCAGGTTAAAAAGGCCTGCTCCAAACTCAATTTCGGTAAAAGTGGCGCCTATACGTGGTTTTGGAAATGGGCTCTTCATGTGTAGGCCTATTGACTGAACTCAGTCATTCGTTTTTAAGCAAAAACTGTAGCCTACTGTACTGGATCTGTATCACTACCAGCCTTACAAAAATTGAGGGCCGAATTTTTCCAGGGCTTAAGGCTAATAGCCTTATTAGCCTAATGGTTAATCCGGCCCTGGCTGCAACAGCCAATAGCAAAGAAGCTGACAACTGCTGCTCAAGATGCTTCTCAACAGCAAGATGTTGTAACTTAATACATGGTTGTCGACGCGAGGTGGTTGTTGAGAAAGCTCTATCAAAAGGACAGTGGCCAGTGCGCTAATCTTGAAGTGAACGTTCAGAAGCTCTTTCTTGAAATTCACCTACAATGCACGATTGCACGGGTATTGCACTCCAGGCAAGAAAAGGCAAGATTAATGACTGAACTGTTTTTGTTGAAACTTACCGTGTTTCCCCGATTGTTTTTTGACCTACAAGCTAAATATGGAGAGCTTTAGAACCACAGTTTTTGTTAATCTGTACAGAGGTTTACGCTATAACTATAGTTCAGCCACCCATGGATATTGAGTACCTTGGCCCTTTATCCAATATCCATAGATGCACATTAGACTTATTTCATAACAACAAGTAGGCGATTGCCATCACTATCTGTTCTAGCAATAGTTGCAATAACCACTAATTTACATACATTAGGCGTACTCCTGGACAATGAACATGGCCTATAACGAATCTTGTCATTAAACTTTTCACAGTAGGCCTATATAAAAAGTAATTTTACGATAAAACACATAACATGATTAAACTGCTGTAGCTTTTTTAAAAAAATTCCACATACATATTTTTATGAAAAATCCGATGTTGTACGAAGAATTATTTAGGGCCCAAAGGTGGGCTATTTCTATCGTGGGAGAAAAAGCTGCTTAGGCCAGGCCTATTACTGTATATACAACATGTTACCGTTAAGGACTTTGATCTGGAGTCGATTTTTACATGTAGCGCATTCGCACAAAAATAGTATAAGCCTAAAGAAATATTCATGCACTATAAGAAAGAGCACAAAGCCTGTAAAAGTTTCGAAATGGATTTTAAGTGGATATGGTTAGGCCTATATTTATTTTACTTGGTAATTTAGCCAGCTCAATATAAAATTCGAAACTAAAACTTCATGAATCAACTTTTAATTTTTTCAATTTACCAACGATCCCAATGGATGCGTAGTGCGATCAATACTAGTCAAAGAAGCTTAGAATAAGTTATCGCAGTATCGCACTAAATGGATAAATTCAATTGCATTGTGAAGCTTTCTTCACACAAGTGTTGCTTCGTTAGTGACTAGCCTACATATCTAGGCTATCTTATCAAAGGAGGTTCAAAATTCTGCTTTTGTAAGGATGATAGGTGTACTTAAAGTGCCCCTGACAGGTTGGATCCAAGTATAGTAACTTTTTAAAGCATTTCCTAGCGCAGAATTACACTTAGCGAACCTTTTAATCTTAACCTCGTAGCTCAACTGGTTAGAGCGTAATTTAATAAAACGACTGCTCCGCAGCGCCACCACAGGCGAAACTCCATATTTCACTGCTCTGGGACGACTTTGGTGGTATTACGTCATCCTAAGTGGACGTCGTTAGCGACGGATGAAACAAACGCTTCTTAGATGTAATTGGTGGATCACAGTTTGGTCGGAGTTGGTACAAGCGGTTGCTTTTTTCGAAGATTTATTGTTTTTTGCAGTTTAATAAAACTGTACTGGATACGTTCTTACAAAACCTAAAATATACTTGAAGTGAAAAATGAAGAAATCGTACGAATCATCATTCATATTTAATTCATCATCACTATTCAAAAATAAATAAAAGTTCTCTCTCTCTCTCTCATAATGTGCCTTCAGTTGGCCATTGAAATCCTGTGTAACGGCCATCTGGATCTGGAAAATTGTTTCGGATTCGCCAAACAATGCATGACGGCATCACAATCCGATTGTTGCTTCCGAGAGCATCACCTTGTAGTATACACTCCAACATATGCCTGTAGGCATTTTTACTTGAGTGGTAGGCCTATTAACAAAATCATCTTCAGTGAAGTGAACATATACGACTAGTTTTGTATGGCCCATCCCACTTTCGAACACTTGAAGAAAACTTTGACCAGTTTCTTCTCAGTACCTTGTTTTGTGGGAAAGTGGGAAAAGAAAGCACACGGTCTTTGTCACTGACAATGTCACATAAACAGCAATTTGTAGGCATTGCCTCAATCATAAATTAAAGGTACTGTTTGTGAAATACTGTTGTTACACTGCAAATGGCTATAGCCAGATTAGGACAAATAAAAAAGTATGAAAATTGTAGCCCTATGAAACTGCAATTTCAATTGAATTAAGATGCTGTTTGATAAAAGTAAACTCAACCTATTTGATCGAAACCTGATAGTAATAATAAGTTCACTTTTTCATTTCGGTAATTCTTAATTTGCACATGCTTTAGACCAACAGAGCCCCACACATTCACGTTTTGCAGTAGCCGTACCATACTTTACCAAGTCATCACAGAGACAAAATGTATCCTTCCCGCTTACTGTGACGTCACAGCGGTGTTGCCGTTTTTATTTTCGCAATTGAATGAGTGCCAGATTCGCCGATGTCAACGAAAGTTTGCAAGTGTGTAACTTAGTAGCCTGTTGATATTTTTTACGATTTGTTGGTCAGGGAAGTTTGTTAGTGTCATCTTTTTGGTATCTTAGGTAAATTTAGCGAATTTATTTACCTGTCAGAGGCACTTTAAGGAGCCATTCTTGTGTGGCAAAAGCTATACAATACCCTTGGATCAATTTAAAGTGGTATCCAATTCTCTATTTTATCAATGCATAATATCTGTACTTTCGGTAGGCTTTGTGCGCATGCGCGTAGTCATACGCACAAAGCAAAATGACCATTTTTTTCTGTGTTTTACAATGAAACCAAACCCAGAAAAACTCTTTGCGGCGGTCTTGCAACATACCTGAAGTGTTTTAGTACAGTAGCAAATAATATTCAAACTTTACATGCCATAAACAAAAATTGACGTCAATGCAATACAAAGCAATTTGACGCGAAAAGTAATTTTCAGGGTATGGGGGTTTTTTTGAGGAAAATGTCAACATTATTTTCAGAGGTCTTAGAATGTCCTGTTGTAGCCTATTCTAAAATTATGGCTAAAGTTGAAATTAAAATTACTCCCCCCCCCCACCCTAGTATAAAATTATGTCAGTCACTATTTGAAATTCGTTTGTAGAAGCGTCAACGTATGACTGAAGCAAAAATCTCCAAGACAACTTAAAAAATATTTTACTGTAAAAAAGCTGTTACCTACAAAAAAAAACATTTAAGCTACTGTAGTTTTTTAAGGTTAAACTTAATTTTAAACTAAATCAGTTCCAACTTCAGCTTTTTTTCTATATTCCTTCATTTTAAAGGTGATTACATACAAAGTGTTAAAAAGAGCCGCAGCAAAATTATCTTATTTACCCTGATTAAATTGTAGCTTTTCATGCAGCAGCTGTGAAGTTGCATTTATTACTAGCATACAATTGAGATCAGACTAACATCCTCTGCTGTTAAAAAAGTAAAATAGCAAAACTAAATTTTTGACTTATCACGAGGCGTTTGATCGACCCTTTTATTTCGAAACACTGACTTTGAATCTTTAAAAGCATCAGCTATAAAGTTATTGAATTTTCAACTCATTTCCTGTAAAAGCAACTCTATGTCTGAAAGCCTATGATTTTGTCTGTTGTCTAATTGTGTAGCTGAAACAAAACTTGGTGGTGCCATTCTTCATGATATTACTAAAAAGAAACGCTGCTTGTGTCGTCTGCAGAAATAGTTCCAGACTTCTGACAGCACGCCATGAGGTATAATGAAGTTGATAACAATACCTTCACAATCGGAAGTATGACTTAAGACCGAAATGTTTGTGTGAGAGAAAAGTTTCCAACTTTCGCTGATATGATCATTTTAGTTACGCAATGTGAAGTATATGTAGGGCTGACAATACAATCAGGGGCTTTAAGAGAATAATTTGGGCCTCAAGTCAAGATCCTCCAGCCCCAAGTTAAGCCCTCAAGTTACCGGGCCCCTTGTAAAGGTTACAGGCCCCTAAAATCATCTCGGGCCCGGGTCCAGAAGTAACCCCTCGATCCCTCTGTCAATGCTACTGAGTACAATAGAGCGGTTTCAACTACTCCAATTGTCGCTCGTGTTTCTAATTTATTTATCTGGAAAGCAACTGGTGACTCTGCATTCATAACGTTCAGGGAACAATAAATTAAAGAATCTTCTTGGCCCTTTTTGTCTTCGTAAGTACTGTAATGCTAAAAGATCTCCTTTTGATGCGCGAAAAGCTTAATAAGTTCATACCCGTGGGATATCTCACCTATGATATCCGCATTGCATTTCCGGTAATTCCACGCTTTAGCTTTAACATGAATGAAAGTAACGCGTTATATATTCTGCTATTGTTCTGTACATTGAACCGAGTGTGCGAAGTTGTGATGAAATAAACTTTATGAATTGATACTCATCCTATGTGAATGACCTTGACTTCCTTCAAATGCAGTTGTCAGATAGAAAAATCATTTTAATGTTGGTTTAACATATACAGATGGTAAATCAATCTAAAAAGTATCAGTTTTGTCAACTGAGTCTAGGACACAAAGGTGAAGGATTGCGTCGTCATCACACGTGTCGGTAAAACGTTTTTCATTTACTTTTAAAGTAATTTTTGTTTATAGACTCGACCACTTGTTTTCAGATTTCTTCCCAGCAAACTCAAGATATTTACGAATAGGTACGCTCGTTAGGCTATATTTATTTTTCTTTCGGCTTTACTTCGATTCGCTGAATTATCGGTTAACTATGATGAATTTATTTTAACTTGAAAATGTCTCTGCGGATAGTACAACTATGCTACTTTGGATTAAATCATGTATCAATGTAGCATGTATCAATTGTATCATGTATCAAGCTTAGGAGTGTGATTCTTTGTTATGTAGTCTGGGGGTCACTTTGGGGGGTTTTCCATCATCTTTCCACCCGAAAATATTGTTAGATTTGATATTTTTGTGAGGTCCTGACATAAGACTTCGTTTTGACCAAGTTTGGTCCATGTACTTTATGGGGGGAAGTAAACCTTCCGAGGGGGTCATATTAAGGGGTCACTTTGAAGGCATCTTACATCACCTTTCCACCCGAAAATATTGTTAGATTTGATATTTTTGTAATGTCCTGACATAATACTTAGTTTTGACCAACTTTGGTTCATGTACCTTGTGGGGTGAAATTAACCCCTTGGGGGGTCACTTTGGGGGGAGTCTTACATCACCTTTCCACCCGAAAATATTGTTAGATTTGATATTTTTGTGATGTCCTGACATAAAATTTCGTTTTGACCAAGTTTGGTCTATGTACCCTATGGGGTGAAATAACCCCCTTTTGGGGCTTTTTAGGAGACTCCAGGGTCCAGACCCATCCGGTAGGGTCAATCTTCCATACTTTTTGTTAGTGACATGTTTGACCCCAGTAACTTCAAGGGGTCAAACCTTTTGTACCTTATGAGGTGAAATCTTCTGTCGCAGGCTCTCGGTCTAAATGCAAAGTATATGCAGAACAATTTGCTGTCTGGGGTGGTGGTGTCTTTATACAATATATTAAGTATAAAGTATATGCAGAACATTAAACCATCAGGCAAACTCAACATGTTTACGACTAGGTACGCTCGTTTTATCTTTATTTTTCTTTAGGCTTTACTTCGATTCTCTGAATTATCGGTTGACCATGATGAATTTATTTTAACTTGAAAATGTCTCTTTGCCGATAGTCAAACTATGCTACTTTTCATTAAATCATATATGAAGAAACATTTGGTCACAGATAAACCCAAAGCATTGGTTTGGATTTTGAATTTCCAATCACCATGGTTATTATCATTATTATCATTAGTAGGCTACCGTATTTGCTTCACAAATAGCAACAAAATAAAAAAGGCTGTGTTACTTATTTTCTTCTGTATTTACTGTACAGTATAGAAAATTAACGTTTTCCGAACTCAACTGTAAATCAATCAAAGAAAGAAGAAAAAACCGAACGTTTCTAAAAAAAAACTGTCAGGACGCAGATCACGAGAAATGACGCTTATCAAGAGATTCTTTGTTCAAAACTTGAGCTGTGAAATTACTGTAGGCAATTAGTCAGTGGATTTCCACACATTTCGAAAACAGTGTTGCAATGTCAACAGTCACAGGAAAAAAGTGAGAAAAATAAACTCTACGCTCTAAGCTTTCTTTAAACTAGATTATAGTTTTAATTACTCTCGCCAAAGCATACTTAGGTTTAAATTAACCCAACAAAGTTATATAAACGCACTTTAACTTTAAACTAGCTAGAATACTTTCTTCAGTTTATAACATTTGAAACATTCAATGCATACCCTTCCATAGGCTGCATGGTACACGGGTCTAAACTAACTAGCGAGCCTTCATTGATGATACTTGGGGGGCTGATGTAGATCACAAAGTCAAGACTAAATGTCGCCTACTTTGTTACTTTATTTCTCTTTGAAACAATGATTACGAGAAACCAAACTTCTAAAATTACCACTGAATCTCCATCATCATCATCATCATTAAGTTCCTTCCTCTCGTCGAGGGTTGGAGGCAATGAGACGCCAAGTTTCTCTGTTTTGAGCTTTTTCTTTTGCAGTTTTGTAGTTAAGTCCTGACCAGTCTTCAATATCATTAGTCCAAATTCTTGGTGGTCTGCCCCTATTTCGTTTGCCGTTCATTTTTCCTTCTAGTAGTTGTGTTTGAATAGAATTATTGCGAATCATGTGGTCAAAATATTTCAATTTTCTTGATTTAATTGTTTGTAGAACTTCCATGTTGGTTTGTATTCTGGATAGTACATCTTTGTTTGTGATTTTATCCTT
Organism: Aplidium turbinatum; assembly: GCF_918807975.1. Lineage (NCBI taxonomy): Eukaryota > Metazoa > Chordata > Ascidiacea > Aplousobranchia > Polyclinidae > Aplidium > Aplidium turbinatum. Next base: position 25,409,056 of record NC_137478.1, read on the forward strand.
CCATGAAATTTTAAGCATTCTTCTATAAATCCACATTTCAAATGCCTCAAGTCGTTTAACCATTTGTGATGACAGTGTCCATAAAGTAACTGAATCTCCAATCATTCAAAATTACTGATTTCACGTTCACAAGATAAAATAGAAGAAGAATTAAAAGGAAAATTAGAACATCACTCTCTCACAGGAAAAATTGAAGGGAAGCGTGCCCAAGGCAGACAAAGATTAACTTACTTAAACCACAAACCGACAAAACTAACACCAACATACACTTAATGCACAAAGCAAACAACAGAGAAGCTTAGAAACTTTTCATGCAAGAGGCAGTCAATGCTTGCAATCAAGTGGAACAATAAAAGAGGAAGAAATATCTTGTGCTGCTACCAGACGTATTGGCAGACCGGCTTCGAAATTATATAGCACAAGTGCCAAAATGGACTTCAATTTTTGATCAATTAAAGGTAGTTTAAAACTTTGTTTTTCTGAACAAAAAAAGTGATATACTTGAGTTTAGGTATACAACCTAACCTTTGGGTCAGGTTCTTTGCACGAGAATTTTGCAATCAATGAGCAGAAACCCTCGTGATTATGGCGAAGTGTCGATCTTGTAACTTGTAGATTATGCACTTTTTGGATTGTTTCTGCCAGTTTTTGCTTGACATACTGCATCTCTACAAGCTAAACCCTCACTGTGGGAAAAGATGTTGAAGAACAATGTAAAGGACATAAAATACAGATATTTGCAATCCTCTAGACGCTTTGTTGCACGTTGTGAAAGTATGGACTCGCACCATTTCTAACTTTTTTTTCATACAAAAGTGAAAAGGCTGTGCAGAAGACGTGTCCTTTTTACGCCTTTTGGACTCAGAAAAGAAGCAAACAAGTGCTTGCAAGAAGCCAACTATTCACTCATTAAACTCACTTTGGATAAGATATATATGATTGAGCTTCCATTGTTCATAGTAATATTTTGTCATTTGAACGAGCTTATCATGACTCTATAGGTATTTTGTATCAATGTTTTAATACTGAGGAGCAAAACAAATTCCTAAAGAACTGTTACCTCTCTGGGATAAGCGAGTATATACAAAAAAGAAACGTATGCTACAGATGTTTCCAAAGTAGGCTACCATAGACGGATGATTTATAACAACCCGATAAAATTGAATTGGATTCTTCAAAAACAATACATAAATTTAACAAAATATCTAATTAGAACGTTTTCGGCAAATTACATTTGTGCTAAATTACGTTTGTTTCATACAGTGAAGTGAATTTGATTGATTTTTTTAAGTTATTCACCCTTGCTATCTTGTCTTAGCTGTCTTAGCTTGTCTTACTTAGCTCAGTGCAGATTGTAATTAATTTTAGTTATTTATTATTATCATTTTGCGGATATTTTTATTCTTAGTTTTGTTTAGATCAAGGTGGACCAAGACTGCGAGAATGAAAAGCCACATGAAGGTTGGAGGAAAACTTTACAGGCTGCATAAAAATTTAATGTCAGCATATCTGTGATTGAAAGAAGATTTTCAGCTAGTAAAGCAGATACAATACAGAGCACACCAACCAAATAGCAAAACAAATTATGGTTTCTTCCTTTTGGGTATTGTCAATTTCTACTTAAAATTTGGTGATCGACCGACGTAAACAGGCAGCCAGGGTTTCATCAACCATTCTGTCCAGTGTATCGCTTATCAATCACTTTAGAATTAAGAAAGTGTTTTCGCAAATGTGAGCTATGTGCTATAGAACATGGCGCACATTTTCAATGCAACGTTTTTGAAATTAAATTCCCTCAGAACGGATATGACTTGCAAGCACACCATCAAACACTGTGGCTTAGCATTGTTATTGGCAAAAAATGCCTTTTCCCAAATACTGTAGAATTCAACTCTGTTTTTTTTTCTTTTTTTTTGACACTTACTTTTAATAAATTACTTCACTCGACTAAATAGATAAGTAAGCAGCTGACTTACAACTGATTTCGAAAGTTTATACCAGTAACAAACAGCAAACTTCAACGCAAGACTTTGTCGTTACGAGCCGTAAAAAGAAGTTGTTATCCCTGAATGTACTTTGACGATGTGCGAGATTGCGGTTAATGCATTTGTGTAAAACGCAGGTAGATGAAGGTATAGGGGGATTATAACATCTGTGGATTTTCCACTGGAAATTTCGACATGCAGGAATTGTGTTCGCGGGCCGCACAAAAAGCTGCACACCGACCGCATGCCAAGGTTTAGATAAATCAAGTTCTTTCTTAACGAGAGCAGAAAATCGTACTGAAAACGTTGGAATTTAATATGTTGTTATTTTGTTATATTTGATATCAATCGTCTGTTTATATTTTTAGAATTTTCTGGGAGAGACCCCCAAACCCCCACCGCTGGGTGTCGCCATCGGCGAACACGCCGTCAGGCTTGCCCGCCGGCCGTCAACTTCTTCCCCCTTTGCAAAATACTTAGCTACGCTACTGAATTGGATCATTGTCATTGGGGCCGCAAAGCATATTCTGCACAGAGCCGGAAATACCCTAAGACATCAGGCACTGGTTAGATTTATGTATTGTTTTTAAATTATTCAATTCAATCCTACCAGGTTGTTATAAATCATCTGTCTATGGTAGCCTACTTTGGAAACATCTGTAGCATACGCTTCTTTCCGGCACTGGCTTATCCCAAAGAGGTAACTTCTTTCTAAAGAATCTGTTTCGTTTTTCAGCATGAAAACATTGATACAAAATACCTATAGAACCGTGATAAACTCGCTCAAATAACAAAATACAGTATATTAAGTATGGAAGCTCAATCATACATATTTCATCCAAAATAAGTTTAATGAGTGAATACAGTAGTTGGTTTCTTGCAAAGATTGTTTTGCTTCTTTTCTCACTCCAAAAGGCGTAAAAAGAACACGTCTTCTCGACAGCCATTTCACTTTTGTATAAAAAAGAGAGTTAGAAATGGTACGAGTCTCCATACTTTCACAAAGTGCAACAAAGCGTCTGGAGGATTGCAAATATCTCTACTTTTATCTCCTTCTCATTGTTCTTCAACATCTTTTCCAGGGTTTCGCTTGTAGAGATACAGCATGTCAAGCAAAAACAAGCAGAAACTATCTAAAAAGGGCATAATCTATGTTACGAGATCGACACTTCGCCATGATCACGAGTTTTCTGCTAATTGTTACAGAATTCTCGTGCAAAAAAAACTGAGCCAAAGGTTAGGTTGTATATCTAAACTCAAATATATCACGTTTTTTGTTCAGAAAACAAAGTTATAAACTACTTTTAATTTATCAAAGATTGAAGTCCATTTTGGCACTTGTGCTATAATTTCGAAGCCGGTCTGCCAATATAGTAGGGTCAATGAAATATATGGTTTGAACCAGTGATTCCCAACCGCGGCTCTTAGAGCCGCATGCGGCTCCAAGCTAGCCTTCTTGCGGCTCTCGTTGACCCCTGAAAATCCCACAAAAAAATCTATTTATAATAACTAGGGCGATTATTTTATGACTTGTCAAAATTGTTTGCGAAGTCAAAATTGTTTACAAACTGTATTGTCGTTGTGTCGTAGAGGTTGCATTGTCAGTGCAATTTTCATTTTACATCTTACACAGTGATGTCAGGTTGTTTTTTTGAAAACAAGAAAGTGAATCTAAGAAACAAGCCCAAAACAGGCAAATCAACACAAAGACAAGCCCAATAATTTGCAACCAATACCAATTAGCACAAAGCACGCTTAAAGCACACATAGGCTATCCGCTAAAGCACACGTTAATTACTTGAGTGTTTTCATGCGACTCCATACGTACTCTGAAGTTTGAAATTCGGCCCCGTCACCAAAAAAGGTTGGGAACCACTGGTTTGAATCAAAAAAATTCCTACAAAAGGTTTTTCAAAGCTTTTTTTTAGTATTTATTATCAAGAATAACATAGTAAAAATCTAGGAGAAAAAATATTTTTGACATGTTTAAAAGTTAGGCCTTCATTTGAGGATTTTACTTAACGTTTGCATTTTCACCTGCGTTCGACGTCACAAGAAAATGGTATGTAGGCCTCCTGTTCATATATTTTTGCTTTACTTATGAATTTGTTGACGTAGCCTGAGTAAAGAGGAAACGACTTTAAGAATCAATGTTGAATGCATAACCATAACCTATAATTATATTCTTATTCTTTTTTTTTCAGGTATGGACACGATTTCTTACGAAGACCTCTGCCCGATCTGTGACAAGGAAATTCAAGCTTCAGAAACCTCCAGTATAGCCTACTGCGTCAAAAGGGTGCTGATGGGATTAGTGCTGCCAGTATTAATAAAGGGGAGAACATTGTTGTGACAGCTGGTCGAAAAGTACACATAGACTGTCGTAAACGTTACACCAACCCCATCGATATACAGGGCACTTCAATTACCTAAAATCTGCTCACTATTACAATTATTACATCCAAAAAATATACTAACTCCCGAACTGACACCCAGAGTTATCTCAAAGGTTTCAACAAAGGTACCATGTTATCCGTCGCTCTAATCAGTTTTGGGCAGGTCTCTGCTCAGACCTAGTTAGATTGAATAGACCCTGATGAGATCGGTAAAGACGTCGGAAGGTTTAACGCGTGGAACCGGCATGACCGAAGAACAACGATCCTTGTGGACAATGTCGAATCCAATCACGTCTGCGTACAACTATGACATGCAGGAATTCAATAAACTCCCCTACACAACAAGCGAACAACACAAGGAAGCAACACAGGCTAGGGTTCAGAGAGACAGTTCTGATCTTGAAAAGCTGAAGACATCACTGGCTGGTTATGTAACTTTTTCTCAGGATCAAACCCTGAGGAATATTATGAATGGTGTTGTGGCCGAGGATGACGTTAATGTACATGAATTCGAATCAGTCGGAAGGAACATTGTGGACAAAATGATTGGACAGACTGTTTTCTCAATATCTTTTAAGCGGAAGGATAAAGCCAAGACATTTGGAAACATCTCATCGGTGAAGGTGACATCTGAAGGAACGATTGACCCAGGTTTGCTTTTTCAAGGTTTCCTAGTTGTTTCACAACTAGGAGTCTTATCTCTCGAAGATATCTTGAAGTATGAACTGAGCCCGTTCCCTCCAGCACTTTTTGAAGCAAGGAAAGTGCTTCGGAAGCCTGATAAGCCTCAACTTGCAAATGCTATCACAAACTATGCAACCAAGGCAGTTCGGGAAATTCGTGAATCCATAGGAGCCACTCCACCAAAACCTCAACACTAGGCTACGTCATAGATGGAGGTTCACTACTACAGCGACTACCACGGAAGAGGAGAGAAACCTATGGCTCCATTGCACAATCATATGCTGAATTCACGACTCAGCGTTATCAAAGGGCAACGGTTGTTTTGACGGGTACCTAGGAGGACCGACAATCAAGGACAACACACACCAGATGGGTGGTAAGAATTTGCATGCAGCCATCATCTTTACGGAAGAGACGGTGTTTGGTGGAAAAAAGGATGAGTATCTCTCGAGGGATATGAACAAACATGAAATGATCGACCTGATCGGTGAAACACTTCGGAGTAAAGGCTGCGAAGTGACCAATGCCCCAGGGGATGCTGATGTTCCGATTGTGACGGCTGCTGTTCTTAGTGCACTGCCACACTCGACAAACGTTGATTGGAGAAGACACAAATCTGTTGTTCTTGCTTCTTCATTACTCGCAACAAACAAACAAAGATCTATATTTCCGTTCGGACAAGGCAAATGCTGACAAAGTGTGTGATATAAACGAACTGAAAATGGTGATGGGTGAAGAACCATTTTTCCAGTTACTTTTTCTACATGCCTACACCGGATGTGACAGAACATCAAGAATCTGTGGTGTGAGTAAGAAATCTGCTTTCATAAGCTGGTGAAGGATGGTGCTACTCTGAAAGACTGTGCCAATTACTTCCTTCTTCCAAAGCAGACAGCAACATCCATTGTCAACAAAGGTTGTTACCCAGCAAACATCACAGTATTGGGCCAATACTGTATTTGTGTCGGCGTGTATCGGGTGTATCGGTAACGTTCGCACTGTATCGGGCCAATACCGGCAACGTACAGTATTGTATCGGCAAAATGGTACAGTTTGTCCGATACAAAGCATGTATCGGGCCGATACAATGTTGTAAGGGCAAAACTGTACAGTTTGTGTAAGGGCAATGCGGTATTGGCACAGTACAGTTTGGTAATGGCAAAACTGTACAGTTGGTGTAAGGGCAATCCAGTATTGGCACAGTACAGTTTGGTAATGGCAAAACTGTACAGTTCATGTAAGGGCAATCCGGTATTGGCACAGTACAGTTTGGTAATGGCAAAACTGTACAGTTTGTGTAAGGGCAATCCAGTACTGGCACAGTACAGTTTGGTAATGGCAAAACTGTACAGTTCATGTAAGGGCAATCCGGTATTGGCACAGTACAGTTTGGTAATGGCAAAACTGTACAGTTTGTGTAAGGGCAATCCGGTATTGGCACAGTACAGTTTGGTAATGGCAAAACTGTACAGTTTGTGTAAGGGCAATCCGGTATTGGCACAGTAAAGTTTGGTAATGGCAAAACTGTACAGTTTGTGTAAGGGCAACCCAGTACTGGCACAGTACTGTGTGGTAATGGCAAAACTGTACAGTTTGTGTAAGGGCAATCCGGTATTGGCACAGTACAGTTTGGTAATGGCAAAACTGTACAGTTTGTGTAAGGGCAATCCGGTATTGGCACAGTACAGTTTGGTAATGGCAAAACTGTACAATTTGTGTAAGGGCAACCCAGTACTGGCACAGTACTGTGTGGTAATGGCAAAACTGTACAGTTTGTGTAAGGGCAATCCGGTATTGGCACAGTACAGTTTGGTAATGGCAAAACTGTACAGTTTGTGTAAGGGCAATCCAGTATTGCCACAGTACAGTTTGTGTAATGGCAAAGCTGTACAGTTTGTGTAAGGGCAACCCAGTACTGGCACAGTACTGTGTGTTAATGGCAAAACTGTACAGTTTGTGTAAGGGCAATCCGGTATTGGCACAGTACAGTTTGGTAATGGCAAAACTGTACAGTTTGTGTAAGGGCAATCCGGTATTGGCACAGTACAGTTTGGTAATGGCAAAACTGTACAGTTTGTGTAAGGGCAATCCAGTACTGGCACAGTACTGTGTGGTAATGGCAAAACTGTACAGTTCATGTAAGGGCAATCCGGTATTGGCACAGTACAGTTTGGTAATGGCAAAACTGTACAGTTTGTGTAAGGGCAATCCGGTAGCCTACTGGCACAGTACAGTTTGTGTAACGGCAAAAGTGTACAGTTTGTGTAAGGGCAATCCGGTGTTGGCACAGTACTGTGTGGTAAAGGCAAACCTGTAGGCCTACAGTTTATAATGGCAATCCGGTGTTGCAATGGTACAGTACAGTTTGGTAAGGTGTTGGCACAGTACAGTTGATATTGACACGTAGTACAGTTTGGTAAAGGCAACACTGTACACTGTAGCTACAGTTTGGTTGCAAATTATTGGGCTTGTTTTTGTGTTGATTTGGCTGTTTTGGGCTTGTTTTTTAGATTCACTTGCTTGTTTTCAAAAACCAACCTGGCATCACTGGTTTTCAGTTTACTACTAACGGGAACACACTTCGCGTGCGAGTTAAGTAAGGTGGCTACTTTCGTGCGTGGTAGAGAGAGAGAGAGAGAGAGAGAGAAAGAAAATTTTTGAGAAAGCTTGCAGTCGAGTTTAGCTGTTTGTCGTGTAATTTGCGTTGTATGCTATTGCTACAGTAGAAACTCTGGCCGCGTTCCACGCATAATGCCTTTGGCCAACGCAACTTTTCAGTTGGTGCTCCCACTCTGTTTACTTGCTTGTTATGTTGAGGTGCGGTTCAGGTTGATAATCTTATTGTCTGAAGTACTAAGCTTAATTCATTTGTTTATATTTATTTGGATGTTCCATTTAGTTTGTTAAAGCTAATATAAGCTTGCGTAATAAAGTATGTATTAGTTCACGACAATTTAACAAACTAATTGAAGATGGATAGCAAGTTTATAAAGCCCAGTTTGTTCAGCGCTGATCCCAACTCTAGTCAAGCTAGTAAAGAGTGGAAACATTGGCATCGAACATTCGCGAATTTTCTTGCAGCATTTCCAGCTGAACCAGAGATCAGTGATGACGATAAACTGCGATGTTTGATCGCCCACGTTGATAAGGATGTTTACGATTACATCAGTGAATGTAATACTTATGACCTTGCAATAAGAACTTTAGAAAGATTATACGTGAAACCAAATAATCTCATATTTGCCAGACATTTGCTAATGACGTGCAAACAACAGGCAGAACAGTCATTAGATGATTACGTATTAAACTTGAAGCGGCTATCTCGAGATTGCAATTATAAAGCCGTAACCGCGGAAGTTTGCCGCAATGAAGCGATTCGTGACGCTTTTATATCAGGGATATTGTCTGCATCAATACGTCAAAGACTCTTGGAAAATATTAGAGAAGAGACCATTACCCTCGATGCTATTTGTAATCAAGCTCGCTCATTAGATATTGCTCAGAAACATTCTGATGCCTTTCTAGTTTCAAATCAACAGCAAACCTACTGCCAAGAAAACACATCAACATTTGCCAACACGATACAGTGTTCTCAGAGAGAATCTGCTGAACAAGAGATTTCTTTGCGTGAAAGACTTCCGTTAACACTGACACTGTCATGCCTTCTAAACACCTTGCTTTTAAGGTGAGTGGGCGTCGTCAGCAGTAGCAAAGTACGCCTTTCTACGACAAGTTCCATGTCGCACTTCTCACGCCATCACGGCTGGACTGAGTAATAATGGTTTTGATGCATGATTCTGTAAACATTACTTATTCTGAGACAATAAAGTATCTGCTTTTACAGGTGCTGTTATGCGAACACCGAACTTGGATGGTGCCACTGAAAGTGCCATAGAAAAATGTATCAGTATTTGGATGCGAAATTTTAATGACCGCGAAGGGGGACGGAAAAGACGAACCATCGATTGCTCATATGTTCAATAAATTTTCACATAAGAATTTTCTTGTTTCTGTTTGAAAGTACGGGTTAGGGTTACTGATGCAGGCTTCGTAATGGCATTGTATATGCCTGTACATTTGTAGGTATTGGCATGGTGTAGGCGCAGGCATGGTATCTTTTACAGGTACAGGCAGATAAATGGCATTGCCCTGGCCCAGTATTGGCATCGTATAGTGATATTCGCTGAGTAGCCTAATGGCATTGTACAGGCCAGAACGAGGGTGTAAGGTAGAAATACCGGTTGGGTAATGGCATCGTGCCGGCAACTGTAGTAATACTGTATCGGCCCAGTATAGAACTTGTTTGCACTTTTTTACCGGGCCTGTATAGATTACTGTATCGTGCCAATAAAGGGACCCGATATAACACCGCATTGGCCCTATACCGGCCCGATTAGGGAATGTTAAAGGTACAAATACCGGTTGGGTAATGGCATCGTGCCGGCAACTGTAGTAATACTGTATCGGCCCAGTATAGAACTTGTTTGCACTTTCTTACCGGACCTGTAGCCTATAGATTACTGTATCGTGTCAATAAAGGACCCGATATAACACCGCATTGGCCCTATACCGGCTCGATTAGGGTATGTTAGCTGGGTAAGCAATGGCTGTGATTTTTGTGGGCACGCGGACGGATTCCCTCTCGTCATTGCGCTACAAGTACTAAGAAAAAAAAATAGTCTCTTCCCCATCATTTGTGACACCAAAACGCCTACCACCTACAGAGTCATCGACAAAATTTCAGTGTCTAAGGGTTTACTACCAAATAATGGTCTGGCTAGGACAGGAGAGTGAAATGGAAACTGGCGGGTATGGTTGGATACTGGAAGGCAGTCAGTTTGTGCCAACAGAGTCGGACATGAATGCGGCCCCAGATTCCCCCTTGAAGATTATCCACTGCAACTGCACAACTGCCTGTAGCACTACCAGTTGTAGCTGTAGGCAGAATAATCTACCCTGTACCTCAGCATGTGGACAGTGCCAACTTGATGCCTGTAACAATACGTACAATCAGTCATTATACTGGATGAAGGTGATGACCAGGACTTATTAAGCAACGGAATGTCAATAACTGGTGTGTGATGTGTGTGATTCTTATACTGCCAGTGTTTCACTATTGGTTCTGTTTCATATAAGTCTTTCCATTAAACTAATGCGTTAATTTCATTTTGAATTGTTTTTGAATTCCTTACCACATAAAATCTAGGGATAGACGCTAGAATTAGAGCTCTAGCATGAATATTAAGTGAATTATTGTCATTATACTGTTTTGGCGGCTATCTTGAAAATGACAACTTTCCGGTGCTCTGATTCCCCTAGATTTTTAATATATTATTCTTGTTGATAAATACTACAAAAAACCGTTGGAAAACCTTTTGTAGGATTTTTTTTGGGGGTCAAACCATATATTGACCTGACTAATACGTCTAATAGCAGTACATGATATTTCTTCTTGTAGGCCTATCGGCCCACTTGATTCCAAGCATTGACTGCCTCTTGCATTTAAAAGTTTCCAAGAATCTCTGTTGTTTGCTGTGTATTAGGTGTATGTTGGTGTTGGTTTTGTCGGTTTGTTGGTTTAAGTAGGTTAATCTTTGTCTGCTTTGGGCACGCTTCTCTTCAATTTTTCCTGTGAGGGAAAGATGTTTTAATTTTTCTTTTACTTTTTCTTTTATTTTATCTTTTAAACGTGAAACCAGGAATTTTGGTTGATTAGAGATTAAGTGGTAGCCTAACTTTGGAAGTTTGGTTTCTCGTAATCATTGCTTCAAAGAGAAATGAAGTAACAAAGTAGGCGACATTTAGTCTTGACTTTGTGATCTACATCAGCCCCCCAAGTATCATCAATGAAGGTTCGCTAGTTAGTTTAAGCCCGTGTGCTAAGCAGCCTGTGGATGCGTAGGCTATGCTTTGAAGGTTTTGAATGTAATAAACTGATGAAAGTATTCTAGCTAGTTTAAAGTTAAAATGCGTTTGTATAACTTTGTTGGGTTAATTTAAACCTAAGTATGCTTAGGCGAGAGCAATTGAAACTAATCTATAGTTTAACCGAAGCCTAGAACGTAGAGTTTATTTTTGTCACTTTTTTCCTGTGACATTGCAAAACTTTTTTCGAAATGTATGAAAATTCACTGACTAATTGCCTACAGTAACTTCACCGCTTAAGTTTTGAACAAAGAATCTCTTGGTAAGCGTCATTTCTCGTGATCTGTGTCCTGACTGTTTTTTTTTAGAAACGTTCCAAAATATCAAAACCATGCCAAAACTTTTTATTTTCACTTTGGTTCATGTCGAAAACGCCCGGGAATATTCTTACCACTGCCCATAGCTAAATGGTAATATTTTCCCCACGGCTTTGTCTGCGGTTTGTGCTAAAGCTTATTTTCAAGGAAAACACAAGCTAAATCAAGAAAAACAAAAAGAACGCCTACTCATTTGAATAACACACAGCCTTGGTTTATTTTTTATGAAATTTAGCAAAGCAAGGTACAATGCAAAGTGGTAGCCTACTTTGCAAGTGCTGCAAGAATTTTTTTTTCGCTTGTCATGCTCAGCTGTTGAGCATAATTTGCATCGTCTGTAGGATTCCAGTTCAGCAGGAAGGTGGCAGCCAACATTAGAAAACGAATTTCTGGTGATGATCCAATTGTTTTACCACACTGTAGTTTTTGTTCATAATATAATATGCAGAGGAAAATCTTTTTTTTTATTTAAGTCCATAAAAAAAAGTCCATTTTTTATTTATTTCTGCTGAACATTTAGTTTCATCTGTAATAAACTGCAAAAGATTGATGTCAAAAAAACGTTGATAAAATTCTCCTGGAAGAGCAATAGTGAAATGAATGGCAAACTGTCCATGTCCATGTGGTACAGCTGTTTGATTGTCACTGACTTCAAGCAATTTCTTGAACCTTTTACAGGTCTTGACATTTTTCACTATGCCAGTTTCATAGAAAGGATCAGAAGACCAATACTAGTCTACTTGTTTTAAGCTAATAATGCCCATAACAACTAAAACTCCCCAAATGCTTTGATCTCCTCGACAGTAGTTTGAGTCCATTTTTTTATTTATTTCTGCTGAGCATTTAGTTTCATCTGTAATAAACTGCAAAAAATTGATGACAAAAAAACGTTGAAAAAATTCTCCTGGAAGAGCAATTGTGAAATGAATGGCAAACTTCAGGTGCATTCGGTTCATCAAAACTCGGAAGAGATGAAAAATAAGATGAAACTTCTGTACTCCAGTTTGGTTGATTGTCATTATTCTCAGTTATATCATCATCACTTTCGTCAGCAGTATCAGCTGCAGGAAGCGCTGATAAAGCAATATGAAGATCATTTGCAGCCTTGTCTGCAGTACGACCAGTCCTCTTAGGAAGTTGAGCAATATTATTTGCAGTCTGCTTTCTTTTCGCTGTTTGTTTAGACCGCCTTGTTGTCCATTGTGGATGAGTAGCTGCAAGATGGACCATTTTGTGAGGATGTGGTACCGGTAGCTCCAGCACTTCATGTTCTGAATCACTTGCATGATCTTTTTTTTTTTTTTTTTTTTTTGCATGATCTGGAACATCACCATCATCGTCTTGAAAAAGTTGTTCAAGCGTTTCAGCAATGTTCATCGATCTGGATCTTAACATTGTGGTATACACACCTAGTCTACTGTTTTGAAGCTTATCACTGAGTAATACAAATACCAACTATATTCATGAATTAGTATACAGTAGGCTACGGTAGTAATAAGGCAAGATTTGGCTGAATGCGAGTAGTACAGGATACTGGTGCCATAGCTTATACCGGTAGGCAGAATCGTTAATATAATTTGAGCCCTGTACCAGTGAGATCTTCGGCCCTAAATCAAGACACTTCTAAGAAACATATGCTTTATCCCAAAAATACGTGGCGGTTTCTACAAGTTTCCTAAAATCATGGAGGCCCGGGTCTAAAATTATCCCCTGGACCCCCTTTCAACGGTACTGCCATCCAGCACAATGATATATTGATAAATCTAACAAAAAAAGCTTTTTTTTATTACTATCTAAATAACATCATTGGTTGTCAACATCTATTTCTAAAATTTTGTTAACTTAACATGCAATGGGAATACATATCCCAGGGTTGTGGGTTTATAACACTGCTTTATTGTTTCCTGAACGTTGTGAATGCCGAGTCACCAGTTGCTTTGCAGATAAATAAATTTGAAACGCGAGCGACAATTGAAGCAGTTGAAACCGCTCTATTGTACTCAGTAGCATTGACAGGGGTATCCAGGGGGTATTTCTGGACCCGGGCCAGGGATGATTTTAGAGGCCTGTAATCTTTACAAGAGGCTCGGTAACTTGAGGGCTTGACTTGGGACTCGAGGATCTTGACTTGAGGCCCAAATAATCCTCTCAACGCCACTGATTGTATTGTCAGCCCTGTATATATTATTGCATATACTTTGCATTGTGCAACTAAAATGATCCTGTAAAAGTTTGGAAATTTTTCTCTCACACAAACATTTCGGTCTTACATCATACTTCCGAATGTGAAGGTAGCGTCATCAACTTCATTATACCTCATGGCATGCTGTCAGACGACTGGAACTATTTTACAGACGATACAGGTAGGGTCTTTTTTTAGTAATGTCATGAGTAATGGCACCACGAATTCTTGTTTCAGCTACACAATTAGAGAACAGACAAAATCATAGGCTTTCAGGCATAGAGTTGCTTTTACAGGAAATGAGTAGAAAATTCAATAGTTTTTTGGCTCATGCTTTTAAATATTTAACGTTGGTGTTTTGGAATAAAAGGGTAGATCAAACGCCTTGTGATAAGTCAAAAATTTAGTTTTGTTATTCTTTGTCAACAGCAGAGGATGTTAGTCTGATCTCAATTGTAGGCTTGTAATAAATGCAACTTCACAGCTGATGCGTGAAAAGCCACAATTTAATCAAGATAAATAAGATAAATTTGCTGCGTTTCTTTCATTTTGTATGTAATCACCTGTAAAATGAAGGATTATAGAAAAAAGCCCAAAGTTGGAACTGCTTTAGTTTAAAATTAAACTTAGCCTTAAAAACTACAATAACTTAAATGTTATTTTTTGTAGGTATCAGCTTTTGCACAGTAAAATAGTTTTTAAGTTGTCTTGGAGAGTCTTGATTCAGCCATATGGTGGCGCTTCTACAAACGAATTTCAAATAGTGACTGACAGAATTGTATACTAGGGGTGGGGGGAGGGTTAATATTAATTTCAACTTTAGCCCTGATTTTAGGATACAACAAGACATTCTAAGACCTCTGGAAAAAATATTTAAATTTCTGTCCAAAAACTTCCCATACCCTGAAAACTACTTTTCGCGTCAAATTGCCTTGTACTGCATTGACGTCACTTTTTGTTTATGGCATTTAAAGTTTAAATATTATTTGATATTGTACCAAGACACGTTATTAATGTTGCAAGACAGCCGCAAACAGTTTTTCTGGGTTAGGTTTCATTGTAAAACACAGAAAAGTGGTAATTTCGCTTTGTGCGCATGACTAGGGAAAGGTCGGGTTAGTTGAGCCACTGGGTTAGTTGATCCACCCCTTTTAATTCTTAAATGTGGTGAGGTAACCATATTTTATCATCACGCGATTTTAAAGTTTCTCATCGCGTAGTCTCCCATTTGGTTTGAGTTGACGATTGATATTATATGTGGTGCTGGTTAAAAAGTTGTGTTTTGACCTTGGAAAGTAGATTTTGAAAATATAGGTATGTCCAATAATATTTTTTTATACTTGGTTACTGAGACAGTTTCATTTAATTTGTTTGGTAGCTTACCAAACAAGCTAGCCTACGTTCTGATTAAAAAGCGGCATAGTGTGCCATTAAGTTTTGCTGTAGTTTTAACATTTTTATGGCGGTATAGTTAAGGTGTTAGTTGATCCACTGCCTTCGGTGTTACTTGAGCCAGTGTAAAAAGGGCGTTATAATGCTTACGATACCTCCACACACCTTACATAGATTGCAGCCGTTGGATAAGTCTGTTTACGGTCCATTAAATCTCTTTGAACTACATAAAACTCAACAAATGCACATAAACTTGGTCAAGCTTTAATGAAATTGTTTTACTTAGATGCCGTAGCAATACCTTCATTATTTGATGTGTACATTGAGTTACGAGCGACTCTTGGAACAATTGTTTACCTGTTTTCATACGTTGATATCATTACTTTAAATATAAATTAAGGCTTGGAAAAGAAACGTGGTTAAATTTGTGTTTTCAAAAATAATAAATGCGGTTCAACTAACCCCAGTCTGTGGCTCAACTAACCCTCACCGTGGTGTTAGTTGTTGAGCCATTTGACTACTAGTTTTTAAACACCTGTGGACCCGGTTGTCGTCGTTCGATAAGGTTTGTACTTCCTACAAATATTGTTTAATATACCCAGAAGGTAGAGCACTGTGAATTAAGAAATAAAAGCAACTCATATAAAACAAATTGCAAAAATGCAAAAAGTGGCTCAACTAACCCGACCTTCCCCTACGCAAAAGCGTACCGAAAGTACAGATATTCTCTATTGAAAAAATAGAGAACATAGACTACCGCATTAAATTGATCCAAAGGTGTTGTATAGCTTTTACGACACAAGTATGGCTTCTTAAGTACACCTATCATCCTTACAAAAGCAGAACTTTAAACCTTCTTTGATAAGAAAGCCTAGATAATGTAGGCTAGTCACTAACGAAGCCACACTTGTGTGAAGAAAGCTTCACAATACAATGTAATTGAATTTATCAATTTAGTGCGGTACAATTTAGCTTAGTCTCAGATTTTTTGACTAGTATTGATCGCACTACGCATCCATTTGGATCATTGGTAAATTCAAAAGTTGATTCACGAAGTTTGTTTTTTTTCCTATCTTTATCCTGCATTGCGGGAAAGCGGACTTGAGCGCTATGCATCGGTGTACGGCTTCCGACGTACACCTGACCCACGCTGCAGCCGACGGCAATGTCTGTTTCCGGTTGTCTATACTTATGACTTAAATTTGGTACTACCCATTACTCGAAATCGATCACTCGGTAGAGGCAATTATCGTAAAGTTTCATGCCCAGAGAAACAACAACAAGTACGGGTGGCTGGAGTCGAACATACAGGCTCTCGACTGCGAGCCCAACGCGTTAACCACTCTGCCACTGCTGCCGAATTAGTTTCAAATTTTGTATTGAGCTGGCTAAATTAACAAATAAAATAAATAGGGTATAGTATAGATAGGCCTAATCATATCCACTTAAAATCTATTTCAAAACTTTCACAGGTTTTTTGCTCTTTCTTACAGTGCATGAAAATTTCTTTAGGCTTATATTATTTGTGTGCGAATACTCTACCGGTACTACATGTAAAAATTTACTCCAGATCAAAGTCCCTAACTGTAACATGTATATAATGGGCCTAGCCTAACCAGCTTTTTTTCCCACGATAAAAATAGCCTACTTTTTGGCCTTAAATAATTCTTCGTACAGCAACGTCGGATTTTCTATGAAAATATTTATGTAGAATTTTTTTTTAAAGTTACAGCAGTTTAATCATGTTATGTATTGTATCGTAAAATTACTTTTTAGATACCGTGAAAAGTTTAATGACAAGATCCGTTGTTGTAGGCCATGTCCAGGAATAGGCCTAATGTAGGCTATGTAAATTAGTGGTGATTGCTACTATTGCTAGAACAGATAGTGATGGCAATCGCCTACTTGTTATGATGAAACAAGTCCATTAAATGTGCATTCATGGATATGGCGTAAAGGTAGTCAATATCTATGGCTAGCTAAGCTATAGTTATAGAGTCAAGCTGGCTGGGTTTCCACCGGTGTACAGGTTAACCAAAAACTGTGGTGCTGAAGTTCTCTATATTTAGAATGTGAGACGAAAAACAATCGGGGGAAAACGGTAAGTTTCAAGAAAAAACAGTTCAGTTATTAATGTTGACTTTTCTTGCCTGGAGTGCAATAGGCCTACCGTGCATTGTAGGGGAATTTAAGGAAAGATCTCCTGAAAGTTCACTTCAGGATTAGCGCATTGGCCACTGTCATGCTCACTTGGTTATGCTGGCTATGGCCACAGGTTATGCTCACGTTCGTTTAAGCAATGGAAATGAAACCACCGTGTCTATTAGAGATCTCTCACCATGCAACAGGTCTGCCGATGACGCTGCTGTAAATCCGGCGTGTAATTCTGAAAACAAATCTTTCGCCGAACCTGATGCTACTACTCCAGAATTCTTGTCCATCGTACCTCGAGAAAGTAACACTTCCGAGCCGTCGTCTTCAGAAACGATGCAGCCTGATGATGGACCAAGCGAAACTAATGAGAATAGCGTTGTCACTCCAAAGCTGCGCCGCTCTGAACGGAGACGCAAACCTGTCGATTACTACGGTGCTGTGCCTTACGTTTGATACAATTTGTCTTCCACTTCATGCTATGGCACATGTAAACATTAGATGTTGTAATAACGGTATATCTTCAATTGCAATTTTAAGTTCCAATTGTTCTCTTTGTTTTTTTCAACTCTTGGTGTTGTTCAATTTTTATATGGGGGAGAATGAGCTGTAATTGAACAAGTGCTCTGATGCCTAAAGCTAGTGCCTGAAGCCGACGTGTTGATTCACTGTTCACTGTTGGTGAAATTGTATTTCTGTTTGCAGTTTTAGTTTGTGCAAGTTGGAGTGAAGGGTGTTGATTTAGCTGGTCTGCTGTTAACTTGAGTTGTGTTATAGAATGATTATTTATTTTGCAGATTCGAGTTTTAAGTTTAATAAAACCAAATAACGGTTACAACAGCCTGCTTAAATCTTTGTGGTTTCATGCAAACATTGGCGGGGGATGGGGTCAGTTATACTTTTAGCCTCCCTTTTAGTTTGTTTTTACTTCCTTGTTAATAATATTGCTTAGAAAACAAGTTTGTATCAAAATTATAGTTGGTGGGTGTATTTCAGCTACTTATGCACATCATGACCTGGATTTCTGGATATAGCACAATGTGCATGTGCAATAAACGCAACGCCAAATCTTCCACTTTTGACAAAAGTAACAATTTGCTGTTATCATATCTCACAAACCTAACGTGATAGGATAAATCTGAAGTCAGATTCGGATTCAGTACCCCAAAATTACTTTAAATCAGTTTTCAAAGTACGTAGAGCAAAAATCGTGTAGACCAATGTAATCCATAGACCCTATATAACAAAATTTCGATAAGATTGAATGATTGTGTGTGCATTAGAAAAAATAGTAATGAATTGGGTTAAAGCAGAGGTGTGCAACATACGGCCCGCGGGCCAGAGAACGGCCCGCGGTACCCATTTACGTGGCCCGCACATTCTTCATCAAGTAGCCCATTATTTTTAAATGCTTTTCACTGTTAGATCGGAAGATGTTGTTATTTGTAACATCATCATTAGCGTTAATGACTTTTAGCATTATTACATCATTAGCATTATTGTTGCGTCATTAGTAAGCGTTGTAGAAAACCGCCTTGTTCTTCTGGCAATGATTCAGCAAGGGAACGTTCAAATATTACGTAACGCCTTCGAGGGGGAGGGGGGGTTTATGCAAAGCGTTACGTTAGCGTCACATCGGGGAGGAGGGGGTTCAAGCAAAACGTTACGTAACGCTTTCGAGTACGGAATGGTAGTTTTTTGTGCTGAATTCGTAGTGAAAAAGCGTTACATGGGGGAGGGGGGATTGAAAAAAGCGTTACGTTGGCGTTACATGGGGAAGGGGGGGTCAAAAATTCAGAAAAAAAAGCGTTACGTAATATTTGAACGTTCCCTAACATAAATCTTACTTTATGGGTGCAGTGTGGTGAATATATTAATATTTATTCTACAAAAAGCTTAGCATAGTAAAAATGTCTACAAGTAAGAAAAGGAAGGTTGATTATGAAAGGCGGAAGTTCAACAATGAGTGGTGTATAAATTACTTCGTTGTTCAACACAATCTAGATGTTGTTTGCCTGATTTGTCAAAACACTATAGCAGTAGCCTAATGAAAGAGTACAATATCAAGCGACACTACTGTGCAAAACACTCTGCTAATTATTATAGCATGATAGCATTGCATTATGAGAGCAGTTCTTTTCAAAAATGAAGCTGTTCAAGACAAAATGCAGGAATCAGCTTACAGATGAGCACTTGTCAAGTCAACTTCGAGTTGCCACTTCCTCCGTCAAAGCTGACATTGGCAAGATCTCTGGACAGAGAAGATATCAGACATCTCATTAATCACTCACTCAATGTGTAACGATTGTGTGTACGTTTCCATTAAATAAATTTTTCATATAAATTCATGTGTTATTCGATAGACTGGCCCTCAGCTTCATTATAATTGTACGTTGTGGCCCATTGAGATAAACAGTTGCACGCCCCTGGGTTAAAGCATTCTTTTCCGCCAATATTAGGCGGGCTTGATTAAATACCCCAATTGGCCGGGTTTGGCCGGCGTGCCGTAGTTTGCCCATCTTATACAATATAAAGAGAAAAAAGTATTAGAAACGTACTGGAGTTATTGGTTCCACTACTATCGTGCCCTGCAGTTGCACAATATTAATAATCTTTGGGCTTCACTCAAGTCTACGTTATTACAATTAATTTGTTCCGAGTCTTTACACTTCGCTATGAACGTCGCGGTAAAACCATGTTACTAGGTTGATAAGACGAAATAAAAGGCGGCGATAAAAGTAACACATTGGGTAAATCATCATCATAATTGTAGTATTTTCTGATATGACAACGATTTCTCCTGCAAATTACGTCGTTGTTCAATTTAACTTTATAGGATCTTGGGGCAACCATTTTTAAAACAACACCTTTTTGAGACCAGGTACGATTGCTAAAATCAAATTCTCGAACTCGATCATCTTTTTGGAGATCGGGTAGAGACTTTGGATATTACACAGAGGTCTGGAATTCCCTGTATTCTAAAACCAGGGTTAAAGTTGAATTAAAAAAGCGCCAACTAACCTCCACTCTCCCTATGTATACTCAAGCAGAAAAATATCCTTCTTGCAGTTTTGCATATCTGTGGAGAATTTGAACCAATTCGAAAATATCATGCAGCTGTAGGCTACTTGTGTTGAAGCTGTTGTTTAAACACAAGGATTGTGGCATTATGCTTTTTCCAAACATAAACGCAGGCACTTCATTATTTAAACTTGCGGTGATACGTTATAAGTTGGTAACGTTGAAGTGTCAAAAGTAGGATATGCAAATTTTGTGGCACTACGAACCAAGCAGTATGACGTCAAGGTGTTGGCTTTTCAGCATTTTTTGTTTACAAAATAGAGCTTTTCCTCTCAAGCAACACACCACAGTCAGGTTGCAACAATGACAGCTTGTCATGGATGATCCTGCCTTGTTGTCGTCGTCTCCATCTTACCAAGCAACAGCTTCACTATTTCCTTTTAATTTTACAATTATATTTTAATAACACTGGTTTTGCTTTTCAGCAACTGAATTAATACAAGAACACACATATTGCAATAGTGTACTGTACTGTAGATAATAAGAATCTACATTAAAGCCGAAGGATGCTATTTTTGGATTGGAAATTTTTGTTGATACAAACAGTTTGTGTTTTCATTTCCTACACAAATTCTCAAGGTAATTTGAGCTAGTTAAATTCACAGTGTGCAAACATGTTCCTTAATCCTGAGCAATCAGTTACAACTGGTGGTTGAATAATCTGGCAAATAAATAATATAATCAAAGCACAATAAATACAATTTGGTTGCAATGATGAGTTTACTATTTGAAAAGTTTTGCATGAGGAGGTGATTTCGTAAGAGAAGATTTTTCAAAATTTAGTTGCTTAAAAAACGTTTTGCAACCACCGATTTCTTTGGTTCGCAAATGTGTTGATAAGACTACATTACCAGCTGCAGGCTGGCCCCAGACAATTCAACGTCTGCGGACGTTGTATCAATGTAAAAATGATGAATTTTGCTATAGCTACTATATGCTAAATGTTTAGGCTGCCAGTTTGACAAAGAAAAATTGTTGGCAAAATTTACAAGCCTACACAGACTGAAAAAGTGAGGTAGAGAAGATTCACAAACATTATTTACCTACAACAAAAGTTATTTCTAGAAATGTGCCCTGGAGAAAAGATTGGAGTATATACTTTTCCTGGAACTGCAATCAATGGTTCCATTGTACAGTCAAAATATCGATGCGGTACAGGTCGGACTTTTAATAGAGATTATCTCAAAAGTTTTCTTTGCAAATTAAATATTTTTAGGCTACAATTGCCTTCGAAAAGTTTCCAGTCATTTAAAGTATGCTGACATAATTGAAATACAATACACTATAGGTTATATCAAATTCAAACATACAGTAGGCCTACAATCACAAGAAACGAAAAATAAGCTATAATTGAAAGAGCTGCAGTCACAGAACGTTAGTTTTGGGAGTGGAACCGAGCTTAATAACAAAAGTTTTTTTTGTAATATTTATGGGTGATTGTTTTTGTCTTGTCACTGAATTTTTTTTTAAATTAAGACGCCCCTTTGTGCCCGCCGCACAACAACTGCTTAAGAACGCAGAAGAACTTGGTTTAAGTGCGGAACACTGGACGAACCACATGTGGAACACGGAGTGGCAAAACCACACCTGCACGCTCCGTGACTTCATACCCGACGCCGATCCCCGTCCACCGAGGATGTCCCTCGCAAGGCTTGCTTGGGTCAGGCTTAACTGCTTGCGAACTGGCTTCGGCCACTTTCGTTCGGACATGCACAAGTGGGGCTTGGCTCCTTCATCAGAATGCGAGTGTGGTGCTACTGAACAGACCATGTCATCCACCACTGCCTAACCCGCCGGCGTCCAAACGGTGCGCATGGTCTGAGGGTCCTGGACGATGAGACTGTTAAGTGGATGATGATTTCCTGCCCTCCAATCCAGCCTGAAAAGATCTGCTCATACGCCGATGATGATGATTGAATTGTTTTCATATTTCAAAATACTTCACGTAGGGACAGTGGAATACCGGGACGACTCACTTAACTGATTTTTCTTGTGATATGGACAGCTGGAGGGTCAATGAAAAATTCAAAAATTGGCAGAAATGCAAACAGTTTTTTCGCTTTTACGCAAATTCATTCTCATCAGTTGAAATTCTATATTTTGCTTGAAATTTAGGTGCTATAAGAACATCGGCAGAACCCCACTGCAGCAGTGTGAAACTACCTATTGTTACCACTCAGTGCCGGTTAGGGTGGGCCGTTTTTGACTTTTTTTCGAAATTCAACAACGGCTAGTCATAAAAAGTGGCACATGCATGAAAAAATTACGTGTGCAAAATTTCATCAGTTTGGGGGTGCATCTTCTGCCCCCGCAGGGTGGTCAAACTTTCAATTTTTTGAAAAAAAGTGGGAAATTTCACTTTCCGTTTTAACATAATTTTTTTTATAATTTTTCTTATGGCTAGTTATAAACTGTAAGCGGGATGTACCCAGAACTTTCCTATGTAAAGGCATGTTCGAAGCTTAAGGTTTACTGCCCCCGCATCGACGACCAAAATGCTGAATTTTCACCAGTTTGAGATGCAATTTTGTCATTGTTCAATAAACAAACTTGTCACAAAAGAGCGAGATGGTGTTACCGCAGTACGCTCATTTATGTTCTGTCCAGTAACTTTGCATGATAATACGAATTGACAAACTATAATACATAGTCTTGCTTATATTAAAAGCAATAGTAACCTAAGCTCGATCAGTTGCAGCTATAAAACGCAACCTATAATTTACTTTAGAATAAAAGCAATTTGATCTGCAGGTTCCGTAAATGGAATGTACTGTAGTTTCGACGTGAATTGTTATCATGATTTGTTTACACAAATTTGTCAATTACAAACCAAAATTAAACGTTCACTTGATAGGCTACTACAAGAACCACGTACAGGAGTAAACTTTGTTTGACAGCAATGTAACGATAAAAAAGAACTTGTGTTAACAAAAAAAAACGACATTGTGTCAAAAATGCAACAAACAAGAAGAACTTTTAACCAGTTCACCAGATTATTGTTCAAACTTAGTTCTGGTTTGTCTAATGAATCATAAAATCTTGTTTCGACTGGAACCGAGGAATTTTTTTCCTTGATTGTAATATTGCTTTAATGTACCCATCTCTTTCAATGCTGTCCACCACATGTGATGAGGCATCTGTCACGAGTTTAATGGCTCTCTCAACGGCTTGTGTGTGGCAGGGAAACATAGGAAACAACTGTTGGGGAGGCATCTTTGTTTTGATGTGCTCTTCTATCACACTGCTGTCAACACCACGCATCATTGGGGGTTCCGTAACTGGAATATTTTGCCAGTCTATCATCTCAAAGTAACGTTCGGAACTGAACTGCAATATTGGCAGGGTGAATTTTCGCTGACGATAGCCTAATTATCATTGCCGTTTTAGGGTTAGGGGTTAGGAGTTAAGGTTAGGGGTTAGAAGTTAGGAACTCACCGAATCAAACTCACCGAATCGGACTCACCGAATCGGACTCACCGAATAGTAGCAGACCCGTGAGATGATAATATTCTTGAATTGAAAATTCTTCTCCATCCTAGTTCCCTTACATGCTCTTCGGTATCACATATCATTGCAATCAAAATGTTTTCAGGATGGGCATAAAACACATTCCTCTGTAGTACTTTGTTGACGGTATTGCGAGCTTTATTCAATAGCTTCTGAGCAGAGTGTAGAATTTTAAAGAAATGTTTTGGGCCATTAGTGAAATTGCTTTCTTTTTTAATGGCAAACCATACTGGAATGTAAACATTCATAATATAGTCCACAAGTTCCACCAATACAGCTGACGGTTTGTTAGATGCAACATACAAACGTAGAATTCTATTGGATGTGGTCAACCATCTTGAGTGGTTCATCATACCTGGACTCCTAGATACGAAATGAATTGATATTTCTCCACTTTTCACTGCTCTGTGCATGTGTAGAAGATATTTTTGGTCAGTGCTGAGGTCATTTTCATCAATTTCAATCTCTGGTGCCGGAACTGCTTTATATTTTACAACATCTAGTTGTGTGACAGTGGCTAGCTACTTTCCAATGGGCCCAGTGAAGCTATCAGGTCCGCTAGTATTGTCATCCAGTTCTTTTATAAGATGCCTAAGAGGCAATTCATTACCGTGGAGTAGGCATATTAACCATTCAAGTGGCTTTTGGAAATGATCTTCCAGGAGCTTTATCACGCCGCCATTTTGACCTGTGTTTACTGCGGTTCCATCGCATCCACTTGCCATTACATTATCGTAGCTAATTTTATTGGATCCAAGATATTCAAGAATCCCGGTAGCTATTGACACACTAGACCCGTTGGCTGCAGTAAAATGACCAATGAAATGAGAACTTGGCTCCTCAATTAAAGTAATATGCTCTTCAACTGCGAAATGTCTTCGAAATCGCCCAGCAATTTCATTTTGTTTGATGGTTTGATCTTTTCGGCCATCAAAATATATGCTTTGCAAATTTAGGCACATGATACTTTCCGCTTGAGTTGTAAGCCTCAGTTTTTTTCTCGCTCTTCTCACTTTGTTTTTGTCTATAACGGATTGAGATTCGCTATCCGTTACAACTCCCGTATCTTGTAGAAATGATGAAGCAATAAGTGCTGCAGACCTATCTGAAATACCAGTACGATGGCATGATTCAGCAAATACTAGGCTACTAAACTGGAAGTAGCTTTGCTTTTTCTGGGGTTTTCCGAGGCAAAACTGGGTTGATAATCATCATCATCTCCGCAGCTTTCTTCATTGGATGACAACGTTTCTGAGCTTGAATAAGAAGTTAAAGGTGTTTTAACCAAAGCGCTACTTGTGCCTGCTCCTGGGTCTTCACGTAAAGAATGGAATTGTTCTGATCTTGCGACTCTCCTCTGCAAACGCTTAAAATTAGATTTTGTGGTCGATTTATCAAGTTTATCAATCACCATTATGCGGGTTGTTTTTTGATCAAGAAGGAACTGTTGTTCCGTAACAGGGACACGATTTTCCTGCGGGCAAGTACATTGCTGAAAATTGGAACACTTAGGCTATAACAACCGATATCAAATAATGTTTGCTTTGCAGATTCTTTCATTTGCTCCAAATTTTGCTGAAATTTAGGCCCACCTCTAGATTTTGACTTCAAAAGGTTATTCATTTTTTTTTTGTAACTCTTTATCATAAAACATATACGTTTTTGTGAAAGGTGCGGATCGATGCAAGTTTCCACAAGTACTGCAGCTTTTCAGCAACAGTTTGAGTGATGGCCTGAAAGGTTGGCTCCTTTTTTTCTCGTAAATGTATTCTCACAAATTGGTAATATCTCATTACATCTTCGTACGTAGGAAGATTTCGTAAACTTAGCTCGTTTGCGGACCAAATATCGGACACTCTGAAGCACTGCGAGTAGCCATTTTAACAATTAAACCATAAATTAACCATAACAGAAGTTCTAGAATAAATATTGTAAATGATCAAAAAAACCTATGCTTTTCGTATGAATTATTTCTATGTCACAAGGCAATATTAAGCCTAACTAGTCTGCTAGCCTCATAGATTATCATAAGTTTACATTGTATTTACGAAACCTGCAGTTCATATAGCTTTTATTCTGAAGTAAAGTATCCAAACAAACTGACCACTGTAATTTATAAGTTGCGTTTTATAGCTGCAACTGAGCAAACTTGCTATTGCTTACCTCTTTTATCTCAGTTCGTAACTACGAATCAACCCAGTCAGCAAAGTTTGTCAGCAAAGCAAAGCAACATGGTCCAACAAAAGTAACGTGGCGATACCAAGTGAACTGATGTACCTCATTCGTATCATCATGCAAAGTTAATTGACAGAACATACATGAGCGTACCATCTCGCCCTTTTGCGACAATGTCCGCCCAAATAGCTCAATTGGTTAGCGCGTCACATCTGGAAGAAAAAAGCTTCAAGATCAAGCGGCGCTGGTTCGACTCTCGGGATGTGCGCTTGAGCAACGCACGTTAAGGACTGCTCTCCATTCAGCGGCATCTAATGGATGGAATAGTTCCCCGGCAACAAGACTTCAACAATCGGAAACTTCACTCTGTCTATCTCGGTGACCAGGCCTGCGTCAGTGATTCAAAGCCTCTACAAGTATGCGAAACTGCCAGGATTAAGCTCTGCAAAAAGCTTTCCCAGTCCGAGGATAAAGATTCAATCAATCAAGTTTGTTTATTGAGCAATGACAAAATTGCATCTCAAATTGGTGAAAATTTAGCATTTTGGTCGTCGATGCGGGGGCAGTAAACCTTAAGCTTCGAACATGCCTTTACATAGGAAAGTTCTGGGTACATCCCGCATACAATTTATAACTAGCCATAAGAAAAATTATAAAAAAAATTATGTTAAAACGGAAAGTGAAATTTCCCACTTTTTTTCGAAAAATTGAAGGTTTGACCCCCCTGCGGGGGCAGAAGATGCACCCCCAAACTGATGAAATTTTGCACACGTAATTTTTTCATGCATGTGCCACTTTTTATGACTAGCCGTTGTTGAATTTCGAAAAAAAGTCAAAAACGGCCCTCCCTAGTGCCGGTCTTAGGGTATTTCAGGCCCTGTGCGGAATATGCTTTGCGGGCCCCAATGACAATGATCCAATTCAGTAGCGTAGCTAGGTATTTTGAAAGGGGGGGTTTGACGGCCGACAGGCGAAGCCTGACGGCGTGTTCGCCGAAGGCGACACCCAGCGGTTAGGGTCTGGGAGGCCTTCCCCAGAAAATTTTGAAAAATTACTTTGAATTTGGTGCATTCTGAGAGCATGTTCAACAAAAATTTGGGTATGAATATTGCTGTAAAATAGTGCTGTCCGGTGGCATAGCAAAAGGATAAGATCATGTTTTCTTTGGCATTTTTCGGAAATAAAGCTGAGTTTCTCTGTTTTCTTGTTTTCGCAAAACAACACCCATCATCAGCATTCATAACATCATTCAAAACAAAAGAATTGCCTGTGCAGCAGTTAAAAGACGGTACTTGTCTGTCTAGTTTTGCTTGTGTTGCAATCATGAACCCAAACGCATTGTCTTTTTTTATTTAGATAATGTGTCATCAACCGCTTCGATTCGATGCTCTTCTGATAAAAACGGCACCTACTTCTTCGATTATACAACACTTGTACAAGTTCCTTGTAATGTGACTATCAGTGATGTTTTGGTATGTGCGGAAAGTTTTATTATTTAAGATTTTAAATACTACAAATTTTAAAATACAATCACCAATTCCAGGGGTGGCCATACTGGAATAGCATTTGATTCAACCAGACACCAAATATAATAGCAGCATTAACTTATTTTTCAGAATGATTATCAAAACTTCAACAACAGCAAACAATACACCGATTCTCTAGAAACAACGGAAGTATTGGTGTCACAAAACAATAACTTATCCTCTAAAGAAATTAAAACAGTGTCACAATTCTTGTACAAATTCAGCAATGTTACAAAAACTTATGATAATCGCACGGAAGTGGTGAGTGCAGCCTAAAGGCTTTATCACGATTTACATTTTACGTTCTTGAGAATACTCCTTGTCATCTTCTTTGATGGTTAAAAGTAAGAGCTATACAGCTTGTTGCTTTTTGCATGTCTTATTCCTGTAGTTGTTTTTGGTTTGTCGAAAACGGATATAATTAGTCACTCAAAATCATAAGAAATAGCTCATTTTATGACAGATCAATTACGCTTCTTTAATTGTTTTACCTTAATAAATTGCTGTTGTATACTATCAGCTTGGCAATCACTGATTGCAAAGTTTTCGTAATTTGTAAGAAAACATTTATCAACCCAGACAGCCACTTTATTCGGCCCAGATTTAGACCAGATAAAATGGCTGTCTGGGAAGTTAAGGTTTTATTATTTTGATACACTTAGGTTGCCCAAGTTTTTCCTCGCATCGTTCAAATAATATCAAATTTGAGCGCTAAGTCTAAAAAAAGCGTGAACGTCACTGAAGATAGAGAAGATAACCCAGGGAGGATTGCTGATTTGGCTTTAGAAAACTTTATTGAAGATATTGAATACACCGGAGAAAACCAAACATTTATTGCCGACTATCTATATGTTGAAGTGAGTACAAAAATACATCATAACTACAGCAGTTTGAACGTTAACTTTTGAATTAATTTCAGCTTTTAATTGCTTTTCCACAACTAGTAGCTGCTACTACACAATGTTTTTTCAAGTTTTTTAAGGAAGCGAAACGATCCCTCAAAATACAGCCTACTTCTGTAACAACAGCAAAGAATTAGCAGTTAGTCTTGTAAGCGAGATCGCTGTCCACTCGATCTTGATTTGAATTCAGCATACATGTCGCTATTAGCCTAGCCTACATGCGATGGGACGTCAAACCCCTAATCACAGAAAGTGACTGCACAAAACCTGATCACTTACACAGTGCACTGCTATGTGCATCGCTTAACTTTGACTAGCAGACACTAAGAAACATTTGCAACACATATAGCAGTGTAAACGTGAAAGTAGCTTACTTGTCAATATCGCCTTTAAAAATGGCATAACGTAAAGAAGTGTAAGCTGCTCAAATTGATTCGTCTGAACAAAAATTAGTCGATGCCTGCCGTAGACTACTCGTTGAGTGTCTCGTGGTAAAGCGTAACTGCAATGAAGGAAGAATTCTCTGCTAATGGGTTACATAACACCACATTATTTTGCTTCCGAAAAGGTGGATGAAACAGTTGATAGTTTTAATTTTAATTCATTTAATTTGTTTAAAACGCTCAAGATCACCCGACACTGATTCGGCTCTCAGAGTGTGCGCTTGAGCAACGCATTTCAGGACTGTTCTCCATTCAACGGCACCGAGTGAATGGAATAATTCTCTGGCAACAAGACTTTAACAAACGGAAACTTCACTCTGCAAATCTCGGTAACCGGCCTTGCGTCAAGAGTCTGCAAGTATGCGAAATTACCAGAAATAACCTATCAAGGCTTTGTCAGTCCGAGGATAAAGGTTCAAAAATCAAACCAAACTCTTACTTTTCTCTCTTTACCACCTGGATGCTATTTTGAAACATCCCAACAAGCTATCTATTCTCTTTCAAAAATGTAGCTTTAACATTTCTCACATACGATCCGCACTTTCATTGTGACAAAACGAGATTGAGCTAACTGCCGATTCAGGCCAGGTCACGCTTTAAATACTGTAGCTTGAAAGTTAAGTGGGAAAACATTTCAAAAATTTTGCTTAGCATGCAAAATCAATTTTTATAAGATAATGTTGACCCATTTCACTTGTGAGGAACTGTTCCATAATCTTGAAGACCATTTTCCTTAGCTTGAGGTACTCTTTGCTTTTCGGATCTTTGATGTCAAAGAGATTCTTCTTGATGCCTATCGGCCCCAACGTTATACGAATCATGATTTTTAGATTCTCATCAACAAGTTTGGCGTTGATAAAAACTTGAAGGTAGTCTACGAATGATTTTCAAAGTTACAAAGATTAAACTGTAATCCCAGAATTTGAATTCTGTCAAGATGCCGTCTGCCCCGATAGCTCAGTTGGTTAGCGCGTGACTTCGTAAACAAAGCTTCAAGATCAAGCGGCGCTGGTTCGACTCTCGGGGTGTACGCTTGAGCAACGCATTTTAAGGATTAGCTCTCCATTCAGTGGCACTTAATGGTGGAATAATCCTCGGCAACAACATTTCATCAATTGAAAAACTTCACTCTGTCAATCTCAGAATCGGTCTTGCGTTCAAAGTCTCTACAGTCTACAAGTATGCGAAACTACCAGAAATAACCTATGAAGGCTTTGTAAGTCCGAGAATAAAAATTCAACATCAAACCAAGATGCTGGTGAAGTCTGCGGCAAAATTGCTCGAGATAACATATTCCGAGAAATATATCCAAAACTTTTGGTTTGGAATCTTTATCCTCGGACTGACAAAGCCTCGATAGGTTATTCCTGGTAGTTTCGCATACTTGTAGAGCGTGTTGTAGAGGCTTTTGACGCAGGGCCGGTTACCGAGATTGACAGAATGAAGTTTTCCGATTGTTGAAGTGTTGTTGCGGGGGAATTATTCCATTCACTAGGTGCCGCTGAATGGAGAGCAGTCCTAAAAGTGCGTTGCTCAAGCGCACACCCTGAGAGTCGAATCAGCGACGCGTGATCTTGAACAAGGAGCGTAACCTTTTGATAACCCACCAAGGTCGATCAACATAGCAACTGTCTTTTTGTATTATTTTTTTTTGTTTTGTTTATTTTTTTACTCTTATAAATTGTTAAAGAAAAAAAAACTCACTAGCCTTTTTTTTCGCTTTTTTCTAAATTTATATAAAAAACTATTAAGGTGTTGCGACCGTGCCATATATTAAACTGAGTGTCCTGCTTTGGTATCATGCACGCTATAACGTCCGCGTTTTGTCGCTTCTACCTTTTTCTAGACCTCTGCTATGTTTGTCATATATTGTTTTTTTCGTTGTGATGGTCAGAAATAAAAACAAACTGAACTGAACTGATAACTACTGAGCTAACAGGGCGGACAACTGCAATGCGTTCTCAATTTTCCTGGCAACCGCTTAACCGAAGCGAAATTTTCGACTTTGTGTCTCGTTAAAACCAATCAACGAAACAGGTCAGTAAATATCATCCTGAACGCACCAATGCACTTAACGATAAACTGCCCAAAACTGCTTAGGCCTACAACTGATGAGGATGAGCAAAAGATAGTTGAAAAGTGGCAAAAATCGACAGAGTATGACATTGTGAGCGTTGAAGACGGTGGAACCTGCCAATCCGTTAAATGACGATGAAATAAATGTTGATGTATGAGAACCCGCATTTTCGTAAAATGAGATTGAAACTGAATTTATATTTTGTAAATTGTGCACTGACATTAATAAATAATTCGTTTTAATAACTATAATTAGGCTATATTATTTTTACATAGCCTATTTAGATGAAATAGTTGAAATGGTCTCTTGACGTTTTTTAACAGTCGTCAAAACTAAACCTTAAAACAACTTGTTATCACGGTATGACATTCTCTTAATCCAAATTTCAAACTTGAACACCAGTTGGAATTCATAGAAACAAAGAAAATACAAATTTCAAGCGAAATTTTATTAGTAAAATTGCAAAAAAAAAACAGTAAAAAGAAAATAATTAATACAACCACTAACCAGTAAGCTATTTATGCTCTTTGTAGCCTACAGCGTACATGAAATGTAGGCTATCACATTTGTCACAGAAACAAGTGTTTGTTTATCCAACTCATTATTATCAACAGGTTTCTTTCTCATTAAAGGTTGGAAGCAATAAAACGCCAAGCATTTTATCCAACTAAGCATGCAAAAGTGTGAACTTTTGAGATAACTTAGTCATTTCGCTAATTCCGTACTGTTGATAATTGAATGTGTTGTTTGAACCAAGCTTATTTATTTGCATGTTTAGGTTACAGGAAGTCCCAATACAGAAATAGTAGAAGAGTTGTACTTTCCTATACAGCCTTCACCAGTCAAGATTAATGTGATACCTTTCACAGCAACCCTTCCTAAAAGCACTGTTGCCAAAGCACTGAATGGCAGTAGCAGGCCAAATTACTTGAAAGTCACTTTCACGGTATACGACGATGATGGCCTGTTTACATCAGACGATAACGTTAGCTCGGTAAGAAGTATTCAGTTTTTGCATGGAATTTATGACAACTAGAGATTACTATGCTTTAAAAGCAGCTTGAGAATCAAGAGCATAGCCTGCCGATAGAGGAGGGGCGGAAAAACTCCATCAATTTTTATACTTCTCATTGGATCGATTAGGCTATAAATATCCCTTTCACAAATTTGCATTTACCTCAGTGGTGATAATATGTAGTTAGGTACAGTTAGGAGCATAAGAAACGCAAATATGGCATATTGCACTGCCACAGGCGATCACAATGTTCTGCTGCATATGCGTGTGTCACTGAACATACAGCAATACTATCACAGAAATTTGGCAATGCAATCATTGCACATAAAAAGACATAAAAATTCGTTTCTAATTTCAACACGGTATAGGCTATTAGATTCCCTCACTCCAGTCACGTAGGAAAATCCTTCAACAGTGCCCAGTCTCCAGTAGTGTCCAACCTCCGGTTTCACTGCAATGCATTTTGATTTTATGCTTAACGAACCGGAATTTAAGGTATTGCCACGTGACCAACAATATTTCAATTACAATCGTTATCGGATGCAGGGAGGCGATTGTCCTCCCTTAAAATGAAGGAAAGTATCTTTCTTTATTCCCAAGGGATTTTCAAGATAGGCTTGATGTACAATGTACATGTAGACTTCCATATCATTGTGTTCTGTTGAAATCGCCCTCTGCCCCCCCCCAAAAAAAGGCTACTTACTGTATCCGCCTCTAGTTACCACTGGAAGCTTGAGAAAAATATGTCCAATTTTAAGAAAGTTTTCATTGTTTTTCATAAAGAGGAAAACATTGTTCATAATTTTTATCAAATATTCAGCGATGCCGCTGTGAACAGGTATCCTATACTCTTATCTCTTACGTCTAGGCAAGAGCATAACTGTAACAGTTTGACAGTAACAGCTTGTTTTGTTTAAAATTGCGTCGGTGGCATTGTTGAAACCTTTGGTAGACACTGTTGGAACCTGGTAGAGTAGAATAAAGCTGTGAGCTGACAATTCGGTGAGATAGATGACAGATGACCCCTATTGGTTTAATTTAAGCTATAGACAGACAAAACAAAGTAACTTTATCTGGTTTGATATGTTTTATTACAAAGAGATACAACATAATTAAAAATCAGCTCCATCGTTCGTGTGTCCTCATCAGGAATTACTTAAATCTTACGTACGTGTCGAAAACGTTTGAGTTGATATTTTGCTTATGTTATCTCTTTGTAATAAAACATGAACCCGCTAAAGTTACTTTGTTTTGTCTGTCTACGGTTCAACAAAGCAAACTCTCTACCAAAGCTTTGTAATTTAAACTACATTATCAAAATATCATGCATCAAATATTTCTTATGTTTACCAGATTATATCGGTCATAATAGACACCAACGCCACATTGGATAAATTAGAGGAACCCATAAAAATCGTTTTTACAAATGAAACGTCAGAATACGGCCAAATCGACGGCACCAGGGAAACCGACAACATTGCTCCCCTGGTAAGCGAAAACAATGAAAGAAGTGCAGAATAACGCTTCTTCCAATATTAAGGTTGGATTTAAGTAAAGCACTTTTGTTTAAAGTAATAAGTAAAGATTAAAAATATACTCGAGTTAGGCTACCTGAGAATTTTAAGTAATGAGAAAATTTGCAATATGAGCAAGTACAAAAAATTTTCGTTATAAAAGAAGTAGGCATATAAGCATATTTGTGATATTCTCATAGTGATACTTTTTTTTCGATATTGTATGGGGAAAATGAGCCGTTGCAATGTCGCATTTACTTAGCAACAATGAAGTTTAAACAAAAACAATCAGTCAAAGGAACAGAAGGGCATCAAGTAGCCATGCCATAATTTTATAAAAATATAAGGCCATAATAGTCATTACAGTCACCCAGTTGGATTACAGTTGTACCTTTCTCACTGGTCCTGAAAGAGAAAGCACAGAGCAAAAGAAAACTTTTCAAACCTATAATAGTCCAGTCAAAATAGGGTTTGACCCACCCCTAATTGCAAATGTTTCGACTCATACATTTTCTGAAAGCTTACATCATACAGAATAACATACTAAAAATCTGCCACGAAAAATTTAGTGGAACCCTCTTTTTAGGGGTAAAAACAAAATGGCCGCCATGTGTCCTAAAAATCTTCATATTTCCATATTTTTTCACCCAATTCATATAATTTAGGTCTGTAAAAGAGCTCGTTCTATATTTCTGGTACAAAAATCCAAAACAGACATTGGAAAGTTGCAATATGAGACAAAAACGTGTCTTTTTAAAATTTATAACAATTTAAAAATAAAATGGCCTCCACTAGTCCCAAAAATCTTTAATTTTTTCATATCTTTTCATCTAATTTTTGTTCTGGAAAGACCTATGTTAATAACTCACTGTGAATCGAACATAAACCCTTAAAAAGTTTGCTAGTTTTATCATATTCATGTTTCTTCAACTTGCAATCTGAATCCGATGGGTGCATTTCAAATGACCACGAACAGGACAAGCACTTGATTCTTCAGTTGAGACATCTAATGAAACGACTACTATTAGGCGCAGTGTCTCCATCAGATCTACACAAGAATGAAGTGCTTCAGTGCTTGGAACAGAAAGTAAAGCAAACTAAAGACACCCTAAAAGAATTTAGAACAGCACGACTTTGCTACAATACATTTCGATGGTCACAATCCTGTGCAGATTCATTAAAGCAGAGCGACTAGGCTTATGGCCATTGCAACTGCAGTCCATGTCCATGTATGAAATGCTTCCGTACTTGGCAGCATCAGGTCACAATCACTATGTGAAAAGTATCCACTTGTACCTAGCCAAGATGTCCAAACTTCAGAGTGAGATGCCTCTTGTCCACAAGCACTTCATGGAAGGACATCACGTTGTTCGTCGCACAGACAGATGCTGGGCTGGTCTCTGGACTGACCTGACAATCGAACAATGTCTAATGAGGAGCCTGAAGTCAAGGGGTGGACTTACAAGGGGGCGTGGATTGACAGAGACACAACGACTCATCTGGGTTATCTCTGCACAAGCATGCGCCCAAGTAAATAAAACCATGCAAGAGTTCACAGGGGTGAAATTTCTCACCAGTGAGCCACACAAAGAGAGTACGCCAGCAAGGATGAGCAGAGATATGAAAGATCTTCAAGATCTAATTCAGTATTTGACAGTGAGAAATCCATTTCGAAAGGATGGCCCACCAAGCCTGAGAAGCATATAGTGACAGGCATTGCAGCTCATGACAGTGTCAACTGTGACTCAGCATGGGATGTAGGTATGAAAATCCTTGCACTAATGCCTGGAGTAAAGGTGACTGAGCATTCCTTCAGAAAGAAACACCAAGCCATCACCATGGGTGCAAAAGAATCGGTCAAAGTCAAGGACAAGGAAGTGAGTGTTGATCCCATCCTCCTATTTCAACGTTTAGTCTGTGCTGCCACAACAACGAATCAGCTACCAAAGGTATTCCAGTATGAACTTTGTCAATTTCCATCAGCCTTGTTTGAATCAAAGTCCATCATTAGATCAGCCAACAAGGCCTCCTTGGCTGACTTCCTGTGGTCTTCATCAATATGAGTCTGCTCCAAAACCATCTAAGCCCTTAGTCCAGCATGTACTAGATGGAGGTGCCCTGCTCTATAAACTTCCTTGGACAAAAGGAGCTGCATGGGATGAAATCATGCACATGTACACTGATTATGTGATGTCCAAATATGGAGCCTGTATTGTTGTGTTTGATGGTTACACAGATTCGTCTTCCACAAAAGATGGTGCTCACTACCGAAGAACTGTTGGTAGGATTGGGACTGAAGTAATCTTCGATCCAACAATGAAGCTCCAAACCAAAAAGGAAGACTTTCTTGCTAACCATAAAAATAAACAGCGACTAATCCATATGATAGGGGACAGACTCGAAAGAGCAGGATGTGTTGTCCACCATACCAGAGGAGATGCAGATGTCCTGATAGTAGAAACCGCGATGTCATATGCACAGCAACAACACACTGTAGTTTTAGCAAGTGATACTGACATTCTGATTTTGCTCATACATTAAAAGAAGAGTAATACCACACACAACATCTGGTTGCAAACAGCATCTAAAAAGGGCACTAAAAAACCATCAAAGAGCTGGAACATTTCAGTCACCAGAAAATTTCTTGGAGACACTGTGTCAAATAATCTTCTCTTTGCCCATGCACTGTTGGGATTTGATACCACTTCAAGGGTATTTGGAATAGGCAAACAGAAAGCTGTTACAAAACTAAGAACTAATGAAAACTTCAGAACAGCTGCAGCAACTTTCATATCATTCTCTGCAAATGCAAACGATGTTGTAAAAGCAGGGAAGTCGGCTCTAATTGCCATGTACAATGGAAGGCAAGATGAGAATCTTGACGATCTAACATACATCAAGTTTTCTGTGGAAAGACAGCAAGAAGTACGACTGCAGTAGACTCATGTTCTCTTCCTCCCACGTCATCAGCAGCGAGGTTTCACAGTGTCAGGGTATATCACCAAGTGCAGGTGTGGCTGCCTGTGATGACAGACAAACCTCCAGCTCCATCTCAGCTCCTGGAAATGATTGTCTGCAACTGCAAGACCAGCTGTTCTACACTTCGATACACATGCCGGAAATCTGGTTTAGAATGTACAGTTGCATGTGGTGAATGTCATGGGTCATGTTCAAATTCGTCATTAGGCCTAATGGAAGACATTGACTCTGATGATGATGCCTTGATTTGAACTATTAATTGTTTGATAAAATTAGGTCTTTTACAGAACTAAATTGTGCGAATTAGGTTAAACGATAAGGAAAAACGAAGATTTTTGAGACTCATGGCGGCCATTTTATTTTTAAATTTTGTTATAAAATTTTATTAAAACAAATTTTTATCTAATTTTTCAACTTTCCAGTGTCTGTTTATAAAGTTCTTGTACCAAAAATAAAGAACGAGCTCTTTTACAGAACTAAATTACATGAATTAGGTGAAAAGGTACGTTAAAATGAAGATTTTTGGGACACATGGCGGACATTTTGTTTTTACCCCCAAAAAGGGGTGTTCCACTAAATTTTTCGCAGTAGATTTTTAGTATGTTATTCTGTATGATGTAAGCTTTCAGAAAATGTATGAGTCAAAACATTTGCAATTAGGGATGGGTCTAGCCCTATTTTGAGCCGGATTGACTGGACTATAACTGCTTCGGCCGGTTCTGTGATGGCAGTATAAAAAGCTGTCCATTTTGAAGACAAGTCGCCCGAGTTTTCTTGATTCATAGTTGAGTCACACAGGGCAGCGTACCTGTTCTTGACTTCCACGTTGTAGTCGGATTGTAATTGGGAGTTTGACAATAACTGATAGTAGTATAATTTTGGAGAGTTTTGTTGTTTGTTTATTGAATTTTTACGTAGTTTTACCTGAGCGTGGCGAGGCTTGTAGGCTACTGTGTACTGTCGTGTAATGCACTGATTAGGCCAAAAAACCGAAATGTTGTCTGCAGTTACATTAAATACGTCCTGCGTCCTGCTATTTTATTGCTGGTCATTGGTCAATCCCATACATATTTGAAGACGTAAACGTCATCAATTTAATTAAGAAGTTCTTATGACAAACACTACTTTTTCATGTACAGCATTATGAAGTGTTTCCATTCTCCGAGTAATAATGATCATGTTTTATTTTCCACCCATTGCGACAACATACAGTACACTGCAATCACAGACGCAATACAACAGGAAGCAGCGAAGGGGTGTATAGTCTTTGAGTCAGCTGCTCCTAATATTTTAGCATGCCAAGTGTATTTGTCGAGACACAGCCGCGCGCTCTGGAGCGGTGTCGAACCCCCCTCCTTTCGAACGTCAGTAAGAGCTTCTGTAATAACCGAGTCAAATGTTCATTGTCTGGCTTCACAACTCTAACCTACAATATATTACCACTGTTGAAATACA
Organism: Aplidium turbinatum; assembly: GCF_918807975.1. Taxonomy (NCBI): domain Eukaryota; kingdom Metazoa; phylum Chordata; class Ascidiacea; order Aplousobranchia; family Polyclinidae; genus Aplidium; species Aplidium turbinatum. The sequence continues at coordinate 25,446,762 of NC_137478.1, forward strand.
GTTTTTTTTTCAGAATGAACTACGAAATATGAGTTGCGTTTTTTGGGATTTTAACACATCAAGTTGATCTGACAAAGGTTCGTGTTTATTCTTTCCTGATGGCAAACCTTCAGTGTGCATTTATGAACATGTTTAACGGATAATAAGGATGCCCTGACGTCTGCAGTTAAAAGTTAAATTTAACAGAAAGATGAAATGACAAAAAAACTGACAAAGACAGAGAACATGCAAAGAAAAACTATTTGTTCAGCATATGCGGCATCACAATGAAGTATGAAAGATTTAAAGACGCTGTTACTTTCCAAGCCCTATTCTTGTGCAAGATTGCAAAATTACGTATGAAACGATTTTAATTTTGCCTTATTTTTTCTCACTAACGTGTCCAAGATGAAAATGAATTCTAAATGCAAAAGTACACCCCTTTAATTCCAGTACCTCATTGAACCAAGAAAAGTTGGCAAAACTTCACAGACTTAAACAAGTAGCAACTCCAATTACATTGGGGTAGCATGGCAATGACATATGTCCTTGATTGCACTGCCACATAGACCAACACTTTTTCCATTACATTTTTGCTTAATCGTTGTGTTGCTCTGAGAAGTAGTATTTTCGTCAATTAGCATTTTATTGATTGATTACATTAATTTGCAAAATCATTATCGCCGTTTAAAATTGTACTGTAAATATTATTTTACTTTTGTAGTAAGTTCATTGCACTGTAAGTCGAACAGTTCGGCCAGCGCTGTGGCAAATCATCCGTTTTACTTAAGCTTGTGTTTTTTTTCAGTATGTTTTACACCAGGGGTGTGCAACGTGCGGCCGTGGGCCAAATGTGGCCCGCAAAGAAAAATTGTGCAGCCCGCGATGATGTGCCAATTTTGAACTGTATGCGGCCCGCGAAACGTGTTTATAGTTTAGTCTGGTACTTGTGAACAATTCATTGTGGAGTGGATTATTGTAGATTTTGCACCTTCTGTTAACCATTTTAGAAATCTCCCACCGGCCATCGCTAATTCAATGTATTTAATTATTTGGAACGTAAAAATGTAAGGTCACATAAAAGGCATTATGAACAATTTACGACTTTGGAAAGCTCACGTACAGACAGGAAATCTTTTTCACTTTCCAACTTTGAGAGTCTATGGAATGCATCTTGAGAAGAAAACAAAATTTGCAGACAAACTCGAAAAATTGTTGTATGAATTTTTGGCTCGTTTCAAGGACTTTAAATCTCGAACATTTGTTTGGTATATTTTCTTCGCCATTCACCAAGGACAGTAACAAAGCAGCAGCTGATATCCAACTTGAACTTAAAGATCTTCAAGAGAAACGGATTTGAAAGTAAAGTATTTAGAAATGAATCTTGGCCATTTTTACCGAAAGCATCCCAACTAAGATGACTTTCCACATTTGAAAAAATTCACGGCTTCAAAAATCGCTCTTTTTGGATCAACGTATTTGTGCGAACAATTTTATTCTAAAATGGGTGTCATAAAGTCTCAATATTGATCGGTTCTGGCAGACGAACACTTGGAAAATGGACTTCGAATTGCGAGCACTGCCATTAAAGTAAATTTGGAAAAAGTCGTCGGGAAAAAGAAGCTAGCTGCAAATTTCTCACTGAACTCGATTAAAGACGGTGTGATAATAAATTTGAATAGCAGTTTTCTTCGGAAATTTATTCGTCTTAACTTATTATTTCTGCAAGGAGATAACCCTTAATAATGCCATAAGAATACCATGAATAACAAAAAACTGCATTTTTGTGCCTGCAACTACTAGAAATCATATATTAAATAAACTTGCGGCCGCGGTTTCACCCAGTTATTTATATCTGGCCCTCCTGTGATAAAGGTTGCACACCCCTGTTTTACACGATCGCAAAAATATTTCTACTCTCGTGTTTTTGACACTTTTTTATCGTGATATTATTTCGTTACGTAGGCTGACCTAAAATCGTGTGCTGTTACGTACAATAAGGCCGTTCGATTTCAACACAGCCAGTGATCTTCAACCACTGTTTTATCAAAAACAAATACGAACAGACTGTTCAAAAGGGATTTGTCACACATTATTGAAATAAAAAATATATAAGGAAACGAATTCGAATTGATATGCAACAAAGCCAAGAGAAAAAAATCAGTAAAAATAAAACTAAATTTATTTTTGTTAGAAAAGTGTTTAAAGATAGGTTCTTCCGACACCCCTAAATCCTAATAATTACCGTAAACCGGAGCATCTTGCATATCCACGCACATTAAATCTACGTAGGCTACGGTGATTTTTGTGTTCCACTGTTCTCACAACTTTTGTTTTTGTTTCCAACGCAAATGGAAACAAAATTAATTAGATTTTGCAAAAACATAAATTTTACTTGGAAGAGAATTTTTTTTTCAGTTTGATCCTTTTGTTCCCAATCTGATCATAATCTGGTCTCGATCTTGTATCGATCTGGTCAGGTCTTCTCATGGCTGCGCCATTCAACAGAGTTGTAGATAACAACAGGCCAAGCTTCAAATTTGCAAAGCAGAGTTAGTCAGTATGGAGCAATCATAACATTTGCATAGTAACAAAACATAGTTTAAACCTCATGTGATCTGTTTCACACCGCATAATTTACGCTTTATCATTCGTGTATCATTTGTTCAGTTTGTGTTTTTCAGTCCGGAGTGTCTTTACAGGTATAGTGCAAAGTCAAATTTATCTTAAGATTTTTCATTTTATGTATATTGCAGATTTAATTCCTGATGAGGACACACGTACGTGTCGAAAACGTTTGAGTCATTGTGTTAGATATTTCGTTTTGTATGTAATACATTATGTTAAACCCGCTAAAGTTACTTTGTTTCGCTTGTCTATGGTTCAAAAACGCAAACTCTCTACCAAAGCTTTATCAACCATAACATTTCTAGCAAATAATAACTGTTAGTTTGGAAGTTCCAATGGAATATATCATTGCTTTTTACTTAAATTTGCTTGTATTTTGTGTAAATATTGTCATGAATAAAAAAAGATTTTGTTACCTTCAAAACAAATTGCAAACTCTAGACCAGTGGTTCCCAACCTTTTTGTTGTCACGGACCCCTTTAGACAAATAATTAATTCTGCGGACCCCTATCTAAATTTTTCCTAAAACTCAATTAACATACTATAGATAGACTATTGAAATAATTATGCTACTCAACTACTGTACTGTGTCATATTGCATTGCCGCTACGACTTCTGCGGCAAATATCAGGTTAAACAGTTGCTCAAATAAGAAAATGAATGAATTGTTCAAGAAATGTCAGCAGTATTTGAATATTAAGGTGACCCAAAGTGCCATGCCGAAACTTTTTCAACGTAAGCAAATTTAATGAGAGGACTGTTGTTGCCTTTCCTGAACTAAACGACTAACTAAACTGTGCTTGAGTTTTTGACAATGCAACACCCATGTCATCTTCAACGTCCAGGCGATTTCGATGTTTAGTTTTTATTGCAACAAGAGCTGAGAATCCTGCCTCGCAAAGGTAAGTGATCATGAATGGTAACAAAACAATAATCGCTTGCTTTGCCAAGAATGGGTAGGTTTGCAGTTGTGAGCACCAAAATTCTTCCAAGGTTTTTGAATGAAATTCAATGCGTAATAACTCTTGTGATCTCAAATCAATTAGGTCATCTAGGGACGGTACATTACGGGACGCGCAACTCCGTTGTTCCTTCAACATTAGAAGGGTCGATTGCCATTTTGACATTTTTTTACGCTTTACTGCTGGCTTGCTTTCAACTAAAAACCTTAAATTACTTTAAAACCAACTTCACTCTTTTTATATAACCCATAAAAAGTAAAATATTTTGTAAATTACAAAAAACGTAACCCTTCTATTGTTGCGGATAAGCCAAAAGCGGATGAAGTTTCGCATCCCTATGATCTACAATCCCTAGGTCATCTTTATTGAGATCATCATCGCTAATGTTGTTTAAGTCAAAAAGAAAAGGATTTCGAATCTATGTTTCAACTTCGTGCGACAGGTTTTCTAAATTAAAATAAGGTTGAAATGAGATTTGCAGGGTTTCAAGTGTGCTCAAAATTTTCTCTCATAGAGATCAAAAGAGTACATTCTCTTTGAGTTTCATCCATCATAATAAGATCTTCTAACATTGGAAAGTTAGCGTAATTACCTGCTCCCAATCTACGTTTTCAAACCGGCAACTTGGCTAGAAACGCTTTCAGTTTTTCAGCTGCATCAATTATTGTCACACCTGGTCCTTGAATGCCTAAATTAACATTGTTAATATGACCGAAAACATTGGCTAAATAGGCCATGCCGTATAGAAAACTTTTACTCTAAAACAATTTTGAGAGGAGCTTCCTTTTGCTTTCAAAAGAGTTGATACCTCATTTTTTAGCTGCTGCAGTCGTTAACTTCTCCTCTACATAACCAACGTACCTCAGAATGATACAATAGTACTTCCTAATCTGACCCTACTTCTTGACAAAGCGCTTTAAAAGTACGGTGGTTTACAGCTCTGCTTTTGATGAAATTAACAACATTTACGCAATTCGTCAGAAATTCTTTGAGACTTGCTGGTAAAGTTTTAGCTGCTAAGGCGTACCTGTGCAAGAAGCAATGGGTAACAACCACGCGAGGAGCTTCGTTTTTTACTGAAGCAGCAAATCCGGATTTGTTCCCGAGCATTAGCTGGTGCTCTATCCGTGCATATAGAACAATGTTTTTTTCCAAAATTCAAGGTAATCACGGACCCCCAAGGGGTCCGCAAACCCCTGGTTGGGAACCACTGCTCTAGACATTGACAATTAGTCATGCAGTTGGTGACTGTAAGAATTTGAGGTAGTGCTACATTACGTTGAGTTTATTTCAGTGAAATCAATTTTTTAGTACAGTACAACAGCTTAATCATCACTTTTTTTCAGATTGTAAGTTCGTTTTACTGGGGTTGGAGTTAACCTTAAAGAACAAACGCTTAAAGTTGTGAGGCAGAATGGGCTGCAATTCTTCAAATTAATCCTGAGACTCTCTCAGACCTCTTCATAGTTCAAATCGACCACATCTTCCCAAATATAACTTTTCCTTGGAGCAAAAGTATCTGGATATCTAACAACAGTCAAATATGCAGCAATGATTCAGAATCTTTACCAACGCAATCGACTTCTACTTCATCTCCAATTCTTTTCACTGTACAAGCGCTGAAAAACGTTTTGGATAACGGAACAAGTTACATCCAGTATGACAGTAGTTGGATGCAAAGTAACTTGGACGAACCACATGCGTACATATGCAGTAAAAGTCAGTAATTCCTTCAAGTTTAGTTTATTAGTTATTGTATAGTTTATACAGTATTCAAAACTATTGCTTTGGGTAAACGTTGTTATGGTAATTTGGTACATGTGACCTCAGTCAGGGTCGGAGTCAGCCATTGGCATCACCATGGTATTAGTTTAGTTACCGGGGTATTAAAAAACTTATGATTTATTTTTAACCAAAGACACACTAAAATTTGTACATTGAAATGCTGTATAGCCTATATTGAGGGCTTTATTAACTTGTTTCCCTGGGTTAATACGGGATCTTTACCTTTGCAAACATTCACTATCTCTAAGCATGTTACCAGAAAAAGAAAGCACTTTAAAATAAAATAATGCATGTCTTCACTTGGAGAATTATGCCTTGCATAAAAACTTATTCTTTACTTTTTCAAAAGTTTTTACTTGCATTACACATTATGAATTTGCAGACTCTTTTTTTAGGCTTGGATGTATGCTCACCAGAGTTTTCATGTGAAATTATGTTAGACCAGAATAGTGTTTCAGACAATACATATGGAGTCTGTATAAAACAGGGGTGACGAACCTTTTTGCAGTCGCGGGCCACTTTGTCAATTACACATGAGTTATCGTGCCACACTACTTTTTAATCGTAACTTAACATGAAATCTTTTAGAAGCGACTCAAGATATTATTCATGAAAAGTAACAAACGGCAGATGAAAGTACTAAAACCTACACAGTTGAAATTATCTTACGCAGAATCGAAATATACAACAGTAAAAGTAAAAACAAATCAACTTGAGCAGAAAGGATAGAGCAACAGTACTTGCACTGAAGACAGTTTAATTTTCTAAGTTTAATTTTCCAGTTTAAGCGTTTGCTTTCATATGAGTATGATTTCTTCTTTTTTTGGCTCTATCCTTTTTGCTCAAGTTGACGAAATGTTTCGACCATTATGCTCCTAAACAACAAATCAGTTAATGCAATTTCTTTTTCAAACAACAAACAAAAGCCCAATAGCCCATGCGAATCATACAGCTGAAGCTATCTAATGCAGAATTGAAGCATTGAATTTTTTTTTGCTTGACTGAGCGTTCAATATTAGGTCGAATAAGCGATGTGGCAACTCTCAACTGCATACTAAAATTTTCATCTGTCAGCCTCGACCTGTAACGTCCTGTAGCACAGGAAAGGTATACCAGTGAAGGCATAAAACAGCTTTGAGATGTCTTTTGTCTTTAATGCATGAGCGATTGTCAAATTGTTTTGCGGGCCGCACAAAATTCTTTGACGGGCCACATGCGGCCCGCGGGCCGCAGGTTCGTCACCTCTGGTATAAAACAAGGTAAAAAGATACAATTATCTACTTCCGTTTAGCAAGTATGCTTATTATAGTGTCCCCTGCATAAAGAAAAAGAATTGCAATTTAAGAAGCCTTTTTTCAGAATGAAGACAAATGTAAAGACCTGAGTTGTAGAACTACTCAAGTCACATTTTGTGGAAATTGATGCCACCAAAAATATTTTGTGTGATGGTCAATGCATGTCCCCGTACAAAATTTGATTTAATAAACGACTTAACTTTGTTATAACACGCGCTTGTATTTGCATAGAAATAAAACATTAAACAACGTTGAAAGAACTTTAACTTGCTTTATCTCAAAATTATATTTTAGACTAAAGTACTGTAGTTTTCAATCCAGGTCTTCCACTGTAATTGTAAATACTGTAGCCTAAACATTAGGGTGTTCCAAAATTTCACCACTTTTAAATTTCAAAACGAGTACCTTTTTTTCTGATGGAGTTTTGGCCGCTGATTACGAATCTGGCATTATTTTTTTTATTATGACGTCATCTTGAGGGTGCCCCACGCGATTTTTCGCGTTTTTTCAATATCTCGAAAACTACTTGGGCTAGACGCTAGACGTATGGAATTTGTATCAAATGATGCAAAATATACGATTTCCTATCTCTACTTAAGAGTGTTTAAAGTCGTATCTGCTCCAGAAAAAAAGTTATTTGAGAATAACACTTTTTTATTGTTTTTACATCCATTCCATATCTATAATCTTCGAGCTACATGACAATACATTGTGACGTCAATTCGGTAATTGGTAATAACAATGGTAATTGTTTGTAAATCAACAATGATAATTGTTTGCTGACAATACGGGTCTTAAGGGATAAAAACAATTTCCAATTTGAATTTAGTTGGTCAGTTTTAAATGCAGTATAAGCAGGGATATGGCATGGTTGAGATCTGTTGAGGTTAAGTCTCTGATAGTCTCAAAAAAGTTACTTGGAAATACATTACCAACGTGTAGAGAAGTTATAGAGCACTATCATTATATTCAGAAGCTTTTAATGGATACAGACACTAAATTTTTGAAGAAAACTCCAGGATTCAATGATATCAAAGATGTAGTTATGAATGACATAGTTCAACTGTGAAGAAGAGCCAGCTTGCCTGCTATCGAGTTGAGAAGTATCCATACAAAACTGAAGCAACTTATTCACAAGTTTTCTGTGGCAAGAAAACGTGCCAAGAAATTGAAACTTATTTCAATCAGCGATGGCTGGCTCGACCAGCTCTTTGATATAACCAAGTGCCGGTGTGAAATACCAGATATATTTCAAACGTATAAAGGTGAGCTGATTTGTAGTTGCAGTTTTGACCACAGAGTTCCAGAAAAAGAAATTATGTTTCTGAAAGATCAAAGGTCCGATAGAAGAATGATTTTATCTTCATCCAAAGACAGCAATGTTTAATATACACAAGCTGCAGAGTGTAATCAAGCTCAAGCGACGCACCACGGCGGAAGATGATATTGAGAACCCCACATCCAGTAAATTAAGAGCTACAATAAACGGAGGCCTATCCAATTCTAAAGTTTTATTCAATTCGTTGAGACCGCGCCAGTTCGAGTTAAATATAAATTCTAATGAGAGCAACGATGATGTTTTCGAAGCAGAGACGAGTGATAATGTTAGGGACACGTCAACCTATTTCGACCTGGATTACCACCTGCTCCCAAGCATCGTGCAGGAGGAAAAGCTTACCTTAAAAAACGTTCATTTTCGATCAGTACCAGTGACTGTGTTAAAGCAGACCGTCGTTTAGTGTCGATTCGCCAACAATCCGATCTGCAGCGATCAACTGTTGGAGAAAAAAATATTTCTGCTTCGCCAACAACTGTACTTCGAAAGCGCGAGCAGTGTCGACTTGAAGCTTTAAATCAATGTGAGGAAGAGCTGAAACATGCTAAAGCAATTCAATTATGCTATGATGGAAAAATCATAAACAAAATGGACAGGTACATCTTTTTGGGACAATTTGTGAATACAGAAGTCAAGTGTGAAAAAGTTATAGCTGTGAAAACTTTTTTGGAAGGAATTTCGGTAACTTCTCAGACCATTTTTAACTGTGTTACCGAGCAAATTTGTGAGAATACTTTGAGTAAAATTTATTCAGTTATTTCAGATACTACTGCATTAAACACAGGGAAAAAATCTGGTATAAATAAGCGCCTGGCCGATTTCTTCATGGAACGGCATGGTCGAGGCATCCACACATTGGAATGCTTATTTCATGTTAATGAAATATATTTCACTAATGTCATCTCAAAAATCGAAGGGCAAAAGAAGGGACCTGGAGCAATGCAAGATGGAGCACTGATGAATCACTTTAGTGAAATCAAGAAGCCTGATTTGAGTCACATTGTTGACAGAGTTAAACTTAGCGTTCCTATCACAGGATTAGCTGCTCTGCATTTGAGATAGAAAGCGGAATGGTTCTCTAGTCAGATAGAAAATGGCAGTAACGACCATTCGTTTTGGAACGATCACGTGTGTTTACTTGCTTTGGCTTGTTACCTTGTAATGGATGTTCCAGAAAACATGAGAAATCTTTTGGTTTACAAGCAAGAGCCGACATGCCATGCCCGATGGATTACAACAGCAAGCGGATATCTTCGTCTGTTGATTTTCAACGTCTGTAAACTGGATGGTAACCAAAAAGAAAAACTTACTAGATTGGTATCTTACATAGTTTCAGTCTATCTACCTTCGTTTTTGCTTATTCACCTGATGCCTTCCGCTGCTGAAGGCCCGGGTATCATGATTGTGCAACGAAATTTTTTACTTGCGTACAGAGACCTCGATTCAGAACTTGCAGATGTCGCTTTGAAGTACTTTTACGACCATGCTCTGCAATGGCTGACACCAATAAACATCTCATTAAGTTTTTTCTCTGAAGTACCACCTTATTCCGTTGAAGCTGTAAAAACAGTAGCGTTTCCGCAGTCAGTAGATGCCAGAAGTTTACTGCGAGATCGCAAAGCCGGACTTCGAAACTTTTTTACTGCAAAGAGCAAAACTGCTCCTTGCATGATGTGTTGCGATGTTCCTGAGACATTTTGGAAAAAAATTGAGAACAACAACAGAGCGACGGAAAGGATGATTGGGAAATTAAAAGGTGTCGTAAACAACAGGATTATCGATAACCCATCACAAGCAGGAAAGACAGATGCTCGCTTCCGTGCGTTTCTTTGTAATTAGCAGACGACCATCATGAACGTTGAAAATAATTTTAGTGTTATGTTAGCTTACAGTTTGTTGTTTTGCTTAAAAGACACAGCTGAGTGGGATATACTGTATGCTCTTTTATTCCTGATTATACTACTCGCGATTGTTTATGTCAGTGGAATTTTCTTAGCATGTGATTTTTCCTGGCCAATCTATCTAGGCTCTTTAGTTGCAAATATTTTTTTATAATATTGCGGTGTATTTTACTTAATATGGTACAGTATTGTATAATATTGACTTAGAACGACTACAGGTTATAAAATCAAATTTAAAAGTAGAGACGCTTTTTTAATTTGAACCCATCCTGCAAATGACGTCACAATTGTAATTGTCATACCAGTGGCGCCGCCAGACCTTCAACATTGGGGGGGCAAAATATTGACAGTGCAAGACAATAGCATAGTCAAAAATTTTGAAAGGGGGGGTGTTGACAGCCGGTGGGCGAAGCCCGATGGCGTGTTCGCCGAAGGCGACACCTAGCGGCGGGAGGTCTGGGGGTCCTCCCCCAGAAAATTTTGAAAAATTAGCTTCAGTTTGGTGCATTCTGAGAGCATTTTCAACAAAATTGTGGGTATGAATATTTCTGTAAAATGGTGCTGTCTGGTGGCATAGCAAAAGGATAAGATCATGTTTTCTTCGGCATTTTTCGAAAATAAAGCTAAGTCTCTATGTTTTCTTGTTGCTAATTCCAGACTGAGATATTTGAATGTTTGGTATTGGCAAAACTCGCTCTTTTAATGCAGTTTCGTTTAAAATTAGAAAAACTTTGTTTTAGAGACATAGGTTGATTGCTTTTTTTTGCGAGATTATTACAGTTTTATTATTTATCAATTTTCTCCTTGGTTGATTCAAAAAACGATCTTATTCCGGTAAGTCACTAACTTTTATGCTCTGAAGTCAACCCAAAGTTTAGAAAATGTAACGTCATAGAGGTCATACATCTTGATGAGTGTCAAACAAAAAGCTTTGAGACAATGAAGTTACTTTATGCTATTTCTGATATATTCAAGTTTTGTATAACGAATAGCTGTTTAGATGTTAATCTACTGTAGATCGAACAAGCGATCTCAGCAGTTGCAGATGGCTTGCATCCTTGCACAGTTTGACGAGAAACTACATCATAGGCTACAACTTTTCTTGTAAACAATGTATTAACATCCGTAAATTCAATTTGAAAGGTTGAAACCCCCGAACCCCCCTCCCTTGGCTACGCCACTGGTGCAAGACATGCAAGACAATGGTATATTATTTAATTTCTCTTGTTTTCTACCAGGGTTGGAAAAAATGTTTAGCTTTCCGGGAATCTGTTTTTTAGAGAAAAAATTTCCCGCGGCTTACAATCACGATAATGAGAACCTTATATTTTACTGATCTCCGGAGCTGACGTAAACCTTAAAAGTCATGTCGACATATTCTTGATGCCCCCCTTATCGAAAATTGTTCTTTGTAATACCGCTTTGAAGGAGGATTACGACTATGAACAAAAGAATAAATTTTAAACTTCATTTTGAATTGAAAAGACATGACGTAATGTCTTCCAACCTTAGTTATATATTTTTTCATTACGTAACGTCTTGTAGGAATAAATTGAAAATCAGTATGATCACTCAAAATGAAAGCAATGGGACTACGAATCCTCAATAAACCAATCAATCAATGATCTTGTTGCACTGAAGATGACAACCTTATATTTCACTGATCCCCGGAGCTGACGTAAACCAGGCATAGATCTGTTGACTCAATGCAAACCCTTTGAAGGTTGGGGGGGGGGGGCTGTCAATTCAACTTTTTTGTATCAACAGTTGTATCTCTAAAACCACTGAGGCTGCGACTACGAGATTTCTTGACTTTTCCTAAATTTTATTCACCTCTATTGAGCTGAAATTTTGAGCGAATAAAGGTTATAAATTGAAAGATATAAGGCATTTCTCAGCACATCCTCTGAAATATTTCTTATTCTATTGTGAAACATTTTCCCACCAGCTGGATGAAAGTAGCTTAATTAATTTGGCCCATGTCTCGTTAATCCTAACTGTTTCACAGCGTGAAGGGCATTGGCTGTATGTAAACTACAGTAATGTAAAAAAAATTAATCACAACATTACTATGCACGTTCTTCATTACTCTACCAAAAAATAATGTGTAAACTCACGATACAAATTACACTCATAAGTGACCTCAACATTTCAACGTATATGAGCAGTTCTAAAATTCACATAGTTTTAATTTTCGGATATGCTCATCGTGAATAATTTTACAAAGTGAATCCCAGATTTTGAAACCGTGCCAACATAACAGAAATATCACTCCTAAAGCATAAGAAGAATTGACAGCCCCCCCAAACTGAGCAAGACTCCAGGAGCCCAACCTTCTAAGGGTTAAAAGTCATGTCGACTTATTCTTGATGCCCCCCTTATCGAAAATTGTTCTTTGTAGTACCGCTTTGAAGGTGGATTACGACTATGAACAAAAGAATAAATTTTAAACTTCATATTTGTATTGAAAATACATGACGTAATGTCTTCCAACCTTATCACATTTTTTTCATTACGTAATATTTACCACCACCAAACCACTTTTGACGATCGAATTTGTTAATTTATTATTCGGTAAAATGTTTAGATGATGTCACGTCATTAGGCTGATTTGAGATATAATTTCATTCATGACGTCGTATGGATGAAAAACTTTTACAAGTTTTATACTCTGCTGAGATTAAAGAAGAAACATAAACGATAAATATTGGAGAAATTGAGTCTCCTTTACAACTTAAGAATCGAACAACTCAAAACTGCTGAAACAAAACGTTTTATTTAAGTGAAAGAATCACTGCAAGCAACCAATGCCAAAATGCGCGCGAAAGAAGTCATGGGAGTGTGAGGTGTCAAAGTTTTAACAGGTTGTTATTTTTCTACATCAATGTGACGTTAATTAAAACTTTAAAAAGTCTATATCTTTGCTTCTGTAGAAAATCTTTTAATTTACTGTACAATTTAGTCATCAAGGTTTTCCATACTTTTTTTAAAAAGAGAGCTTTTACCTCTCTCCCCCCCTTGCAACTTGAGTTGACTTACTTACTTACTTAGGTTGGGATCCAAATATTAAAAAAAAAAAAATTAATATGTATTAATAAAAAAAAAATAAAAAAAAGATGTTGTCCAAAACATTGGGGGGGCAGCTGCCCCGCCTGCCCCCCCCCTGCCGGCGCCACTGTGTCATACAGTTCGAAGATTGTAGATATGGATATAAAAACAATAAAAAAGTGTTATTCTCAAATAACTTTTTTTCTGAAGCAGATACGACTTTAAACACTCGTAAGTAGAGATAGGAAATTGTATATTCTGCATCATTTGGTACAAATTCCATACGTCTAGCCCAAGTAGTTTTCGAGATATTGAAAAAACGCGAAAAATCGCGTGGGGCACCCTCAAGATGACGTTATAATGAAAAAATAATGCCAGATTCGTAATCAGCGGCCAAAACTCCATCAGAAAAAAGGTACTCGTTTTGAAATTTAAAAGTGGTGAAATTTTGAAACACCCTACTAAACATTCATAGTTTTTAAAATTGATAAACAAAGGAGGATAAAACCGATTCTATATCACCTGAAATTTGAAAGCTGCGCAAGTTGAAAAAATTAATGCACATTCGGCTCAATCTGACAAAAGGCCAGTAATGTTACAGGGATTAATAGTTTTTTTTATTAGAAAAGCGTCTGGATTACGGGGCTGATTAGCCGATTTTATGGTAGGAGATAGCCTATAATTATTCGGTTCAACGTAGTATTTCAGATTTTGATTCACATAGGTCGTTCCGTTTACAGGTTTTTTGGGTTTTTTTTCTGAATTCAAAAACGTGTAGCCTATGTTTTCATTTCAAATGAAAGGTCCGCATCCCAGCGTATGTATCCACGAGTTTTCTTCAACATACGAAGAAGCTGAGGAGAAATGCAAAATGATCAATTCACAACTCATCGAAATAGATTCGCAAGACTCTCTCAAAACTTTTGCTTCTAAGATAATTTTCCAACACGAAAATGATCCTTTACCATGGACCCGACAAATTTGGGCACTCAATACCAATTGTTCTGACCTCAATATAAATAAGTCATCAGCAGTGAATACTTTCTCACCATTTGCTGTTACCATAATGGCTTCACTCAGCTATACCATCAGTGACAACACATCATATTCTAACTACACTGTTGCCACATCCTTAGAGGATTTAAATGTAACGTAGGCCTACCACTATGCCTGTGGTGAGTATTAGGCTAAATGTTTTTGATAATCTGCATAACAAGATTATCATGGACTAATACTAATCATTGGTCTAAATAAGTTTTAGCATGTCTAAAATTACTTCAAACGTGACAAGCTTTCTATAACGCTTGCTACGTATCTTGTGAGGCTACTATGATAAAATAAGGCATAGACCTTTGCAACGTAACCAACCAAAAACAAATGCGATACTTATAGGCTAAAATCTCTAAATGAAGAAGGGGTAAGAAATGGGCCACAAACACAATAAGCAAAGCTACCAATTATATACGGATGTCAAATGACAGAGAAGTTTGCAAGACTATGGTCGCCAACGTCTGCATCATAGGCTATCATGCACACAATCATCATCATAACGGGGTAATTTGGAACGGAAAGGAAAATGTGGAAAAATTCAATCATTTAATACTGTATCAAAAGTCTCTCAGCTACCTGGAGGAGTAAAAAGGTCAATCTAGACTCTAATTTTGAAAGCCAAAATTGCATGTTCAGCAACATCTTTTTTGGAAAAACTTTATCAAGAGAGTCCAGACGGCTATATGGAGAAATATCGAGAAAGTGTTGAGGTTGAACTAGTCAAAAAGATCAGGATTCTTTCTGAGAAGTTCATTTCTAAATGGTGAAAATCATGACTGTGTTAAGACCATTTCCCCACAGCAAAGAATAATAAAAAAACAACATGTTTCAGCTAGCTACAGGACAAACTAAAGACCTGAAAATCTTAAAAATTTCTATCTTGATTAGTTTACAACCAAGTCAGGTCACCAGAGCATTCTTCTTTAGGACTATTCGTCACAAAATTGAAAAACAGATTGAAGGATAGAAGTCTAAACATTTCGATTTTCGTGCTTTAATGCTATGAATATTGTATACAATTTCAATGTAATTTTTCCAGATAGCCACTTTATCTGGTTCAGATCCTTACTAGATCTGGGCCAGATAAAGTGGCTATCTGGGTTGGTTTTCATTGCTGGTGCGAACATGTAGAGTAAAGTGTGGCATGGGTTGTATGGTAGGGAGTTACCATTTAGAAAGACAGACAATTGGCGCGTGGATTACATGTTGCAAAGGTGAAAAAGCGTGACGGTAGATAGTCTGCGATTTGAGCAATGTTGTCTGTGAGGGCTTTCTCTACCACATACTAGTAGCCTACTTGTCAGAATGGAGTAGTGCCAGATCATCAGCATAACTGTACTGGTGTGATGTAGCTTTTGGCATGTCACTGATGTAGCTGTTAAACAGTAAGGGTGAAAGGCATGATCCTTATGGAACATCGTTTCTCAAGCGGCGGGGCCGGCTGCACTGCCCGTCACTGGTCTTCAGCAAGAAGGTCCGATGTGTCAGAATATTTGTGAGAAATCGCACTACATTTTTGTCTGGGATCACACGGAGGAGCTTAAGTGTTAGCCTTTGGTACCACACAGTGTCATAAGCAGCAGTAAGGTCCACCAAGATTAGTCCTGCCTTGCTGCCCATCTCAAAAGTTTCCTCAATATCCTCGGTCAGCCTTACTGCTTAGTAGTTCAGCGTCCATGCCGAAATCCAGCTTGTTCTTCAGGCAGCTGAGGATCACCAACTGATTAACAGGAGCCGCTTCAGGATCTTATATGGGACGCAGAGTAGTGACTTCGAGCGACAGATCTTGAGATCATCAGTTGGATTGTTTGGTTTAGGTAGTGCAACTGCAGTGGCTTTTGGCCAAATTTTTGGTATAGCTTGTAATAAGGCCAGGCAAGCAATTCAACCCACCATGCCAAACATTTGATTGATTGATTGAAGTTTTATCCTCGGACTGGGAAAGCTTCTTGCAGAGCTTAGTCCTGGCAGATTCGCATACTTGTAAAGGCTTTGAGTCACTGACGCAGGCCCGCGGTCACCGAGATTGGCAAAGTGAAGTTTCCGATTGTTGAAGTCTTGTTGCCGGGGAATTATTCCATCCATTAGATGCCGCTGAATGGAGAGCAGTCCTTAACATGCGTTGCTCAAGCGCACACCCCGAGAGTCGAACCAGCCCCGCTTGATCTTGAAGCTGCTTCGTTCCACAAGTCACGCGCAAAACAACTGAGCTATCGGGGCAGACTTGTTTAAATTTTGTGTCACAGTGCTTAAGAAATTCTGGAGAGATGTTGTTAGGACCTTGTTCTTTCCAGAATTTAACTTGCTTGATGACAAATGCAAGTTCTCTGGTGCTAAAGGGGACTGACAAATGGCCAAATGCGTCTGGGGCGTTCCAGAGTCTGCAGCATCCCTGCTTCACTGCAAGGGCGTGTTTCTTATTTGCCACTTTACATTTGCTATTGGATCGGAGCTGTTGTGCGCTATGCACTTAGTAGCTGGGTGCTCCAAGTTGTTGCATTTGGCTTTGGCAAAGCCTTCCACATTCAACTGCAACGGTGTTACTCAGACCCTTACGACGGTTGGAGCTGCCTGGACTAAAACTGAACTTGCTCATGATCAGGAGAATGAGTTCCTCCCGTTGGACACCGGGCCGAGGGTTTATCCTTTTACCGCCCCGGGTGCCTTGTGAGTTGCGGTCTCTCGTTGTTGCCATTCGCTTCGCAAACGTGAATTACCGGGAAAATATGAACCAATCAGAACATGTTTAATTGGCTACCGTCCGATTGTGACCCTTCCGGCAATCAGCCAGAGAGAGTTGATCAGTGCTTTCAACGTTGCTGGCTAATTGCATGAAAAAAGTAATGGCAGGGGTGAGAATCGAACCCAAGTCATCAAAATGTATTCCCAGCCCTAACCCTCTAGTCCAGGACACGCTGGCTACCTCGGAATGTTCACTTAATTTACGTTGAGTTATTTGCGTTTTTCTCTGTTCTACTTCTAATTTCCATTTACGTAATGACGTTTCAGATTTGACGTCATGTCACAGATTTGATGAAAGAGCTGTTGAAAGTTTATTTCACAATTGATGCACTGTCTGGTGTGCATTTGTCAGAGGTATTTTTTGAGCAATTGTTATGCGTCGACAACCATCCTCACACTCAATACTTCAAGTGATGGCTTCACAAGCATCTACACAATACAACTACACAACTTCACAATAGCCTACAACTTATTATTTCATTGTTTTAAAAAAGAGATCAAAGCGTTAATTTTACAAAGCTACAGTGCATCGTAAATGATATGTTATGGAAATCAACCTGTCAGATTTCATAATATGCAATATAACGTGTGCAGTCGGAAACTTGAGTAATTTCTGCTTGCTTCTTGGAATTTTGTGTTTACGTTATCTTAAATATGCAATTTTGGCGCGTAAGTTGGAGCGCGGGAACGTTTTAACGTTTTATTCTTTTTTCTTCACTTCAACAATCGGAAAACTTCACTCTGCCAATCTCGGTAACCAGCCCTGAGTCAAGAGCCTCTACAAGTATGCCAAACTATCAGGAATAGCCTGTCAAGGCTTCGTCAGTCCGAGGATAATAATTCAAAACCAACCAACTAAGCATTTTTGTCTGCATCTTTTTCGTTATTAGCAATGTTTGGATTGACATTGATTTAATGTCACATATTCCTTGTTGGGTTGATTTTGAAGCTTATCTATACTGTATATTAAATTAGTAGATATTATTAGGCTATGGAAAGATTATTGTTATTGCTGCCATCATCAAACAAAATATCATTATTATTATTAGAACAGTCTTTAACACCGCCTTTTCAGACCATCAAACTTCATAATCAGAATGTTTTTAAAAATAAATATCGTGAAAGCAATTTAGTTTAGAATACTGATACATTCTAGCATTAACGTGGCCCATAACGGATATGGTTATGGGCTTCAAAACCTTCTTTTGAAATGCTCGTCACGCCATGTTGAATAACAAAACATCGGCAAATAAAGCGAAGTTCGCCGAAGGTGAACGGAAATTTTGAAAAATCACGTTAAATTTGGTGCGATCTGAGCATGTTTTTACCCCAAAGTTTGAAAAAAAACATTCAAACTTTGTTGAAAAGTTATTAACACTTTGCTCCTCAAAGGGAGGCCGGATTTGGCCCCCCCCTCATATTTCCTTTAATTATTTGAAGCACAGTAACGCCATGCACTTGGTTTTTCTTGACTTTTCCTAAAATTGCCAGGCGGATCTGATGATATTAAATTTGATGCTAAAAGTTGTGTAGTTTTCTTGTAAATTCAAGATTTTGGTGAATTTTTGCTATTTCTAGCTAACTTCCAGCAAAGCGTGAAATGGATTACATTGCGATGACAAGCCATAAGCTCATAATTGCTTCGTGCATCGATATGCGCGAGCAGAGAGAAGCATTCTCTTGCTTTCTTTTGTTTGGTTTGACCTCAATAATACAAAGCGCGTTATTTCTTATGCTACAAAGAAAAGCCAGTGATCGCAAAGCTGTTAATTAGAAACAATAATAGCAAACGTTTTTTGCGTTATCAGCTCTACAAAGAAGAATAGCAATCCACGATCAAAATAGTAGACTATGGAGGCCACAAACTATTCAAAACAGTTGTTTCAAGCAGATAATATTCATTGACGAATAAAAAACGTTACAATAAGAAATCTTCTCTTGGATAAAGACACGAAAACTTGGTTTCGAAATAAACGTTCTATGGAAATGCTCTCATTGACAAAACTTGCAATTGAGGAAATGTATCACTGCAAATGCTTTTGGGAGAAGCCGGAGAAATAGCGTTTTTGCAAACAGTAATTGTGAGATACTCAAAATTATGAGATAGGCTTCATTTACACGTAGCAGCTAACTCGATGGCGTCCCTTCACTGATTTATGTCGCCTACTTGTTGTTATGTCCTGTATTTTTGTTTCACAGTGCACTGTGTTTTGTTCCAAAGAGCGCAAAATAAAGATGATAATGCTTCATCTACATTACAAAATATTTTGTAATGTAGGCCTACAAACAAAATGTACAATGTACACAATGTACATTACAAAATATTTTGTACTGTAGACGAGGCATAAAGTTAGGCGTCACATAAGACAAACAACAAATCAGCTTTCTTCATCATTGATTCAACATCTGAATACGTTGCGCCAATGTATAAGAGGCCGGCTATTGTGAAGACCCGCCATTTAGGCTATAAACGATCCGATTATACCAAAAGTGGGACAAACTAGTGGATCAAAGAATGAATAAACAATGCTGAGAAAACTAAATCTAAGTGACGAACAATACCGATGTCTTCATTTATCTTGGAAAAATGCTGCCCAAACTTATCAACAAAAAATACCGTAAATAACGGCAAGGATCCCGAAAGCAGAATTTGCTCAACTTTGGCATGAATTTAGTCAGACATCTACAGTAATAATTCCACACATACAATAACGGGCTCTCAACTGCTGTAAGATAACACGATGGTTCTGGTTCTGGGCGATTTGTGTAACAGTTTAGGGGAAGACACTACTTGAAATGATGCACCACACAAAAGATTTTCAATGAAGACTGAGTCTAAAAACCGGTGTGGATTGTGCTGCACAATGACTTCAAGTTCAGGACAGACAAGGCACAAAAATATCACGATAAAAATAAAGACCTTGTGGGAGATTTTCGAGAATCATAACACGATGCAAATACCAAAAACGCATGGTTTGCATGCTGCTCTAAGCTGGCCGGCAACCACAAAGGTAGACAATACAGGCAGTTTATAATTCGATAACAGCGCAATAAACATTATAAATACGTAAACCGACAATTTTCTTTTACAAACGTTTTACGTCTAATAGTAAATTTTCCCTCAACAATTTTTTGTGAAGCACTTGCAAACCACGGTTTTATAAAATAATTCATCATTATTATTTTTTACTTCTCGGATATTGTAAAACGTCATCAGCAAAATCACAAAAAAAATTTCATTACTTCAATGTAGTAGGCCTAAGAATTTCTTATAGAATTGTAGCCACGTTGTTTCAACAAAGAAGCCATTTTTTAGCAATATAGAGTTATAGAAAATAATTTGCAATCATGCAAATGGTTGGAAAGAATCTAGGAAGTCTTCTCACAATCTGGCACAAAATGATTATGTTTATTGTATCTCTGTAAAATGTTTTACGACAAACTTTGAAGCTTCGTTATAATCATTTTTATCTTTGAAGTCAAAAGTTATTTTTTTTTTTTTGGCCAGAAACATAATCACTGCCTTGCTGATGTTGTCGATATTACGCGTATTTTTAGTGCTTCAAACAATAAGGACCCAGTCAGCAATCCAGTCCTTTTACATTGATTCAACATTTGTAAACGTTAAATTTATGTAGATTTGCTGACTGTGGGTTATTTCACATTTCCTTTGTTTACGCACGTTCCTCAATTCGCTGTTGCATTATTTCGACGCTGGCGGCAATTCGCTGTTGCATTATTTCGAATTGATTGACACAATCTTCAATAAAAAGTGAGCTTCGAACTTAGCTTTGTTGATATAAATGCTGTATTTTTTGTGGATGTAATTTATGAGTCATGTTTATAAACACCCGTAAGCGAAATGACTTATGATGTGGCCTGCATGATATTTGTGATGCGACTTGACACAAATCCACAATTTCAAAAGCACCTAATTTGAACTTAGAAATTTCAGATAATTTCAACAACTTGTTCAACTGTCTTCTCTCTACTAAAAATATTCATACTACAAACTCAATTGTAGACCTAAATACACAAACGAAGATGTAAACAGCTATTCAAGCAGGCTAAGGTGTTACTTATGAGAAATTTGGTTCCATAAAACTAGAAGCTAGCCATGAGTTTGGGAATGCATTAGTTTAGGATAAAAATGTAAGACAACAAACGCAGTTTTGTTTTTTTTTCAAATTCGTGTAACAATGTTACTTTGATTGTAACTATTTTAGAATCAGTGAGTAGCTTACAATAAGATTTGCTCGCAAGTCGTAAATTCTAATCAATGCAATGATTCGGCACACCGCACACACACTTCGTGCGTTCGATCGAGCTCTTTGTTATTCAGAAGTTTGCATGAAATCGGATTAGCACGGTAATTAAATAGCGGCAAGTTAAATCAAAATTGTCGTTTTTGGGTACCTTTGCAAAAATTGAAATATCAAGTTTAACATATAAAATTTTAAAATAATGACTTTTCAAACTTATATACAAATGATTTGCTTTCACACCAGTGCAACTTCTGTTCAAATAGCATCAGCGGATAACACGTAACAGCTGATTGAATTTGATCCAAAAACGGCCCCCCCTTGAGCAGTTAACTTCCAAAAAAACGTTGAAAAGCAAAGGGTTAAGCTGTAATTATAAAAACACTAACAGTATTGCTTTGGAGACAAACTTTTTTTTCATTTCATTGTATTTTTCGTCATTAACGCGTCCGGGACGAAAAAGATACTAACTACAAAAATCGATATAGACCTACCAGCACGTTAATGAACAGGAAAAGATGGCAAAACCTTGAAAGGTTTAAAACGTGCCTGAATGGAAAATCATGTAGTAGGTATTAGTTAGCACGGCCACAAAACCCAAAAAACAAATAGCAAAAAATAAAACAAAAAACAGAGAGAAACACACATGTAGTAATGAATGACAGCCTAATGAATTGAGCTTAGTCTTGACTAGCCCAGCCGTTGCATACAAGGCTCAAGTGATTTTGAGATACCCTGGACTGGACTAGCACTTCCTATAACCACTTAATATCGTTGCTGCAAACACTTTATTTCTGTTTAAAATCTGTAAATAGTCCTTGTTTTGATAGTCCGTTACGTAATTACAATATGTGTGTGTGTATTAGTTTGTGTTTGTGATATTGTTGGGTTCAGTCGTGTTCTCATTGCTGTAAGAATTGGCGCTCCAGTTGTTTCAGGAACGAGGAGGCGACTATAATTCATCTACTTGTTTTAAAGTATCAGGTTTGGTGGCCCTGCTTAACTATATTTATCGATGCATATACCGCAATATTAGATCCTTTCATGCACGTCTTAAAACCATATGATTATGGTTTTGCCACCTTTTCCTTTTGATGGTTTTGTTACTGTATTTCTTTTCCACAATATCATTTCTTTTGCATTCTGACAAAGAAAAATAAATTAAATTGAATTGTTGTCAGGACATTTTGCATTCCCGCTTTTAACTTGCTTGATGACAAATGCAAGTTCTCTGGTGCTAAAGGGGACTGACAGATGGCCAATGGCCATATGCATCTGGAGCGTTCCATAGTTTGTATAGCATCCCTGCTTCGCTGCAAGGTCATTGTTGTGTATCGCTACGAGTCATTGCTTTAAGATTCGACATGGTCTGCGGCGGAAAGTTGCATGGAAGCTTAAGAATTTAGTGAGGCGAAAACTCTCGTTCTAAGACGTGGTTGTATCTTTATGCAGTGATAGTCTGATAGAGATACAGTAGTTTGTTAAGTAGGCCTACACTGCGTTATGATCATAGCATCTTTTCACAAATTGGGACTAGGGGGAAAATTTTTAAATAAAGGGCACTTTTAGCGCGCGAGTTATGTTAAAAAGGGCACTTTTCTCATGTAAATGATGGAAAAGGGTATTTTTTCCTGAGCGTAAAACATGCAAGCTTAAAAATGTAGATTTCTCAGGCAAATTGTGGGAAAAAGACATATTATACTTAGACTAAACTTTTGAGACCGATAATTGATTCCTATATTCATCCCCGCCCACAATATTTTATACTGTAAATAATAATGTAATAAAATTTAATCTAGCAACATTTAGTTGCAGAGGTCTCTTGTAATAAAGTAAAAAGAAACAATGATAATATGTGAAATACAACTGCTAAGATATTATCAGAGATATTATAATGAGTTGAATCTTTGCAAAATTAGATGATTCTAAAGAGCTGGTATTTTATTTTGATGAAAATTAGGAAACAAACTTCGGTAATTCAGACATTTACAATTTCACACAAAATTTGAGGTAGGCTACTCACAAGTCATAACACAAATTGATAATTAATCTGCTTGAATGGAACATTAAGGATATTATAAGTAAGGTCAAAGGTAGGCTCATAAGTTCTAAATGTATGCCGAAGCTTTCCATTTAGCTGCTCATTCTTTAACTTGGATAAAACTTGGATCTAACACAAAATTAAGTGTTAAAAATTGCCCACCTAGTTTCAAACTAGGGGGGCAAAGAAACGGATAGGGGGGCAAGCAAAGGGACTAGGTGGGCAATTGCCCACCTACTTTATATGTGAAAAGATGCTATGGTTGTGATTGTGTTGTCTGACTTATAAGCGTTTCGTTCAAACCTATATCTTACCTAAGTATCTCCTGACTTAATAACGAGGCATAAGTAAGAACGCAACCGAAGTTTTGGCGACGAGGATGGGATATTCGTTTTATTAAGCAGTGAGTTGGTAAAAAGTTAACGCAAGTTGAAATCGATAACTTTTAAAGTGAATAAAAATGTCGAACAAAGAGCTCATTCAACTGATGAAAGAACAGCTACAGCAGCAACAACTGCAAATTGATCGACAAAACGAAGCTCAACAACATGCACTACAGCGGCAGCAGGAACAACAGCAGCAGCAGATGCAACAAATGCAAATGCTTATGGAAGCCTTAGGGTCGAATGCAGAAAGGTAGCTCAAAATAAGCCTAGCTTAACGCCAAGCTCTTCTCAGTTAACAAAGCATGTTGACAGCAACTAGCAAGCATGTAGTGGTAGACAACAATTTGTAGGCTACAAGTAGCAGTTGTTTTTTAACAACATTGTAACTGAAAAATAGCAGTGAACCAAAACTATCTGGAGGTTTGTCAAGGGGCTAAATAGGGAGGGGTAGGCTATTAATAAAAATTAAAAGTATTATTGAAGTCTACAAAATGGCGAGAGAGAGAGATGATTCTTTATGAGAGCCAAAAAATCAACTAGCAAGTATGAACAAACAGCAACTTGTACAAGTACTGTAGAGTTTTTTCTTTTATATCTACAGAACTTCGTTGATAAAAAATGGTTGTAGAAAGGCAGAGCCTCATCTTACTGAATGTATAGCCATAAAATAGCTTACCTGTATGCTGTACTACAGCCTCTGCAGGTATACTTCGGAAATAGTTTTTACAACAAAAACATAAAATTGCCGAAGTGATAAGCATTGGTTAATCATGCATCCAATATTTTGTTTGCTAGCAAGAGGAGGATAACAAACGTTTGTTTATTTTTTACCAGAAAACGGTTTACTTTTTAGCAATAACATACGGTACTTTATGGATACATTAGACTTGCTTGAAAGATTCATTGAAGATGAAGAATCAACGGTTAACTTATCACGCAGGATGATTAGGAATGCACAAAATCCATTTGACTATTATGATGATGACCAGTTTCATGCACGCTACAGATTTAGCAAAGCTGTTGTAGTAGAACTGTGCCAGCAACTATCCGATAGTTTCACAGAGCGAAGTCAATCCCTCTCACCAATGCTACAGTTGCTTGTTACCTTGAGATTCTATGCAACTGGACATTTTCAACGGAGTGATGGTGACTTGATTCAATGTCACCAAACGACTGTATGCCGTACGGTAAAAAAAGTTTCATCATATATAGCTGCAAGGAAAAGCACATTCATAAAGTTTCCATCATCGCCAGCAGAAATTCTGCATACCAAACAAAAGTTTTATGCTATTGCCAATTTTCCTCGTGTAATAGGTGCAGTTGATAGCACACATATACCTATAGTTTCACCTGGTGGTGAAAACGCTGAAATTTTCCGGAACAGAAAAGGCTATTTCTCAATAAACACCCAGTGCATTGTTGATGCAGAATTGCGCATTACAAATATTGTCGCATCATGGCCAGGAACAACCCATGATTCACGGATCTTTGATAATAGCCGGATTTGTTCCCAATTTCAACAAGGCAATGTTAATGGAATACTGCTAGGAGATGGTGGTTACGCTTGCCGAAGTTATTTATTGACTCCGCTGCAAAACCCATTAGGTGCAGCACAAGTGCGCTATAATAGAAGCCACATGAAGACACGAGGAGTTGTGGAAAGAGCTTTCGGTGTTCTTAAACAAAGATTCCGCTGCATGAGAACGCCGCTGCGGACCAAATTAGAAAATACATTGGTTATCATTGTTGCAGTGGCCTGTCTGCACAATGTTGCTATCTCTCACAATGATATGATTACGGGAACGGACTTCCATGAAGACGTTTCAAGATATTCACATCAAAATGACAACAATCAACAAGGCAACTTGTTTCGAAGCCAGTTGATCAATGAACACTTTTCTTAAAGGGCTTCTGTTGCTCTGCTGCATTATCATCATTTCTGTTAACTCGACCATTAGCACTCTTGATAACGCACCATGGCCGATCTTCATAGCAACTGTCCATACAAATCTTAAATATATCAGCTAAACCTATGTGGGCTAATAAAGCTATAGCCTAAATATATGTTGTTTTTGTTTTGTAACATTTTATTTTTTTTTATTTTTCCTTTATATCTTAAATTTTTCTGAAGGCGTTGCGACCGTGCCAAATTTTTTTTTCAACTCAATAACTTACTTCGGTCCACAAGCACATTTTAACGTTCGCGTTTTGTCGCTTCTACCTTTTTCTCGACCTTTGCTATGTTGACGTGTATTGTTTGATATGATGGTCAGAAATAAAAACAACTGAACTCTGTACATTTTATTGTCGAATTTTCAAACAAACAAAACCAATGCAATGAATGGTTATACGTAAATTGTTCGTAAAACAATTGTTCATAAAATGGTAAAAATTCAAAAAGTGCCCTGCACGATGGACTGATTACACAACTTCATCGCAATCCCTTGAAATCTAGTTTGCAAAAATGCTTAAGTCAAGATCCGCCGCTGTTAAGTCGCCTTTTTTGGCGACTTAAATTGGTGGCTCAAAACCTGGAATGAAACGAGTTTTAAGCTAGGCTTAAAGTAAGAATAGTTTCTGCAGCGCAAAACTCGGCTCAAACCACTATTTAAGCTCGGCTTGCTTAAAACTAGTTTTGAGCTACCTTTCTGCATTTGACCCTTAGAAAAGCTTGGAGACCAAGAGACAACAACTACTAAAACGGAGAGTAGTTCTGTTTTTCCTAAATTCATCGAATTCGATCCGTCGAGTGAGTTATGGTCTGACTATCACGCCAGATTCAAAACATTTTTGGGAGCACACTCTGTCCCCGAAGGAAATACTGCGCAAGTTTTCTTGACAAATCAAAGTGCAGTCACATACAAGATGTTGCATAATCTTGCAGCACAACAGAGCCCTCATGTAGAGAAAAACAAACTTGTTTTAGAACAAATAACAAAGTTCATGAACGACCAATACGACCCGAAACGTTTTACGATACGTGAAATGTTTAAGTTCTGGAGCGACATGCACCGCAAGCCAGGCGAGTCTATTAACACGCTGGCAGCTCGAATCAACAGGACGCTTCAACATCAGTGGCGTATATTCAGGGTGTTCAAGGTGTGCACTGAACACCCCAAGGAATCCAGAAAAAAAAGAAAATTTCCATCGGTTGTCGATGTTCTTTACTTTCATGATATTCTAACATCTTGCTGCATGCTGATTGCTTTCTTTTCAATTGCAAAACTTGTCCCCTTCTAATTTTAATACTCCAACGTTTGAGGTCATTGCCTTTAATTTTTTTCGGTCATTACCTTTAAGCTGGGTGTGCACTGACAGCTTGGCGAGTGCTATTTAAAATAAACAATTAAGAAAAATGACGTCACAAGGCAGCGAAAACAGCAATGGTGTTAGGTCAGCCAGGCTGTGCAGTGTGCACTCGCTGATCTGCACACCTTGGCGCGTCATTGGGGGAATCCCAGGCAATAGCAAGTTTTAGCTTGTTAGATTAGAGTTTGAGGTGATCAGAGTTGGAAACAAGATAAGATAAAATGTTTTTTATGCACCAAGTGCGAGTAAATTGTGTATTCGCTGCCAGAATTTTCGCAACAAACTGTTCAAAACATGTAGGCCTATGAGTATGTTCATCAAAACTCTTTAAGTTCTGGCTTCAACGAATTGTTTAACTTAACGCAGCTCGTACTTAGTATTCCCAGCACTACAGCATCGGCAGAACAAAGCTTCTCAGCACTAAAGAGAATACATACCTGCTTGCGTTCCACACAAGGGCAAGACTGAGCTCGCTCAGCTTGCTTTCAATAGAGAAGGAACTTTTGCCAGAACTGAAGCATAAGCAAGCTTTCTACGACGGTGTAATTCAAACATTTATTGCACAAACAAGAAGAATCGATTATGCAATAGATGAATTTTCCTTCTGTAGTCGAGGTGTTAAACATTTTCGTTTTTACTAAGTAGTACGGCGGATAAAAGTACAGACGACCAACATAGCAATCGACTTTTCTTGTTTATTATCGAGTTGCTTTGCTATTGTTTTTTGTTTTAACTTTCACCTGTTTGCTTTTAATTCGCTTGTACATTTCTCAAGGTGTTGCTACCGTGCCTAATCCTTGCATGAAGTAAATCATTTCCATCTCGAGCACGCTTTAACTTTCGCGTTTCTTCAGACTCCTGCTGTGTTATGGCAAGTAATATTGTTCGTTTTGATGGTCGAAAATAAAAACTGAACTGAAGTATGTGACTTTAGAAATGCAACTTAATGTTTGATATTGTTAAGTCTTTCATTCAATAGGCGCTGTCAAATAAATATCTATTTTGTATTCTTCTCCATTCCGACAACATTATTTTTGTCAGTTCTGTTCATGTTCAGAATTTGTGCTGAAAATGCTCTCAGAACGCACCAAATTCAATGTTAATTTTAAAAAATTTCTGGGAGATGCCCCCCGGACCCCCCGCCGTTGCTTTGCCGTCCCTGAACACCCTGTCAAAGTGGTAACGGTACGCCACTGTTCAACATGCGATTTTTCTTCCATAAAGGATGCTCAAGATGAGGCCATGTGCACACGCTTTATTTGCTCCGTCAGCAATGAAGCGCTGTTAAAGCCTTGTTCAAAGTAGACGCTGAAGATTTAAGCTTTGCCAAGGCCATCCTAATTGCCTTGGAGACAGAAGATGCTGCTAAGGTAGCAAAAGAGACAGTTTACGGTTCAAAGACGTTTATACCTGGCCAAGTTAACGTGGTCGAGGAAAAGAGACAAACGCACAATGGCACAGAGGACAAACTAATTCCTTTGACCATAGAGAGCGAGCAGATCCGAAAAGAAACTTACAGTGTGGACGCTGCGGGAAGAAGGGCGACACTGGAAAAGATTGCCGCTTCAAAGATTCCATTTGCAACTACTGCAACAAGAAGGGACATATCAAACCGGCATGTTTCAAGAAGAAGCGAACTGCGCATGTCAAGGTGATTTGCATAACTAAATTGTAATGTGTGCCCTAGCTCCAACAATCTGTTTCTATTGATAACGTGATGTTTAGTTTTGAAGTTGGTACTGGAGCTGGAAAGAATTTCATGTGTAAACATGGTTGGCTGCAGCTAGGCAAGCCACCATTGCAACATTGTAGTTCGAAATTCGAGTCCGTTCCGGACACAAATTGCCAATTATGGGCATTTTTCGCCCGAATTCTGTTACGACAAAAGGCTCTAACACGAACTGCAATAACTTATCGTTTATTGTGACAAATGTCAATGATTTGAATTTACTTGGTAGAGATGCAATTTTTAAATTAAAAATTTCTGTAGATGCTTTGAATTTGATATCTCCTGCTGATACTAAAGTGTGTAATTTGAATGGTGTAAATCATGTTTTTGATAACCTTTCCGCAGACACATCTCTCCAAAATGCTGGTAAGCAATTTTGTAATGAGTTCCCTGATCTTTTTAAACCAGAAGTGGGAGTTTGAAAGATTTTGAGCTTGATGTCAAATTTAAACCTAATGTCAAGCCCGTGTTTTGCAAGCCCAGACCGGTACCATT
The DNA here is from genome assembly GCF_918807975.1 of Aplidium turbinatum. Taxonomy (NCBI): domain Eukaryota; kingdom Metazoa; phylum Chordata; class Ascidiacea; order Aplousobranchia; family Polyclinidae; genus Aplidium; species Aplidium turbinatum. Next base: position 25,475,710 of record NC_137478.1, read on the forward strand.
TGCCATACAGTCTGATTTAGCCCAAGCGCATGACGCTGGCATTGCCAAAGGGGTATTGAAACCAACCCAGTTTAATGATTACGGTAGGCTACTCCTGTGGACCCTGTACGCAGTGGCGGTTGGTGAGTTCTAGAAATAGGGGTGCTGCGTGTTCGCCGAAGGCGAATTAAACAGACGGGGGTTGGGGGCTTCCCTTAAAAAATTTTGAAAAATCACTTTTAATTAGGTACATTCTGAGCGTATTTTCAGCTCTAAATTGTGATAAAAGTTTAAGATAAAACTGGCTTAAGCTATTTAAGAGAATCGCAAATGTGTATGCTAATATTTGAAGGGACGATCAACAAACAAATGTGAATAACACGTTCTAGCTATTGCGCTGTCACAGCATCTGAACACGACAGGGTAATGTAACTCACTTGGTAAAACAATGTTAGTATTAGTAAAATAGTAATATTCATTACAGTAACCTAACAGGCGGCAGGCCTGACTGGTCAGTCATAAACAACAGCTGCAAAGCTTAAAACCAAACAAGTGGTTAGTCATGTGAACAACGTTTAAAGGGCCAAAATTAAAAAATGCCAAACAAAATTTTTTGGGCAAAAAAACAACAAAAAAGGCCAAAAAACTGCCAAATTTTGAAAAAAAGCCAAACAGGATTTTTTCATTCCAAACAACATAAAAAATGCTAACCTGGCAGCCCTGAATGTGCTGTTTGTGACACAGCACAAGCGTTTGCTATTCGTTTGTATAAGCAACTCAAGAAAACACGCGGCTCGTTGACGTCACGATCGAGTGTTTGTTTTATTGTAACCTTGATCAAAATATTTCACAGCACGCAGAGTTGCCAAATATAATTTACACAGTCAGCAATTCTGTGAACAGAAAACATAAACTACATTTTGGGCAGAAGAAACGCTAAGATATTTGAGAAACTTTTTGTGAAAACTCTTGTGGGAGTGCTGCAGCACCGCAGCACACACTAGCAAGCCGCCCCTGCCTGTACGCAAGACAAAACTTCCAGCGCAAAGCACAACATCCCTCCGAGTTTGTGGAGATTATTCCGTTACCGCCAAATCTTAGCTGGAAACACATAGACAACCTCTTCCTCTGCCGGAAGAGCTCATGCACAAGCTGGGAGGTGGTTATGGATTCACAAAGATCGACTTGACTGATGCCTATAATTAAATACCGCTGAGTTTAGAAAGCCAAAAGAAGCTTGCTCTGATCACCCATCAAGGAGTCTTACTACAGATGAGATTACCTTTTGGCATCAGCTCAGCTCCTGGCTATTTTCAAGAAATTATGGGTCAACTCACCTCTGATTTGAAAGGAGTAGCCGTTTACCTAAACGACATTTTGATGAGTGGACACCACGCCGAGGAGCATCTGCAAAACTTGAGAGCTTTTATGCATTGCTTGCAAGAAAAAGGTTTAAGATGTCGTCTGGAAAAAATGCGCCTTTGCTCAACCAAGCGTTGAGTACCTGGGTCACCGTCTATCCAAGACAGGCATTGCAAAAGAACATGAAGTGGATGCAGTTTTACAGATGCCACCACCAAACGACGTGTCCAGCCTGAGGTCTTTTCCAGCGCCGGATTAACTATAGTAGCAGATGTAGCAGCTGCTACGGGCCCCGCGCTTCACAAAGCCCCGCGCTTGGTGAGCAAAACATAGTTGGTACGGTAAGTAATTTTTCGCTTGCAAACTGGAATGACATAAGGGAATATTAATTATAGTTGTATGATAAAATTATGAGTCCCAACGTCTTGCTCGAAACTGGAATCTCAGTGGTTTTCTGAAATACTGTAGCTTACTCGATCGCTTCCAGGCAACTCAAGCCTCTCTTCAAGCTTCCACATTGTTTCAGCGTTGTGTGCGCTTTTTTGGAAGAATCCCTACAGACTTTCAGAGAACAATTCGCTGAGTTTGAGTGAGAGGCGCAGAAACTGACTCAAGTGCTAGATTACCGACCAACAAGCACAAAAAGAATTGTCTGAAATCGAAGGGGCGATGAGGATGTAGGCAGTGGCCGTTCAGTTCCAGATGCAATGGATAATTATCAACTACTTATAAAGACAGACTCCGGGTGGATGTTTTCCTTGTAATATTGTACAGCCTACAATCTGCGATGGAGCAATGTCGCAAGGCATACACCCAATTGAACACACGGTTTATTCTGCATGACCTTACACCTGCGCAGATCCAAGAAAATGCTGACAAACTATTAGAAGCATATTCCCAGGATTTGTAAAATGGATTGAAAAATGAACTACCCCAGTTTTCAGAATTTGTAAAGCACATTGCTATTGATTGCTCCTCTCCAGAACTCAACTATTTTACTTTGAAGAAAACAATATTGACATCACGTTTCCTAACATTGACAATTTGTTGCGCATTTATCCATGTATGATGGTAACTAATTGTACTGGAGTGAGAGCATTTTCAAAATTGAAGTTGATTAAAAACTATCTGCAGAACACGATGGGGCTAGAGCAGCTACACTATGTAACTCTTTTGACTATTGAAATTGACCTTCTGAAGTCACTAAACTCATCTGAAATAATTGCCAAATTTGCAGAGATCATAATGCGTCGAAAAGACTTTTGAATATATGATATTGTTGAAGATTTATATTTCTCTTGCAAATAACACATTATACTTTTGTTGTTTAGAATATAGATCAAATCTATAAAATATTCAATTACTTCCCGGTCATTATCTGTACATTAAAACAATCTGCTACAGGCCTCGCACTTGGTTAATCCGCACTGGTCTTTTCTTGGTTCCGTGCAATTTTACATCAAGTTTTTTCCAAACCTATCTTCCACGACAGAACCACTTCATAAGCTCACACGAAAAGGATTAGTGGCAATGGGAAGCAGATCAGGAAGAAGCTTTTCAACTCTAAAGAAGGTGCTCTGCGCAGATTCTGTATTGGCTCATTTCGATCGTTCTCTGCCTGTCAGCATATCATGCGATGCGTCAAGAGTCGGAATTGGAGCTGTACTCTTCCATCCTTTCCAAGATGGCCAAGAACGACCAATCGCCATTGTGTCAAAGACATTACCAGATACGCAAAGGTGTTATAGCCAGATACAGAAAGAAGCGCTAGCAATAATTTTTGGATTACAAAAGTTCCACCAATACCTTTACTGAAGAAAGTTCATTCTAGTCACAAACGACAAACCACTACTGGCACTATTCGGGCCAAACAAAGCCACACCAGCTTTAGCAGCCAACCGTTTGGCAAAATGGTCACTCATGTTGAGCCAATACGACTACTTAATTGAGTTTAGGAAAATGCAAGAGCACGACAACGCTGACGCACTCAGCAGGTTGCCTGCGGGAGAAGACGCCATCTTCGACGGAAAGGAAGAGGAAGAGAACACTCTTGTAGTGAGTACCATCAAAATGATCAACGTTCATCTGAATCCAACAGAGCCTGGAATGATCCCAAAAGAGTCTTTCAAGGATCCAGTCATCTCAACGATAATGAGATACACCAGGGAAGGATGGCCTGAATCAAAGACAGACTGAAGCACCAAATTGTGACGCATACTCGACAGAAGATTTCAGAAGAATCGCTCCATCATTGTCTGTAGAGAATGATTGCCTACTATATGGAGCCGACTAGTCATTCCACGAAATATTCACAAACAAGTCCTAGAACTTCTTCATCTCGGGCACTTCGGGATGCAAAGAATGAAACAGCCGGCACGGTCAGCAATTTATTGGCCCAGAATCGACCAAGACATTGGAAAAAACTGTCGTCAGTGCACTGCAGCATGCTCCGAACATCAAAACAAACCGGCAAAGCTATCAACCACCCGTGGATGTTACTAGAGAAGCCGTGGAGTAGAATTCATATTGACCATGCAATTAATTTTATGGGACGCAATTGGCTAGTCACTGTAGATGCATACCATACTCTAAGTACCCTTGCATTTACCCAACTACATCAATGGAAACGCAAGCTACAACTGAGCTGCTGGAAGAAAATTTCTCACATTTTGGCTATCCACATACAATTGTATCAGACAACGCCACAAGTTTTAACTCTGAGGAATTCCAGCAGTGGTGCAAAGAAAGGGGTATAGTGCACTTGATAAGGGCACCTTATCACCCAGCAACGAACGGGGCTGCAAAACAGCTTGTCCAGTCGTTCAAGCAAGCACTGAAGAAGTCGTGCTTGCCACCCAAGCAAGCACTTCTAGAGTTTATCATGCTATACCGAAGAATACTGCTATCAAGTGGCTTATCACGAGGTGAACTGTTATCGGGCCGACCGCATTCGCGCCAAGATCTACGTCATGCTACCGTCACCAACCACTTCGCACAAAATAAGCAAATGAACAGGCATGGAAATGCGGAAGCGCTGAAGGTCGTGGAAGGACCTAAGTTCGAAGTGGGAACCCCCTGTTATGCGCTATATTGCAGACTCCGACAGTCACAAGACCCTAAGTGGGTCCCAGTTGTGGTAACGAAATTTTTCGGCAGCCGCTGTGTAAATGTGCGGGTATTACCCCACGGCCCAATGTGGAAAAGGCACATCGAACAGCTACAACGGCGTTTTGACCATCCAGTAGATGAAGCAGATGTGGAAACATCCAATCCGGTACAACAACCACCAAGAAAATCTTCACGAAGACTTAAGCCAAAAAGAATGTTTGAATGTTAACTCTTTCACGGATTTTCAGAATAGAAGGGAGGTGTTGTGTATCGCTACGGGTCATTGCTTTTAAATTTGACATAGGCTATGGTCTGCGGAAAGTCGCATGGAAGCTTAAGTATTTAGTGAGGCGTAAACTCTCGTTCTAAAACGTGGTTGTATCTTTATGCAGTGATGAAGACAGTTTGTTAAGTACAGTGCGTTGTGATTGTGTTGTCTGACTTATAAGCGTTTCGTTCAATGTACAAAACACCTATATCTTACCGAAGTATCTTCTGACTTAATAACGAGGCATAAGTAAGATTACAGCAGGCATGTTTCTTATTTGCCACTTTAAATTTGTTGTTGGATAGAAGCTGTTTTGCGCTATACACTTAGCAGCTGGGTGTTCCAAGATGTTGCATGTGGCTTTGGTAAAGCCTTCCACGTTCAACTAACTTACAACAGTGTTACTCCGACCCTTACGACAGGTGGAGCTGCCTGCAATGAAACTGCACTTTCTCAGAATTAGGAGGATGAGTTCCTCCAGTTGGACAACGGGGCCGAGGTTTTATCCATTTACTGCCCCAGGTGCCCTGTGAGTTGAGGTCTCTCGTTGTTGCCATTCGGAAAGCATGAACCAATCAGAACATGTTTAATTGGCTACCGTCCAATTGTGACCCTTCCGGCACTCAGCCAGAGAGAGTTGATCAGTGCTTTCAACGTTGCTGGCTACTTGCATAACAAAGTAATGGCAGGGATGGGAATCGAACCAAGTCATCAAAATGTATTCCCAGCCCTAACCCTCTAGGACACGCTGACTACCTCGGAATGTTCACTAAATTTACGTTGAGTTATTTGCGTTTTTTGTCTGTTCTACCTCTAATTTCCATTTTCGTAATAACGTCACAAATTTGACGTCATGTCACAAGATTTGACGAAAGAGCTGTTGAAAGTTTATTTCACAATTGGTGCATTGTCTGGTGTCCATTTGTTAGAGGTATTTTTTAAGCATCTACGTTTGATAAGTTCAATCAATGATCTTTCCAAAACAAACTAAAGGCAACTTTATTTTTTGAAGTGTATTGTTTGAGATACGCTTTTTGTTTGGCAACTTTTCCCAAATGTATATATAGTGTTTTTCCCAAATTGAAAACATTTTTGTTAGCAGAGAGGACAAATGGCTCCTGCTCTCCTGGCTCGTTCTCCTAGAATTAGATTAATAAGCACCTACCGCGCTACTGGTAGGCTACTCCTATGCAAAGAACTATGCAGGTTAAACTGTTGACTAATGGTTGACTTCCTAACCAGGTGAGATTAGGATACAATTCGATGGCAGTTGAGTATACTAAAACAAAATGTTCAGATAACGTTATGATATACTGAAGAAAGTATGAATGGTGGTTTGAGAGTGCTAATAGCCCACTGACGCAGTGATCAGTTCAGTTCAGTTTATTTTGTTTCTGACGATCACAACGAAAAAACAATATATGACAGACGGAGCAGAGGTCTAGACAAAGGTAGAAGCGACAAAAAACGGACGTTATAAAGTGCATGATACCAAAGCAGGACAATCAGTTTAAAATATGCCATGGTCGCAACACCTCAATAAGTGATAAAACCTATAAGCTTGTAACATGTAGCCTTTGATCAAAAATGGCACGTAACTGGAGACCATGTCACATCCTTAGTTGCACTGCAATTCTAGTAAACCGAGTAGAAACCTTACAATAACTAAACAATCTAAAAGCCTCTTGAAACTTACACAACAATATATTGTGTAAAAAAGAGCGTTCTTTTTAACAGTCAGCACAAGGCTGAGTAGCGATCCAAGTAAGCTATTAAGACTTGACAATTAACTATATGTTTCAGAGCAACCGATTGTAGCAAAAATTAACAGCGATGGATACGTGTTTCACCAATTGGCAGGGCTCATGAGTATCGCACCACTAATTCATGCTACGTTTACATTTTTATATTTATTACAAATCAAATTTCAGTTTTCAAATCATCATTAAATAGAAATATCGAGCAAGCACAGCGAACAATTCTTCCTGATGCTACCCATAGCCAGCTGCGGGTAAATAGTGGCAGAATACGGTGCGATACTGATGAGCCCAGCCATGGGCGAAACACGTGTCTATCGCTGTCAATTCTTGCTACAAATCGGCTGCCGAGAAACATATCGTTGATTGGAAAGTCTGAAGGGCTTGCGTGGAAGCTACACCGTTATGGTTAGCGAATCGCAGCTGCTCGCTGTACTAGCGAGTGCTCAGCCTTGTGCTGATAGCCGGGAAGAACGCCCCTCTCTTCACATGTCCTCTGCCCTGGCGCCTGCTGGTTTTGTTGGCTCTTTCTTTGTTTCCACAAAGATAAGAGTTAAACTGACTGGTAAAGCGGTGGTCGAATAAATTTGTGGCAGAATACGGTGCGATACTGATGAGCCCAGCCATGGGCGAAACACGTGTCTATCGCTGTCAATTCTTGCTACAAATCGGCTGCCGAGAAACATATCGTTGATTGGAAAGTCTGAAGGGCTTGCGTGGAAGCTACACCGTTATGGTTAGCGAATCGCAGCTGCTCGCTGTACTAGCGAGTGCTCAGCCTTGTGCTGATAGCCGGGAAGAACGCCCCTCTCTTCACATGTCCTCTGCCCTGGCGCCTGCTGGTTTTGTTGGCTCTTTCTTTGTTTCCACAAAGATAAGAGTTAAACTGACTGGTAAAGCGGTGGTCGAATAAATTTGTGGCAGAATACGGTGCGATACTGATGAGCCCAGCCATGGGCGAAACACGTGTCTATCGCTGTCAATTCTTGCTACAAATCGGCTGCCGAGAAACATATCGTTGATTGGAAAGTCTGAAGGGCTTGCGTGGAAGCTACACCGTTATGGTTAGCGAATCGCAGCTGCTCGCTGTACTAGCGAGTGCTCAGCCTTGTGCTGATAGCCGGGAAGAACGCCCCTCTCTTCACATGTCCTCTGCCCTGGCGCCTGCTCCACAAAGATAAGAGTTAAACTGACTGGTAAAGCGGTGGTCGAATAAATTTGTGGCAGAATACGGTGCGATACTGATGAGCCCAGCCATGGGCGAAACACGTGTCTATCGCTGTCAATTCTTGCTACAAATCGGCTGCCGAGAAACATATCGTTGATTGGAAAGTCTGAAGGGCTTGCGTGGAAGCTACACCGTTATGGTTAGCGAATCGCAGCTGCTCGCTGTACTAGCGAGTGCTCAGCCTTGTGCTGATAGCCGGGAAGAACGCCCCTCTCTTCACATGTCCTCTGCCCTGGCGCCTGCTGGTTTTGTTGGCTCTTTCTTTGTTTCCACAAAGATAAGAGTTAAACTGACTGGTAAAGCGGTGGTCGAATAAATTTGTGGCAGAATACGGTGCGATACTGATGAGCCCAGCCATGGGCGAAACACGTGTTTATCGCTGTCAATTCTTGCTACAAATCGGCTGCCGAGAAACATATCGTTGATTGGAAAGTCTGAAGGGCTTGCGTGGAAGCTACACCGTTATGGTTAGCGAATCGCAGCTGCTCGCTGTACTAGCGAGTGCTCAGCCTTGTGCTGATAGCCGGGAAGAACGCCCCTCTCTTCACATGTCCTCTGCCCTGGCGCCTGCTGGTTTTGTTGGCTCTTTCTTTGTTTCCACAAAGATAAGAGTTAAACTGACTGCTAAAGCGGTGGTCGAATAAATTTGTGGCAGAATACGGTGCGATACTGATGAGCCCAGCCATGGGCGAAACACGTGTCTATCGCTGTCAATTCTTGCTACAAATCGGCTGCCGAGAAACATATCGTTGATTGGAAAGTCTGAAGGGCTTGCGTGGAAGCTACACCGTTATGGTTAGCGAATCGCAGCTGCTCGCTGTACTAGCGAGTGCTCAGCCTTGTGCTGATAGCCGGGAAGAACGCCCCTCTCTTCACATGTCCTCTGCCCTGGCGCCTGCTGGTTTTGTTGGCTCTTTCTTTGTTTCCACAAAGATAAGAGTTAAACTGACTGGTAAAGCGGTGGTCGAATAAATTTGTGGCAGAATACGGTGCGATACTGATGAGCCCAGCCATGGGCGAAACACGTGTCTATCGCTGTCAATTCTTGCTACAAATCGGCTGCCGAGAAACATATCGTTGATTGGAAAGTCTGAAGGGCTTGCGTGGAAGCTACACCGTTATGGTTAGCGAATCGCAGCTGCTCGCTGTACTAGCGAGTGCTCAGCCTTGTGCTGATAGCCGGGAAGAACGCCCCTCTCTTCACATGTCCTCTGCCCTGGCGCCTGCTGGTTTTGTTGGCTCTTTCTTTGTTTCCACAAAGATAAGAGTTAAACTGACTGGTAAAGCGGTGGTCGAATAAATTTGTGGCAGAATACGGTGCGATACTGATGAGCCCAGCCATGGGCGAAACACGTGTCTATCGCTGTCAATTCTTGCTACAAATCGGCTGCCGAGAAACATATCGTTGATTGGAAAGTCTGAAGGGCTTGCGTGGAAGCTACACCGTTATGGTTAGCGAATCGCAGCTGCTCGCTGTACTAGCGAGTGCTCAGCCTTGTGCTGATAGCCGGGAAGAACGCCCCTCTCTTCACATGTCCTCTGCCCTGGCGCCTGCTGGTTTTGTTGGCTCTTTCTTTGTTTCCACAAAGATAAGAGTTAAACTGACTGGTAAAGCGGTGGTCGAATAAATTTGTGGCAGAATACGGTGCGATACTGATGAGCCCAGCCATGGGCGAAACACGTGTCTATCGCTGTCAATTCTTGCTACAAATCGGCTGCCGAGAAACATATCGTTGATTGGAAAGTCTGAAGGGCTTGCGTGGAAGCTACACCGTTATGGTTAGCGAATCGCAGCTGCTCGCTGTACTAGCGAGTGCTCAGCCTTGTGCTGATAGCCGGGAAGAACGCCCCTCTCTTCACATGTCCTCTGCCCTGGCGCCTGCTGGTTTTGTTGGCTCTTTCTTTGTTTCCACAAAGATAAGAGTTAAACTGACTGGTAAAGCGGTGGTCGAATAAATTTGTGGCAGAATACGGTGCGATACTGATGAGCCCAGCCATGGGCGAAACACGTGTCTATCGCTGTCAATTCTTGCTACAAATCGGCTGCCGAGAAACATATCGTTGATTGGAAAGTCTGAAGGGCTTGCGTGGAAGCTACACCGTTATGGTTAGCGAATCGCAGCTGCTCGCTGTACTAGCGAGTGCTCAGCCTTGTGCTGATAGCCGGGAAGAACGCCCCTCTCTTCACATGTCCTCTGCCCTGGCGCCTGCTGGTTTTGTTGGCTCTTTCTTTGTTTCCACAAAGATAAGAGTTAAACTGACTGCTAAAGCGGTGGTCGAATAAATTTGTGGCAGAATACGGTGCGATACTGATGAGCCCAGCCATGGGCGAAACACGTGTCTATCGCTGTCAATTCTTGCTACAAATCGGCTGCCGAGAAACATACATATTTGTATTGGTATTGGGATTTGCATTCATATTGTACCTGTCAACACTTCCGCACTTCGATAAATTCTTGAAACCTTTTGGAAAGAGTAAGACTCAACCAAATGACATTGGTAAGCATGATGGTAAACCATGATGGTAAACATGATGGTAAAGTGATGAGTAAGCATGATGATGAGTAAGCATGATAGTAAACCAAATGACATGGCTACTATCAGATATCACATAGATGCTGTATGTGTTGTAAGTAAGTTCTGGGCAGATATTTGCAAATGTTTCGATCGTTTAAATGTTCATTCAAGCGAAATCAATAATAGTTTGTTGAGATCTAACAAATAACCTAGGTTGCTCAGTAACTTTTTCTTGTGCAAACTTTATCGTGTAATCGATTTCAAAGGTAAGCTAACGACTGTTTACATTTTTGTTTACACCGTTAGCTCAATGGTTAAGCGCCCGGCTCAAGATCACGCGGCGCTGGTTCTCGGGTTCTCGACTCTCGGGGTGTGCGCTTGAGCAACGCATTTCATGACTGCTCTCCATTCAGCGGCACCTAGTGAATGGAATAATTCCTCGGCAAGAACACTTCAACAATCGAAAAACTTCACTCTGCCAATCACGGTAACCAGCAAGCATGCGAAACTGCCAGGAATGGCCTGTCAAGTTTTTGTCAGTCCAAGGATAAAGATTCCAAACCAAACTAAGCATTTTTGTCTGCACCTGTTTCGTCATTAGCAATGTTTGGAATGACATCGATTTTATGTCACACATTCTTTGTTGGGTTGATTTTGGAACTTATCTATACTGTAGGCTATATTAAATTAGTAGATGTTATTATGCTATGAAAAATTACTATTTTTTTGCTGTCATCGTTAAAAAAAATATTATCATGATTATAATAGTTTTCGACACCGCCTTTTCAGAGCATCAAACTCCATAAGTAATAATGTTTTTAAAAATAAATATCGTGAAAGCAATGTAGTTTAGAATACTGATACATTCTAGCACTAACGTGGCCCAGAAAGATGTTTTGAAGCCCAACACTTATGGGCTTCAAAACATCTTTTTGCAATGCTAAATAACAAAATATCTGCAAATAAATCGATAGTCATAATAGGCTAGTGAATAATATCATCCAAATATTCCACACTTCTTTTTCCCTCTCTTCTCTCTTTTTCGATCATATTTATTCGATTATCGTGACCTCACAGGCGTTTCAAGGAGGAATGGTTGGAATTTGCAATTGGTTGGCTAGGCTACTGCTTCCTAAACTTAAACTATCATTATAAAAAAATTTATTTAGTTATTCACAAGGTAGTTTGGTTGCTGCCTGAAAGTTTGTTTTGACTTTCTTTTTGAATGGCAGGTAACAGACTTGTCAATTTTTTTCTATCTTTTCATTTCTATCTACCAGAATTCATTATTTTGCAGCAAACAAAATTTGCTGAAAGCGTTATTTTGTACCTTGGGCTACACGAAAAATTAGACTTAAAATATACCGAGCATCATCTTTAAAGAGGTTTCTGTATTTGACTACCAGAGCATTAAACAATTGTTGCAATAGGTTAGGTCTAGTCTATATCATGAAGTTGCTTTAATTTTACAGAGACTTTAAGGACTTTTTTAAGAAATCGCGAAAAAGCTTGGACTGAAATATTGGAATATTCTGCAGAACATGAAAAGGTTTGCAACAGTGTCAAGGCCACGATAGCCTACTTATAAAATTAGCTATAGACTAAAAACAAGCTAAATCGATTTCTAATGATGTTTGTGTTTTTCGAATGAAATGTGATTTCCATTTGTGCACACACTTACTGTGCACAATTTTTTTTACCAACATTTCTTTTATTTCAAAATATTTTTTTATACTTAAAATAGTTCAAATCGCTTAAAACATATCTTTTAAGGCTTGCGGATGGTTAGGAAGCGTTGTACTACAGTAGCCTATCGTTTACCACATACGTTTCGAAGGATTAGGGTTATTTTCTTTAAATATTTGGTTTCACTCTTAACTTTTACTCTATAGCGCTACTGAAAATAGTTCCAATGCAATAATAAGTTTTCCTTTTTTGAAATGATTTAATTAGTAATCATACTCAATCGGCTTTTCCGAGTTCATGTTGATGTTTTTGCCGATTAGATCCAGTTCTTTTTGTTTACAGTAAGTCTTGAAGCCCCAGTATGACTGACCATTGGAAACATTGCAGAATAACTTGAAACTGTTTGACTAATTTTAAAAAGATAATGCGTTTCAGACAAGAAAAAAGCGGTTCCCACATTTCATTGGAATTGGAGTGAAAAAGTGCGGCACAGATGGAGTAATATCTTTTCTTGGTCATCATCCTCTTGTAAAAATTCCGGCTGAAATTGAAGCATTCTTTTTCAACGTGGAAGGGAATGTAAAGTGTGGAATGGAATGTTACAAGTAAGAAGTATTTAGAAATGAAAAAATTCTGTTCAACTTTGCTAGGTTTCATTGCAAGAGTTCGAGGACGTATGGAAGTGTAGCATAGTGGACAAGTCGTGACGCTACTGTAGACTTAGGCTACGTCATAAAAATGGTAGACATTATTCCAAAGTAAATAAAGCAAACTGTTGACTGTTTAATCTTGGACTGTCCAGTGTCCATGGACTGCACTAGCCTACCCCGGCAGTTACAATACTATGCACTGATGCGGAATAGGGATTTTAGATTAGGGGATGTTAAATTACATCCGTTTTGGCGTATCCGCCATATTAGAATAGTCACATTTTTTTCTGCTTTATATTTTGTTTTACTTTTTTTGGGCTAAATAGAAGTAATGAAGTTAGCTTCAAAACAAGTTGAAGCTTTTTATGGAAATCAAGCTTGCAATAAGGTACAAACGAACTGTCGAGTTGAGATTTAAACGCATCAATTTGCACTTTTTATTGTGCTACATAAGCTAATAAGTTTACCAGGGATAGTTGATCCCCGGGTAGCCTACTTTTAAATTATCGAATCTGCGTCTCCTACAAAAAACTTTAGACACCCCTGATCGATCGTAAATGTTCAAAAACAAGTCTCATATCAATAAATCAATATTTATTCGCAGCGGCGAATCCAGAGGGGAGAAAATGGGGCGATTGCGCTCTCCGCCTTAAAACACAGAAAAGTAACTTTATTTAAGTTTATGTTATATTTTTAAGGTCAGATTAATGTAGACCTACACATCATTACGTTTTGTCGAAATCGACCCCTCCCCAAGGCTACTTGCTGGACCCGCCCCTGTTTATCCGCAACTAGCTATTGGACAGCACCGGAAAGAATTTTTCGCCATATTTGCTCATAATTACTTTTAATGTTTGGTTTAAAGAGTGTAATTTGGGTTGAAGTTAATTATACATAAAATTAGTGCTTGTAGCAACTTTAGCATTATTGTGTAAGTGTAAAGTATATTGTTGTGCAAGACTTTCAAATTGTTTCGTTTTTTTAAAATTTACTTTCGTTTTAGTAGAATTGTAATGACAAACAACCTAGGATGTGGCAATGTGGCACAGTCACTGGATAGTGGATAGCCATGTAAACATTTGACTGTAGCATTAAATGCCATCTACAATTGTACGCTAATCTTAGCCGGTTAGGTGGTCAGATGTTGCACAGTATCAACCTGCATCGTCCCTTGCATAAGAGGATTTGCTTGTCAATGGCCGATAAGTAACATTCGCTAAGTAGCCTAACATCCAAAGATGCAAGCCATGCTAATACACAACCTCACCTGGACGTCACAAATGCTAGGGGACAACAGAAAGTGGAGGCAATGCCTCCATTGTCTCCAGACCAGTGTAAACGCCCCACCATGCTGTAGTTGAATACGGAAGACAACAGGTAATTAGCTGTGTTAACATAATGCAGCCGCTTTGCTGCGGCCAGCGCTTATGGAAGCGGCGCGTTTGCGTGCCAAGTATCGGCAAGTGTGGAAAGACGCAACTTTTCGTTGCCTTTGAAACAGCGTTTATTGTTGCATACAGCTTGTATTGCTTCGGTGAATTCTCTAAAGCTTCTGTTATCTATCAGAAATAGTTTTTCAATTATCAATTAATCATCGTTGTAGTGCTGCTTTTTCAGCGAAAAGTATGTTTGTTTACGAATAATTTTGAGAAAAGTCTGACTGGCTGTTCAAGGAGTCTTTTCACATTGATTCAAGGCCTGGACACGTTGAATCCGTGTAAGGAAAAATTGTGAGCCTGTAAGTGTAAGGTGACACGGATTCCAGGACAAATTATGAAAAGACGCATGTGGAGCACGCAGGAGATACACATTTAACGTTCCCTTGCTACGTCAAACTTGTGTTGACTAAACTTACAAATATGAGTTGGTTAATTGTGTCGAGAAATCCTGATAGTGATTGACAGCATAGGCCTATGGTAGCATCTCTGGTTGGGTTTCAAGTTGAAGAAACAATCAAAAAGTGCAACAGCGAGCAGGGCCTCGGAGAGAAATCAGGACTGGTCGGGTAACAATACAAAAAATGGGCCTCAAAAAATAATTTTCCGTAAAAATAAAAAAAGCTAACACATTTTATTGTGCGTTACATGTTGGTCTCAATTGAAGTTAGCCTAATTTTATTGGCACGAAATTAGATTTCTTTCAACATTCGATTCAACGTATTGGTATGGTAGGCTAAAAACTTCTTTTGATATGAAAATCTTCAAAATTTACTAGATTATTACCTACTTGCAGCAGCAATACCATTGTTAAAGCTGTTTTGTCTAGAAAACATCGTAAACACACAATAGCCTCGGCCAGTAGAGATGCAGCAAACCCAAAATTTTTATCCGCACACCGCACCGCAACTGACTCATCTATCCGCACACCGCAATTTATCTGGAACTTTGACACTGCACTGCACCGCCCTGCACACCGCAAATTACAAAATTTTCAACGATATTTTAACGCGTTATTTTTTAGAAAGTCAATTGTGGCAAAAAGCACCCATGGCATATAACTGGTAACCTACCAGTAGGCCAGTGATGTACGCGCATACACAAAATATTGACGCTGTCAGAGTTAACGCAAACGTTCGAAAAACCATACGCCGTATGCGTCAACGCAACTTGTAAAAAAATTTGGCAGCGTCAGCGCATACGCTAGCGTAAACTAATTTTGTTTGCTAGGTGCCAAACATTCACACGGTATAAACCACTCGAAACAAACAAGCTTTATTTTAAATTTCCACGAAGAAACACAAGCATCTGAAAGTGTTCATCTGACATTTTGCTGTGTTTTGTTTCCAATATGTCTTTGCCCATTGAAAACATTCTTTCAACTGCAGCGCTGGAAGATATTGGCGTGTTATAGCAAAAAAAAGATATTAAAAAGTATGCGTTGACGCTATGCGCTAAAAAACCGCGAAGACTTTACGGCGTAGCCTCAAGCGCAAACTATCCAAAAAAACGTAGCCGCAAGCGTTAGCGTAAACAAAAAGTCTACGCCGCAAGTATGCGGCGTAGAATTTGCGGCGTATACGTACATCTCTGCAGTAGGCTACAGTTGTGCACTAATTGATTAGGCTAACCAGATCATTTTCTCTTATCAGTAATGCATCTAAGTTATGAGACATCATGCTTTTTCAAATAGAATGTTCCTGGATCCAGTAGCCTATCAGGACTTTTGAACACTTTTTGTAAGCAATAATGCAATTTTAATGTCAGTGGCTATATGAACTACACACACAAGAGTAAAACTTATAGCCTGAACTCACTGGGCTAACTGTTATAGTACAATAACTAATGCGGTAGTTGCGCTAGGCCTATAGCCTGGTAACTGGGAGCTGAGCTTATCAGCTAGGCTATTAATCAAAAACATTCGTACAGCTTCACTCACAAGCCAGCCCCAAAACCCTGTCAACTGCAAGCCATTTGCAATTTGCATAGCTTTCCAGCTTAGGGTTTCCGAAAAAAAAAATGATCCGTGTTTCCAATTTAAATTTAAAGTTTCATAACTGATTTTCTTGAAAAGTTGAAAGTTTACGTTTACGAAAGTTTAATTTCTTGAAAGTTTACGCGGCAAGCGGCGCGGCGCGGCACGCGGCGAAAAACTCAAAAGCGGCCGCGTACGCGGCGCGGCGCGGCTTGCATCACTATCGGCCAGTGGTTATTCAGGGATTACTAGAAGTTCGGGATGCGAAAGCGCATGCTCACTGCTCAGAGTAGGGTTCGTTATGCAAAAGTGTTGCCAGATATTTTTAATTGAAACGCTGTTGTTGGTCAGGTTAAGAATAAACAAAGATTTTCAGTTAAACATAAAAAGGAAACAATATCACACCAAATCAGAAAAATCAGTCTATTTAAATACAGAGCTTTCGCCACACAAGTGTGGCTTTTTCAGTATAATCTTATTCAAATAGAATCTTGTGTTGACTTTTATTTGAATAAAATTATACTAAAGAAGCCACGATTGTGTGGCGAAAGCTCTGTATTTAAATAAACTGATTTTTCTGATTTGGTGTGATATTGTTTATTTTATTTAAAAGTTTTTGTCACACCGCGCATCCCAGTGAATCATCAGTTGAATTATACAAAAATTTGATGAAAAGTTTATGAACGAAGTTTTGTTTTGAAACATAAAAAGCTTTAAAAAAATTAATCCAATGCCATCTTTCACACTCATCAACTTGCCTAGTTGTAAGACTGAATAGGCTACAATAAAAATAATTTTTGCCACAATTTGGCCTGTAGAAATTACAACTTGAAATAAAAGAATAAATTCAATACTAAATTTATTGACTTTCGAACTTGAAAGCTACTTATTTATAAACTGATTGTTTTGTGTAACAGCAGCTCATTTAGAAGCCTAAATTTACATTTATAGACTGCAGCTTAATTATTTTAGATAGCATTAACTTGCAAACTCTGTTACAGTGTTAAACAACCGAATTAAATTTGTTGGATTTTACAAATTTTGAAATAAATTTAACTAGAAAGGAAAGCAACAGTTTACTTCTGAACTGACCAAGAATAGAGTTTTTCTTTAAAAAGGCATATGGCAACACCAT
Source organism: Aplidium turbinatum (assembly GCF_918807975.1). Taxonomy (NCBI): domain Eukaryota; kingdom Metazoa; phylum Chordata; class Ascidiacea; order Aplousobranchia; family Polyclinidae; genus Aplidium; species Aplidium turbinatum. The sequence continues at coordinate 25,492,811 of NC_137478.1, forward strand.
TTAACAACACATCTTACTCTGAACAAGTGCCTTCGCATTCCATACTTTTAGAACTCTCTGTGTCTACTCTATATTAGGGGAAAGTTAGAGCACTTGTTTCATTAATTTGCATTTTTATGAAGCTGGGAATTTTTTTTATTTTCATAACAAAATGAGCCCTCTCAAAAATTAAACACAAAAAAACTACTCGTTTTTCCTTCACAATGTTGTGCTAGGGGAGAAGCTGCCCGACTTCTCCCCCTCAGAGCCCCTGACAGTGAGTATTCCACAGAGATCTTTATCATACTTGGAGAAATGAGCTAATCAAGTAGCGTAGGCTACTGGTTCTTTACTAACTCAGAACTTAATAATACACAGACGATTCTTTCCTCTCATCAACGACAAAGAAATAACTGGTGAAAAAACTCCAGCTTACTTTGATGAGCCCCCACACAACTTGCCTGAATTGATCAAGTCCAATCTTCCAGACGTCAAATTACTGCTCATAGTATGTGAACCAGTTAAAAGGGTCTTCTCTGATTACGTTCATGAGGTAAGTCAATCACCCGTCTTTCGTAGCGATACCACTTTGGTGAATACAATTAAAGAGTTAAAATATATTTTTAAATATGCTACTGCGTAATAGGCAGGCCCGGATTTAGGAGGGGGGGCAGAGGGGGCAGTTGCCCCGGGCCCCCCAACTTTTGAAGGGCCCCCTTATGTGAAAAAAAATGTGATTTTGTGCTATTGTTTTCCTTTTGGCCTTTAAAGTTTCTGCAAAATGCTGTGCAGCACTGGACTGATGCTACTGTAGACGTAGAGGTGGTTTTTCGCGCCATAGGCGCGAAAAATTTTTTTGCACGGGGCCCCCCGATCTAAAAGTGCCCTGGGCCCCCCGTCAGCTAAATCCGGCCCTGGTAATGGGCTATGTTTATAGCTGAGAGTAGCTGACTAGACAGCAGAGAAAACTGAAACAAACTTAGCTTTGTAGCAATAGTGGTTTAAGGTTCTTTTGCAATATTTTCGGTATTTCAGCTATATATTTGGACATCAGCATATGTTTCAATGTCGTATCATAACTGTTGCAAAAAAACACAAGTAGTCTATTTGTATTATTTTAATTTGCTTCAAAAGTGTTCTATCTGCTGTCCCACAAAACATAGTGCAGTTATACGACGTGGCTATAAATGTGACATGGTTGCGACTTGGTAACTTTAAGGTACTAACGCAACAGAAACGTCACCCCCTAATTTGCACTTTGTTACAGTTTTTACCGCATGTGATTGAATCTTATATATTGTTTGTAATGCCACTGATGCCACCACAATTTAATGAGAAAACATCATCACTGTTTTAAGGGGGACTAAAAACATCGTCAACGTCACTTACTCAGTGGTCACACAAATGTGGCCAGGCAACGTCAAGCAACGTCATTTCAACAATATCTCAGCAGCGTTACTGCGACGTCACTCGCGTTTCAACGTTGTAATGGAATAATGTTACAACGTTAATAAACATTTAAAATCAAAATGGAAAAGACATTACTCATTAGGTCTTCTGATGAAGTCTCAAAGTTACAGCGTAGGATATGAGAAATGTCGCTTTAGCTTCTGATTCTAAAGGAGAAATCAAGATGGTGTTTATTTTCTACTTGCAGAGAGCACGCTTCAAGTTGTTCAATGCTCAACTGGTGGCAAAGTATCCAACCTTTGAAAGCTTTCTAGATGTTTACTTCCCAAAAATGCAAACAATAATGGCAACTCTACATCAAGCTAAAGAAGATGATGATGCCATTGGAAAAAAATTGAGCAATTTTTATCGAGAAGACCCAAGACTGGGTTTAATTGCTGGGAGTTTGTATGCGTATCATATTCAGCGATGGAACAGACTATACAACGATACCAACCTTATGATAATAAATGGAGACGAGTTCTTGAAATCTCCAGGACCAATACTAGAAAAAATGCAAGATTTCATTGGAATACCAAAACTTTTGATTAAGCAAGACTTTGTGAAACATCCTAAAACTGGATTTTATTGCTTTAGCAAATTTACAGAAAAAAATTTAAATCAATCCATAGTTGTTGGGTCGGAAAATCTTAACAGAACCTTGCATTGTCTTGTTGACACAAAAGGTCGCACTAGAAACGGAGCAAAAACACTTTTAGAATCCAGTGCTTTAAAACTAAGGAAATTTTTTAAACCCTATAACAAAATGTTTTTTTCCAAAATTGGGCGAAATTTTGAATGGAATTCTGATTCACTGTAAAGCTATTGTAGCTTGGAAAGACAGGATACACAAAAACAATTTATTGTAGTCTTAAGGGAATGCTTTATTGTTAGTTTATTTTTTGCTGAGCTTTGTCTTGTCACTATGTATCTAAAGTAACGAATTTGCAGTAATAGTTACTTGTTAATCTCCAACAGCACAGCCCACATACAGACAATAAATATGAGTTATATTCATGTTTTCGTTCTTGCACTGGGTCATAAAAAGTTTATTTGCAAGCTTTTTCTTGATAGTACAGCATACTTGCAGAGACTGTGAACAATTGAAACAGGCCCGGTCATCCAAGTGGTGTTTCCGCATATTGAAGTGTTGGAGTCTGCGAATTATTTCATCTAACTTACCCTGTGCTACTGGAGGTTTCTTGAAGCGCTTTGTTTAAGCGCATAATTCAAGGCTCGAACTTTCGTCACTTGGTCTTGTCGTTTCTTTGACGAAAAGTCAAATGTGTGTGGTTGTGATTTGAAAGACAAAAATAAGAAAATGTTTCACTGTAGTTTAACAACAAACGTTTTGCTATTGCATTGTTATTTTGCTGCACTTATTGTAGCCTATATTAGCCTATGCACAATAACATCGTATTTATATCAATGGCAGTCTTTCTTTCTTAAACAACATATTCTTACTTAATGTTATTAAAAGTACCGTAATTTGTGTTTTGTCAAGATATTTTAAAAGCAACTTATTGTTCTTCACCTCCATACATTTATAAGTGCATGCAAAAGCTTCTTTGCAAACATGGAGTAAGCTAACCATAACTGACGACATGCTTTCACGTAATTTGAAATAGATTTTCATAAATACAAACATAAAATTATACGTACAATTGTGATTGAATTACTTGTAAAAGTAAATGTAAGTATTCATTGCTTGAAAACAACTGAAGAGAAACTACATTTGTAGTTTGAACAACCAAACCAACATCCAATCGCAATGTGTATTTTTATTGCTTGTTTTTCTGGCCTTAATCCCACGATGATCGCCGTTTCAAATTTTTGGTTTTCACACCAGCCTGCTGTGCGCATCCCCATCGTATTTATATCTACTTTTCATCTGCATTTCATCATCCATCACCGAAATCTTCATCAATCTCTTCCTCAGTGAATCCGGTACTTCGGAATTGAATTCAAAATGGCGGATGTTGCTACCCCCTTCTAGATCGAATTTAAAAAATTTCGGTTTTGTTACTGCAGTAGAGAAGTACGGCTAATTTTGCACTACCTAGAAGTACTGAAAGGGATCAATTTGAATCCTAACGCAAATTCAATGGTTTCATAGAGGAAAAACATGCACGCTGCCCTTGATTTTGATTAAGCAATAACTGTTTTTTTGGAATTACGTTCATTAGTGCCTGCTTTTGCATGCACAAAGCTCATTTCCTCAGGCTAAACTTCAAACTTACATCAAGAATTCTCTGTTGTAATGTAATTGTTGAAGAAGCTTTCAAATAGGCTGTCGCTACACAACTACATCAATGTTATGCAACATATTCTACATTGTAATATTTACCGCACAGGAAAGTCAGATACAAAATACAGATCATCCATAATGAAGTGACGCAGTATCACTTGTCACAATCAATGTGCGAGGTCTCGCGACGGGCTGCTTTGTATCCTGATCGAGCGTGCTGTTTTAATTGTAAAATTCTTGTGCTATAGGTTATCATCGGTTATTGTCCTGTAGTAACCTTTGATTGCGAGATCTCTATTATGTAATGTATATCCAGAACATTTATTCGGAACAAACCTGGAATGTTCTTTTGTTTTCCACGATTGCCAAATGTCGTTTGTCATGACGTCATAAGCATGTTTACCAGTATATCTGTGATTGCGAAATCTTTATTATGTAACGTATTTTCTAGATCATCCTACTGCTACGTGCAGATCTAGAAGCTTCTTTAACTTGGTTGTTTACGTGTAGTGCAACGTGACAGAACAATGAGTCCTTATGATGTAACATTACGTAACCTTCTCGAAGTTACTAGACCAAACAACCTGCTATAAATAGTGGTGTAATTTGATAAAATATTATTTTGAGTTGATTATGAGAGTTGTGTTATGAGTTGTAGATTGCTGTTGTAATAGTTGGTGATAGGTGCAGAGATTATTGTTGATTGAGAATCGAAGTAATTGAATACAAGTAGATGAGAATTGGTGCTGATATAAATTGTGTTCGAAATTAAAGTTATTTGAGAAGCCGTTCGTTAAAGTCCTTCAAGAATTTTCATTATCATTTCACCAGTAGAAATATCCGACATTTAATTGACTGCCTTTCGGTAATATCCCATTAAACTACGTCATTGAACCTTTCCAAGTCTCTTTCCTGGTAAGAGATAGAAAGAAACTGTGACATCACTGCAATTTTTAAATACAGTATTTTAAAATACAGTATAGCCTATTGTGGGAAAGTTTTCTCATAATTGGATGGAAGTAGGCTATAATGGGAAATGCATCTTTCCAATGCATTTGCAGTACACAATTTGTTTAGCAAATCTTTCATCAACTAGGTGCTTTGTTGGTGCACTGCAGTTGCATCAAATTTTGGTGCAACAATATGCATGACCCTCCAGTTGTTCTCCTTCTTTTAAAGTGAGCAATTCCCTGCCTCTACTATCCCTAAATGACACGGCCGCTTTTTTCCGGTTCATTGCTGACGCCATGATAAAGGAATGAATGGAATACGGAAAATATCCGTTCTATTCCATAACATACTCGGCTTCTTCAGTCCGTCCAGCATGAATCAAACGTTATGCGCTTAAACATGTAGCCTATACTTCAATATTTATGAAGCTTTGTATGATATTGGCCTCTTAATTATCCCTTGAGCTCTCGCTTGATCTAAAGTTATGTGTGATCTAATGATATTATACCTTGATGGATTTTTGCACAGTTGAAATATTATGCCAGATATTTATTCATTGTGGCTCAAGAATTGTGTAATTGCGTTTATCAAAAAGTTGTATTTGATTTGCTTTTAGCCTACATGTTATTTTGTCGATAACGCCACTTTAGTATAATCGATTTTTCTATTTGAGTGATATTCATGAATGCATTAGAACTAATTTCATTAATTCGTGTATTTAGTGCACTATGGTACAGACTATACCAAAAATAAAATACTTGTGAATGTGTGCTCTACCATACGTTCATATTTAGCTTTCAGTCTTGAATGCTGAATTATATCATACAATTTCTATGGTCCCAGGTTTCTGAAGTGCTACCTTACATTACATTTAGGAATTGTGAATCCACACACGAAAAAAGGAAAACGATTGGACAAAAAGACAATCAAGAATTTAGAAATGCCATAAAAAAAGTTCAAAAAAAATATATAACGATTTAAATACTTTCTACAAAACGTGTTTAGTGCTCTCATTGACAAGACTGCTTTTGAGTAGATAACAGCTAACAATTATTGGCACAATATAGCAACAAAACTAAACCGGAATCTGAACCAAAATCCGGGAAGGAAAATACCAAGCATCTCATGTGCATTCAGAAAGTAGCAGTAAGTGGTTCTTACTGCTCAGAGAAAGTTGTTTTTGTACACATATCTACTCGCGACCGAGTTAGAAGGCATAGCCAAAAAAGAGGTGGTTGGTTGTAAAAATTTTGAAGTTAGTCAGAAACAGATATCTCATGTATCAACGTACTTTTTGTCTGTCCCGTTAGAACGTCTCTTTAGAAGCTTGAACATGGCACTTTTGCATACTTACAGTGTGGACCACTGACGCATACCCAGTCATTGTGACTGTCAGAGCCACAGCTTGCCTTTGAAATGCTGCTATTTGTGAATTATTCCATTCAATGGGTGATGCTGAATAGGGTTGTTTGTGAAATGCGACGCTCAGGCACACACCGCGAGAGTTGAACCAGCTACCGATTGTTCGATCACAAAGTCGGTGCTTTATCTATTGAGCTGTCGGGTAAACATTTCGTTGCTTGTAAAGATTGCAAACCAGTTTTCGAATGCTCAACCTTCTTGTGCAGATTTCACAATGTAGATTTTAACGACCTGTTTTGCAGTGCAGAATTTGAGTTCCACCCCGAATCTTGCTTGTTATACAAACGCTTGAGGTTTCCATTTGGATACAGTTGGAGCTCTATCTTTTTTAGTTCTGGTTGTGCGATTCTGTTCTAACAATTCAAGAAAACGCTGTTTTTCACAATTCGCTTTTACCTTTTTTTGACATTGACATAGTCACATTATGATTAATGTTAACAAAATGATGTCTTGTGTTATTTTAACGTTGTTTGTGATATATTTTGGTTACCCATTCTATGACATGAGTACAGCACATTCTTTTGATTTAGTTATATGAAGTGGTGTCTCCTGATTAAATCTTAAATCATAGAATTAAAAGTTAATCGAAAGCGACACTTAAAAATTGTAACAACGTTTTGTGCATGGTAAAATGTTAGAAAAAATTCACTGCTGTTACAATCAATTGAATATCATGAAAGCTCACAAGTTCGCAATGAATTTAAGCACTTTAAACTTGATCAGCGTGCTCTCACCTTAAATGTCACACATAAAAGGCATCGCAGCGATAAAAAAAAAATGGACTATTCAAACTACGGTATTCAAACTACGGTAAAAATGTCAATCAATCAATGGAAGCAGCGAATAACTATACAGACATTTTTGCGCCTTTAATGTCTTTCCGAGACACAGCCGCGTGTTCTACAGCGGTGTCGAACCAACGTCCTTTCGACCGTCGCGCAGACGCTCTCACCACTCGGCCACGCAAGCCGGCGAGATAGGTGGCCAAGTTGAAGGTGGCCAGGTTGTTGGCTTGGTTGTAAAGTGTTTTGGGAATAGATAACACTGGTCAACACAAATTTTTTGGCAGACAAAGTTAGAGTGTTTTTGGGGGTTTTGAAGGGCGCTTATTCCGAATATGGCCTTAGTTTTCCAGAATTGGCTCTAGTTTTGAAGATATCGCATAAGGTCATTTTGACCAAAATCCCGTATTTGAGCCTTATGCGCTAGATCAAACAAAACAGTTTAACCATATTAGATATTTTAGAAATGCAATTTAATGGTCAATTGTGAACAATAAAGACAGTTTTAAATTTAAATACAGCAACATCACGAAATTGTTAGAAATATTAGATTTGTCATACCTCAAAACTTGATGTTACCGATGTCATATACACAAAATACACAATCATATAGCCTACAGTAGTGTAAGTACATAAAACACTAAAAAATGTTGCATTAAATCAGTCAACCAACCTTGTATTATAAAATTTAGATAAAAGGAACCACATTATCTTTTTCATAGTAAATTGAAAACAATGGTATGAAATACAATAAGATTAAAACTATTAACTAATTTGCGCCGAAAAAATGTCTCTTGTAAGATTTTCGCTTGTGAGAAACTTTTGGGCAGTTTCTCAACAGGTTCCAGCACTAGACTGTCATCATGTGCTCATTCCATCTGCCCTGATATCTTTCTTCCATTGTCTTGATGTCTTGGTGGAACCTTTCCCCCTGCTCCTCACTGTAATCACCAAGATTGTAAGGAAATCTGTCAAGGTGGCTGAATAAGAAGTGAACTTTAATGCTCATGTTAGCTCCAAGTTTTCCAAATGCAGATAACATCTTTCGAACTAATTCTCTGTAATTAGGTGTTTGTGATTCCCCAAGAAGTTTGTACTACATCCTTCAAGGAGTTCCATGCAGTGAGTTCATTGCTGTTCATGTGACTGGTGAAATCCGAATCTTTCATCAACGTTCGAATCTGAGGTCCATCAAAGACACCAGCTTTAAGCTTTTCATCGGAGAGTCCTGGAAATTGACTGCAAATGTACTTGAAGCAATTCCCCTCCTTGTTTAATGCTTTGACGAACTGCTTCATTAACCCTAATTTGATGTGCAGAGGAGGAAATACAATTCTATCCATGGGAACTAAAGGTTCATTGATTACATTGTCTGTCCCAACTTGAAGACTGATGCGTTCTCGCCAGTTTTTCTTGCGCCAGTGCTGGGCTCTCGCCCTGCTGTCCCACAAACACAGGAAGCAAGGATACTTGGTATATCCACTTTGTTGACCAATTAGAAAATTGACCATTTTTATGTCAACACAGATGAGCCGCTTATGGGTATTGTAGTCAAGCTTTTTAAGGACAAGTTTGATGGCATTATACTCCTCTTTCATCTTGGGAGAATGTCCAATTGGTACAGAAGCAAAATGTAGGACGGAATGTAGGACTTTACAGTAATTTTTAAATTAGCTTTCGTTAGGCTACTAATTATTATGTTATATCAAACAAAATTGATAAGATTTACGTATTTCTTGGTGAGATGTTTAGAGAGTAAATACAGGTAAATACAATAATTTGGGCTAACCTAGGGGTATATGTATCTTCTAAACTAGAGTCAATCTGGCAAAACCAATATCATATTCGTAATCAGCGACCTTGAAAACCCCAGAAAACACTCTTAGATGTCCTACCAAAAAAAAATTTTCTCATTTTGTTGACCAGTTTAATTTGTGTTGAAGAACCTTTTGTAATTATTTGACCGTTTTATCTATCCTTTCAGATTAACCAAAAGCCGTAAGGCCAAACCTCAAAGCTTTCCATATTAAGCTTATGATTCACATGTAGCCTACAGTACAACGGGGAAATAGGCTTCGAGAAAAAACAGTTCATTTCATCTAAATAATGTTGCTTTTTTTGGTAGCCTTCTTCTTGCGTTTGAGGCCGCTGCAGGTCACGTTGTTATATCCAGGTGCAGCAACCAATGAACTGTGTGTTCATCGAGCGTTGTTAGGTGTAGCCTACATGTCGATCCTTGAGTCAGTGTACGGGACATTGGTAGAGAATGTGGTATGCAGTCTGAAAATCTGAGCCACATGCACAAGATGGTGAGTCGGCGAGGCCCCATTGGAATATGTTGCTATTGAAACGGACAACCCCAGATCGCAAGCGATTGAGCTTCACCCTTTCCTTACGGGTTAGTTCAGCTCCTGGTGGAGAATTGAAATTGAGAAAGATCGTGAATAGAATTGGTTTCGCGACTTCATTCCATTCACTATTCCAAACTTTGTAAATGTGGAAGTTGGTGTTGCAAATAGATGTAGCATGACGGGAAAAGGGCGCCTAGGTTTGAAGCGCTGGGGCTTTTGGGAGTGCGATTTTAGGACCATCTAGTTGAGGAGGTGGTCACCCTTTGACATAGCTTGTAAAACCGTTCCATGTGCGTGATTTTTCCTACGGAGACTAGCTGAGGCAATACTTGATACTATCGGCAGAGAGTCAGTGGAAATTGGAAGCAGGCAACTGGTGATTATTCTCATGGTGGTGTCAAGGGCAGTGTCAATTTTGCTAGTGTGCGCTGGGGCACCAAGTGGGGGAAGCATATTCAGAGGTGCTGTAAACAAGTACAAGAGCACTTGTACAGAATGTGGAGGTATGAACACCCCAGAATGTTCCAGCTAAGCATCTCAGCAAGTTTTTGAGTGCTGATAGCTTAGCATGGATTGCATCAGCGTGTTTATAGGTCAAATGCCGATCGAGCTTCACTCTTAGGTAAGTAGGGCATAGAATGCGTGGTGAGGAGTTTCCATTAAGAAAGACCGACAATTGGCGCGTAGATTCCATGTTGCACAGGTGAAAAGGTGTGACGGTAGTTTTTGTCTGGCTCAACTTCAACTTCCACAACCTCAGATAGTCTGTGATTTGGGCAATGTCGTTTGTGGGGGCTTCTTCTACCACATGCCAGTACTTGTCAGAATGAAGGAGTGCCAGATCATGAGCATAGCCGTACTGGTGTGACGTAGTTTTTGGCATGTCACTGATGTATATGACAATAAGGGAGAAAGTCATAATCCTCGCGGAGCACCGTTTTTCAAGCGGTGGGGACGGTTGCACTATCCATCACTGGTCTTCAGCAAGAAGGTCCGATTTGCCAGAATATTTGTGAGAAATCGCACTACATTTTTGTTTGGGATCATACGGAGGATCTTAAGTGTTAACCCGTGGTGCCACACAGTGTCATAAGCAGCAGTAAGGTCCACTAAGATTAGACCTGCCTTGTTGCCCATAACGAAACTTACCTCAATATCCTCGGTCAGCCTTGCTACTTGGTGAGTAGTACAGCGTCCGTGCCAAAATCCAGCAGCTTGTTCTTTAGGCATCTGAGAATCAACAACTGGTTCGAGACTAGTTAACAGGAGCCGTTTCAGAATCTTATATGGGACGCAGAGTAATGATATCGAGCGACAGCTCTTGAGATCACCAGTTGGCTTGTTTGGTTTAGGTAGTGCCACTACAGTGCCTTTTGGCCAAATTTTTGGTATAGCCCATAAGGTCAGGCAAGCAGAATAGAAGCTTTTCAAACAAGCCAAACATTTGGTGCCACAGTGCTTAAGAAATTCTGGAGGGATGTTGTCAGGACCTTGCGCTTTCCCGATTTTAACTTGCTTGATGACAAATGCAAGTTCTCTGGTCCAAAAGGGAACTGAAAAATGGCTATATGCGTCTGGGGCGTTCCATAGTCTGCAACATCCCTGTTTCTTATTTGCCACTTTACATTTGCTATTGGATTGGAGCTGTTGTGCGCTATGCACTTAGCAGTTGGGTGTTCCAAAATGTTGCCATTGGTTTTGGTAAAGCTTTCCACGTTCAATTACAACAGTGTTACTCCGACCCTTACGACAGGTGGAGCTGCCTGCACTGAATCTGAACTTTCTCAGGATCAGGAAGATGAGCTCCTCCCGTTGGACACCGGGGCAGAGGGTTTATCCTTTTACTGCCCCAGGTGCCCTTTGAGTTAAGGTCTCTCGTTGTTGCCATTCGGAAAGTATGAACCAATCAGAACATGTTCAATTGGCTACCGTCCAATTGTGACCCTTCCGGCGCTCAGCCGGAGAAAGTTGTTCAGTGCTTTCAACGTTGCTGGCTAATTGCATAAAAAAGAAATAATGGCAGGGGTGGGAATCGAACCCAAGTCATCACAATGTATTCTCAGCTGCTACAACTAACCCTCTAAAATACGTTGGCCACCTCGGAAAGCTCACCTAATTTACGTTGAGTTATTTGCGTTTTTGTAATGACGTCACAGATTTGACGTCATGTCACAGATTTGACGTCATGTCACAGAATTGACAAAAGAGCTGTTGAGAGTTTATTTCACAATAATTGATGCCTTGTCTGGTGTGCATTTGTTAAAGGTATTTTTGAGCAATTGTTATACGTCGACAACCATCGTCACACTCAATACTTCAAGTGATAACTTCACAAGCATCTACAATTCTACACAATAGCCTACAACTATACAACTTCACAATACAACTTATCATTTCATTGTTTCAAAAAATAGATCAAAACGTTAATTTTACAAAGCTACAGTGCATCGTAAGTGATATATTATGGAAATCAACTTGTCAGTTTCATAATATGCAATATAACGTGTTCAGTCGAAAACTCGAGTAATCTCGGCTTGCTTCTTCGAATTTTGTGTTTACGTTATCTTAAACATGCTTTTTTGGTGCGTATGTTGGAACGCGGGAACGTTTTAACGTTTTGTTTATTTTCTTTTGTAGTTTAAATGGCAAAATCGTCTTTTCCGTAGGGTGGCAATTGACTAGTTGACCGTATGGTATCAGTATGGGAACTCGTGTAACTTTTGCATTGTGTATATTACTTACACATTTCAAGCATGTACTATGTTCCATGTACTGACAAATAAAGCATTGATTGGTTGATTGATTGATTGAATGCATATATTAATGACCTGTTTTAGCCTGATGCTTCAAGCGATGACTTCAAATTCAATACTGCTGGTGAAAAGCATCAAGCACCTGCTGTCAGCCCATAGTTTTCAATAGGCTGTTGCACCAGAAGCGTAGCAAAGGCAATTAGCCTAAGTCAATTTAGCTGATTGAGCTGAAGCTTTCAGATGAAAAAGTATTAAATAGAAAACCTCAGAATGAAGGCCTGAATAGCAAATTTAAAGCAATTTTTTGTAGCCGGAGGCCAAAAACGTTCAGTCTTAAAATGTTCAGTCTCAAAACGTTTCGTTCAGTAAAAAAGTTCAATCAGTGATAATTCTAAAAAAAAAAGGGCGACTTTATCTTTTGAAGTGTATTTTTTTGAGATAGGCTTTTGGTTTGGCAACTTTGTATAAATAATTATTGTAGTGTTTTGTCTAAATTGAAACCATTTTGTTAGCAAAGAGGACAAATGGCACCTGCTCTCCTTGCTCGTTCTCCTAGAATTAGATTATAAGCACCTACTTCTATGCAAAGAACTATGCAGGTTAAACTGTGTACTGGCTGACTACCTAACCGGATAAGATTAGGATACAATTCAATGGCAGTTGGGTATGCTAAAACAAAATGTTCAGCCGAAGAAAGTATGAAAATTAGTTTGAGAGTGCCAATACTGAAGCAGTGATAAAACCTATGAGCTTGTAACATGTAGCCTTTGATCAAAAAATGGCACGTAACTAGAGAGGAAACCTTACAATAACTAAACAATCTGAAAGCCTCTTGAAACTTACACCACAATATAGTAGGCTATATTGTGTAGAAAGGAGCGTTTTTTTTAGCAGTCAGCACAAGGCTGAGTAGCGTACTCAGCGAACAATCGCGATCCACGTAAGCTTTCAAGACTTTCCAATCATAGCCGTACGAGACCAAACCATTTTGGGGGGGCAGAACGTAAATTTGCCCAAATCTGCACGCTTTTATAAAAATTTCCCAAATATAATGTATGCGGTGCATGACAACAGTGAAAAACTAGCATAACAAGATCACCAGCTAGCTAGAATTTCTTACCAAAGTAGCCTAATCAAGATAGAACAACTGAATTCATCTTTGAAAATACGCATGCAGCTTGCCAACATTTTTTTTGCAACCAGAAAAAGCAGGTCAAATTAAGTTAATGCAAACAACTGGATCTGTCTCCACAGAACAGAAGTCAAGATATTAATGAAAATAAGTGGAGCTGCCATGTTTCACACAAGATCTTGCAAAGCAACTATTTTGCCAGCTTGCATGGCAGGTTTTGAGTTTGGAAAGCTTTGAAATAAATGAATATATTATGATTAGTTTGAGATTATATATTTCAGCAGTAGCATTTTAAATGTTGGTGAAATTAACATGACACAGTTGCATAAACAAACTAAATATTTTTTTTTATTTTGGGGCGCAACTGCATCATTTTAATTTGGGTAGTTTTATAAAAGTAACCAAACAAAGCTAAGCAACACCACAACATTAACAGGTATAACATTTTTTTGTTAAATGTTGTGGTGTTGCTTATAGCTATGTCCGTTTATGGTTGAAAAAGTACTGTAACCTCTCCACCCGAATTGTTTTATAAAAGTATTCACCAGATTTATATAAATTCATATTTTGTTGTTGCCCAAATCAAGATGATGCATTTATGGATATTTTGAAAAAAATTAAAGACTTTGTAAACTTTGATGCTGAGGCAACTGCATCATGCCAATTTGGGCAGCTTTATAAATAGACTATGATCAGATAATTTCATATTTTTTTGTTGCCCAAATCTAAACGATACAGACACAGTTATGTAGGCCTAAATGGGAAAAATTAATCAATTTGTTCATTTTGTGGAAACTGCCTCACGCTAATTTGGGCAGTTGCATAAGCAGACTAATCCGTTTCATCAAATAATTTCATGTTTTCAGCTGCCCATAAATCAACACGATGCATGTGTGAAAATTAATAAAATTAGCTATATAGCAAATTTGCGTTTTGATTTGGGCAGTTTCACAAAAGTATTAGAGACATATTTTGGTGGCTGTCCAAATTGGCATGATGCAGTTGGTTAAATGCATTTCGTACTACAGTTTGATCACCATGCAATACAATACATCAATGCGGGTGTGCCAAATGAAAATTTTGCGGCACATTTTTTGTGCAAATAAGAAGCTGTACTTAGTTTGATAGGTAAAAGATGTTAATTTATAGTTTTTCTTAATTCATGCAATTTTGTAGCTTTTCGTATGGCAATTTTTGCCCTAATAATTGCAAGATTTTGCCCAAATTTGTGATGTTTTGAAACAACAGGGGGGGCAGCTGCCCCCCCTGCCCCCCTGGCTTGTACGGCTATGTTTCCAATTAACTTTATGTTTTACAACAACCGATTGTAGCAATAATTGACAGCGATGGATACGTTTTATTTCACTAATTTGGCAGGGCTCATCAGTGTCGCACCACTCATTCATGCTACGTTTACATTTTTATATTTATTACAAATCAAATTTCAGTTTTCAAATCATCATTAAATAGAAATATTGAGCAAACACAGCGAACAGTTCTTCCAGCGAACAGTTCTTCCTGATGCTACCCGACGCCAGCTGCAAGTAAATATTGATGGATTGAAATGAAACTGGTTTTTAAATTCATTGTAGAAAGTGGAAAGCTTGTTCAGGTGTCTTCGTTCAAGTTTACTTTTTTATAAAGGTAATAGGCCACATACTTAACACATATTACTTTGTTGCAGTTTTTTTGTACGAGGATATATTTTAGTTTGTATTTATTGAAAAATAGACATGAAAAGAATCAAAGTAACTAACATATTTTCAATGCTATTGGGATTTGCAATCATATTGTACCTGTCAACATTTTTGCACTTCGACAAATTCTTGAAACCTTTTAGAAAGAGTACGACTCAACCAAATGACATTGGTAAGCATGATAGGGTACTATCAGATATCACATAGATGTTGTGAATGTGTTGTAAGTAAGTACTGGGCAGATATTTGCAAATGTTTCGATCGTTTAAATGTTTATACAAGCGGAATAAAGAATAGTTTGTTAAGGTTGAATCAATAGGTAAAATGTAGTGGCTGGATATATCTAACAAATAACCTAGGTTGCTCAGTAACTTTTTCTTGTGCAAACTTTATCGTGCAATCGATTTCAAAGGTAAGCTAACGATTGCTTACATTTTTCTCTACACCGGTAGCTCAATGGTTACGCGCCCGGCTCAAGATCACGCGGCGCTGGTTCGACTCTCGGAGTGTGCGCTTGAGCAACGCATTTCAGCACTCCTCTCCACTCAGAGGCACTTAGTAAAGGGAATAATTCCACGGCAACAACACTTCAACAATCGGAAAGCTTCACTCTGCCAATCTCGGTAACCAGCCCTGAGCAGGGCCTACGAGAAGGGGGTACGGAGGGTACGGCGTACCCTTGAGGGCTCAGGCCTGTGGTTGTTGGGGGGCCCGAAATTGTGATTTTATAGTTTACGCGAAAAAATGTTTGGTTAAAACCATCCTAAACGACTAAATTCAAGCATAAATGTTGTTATTCGTTAGTCCTTGGGGGGCCCGTAATGTAGCAAAAGAGCCCAGAAAAAAATTAGGTGTCTAAAGTGGTGACTTAATGCCTTACGTGCAAACATGTTCTGTTAAAAGCACCCTAAAGTAAATCACAAAAGTTGGTTATTCTCCTGTCCTGGGGGGCAGGGGCATAGTGTAGCAAAAGCAGGGTTGAAAAAAACCCGGGATTTTTTTTAAATCCCAAACCGCTAGTTTTTTTTAATGCTCGGGTGTTTTTGGGCTTTTTTGTGTTTTTTAAAAACTATTTGAAAAAGGAGGCAAACTTGGTTTTGAATCTTTATCCTCGTACTGACAAAGCCTTGATAGGCTATTCCTGGTTGTTTCGCATACTTGTAGAGGCTCTTGAAGCAAGGCCGGTTACGGAGATTGGCAGAGTGAAATTTCCAATTGTTGAAGTCTTGTTACCTGGGAATTATTACATCCATTAAGTGCCACTGAATGGAGAGCAGTCCTTAGAATGCGTTGCTCAAGCGCACACCCCGAAAGTCGAACCAGCACCGCTTGATCTTGAAGCTTCTTCGTTCACGAAGTCACGCGCTAACCAACTGAGCTGTCGGGGCGACTTAAACCTAACATTATGCAATTATTCAGATGCATGGGATAGAATTTAATCTAGGGTAGGCCAATGCCATTCTCTGTTGTTACAAACTTGTATTTTATGATGCTCAGTCTTATCTGGCAGCAGTGCAGGGTAGGCCAGTACCCAGTCATTTAGTCGACAGGATGTTAGGTCGACAGAACGACGCATTTTAGGGTTAGTTAACTAACCTTAACCCTAACCCAAATGTCCTGTCGACCAAATGTCTTGTCGACCAAACGACCGGCTACGGGGTAGGTCTATATCATATGAGGGAAATGACATATTTATCCTCTTTCATATTCAGTATTATTGTGCATAGCCTATTAAAATTAAAGAATAGGCCTACATGTAGTTTCATTGCAGGTTGATACTATTATTGCGCACAAATGTCCAATTCTGCTGTAAAATGTTGTATGGTGTGCAATACGCCTAAGCAAACATCACACGTTTTGCCCAAGACAAAGGGGGCCCGGAGTGAGAGGGGGGCCCGGAATGACTCTTCGTACCCCTAGTGAAAATTTCTCTCAGAGGCCCTGGCCCTGAGTCAAGAGCCTCTACAAGTATGCGCAACTACCAAACAGTCAAGAAACTGTAACAACATTTCTATTAAATGTCAGCCAAAACCAATTAAAAATAGGGTCTTGGCAAGGTTTTAAAATTTTGGAAAATGTTAGACGAGAGCTGAAAACGGCCACATTTGGATGTCTTTGACCTTTGACCTTTTAGAGTGACAATGTGAACGATGTTGTGTTTTCAATACTTGTCAGCAGTACTATCACCTGTAAAAAAATTGGGTTCTTACCTAATTTACTTAAGCAGTAATATGACCTCAAACATGGCCAAAAATAAAAAAAATTGTGCCCCCTCGGCAGACCCCCCCAAACTAAATGCTTTATAACTCTCGTGTTTCTCAATAAATTTCACTCAAATTTTGCAGGTGTTCATCATATAAGATAATGAAAAGGTGTGTAAAATTTAAAAAAATTGAAGAGGTTAAATTTCTTGACTGTGTGAATTGACACGGAACGGCCCAATGGTAAATTTTCAAGTGGCTGGTGGCAGATCAAGCTCTCGTCAGATTACAATCTAATTTTGCACAACTAGTTTTAGTAGTAATTGGCAAGTTTTCCAACCCCAAGCTAATAAAAATTTTATAAAAAGGTTTTTTCACTCCACCCTACTGTCAAGGCTTTGTCAGTCCAAGGGCAAAGATTCCAAACCAACCAATCAAGCATTTTTGTCTGCACCTGTTTCGTCATTAGCAATGCTTGGATTGACATTGATTTTATGTCACATATTTCTTGTTGAGTTGATTTAAGAACTTATCTATACTGTATATTAAATTAGTAGATATTATTAGGCCATGGAAAATTATCATTATTGCTGTCATCATCAAAAAAAATGTTATCATGATTATAATAGTTTTCGACACCGCCTTTTCAGACCATCAAACTCCATAAGTAATAAGTTTTTAAAAATGAATATCGTAAAAGCAATTTAGTTTAGAATACTGATACATTCTAGCACTAACGTGGCCCAGAAAGGTTATGGTTATTGGTTTCAAAACATCTTTTTGGAATGCTCGTGGCGCCATGCTGACTAAAAAAACATCGGCAAATAAACCGATAGTCATAATAGTCAATAATATTATCTACTCTACATATTCACTCTTCTTTTCCCTCTCTTCTCACTTTTTCGCTCATATTCATTCGATTATCGTGACCTCACAGGCGTTTCAAGGAGGAAGGGTTGGAATTTGCAATTGGTTGGCTAGGCTACTGCTTCCTACACTCTATGATTTCTAAAAAGATTTATTTAGTTATTCACAAACTAGTTTGCTTGCTGCTTAAAACTTTGGTTTGACTTTTTTTTGAATGGCAAAGATCAAATAACAGACTTGTCAAATTTTTCAATCTTTTTATTTCTATCTACCAAAATTGATTATTTTGCTTCAGACAAAATTTGTTGAAAGCGTTATTTTGCACCTTGGGCTACACGAAAAATTAGACTTAAAGTATACCGAGCATCACCTTTAAAGAGGTTTCTGTGTTTGACTACAAGAGCATTAAACAATTGCTGCAATAGGCTAGGTCTCATGAAGTTGCTTTGATTTTACAGAGACCTTGAAAACTCTTTTAAGAAATCGCGAAAAAGCTTGGACTGAAATATTGGAATATTCTGCAGAACATGAAAAGGTTTGCAGTAGTGCCAAGGCCACGACACTTATGAAATTAGCTATAGATTAAAAACAAGCTAAATCGATTTATTATAATGATGTTTGTGTTTTTCAAATCAAAATATTTTTTTATACTTAAAATAGCTCAAATCGGATGGTTATTAAGCGTTGTGCTACAGCAGCCTATCGTTTACCACTTCAGTGTCGAAAGTTTAAGGTTATTTTCATTAATCATTTAGTTTCACTCTTAACTTTTTATCTTGCGCTACTGAAAATAGTTCCAATGCAATAAAGTTAAAATAAGTTTTTCCTTTTTTGAAATGACTTAATTAGTAATCATACTCAATTGGCTTTTCCGAATTCATGTTTATGTTTTTGTCGATTAGACCCTTTTTTTTAAGTTTTGAAGCTGTAAAACAGCCCTTCTAAATCACTCTGCCGAAATTTCCTTAAACTGGTTCAACTCAAGAAAGAAAGAAAAAAAAAAGTTTTGAAGCCTCAGTATGACTGGACCATTAGAAACATTACAGAATAACTTGAAAATATTTGACTAGTTTGAAAAAATAATGCGTTTCAGACAAGAAAAAGGCGGTTCCCACATTTCATCGGAATTGGAGTGAAAAAGTGCGGCACAGATGGAGTAATATCTTTTCTTGGTCATCATCCCCTTGTAAAAATTCCGGCTGAAAATCAGCATGAAGCATTCTTTTTCAACGTAGCAAAGAGAGTAAAGTGTGGAATGGAATGTTACAAGTAAGAAGTATTTAAAAATGAAAAAAATCTGTTCAACTTTGCTAGGTTTCATTGCAAAAGCTCGAAGACGTATAGAAGTGTAGCATAGTCGTGACGCTACTGTAGACTTAGGCTACGTCATAAAAATGGTAGACATTATTCCAAACTAAAAAAGCAAACTGTTGACTGTTTAATCTTGGACTGTCCATGGACTGCACTAGCCTACCCCGGTAGTTACAATACTATATGCGCTGATGCGGAATAGGGATTTTAGATTAGGGGATGTTAAATTACATCTACTTTTGGCGTATCCGCCATATTAGAATAGTCACATTTTTTTCTGATTTATATTTTGTTTTACTTTTTTTGGGCTATATAGAAGTAATGAAGTTAGCTTCAAAACAAGTTGAGGTTTTTTATGAAAGCCAAGTTTGCAATAAGGCGCAAACAAACTGTGGAGTTGAGAATTAACCGCAAATTTGCACTTTTTATTGTGCTACATAACATTTTAAGAATACCAGGGATAGCCTAGGCCTAGTTGATCCTCTGGTACTGTGTCTCCTACAAAAACATTTAGACACCCCTGATCTACGGTAAATGTGCAAAAACAAGTCTCATGGCAATAAATCAATATTTATCCGCAGCGGCGAATCCAGAAGGGAGAAAATGCCTCCATTGTCTCCAGACCAATGTAAACGCCCCGTCATGCTGTAGTTGAACAAGGAAGACAACAGGGAATTAGTTGTGTTAACATGATGTAGCCGCTTTGCTACGGCCAGCGCTGATGGACGCCGCGCGTTTGCATGCCCAGTATATCGGCAAGTGTGAATAGACGCAACTTTTCATTGCTTAACCTCGAAACAGCGTTTATGGTCGCATACAGCTTGCATTGCTTCGATAAATGCCTTAAGCTTCTGTTATCTATCAGAAATATTTTGGCTTCTTGTGTTGACTAAACTTACAAATAAGTTATGAGTTGGTTAATTGTGTCGAGAAATCTTGATAGTGATTGACAGCATAGGCCTATGGTCGCATCTCTGAAGGGCCTCGGAGAGAAATCAGGACTGGTTGGGAAACAATACAAAAAATGGGCTTCAACAAAATAATTTTCAGTAAAAATAAAAAAGCAAACATATTTTATTATGCGTTGCATGTTCGTCTCGATTGAACATAGCCTAATTTGATTGGCACGAAATCGAATTTCTTTCAACATTTGATTCAACGTAGCCTATTGATATGGTAAAAACTTCTTTTGATATGAAAGTTTTCAAAATTTACTAGATTACACTGCGTCACAAAAAATATGGCATGTCGGTAACTGAGATACCAATATCCATTCCAGACGTAGCCTAGTTTTGGGCGCTGATTCTGAATCTGAACTCAGTTTTGCTCTATCACGTCAGGTTTTTGAGTTATTCACAATTTATTATATTTAAATTTTTGAAAATTGGGTCAATTTTGTTATAATGTCTCTTTTTTGCCGTAGTCAAAAAAGTCTTTTTAAAATTCATGAAAGAGTCTGGAAATTTCTTTCAATCCCTGCCAATCAAAAATTTAATTCAACTTGAAAAATAATATGCGTAATAAGGAGCCTAACTTTACGAATATTTGCATCAATTGACAGCTATTTTTAAGCTTGTTGGTTAATTGATATGCAGCATATACGAACAAATTAAATGCAATCGCAAACACTTAAAAAATATCACAATTAACAAACTTTTGTTAGCTTAAAAAGTCGTCTTTTAGCATAAAGGCTACGTTATAAGACCAAAATATCAGTCATTTTTTGCAGAAAAAAGGTTCTCATTGAACATTTTAGAAATGCTGTGGGCATCTTCTCTTCCTGCGATGGTCTTCATTGGTGTCTCTTTGAAGAGACCAACAAAAGTCAGCCAACATGGCAGGACTGACATTCCCCTGGTATCTTTCTTTTATGATTTTAATGTCTTAATGAAACTTCTCTTCATGTTCATCACTGACATCAGCATTGTTGGGTGGAAAACAATCTAGGTGATTATGCAAAACATGCAATTTCAGCGACATCCGAACCCCCCATCGCTTCATATGACTTTAGCATTTGGTTGACAATTTCTTTGTAATTGGTTGCTTTGTGCTTACCAAGAACATTTTCAACAACCAAAAAGAAACCGTTCCAGGCCGCAAGTTCTTGTGGAGTTAATTTGCTTTTAAAAATTTCATCTTTCAACAATTTTCTTATTTCTGGTCCAACAAAGATTCCTTGCTTCAGCTTTGCGTCAGATTTGTAAGAAAATATTTCGCAAATATATTTAAATCCATCACTTTGTTTATCCATGGCTTTCACAAAATTGTTGAAAAAACCAAGCTTTATATGGAGTAGAGGAAGGAAAATTTTGTTCGCATCAACTAATGGCTGATGTTGCACATTGAAATTTTCTGGGTTGAAATTTGCATGGGTGGGCCGTTTTTCTGTACTATAGTGCTGTTCATCTGCCTAGCTATTCCACAAACAAAGGAAACACATGTAGTTAGTGTAACCCAGCTGTAAACCAAGTAAAAGTCCAACAACTTTTAGGTCACCACATACAGTATAGGCTATGCCATTTATGGTTTTCATAACTGATGCATGTTAGCAAATTCTTCATTGCTTCATATGTTTCTTTGGTCTTG
The DNA here is from genome assembly GCF_918807975.1 of Aplidium turbinatum. Classification (NCBI taxonomy): domain Eukaryota; kingdom Metazoa; phylum Chordata; class Ascidiacea; order Aplousobranchia; family Polyclinidae; genus Aplidium; species Aplidium turbinatum. The sequence goes on from NC_137478.1 coordinate 25,514,540, forward strand.
GTACTGTTGGCCACTGGAACTGACGGTTTGTCATTTCTATTGTGTAGTAGAACAGTCATGTTTTTTTAATCAATAAAAACAACTTTGCAGGCAATAAAAAGATTTAGGGGCACACTAGCAATTGCCAATTTGGAGAAAATAAAAATTGTAAATAACTCAAAAACCTGACGTGATAGAGCAAAACCGATTTCAGATTCGGAATCAGCGCCCAAAACTACGTCTAGAATGGATAATGGTATTTCAGTTACCAACATGCCATATTTTTTTGTGACGCAGTGTTATTAGTATTACGAACTTGCAGCAGCAATACCATTGTTGCAAGCTGTTTTGTCAAGAAAGCATTAATTGTAAGCAGACAATAGCCTAGGCCAGTGATTCTTCAGGGATTACTAGAAATTTTGGATGCGAAGGCGTCTTCTCAGAGTAGGGTTCGTTATGCAAAAGTGTTGCCAGATATTTTTAGTTGAAAAGCTTTTTTGGTCAGCTTAAGAATAAACCTAGCCTAAGACTTTTAAAAGCTTTCAAAAATTAATCCAATGCCATCTTTCATACTCATCAACTAGCCTAGTTGTAAGACTGGATACAATAGAAATAATTTATGAAAAAACAATTCTCCTCCCCTCTCTCGTAGCCCCTGACAGTGAGTATTCCTCAGAGATCTTTATCATCTTTGGAGAAATGAGAACAAATAAATCAAGTAGCTTACTGGCTTTTTACACTAACCCAGAATTTAACTAAACACAGACGATTCTTTCCTCCGATCAACGACAAAGAAATAACTGGTGAAAAAACTCCCGCTTACTTTGATGTTCCCCCGCACAAATTGCCTGAGTTGATCAAGTCAAATCTTCCAGACGTCAAATTACTGCTCATAGTCTGTGAACCAACAAAAAGGGTCTTCTCTGATTACGTTCATGAGGTAAGTCAATCATCCGTTATTCGTAGCGACACCACTTTGGTGAATATAGAATTAAAGAGTTAAAATATATCTTCAAAATAGGCTTCTGTGCTGGGTTGCCAGATACTCAAGCTATAGTAAGGCCAAATCCATTATAAAATAAGGCCAAAAAAAGGCCAAATTGTTTATTTCCTTCTAAGGTTAAATAAAAGCTAACAACTTTATTGAAATAATTTTTTGAAAATGCCATTTTACGATCAAATATGACAGATAATAATTTAGCACTGTCAGAGCATAATGACCGGTTCGTTTGCATAATTTGATTAATGAAAAATTACTGTAGTAGCAGATAAACTAGAAACCACTATTACAGTAGAACTCGGTTAATCCGGATTCGATTTGACCGGCGATTCCATTCGGATTAGGCGAAGATCCGGATTAACCGATGACGGTTCTATCAAGCCTGACGTTACCTAGATAGAAGGGTATCGGTAAAAATCACCGAAATTGAACGCATTAGTGTGGTCATCTGTCAATTCCGAGACGCGCGATCACCATATTAGCGATAGAATTCTTTTGAAATGCAGTATGCATGTAAAACGAATGTATTTGTAGACTCTGCGTTTAACGCAAGAACACACTGGCAAAAGTTATATCTTTAGGCATGCGTGTCGGAATAATCTGTAGTCACTCAAAACTTTTGAAAACAGTTACCGAAGACAAGTTTCTTTGGAAAACTTACAAAAAATCAAACAAAGTCTTCTATTGGAAAAACATCACCGACATACCGCCGAAAATTCCACCGACATCTTTTCAAGTGACAGTACGAGTTTGGGCATTTGCGCACGAATTTTGTGTTAAGAGGGATTACTGTTCATGAAAACAAGAAATCCGCAATGATTTATTGCGTCACATTAACGGAACAATTGATAAGAAATTTCTCGCAATAAGCCACGTTACGTTTTAGCATAACTGTCGGAAAATCCGGATAAAGCGATAGAGAAAGCGCAACTTTTGTCCGGAATAGGCGAAGATCCGGATTGAATAATCCGGATAATCCGAAGCCGTTTCTCAAGAAAAAGATTACAAATCATTTGTACTTCCAGTTTCATCCGGATTAGGCGATGATCCGGATTAACCGAATCCGGATTAACCGAGTTCTACTGTACTTCAATTCATGAACAGTGCTATTTGGAACATCTAGCTAAGCAATAAGCATGAATTTGTCTTATTGAGTATAATGTACCAGGGATGTCTACAACTACAGGATTGGAAACTATTTTCAGGGCTATACATGACTACAGAAGAATTATTAAAATAAAACACTGTTTGTATCACCTAAAGAATGTATAAAATTCAATTTCGCAATAACAATATAAAATATAGCCTTCACTCACATCAAAACTTATTTTTATTTGATGTATAGAAGTTTAAAACCACGAATCTAAAAAATCAAAAATAAACGAATGCAAAGATTTTCTGTCGTTCTGTAGCATTTTGCGTATTACAAACCGGATCAGAAGTAAACGTGGAGTGTTCAAAAATCAGTGAAATGTGTTGTCCTAGGCTTTTATAATAAACGTATTCACAGATCAACCCAGTACGAAATCAATACGTTTAAGATGTCATAAGAACTAAAACTAATACTCGGTTTTGAAATTATTTAGCAGCAAACAAAATACGACAAAATTGCACAAATGGAATGCAAACATATCACATTAACAAACAAGGCAAGTGTATACGTTACGGTTTACGGCAGGTGCAACTTAATAGAACCGCCCTGTCCACCGCTGACACATTCTCTACTCTCTACCAAGTACCAATGTCTCTACTCACTAATTAAAATTAAAACGAATATAGGTCAGGCTCTAAGTGATGATAAGTGATACTTTTATATTACAATTGAAATTGAATTTCCTTAAAATAATACTTTCTAAACCGGTCAAAACTTGCAACCATAAAAAGGGCCAAATAAAGCCAGATTTTCTGGCCTTATTTGCATCAATTTTTGTAGGCCAACTGCAATTTAAAAAGGCCAGTTTTCTGGAATTTGGCCTAAAAAAAGGCCATCTGGCAACTCTGCTTCTGTGCGGTAAGAAGGGTTGCCATACCGTCCTTATTTCTAAGATTTGTCCTTATTTTGAAGGGCCAGGTCTTAGAAAACTTAAATGTTCTTATTTCTAAGAAATGTCCTTATTTTCGACTTGCGTCCTTATTTTTTCTTATTTTTAACAATTACAGAACTTCGATCGTTTTCCTCTGGTATCCGGTGTTGCATAATATTCTAAAATTAGTCTAATTAGTTTCCTCTAGTCATCAGATTCTTCAACGCCAAAGTTGTAGTGCGAGTGCGTCTTCTTGACCTGCGGTCGATGCCAGGCAAGACCTCGCAAAGATCACGAACTTTATTCTCTCCTCTATTCAAGAGAGTGGCCTAGACATGAAACAGCTGTCATCCTTTTGTGCCAACAATGCACCAGTGAATTTTGGAGAATCACAGCATAGTGGAAAAAACAACGTTTTCTCTCGTCTCAAAGAGCAAACATTGCATCTGATCCCAGTCGACTGCCCTGCTCATATTTTGCATAATGCAGCAGAGAAGGGATCAGAGCACCTCACACTTGACATAGAAACAATCCTACTGAAGATTGGTAACCACTTCAAAAGCCAAACTGATAGAACGATGAGGCTCAAGCATTTCTGTGAGGAGAATTGATAGCAACTGCTCGACTCTACTAACACACACGCCGACTCGATGGACAACACTTGATGCTGTACTCGAGCGAATGATCGATTCTGGGAACTACTCAAAGCGCATTTTCTTTCGTTGAAACATACACCAAGAATATTGGAGGATTTCTTTTAATCAGAAGAGTCACTGATCATCGTATCATTCCTCCACAGCGCTCTCTCGCTCTTCCATAAACGATTGTTACTCCTGCAAAAGTCAACTGCACTGTTTCTAGAACTGGCAGAGATAGTTGAATCTTCAAGATCAAAATATTGCAACGCCAGTGTTCAGGGTTTTTCGGAGCAACAACACACGAACTACTAAGAGCAGTCGATGAAGAGCATGTCAAGGGTCTCAAAGCGAGCTTCCAGGAGTTCTACACCATTACTTTGGAATATATCAACAAGTGGTATCGATTTGAGAAGTATCGAACGCACATCAACTGGACCCTGCTGAAAGATCAAACAATCGAGTACGAGAAAAATTCAAGGGGTTGGCGAAGCAAGTTGATCCACTAATGGCGATGAAAGATGAGCTGTTCGATGAGGTCTCGGCTGTTAACGCTCTGCTCAAGAAGATCCCAGATGATGTGTTCAGCAAGGTTGAACCTGAGGCCAAGTGGATGAAGATCTTTACCGGAAACAACTCCTTTCCGCTGCTCTACATGCTGGTTAGCATCATTTTCTCCCTTCCGGTCAGCAATGCGCTTGTGGAAAGAGTGTTCTCTCTTGTTTCGGCGCAGTGAACCAAGGAAAGGAACAGACTTAGTTAAATGACAGTCAAATCCCAGCTACAAGTAAAGATAAACTATACCTGAGCTGCCGTGAAATCCATGAAGCAATTTCTGATAACAAGAAGTTGCTGAAGCAGATTGTTTCTGGCAAAAAGTATGGAATGTGATATGACAATGCTCGTATAAAAACAAAGTATGTCCAAAAATGTTTTTTAAATGCTAATCTAATTTTTCGGTTGTCCTTGTTTTTGGGTCGATGTCGATGGCAATCCTGGCGGCAAGCTATTTTTATAGCTGGAAGTAACTGACTAGAAAGCAAGGAAAACTGAAGCAAACTTAGCTTTATAGCAATAGTGGTTTAAGGTTCTTTTGCAATGTTTTCTGTATTTCAGCTACAAGATATTTGAACATCAGCATAGGTTCCAATGTCGTATCATAACTGTTGCAAAAGAACACAAGTAGTCTATTTGTATGATTTAATTTGCTTCAAAAATGCCCTATCTGCTGTCCCAGCAAACAGAGTGCAGTTATACGACCACAACGTGGCTATAAATGTGACATGGTTGCGACTTGGTAACTACAGGTTACTAACGTAACAGAAACGTTGCCACCAAAGTTGCACTTTGTTACAATTTATTATTTTACCGCATGTGATTGCATCTTATATAGCCAAGCCTAGGCCTATTGTTTGTAATACCACTGATGCCACCACAATTTAATGAGAAAACATCATCACTGTTTTAAGGTGGGCTAAAAACACTGTCAACGTCAGTTACTCAGTGGTCACAGAAATGTGGCCAGGAAAAGTCATTTCAACAATATTTCAGCAGTGTAACTGCGACGTCACTCGCGTTTCAAAGTTATAACGGAATAATGTTACAACGTTAATAAACATTTAAAATCAAAACGGAAAAGACATTACACATTGTTTTGTTGAAGCACAGTTTCTATATTACTAGAACCAGTACTATATATCTAAGTCTCTCCAAAATCCAATCTATTAGTCAGGCCCGTAGCCAGCCGTGGGCCATGGGAGCCTCGCCCCCCTGAAAAAAAATTTGCCCCCCTGGAAAAATCCCAACATTCTCGAGCAACAGCTACAATTATAATGATTTTGCACATCTTTCCCGTTGCAGAGCTACAACCAAGGCCCAATTAACTACAATTGTTTTATTTAGTTAACAGCAAAGATGATTAAACAATTTCGCCCCCCCCCCTCCTCCCACCTTCTCCTCTGGCAACCTCAACATGTTCAATTCAACCAAGGCCAACACGTGTTAAGTTGGTAGAAAAATTGTCAAAAACTGTGCAAAATGAAAATGTTTTGGGAAAGAATGATAACCTAACAAAGAGGGAATGGTTTTCCAGCAGGCCTACAAACCGGAACAAATTAGGCTATTTGATATCAGCTGTCGCTATTCTCGGTACCATACCTAATTCTAAGGGTCAGTGATAACCAATTTGTGCAGTGATAAACCAAATTTGTGCAGTGATAAATCGCAAAATGTGCAGTGGTAAAGCAAGTGGTTTTTGAAGACAACGCATAACTTACAAAATATAAACCCGTAATCTTGCAGTGTTTATTTTTTCTCTTCAATCCAATCAGTGTAAATAAATTTTGTTTCTAGTTTTCTGATCTGTGAAGTGTTTAACCTTGCAGCAGATATTGCTACATTTGGATCTAGCACTGCCGTTTGTGAGTGTGGATTCTCAGTGTTAAAGGCCTACTAAATCAAATTTTCAAACGGGAATTAAGCATTAAAATGCGTAAACTGAACACTCAAGAATACATTTCATAAAAAATTACTGAAAAAAAATTGTTTTCAATGACGCTGGCAAGGCGCAAAGTCCAATGTTTCATTTATTTTTTATTTTTTTGCAAAATCACCAAAAAGTGGCAACAATTACGTCACCAGCGAATAGCAGTAGCAATATCAAAAGTCTTTTCGCGCGTTGGCTTGGAAAGTTCAAACGGGTTGCGTTCGAAGAATTTTCACATTGATTGAAGGTCTGGACACGTTGAATCCATGTAAAAAATGATGATTACTCCACGCCTTCTGAATTGCCTAACTGAAATTGTTTCACATGCCTTTGTGGAGTTTGCCTTCAAAAACTTGTTTTTTTACATTTTCATTTTACATTGATTAAAGGCCTGAATACGTTGAATCTATTTAAAAGAGGCTGATTTACTGTTCGGAGAACAAGATCTGCCATTTGAAGCCCGATCAGCTGATTGCTAGTCGCTGGTGACGTAAACTGTATAATCGCACGCTTCGCTACTCACGCCCATTCCGGTTTTGAAAGCTCTGACAAAACGCTCGCGGAATGGTGGTCAGCCCGCAATGGGGCAAAATTATATTGAAAATCGTTTCATGGTAGCAAGTTAAACACAAAGCGTGTATAATCGCCAAGTCAGGTTTTTCATTTAGTAGCCTATGACTTTAACAAGGGTTGACGCTCCCACTAAACCAGTGTTTCTTAACCTTTTTAGCACTCGTATCCTTTGAGCTTTCATGAAATTTTCTCGTACCCCCTGTCTACAATGGCCGACGGAAGCATATAAAATTGTAATAATAGGAATTAAACTCAGTGTATTTATAACTTACGTGTTGAATGTATGCATTAAAAACAGTCTTGTAAGTTCAACAAGATTTATCAGTCAATCTACGAATGGCTTTTTTGTTGCTGCTTTTCGTCAATGATTATGTTGAAACGAGGTACTTTCTTTGAGATAGACACACGCATAATATCTCTTGGATCCAAACGATTGCCCGACTATGTTTTGATGTTTACAATTAAGAGTTATCCCAGTTTCACATGGGTAGGTAGTCGCAAAAAGCACAAGGATTTCTAAAGCTTTTTTTCTAACTGGGGAAATGTGCTGAGTTGTGCACACCAGAAGGCATCCAACTGCATTGGATCAAACTCCATTTTGCTTTTACTACTAGCTTTCATTTCAATAAGATAGTCTTTCATTTGGTTATTATCATCCATAGAATGTAGGCTGAAAATAAATGAGTCTTACATCCATCTCTGAGAAGTAGAAACCTCTCCAGTATATAGACATATACAAAAGTGACTTGTTACGTATTCTTCACACATATGCCTAAATAGCGTATAATTCCACACTGCATGTGGTACCCCCTGCTTTGGTGCTTCGTACCCCTGGTTAAGAACCCCTGCACCAGACGGAGCATGTTACAACCAAGACAGGCAAACTTGGTGCTTATGGCCTTTGAACATTCTGTATCGAAACCAATCGATTTAGACTTGTTTGTGAGACGGTTTGCATCCAAACATCCGCGGCTGCAATTGCAATAGACTAGCTCACGGGTGTATAGGCGGAATGTATTCATATATATCAAAATCCTCGGCAGTAGCTTCTTCGAGCCAGTTAAAGTTTTTGCTCATAACAAGTACCGCTATTTATACAACAAGTCAACAATTGTTGTGTTATGTTGGTCATTGTAATATGGTTGCCGTGATTTAACCAGCGAATAAAATAAAAGACCAGTGTTGGTCTTAACACTAGTCTGATATATTGCAATTTTTGTGGATACCGGTATTTAAGAGGTTAAAATGCCAAAATCATTTAAATTTTTTCGCCCTCCCCCCCCTCCCTAACAAAAAGTTGGGCCCCCTTGCTCTGCGGTCTGGCTACGGCCCTGCTATTAGTATTAAGTTGCTTTTCTGCTTGCTGGTGCTTTGCTTTCATAATATACTCTACCACCACTAAGGGCGCTGTTTCACGAGCGACGACACTGCCTTTTTCGTTATCCTTCCAGACTAGTAATATAGAGACTGTGGATGAAGTCTCAAAGTTACAGCGTAGGTAGGATAGGATTTTTTCCGGTTCATGTGAAGAATGTCGCTTTAGCTTCTGATTCTAAATGAGAAATCAAGATGGTGTTTATTTTCTATTTGCAGAGAGCACGCTTCAAGTTGTCCAATGCTCAGCTGGTGGCAAAGTATCCAACCTTTGAAAGTTTTTTAGATGTTTACTTCCCAAAAATACAAACAATAATGGCAACTCTACATCAAGCTAAGGAAGATGATGATGTCATTGGAAAAAAATTGACCAATCTTTATCGAGAAGACCCAAGACTGGGTTTAATTGCTGGAAGTTTGTATACGTATCATATTCAGCGATGGAACAGACTATTCAACGATACCAACCTTATGATAATAAATGGAGACGAGTTCTTGAAATCTCCAGGACCAATACTAGAAAAAATGCAAGATTTCATTGGAATACCAAAACTTTTGATTAAGCAAGATTTTGTGAAACATCCTAAAACTGGATTTTATTGCTTTAGCAAATTTACAGAAAAAAATTTAAATCAATCCATAGTTGTTGGGTCGGAAAATCTTAACAGAACCTTGCATTGTCTTGTTGACACAAAAGGTCGCACTAGAAACGGAGCAAAAGCACTTTTAGAATCCAGTGCTTTAAAACTAAGGAAATTTTTTAAACCCTATAACAAAATGTTTTTTTCCAAAATTGGGCGAAATTTTGAATGGAATTCTGATTCACTGTAAAGCTTTTGTAGCTTGGAAAGACAGGATACACAAAAACAAGTTATTGTAGTCTTAACGGAATGCTTTATTGTTAGTTTATTTTTTGCTGAGCTTTGTCTTGTCTTAACTATGTATCTAAAGTAACGTATTTGCAGTAATGGTTACCTGATAATCTCCAACAGCACAGCCCACATACAGACAATAAATATGTGTTATATTCATGTTTTCGTTCTTGCACTGGGTCATAAAAAGTTTATTTGCAAGATTTTTCTTGATATTACAGCATACTTGCAGAGACTGTGAACAATTGAAACAGGCCTGGTCATCCAAGTAGAGTTTCCGCATATTGAAGTGTTGGAGTCTGCGAATTATTTCATCTACCCTGTGCTACTGGAGGTTTCTTGAAGCGCTTTGTTTAAGCGCATAACTCAAGGCTCGAACTTTCGTCACTTGGTCTTGTCGTTTCTTTGACGCAAAGTCAAATGTGTGTGGTTGTGATTTGAAAGACAAAAATAAGAAAATGTTTCACTGTAGTTTAACAACAAACGTTTTGCTATTGCATTGTTATTTTGCTGCACTTATTGTAGCCTATATTAGCCTATGCACAATTGCACAATAACATCATATTTATATCAATGGCAGTCTTTCTTTCTTAAACAACATATTCTTACTTAATGTTATTAAAAGTACCGTAATTTGTGTTTTGTCAAGATATTTTAAAAGCAACTTATTGTTCTTCACCTCCATACATTTATAAGTGCATGCAAAAGCTTCTTTGTAAACATGGAGTAGGCTAACCAAAACTGATGACATGCTTTCACGTAATTTGAAATAGATTTTCATAAATACAAACATAAAATTATACGTACAATTGTGATTGAATTACTTGTAAAAGTAAATGTAAGTATTCATTGCTTGAAAACAACTGAAGAGAAACTACATTTGTAGTTTGAACAACCAAACCAACATCCAATCGCAATGTGTATTTTTATTGCTTGTTTTTCTGGCCTTAATCCCACGATGAGGATTGCCGTTTCAAATTTTTGGTTTTCACACCAGCCTGCTGTGCGCATCCTCATCGTATTTATATCTTCTTTTCATCTGCATTTCATCATCCATCACCGAAATCTTCATCAATCTCTTCCTCAGTGAATCCGGTACTTCGGAATTGAATTCAAAATGGCGGATGTTGCTACCCCCTTCTAGATCGAATGTAAACATTTTCGATTTTTCTACTGCAGTAGAAAAGTACGGCCAATTTTGCACTACCTAGAAGTACTGAAAGGGGTCAATTTGAATCCTAACGCAAATTCAATGGTTTCATAGAGGAAAAATAGGCACGCTGGCCTTGATTTTGATTAAGCAAAAAACTGTTTTTTTGGTTTTGCGTTCATTAGTGCATGCTTTTGCACGCATAAAGCTCATTTCTTCAGACTAAACTTCAAACTTACGTCAGGAATTCTCTGTTGTAATGTAATTGTTCAAGAAGCTTTTCAAATAGGCTATCGCTACGCAACTACATCAATGTTATGCAAAATACTCTCCATTGTAATATTAACCGCACAGGAAAATCAGATGCAAAATACAGATCATCCATGATAATAAAATGACGCGTTACCACTGCAATTTTAAAATATAGCCTATCGTGGGAAAGTTTTCTCATTAGCAAATCTTTCATCAACTAGGTGCTTTGTTGGTGCCCTGCAGCTGCATCAAATTCTGGTGCAACACTGTGACTCTCCAGTTGTTCTCCTTCTATTATAGTGAGCAATTTCCTGCCTCTACTATCCCTAAATGAAACGGACGCTTTTTTCCGGTTTATTGCTGACGGCATGATAATATAGGGTGGGCCAAAAAAACCGACTTTGGAATTTCGTTCCAATAAATTGGTAAAAGTTGCCATTTTCTATATGATTAGCGATGGTAAAAAAATTTTTTTGATTAAAAAACTTTTAAGGGTCCCGCAAACGCCCCAAAGTGTTCCAGTTTTGTCAAATTTTGCAAAAAAACGACATAAAACGCCAATAAGACCTTCTAAATTACCACCAATCTTCCTCATATTTGATACGCGTATGAAGCAACTGGATGCGCAGCATATTAAAAAAATTTGATGAATATGGCTCAAGTACCTTGTGAGATATTCATGCGGAGAAGATGTTTGAATATTGAAAATTTTAACCACATGGTGGCGCTGTAGTTTTGTATTTACTTAAGCTAGCGACACATTCAAGGTAGGCTATCTATGGAAAGGTAATTAGCAAGGCTAAGCGATCATGTATTAAACTTGGCTAAACTAATATTTGATGACGTCACTATGACGTCATACTATTTAAAATTGCCTTTCTGCAATTAATCAAATAAAATGTATTCAAAAAAAAGACTATGGCTAATTGACGAATCACCTTTGCTAAATCTCAACGCTGGTGTCCATAGACTTGGATTTATTGGAAAGTATCCACCATGTGGGAAGGAAGTGTTGCTTCACTTCCATGGTTATCACACAATTAAGCAAGAAGAATCTAAAGGTACTTCCCCGAAACGAAAAGCAATAATTCTAGTTGTCGCAGATATTAAACAATGGTGAAGAAAACAGGAATCGATCTTAAAACCACAGATGCTATAACTTACATGGTCAAGAAGTTGACAGACCGGTATGAAAATTTGAAAAAATGCAAACACAGAGAAGGAAAAGAAAGAGAAACAGAAAGAAATTTTTAGATGATCTGCAAGATGCGTTATGGGTTGTTAAGAAAAACGTAGAAGACGATTTGAGAACGTCTACCAACCCTAAGAAAATGGAGGACTGGAATTATCTTAAAGCAATTCGGGGTGAAAATCGAAAAGCCACTTTGGGTTCTTTAGATATTCAAGAGCAAATAAAAATGAAAAGAAAGAAAACGAAACAAGATCAAGGTAGGCTATAAAACGTAAACTTAAAGATGCTTTAGATACACCACTTCCGCAAGATTTGTTGCAATCCAGTACTTCTTCAGAAGAAAGTGGAGAAGATCCGGATCAAATCTATGTGGGGGATTTGTCGGCAAAAACAAGCAAGACAACGGAAACCAAGAAAAAGAAAGTTCTTACACCCCAAGTTTGCAGCCTGGCAGCCAAATATTCTTTGTCGAACAGGCAAGTGTTTGAAATGGTAGGTGCCGCGACTGCAGAAAATAGTCTTAATAACAAAATTCTCTCTGTAAATACTGTAGGCCTACGCCGAAAGCGGATAAAATTTTCTACTGAAGCAGAAAGAAATCTCTTAGCTAATGAACTTGCTGCAGCTACTGATTTTTTCACACTTCACTGGGACGGGAAAATATTCAAAGCTCTCACTCACTGTGCTGACAAGGAGGAGCGAGTGGCCGAGCCACCAACCACTTCTGAGGGAGACGAGATATTGCTCGGAATAATACCTGTGAAAAATGGATCTGCAGCTGAAGAGCACTCCAAAATTCTTAATCTGCTAATAGAAAAGGGCATAGAACTAAACAAAATAATCACATGCGTAAGTTATTTGACACTACCGCAGTTAATACTGGTGTAAAATTTGGCATTGTGAAACGCTTGGAAACTTCCTTATCCCATGCACTGTTGGAATTAGCTGCCGGGATCATGTTTACGAATTGCTTTGTGGTGCAGCAAGTGAATCCGTCCTCGGAAAATTGTCTACAACTGGAGATAAGAAGAAGACCACAGCACCTTATGAACCACTTTTTAAGAATCTGTGTTCTGCTTGGAATGATATTAATACAGATACACAAAATCTCGAACTCTTGGATAAGAAGAAACTTTCACGCACTTTATTCCGCCACATTGAAGAAGCTAAACAATTTTTGAAAAGTTAGTTGGAAAATGATACAGTGTTAAGGCATGATTATTTAGAAATGGCCCAACTTTGCTGCGTGTATCTTGGTGGTATTCTTCCACGAAAATATATGCCATTTAAGATGCGGGCAGCGTCTGCCTACCATCATGCAAGATGGATGTCTAAAGTTCTGTACGTTATGAAGTTAGCAATGCTTAAGCCATATTTTGGCCATGACATAGACTCCGGAGTTTGACAACATTTTACAGCGTTTACTATGCCAAAGCGTGGCTAACATGCATGTTTGCTTCCAAAGCTCCCTCAAATTACTTGGCTTTCATCAAAGCACTAGAGGAAATCTGCAGTGCTAAAGGAATGTTGCCCTATGAGTTTTTAAAGATTGTCCAACCTGCTCTAGATGAGATTTGAGATCACACTTGGTACTTGAGTGAACGGCTGGTAGGTCTTGCTCTTTTCGATACATCAGTGGATAACTCAACCAAAGAAGCAATGCGCTCAGCTTTGTTGAAATACAAAGGAAAACCTCTTCAAAAAAGTCAGGAGATGCCACAATGCTCTTCATTTTCGAATAAGCAATTGAAAGATTTTGTTGGGGCCGACACATATAGACTTTTTGATCTTCTACATTTCAATGAAGAGTTGCTAAAACTGTCAGCGTTTAAATGGCCTGAATCACCAGACTATCAATATACCATATCTGTTGTCAAGAATCTGTCAGTGGTAAATGATTGTGCCGAAAGAGCACTTGGCATGGCAACATCTCTTCATGGTCATACAAAGCCAAAAAATGAAAAGCAGCTACAAGCAACATATAAAGTGATTGATGCAGTTAGAAAATTCCAACGATCTGCAGCTACTGCATCTGAACCAGTAACCAAAAAAACTTTGGCTGATTTCTTGACTTACAGTATAGTGTTGTGCAATGTGCATTAGTATCACTTACTGTCTGTATAAGTGTATAATTACACACCACGTACTTCCGATCACCTGCATCCAAAAGAAAATGTTACTTTAAACTGGGAAGAAAATATCACTAATTAAAAGTTGTACTTTAAGAATTCGATATATTGTAAAAGGCAAATGAATCGTTCATATGAACTCAATTTCCAATATATTACGTCATAACGACGTCATCAAACATTATCATGACCAAGTTCAATACACAATCGTTTAGCCGTGCTAATTACCTTTCGATTGATACCTTGTATAGGTCGGTGGCTTTAGTGTGTCACCAGTTATTAAAGGAAATATAAAATTATAGCGCCACCATGTGGCTGAAAATTTTAAAACTTTAAACATGAATATCTCACTAAGTATTTGAGCCATGTTAATCAATTTTTTTTACATGTTGTGTATTAAGTTGCTCCATATATTTGTCAAGTATAAGAACAATTGGCGATAATTTAGATGGTATAATTGGCGTTTTAAGTCGTTTTTTTGCGAAATTTAACAAAATTGGAGCACTTTGGGGCGTTTGCGGGACCCTAAAAACTTTTTTATTCAAAAAAATTTTGTTGCCATCGTTAACCATATAGAAAATGGCAACTTTTACCAATTTATTGAAGCGATTGAAAGATAAATTTGAAAAACGATCAATTTTGGCCCACCCTAATGATAAAGGAATGAATGGAATACGGAAAATATCTGTTCTATTCCATAACACACTTCGACATCTTCAGTCCGTCCAGCATGAATCAAACGTTATGAGCTTATACATAGGCCTACAGCCTATATTTTAATATACATGAAACTTTGTATGATATTAGCCTCTTTTCCTTTGAACTCTCTTTTGATCAAAAGTTATATGTGATCTAATGATATAGGCTACCTTGATGAATTTTTTTACATGTGAAATATTATGCCAGATAGGCTATTTATTTATTGTGGTTCAAGATTGTGTACTGTATTTGCGTTGATCAAAAGTTGTATTTGATCTGCCTTTAGCCTACATGTAATTTTGTCGATGACGTCATTTTAGTATAATCGATTTTATATTGGAGGGACATTCATGAATGCATTAGAACTACTTTCATTAATTAAAATATCTGTGAATGTGTGCTCTACCATACGTTCATATTTAGCTTTCAGTCTTGAATGCTGAATTATATCATACAATTTCTATGGTCCCAGGTTTCTGAAGTGCTACCTTACATTACATTTAGGAATTGCAAATTCACACAGGAAAAAAGGAAAATGATTGGACAAGAATACAATCGTGAAATTAGAAATGCCATAGAAAAAGTTCAAGAATAAACTATAACGATTTAAATACTTTACTGCTCTCATTGACAATGTAACAACAAAACCAAACTGGAATCGGAACCAAAATCCGGGAAGGAAAATACCAAGCATCTCGTGTGCATGCAGAAATTAGCAGTAAGTGGTTCTTACTGCTCAGAGAAACTTGTTTTGCATACATATCTACCCGCGACCTAGTTAAAAGGCATAGCCGAAAAAAGAGGTGATTGGTTGTAAAAACTTTGAAGTCAGTCAGAAACAGATATCTCATGTCTCAGCGTACTTTTTTGTCTGTTCCGTTAGAACGTCTCTTTAGAAGCTTAAGCATGGCACTATTGCATACTTACAGTGTAGATCACTGACGCAAACCCAGTCATTTTGACTGTCAGAGCCACAGCTTGCTTTTAAAATGCTGCTATTTGTGAATTATTCCATTCAATAGGTGGTGCTGAATAGGGTTGTTTGTGGAATGCGACGCTCAGGCACACACCGCGAGAGTTGAACCAGCGTCCTGTGTTGCCCATTGTTTGATCACAAAGTCGGTGCTTTATCCATTGAGCTGTCGGGGTAAACATTTTGTTGCTTGTAAAGATTGCAAACCAGTTTTTGAATGCTCAACCTTCTTGTGCAGACTTCACAATGTCGATTTTAACGACCTGTTTTGCAGTGCAGAGTTTGAGTTCCACCCGGAATCTTGCTTGTTATACAAACGCTTGAGGTTTCCATTTGGATACAGTTGGAGCTCTATCACTAATAAATGACCCCATCGTTTTTTTCATATTTTATTATGAACAACTTTGTAAACAATTTTTTGAAAAACATTGCACACGTAGAAACCGCAAATGTATGCAGATGGCAGATCACTCATACGTTTGATCTGAATGTGAAAATGTCCTACTGATGTGAAAAAAGCAAAGAGATTTTAAAACGACACAGTGGCGATAGTAGAACGTTCAATACAGAGCAAGTAGCAGTCGCTGTTGTTGGTTTACGTAACTGCGGTAAACATAAATGTCCACGTCATGGCAGCTGTGTTTTTTTTACGTAAACACAACACAACTTTTTTGATAAAAAAAAATGTAAAGCTAAATGATGATGCTGCAGCTGTCGGATACAAAAAAAAAAACTAGTCAACTTTAAAAAAATGTAATGTTTTCATTTTTAGTTCTGGCTGTGCGATTTTGTTTTAACATTTCAAGGAAACACTGTTTTTCACAATTCGCTTTCATCTTTTTTTGACATTGACATAGTCACATTATGATTAATGTTAACAAAATGATGTCTTGTGTTATTTTAACGTTATTTGTGATATATTTTGGTTAACCATTGTATGACACGAATACAGCACATTCTTTTGATTTAGTTATATGAAGTGGTGTCTCCTGATTAAATCATGGAAGTAAAAGTTAATCAAAAGTGACACTTAAAAATTGTTACAATGTTCTCTGCTTGGTAAAATGTTAGAAAAACTTCACTGCTGTTACAATCAATTGAATTTCATGAAAAGCTCGAAAGTTTGCAATGAATTTAAGCACTTTAAACTTGATCAGCGTGCTTTCACCTTAAAGGTCACACACAAAAGGCATCGCAGCGACAAAAAAAAAACTATTCAAACTACGGTATTTGTTTCCCGCACGGTGGCGCGCCGGAACGGCGTGAGTTTTCCAGCAACACTGCTGAAAAAGCTTACAGAATGTTTCTCAGGTGGTGGATTGACTATTTGATGGTTCGATGCTTGATTATTCTCCTGCGATACTTTGTTTCGGTAACGAAAAGACTGAGGTGCGCGAATATAGCCAAACTCTGCAAAAAAACGTAAATATGTTGCCATTGCGATAAAGAATACACAGTGCAAGATAGCCTACGTCTTCTGGCTCAATTAGTGACAGTCGTTTTAAGTTAACCATGCAAAAACAACACAGACAATATCGTTGATAATACGTATGTACCAGTGATGTATGGTGACCATGTTTTTTTTTGGATGCTACCTTTTTTCCGCAAGCTCTAAACACGCATTAGGTTTGCAGTTTGCTGAGTAGCTGTTTAGATCATATTAATATAAACTGATGTGATATAAAGAGACACTGTGCAAATCAAACGTGTATTTCAAACTTTCTACGAAATGTAAACACCCCAAAAAACAGTCACCATACACCCCTGCAATGTTCCTTGTACAGCAATTCTCGAAATTGTAGCTACCATCATATGCATTCAGTTAATCTTGCTAGTGGTAGTAATTTTCCAAAACATGAAAGTTGAAAAAAGTTGTATCTTGGACTGTCAGTTACCTTTTGGCTTTCGTGGTGCTGTTAACGATGGTTTTTGTAGATCTTTCATTAACTCCTTTTTCATATCAGCATCACGACTTGACAAAGTACTGAAAAAACACAAACCAATCATTACAATAAATGCTTACAGAAAAACAAAAATTGACTTACAATTGGTAGGCTAAAGATTAGGGATGGGCAAAATAGAATACCGAATATAGAATAACCGGTTGTAGAGTCTAACCGGTTTCAAAATGCATATGAAATCGGATAATTGAAACCGCTTTAACGATCTACTTCGTAATGGTCCGTTTGATCGCAACGAATTCGCTGCAGCGAAAGTAGAATTGTTTATCGATTCAGTGCGATGCGGCGTCGGAAAAACGCACGAGTTTCATTGTTCGCATTAAAGAGATCTTTCTTGTCAAGCGCTTTGTAGTCCTCACAGTCTTGCGGAAGTGTGGTACGAAACAGCTTAATCCGCTTTCAGGATTTTTCTCGATTTCGGTACCACAAACCTAAGTTGTTTCTGGTAGAATACAAGAGTCGGCTTGCCTTCGCTAAGCTACCCACTCTCGTGGGCTCCCACTCCTTCCTCTATGGAATCTTGAAGAAACTCGGAGTAAAACCAATAATGATGAATTACCTGTCATTAGTTTACCACAAAACAAAAAGCAAGATAGAAATCAATGGAGCTTTAACAAAACGAATAAACGTTAAAAGGGGCATACGACAGGGTTGTCCCCTCAGCATGCTCTATTTCATAATCTGTGCTGACGTTCTCACCCGACGCATAGAGAAAAACCATCTGATCAACGGTTTTCGCTTTTCCAAGCTGACAATCAAAATCCAGCAATATGCGGACGACACCACATTCATCACAAGAGACATTCCATCTCTCAAGGAAATCAACAAAGAACTAGCCACCTACCAGACGATGTTCGGCCAGAAAGTGAACCAGGGAAAGACCCAGATCCTGGCGTCCAAACCTGACCTGGCCCAAAGAGCTCAGCAACTCTTTCCAGAAGCTGCGATCTTGAACAACGTCAAGATCCTGGGCATCTGGCTAGGCACAAACAAAACACAACTTGACAAGATGAACTGGCAGACCGCCATCAAGAAAACTCAAACGATCGCCAACATCCACAAACCACGAAGACTCTCCCTCTATGGAAAGATCTCGATCATCAACACTCTCTTGGTACCCGTCACTTTGCATCTCATTAGAGTGCTGATGCCAACGAAACAACACATCAAAGAACTAAACAAAATCCTCTTCGACTTCCTCTGGTATCCTTCACCATTCGAACAGCTCCAGAGAAGCAAGACGTTTCCTCCTGTCAAAGATGGAGGCATCAACATGGTGGACATCCAATCAAAATTTCAAACAAGCCGCATCGACAGAATTCGCCACCTCTTCTCACTAGAAGACGCCACCGAAATCTGGCACGAATGGGCCATGTTCAATTTGAGCTACAGAATGAGACACATTAATCCTCATCTGTTCTCCAACAGCATTCCGCATGCCCCAATTCCAAACGAAATGTATGCGGACATCTTCAAGTCCTTTTGCAAACTCAAAGGCTTGAAACACGACTGGGAAAATACTTCCTACAAAAATATCTACATCAATCTGAAAACGCAAAATGAAAAGAAAATTGACAAGATTGATGAAAACGGAAAGAAGATTCCTTGGAATGAGATCCTCTTGAAAAACAAGGGAATCAAACTCTTCCTTCCACCTCACCTATCCTCCATGTCCTTTCGGATTGCACATGGAGGATACAAATGGGGAGATTTTAATAGATCAATACACTCCGACAGAAAAACAAACTGCAAATTCTGCAGAAAACCAGAAGACAATGTGGCCCACGTCCTCACCAAGTGCTCCTTTGCACAAGGAATATGGGAGCGCCTGAAACAACAATATCTTGACCTAACCAACGAAGACATAGAAATAACAAAGGACATGATCCTTTACAACCAACTCCCTGGAGGACAAAAGAACAACCCGATTCTTTTGACCATGATGAATGTCGCCAAGCACACCATCATCCAAAAGAAGAAATCTCTGGACATAGGCGACACATATATACAGGACACAAAACGGTCCACCATTCAAGCCCTGTGGGTGATCATGACAAAAACGAAAGACATAACACAAAAACATAACATTCCTTTGTCATCTGACATTTCTACTCCTTCTAAACCTCCTCCTACGGTCAGAAGAAAGAAGAACCAGTCGAGATCCACTCTTCAACCGCCCTCTCAGTCGTCCTTGGTGGTAGGGATGACTGATTGCAGTGGTGGATCTCACTAGCACAGTACGGTCGTAGATCATCTTTGAAGAAGCTTAGACAGCCAAGGGCGTAACAACCCACCTTTAACCCGTCCCTCTCACTCATCTACAACAGCCTGATGCCGGAAGAGTGATTGCAGCGGGAGATCTTTAACCGTCCCTCTCCGTTGTCCCACTCGCTCTGGGATGACAGGATTGCAGCGGCCCATTCCAAGACGACTCTGGGGTCAGCGAAAGCTACCCTCTCTCTGGCCGCTCCTCTCTGGCATCTCCGCCAAATGAGGTGTCAGACTGCAGTGGCCCGTCTCCCACAAGCAGGTGCCCTTCTTGAAGCGGGCAACAAGAAGATACACACACATAAACAATTACAAATAAAATTAAAATTAACTCTCTACCAAAACGCGCTAGTTCTTGAACCTGACCCGCCATCTCCTAGACTGCTCCAAGATCAGCAAGAGGAAAGTTGAGACAGGCAGATCAGCTTGAGGCAGCCACTAACCAAACATTTACATCCACAGATTACCATCTACCGCGGTGGGTCCCTTCGGTCGTAGTGAGTCCCTCGCCTCCCTGGTAGGTATCTTCCATGTAAGTATGGTGTGCCTGCTGAGTGTTTGGGTGTGTGGACGGCTCCCGGAGCGGACGCACTAATGATGAGACAGGAAACAAATCCGTTCCATATGGACAATTTGTAAACCTGCAAGATGTAGTGGTATCCATCTTGAACTCTGAGCGTTGCGCGAAATAAAAAAAGAAGAAAAAAAAAAAAAAAAATCGTATGCAGGGCAACGTCGACCACAGGGTGTGCGAATTAGCGACCCTTCCTGCTGAAGTACGTACGGGGGCTTTGTCTTATTACTGTACTGCCGCAGAGCAAGGGGGGGGGGGGCAATTTTTTTTTAGGGGGGCCGAAAAAATTTAAATGGACAAAATCATTATAATTGTAGCTGTTGCTCGAGAATGTTGGGATTTTGCCAGGGGGGCAACAATTTTAGGTGGGGGGGCGAGGCCTCCCGGCTGGCTACGGGCCTGTAATACCGTACATGCCAGTACAGTGACATGGACGACTTGTTGAGCTGTGGGATTGAAGATGCTGCTTGCAGTAGTGAAGATGAATCAGCAAATTTGGCTTCCCCTGCTTCAGAAATTGATACATATCTCACGTTGTTGAAAGCATTCACTACATCTCTTCAAAACGCCCTTGTTTGATGGAAAGCAAAACAAAAACCAATTTTCTTGTTTCTGTCAGTTAGTTTCAAAATATTTTTGTGTACCTGCTACATCTGCTTCTTCAGAGAAATGTTTTTCAAGTGCAGGTTTAACTGCCACCAAGTTGAGATCCCGTTTGACTGGTGAAAGTTACACTGCGATAAGCAATTTTTGTGATGTTCATTGTTTTTGTAAAGTCATAAAAATCATTAAAATGTGTCGATGGTAAAAACTGTCAATTATTCTAGAATACATATCTGTATTCTATATTCGGTTTCAGTATTCTAGAATATTCTAGAATAGCTAATTATTCTATTTTGCCCATCCCTACTAAAGATAATGACATTAAAGCAGCAAAAAACAATCAACTGTTTACAGAAAACACATTAATTCTAAATACTTTGCAAAACTGTTTAATATTTTCGGTCTATGAGTAGTGTGGATCTAAGTAAGTACAAACATCGTTACAAAAAATAACAGATTCTGACGAGAAGACAAAAATAACGAAAAGAGCAACAAGTCATTTGTATTTTCTTTGCCAAGGCGTCACTTACATCTGACGTTCTTGTGTAAATGCGTTCATCCACTTGTCAAAAACTTTTTCATGCTTGCACATCATCACTGATGATTCCCCGGACACACTGTTTGTGATCTTCCATCCACATTGGGTGTTCGTGCTTCCGGAAGATGACCAATCTCCGGACATATAGGTGGAGGAACGCGGAGACGATTTTTCAACAGGAATAATATCATATTGTTGAAGACTGATTCTGCTCTTGTAATGGAGCAAGTCTTTCCGTAGAAGATCCTGGGTAAAGCAAATATAAAAAATTATCACATGATTCATTTTTCAGGCCTTTTATGAGAATAACCGACATACGCGATTATCTGCAATATCTTGCAGTTTTGTTGCTTGAGATTTAAATATTTTATTGTGATACAACGGTTGCTGCGTTTAAATAGTAAATAGAAAAGCGTTTATATCTATGTGCAGATGAATAAACTTACTTTTTTGCAAACAATTATTTGCTTGTCGAAGAGAAATGCCATTCTTAGTTTTGGTTTATTTTTCAATTGTGATGAGGCATACACCTCCCCGGAATAAACAAGTTCGTTACTCTTCAAAAGTACATCTTCACCCTGTCGTGAAATGGCACAAATTAGAATAAAGTTGTAAAACTGTGTATAACGCCACAGTTTCCTACACAAATACTAAAAAGCATAGTATTTATTGCAATAAAAATAAATTCTAAATACATCGTCGCTGGGATTTAAATATTATCATTTTTTTAAGTGTCATTATGGATAATAAAAACGAACTATCCATACAAAAATAAAGCAATACATCCGCTAGCATGTTCCATCAGCATCGGTTGTTGTACTTATTTTTTTATGGTGATATTCCACTATAGTTGTATATCAGTTTAAAGCGTCTACCTGCCAGTTGAATATAGAAGATTGCCAGAGAGAGATCTTGTTAATATTTTCCATCATTCTCTTCCTCTCATTAATCATCCTCGCAACGTCTTTCATCGCATCCAAAGAAGATTGAACTGGCTTGTGATCCGGATGATCAGGTGAAGTGTATTTCAACAATTCTGCGAGCTGTAAGCAATAAACTTTGATCATTTTCTGCAACGTTTGAAGATAGTAGGCTAGAAAACAAAACAAGGTGCCATACACGAACATACACATTTCGCCGATCAATTTTTGTCAGAACAAAGTAGTTTGAGATTTAATAGCATTGCACTATACCCGTTGCCTTTAGTCTATCACTAAGCTTAACCAAAAAAAATCTTTAAATTTTGGCAACCCTAAAAAAACAAACATTGTTGAATGAAACCGGTTTGTTAATAACAGTTGAATTAAACGAACAAATCTTGAATTACACATCACTTACTTGAAGAGGGTACTTGCATATTTTTTGAACAGGAGTCAACAGAAACCCGTCCAATGGAATGTCAATCATTTTTTGCAGAAGACGACACGCCTCGAAAAAATGAACGTATTTTTTTACTACGAGAAGTTGGGACAGCAGAGCTAAGGCTTGAGGGTGGTTATTGCAATACTCTGAGTATATAGAAAACCCGGATATCTAAAACATATAATTTGAAGATATAAAATAGGGCTAAAATGTGGTTAATAAGCTCATTTCAAGCATATTCAGCTTCATATTAATGTGTCGCTAAAAAGTGATTTTTATTAGATTTTACTTACGTGATTGAGAAAGATGTTTCCAAGTTCAGTTTTGTGAATTGAAGTTTTGTTCATTTTGGCTTCTAATTCTGAAGCAAATTTCTGCTGAAAGTCATAAATTTCTTGAATATTTCCGAATAGAATTGAAAGTTGTTCTTCACTGAACATATCAGGTCTTTTCTGACACCGAGTAAGATAACCCTGTGAAAAAAACATTTTCATGTTATACAAATTTAAAAACAGCTTTAGGTTCAGTTCAGTTTTTTTATTTCTGACCATCACATCAAAAACAATACACGTCAACATAGCAATGGTGGAAAAAAGGTAGAAGAGACAAAACACGAAAGTTAAAATGTTTTTCCAACTCAAACCAAATTTTAATATGACGAGTGTATTTTGGATCAAATGCATCAACAGCAAACCATCTAGCAATTACAAAAGTTTTCCGATTTATCAGCTTAATTCAAGAAGTACTTTTTCCTCATCCACGACAACCCGTTGATCCACAGATCAATTTCATGCAAACTGGTATTCGATTACCTAATCAGACGATAAGCTTAATCAGCCGATTAAACTTTAAGTCTTCCTAAAATCTTTATGAATCAAGTGACTTCACCAAATAACGTAACCGCCTTTATAAAAAAAACATTCAAGCTTTGTTTGTTCAAGAGAGCAGAAGTATCATACATACAGCACTTGCATAAAACAGGTTTAGATTCACAAATTGCTAATTTTGTACATTACGAAAGCGTAGCCTACCTCAATGACATCCTTCAGATGGCCGGCAAAGACCTTTTCTGAATTAACAATTTCTTTGATGACATTTTTGCGAATGTGGTCACGATTTGCTATGTTCTTTTTCATACTGTTGAAATTCACAGCAACTGTTGATGGTTTTCGGTTGGTTATCTTGATTGGATTGCGGTTTGTTGGGGATAAATCTACCCCTTGAAATGGACGTCCGCACTGCGCGCAATGCACAGATGATGTCGAACTTTTTTCTGTGCATTGGCAAATATCATCCCCGAAATTAGTCACTTTGAAATACTCATGCGATGACGTAGAAAGGGTCTCGTCATCGCTATGAGGAATGACATCACCGATTTCTGATTCGTCCCGATGTTGATTCACGAGAATCTACAAATCAAAACAACACGATTTCATTTTATTTGCATTTCACTTCAGGGGGTCATAGCAGAATACGCATAGGCTACGTCACTTCCGCAATAATGGAAAACCTCCAACTTCCATGAAGGGTTGATGGCCAAATATAATGAAAATGGTGTCGTTAAAATAGCACATTCAGGATTTCAATTTGTAATGCTCTTGTTCCATCACTTTAAAAGTCAAGTCTGAAGTTTTGTCAGCGACTGGGCGCTTTTATTTCGCGTTGCTTGATCTTAATAAAAAGTCTACTAAAATGTGTTTCTTCTTTCTTGTATGATCACGTGATGCGCAAAACTTGCTTGGCCATATCCAAAACAGGAAAATCCGTCATTGTTACATTGATTCAACGTTTTCAGACGTTGAATCAATTTAAAAGTGACGGATTTTCCTGTCTGAGATATTGTAGTGACTCGTGTGTAGCCTGTACTTGCGGTAAAATCGTGTATCCAATTTCCAAAAATATCAACGGGATTCCCCAAGGAAGAGAAAATAGCAGTAAGAATTACCGCGGAAGCGATTTACGTCACACATCGGCGAAACGTCAAACTATTCGGTCATGTTATTAGAGAAGTAGTCAAAACTTTTCAAACTTAATTGTTTGGCTTCATTCGAACGTGATTGAGAAGAAACCAACGATTCACGTTTATATTGCTTTTACAGGCTACACCAGCATTTTTTAATCGGGGGTGCTTGAATCAACTTTACAAGTTTCCGTAAAGTAGCTTGACTGTAACATAGCAAACTATCTGCATTTCTACCATGAATGAACGTCATTAAAACAACACTAACTGTAGTAATCGGGTTTTAATAAAAGGAGTGTTCGATTGTTTAGATGTATCTATAAGGCTGCTTGAGTATAAAAAAGGTTGAGAAATTCTAATTTATGCCCACATGAATTAGAAATGCATCTAATAAAACTTAAAATAATCATCTATCATTTATGAATTTATTAGCTTCTGATTGACAAGGATCAGCGTTGAAATTACAATTTAAAGGAAGTAAACTGGGAAATAAAGTGAAAAAAATATGATTTTTAAACATTTTTTGTTGAAAAGTTAAAATAGCAGATACGGACATAAAAACCGGAAAAAAAGCGATGAGTAGTTCGTAGTTGAGTTGTTGTTGTGTTGGTTTCGTGGTTCGTGACCAACATCAATTAATCAGGCATGGCGACTGAGGGCATCGAGCATATGAATAATTAATTAGTGTAGGTCGTTAGAGTTAACGTTTAAAAGACAGTTTTTGTTCACACGTTCTTGCAAGTTTGTCACGAGTGCGTTGTGTCAATTAAATAACCACAACGAAACAGAAGTGATTTCTAAAAACAAATGTGACAAAACAAAATTTAGCTGTAAGTACAGAGACAAACATTTTAACACAGAGGTTTTCAACAGTTGATAAATATACGAGCAGGGTGTAACGTTAATGAAGTGGCGATTATAACCTGCGTGATAAATGCCTATTTTCTGATCAGAAAGTAGCTAATGGGAACTTTAAAAGGCCAACATGAAAAAATTAGAGTAAAAAGTTTAAAAAGCTCTAACACTTTCTCTTTAAAGTTTAAATGCATAAATTGCAACATGAGTCGTCAATACCTGCGGAGTAAACTTACCCTGACAAATGTAGCGGGAAACCACCCCTCGTACGAATCTAACTCTCCCCACCACCAATCAGCATTCGACATGTCGATGACGCGAATGACGTCGCCCACTTTGAAGCCAAGTTCGTCGTCGTCCATTGTCACGTGATCCCACAAGGCTTCCACGTATAAACCGTTTTCGTTGGGAAAGTCGCCGTTGCTTAACTAGATATTATCAAAAATAGCTCATGGCAACACTGATATGCTTTTTCAACATAAAAAGCATAATTAAACATATAAGAGACAAGATCGGATAGTTTCATAACTGAGTTGAAAATGGTTCAATGCTACTGGGATGCAGCAAAATTTGATCTGTACACGTGATTGCTCAATGTGCTGTTTGCAATGCAGGTTATTTTGGACTCAGAAGAATCAGATCTAATTATGCACAGGCTACTTATCAATAGTGATTGCACAAGGCACGAAAACCTGATAGGATCAAAATACCAGATCGTGATATTTCTTCAAGAAGTTGCAAAACGTGCAAAAGTTTGCAAACAAAAGTCAAAAGTTTAATTATTAACACATTCAACAAATTACAGTAAAACAAAACATTAAAACAAAATTAACAATGAGCTAAGTCAATTTCATGTAATTTCATTATTAATACGTTATCACTTGTTGAAAGAAATATTTTTGCTTTGAAAATACTACAAACCATGGGTTCGGGCAAAGTCCCTTTATCACTTAAATTATAGAAGATCATTAAATGAACACACAGACTAGCTTAAAAAGATTCCAGTTTTATATTACTTAATACTTCTAGCCCATGGCACAGCCAAAATAACTGATGTCATAACAAAAAATCACTTCATTTTTAATTATTTTCAAAACGACACTTTTTGAGTCAAAAAAGGTGGTGAGAAGTAAATTAACAACACACTTTAAACACATGCACTTTCTAGGCCCAGTGGCCCACACAACTTACCCTTGCAGAATTACGCTGAGCAAAAACATCATCATCACTTCCATTGCGTGGTCTTAGGGTAGCACCCGGTCTCGTCATTGTTCCATAACCGCTTTCGTTAGAGATGCCTGAACAGCAGCGGAAAATGGTCAGTCAATGACAAAACTTAGTTTGATGGTATTTGATGTGAAATATGGTGGTATGTTGCATATGGAAACAAACTACAAAACTCATGAATAAATAATTATAATCAGTGGCTAAAACGTAATATTTCTAAGACGATTCTTACAGCCAGCAGACGACACTTTCGGTCTCTGTATTGGGAAAACCCCCATACGAGAGCTTGGTTTCGGGGTACTAGGCACAATGGCTGCATCTGTTTCCGCATTACTTGCATCCTCGTCAGAAGAAAGAACTTCTAAAAGTACGTTGCTGGATACTGTTCTTTGTTTCTTTATTTTTCCTTCTCCTCGAAACCATTTATAAGCTCTGGAACATTGGGGAGTATAGCGGTAATCTATAACAGATCTTTTCTTCTTTTCTAAGTCCCTCTTCAAGCTAAACGTACGTAACATATTGACTTCTAAATCACTGGGTCGTTTTGGCAAGGTAGATGACCAAGTGGTGTTTTTGAATTCACCAGCATCGTTGTTCGAACAAACAGCAGAGAAAGATAGGTCTATTTGTTTCTTGCTTTTTTTCCACTTGTTTAAAATTGACAATGAACTGCCTCGTTTCGAAGATGCAACTTGGTCAGAATTTTGATCAACTTTCTTCTTACTCTTTTCATGACGCTTGTTAATCATAGTCGACATGTCGGGTTGGTTTGTATTGACAAATAAGAAGCAGAAACTGAAATCATTCAAGACGATGTACACCACCAAGTATCCTTTCTATAATGTAAGGTGGAACCAATGACGTTAGAACTCTCATAAACTGCTGCTTTTTGCAGCTTATCTTTGTTGTTGAAGACAGTTAACAAGACATTAGGAAGGGTTTTGCTTTTTTACAAACTTCTTTTCTAAATGACATTAACCTTTCGTGTTTTTTTAATTTATCTGAAACAACACACAGTTATGACATCACAATGACTGACGTAGGCTATAAGATAATCAATCTTCGTCTGACATGACATGATTTAGAATTAAATCCCAGTGCTGCTGCTGTCTACCAACGACAGTGATCTTTGCCACTGAGTTTGCAAACCTTGCGTATGATGCAATTGTCATTAAAATTTATAATGCGAGTGGCAATTGATTGCTTTTTAAACTGCTGCGAGCTGCTTTTCTGAATGCATTTATGAACAGCAATTGTTGAAATTTTGTAGCCTACTTATCGCTGTCTAACCTTCATCCTGTCTAATCTAAACATCGTGAGAAAAAATGGAACAGATGTTGCAGCGTAACCTACAATCAAACTGAATAGATCTTAGAGTGGGACGTTTTTCCTGGTGACCTGAAAAGAACTGCAACTTGTCAAAGATTGTCCAACAGAGATACTGAAAACTCACAATGCACATCTTTCAAATGACCTAAAAACAACATGATGTCTGGCAGCTACCTGAATAGCAATTACTCTCACAATAGGATTTCGGATTAGGCATGCAGTGATTGGCACTGCGGGAGAACGCGTGTGGCCCAAAGCCTGTTCGTTTCATATTTAAATCCAAATGTAAATACATTGTCCACTGGCGTTAAACCGACAAAAGACGATCAACTTTGACAAGTTGAGCAATGTTTTTTGACAGGGTAACTTTTGATCACGGATGGTCTTTTCACCAGTTGTGAATTTTCAAGGCTAACAAACTATAAAGTTGCTTTTTTTCTGCAACTCACTTGCTTAATTTAACGCTGTTTGAGCACCATCACAAATGAAAACAAAAGAACAAAACTTAAAGGAAATCTTTGTGCTCGATAACCACATTTTTACATTAATGTTGTTTGGTAAAATGTTGTGGAAGTACGTTTAACAAAGAAATGTAATATAAAGAGATTCTTTATGCTATAATGACTGATTGCTGTATTTAGTTCCTTTTAGCAAACATAATTTGTACACTGAACCACTGAAAATTAAAATACGGATCCACCGCATGCGTTGTTCATAAAACTAGAAACTTATTTTGTGATAGTGCTCGTAGTTAGTCTCGTCAATATTTTAGCATGATAGTGCCATTTTCTTGACAACATGTTGACTTATACCATAAACAACTTTTGTCCGTTGAAATATCATCTTTACATTCTTCACCAGATGTATTTCGTGAGGTTTTATGAGAAATAAATAAAAAGAATGCCTGTTTTTTTGCTCAAAAAGTGCATTAAAATCACAAAAAGGGGTTCCTGTTGGTCAGTAATGAAAAAACACCTTTTTGTGGTTTGATGCCTGAGTCTCTCCTGAGAGGTTACACGTATGTTTGTCACTGCTGCATGAAGACAAGCATGACCTTAAAAACTTAAAATAAAAAAGCAGAAGTTTTTACTTTTTGTAGATTCGTTGTTGGGAGGAGTTTCAATCTCGTCTTTTCGCAGCCGCTTTTTACCATCGGAAACTTTATAAGCGCTCTTTGCTCTTCTAAGTCTTTTCATGCTGAGTCTTTTAAAGCTTGCTCTGGATGCAAAGCGATTAAACTTTGTGTTTTCTTTTGTTTCAGAATCGGAATAGTCCTCGTTCGGAAGCGAAGGCATACTCGCTGTGTTTCGTTTTGTTGATTGAGATCGCAGCATAAACACAGCCCGGTTTCGGCCAAAAGGAGAAAATAACTTTTTCATTTTTTCTTCCTGTTTGCTAGCACTTTGTAAAGTTTTAATCAGCTTATAAATATTGGTTTTCAATATCTCTGAGAAAATCAAAATATATTTGAAAATACTCTCACAAACTCTTTAAAACATACTTAGCTAACTTTGTTTTGCAAAAGCTTTGAAATCTCAACCAAACCTAGTTTGTTTTATTTTTAGCAAAGTCTACCATTGAAAATTGTTTTTATTGCTATGTCACAAAACTAAGATAAGTGATTTCTAGTATTATTCTTGTAGGCTACAATCCCTTTGAGTGGATCTGCATCTCTTCTGCTGCAGCTCCTAGTCAAAATTATATAAATGTTTGTCAAATAAAAGCTAACGTAATGACTAAAGTGTGACATAATAATTTTTCTGATTCACTTCAACAACATAATTGTTTCCGCCATCACCACATAAAAACATCAGTCAGCTATGCTTCTGAAATCGAATCTAAAATGTGAACCGAGCGTTAAATAAAATGTTAGTTTCACCTTGCATGATAGTTTCTTTTATTACTACTGTATGCTATCGCTAAACTTTTACCAGAAGTAGTCTACTACACAAAACTG
The DNA here is from genome assembly GCF_918807975.1 of Aplidium turbinatum. Lineage (NCBI taxonomy): Eukaryota > Metazoa > Chordata > Ascidiacea > Aplousobranchia > Polyclinidae > Aplidium > Aplidium turbinatum. Next base: position 25,544,511 of record NC_137478.1, read on the forward strand.
CAGCATGCTCACAAAATGCAAGGTGATCCCACTCGCTTTTCATCGCTTTTGTTTACTTAATTGCTTCCACTGCGCTAAGTTTGAACTGAGTGGTCTTATGAATAAGTTCGTGCTTATCAGAGAAGCTAGATACTGAATCAGTGCCATGACAAAAAAAAAGCGTGACAAAAAAATGCACGTTCTACGCTAACCGCTTCAGCAATCTCCAGTAATAAAAGATTTTGACGTCATTTTAAGAGAAATCAAATTTCTATTAACACGTAAGGGCCTAAAAAGTTCTTTTTAAATGCTTTAGTGAGAAATAGATTTATCCAACACAAGTAATGCACAGTACACCACCGTCCTTTCTTGTATAAACAATTAGGCCTGCTCTATTTGGCATTTCAAATAAACAATACCAACATCGTTAAACTGAAACGGTCTTTTGTTGCAAGATAAAATAATAATCAAAACACAGAAATGAGTAAAATTATCAGCTATCAAAAATGAAGAAAACAGATATGAAGATAGAAGAGATAAAAATTTGAAATCAATAACCTACTTTCGAAGCAAAGGTGACTACTCGAAATTTAAATGCAACTAACAAGGTGAATTCAAACACGTGCACACCATATTTGGGTTTGGAAATTATTGGTATTGCACAAGGTTTACTTCTCATTAAAGGCTTTCATTATAGCGATTTAAATGCAAGTGATAGCCTACTTTTCCAGAAATGAAACCACCTGATAAGATTAACACGATTCTGGCAGCAACTCGAGCTAACGCTAGCTGCAGAAGCATTATCCAAAGGCCAAATCTTTTTAGCCCAAAAATAGTCAAAAAAGGTGTGCTGTAGAACGGTGCAAAAAGCATCTGTGCACGAATGCAGTAACTTAAGCAATCTGGGTGCACAGACAAAAATCTAAATAATCAGATTTTTGATTCATTTATTTTATCAGTTACGTGTCCGGAACGAAAAAGAAGTACCAGCTGTCACATGAGATCTATGCTTCCAGCATTTCAATCAACATATCAAGCTTGTCAATGAACTTTCGGCTGAGTGGTGCGAGGTTGTTAGCGTCTACTCAACGCTTGACAGAGTAATGATGCAACACTTATCGAGACAATGTTTCCGTGTCCTGACTCTACACATGATGACATGTTCAAGTTGACTTGATAACTTGGACGAACAAGAGAAATAAGACAATAAGACAGAGTACGACAATAAAAAGAATACTGATTTCCTTGTCATTCTACTTGAGCTAAATATTCCCAACCCCCAGACACCAGCCTGGATAAGTAAAAAATACGAAACAAAGAAAAGTAGCGCTTGTATGGTTCACAGCTTGCATATCAGATTAAGAAAGGTAGACTGGAAATTAGAATGTAGACTCAGGAAGCAAACTGCGCTTTCGTCTTCAGCTAACACGGACTAGAAAACAACCTTGAAGATTTTATTAATATAGCTACTGCGTGAAAGATTGCATTTGTTGATCTTGTTTCGTGAGCGCAATTTGCAAAAGTAGTCATCTGTGTGCAAATTTAAATAATATTAGGCCTAACGTGATTATTTATGTACCATATGCTCACAGTTGAAGTTGTTTAACATTTTTTTCGGTTTTTCTTTCTGTCGTTACCATATCTACAATAATGTCCGCTCACCATCATCCTGATCCATGCAAGCACTTTAAGAATTAGCCTACAACAGAGATATTTCCAATTTTAAAGTAAAACAAAGCAATTGCCCATGCTAACTCATCGTATGAAAAATCATTCGAGCTATCGCGTCTAAAGATTTCTGTGAGCAACTTTAAATCTTACGACGGATTTAATATGCAGTATTTTATTTAAAGTTTGTCGCTTCTACCTTTTTCTTTACTTTTGCTATGTTGCCATGTATTGTTTTCGCTGTGATGGCCAGAGACAAAAGAAACTGAACTGAAAAAAATTCAAGTATTTCCAAGCAACGAAATGTTCAAAAATTTGAATTTCCGAGGTTGTAATAGCCTGTAATTCTGTAATAGCCTACGCGACCTTCCGTTCTTTTGCGTTCGCTATAGTCTCATTGACGATACTGGCGGTAACAACACGATATGTAAATTTTTCCTAAAAGCCACGACCGGTTGCAAGATGATTGATTGGTTGGTCGAAAATCAACTCACGATTTTCCGACACCTTTTGTTTCAGAAAGTTATACGTAAATGTTACCGCAATAATTCTTGTACCAAAGCGTTTTCAAGAATATAATGAGTGCAATAAGTTTTAAATGAAATGGTAATGACCCGTATTTGAATAACGTGCTCAGTAGCCTACGTGCTGTAAACTAAAGTTTGCAAGCGCTAACTATCTGGCAATTGACTCTGCTACTGCTATAAACCACAAGCACAGAAATCAAGAAAAGTTCTGATGTACTTCACGTTGATCTTGTAATACAGCATGGATTGCCATTTGCAATGAATTGTAAGTTATTCTAACGCCATTCCATCACAACGCCTGCTCTATTATCTTCACCAGACAAATTATTGCTTGGAACAGATTGCAATCAACAACTCCAAACTATTTTTATTATAGCCAAACGCACTCAAAAGCCCACGTTAAATTGGATTAGTTTGCCTTAGTCACGAAATGATCTAATTAACAGGGCACCACTGCCATTATTATTTTTTTGTATCAGAGACGTAGCCTCAGGGGCGAGGGGACCAATCGCCCCCAGAAGTTTAAGTCCTCACAAAAATAGGTTTTCAATGCTGTTACAACGTTTTAATGATATTGTATTAAATGTTGCATGACATTTAATAGATATTTGGCTGTAGCCTATTCAGTAGCTATATATTTTAAACAAACTCTTTACTTTAAATAGGCTAATAAAATATTTTTGTCCCAACAAAAACTTTTTCAACGTACTATTAACAGCCTATACCCTTTTTACTTAGCCTTGAAATACGTAACGTTTTGTTATGTATTTCAATGGTTTAAAACATGTGCAGTCCGTAAAATGACAGGATTCTCAACTCAAACTGCCGTACAAATATGTTTTATTGCTTAACTGTTTAAAGTTCGTAGCAGTAACTTATGTATCAAAAATCTAAAGCATGTTTCTGCGTCTTTACTTATATGCAATCTTCCAATCTAAGATATTTTTACCCACTTGACACAAAAAAAGAAGTTAATATTAGATGTTGTAAATTAACGTAAGTTTGCAATTTTTGAATGCCACGTGAGAAAATAAAAAATAAATGTCTAAAGGTCATTGTAACCAGAAACGAGTCATACTTTATTTCCCACAATGCACAAGGCAAAAACGTCGTCACCAACTACATCTAAAAACGCCCACTCCCTAAACTATTCCTAGGATTTCAAGAAGCCAGCCGTAACTGAAGTTGGGCTTATGCAATAACTTCCGCTGTTTCAAAATACAAAATCTGGTATTATTACGACGTCTTTTTACATCACATATATGCAAAACGGGCCCGAGAGCCAGCATACAGTTATTTTGAGCGATTGGTATTGTTATGTAAGCCTACAATATGGTTTTCACGCCCGTTATACCAGCTCTGAGATATAACAAGAAAATAAGTAATATATGACGTCATAAGTACGTCACTGCGGCAGTTGCAACAAAGCAAAGGCCATAAATGATCATATATAAATTTTCTGTGTGGCTAATGATGAAACAAAAAATTATTAATCGAAAACTTTGGTTGCTTTTATGAGAAAGCATGCGCTTGAAAACAGAAACATCTTTGTCTAAAACTGTGTTGGAGTTTTGCGATTTTCTTTATAAATGGAATGTTGCTACATCATTTGTAATTTTAACAGTAAATTAATTCTGCTGCCTAGCAACGGGTGTTACCGTTTGCAAAAGAATTAGGCCAGTTTTTATGACAGCTGTCACGTATGCTATTTTGTGTAACAAAGATTAACACTTGTCGTTAGTAATTTGCAAAATCTGTTATGTCTGTTACATAAATGCATTTTTAACGCCATAAACTCTATTTTAGTCATTGACTACTTTTGATAAAAAAAAAGTAATAACATTTTCCCATTGTAGTAACCATTAAAATTTTTAAGATGATCTATGGATCATAATCTTTCACCAAGTCCAATTAAGAGTTATTTGTTTTTCGCAGTTGAGTATAGCAAGAAGTGACAGCGATAGACATGTGTTTCGCCCATGAGGCTGGGTTGATCAGTATCGCATCACTAATTCATGTTATATTTGTGACATTTTCATTGCCTCATCAAATCATATTAATTGCAAAATTACATCATTTTTTTTGAAAATCCAATTAAAGCTACAATATTTCTCTAGTTTCTCTAAGATCCTAATGTAGAACAAGGTTTTTTTTCTTGCTTGTCAAAGTTGTGTCTATTTCTGAAATAGGTATATACTTCGAGGCAGATTTAGTTTCTAATATGCTTGACGAATATAACCATTCGTAGTTATGCATTTTCCAACTAGGTCTAGAATAACCTCCACTGTATTCATCTTAAAACGATTTCATTGGATAACTATCAGTTTCGTTTACTAAGCATCCTGTTAAGGGGGGTTTTGTTGAAAATTTTTTGATTGATGTAAGGCGAATGTAAAAATATTTCCATAATTTGGCGACCAAATTTGACACTATATCTGAAGCATTCAATAAAGAATCAAAAACAAAACCTAAAATGTCATGTCAAAATCCTAATAAGTTCCCGATGTCATGGTAGTACATTTTGAGGAGGAAACAATCTTTGGTTTACTCTATGTGTTCAACAAAGCGAAAGTTACCTTACGGTAGAACATTATGAGAGGTGAAAAGGAGAAGAGTTAAAGAGTTGATATGTAGTGGTAAGCGGGAATTCAAAACTCTTTTTGAAATTTTTAACTAGCGATCAATAAATGACAAGTGGACACATAAATCTAGCCCACGTTGACCTCAGCACGCTTGTTAAAGCAATGGTTTTTATGCTAATAATGAAGGGAAATGAGTTAACAGAATAAATACCTCTCTCTGCCTCACTACCTTCAACGCACATCCTCGTGGAAACGCCTGCTCTAGCTGACGAGCATCCATTTGCGCAACTGGTAAAGTTTGCCATTGTTCTTTTGTGATAATTTTTTTAAATAGCAACAGAATGGTTATTACCTGATAAAAAAATTTCCTGCTTTGTGTCATTCAACCTTTGACTAATCCGCGAAAGCAACTGGGTCACGTGATCGGTAGTGCTGTATCCGAGTGTTGAATGCTCACGACCGTACTGCAACAAATAATGATATGTATGTGTTAAAAAGTTACTCTGATTTTGCAATATTTCAACGTTTAATTGCAGAAGATACACATTTAAGCTACGCGATTAACATAACTTAACAGTCTCTAAAAATGCTCTTATTGGTATACAATACTCTAACAGGTAGACCTACGCGATTGTACGTCATATAAGACAAAGACTGGCCTTAAACTTAGGCAGAAAATTAAGATGAAAAACAGGGAAAAAATTGATGGAAAGTGGCATTTTCACAACATGTTTCCGGTGATGTGTTGCGAGGTTGTATTTAGACATGTAGGCTACATCTAAGCCAGTAGTTTTGAAACTGTGCGCCATTACGTCGTAGCGTGACATTTAAAAGTGCTAAGGGCGTCGCGCACAATGAAGTGTTTTTTTAACTAATTCTGTAACTGAATAAACACAAAAACTAAAACCACTAACCAAAAACTGGTGAATGAGCGGCATTTTGTCAACAAAAGAAGTGTTACAAAAATTACGTAACTCAAGAGCTTAATCGAAATCAGCTTGCGCTATTACACCATCTCTTGAACTTCAATCGATGGAGTATTTCTTCAGGCAATAGAGAGATAACTTAATAAGCTGATACATAAACTACGAATCGGTGGGATTGTTGTCACAAAGTTGTGTTTTATATCGCATTTAGCAAAACAGATGTTTTTTTCTTAAAATTTTTCAACTTTTGGACGAAATAACTTTTATTCAACTTAATCGCTATTCTTTTTCGTTGCACATCAAAAATAGAGTTTTATCGACATTGCCTGTTGAACTGTAATTTGTCCAAAAGAAAGTTTAATTCCAAGATTCTTCCTGTTTTTCATATCATATTAAATGGTTAATAGATCTACCCCATTTAGATAATACCGCGTTACATATCAGGCTATACTTTTGCCCTATATTGTATGTGCAAACTAGTATATGTTTTACCATCACTACAATAATAAAGAAAAATGTATGAAGAATGAATGTAATGAAAATAAAAGCGACTATCTCGTACATTTTAACAAGATTTAATCAAGTAGATTGCAGTAAAAGCAGGTAAGCTCACACATCACATTACCTCAGTCTCTTTTTTGTTTTATTATTGTATCAAGAAATAAAGTTTGTCAGTATGCTTTTTCACAAATTAGTTCTTTGTGCATCAAAAGATCAGAAAAATTCCTTGCGTTGCAGGAAAAAAAGAACCACTGATCTAAGCAGTAATTTTGGGGTTTTCAACCGCCCTCACACTCATCATGTCCGCTACGTCCAAATGTTTCATTCCCACATTTAGATAACTGTGCATGAAAATTTTGAAACTTTATCTATGGGTTAGTTTTCCATAAACCTTCAAAATATTTATTTTTACCCTGATGGGATAAAACTTTAACAGGCTTTCAGGAAGAGAATTGACTCCTCCAATGATTGATAAAGAACGATTCAAGTTTGACTCCCGGTAAAATTCCTAAAAAAAGATGATGTTATTCGCTTACAACGCAGACAACAAATCAACCGTTTTTTCACATCGATTCAACGGATGTATACTTTGGATCCATCGTTGTTAAAAAACGTTTGATTTGCTGTCTGGCAAGAGACCTGAACAAAAAGTAGTCTTCTCAGCCATGAAAGTTTAGAAAATGACAAACATTTTCTAACTCTAGAAAACGTTAGCCACACTGTAGTCTTTCAGTTTTTACAATAGTTGATATTACATTATTGACAACATATCACATAACAAAAAACTAGAAGTTAACGTACCGGATATCAATTAGCCTACAACTTTAAAAAACAGTATCATAAAAATAGAATCGGTAAAATCCCAACATGCTTTAAAAAAGTATAGTAACTTAATTACTCAAAAAGATTTGCATTGGATTCTTTGTGTATTTTCGTAAATAAACAATAAATCATGCTGTTAGTACGTTATGGTTTAAAATAATTATACGTTTCATTCCGCTGGTCTATGGAGTGTGAGTAACCTCACGTTTTTCCTCGTTTTATACCAACATTTGAATGGTCGCATATTTTGTTTTTATTTTATGTCGGCGCTTAAAACCATGTATAGTGTACATTCTTGCAAATCAAGTTATAAGTATCATAGGATCAACAAAAGTTGCACAAATACGCAACATAAGGAAATGTCGGTGGCATCAAAAATCATATTGAAACTTTTGCAAAGGATGTTGCCAGCTAGGTAAGAAAGGCTTCGTGAAGTGCTGCTACGTGGTACAATGTAACTGATACATCCATTTCGGTGCCTGCTTGGGGACAGTAAAGATGACTTGTCCATCAGTTTGTTTCGCCTTGCCACATCTACAGATTAGCGAAAAAGCGTATCACCAGTAAGGTTGACTGGGTGTCAAGGAGGTGGTTTTGGATAGGAGTCAGATAATTTAGAAAACCGGAGTTTTTCCAAGAAACTGGACGATTATATCACACATTTTTCAAATCCTTTTATTATTTTTTTAGAGTGACCCATTTGGGGGAGTAAGGCCCTTCAATGGTAATGAATCCAAATTATTTTCTCAACAATCGTTTCTGTACTCATTTTAAGATAATATTGCAATATTTAAAATGAAAACAATAAAACGAAGTTTATTACCTTCTTGGATAGATTCGAAATATCTTCATCACTGAAACTTGATCCCAGAACAGTAGAATTAAAGCCTTCGCATACAGAGCAAGACAGCGAGTTCGATCTCAATTTATTTTCATTAGTGCTCTCCTGTGGCTGAATTGAAGTTTTACGACAATCGCTAAATGGCGCCTTTGAGCATTCTTCAGCTTTCTTTGCAGTCGTCGGACTGTTGGGTATTTCTTTGTGTTCGGGAATGGCTTTCACATCCCATCTGAAAAGAAAATGTGTTTTAAATTTCTAAGAACACTATTTATCTTTTGCTTGAAGGCACAACAATAAAACAGTATTCCCCCATCACAACATTCAGCTTGTGTTTCACAAACCCGAGTAGTTGATAATAATGGAGTTGACCAGCTTTCTTCTAGTTTGAGATAAACTTGGTAGAAACAGACAAAACAGGAAACAAATCAGTATCGTGACCCGCAGTACTGTTAACAGGGGGGTAACCTTTCCAAGGGGGGTGTGAACTTAAAACTAGAGGACCATGATTCAGGGCCCGAGAATCTCGTTCGTACCAGGCCCAAATCAGCCTCTCCATAGCCCTGCCCAGACAGCAAAAACCCATTATTTTTACATTGATTCAACGTTTGGAGAAGTTAAATCAATGTAAAAATCATGGATTTTGTTGTCTGGGTTTGTCTGCATGTAACTCTCTCACACTTTCTCTTTGGACTCAATCTTCTTCAAAAAGAAGAGACCTTACGAGATTTGCCATTTTAAACAGTGCATTAAAAATATTTTGCCACTAAGCCACTAACCTTAAGTTTTGAATTTCAGAAAGAGGCCGATGTCTTCGCCTTGCACGTCTTGTATTATTGATACCTTCGCTAGTTGTCGCTACACACCAACTTTTTTCGGAATCTAGACTAGAGATCGAATGCCTCGGTGTGTCCCTTTGACACTAAACAATAGTTGTTCCATTGATTAATTGAAATACGTAACAACACAAGTAAAATACAAGGTTTCCAAACACCTACAGCTTTTTTTATTAAACTTGTAAGTTATAAAAAAGCTAGAAGCAATTTCAATTGATTGAGGAAATTTTATCCTTGGAATGACAAAAATTCCTTAAGATCTCAATTCCGACAGTTTTGGATACTTGTAATGTAGAGGCATTGAACCACCGAAGCAGGCCCGGTCGTGGAGATTGTTAGAGTAAAGTTTCTAATTGTTGGAGTGTTTGGGAGGAAACTTATTTCATCTATTAAATGACGCTAAATGGAGAGCAGTCTTTAAATGCGTTGCTCAAGCGCACTTCTCGAGTCGAACCAGTGCCACTCTACCGATCATGCAGTTTGTCCTTGGAGACCTTGTCTGCACATGTCACTAGTTTTGTTTCAACCAACAAAACTCTTAATACACGTTGGTAGAACATTTGAAAATATCAAAGTGAGTAACGAAAACAACAAACTTTCCATAATAGGAATTTTAAAAAAGCCATTTATGAATCAATAAAACAGGAAGATGTGATAATAAAAACCATACGAAAATATAGCTTTACGCGTTCAAAATGACAGACAGCTGTTGCCTTGAACGCGCATGCTAAAGCGAAGCATTCGACCTCTATTTAACCACGTCAGAAGTGGAAGCCATGCCACTTTTAATACATACTGACTTCGATTTTTACTCAACCGTTAAAAGAAATTAATTTGTGTCAAAAACAAAAGCAAATTGATTGATTCAAAGTTCATGGAAACACTATCGATTTGCCAAGGTATGACAGACGTTTACGGATTCAATCAACTTCGTAGGTAATCCAATTGTTCGCTAAAACTAACCGTAAGGGAACAATGATTGATGCGGCAAGGCCTGTTTTGTTTCCTAAATGAGAAAGTAAAAAAATATCAAAACATCTGTTATTGTTATTGTGATCACTGGTGCATAATTAACAAACTATTAACTGAGAATTAGCTACCAAAGAACGTAGTGAATGAAGGTCAGATTAAACAAGAAGATAAGGATAAAAGCAATTGCCAAAAATCTGCAAATCGACTTTTTGGTTGAGAGGTATTCGATCAAATAAATTTTTCATAAGCGACACTGCGTCTAAGAGGGGTTCAACCTAAAGAAAACTAGCCTGCAATAGATTTATCAAATCTTTTTGTAACTTGAACAGAATATGAAGAATTACATCATATAAAGAGGCCCAGAAAGTCGAAGAACATGCCACACATAACTTACTTTAACTATTGTGTATTTTTAGCAGTTTAATGTTGCTGTTTTTTTGCCGGTAATAGTCATCGGTACGGGCACAAATTAGTCTCTCAACGGCCTGTATGTGAGTTCATACGTGTGATAAAATTTTCTTGTCCTTAGGAACATCCAACATTTTCTGTATGGCCTGGCAGGAAACTAGGCTTGTACATACTTGCTTTAGATGCGTGCTTCTTATCAGCGCGATCATATTTAAAGCATTCTATTGAAAAAACTAAGATTATGAAGGCAACAATTTAAATTGCCGATGAACAGTTTTTGTGGTTTTTGGAAAAACATGTATCTGTATGATGTATTTCTACTGCACCAGTATTGGAATGATGTTCTACCTGGGTAGTACATCAACTCAATAAACAGAGTTGCAAAAGTGGTTTGGAAACACCACTAAAAGGCTTCAAAACAAATACGACCTTTAAAGAAAACGCGTATCAACACAAAAAACACTTTTATGACATTCCAATTGAGTCAAACAAAACACCCCAGCCAGTGTAGCGTAATAGCTGGTTTTACCATAAGGAATATCAAATTAAACGCCATAAAGATATGTGATGTATTAACACGATTAGAATGAATTTTATGGCACGTGTAAGCTAATGAGTAAAGTTATGTTGTAAAAAAATCGGTCTTTTTCGTCTATCACGTGACTCATACAGCCAAGCATGAGAACATATTTTATTTTTAATGTCGTTTTTAATGGTATACGCACAATTGCGTTGCGCTACACACAACCAAACAATAATCATACAATTACGTTATACGTTTTGTTTTAAAATCACAACTTATGATTATAATAAACGTAATCGTTGTTTTTGTAATTTTTTTTTAATCAATCAAGTTCTTCGATATTTTGCATGCATAGAGGTTTAAATAGAATCCACTTTCAAAAATAAGATCCCGATTATGCTTTAACAATATACGTATTTATTCCGTTTCAAATTTGTTTATTTAATTTCAAAACCAACATGTGTTTACTCATGGTTTACTATATTTAGAAAATCTGGAAACAGACCTAAAGACCAAATGAATTGTAAAAATCACTTTTTACGGAGCAATTATTTACTACCACAATTGTACAATTAATTATTTTGGCATGTTGTGGTAGTCTGTTTAATGACGTTGTATCAATAGGAAGATCTTTTTGTTCATCTAGAAAAACAAAATACAGCGTTTCGCTGATATACTCAAGATAGAGATCTTTTACCTGGGAAGGCAAATAATCTTCATCTGTGGCTTCGCTTGTGCTTGCAGAACGACAAAGTTGTAATGACATTCGACGGAAGATTTGAGCGTTTTTCACCGAAGAATAACCTCGTACTTCAACAGCGGTCTCTGCAGATGTTTCTGGAAACATGATACAATACATTACTACAGTATAATTTAGATCGTTGTTTCCTAAGCAGTTGTGGGTCATAGCACTTCATGCAATGTCGGCTTTTGGCATAATACGAACAACAATTTTCTACACTTCAGTTCACCTGGGTTTTGTGAATAAGGACATAACGAAGCAATCACTTAGTACCCGCTTTGCTGTATAATTTATAGGATAATGACGGGTAAGCTGCCTTCTTTTGAGTTGAAAATTGGCACCTACCCTCCAAAAGTATATTACTGTTACCCAATAGAGTTGCTTGATCCAATGACATCTCATAAATGAACTAAACTGCAATATCTTGTGGCAAAAAGAAGAAAAAATTTATAGAGGCACTCCTCAACAACCCCAAACTAAAGCGTGGTTCCTCTTAGACTAGTTCTTCATTGCTGCATTAGTCTTTTCCAGCAAAACTTATTTTAAAATTTAGTTGCACTCTTCAAACTCTTATAGATCATCTGCTACGATTGCCCCTTCAACCGTAAGTGGTAATCGATAACAATCGGCAACACATTTTTATGTAATCGTAATGGGATACATTAAACAAACCATACCACAGAAGTAACCACAATTCAATCTAGGCTATTGCCAAAGTGGTGGTAGTCGAAAAACACATCTTCCGTTGGTTGTACAGTCAACTATCTCGTGGGATAAGAGAAAAAGGTCTCATGGACATCAACATCTTTTTTAATGTACTAAAAAAGTGTGGAAACATAAATTACCTTGGCTAGATGCAAATCGACTTGATAATGCAGTTTGATGGTCCACTCTAGGATTAACATTTTGTAGCACCGGAAAGGTGAACATATTCAAGGAAGAAGTACTGCTGGATGAAGTGATTTTTCTTGGTTTCGGAGTCGTAGGTTTATTCGGTCTTTTGTATGAAGATAAATTTTTCAAAGACTGATTCCTACGAGAGGAAATAGGAAGCTTTGCAGCTGCAACCTCGTGATGACTTCCAACAGTATAAAACACGTTGTCGCTGAAAGATGGTGATGAAGATCGCCTGTCTAGGGGAGAGATAGTGAGCTTTGTGAATTTTGGGTCTTTGCAGACAGATTTTGATCGCCGAACAAGCAAATTACTTTTTGTATTCATCCGCGTTATGGTCCCATTTGTATCAGCTTCCTCTTTTGTATCCACTTCCGCTTTTGTATCCGCTGACCATTGAACTTTAACCTCAGAAAGATTAGGAAGTAATTCTTTTCGTAAAGTATTCTTTTCGTAAAGCGAATTCCGACTAGAAGCTAGACTGGAATTTACGATCGATAAAACGCTGGCGGCAGCTGATAATTCCAAGACAGAAGAAGCTGGGGTGTGAAGATCAGTTAGGCTACTCTCGCTGTCATCAATTGCAGTCTCTGGTCCTGGCAGTGATGCTAAGAAAGCAGTCATATCACTGAATGGAGATCTTGTATTACAACCTAAGTCCAAAAAGCGTCTGAAAAAAATAGAGGGTAACTTCAGTAGAGTGCAACAAACTAGTGTTTATGCAAGGTATTGTGGGCCAGTAAAAAAGATAGAAAGACAGTTACAATTACGTTTTTGGAATAAAAAATAGCCTACTGCAAATGCATAAAATTTAAACAAGTCATGGTTTTTATGTAAAGCACATAAAAACACTTAAACCGTCATGTATCACAAGAACAGCAGAGGAAATAGAATAAATTATTCATTCCTCAAATACTTATTCTTGTCTTTAATCTTTTATAATGATTTACGTTTTCAAGAAAATGTGAAAGTTAACGCATGAAAGGTTGAGTGTTTACAAAGCTGACTTTGCTGGTATCAAATAAAACTGAAAGATTTTTGTTAAAGGTGATACTCAGGTTTAAACATCATTGATTAAATCATTGATTCAGTAAGTACTTTCAAAGGTGCAAAAGGAAGCGATTGGCGAAAAACAATTTGTTTGTTTTTTTATAAAACAAAACATATACGGAACATTAAAACTATCGCCATTGTGTGGTGAAGCGGTGGTTTGATTTTTTTTATAGTAAAAACCTGGCTATGTTATACTTTTGTTATCTTTGGTCAGGGCAATAAAAACAAATCTGAAAGCTTAACAGGTCACCGATTTTTGCCAAGATCTTATCTACGCAAGACTGGAAAAGTATTCACAGTCAAAAGCATCATTTTTAGAGATTTCTATACGGCCATACCTATCTCTCATCAGCTGACCGTTATAGAAGGATGCTGCGTCATGTTGTCGAGTGACATCACTGTTGTCTGCAAATTGACTTTGCATTTCGTTGAAACGTTGAGTTCTCATCGACTGTTGATTACTCGTGAGTTTATGGTTGTGGCAGGGTTCCTTAAAGTCTACAACATCTGCAGGTGTCAAGATAGCACTGGTACCGTTGTTTGAGCTTGACAAGACATTATGCTCGCTTGTATTTTTTTCCAAGTTTAAAATAACAGATGTTGAAGATTGTCTACAGAGACATTGGATTGGTGCGTTTTCACATCTTGGTTTAAGATCTGCGCTTCTTTTTCTTTCGTCTTTCCAAACTTGAGATACGTCACAGAGCGGAACTTCCGCCTCTGCTACACGGTTTCTTTTCCCACGGTCACGTGATGATTGGGAAATTGATGAAGATTTTGAATGTGGATCTGTTAAAAATAAACCTCAGTGTTCATAATTTCAATTTCAAGCTAGTGTATTACTTTTCATACTTGAAAATTCGTAAACGGTATCTCAACTTTCATTTTCAGGTTTATTTGTCGTCAAGCATTGAATCGCTTTAAAAGTGGAAAGTTTCCCAAAAATATCGCAGCGGTTTATTTGAACTGCAAAAGTGGCATACACCGTATCAAATTACTAGCTGAAAAGAAGCCTAAGAAAGTTGCAATTTCCAGTATTTCACACTTCACGCTAGATCATGACGTAGGATTTGTTCTTTTCAACACTGCCTTCGCTTCAGCATGGCAACCAACAGTTATGATACCAACCAGAAAGTAGACTATTATACATTCAACGTTGCCATTAATTTAATGTTGCAACTGCACATCAGAAAAATAAATTTTGCACAAAATCTGTTCAATATAGACTAACTAGGCTAGTCTAGATCAACATCTGATACGATTTGCTCCAACGATTTTTTGGAAATTCAAGCCACCTTGCATGCTTCTATACACTGCAAGCATACATTTGCAAGCATACACTGCAAGCATACACTGCAAGCATTTCCAAGCATGCATACTCTGCAAGCATACACTGCATGCATTCTATACACTGCATACACTTCTATATACTGCAAGCCTTTACCTACCAAATCGCGTTACAAAACAAGTTTTAGAACAGTTTTTAGAATCAACGCGATTTGGTAGGTAAAGGCTTGCAGTATATCCCCTTTAAAAAGAAAAAATTCTCCAAACCGTGTTGATCTCTAGAAGTTTTTCGCACTCTCGCAACTCTAACAGCGTAGTCAGCATGAATATTTCTCTGTTCCTGTTTGAGGGAAACCTATAAGAAAAAAAATAATCCATTAAAATTACAATTACAATTAAATTTAAGTAGCTTCACTTTTCTGCTTGAAACAGCAAATTTATGAAAGACTTACTAGCATTGTTTTAATTTATTTTATTTTTAGGTTTGTGCTCAGTGGTGAAGAATTAGATCGAGTAAACGGAAGACAAAAAAGCTAATTTTCGTGACAAGAGTATGAGGGTCTTTCGAAGACACAGCCGCGTGCTTTCTGCATCGTAAACCGAGGTCTTATTGACCATATGACAGGTGCTTTCACAGCTCTGCCGCGCAAGGACGTAGACCTATTTTACTGCTGAAGAGGTTATTCTGTTTTAACTTGCAATGTTTTACGTTTTGAAAGCAAGTAGGCCCCGAGAGCCAAGAATTTATCATCTACGTTGTGTCGTAGTCAGGTTGTTGGCTCGCAATAAAGGCTTTTCTTTTGCACTAACTAAATAGAAAGTTTTAGCTTCGAAAAAGACATGCCTGCAATACAGTAGAGCAATTCACTAATCATGCTGTACTTGCTGTAAGGCAGTGGTCTCCAACCTTTTTAAGAAGCGACCCCAATTTAAGCGAAAACGAAATCAGCATTTACATGAGACCCCATTTTTGTTTTTGTTTATTTTTCTTATCTTTATCCTGCATTGAGAGAAAGCGACTTGAGCGCTATGCATCGCTGTACGCCTTCCGACGTACACCTGACCCACGCTGCAGCCGACGGCAATGTCTGTTTCCGGTTGTCTACTCTACTTATGACTTAAATTTGGTACTACCCATTACTCGAAATCGATCACTGGGTAAAGGCAATTATCGTAAAGTTTCTTGCCCAGAGAAACAATTTTCCAATACGGAGAAAAATATTTTAAGTAATGCTGAAACTAAATAGGCCTAATACGAGTAAGTTTGCAGAATTACATAGAAATGTGGCTACACAAAAGTATTCCAAATGATTGTTTTTAAGAAGTTTTACATAACACATGAACGTGATTTCACGAACACAAAATTGTCAATTTGTTTCAACATTTAATTTGCACTGTTAATGCGATGATTTCAATTTGGTCAAGAACGTCATTGGACATATCTTCAATCCTACGTTTTACTGATAGTGAAATTGAATTCAAGAGATTGCAATTTACGTTCAAAAAACTCAGATGGTTTATCCATGCAAGCAGCCTGGATGATTTTTTTTCAAAATGACGTTTAAGTTTATTTTTCTTCATCGATTCTTCTGCGAGAACTTTATGACACTTTGGTTTGCGATTTGAATCAGTAAAACCAAGTTTTAAAAAAGCCTCGTCATAGCATTTTTTTATGGTATTTTTTGCTGCAATTTTTGTATAATATTTAGCTATACTTACTAGCTACAAATTACCATTACTAACTGCAAAGCAAACCAAAAACAGCCGATGAAATGTCTGCACACTACACCTGCATAAATAACTATTCGCTCGTTCTAGAGTCACCATGAATAACAAAAAGTTAATCTAAACTAGCATCGTAGTCTTTTTTTTTCGGTAATAAATTCAATATGGTGAGTTTTGGAGACCCCAGGAAAAATTAAGGCGACCCCACTTGGGGTCGCGACCCACAGGTTGGAGACCACTGCTGTAAGGTAAACTTGCTCAGAAAAACACGCATTGTTGTTGAAAAAACACAACCTGTGGCAACAACTGGATGGAGATTTAAAATGTCGTACTTTCTGTAAACGAAGTTACAAAAAACAAAAACAAACAACTGTGAAAATTTTGACACCACCAAACCAATTCACCTTTAAAAACCGTCTCAACACCCCATCAACGTTTGCAACAAAGGGAAACCTAGCCTTTACATCAAAATTACACATCAACCACAATTCTTCTGCAGCTTTCACTGGGACTATATTGGTTAATGTGAGACGCTTATGATTTGTAGTAAGTTGTTATCCAAGCACAAAACGTCAGGTAATGTAAAAGTAACGTTAAAAGTTGTCCGTTCACCAAAAAACATATTGAGTTTACAAAGACCATTTCTCCTTATAAAGTGCAGTTAGACAGTTTCGTTTCCTTTTACAAAAAAAATTTGCATACCAACAAGGTGCAGAAAAGATTTTAATTTTTCTATGTAAACCTCCCATGATTATTCATAAAACAGCAATTGTAAACTAATGATTTGAATCAAGTTTTATTAAGTTAGTGTTTTTGAGAAAAAAGTTTAAAAAGTAAAGCTTATAAAATAAATTAAGAAACCATAATCGATTTTTATTTCTGAAATATTTCACTTTGAATAAAACAGCTTCAACAAACGATTCATTTAAAGTTTAAATTGACTTGTTGAGTTGTTTAAAGTTAAAACTCAGTTGATATAACTAACCAATAATTAAAAGTTAATTATTATATAGTAATTATTGACAAATCGCCAGCTTAAAAAACTGCTGCTGATAAATGGTTATAATTATCAACAAAAAGTGGAACCAAATATACAAACCCAACAAACACCATATAGTTTAAGTCTCATCTAAACACAGCCCCATGGCATACGCCACGTGTTCTTTTAATCACAGAAGTCCCCAAGTTTGTGATGGGCACTTTCGTCCCCAAATTGCCTAAGAACTTACAAGCATGTAAACAAAGAGTAATTTTTAAAATGTCAACGTCCATTGGTGCACTTTTGCAATGTCTATGCTTACCCAGGCAACAAAATCTGTCATTTTTGCATTGAATCAACGTAGAATTACCCGTTTGAAGGTGGTGTGTTTGATGAGACAGTAGGCTACAAACAATACCTATCAAGATTTTTCGTCGTTTCAAGCAATAATTTCTTGTCAAAGCATGTTTTTAGATTTCAATTTAGCTTCTATAATAATTATTGCATCTTATTTGTCAATTCAGTATCTCTAAGAGTTGCTTCAAAAATAGCTTCGATAGCTTTAACTTAAACAAAAATAATAGCGGTAAAGATAATTTCAAATAGTTTCTCAAAATTGGGAATGGAAAAACTCATGACAAAGTCAAGTCGTTGAGGTTTGTATCGTAAACTAACCAATTTAGCAATTACTATTAAAGTCAATAAAGATTTAAGCTCATCGTTTTCAGAACTATAGAAAAAAGCCTAAAATGATAATGTAATGTCAGTAACAATCCCATAACAATGTCAAATACAAGTAAGCGTGTATATGCTTTGTTTCAGTTGCTAAGAGAGTAAACAATAATCTGGTTTTTAAACTACACAAAACGATTAAATTTTGTGGAAGTAACGTCTTGAAAGAGCAATTACCAGAGTGAATATATGTATTTAGAAGCCATTGGTATACCTAGAGGGCTTGTAAAAAGAATTCAAGTGGTGATGAGTAATAGAGTTTACACAAATACAATGCTAAAGACAGCATTATCTCAAGTAATGTTTTCTTTTTCTTTATATGCTTTGCAATGAGATACCTGCAAGACTTAGCATATCCCTACTAATTCTAGCAACGTATTCATTTTCACATAAATATAATTATGTGAGTCAGTGTAAAAGTGCATGTGCTCAAGTGGTCTGTCTGGGATACATTGTTTGTTCAATAATTGCAAACTTTAACTTATGTTGGATGTTGAAACAATGTCAATAAACAAATCACCTTTAACTTTTTAAATCCAAAGCTTTCGATGTGATTTTGAGCTTCCTTTGCCGTTGCTTCTAGGGTGTTATTTTTTACTTCTAGGATGGAGAAATCAATTTCCTTTTTGTTTTGCTTGAAGTCACTTGAAGTGTTTTCATTTTCTACAGCTTGAGTTTTAAATTCCCCTGCTTGGCTAGCAATAGCATTACTTTCCCTTTTTTTGCCTTTCCACATGAACGGGAAGAGGCTTTTGGGCGGCTTTGGCACTTTTTTCATTGATTTTGTTTCATTTACGTCTTCTTTGCGTTTCGACAACGCATCGGTAATCAATGTTTTCCCATTTTTCTTTTCTTTTTTGTCGTTCGTGAAGCCAGTCGAACTGCGAGTGTCACTGCAATTTTTGCTTTTTACGGCAAGTGCGTACTTCTTGTTAGATAAATTTCTTACATGGTTCGACATAGCGTCCTTTGAATTTGTCTAAAAACAGCAAATTTCAGTACCCTATAACGTACAAGAAACAAAGGCCATAGGATCATATGTCGCCAATATACAGTAAACTTAATACAGTGGAGCTATCACAGTTAATGCAGTAGTTTGTATCTACACTATGCAATATGCATGTACTATTATTATGCCATTGCAAAAAACTGTTGTCGTATTGTTGCTTTTTCATAGAGCGTAAAACTTTTTAATTCAGAAATAGTTGTAAACTACTGACCCTATCCGTCTTACAAAGCGAGATTGTTTTAGAAACGTACTCTGGATAAACTTAATACTAGATGAGCACTGCTGCACTAACGTTTAGTTTAAAAAAATATTATTTTGACTGCTTGTTATTAATCTTACTTTAAATTCCATGAAGGCCAACATTAATAGTTTCCCTTCTTTTTTTTATAAATATATAATACTTTTTCACTATAAAATATACTATACAAGTATGGTAACGTCTCGATTTTTATTTGAGGGATGGATACAACAGTAAATCTCACGCTATTGTGTTGTAAACCTCACGCTATAATAGCATCATAAACTGTTTATAAGCTTCTCTGAACTAAAACAAGTTGTATACTAATCCATTTCGTTCACATACGTTTAGGCAAGACGATTTGTAGAGACTTTTTTCAAGCTCTTTAACTGTTTGTAGAGAAAACATACTACAACCTCGTTAATATTTCCACTCCGACTGATCAATGGCTTTATAGCTTGGCAAATTCACGCTACTCATACATAGACTTAAGAGTAGATTTAGACTTATCAAATAAACTCTTCACTGCAAGACAAGGTCTTTCTCAATATCAATGCTCCACCTGGAGCAGAACTAACTCGGAAGGAATGGATGAAGCTTAATCGCCTGCGAATTGGGATGGGCTGTTTCAATAGCAACATGTTCCAATGGGGCCTCGCCGACTTGCCATTTTGTGCATGTGACTTAGATTTTCAGACTGCATACCACATTCTCTACCAATGTCCTGTATACTGACCCAAGGATAAATAATTATGTAGACCTAACAACGCTCGATGAACACACAATGCATTGGCTCTTGCGCCTGGATATAACAACGTGACCTGCGGCAGCCTCAAACGCAATGAAGGCTACAAGACTTCAATTAACGACTCTAAAACATTTCGTCAACGATAGCGATACGGTTTAATTTTTTAAGACTAAATTGATTGATAACCTAGACTTTAGTAACTTATACTATACAGTATGTATGATACAACCTAGATAATGTAATATAATATTTTATTGCACAACACAACAAAATCAATTCTTTACACAACTTTCTTAAGACGACGCAATAGTAGCCTATACTGTACAGTATAGGTTATGTAAGCAATATGATGACATTTCAATACCCTCTGGTGTCTATAAAAGTAAGCCGTCTGTATGACTGTATTGAAGGACAACAGAACTATATAAATTTTTTTCTGTAACATTATCACGTTTTGTTTGGAAAATGGTGCTGACTGTTTATCAAACAACGTGAAGACTGACAAATAATTGATACATTGAAACGCAACAGTTGGGGAAAATTATAATGTAAAAAAAACTTGTATTTACTGTATAATATAAGTTATAGCCTACCAATTATTCTACATTTTTAACTAAACCAATGCTTGTTTTCAAGAAGGAATATGTCAATACTTATTGACATCAATAGTAGCCTAATTCTGTGCCGAGTCGGTCTATACCGCCTGTCAATAGACAAGATAATTTTTTTTCTGTGGCTTCCTATCAAGCACAGTAAAGAACGTCTTCTATCTAGTATCTTCAGTGAGCTCCTTTGTAGCTCTTATTAACCATGACAATTTTAATCATTTAGAAAAAAAGTATGGTAGCTTAATAGAGTGAAATTTGCAAACTTTATATTAGTGCAAAATAATAAGCAGTTGTTATGTTGTTTTGCCTTGGTTTGTTATCAACAGTGCTGAAGGTCGTGAGAAGAACAATCTTGATGCGTTAACTCATCATGGAGAAGACCAAGATAGACAAAGAAAACCCCACAAAAACCTACCACAGACAAAGCCATTTTAAAACAAAGAAACTTTATTTTACGTTTAGTAAAAGGAAGAGAGTGCTCATCTACCTTCCTCATAAGTTGTGTATTTGATTTTGCTTATTTTCCAAACTTTCTAAAATTATTCTTATCCAATAAGCCTAAACATTTGCATTTAATACAGATAAACCCTCCGCTGTGAGCCTATTGTGTACTGGCTATTCACTTTCATAGAGATTGTTTATTCTTGTTGGCTTGCTAAGCTTTCCAGCTTAAACTGAATCTGGTTCAAGCGCTTGTTCAAATATCATACGAGGCCTTGTGGGAATGACTAGAACCTTCGTGCTCAACAGTCCTCATAGTAAAGAAAAAATAATCTTCAATTTATAATGAGTAAAAGATAATCCTTAATTTATAGTGGTAGGCCTACTGTTTTGCATTCAACAAATGCTGGCAATTGCACAACAATCTAACCTCATGGTGCAATTTATTAAGAATCGATTTCGCTACAGTAATAACATCTTCAGCTAGCACAATCATGTAAAAATAAAAAATAAATTGAAAAATATGTAAAACGAACTAATAAATAGTTAATAAAAAATAATCCACATTCAAAGTGTCGCACATCATAATACAAAACTACCTACTACTAGTGATTTTCTCGATATATTCTACTTCTTATAAACTTTTCGTTGATTCATCAAAAGTAGACTTAGGCTACTTATAACTTTTCAGTTTTGGCTTTATCGCTTTTGCAGAAAAACAAACGCTTTTGTAAGCTAAGACTAGTCTAAATTATGATATTAAATTTCTTATGATTGCGCTACTGTAGCCTATTGCTTTTGTAAAAACAGCGGTGTTTGAAAAAGCACGTTATTACAACTACAAGTGCGACAACAAACGTTTAAATTAGATACATGAGTTCTTCACTCTTTTTTTATTTTAGGAAATGCAGTCTAAACAAGTGACATTAATTTCTGTGCAACATCTCAAATATGAAAACTCTGTCTTTTCAGTGCCAGCTAGATCAATTAAAATGTAATAGCCTACGTTTTCTATTGTTGCTAAGCACTCAGTACTAAAATTGTAGACTCTCGAGGCTCACAATGATCGAAGTTTCGTGAAAGGATTGCAACAGCGGTTGACTGCTTTGAAGTCCCTGATGCTTTTGTGATTGCAAGTTGGAGGGTAACGGTTTGCGATAATTTCTTTCTTTGTTTTTCAATGTTTCTTAGTTTTTTCTTTTTTTTTGCATTCGGCAATAAAAGCTGTCACTTCAGATCAAGATACGCAGTCCGTCACGCTATGCCTTACCTCATTCTGCCTTATTGGGTTCTCGATGCTCACCAAACTGAATTGAAACAATTCACAGTAGACAGCTGAAAAAAGCGTGTTAGGAATGCCATTATAAATCAAGACCGTGTAACTATTTCTGTCTGGTGTCGCAGTCAGCTGAACTTAGCCTAGGCTGCTTGACGCATGTGTTTTTCTCTCGTAGCAGCTAGGTGGAGTTGATGACGACAATGTTATTGTCGTCTCTTTTTTCGTGCTTTGCGTTTTAACTCAATTTTTATCTTGTCGTAATCGTGCAGCGGCAAAAACATAGCTTTCGCTGTCATAAAGCAACCTACATAGGCTTACTCTGTAACTAAATCAGGTCTTGAAGTTGAAAATTGAATGAGGCTGTTCACCAGGCACTTAGTTAAATAACATAATGCGTTCTTCTGGTACTGCACTGGCACCAATAGAACGCTTCGTGTTATTGAATCAAATCTTGATGGTTAGCCTACTTGCAATAGTATTGCGTTAAGCATGCTTACAAGTTTCTTTAGCAATAATAAATTATTATATTTACTCTTGACAAGATACATTTTCAGAAAAATTGACACAGCGTTAATGTTTCTTTCCAAGTAGCAGCTTATTTTCTCTTTATAGGCTATGTTAGGTCGCCATTTTCCGTTCTTTACTCTGTTCGAGGTGTTATTGCGCTTCTCCGTCCATGTAAAGAACATATTCTCTATGAAGGAGAGAAACAAAAGCAATCTGAAAATCTATAAGTAGGGCAGCCTCATAAACCACCAATTCGGCATACTTACCAGTCGAACTCGCTTGTTTGCATATCGGATAATCGTTTTATTGCAGTAGGGTTATAAATCCCTAACCAGAGCCAATCTCTCAGTAGATTAACAAGTGCACTTTTACTCAAGTTACGTTAAGAATGGCGGCAGTATGTTATTATGTAGTGCCTAAGTTAATTTCATAACACAGTTTATAAATGCAATAAGCTTAGGCCTACCATATTTTCATCGCCTAAAAAGAGGACACGTTTCGCCAGCATGTACAATTTTACGCTTGAAAATCTTTTAGGCCCTACATCTTTATAGATCATTACAGTAGCCTATAGGCCTACGCAGCAAAAGTTACCAAAAAAAAAAAAGAAAAGGAAAACAGATTGACTGAACGTTTAACTTATTTTTTTCTCGTTTTTAGTGCTTCCTTAAAACAACAAATAACTTTATATTATTAAGAATCAGCAAAAAAGTGAAAAAAAGACCTAATTTTTAGACAGTTTCAGTCACAGCAATGATCGCAAAAATCTGCAAAGTGTGACAAATCAGGCACGATCTCCAGGTAGCCAAGCCTTAACTTTTTCAACAAGGAATGGTAAGCCTTAACGAATTTGTTAAATTATTTGCAAAAAATATGATTAAAACAGTAGGCTGCACGAAACCGTTATGCTAAAAACGGCGTGAACTAAAAAGCTGTTACTTTCTTTGCAAAGCTGTACCCTATCCATGCCACGATTTCTTTTGCTTTAGGTTAGGTGTTTCACACATTGTTTCACACATTAGGTGTTTCAAGTAACAAACGAACCAAACTGAGTTGGTAATCAACAACATCTACAAGCGTTGTATCAATATAAAACGTATGTAGCCTAAGTAAAAAAAATTTTTTGTGAAAATGTGAGTATGGCCTTTGAAATGTCGTCTAATATCTTACAGTGAACCAGGCAATGAACGTTCAACAGCAGTTCCATAAAATGTGCCAATTTCTTGTGGAATTTATAAATCAACATGCTACATTGGTAGGCCTATTATATACAAAATGTTTAGAAAACAAATAGCCCACAAGCCGTCCCTGAAACGTCATCAAGCAATATAATCCCGTTGAAAATATAAGCATGAAAACCGAAACTGTCGAAAAAGAGGACATTTGAGCATTTTTTAGTGTCCTCGGAGGACAATTCATATTTCTTGAAAAAAGAGGACAAATCCTCTTAAAAGAGGACGTATGGTAGCCCTAAATAAGCTATATGATTGCTCTCTTATGTTGTGGGGTTGTTCCAGTCCGTGAGTCTAATACCGTGTGACGCCATTTTCTTGATTTCTTAATCTCCAATATGACACCTAACGGATGAAATAATTTAGAGACAAAAACAACAGGACAAGTGATGCTTTTAAAGTAGCCTAGGCGAAATTTGCAAAATTAAGCTTCGAAAACGGCTTTCTTATTTCGAGAATAAATAAGATTACACTATCAATCAAATACAATTAGTTGCAACCCAACTTAACCTAAATGACGACTTAGACCACCTCTCCACCGGAAAGCATATGCTGTGTTCAGCATTTGTTGTAAGAGTCCCTTTTTCGAGCAGCACTACTCTTATCTGTCAGCGAGAGACATGAGTAGACAAAGTAGTGCTACTGGAGAAAGGGAACGATTTCAGGTGAAACCAGCCAACTTTGCGTCAATGGAGAAACTTGCAGTAGAAAGATGCAACCGAAAGTCCACGACCAGTTTTGGAACTAGCTTTATTATGTCAAAGCCAGTTCCATACCAACTGAACACTATCTATTACAATTTTGGTAAAGAGGTCACTTTCTTCAACACACTTTCTTCAACCTTCAACCAAGAGGTCACTTTTTGTATATGTCTGTGGTTGAACACTATCTAGTGTCCAACAAAAAGGCGCTTTAATTTTGAGTACCGGTAGCCTATTTAGATTTGATGAATTCTGAAGTTTAGTCACGATGGTGTCAAGAAAAATATATACACAACTGTACAATTCTCAAATGAGTCTTTGGCATAAGCAAATGAGATGAATTATGTGTAGATATAAACAAAAATACTAACTTACCGTACAAAAAGTGCTCAATGCCAAGCAGAGCAAATTACATTAAATAGTGTTGCGTCGGGGCCAATTTTCTTTTAACTCATTTCGGTCCCAAGCGCGATATAACCTTCGCGTTCTGACGCTTCTACTGTTTTCTAGATCTTTGCTCTGTTCGCGTGTATTGTTTTCGCTGTGATGGTCAAAAATAAAAACAACTGAACTAAGATTACAAGGCTTAAAATGAAGAGAGGTAGGCATTTTTTATTAGAAAACGGCTGAATTGTGAAGACGCATAATGACATGTTTGAAAGTGGAAACAATTCTTGGCTTTCTTTTTTTAATTTCAACTGAAAATTTTCTCCAATCCCAACATAAACCTGGATAAGTCTTAAGTGACGTTGTAACAACAAGTGAAATTTTCCAAGTGTATGAGCTGCTTTGGGATGCCCATAACCAATTTATTAAATTTTCCAAGCTCTGTAAAATGGAAAAAAAAGAAGATTTTTTGCAACTCCATCTTTCTCTGGTTAACAGCTCGAGTCTCCAAGTAAGCAGTTGAGAACGGAGCAAGCGACAACCGAGCTCGCAACATTTTAGCAAGTGGCTAAAGTTGGAAAATAATGAAACTGAGAAAGTAATAACTGAGCAAGCACGTCTGACGTGACCACATAAATCTTATTAGCCGACTTAGGAGTAGCTGAAATGTAATTGCTGAGACCACGACCGAACAGCTCAGAAAAGTATAGCCTCAACCCTCAACAAACACTTATTAAAAGACAAATATACCAACAAAGTAACTTACCTCTTCCTTTAATCTAATTTCTTGCGTTGATGCTTTGTTGCTAGAGTAACGGTTTTTGAGGCTATACTTGCTAGAGTAACGGATCTTTGCTAGAGTAACGGTAGAGCGTTTACCTTTTATCGACTGGTAGCAAGGAGCGCCGCTCTTTTGGCATATTGTAGCGTTAGCACATTACTTAAAAGTAGCGGATACCCACCTCTGCTTGTTCATTATCTTTGTGCTAAGGATACCTGCTTTATGCCAATAAATTACTAATATTTCCTTTTGAAAGCTCCCGTTTTCGTTTAAGCTTCGCGTGGTAGCAAAGGTTGTGTTTTTAACCGTAAAAAATGAATAAACACAAAAAGGTTCAAAATACGGTACAGTAAAAAAAATTTAATCATTAAGACTAACAATTTTTGTCACAACGCAATGTAGGCCGTTTACTGATTCGCACACTTCTAACAGCTTTCCTGGGCCTCAAGTGAGATACACAATCAATAGAATTTAGCTTAAACCAAGACGCATAGGCTACCTTTCATAACAGACATAAGTAGTTCATCAGAAAATTTTATTAGCAATTTGCATGTAGGTTTCAAATGCTATTTTCTGTCAATTTACAGAAACTTAAGTCGCAAATCGAAAAATAATTTAATGGTTAAAAACATAAATGGCGTTTTTACTTTGAACAGTAAGATAATGAAGTCACTGGTGACAGCATACACTGCGTCAAAATAAATTCATGTTTTAATAAAAAAAAAAAGATTAAATACAAAAAAATATGAAAACAATTTAGCAATATGGCGTCAGCAACCTTAAGAGTTTGATGCTTGAAAGAAATTAGTTCTCAAACCAGAAACCCGGTAACAAAACAGTTATATAAGTTAACCTAAATTTTTGTCATAAACTAGGAATAAAACACTTAAAAACCAAATTGCATTTCGAAAGGGGATTACCTGCAAAGACTAAAATCATGAAAAGATACCAATTAAGATATCCAACACGAGATAAGTGAAATCTTAGCTCTGCTGACAGAAAAAAACAGGCTGCCGATAAATCTTAGTAGACTTGAAGACAAACACAAAACTGCTAAGGTATTTTTTTTAGAACTGCAAAAGCAAGGAATGGTCATACCCGATTAAGTTCTTTGAGAGT
The DNA here is from genome assembly GCF_918807975.1 of Aplidium turbinatum. Lineage (NCBI taxonomy): Eukaryota > Metazoa > Chordata > Ascidiacea > Aplousobranchia > Polyclinidae > Aplidium > Aplidium turbinatum. The sequence goes on from NC_137478.1 coordinate 25,571,555, forward strand.
GAGTGTGTTGTTATGCACCAACTCTTGTTTGCTAAGCATGAATAACATGTAAAAGTCTTCATATACTTTTGTTCAGAAATTCTTTTTAACAAGCAAATAAAGGACAACTGGGCAATAGAAACAATGAGATTGGCAACACTAAACAGCACAGTGATTATTTTGGGATTGGACATTTCAAATTAGTCAGAACCACGCACCGTGATAAATACATCAATGAAATGTTTGAAGAAATTGTCCTCTATTTACCAACACCCAGACATAAAAAGTAATTCTTTGTCAAAACGATGCGAAAATCAGTGGCACAAAAATCAACAAAAGCGCGGGAAATGCAGAAATTAATCAAAAAATCTTAAAGTTTCGCGAGAACAACTTTTGAATGCCATTTTATATTTGCCTAATTGTTTATAGAATATAGATACTTTCGGTGATAGCACGATCAAGTGCTTTAGCGCCACTAAGACTTCTGAGGTTTAATACAATTCGCAATACGATTGTCAACGTATTTCTGAAAACACAGGATACAACTACAAGTACAAAACGTCTTGCTGAAAATAAGATGCGTTAAATAAAAGTGTTGGCAAATGTTCCTTTAGCCCTAACAACGTATGCTGTAACTTAATAGCAACAAGTGTTGCCGAATATTGTAATCTGTAAATTTATAATTTTGTAATTTCTTTTCAAGTGAGAAGTTCCACACACTAAGCAGATTAATTTTACAGCTGCAATTCCGTTGATTCATCAATTATTGTCATATACAGGCATATGGCTGATTGGTTAGTCAAGGATAAATTTGTAAAACTTTACTAATTTCCAGGTTGTTCAAGATGGACTGGTGGCTAGTTAGAATATCTCAAACTTTTGTTTGACGCTAATAATGTTAAACTGCGCTATAATAGACTCTTGGTTACCCAACTTTTTGAATACAGAACATCCCAGCCAACCTTGGTAGGATTTACTTAAGGGTTTTGTGGAAACAGAAAATGTAACAAACCATCAAAACAATTGTTACTTTGAACGGAAGTTTTTAGCAACTTACAAGGAAAATACACACAAGAAAAAAGTAACAATGCATAAAACTCTTTCCACTGCTGTGCTGTTTGAAGTCTTCCAAAAAAATTTAACCGACAAACTTAATGTGAATTTATCACTTGCGTTCTTGCAAAATCCAAGCGTGCAAAACACAGGGCTGTGGAGCAGGGCGAAAACTCCGACTCCTCGGTTTATAATATTGACCGACTCCGACTTAAGTGTTGCCAGATTTTTTTTTAATTTTGGATTTTCAAATTTTTTTAAATTTAATTTAAACTTGTGATTAAAATTGAAGCAGCGACTTTCATTATAACAAACCAGAAAAAACACTTTTGTTTTTCGATGAAGTTGTTAAACTCAATACGGAAAACAAGAAATAATATTGAAAAAAAATCTTACAAAATTTTTTGTTATTGTTTATCGTTTTGTATCTAGCCGGAGTAGGAAATACTTTTAACGACTCCGACTATGCCAAAATCCTTCCGACTCCACAGCCCTGGCAAAACGACAGGATTCAAATATCTGAACATAAGATAACACCGCAAACAGATAAATGATGTCTGTCACATTTTAAACCTAAAGAATTTAAAGCCTATATTCTTCCCTGAACTTGTCGAAGGAAATGATTTCACTTGGCGAATACGCCCGTTAATTTGAACACACTGAGTGTTTATGCGGACAACTACCTGGCATTCCACTGTGTGCACCAAGATACAATCTGGTCAAGATTTGTTTCCATCTCATCAGGAGTGTCACTTTTTAATTCATGAACGATCTCTTGATCATATGAGTCACGTGCTTCATCTAAAATTGTTTGAAATATTTCACATTCGATATTGTTTTTCATTTTCGCTTCATTGTAGCCTCTGAAAAAAATAAAATAGTAACATTGGCTAAAACCATTAATGATATGGTTGCATAATTATTTTTACCAAGTACAAATTGAGTCATTGATATTTAAAACGTAACTTTGTTAAATAAGACACAGTAATGAAAGTTTCAAATTTACTGTTAAATTCCATAATACAAATTCAGTCAAAATTTATATTTTCTGTATGTACTGGTACTGCAAATTTAGTTAGAGTTTATACTACCTTTGAGCAAGTCTGTTGTAGAGGATGGTATTATCAGTACGTAAGACAAACACAATGTCAAACCATCTTTGTGGAAAGAATTCACAGCTATGGTAGTCGACTATCACCCCACCATTAGACATTTGCTCTTCGAGTTCATCTGAAAGATACATTTAACTTGAAATGTCAAAACAAAGTAATTTCCTTTTCTTGGAACAAAGTAACATGAACACCAATAAAAAAACTTCTTTTTAAATACAGTAGAAACCGCCTAGCTCGACACTTGAAGGGGAATCGAAAAAGACGTCTAGTTAAGCATCACATGATTTTCCACCCAAATAAGGCAAATCTTGTGTATTTTTGCTTATTGGTAGACGCTGTCTATCTGTGCAAGGTAGAATGAGTTTGGGATAAAAATAAGTTGCTACTATAAAAACAGACATCACAGAACATCGCGTCTGGAAAGAGGAAAATGATTACGTAAAATTTCATTAATGAGCGGATTATCTCTTGTTATTGAAGACAACAGCTGTTTGGATAACCATGACGCTAAACATGTGATAAGTGTGAGAAATGAGGTTTAATCACAAGAAACTCAGTCAACAGCCAAAAACCAAAATACAATGCAAAAACAAAAATGCAATCCTATTCGATTGGCCTCTGATAAAGCTGCGAATCTATTCACAGAATGACGTTCAGTTTGACATCAAAATCGTCGACTTAAACGAAATTCTTTTTGTGGGATTGTAAGTGTTGAAGTTGAATTAGAGCAGGGGTCACCAACCTTTTTTGCATGCGGGCCACTTTGGCACTTAGGAGAGCTGTGGCGGGCGCACTAATAAAATTTTAGGTAGGTTGACTCTTATGCTAGAAAAGAACGCATTTCGTACCCAGTATCCAGCGTTACATGTTGTTAATATTTATCTTAGAATACCGCAGCAACAAAATTAGTTGAACAACGCTACTGCCAGGCCAAGCTCCTTTAACAACACTTTTGACTTCTTTAACAATGCCTAATAAACGAGGCCACTTGTTTCGCGCACTTATAATGAGGCGAGCGGTTTCATCAGAATATTTATCGCCAAGCAAGAGTGGTGTTGTCACTTCGCTTCACAAAAGATGTCTTGCCATTAACAATTTCAGTAAACATGGAAATGTTTGCCACATCGCAATACAGGCAACAATAGTGACCTGCAAACATATCTGCGAAAAATAGGCTCCAATAACAGGGAGAAAAAAACCAGGCACCATGAAACAAACGCTTGTGGAAATCACCGAAAAAACGTTTCTATCGTAACTCATGAACAGTGCTCCCTCTAAAAAAGCAATGAGTTGGTTTTTCACCATTTTTGTGAGAGTCTATAAAACCGTCTTTCCTTGATTATTAGACAAATGTCACTTGTGGACTTGTGGTGCTTATTAGCATAGCAAGAATTGTTGATTAAACAACATTTTGCAGTACTAAGCTAAATAGTTTCATAATACCAGAAAAAGTCTTTAAGGTTGTATATAATATTTTTCCAATTTATTATAAATTGAGTTGGCACACCGACCTATTTTGCCAACAAAAACTTGCATAAAGGAACACTGCTCGTGAAACCCCATAACGGTGAAACGCACATTAGTGTTTACAGGACATTTACAAACTTAAAATAAGCAAACCTATAGCTCACCGACATTTTAGAAATTCGAGAACAGACGTTTTAATCAACCACCAGGACAGTGTGGCTGGACATCGCATTGGAATAACTTTAAACGACCCCTACCTAAAACTACAATCTGATTGGTCGGTCGGTGGAATCGTATGCAAAGCAAAAATATGCTTTTCGGAAAGTATTTTTTGCCTTCATGCTGTTTAACTCCTTAAGAAAAGTATTTTTGGTTATACTTGTGCACTGATACCTTCCGCGGGCCGCACATAAAAGCGTGACGGGCCGCATGCGGCCCGCGGGCCGCCATTTGGTGACCCCTGAATTAGAGGGAAGGTCGGGATATCCGGTGTCGAATGAACCAAGTTGGCTATGTATGAAACCAATGACATTTTGCTGGGACCGGGGAAAAAGCATCGACTTAGGCAAAATGTCGAGTTAGCTGCTGTCGATTTAAGACGGTTTCTACTGTACAACATAACCTTAAGCAAGCTTCTTTGTGTAGCCATACCAATAACTGCGTCTTCATCCAAAATTGGGCAATCTAGTTGTTCGTCATATCCAGAATAAAAATCATTTTCTTTCGCAAATTGTCCGACATTGATCACAGAAAAATCAAGCATATTTCCAAGTTCTTGGGAAAGTGTAGATTTTCCTGTACCAGGAGTACCTGAGTTTAAACAGTTATTGTTAAAAGATAACAAAGAATAAGCTACAAAGTCTAACACTTGGAACAAAAGCTTTTAGCTCATTATATATTACCATAAATCTAGGCAAAAAAGTTTAAGATAAGCCGAACCATACTCATTCAAAGGTTTAATTAATAAAAAAGGGCTGCATTTCAAAAGATGATTTGCAAAATCTGAATTTTAACACCAAACTGAATAATTAGTTTATTATAACTTTTAAACAAGACATGGCACACGATGAAGCTTAGGTTAGCGCCAACACGGATGATGATAAAGAAGATGAATGCCCTAATGATCAGTGTCTTCGGCTTTGCTGATTTAAGATTTGTATAACAAACCTCATATACGATTATTAGGTACACTGAAGTGTATATATTTATAATGCATAACCACAAAGTTTGCACCCACCACTTAAGTTTGCACAAACTGTTGATTCAAGTTGCGAACTTAACCGAGATATTACTGTACAGCCAAGCTGAATATAGTGAGAATTGAGATGTGTCTTAATCCGAGTCTCCTACAAGTCAGCAGTTGTTAACTGAGCAAGTGATAACTGAGCTAGCAACATTTCAGCAAGTGGTTAAAGTTGGTACGGTATATGAATGATGAAACTGAGAAGATGAAACTACTGAGCAAGCCATAACTTGGCATATTACAAGTCAGCAAATTCAGTTGGGCAAACGATGGGTGCAACCTAGTTCGTACCCTGAAAAGATTGAGAGAAAAATTTAAAAAAAGCCGAAGTCGCTGTTCGGAGTTTCCGCAAACAAAAAAACTAAACTGAAAAAATTGATAAAAAAAATAGAACAAAGCCGAAGCCGCTGATTGCAGTTTCCGTTTTTCCGCAAACATTTTAAAATTTCCGGTAATGATCCGAAGAGTTTGCTGAATTCGCTGATCGCAGTTTCCGCAAACATTTTAAAAGGGTTAGGAAAAGATCGAGAAGAAAAAATTAAAAAAAGCCAAAGTCGCTGATTGGAGTTTCCGCAAACAAACAAACTGAAAAGATTGAGAGAAAAAAAAGAACAAAGCCTACCGGTAAGTCGCTGATCGCAGTTTCCGTTTTTCCGCAGTTTCCGTTTTTCCGCAGTTTCCGTAAACATTTAAAAATTTCTGGTAATGATTCTAAGAGTTTGCCGAAGTCGCTGATTGTAGTTTCCGCAAACATTTTAAAAGGGTTAGGGGTTAGATCGGAGTTTCCGCAAACATTTTAAAGTTTCCAGTAATGATCCTGAGAGGGTGCAACCTAGTTCGTACCCTGAACAGTTCGTACCCTGAAAAGATGGAGAGAAAAAATTAAAAAAGTCGAAGTCGCTGATCGCAGTAATAGCACAAAGTCGAAGTCGCTGATCGCAGTTTAATAGCACAAAGCCGAAGTTGCTGATCGGAGTTTCCGCAAACAAACTCGAGATTTAGGATTAGCGGAAACTGTAGTTAGCGGAAACTGCAAAAAAATATTTGCGGAAACTGAGATCAGCAAGGGTTAGAGAACATAGATTACTCGATGCTTAGAGTTAGGGTAACCGGAAACTGCGGTTAGCGAAAACTGCGGGGAAATGTTTGCGGAATCTGCGATCAGCGAGGGTTAGGGTTAGAGCATAGATTACTCTATGGTTAGAGTTAGGGGAAAGGTTAGCGGAAACTGCGGATAAATTTTTGCGGAAACTGCGATCAGCGAGGGTTCGAGCATAGAGTACTCTATGGTTAGAGTTAGGGTAAGGGTTAGCGGAAACTACGGAAAAATGTTTGCGGTAACTGCAATCAGCGAAAGTTAGGGTTAGAGCATAAATTAGTCTATGGTTAGAGTTAGGGTTAGCGGAAACCGCGGAAAAATGTTTGCGGAAACTGCGATAAGTGAGGGTTAGTGTTAGGGTAAGGTTAGGGTTAGCGGAAACTGCGATCAGCAACTTCGGCTTTGTGCTATCTTTCTCTCAATCTTTTCAATGAGAAACTTTTAAAATGTTTGCAGAAACTGCGATCAGCGACTTCCGCTTTTTTTATTTTTTCTCTCGATCTTTTCAGGGTACGAACTGAGGGTACAAACTGTTACAAACTGTTCAGGGTACAAACTACTGTAGGTTACATCCATCCTGAGAGTTTTTGTTTGTTTGCGAAAACTGCGATTGTCAGCGACTTCGGCTTTGTGCTATTTTTTCTCTCGATCTTTTCAGAGGGAAAATTTTGAAATGTTTGCGTAAACTGCGATCAGCGACTTTGGCTTTTTTAATTTTTTCTCTTGATCTTTTCAGGGTACGAACTAGGTTGCATTCGCAAGCGATTACCAAGCAAGTTCAAAGTGAGCATTTAAATCTAATTTTCTGACTGGGCAGTAACTCAAATATAATTGCTGATTTGTCGCATCCTGAGTGGTCCCATGACCTCTTAATCTATTTTGCAAGTAAGTTTAGGAAGAAGCTGGTGCTTAGATATAAATTCTAAGTCTGGTACAGTAAGACATGCAGATATCATTTAAATCTTATAACCATCTTTTTAGAAACCACCATCACGGTTCATGCAAACGATATGAAAAATACCAACCTGTTATCAAAATATTCGGCTTAGCTCTCATCTTTATGGGGTTGGCCACAGTGGCTGGATTCAACTGTTTACGATTTCTTTTCAACAATATAGACGAATTCAGTTTGTTTTATCCGTTAAACATCGAATAGCCTAAATTAACTAGAAGATGAGCAGAGAAAATAAAACAGCCATCAAAATGAACAACTTATTACAATTTTGTTGCTGTATTGGTTGTTCTGTCTGCGCCTCTGCGATACGTTCAAGTTCAACTGTAATTTGCTTCGATTCGAAAAATAGCTTTGTTTTTTTTGCACGTTTTGATTGTTTCCACGTGTGACGCGTGATTTCTGGTATCCTCGCTTATTTGAAACTTGAAAAACTGTGCAAATTTACATCAATAAACCACTGATTGTAGAATTTTTTTTTCTTGGACTTGAAGAGTTTTGGGAAGATTAACCACGGCAGTTTCACACTTCACATGATTAAGAAGTCTTTAATGGTATGTCTTTAGAATGCTGATCAAAAGACTTCGATAATTTTTACGTACAGGATAATTTTGCGGATCAACTTAGTTGTTTAATCTTTATCCTCGGACTGGGAAAGGTTCTTTGAGAGCCGAATCCTGGCAGTTTCGCATACTTGTAGAGGCTTTGAACCAGTGACGCAAGCCCGGTCACCAAGATTGACAGAGTTAAGTTTCCGAGGAATAAGTTATTCCTTTCATTATATGCCGCTGAATAGAGAGCAGTGATTAACCGATGTCCTGTGGCACTAGAACTAGCCTATTTCTTCATGCTCAGTAGCCTACGACTGTTCAAAACAAGAATACTTTGAAATGTTTTCTTTTTACATAAAAAATTGTTTTCATAGACTTGAAACAATCAATCGATTATTTCATGCTCACTTGCTTAGGGAACGTTCAAATATTACGTAACGCCTTCGAGGGGGAGGGGGGGATATGCACATACTGATATTTTTTTCTCACACAACGCTCAGTACTGATATTGCAACAGTTTATTACCGGTTTTTGATCTGATGTACAATAATGATCAAGCCAAAAAAATACATGTAGCTTTATGGTGTAACAGTAGGCTAATATGCACATTCGATAAATCCTGTCAATTAGTGCCCAAATGTAGAGAGAAAAGTTTTATTTCTTCTGAAAATAGTAGCCTTGGGTAAAAAAATAATTGGTACGAAACACTAGTACCATGAAAAACCTAATGATTCAAGATATAGCAAGCAACAAAAGACTATATCAGTCATCAAGTCAGCTGCTTCCCGCGTCCTCAAGCTGAAGTTTGTTTTGATATTCAGCCGGCTACGGTAGCCTATTCAAATAGCGTAAAGATTTAACATTTCGGAAGCCTAGGCTACTCAATTTTTGCTGAACTGGACAACATTCATTGAAGTTGGCCTATCCAGACATAAAATCTAACATTAGGCCACCCCAGCCAACATGTCATGAAAATTTTCTTTAATTAGGTCTGATGCTGGGCATAGTAAGTTTATTGATTGAAACCACGATAAAAAAAAAAACTTGGACCCAATGTCTGTTCATTCATTTGTTCCTGTTGTAGCAAGACATTTGGTACCGTAATGAGATAAAATGTGGCATTTATAGAATAGGCTATCATGGATAGTAGCCTAATTTGTCGCAAAAACTGTTTTAACAGTGTGACAGAAACTTTCAAGACATCGCATTGTCTCGTATTTTACTTTCTGATAGTATTGCAAACCTTTTTGCCGTCTGGAATATAAGTGAAAGATGACAAAATTAGACTTAGAAATAATTTTACGCATTAAACATTAGGTTACTTGCCTTACCGAACAGAGTATGACTGAATCTGGCTGATTTAAAGATACAAACTCTTCAGCACAAATTTTATTGATTTTCACCCAAACTGTACTTCAATCTTGCGGTGATACGACGTATGCACTCTGCATATCGTTCAAATAATACACGCACAAAGTTCACACAAATATAAGCCAACTCCGATGGCGCCTGTACAAGAAAAGCCGCGTTGCCAAGGCATTGAGGTGAGTTACGCAAGTGGCAAAACAACTTTATGTCCGGAAGCATCCGGATACACTTTGTTTTTCTTGCAGGCATCGTTCTCTGCATATCACACAAAACGCACTTTCTCTTGAAAATGAAAAAAAGAAAGTCTGATTCTTTCTGTTTCGATATGACGCAAGTATCATGAGTTCAATTTTTTTTTTCTCAAAAATGATCACAACACGGCAGGCCACTTCTCAGTTGGCTCGACAAAAGCAATCGGGTTTAATTTGTACAAAATATCGAGGCATAAGTCGCACAATGTCTGTTTCTAGTTTAAATTGGTTCTCACTGGAGCATACAATTTCTGATTTGGCATCCAATCATGTCCAAGAAAATCAGTCCCATTTTTACATTGATTTAACATCTACAAAGGTTTATTTTCTGGTTGGAATTCGAAAGATCTTTTTTCCTGGAGACAGGTATTGTGTGATACGCATATTACTGCACATTCTGACAGTTGCATATCCCAATCGTAATTGATTACAAAGTTTTTGTACAAAATTGGGGGGCATGTTACGTTGGTCTTTCCCTCAGTATATGCCATGAACAAGCTGGTAAAGTTTGCGCGAGAAAGAAAACCAAAATAAAAATAATGACCTTAACATCTTTTGTTGTTTTGACGTTTTAAAATGTTTTTTAAACGAGTCAGCCGTCAGTATTTCAACCTTTCAAAAATTATGTAAAGCAATGCCTTGACACACCACGGATGGATATCAAGCAAATAGATATTCTTTTAACGCCAAATATCAGTGATCAATTCAAGTTCAGTAAATCCCTTTCGTTTAAAAAGTAAACAATTTACCAAAACAATGCTATATAGAGTGCTGCTAAGTAATCAAATTAACAAAACTTGAAAATTGTTAACAGCTTTTCATCATCTGAAAATTTTGTGCTGTATATCGCAAGCCCCAAGAACCTGAAACGTAAAACGGACCAATAAAGAAAAGAATCCAGGCAAAGTAATGGTCAGCCATATTTGTTGCATGACAAAAACAAGCAATGAACAACTCAACGAAAATGCAACGTACTTCAAAGCAATGCTAAGCTAGTGAAATTGTCAGTCATATTTTTCAGCAGAAGAAATATTCACAGAAGCTGCCTGACGCCAAGACTGCAACGACGTGTTTATATGTCATCAATGTCGACATCATCGTCGTCGTCAACATCGGCTTGATCGGCATCACCATTTCCAGCGTGTTTAGGCATCGCTGGTTTGTCTTCGATTTTCAGCTGCATACCCGCTTTGTGGCTGTACTCGATTTCAATCTGGAAAAAAGTCGGATGAATACTCGACAAGTTTTTACTAAACCGTTCGCAACAAGAACGTTAAGTATTCATAAGTTGTGCAAAGCTGAAAGTGCATCGAGATTCAATACTTGATAAATAACTTTAAATACACATAACTACGCAACAACACAACATATTATATTATAAAAACAAAATAACAAACGTTTTCGGCTATGCATATAGCCCTTATCAAGTCGTTTTTGTTTTTATGAATTTAATGTTGTGTTGTGGTTGTGGGCTTGTTGCACAATTATGGTTGCTTATGATTAAAAAAGAGAAACCACTCTACTAAAATTGTACAACAACTTATTTCAGAAAAATGAGTGATCAAGAAATTAAACTTTGTCGAGGAACGACAAGAAAAAATGTCAGCAACACATCTCACTACCCATGAATCGTAATTCATGAACTTATCACTTCTTGTTTATTAAAAACTGATTCCTTGCAAAATAAGAACCACTTGCTCCTACCTCTTCTTCATCTTCTTCACTACTTTCCTCTTCCGCCTCCTTCAGCCAGTTGATGACCGGAGCAGCTTTAGCGTGGATTGTTTTGCTCAGATCTTTGGATACATACTTCTTACTGGCATGATCACCCCACTGGATCAATATTTCTTCATCAATGATGTCCAGGTCGTAAAACTCCTTTAGAAGCATAAAAAGAGTCATTAAAGAACTCAAAATAAAACAGATCCAGTGAAGGTCTATATTCGAGTTAAAACATATTAAGATATAAATCTTTAAAACAAGTTTTAAAAGAGAACAAGTCACGCTAATTTGACTACGAGGTCGTAAAATCTAACTGGTGTCTGTGACTAATTAATTAAGTAGGGTCATGCGTTCTCTCGGCACAATTGTTCCCATCCAAGTTGGAACCAAACTTCCACAGTAACTATTACTGTACATTACACAAACACACCTTGACAATAAAGGCGACTTTAGGAAGCAACGCTTCACGGTGAAGTTCTACCATCTTCTCGAATCCTCCGAGTAAAGCTTTCTGTGCCTTCTGGTTGCCATGGCAAAGCTGTGACGATTTTAAAGCAATAATTTTAACGCAGTGATATTCAACCAATGGTAACGATACACTAACATAACCTCCGAATGGTAACAATGATTTAACCGTCAGTCAGCACGTAAATGTTCCTTTTTTTACATTAATTTAACCTACGAAGACGTTAAACCAACGTAAAAACAGGCTCGTTAGATACACAATTGACTTCTCGATGATACGTTGCAAGATGGCCACGTGGAAATCAACAAGCATGCAGGTGAAGATAAAATTAGGCTTTGACATTCAACTAAGTGCTTTCTTGTTGGTTGAGTGTGATTTCCTTATAACTATTGCACACTGCACAGTCTCACAACGTTAGACCAATCCAACAGGGTCTGTTTTCGACTGTTTTTTACACTTTAAGCACAAAACTTGCATTGTGTTGAAGTTTTCCACTATTGTTCTCGGAATAGCTCAACGCTAGGTAACATTTCATCAAAACCACAATTTATCGTCACGGCCAGGCTTAATTATCTTTTAATCGTATGAAACGATGAAAACTTATTTGAGCTACATAATCCTCGCGTTTCGACTACAGCAACTTTTGTCTCAGCCAGCAAAACCTGTCATTTTTACATCAGATAAACGTCCGCTGGCGTTGAAGGGACGTAAATATGGCAACTTCTGTTTTCTGAGTGTACAGTAAACATGTGGCTGCTGGTTAATGATAAACTTTTGATAGCTTGCTTTAGTAACCATAAAGCACATGTTCATCTAATCAACATCAACGGATGTTAACACAACATCAAAAAATGTGCTGGCGCTGTGCAAAATCTTCTCAAACTGTGGAGAAAACACTTTAACTAAACAGACAACATTTGAAGTTCTTAAAGTGAAAAACCATAAGAGCAATGTTAAAGTCATTAGGTGATTGTACGTTACCAGACAGCAAAATCCATCATTTTTACATTGATTCAGCATCTGCAGATGTTGAATCAGAAAGAGCCCAGGAAGAACTTCCTCATTGTACAGAATGATGGAATGAACTTACTCGAAGGAAGTGGTTCCTGTAAGTCTTCAACTGATCTTTCATATTTTGATCACAGAGAAGCTCTACAAGGATAAGAGGAGCCTTGCTTTTCATGTCCAAACGCTCAGCTTCATTTGCTATTTCCTTTGAAGCCTGCGTTGAAGTGTGTTTCGATCAATTGATCTTCATTGAAATATTCCGCGACTTTGATTCGTATAAAATTCATAAAACTATAGCAGAATTCGGTAGTGACATTTCGCTATACTGCATAGTGCTAGTGGTATCTGTTGCAAAGTACCGTTTTTAAACTACAAGTGGAATTAGGCTATACTTATAGTGACACTTTTTCGAAGGTCCCTTCAGGTGTCAATATGGGTGAATTCTACTGTGCAATAAAAAAAAAAAATTGAATTGTTTCCATCTACTTGTATATTATGGAAAGATTATGATTTTTTACTTGCATATCTGTCAACTCACGGAATCGATGGTGCCGGTGCTGATGTGCTTCTTAATGAAAGCGTAAAGCATGTTGGCGCGTTCGGAAGGTGTTCGCTCCAGGTCGTTAGACAGGGTCAAGGTGGCCGCCCCTGATGTGATCTCGGTCATCCTAGCTGCTATTGCTTCTGGTGATATGTCAACTGACCAATCATCGTCATCAATGCCATTGTTGGTCGTCTGCGATGTGGCGACAATCAGTACAAAGATGAAGCTTTTACATAACAAGTCGCCATCAAGCCGAATCGAAGTTTGCTGACGTCCAACCCTTACAATACGGGAAGTAGGGAAAACCATGTAGGCTACCAACACTATCTAACTGTCACCAGACGATACTGTTAGAGGAATTTTTAATATCGTTGATCTGTCCCGTTCCCATCCAGCACATCAGTCGATTTTTACAATGATTCAATGTCTGCGACTGATGTGCTGAATGGAACAGCGGAGTTGATTTCAAGGGCGGCTTCGCGCATGAAAAACCGACAAGATCGGGCAATGCGGGTTTAACGCTAGGGGACTAGGGGTATGCGCTTGAACAACGCACTTCTAGGACAGCTCTGTTGAACAGCAGGCTCACACGGTATAGTAGCCAAAAAAAAATTATGAGCAACAACCTTTCAAGTTTCAGCAACAAGTGGAAAACTTAACTCAGTCGGACTGGTGACCTGGCCTGTATCAATCAGTGAATCAAATCCTCTACAAATATGTAAAACTCTATCAGAAGTATTTTTAAAAGGTTTTTTTCAGTGCTTTCTCATGCCTATGTTGAACCTTGATCAAATGTTTTCCATTTCTGCGGTCCTCGCTTTTATCATCTTCACTGGAGCTGTTTTGATCCTTCTTAGTCTTCACTTTTTTTTCTTTCTTCTCCTTCTGCGGAGGGTGGTTAATGATGTAAGTACACAGTTTGTGACGTAGGTCGACTAAGCTCTGGTTCCCGCACGCCTTGCAAACAAGCCCAATGCTGCCGCGTTTCACAATCTACAAAAAATAGAAAAATCTTCACTTTCAAAGTTCTGTGACGTGGTGTTACATGCTTAGAACCACTGCGGACCGTTTCAAAGAAGAAGCCAAAAATGTTACATTTAAAATGTGTCACTTTTGTATTAAATCAATGTAATGGCAGGATCAATTGGTGTTAAGAAATCTGCTACCCAAAACACAAATTTAGACAATAAAAAACGTACCAATGATGTCATCTAGTAAGAAATCCAAAAATGTAAATAAAAGTAATCTCAATATAAACTTGAGAAAACAAACCCTATGACGTCAATTCAACCAAATTTTCAGCAAAGAAGTGCAGTGTTGTAATAGCTGCTTTACAGAAAAGAACTGAAGAACTACACACGTGACTGCTGAATAGAAAACATGTGCAGGGTAATAACACAATACCCTACAGCTGCTTCTATGACAATACAGAACAACATTTGGTGTACATTACATTATTATAACCAATGTTATGTTTTCAAAAACTAGTTCAACAATCAACAGTGTAACCAAGAAAACCATCAATGCACTATACAACATTGCGGCTGCACAGCCGAGTGGTGAGAGCCCAGGTATGGAACTCCAAAGGGCGCCGGATCGACACTGCTCAAGAGCATGTGCCTAAATCTTTAGCAGGACACTTAAAAGCATGCCTAAACAAGTACGGAATGGCCCGTTTCGGTGAGTCCGATCCCTTAACGGGGGATTTTTTCAATTTTTTTTTTTAATTATCGGGTACCGTAGCCTAATTATCATTGCCGTTTTAGAGTTAGGGGTTTGGAGTTAGGGGTTAGAGGTTAGGAACTCACCGAATCGGACTCACCGAATAGTAGCAGACCCAAACAAGTACATGAAGATTGGCTGCCTTGCCTTCTTCATTAATTTAAATCTTTAACCACCGGGCGTAAGCCTAGAAGCCCTAGATACATCCAAAAAACATATATAATATATTTTACCATTGTTGTCTCTGGATTTTCGCATTCTTGACAAAGAATGAATTTCTTGATAAAAACATCCAACATGTCCTGCAGGCGCATGCTGTCGTGAGACCCATTCACGATGTAGCGGTCGTTTTTCAAATCAAACTGAGTTTGTGCTCCCAACTCACACCCAAAAAACTTGCAAGCATCTAAACAGGTAAAGCAGATAAACGTATGGACATATATAATTATATATACAGTATGCCAGCACAAACTTATCCTGTGGGCAGCAAGCATCATCTCGTATGGCGATGGGTAAATTCAGTTCATTGCCTGGTCAGTGGTCATGCAAAGTCAACAATATCTAACCCAAAACTGCAAGTCAACATTCACAGTGGAACATAGAGATAATCTGAAGACTGTTCTTCAAATGCCAGGATTGTTTCCTCCAGAGATAACTTCTGGACAAGATAATTAATTCTTGAAGGACTCAAGGAAATGGGCAACCTCGTTCCCACCAGTTTAGACCAAACCGTGAAGAGATGATGATGGTATGCCCGCTTCAGGTTAGACTCGCATGACTTTTTGTTGTTATTGATCATGCAATTCAGTTGATCTGTAAACTTACTCCCGGTTGCAAAATATAGATGGTGTTTTAATAATGCTGTTTTAAAAGCTCAAGAATTGTCTGTCATCGGCATGTTTTCTTATCATTTTCTGCAGAATGCAATTTCGTCCATTTTTCTCTCTCATGATGAGTACAAAACATTATGCTTGCTTCTTTGTTTGTCAAATGGTGTCAAAATTGGTTCCTTTTGAAAACTGATAGCAGATCCTTGTATTTGTTGCATTGAGGTCATTCAAGTGCCTTTGTTTCAATGACTATATTGCATACTCAATACTCATACTGTAAAGGTGGTCTGATACTCAGTCACTGAGGCTCGGGGAGTAAGATAAGATTCATCATGCTAAGCTTTCGGCACTACTCTAACGAGAGTAGGGTGGCTACTGGCTATAGTTCCTTTCTATCGGCCACCTTTCCTTCAACAGCTACACCCATCCAAATTATTACACTCTGTGTAGATGTTAACGGTGTTTATCAACAACCACTCCAGCATATGCTGGGTGTTGAAGTGTTGAACCAGGTTTGCATTATTGGAAAGCCAACATCTTATCTTCTGCGCCATCGGGAAATGTAACATGTCACAACTTATTCCATTTACCTTTCAAAAAATTATGATAAATCATTGAAGGCCTGGTTTGCTCAACCTATTCTTGCTTTGATTTTCTTGCACTTTTTATCAGCAATGGTAATGACGAATCTCAAATATTTGCCATTCTTGTACAAGTTTAATAAGCAAAAATCATTAAATCTTAACAGTAAAGAATTTTCACAAACAGATTTACTTTTTTGTAACATCTTTGCATGGCAGCACAAATCACAGGGCATCCTTATGAGTTCAAAACGAAAAATTATTAGCATCATAAAGCAATGCAAGCACTTTTACATGCAAAAACAACTCAAGTCATCTTAACTGATTGGAAAAATGCGACTCTGTTGTTAGGCATGTATCAGAAGTCAGCAACAAAATAGATCTTTATGATGAGAGACTTACATGTAGCCGGACGACCAAGAGCTTTAGCAACATCACTCATGTTGACTATAACAGTTTTAACGCCATTTCCTTTGCCCTCAACCTACAAATAAAAAATTCAATGTTGACAAACTATCATATACGGTTAGATACATTTGAATTTTGGTAGAAGACTTGCTTTGTTTTCTCTTTATTATTATTATAAATCATACAGTATAATATGGTATACAAAATTATATTTCTATTCTGAAGCACATTTGTGAATGAATCTTCAAGGTTTTAAAAGTTGCTTGTTTATCACCTTGTTATTCTGTATGTGTCGGTACTGATTAACTGAAGATGGCTGACACAAGAGAAAAAACATGATCAATCAACTTTTGGACAGAAAAGCTTTCAATGGTTTCAATACTAACATATATACTGCATGTAAATTTTCTTCACACCAGCACTATTTTAGTACAAAATTTACAAGATGTTAGCCCAAAGCTAAAATCAAGACAAAGATGAGTGATCACAATCAAGATTTAATCCAGGGTACCACCAATGTCTCAAAAATGATGCAAGGTGGAATCTGTCGATATTCAGACTGGTGAAGACAGTTTAACTGTAATAGAAACACATACCCGTATTGCACGCTAATTTGTTAACTGCTGTGCTGAACAAGTAGGTCAAACCATGGATGAAAAGTCCTTGATAAATATATTTTTATTCCAACCTATTCCATCCACTTTCCAGTATCGTATACGTTATTTTCATAACTTTGATCACACGAAAGGGTATGAATACAGTTATATAATATATAAATACACTAACATAATAAAATCTTTACCTTAGCTATGATTGCTGGCATTTTGTAGCGATAGAAGTCA
This sequence comes from Aplidium turbinatum, assembly GCF_918807975.1. Taxonomy (NCBI): domain Eukaryota; kingdom Metazoa; phylum Chordata; class Ascidiacea; order Aplousobranchia; family Polyclinidae; genus Aplidium; species Aplidium turbinatum. The sequence goes on from NC_137478.1 coordinate 25,588,753, forward strand.
TCCTGGACGTCTCTATTGACATTGTATCGAGCCATTGCGATGGTTTATTTGATGTTTTGAAATTTTTAAAAGGCTGTCTAAATTTATGAATGAATTGGAATGATTTTGATTTATGACTTGACTTTTTTACAGTTCTTAAACATCCACATATACAGTCATCGACAGATATTTTTGAGGACAAAAACACATCAACGGAAGAATCAACTATTCTTTGATTGCGGAAATTTTTCCCATTCAGACAATGTTTTCTTCTTATAGAGGTATGACATGTAGAAAAATACGAACAGTTTGATATCCACTCCCGGCTTTTATGCAATGGAATTGCGTTATGGTTTGTACTGTCTGAAATAAAAATAGACAAATTTATTCATTAGCATACTGCTAACCCAAACTATGAACCTCAACATAAAAAAAACAGTTTTGACATTACAACAATTCAACTATAGATCATTAAATTTGTATATACACACAAAAAGGCCTTTTTAAAAATCATTCTATGTTGTCTATTGAAACAAGCAACCGCAGTTGTATCGATGCTATAGCCATTCAGTTCTAACCAGGACAGGAAAGCAACAAAATGCTGTATCCTGTCTGTTGTACTGCAAACACAGTTATCGCCACAGCTGCCTTCAAAAGAAAAAATCAAACTTGCATCAATTAGAAACCAAGAAAGATAACTTTGTGTCTGTCGTTAGACATTTATCACTTATATATTTCTGTTGCAATATCATCACTGTGAACAAATCAGAAAAATCACTTTTAAAAATTGAGCAACTAAACACTTGTTCAACCAGACATGTCAGATTGATATTTGCTACTCGTTAAGTACTGTTAACATGATTGAAAATGCCTAAGTGTATGCTTTTCTTTACATGTATACATAAACAGGATAAATAATGGAACTTACCTCTGTTGATGGATAAATACATAAACACTGTGGGTGCTCCGTCAGTGAAAATAAAAACACCTACCGTATGCACTAAAGTAATAAAGAAATAACCTACAATTAACAATAAAATAAATTTAATGGTGAAGTAGGCTAAGTGCATGAATGTTCTATGTGATAACTTTGTCATGTAAAACTTGACAAATTTAACATTTTTTCAAGTAAATTCCCACCAAAGACCCAGAAAAAAATTTCAGGGCAAAGGCAAAAATGATCCTTTTACGACAAAAAAAGAAAACTATATTTTTGCATGTATCTTTCTATTTGTTGAACTTTAAAATGTTCATCTCTCATAATGATAAATTCAACCTTTGAACTTTAACAATGCTAAGGAAATAATCTGAAATGTATACCATGTGCATTATTGCGTGTCTATACAGCTGCATTGGCACTGCTTTGTAAAGGACTTAAGGAGCAACGCATACAGGACAGGGTGAACAGAAAGTCCTTGGATTTTTTTTTGTTTCATGATTACACATGTTGAATGTCACTTACATGCCTTTCAATATGCTAAATATCTTGCTAAACTCTATAAAATTTAGGTTTAAAATGAGCCAAAGAGAAGCCATCATTCAGCCCCATCCTGGTTTCTTTTTTCACTGAGACTTTTCGGTCATTTGTCCGAAATGACTTGAAAAAATTCGGTCATTTTTTATGATGAAAATATTTCCTTTCAAGTACAAATTGCTGATACAAACCCACACCTCATTACTACAAACCCACAATAGCTGATACAAACCAAAAATTGCACTTCCTGACTAGCTACAACATCAAGTTTCGCTGAGAAACGTTGCTTTTTTCGGACATTTTGACTGAATTGACTATGTATTTTTTCGGACATTTTGACCAAATTGACTATATTTGTTTCAGACATTTTGCTAAAAAATTTGTCAATGACCAATAAATGACCCAAAAAAAAAACGAGGCTCTATTGCGTGGGGAAAACCAACTCTGAGATACTGTAATTTAAGCTCTTAAAAGTTGCCAAATCTACTGTTTACAAGTCTACCGTTTGCCATGTTGTGAATAGATTTAAGAAACTTGGTACATCTGAAGATCGTCCTAGGAGCGGAAGACTCTGCACTGCTCGAACAAAGGTAGCCTAGTGGTTAAGGCTGTCCAAAAAAGGGTGAGGAGAAACTCAAACAGATCCATCCGTCAAATGGCCAAAAATATGAATGTAAGCAACACTTGAACAATGCAAACCATTGTGGAAAAGGATCTTAAGAAAACAGCAGTTCCTTACACCTCTCCAAAAGAAAAGAGACTTGAAGTAGCACAGATTCTTCTCAGAGAACTGAAGGCAGGCATGGCAGGGCAAAAGATCATTTTTTCAGATGAAAAACTCACTTGAAACTCATTTCAATAATCAGAATGATAGAATTTATGTAAAGTGTTCACTGTTCAGCATATATTAAAGATTCTGTGAGAACAGTTTACCACCATCAAAAACGTCTTTTGCCATGATGTGGGCCGCCATCTCCAAAACTTGAAGGTTTCCTCTGATTTTCATGAAACAAGGGGTAAAATCAATTCAGATCACTACATCAACGATATTTTGGTTCCAGCCCTTGAAAACATGAAGAAACACTACAAAGATCAGCTCTTCACAATCCAAAAGATGGTGCAGTTGGTGCACCATCCCACACCTCAAGAAAGATTCAAGACTGGTGCTCATGTCAACTTCCAAAGATTCCGGAGCAAGGAAATGTGGTCTCTCCCATCACTGATTTGAATCTCATGGACTTTTGTGTGTGGTTGTTATTGGAGGCAAAGGCCTGTTCCGTTGTTAACCCAAGTAATCACTCAGACTGCAAGGATAGGCCAAAATACCCCAGAACAAGCTAAGTGCTCGGTTCATCATCATCATCATCATCATAATCCATCGTCGGTTTGTTCCCCACTAGTGGGGGTGGCCGATTGTTGCATTGCAGGCCGCACACAGCTCCGATATACTTTCCCTTTCATCCTTAGTGAAAATTTTCTGCCATACAACATTTCCCCACATTCCCTGAACTTTGCCCAGCCCAATCTTGCCCTTGTTGTCACCGCTGCTTCACATCCACCACTTCCATTTATCCGATCACCCAGATAACAGAAGTCTGTCACTGTTTCGATGCCATGGCAGAACTCATCATCATGGCTTTCCACTTCATTCCTTCCTTTACTGCATTTCCCACAAACAAAACACTTCGCCAATCTTGTTGCGGCTCTCTTGACATTAGCACATCTTGCATGTACCCACTTTCCACAATCCTTGCATTGCATTGAATTTCTCGGTTGAACAGTTCAAACAATTGCGAGAGTTATCCAAGTGAATACGGCCATATTCAAAATAAATAAATTTATTCCTAGTAATGTAAGCTCTCATCGTGATACCTTTTTGATAAAATTTCATTTATTTTCTATTAATAATAATAAATCATTTATAGGGTGGTTCAAGGACTTTCTGTTCAGCCAATATATATCTGCGATGGATACAGTGCTATATAAAAAACACCATTTGGTTGACTTCTAACAATTTTTACAAGAAATTTTAACCACAAAGAAATTTTATTGGTTCTAAATATTTTCCATTTCAACAAACGTAAGCATCAGTCAATAGCAAATCCGGTGTAACGGTCCAGGAGTTACCAGGGGTGCCATTTTTTTATGAAAATAACTGAAATTCCTATGCCTCAAAAAGTTACATTGACAATTTAAAACATTGATTAATCTTTAATGAATAGGTTTGCATTAGTTTGAAAGTGCTCAACTCCTCAATTAAACTTAGTTGTTAAATTTTTGTTTTTGCATTGTTTTCGGAAGCGCTAGGCAGCTCTGGTCATTTGTGGTCTGACGCTGGTTTTTTTTTTTCGGTCATTTATTGGTCATTGACCGATTTTTTAACAAAATGTCTGAAAAAAATATAGTCAATTCGGTGAAAATGTCAGAAAAAATATATAGTCAATTGACTATATTATATGACCAAAAACGACTAAAAATGATCGAAATAAATAAAAAATGGCCAAAATTTTTCAAGCCATTTCGGACAAATGACCGAAAAGTCTCAGTGAAAAAAAAACCCAGAGTCGTCATTTCTAGACTGCCGCGCTGCAGCACGGTAACTTTTGGACCGCAGTGACTCCTGGACCGTTACACTGGTACATATGGAAAAGACGAAAAATTTGATTCATGGCAAGTGTTGCCAGATCAAAAATTGTTGCTAGCCTAAACGTAGAAGAAATTTACAAATCTGTATTATCTCAAATTCCCTTGTTGCATTATCATTTCACCACACTGTTTTTATTATATTAAGTCCTTACAAAAAAAGTCCTCATCTTTCAGGTAGTTTTTTCTACCAATGTCACCTGATCCAAAAAAAATAATTTAAATGTCTGTTTTTTTCTAGGCAGTGGCTATTTGACCGGCGCCGGTCTTTGAATCTGAAACACTATTTGACCGCTCATGACATCACTATACACAGTATACAGGCACCCTTTTCTTTTTCAAAGCAAAAGACGAGAAGCGCGTATAGAAGTTTTAAATTAGATGATTTTATTCAACTCGATCCATGGCGCATGCGATACTTCGCTGGCTTCTATTCTAGAGGGAATGAGTTCGATACTACCTGGAAGCGTTCTTTATTCTTTTTTTTTAATTAAATTTTGACCCGAAGTGCATTTTTGTAGTCAATTTTTAATTTGAGTTGCCTACAGCCCAATTTTTTATGTCTTTTCAAATGTGAGTAATAAAGTTGGAGTTTTTTTAATTTGCTGGAATTTGAGAATTTCTCTGGGTAATTTTTCGTTTGTGGCCGTGCTAACTACTGATATACGTGTCGTATAGCCTACTACATAATTTTTCATTCAGGCACGTTTTAAACCTTTCAAGGTTTTGCCACCTTTTCCCGTTCATTAACGTGCTGGTAGGTCTATATCGATTTTTGTAGTTAGTATCTTTTTTGTCCCGGACGCATTAATGACGAAAAATAAAATGATTGATTGTCATTGATTGATGTGACCGTGTTTGCCGAACGAAGCATTACATTTTTGCTCTCAACAAGTTAGTTATATACAATGCTTCTTTTAAAAAAATGGCAATGGTATGTAAATGTAATGCAACTCAAATTAAAAATTGACTACAAAAATGCACTTCTGGTCAAAATTTATTTAAAAAAAAAAAAAGGAAGAACGCTTCCGGGTAGTATCGAACTCATACCCTCTAAAGTAGGAGACGGCAAAGTATCGCACGCGCCACGGATAGAGTTGAACAAAATTGTCTTATTCAGAACTTATATACGCGCTTCTCGTCTTTTGCTTTGAAAGAGAAAAAGAAAAAAAGTGACTGTATAGTGACGTCATTACCGGTCAACTAGTGTTTCAAATTCAAAGACCGGCGCCGGTCAAATAGCCACTGTCTTTTTTTTATTAACAGATTAGAATTTTTTTTACTGCGTAAGATTTCAGAAGTTTCCAAACCAAAAATTCTTTTCTCAAACACCAATGGTGTTTTCTTGCAAATTGGGATACAACTCTTTGTCTGGCAACACTGCACCGCTTTAAACTTTTTTTATGTCAATACCTGGGTGGTTTGAAAAATATTTTTTTTGCAATTTTAACATGGGGGGTTCTGAAAACCTGGCAAACCTTTAAAAAATAACATCTACACAACTTTTTTTTGGTAGGCTCCAAAACCCAGCCACCTACCCCTCAATAAAGGTCACAAAAGGTCAAATTGAGTAAAAAATCTTCTAAATTGCTAACCACTCATAGTAGAAAGTCAGTCTTGGTGTCAAAAAATGTAGAATACCTATGTTTCTATGTGTCATAAAAGGAAAAACATGCATTTTTTAAGGTATATGAGACATTCCATGCCAAACGTCCTGAAAATCATAAAGTTCCCAGTTTGACCCACTTCAATTTTGCTCAAACTAGGTCAATATGTTATTTGGCATGATATAGCCATGCATTACAAATTTTAGCTCAATATCTATTGTAGTTTGGGAAATAGGATGCTTTAAAGTTTTAGGTCCCACTTAAATTTTTCCACATTTGTTTATTTGGACCATTTTCAATTAACCATATCTTTTGCTCTAAAGGTTTTATAAAGTTTATGTTTGGTAAAATGGTTTACTCTTAGCAATATTACATGATTGCATTGTCAAAATGCAATTAATTTGCAGCATAGTGGAGTAATCAAAGTAGCTACCATATTTGGAAGTCTGTAACTTTTTTATGAAAAGTAGGATGGTTATTATATTTAACATGAATATTCTTTCCTACCAGATAACAACTTCACCAAGTTTGATAAGTAACACTACATTTATTGGAAAGTTACAATGACCGCCGGAAAAAAATTGTTTCGAGGCTTGCTGCCATTTTTAAAAGTCTCTGATTTCATTCGATTACATTTTAATAATAATAATAATAATAATAACAATATTTATATAGCGCCACATCCACAGTCAAACTATGCTCCTGGGCGCTGTACATGACAATGGTGATAATTAATACGGTAATTTCAGTCATAATGTTCAATTGTTCATTGAAGTAGAACGTTTTCAAGCGAGTTTTGAATTCATTTAAATTTTCTGCTTCTTTCACACAAATAGGCAAACAGTTCCAGCAACTGGCAGCAACAACTGGGAAGGTACGATTTCCTTTAAAAATTTTAAAAATAAAAATTAATTTCTAGGCTACCGGTAGTTGTTTTTTTAGATATTCGCTAAAAAAAAAGGTGACAAAAATTTCGTTTCGACTTGAAAAAGTTCTTTTCGAACAATCCTAATTTTTACCTACATTTAAATGACAAAAAAAATTAAACATCTGGCAACACTTCTTTCTAGGGACCACATCGACGCGGGACGACATCAGCATGAGACAACATCGGGGGGACGACATCGGTGGCATCCCATTTTGACAATTGCTGACCTCATTTAACAATCTGTAACTTACGTAAGTCGGCAATGAGTTTGACAACATAAAACTATGCTAATTTTAAAGGCTGATACCATAAGAATGTTTTTCTACAAAGCAAAGCCAATGTTAGTACATCAATAAAACTGCAGAAAAAACCACCTTCTTAACTTAGTGACATACAATGCAATAGCCATGTAGTAGAAGTAGATGAGCTACCGGTACTGTACGGTAGGCTACACAGCATATTGGAATTGATAATAAATCATAATTGAATTGATAAATTGACTTGGAAGTACAAAAAGGCCAACGATTTTGTACTCACATTCCCAAAGACAACCAAACTTCATTGCAATGAAAATAAGACTTGTCTTCTAATTTTTTTTTGTTTATTTGTCATTCGTCAACTGAAGAAAAAGAAACTTGCCACTTTGGCTTTGCTCTCTGAAATCTAAATTTTCTCCTCACCAGAAGTGTTGCCAAAGGTTTTAAAACTCCAACACAGTTTCATCACAGTCAATTTAGAGTATTTGTTTCAATAGCGCCACATATAAACAAACAAGCAGAGCAAATTAAAAGTAAAAATAATACATTGTAAGTCACAGTTTTTGGTTATATTATGGCACAATCAGGATCGTAGCAAAAGACCATAATCGATAATGGTCATCTAGTCAGCCACCACACCAAACCAAAGTCAAAGCAAAATTTAACATTAAATATTTGCAACAACTATTGATTATTCAAATTTTCTTTTATCAGCATGGTTTACTTATACAGTCATAAAAAAAACAATCCAAAAATCTGCAATTCGCAACTTTGCAACTTATTTTTCTATTGGCTCCAAAACAAAATTAGCTCAATTGCACAAAAAGCTTTAAGACTGGCAACTTTAGCAGTGTTGCGAAATAACAATTCAAGGTTCCATTTTATTTGGCAAGAATTTATTTTTAAAATATAAAAGAACCAAAGGACATTTTGAACAGAAATTGTGTGTGCTTGCCATGCGTCTTATTTTAGCCGATTGAGTCCCGATTTTTAAGGTTTTGTTCCGGTCAGTCAATCAAAAAGTGAGTCCTGGTAATTCAATCAACCAATAGTTCATTTGCGAAAGACAACTTTCAGTTCAAATACTGCTTCTTGTGTTTTTTTGTTTACAGAGGTTCTGCAGGGTCTGCAAAATTTTTCCATCCTCTTCGGCCAATCGCCATCTTTCGGTGAAGTGGTGGCGATGTGCTCCAACCAGTTGTTTTATACCAATTCATTAGACCGGATCGTCACGCTATTGTCTGTTTGTTTGTCTGCTACTTTTTTTAACGTAATATGACGAGTTGGATCACTTTTGTATTTAACGCGTAAAACATACGGTATTACGGTAACCCAAGTTTCTCATACTAACCTACTGTGACATGCCACTACTACATCCCGGCTAGCGGGGCCTGCCGTTTATGCATTGATTCAACATTTGCTGACGTTGGATCGGTGTAGAGGTGACGAGTTTAGCTGGCTGGGGTCAATTAATCGCTTTAGCCTATCGACGTAACTTTATATCAAAGCACGCTTGATATCTGCAAGAAATAGCCTAACTTCTTTGGTTATAATTTGATTTCCGCAAGATGACCATGTTGTTTTTGCTTGTTTGTTTTATTTGTTTTTGTCATTCTTTCGTGTCGCCAAGTTGTAACTATTTTGTGAGTCGTGCATAAGGCCTCGTGCGCTGCGCTTGAAATGGCTTTTCCCGTGGTAGGATTTCTTTGTGGGGTCTTCTTTGCGTGCCTTGCTCTTCTTTGCTATGAGCTAAACGCATCAAGATGTGTTCTCTTCACGACTATCAGCATTCTTGATAACGCAACATGGCCGATCTTCATAACAAATGTTTATTTATAACTTACAATTCTTGAAAATATCAGCTAAAACTAAGTTATAATAGGCTATTATGGGCTGTTTTTGTTTTTTTTTATTTTTGTTTGTAAGTTAACATTTTCTTTGATTTCCCTTTCTATTCTATCTTAAATTTTTCTGAAGGTGTTGCGACCGTGCCAAATTTCTTTCAACTTAACCCTTTGAAGACCATAAACTTTTGAGACACTTTTATTGAAATATTGATGATTTTTACTACAAGTTTATCACTTTAAAGAGATATTTGAAAAAAAAATAATTTTGTTTTATTTCAAATAGAAGTTACGCTGTGGTAGCCTCCATATGTGTACCATTGGTCCTTAAAGGTAATGTGTTTAGTATCATTGCTGGTATGGTTTTACACAGAGGCGGCTGGTGCTGTTTGTGAGCAGTGGGGCTGCAATGAATAGTGGGGGGGGGGGCGAAGCCTGCCGCTGAGTTTGCCGAAGGCGAACGACTTTGCGGAGGGTCTGGGAGGTCTCCCCCCGAAAAAATTTGAAAAATCACATTAAATTTGGTGCGTTCCGAGCATGTTTTTAACCCAAATTTTGAAAAAATGCATTCAAACTTTGTTAAAAAGTTGATATTCCTAAGCTGTATTTAAAAAAAACTATCAGTAGGCTATTACTTTGGAGACAAACTTTACTAGTATTGAGCTTAGTCTTGACTAGCCTAGCCGTTGCATACAAGGTTCAAGTAATTTTGAGATGCCCTAGGCTGGACTAGCACTTCCTATAACCTGTTGAATACCCTAACTCTACAGCTAGCACTTCTACATTCATGGCTCATCGCTACTCTGCGAAATAAAAACTAGCTTCAAAAAGTCTGTAAAGTTTTTCAGTTAGGTGGGGCTGTTTTCAGAGGCTCACACGGCGACGACGACGAAAATCATAATTGCTTGTACAGTAGGCCTATTGACATAGGCTAATTCGCGCCAAATTATAGAAATTTTTCAACCGGAAGTAATGCTATCAGTTAAATTTACCTTTGCATGTAGATCTAAAATGTGTTATTTATATTAATATTTATATTATTTATATTAAAATTTCACAACAATAGTCTTAATTTTCAAGTTTTTCCCACATCACTATATCCCTCCATTAGACTAATAGAATTTACCCTTCAGGACCTTTGGTACATATGTGTACCACAAAAGTTTAGCATTGTCTAGCAACATGTTTTTTAATTTTTTTACGGTTTTACTGATGGGATAAGTCAGATTAATCACTAAACATTGATGTAGAATAAAAATTATATATTTTTTTTATTTTTTACTTGTCTCGTTGATCTTTAAAAGTTTACCGCTTCAAACCCTGACCAATTCACCAAACAAAACCAGTTAAAGTAAGGTTAAAACAAAATACAATTTCCAAACTTTTTTTATTTATAAGCTTAAATAGATTATCTATTTAAGAAACGTTTAGAGACAAATACTTTTTGATAACTACAAGAAAATGATTAGACATCGTGGAAAAAGTTCATGGTACACATATGTAGCCTACCAACGGTCCTCAAAGGGTTAATAACTTAGCCTACTTCGGTCACAAGCACGTTTTAACGCTCACGTTTTGTCGCTTCTACCTTTTTCTCGACCTTTGCTATGTTGACGTGTAGGCTATTGTTTTTGCTGTGAGGGTCAGAAATAAAAGCAACTGAACTGAAAATAAAAAAAAATACTTAGGCCTATTTGCTCCCACCGCACATATTGTGCTGGCCATAGGGCCTCTGAGAGAAATTTTCACTAAGGGTACGAAGAGTCATTCCGGGCCCCCCTCTCACTCCGGGCCCCCTTTGTCTTGGGCAAAACACGTAATGTTTGCTTAGGCATATTGCACACCAGTAGCGGCGCCACGGGGTGGACTGGGGTGGACATGTCCACCCCACTCCTATTTAAGGTCAATTTTGTAATTCGTCGAGATCCGATGAGAAAACTTGGGGGTGTATGCAGGGGGTTAGGGGGGGCCTAGTGACTGCGTCATAAATTAACTTCAACTTCTTATGTATGAATTACTTTTGCAGCATTGACATAAGAAGAAATGAAGAATCTTCATTGTTATCGCTTTGTTGTATTGATTGATTGTTTGTAGTAGGCCTATAATTTTACCATTTTGAGGTGATGGCTTTTATCACAGCTGAGACACAAGCTTTGTAAGACCTAATAGGCAAAGGTTTTGATGGGGCCACCAACATGTCAGGCAAGGATGACGGTGCACAGCAACACCTAGTTGCAGCGGGTGCCAAACTGTCGGTATATTTTCATTGTTTTGCACACCGATTAAATCTTGTGCTTGAGCACAGTGTTGAAAACGTAGCGACTAGCGACAGTCAAAACAATTTTTAAAACAATTGGTAACATCTACCACTTTATGGACTGTTCTTCCAACAGACATTTTTTGTATAAAGAGCATTTGAAAAAGGAGGGAATCATGTCTGGAAAAATTGCATTGCACTCGTTAGCCTATATCTGATAGGCTACTAGATGGTCTGCAGGTTTAGATGATCTGGATGTTGTTATTAATGTAGCCTATATCCAGCACTGCTGTCAATGTTCTGACAAATGTCAAACGAAGGTAATGGTGTAGCTACTGGTTTGTTGTTCCGCATCAAGCAAACTGAATTTGTTACTGCTAGTCTTATTCCTCATAAATGCTTTTCGTTAAATAAACAGGCTTCAGATTATTTAAAAAGTGAAGAAATAGATCTCACCACTAGGGTTGCTGCTATCAACGACTTGGGGAACGTTCAAATATTACATAACGCTTTTTTTCCGAATTTTTAACCTCCCCCCTCCCCCATGTAACGCCAACGTAACGCTTTTTTCAATCCCCCCCTCCCCCATGTAACGCTTTTTCACTACGCATTCAGCACAAAAAACTACCATTCCGTACTCGAAAGCGTTACGTAACGTTTTGCTTGAACCCCCTCCCCCCCGATGTGACGCTAACGTAACGCTTTGCATAAACCCCCCCCCCCCTCCCCCTCGAAGGCGTTACGTAATATTTGAACGTTCCCTTGACAAGAGCATTTGACTCACTGCGTTCAGAGGAAGATTTTAACAAATTGGTTTTCAACTCATCGCTGTTTGCGGATAGAAATCAAATTACCAGTGAAACCACCACGCCGGCTAAGCGATGCCGCTACCCACCAAACCATTCCCGAGATGGTCAGATATTATTGATAGGTTGCAACAGTCTTCCGTGGAGTGAATCAGAATCCATTACAGAAAAGTTGAGAAGAGATATTTCTTTACCCTTTGACAGAATGCTAAATGAACTTAAAAAGCGTTAGGCTACTCGGATCAAGCTTGTGAATTAATGTCAAATGCAGCTGCATTTTATTTCACGCACATGTCTCTATCAAATTTGCCTAAAGTTGAGTATTTAGTCAAATTCTATAATTTCCATGAAAATCAGGTTGAGCAGCAATAGGATCTTCTTTTCTTGAGATCAGCTATAATTGTCACAAGTGGAAACTAGAATTTAAAAAGCACCAAACTGGATTGACCAAGACCGCGTGGTTAATTGTGTTTGCCTTTACTTTTGAAATTGTGTGGACAAAACGACCTTAAATCATTTGTACAGCGATTTGTTTCAAATTTTTGCTACTTTGCCCATGACTGTGGCATCTTGTGAACGTATCCACAGCAAAGTTAAGACAATAAACAATTATCTGCGACCTGCCGTGTCATCACAAAGACTTGAACATCTGGTGCAGATCAGCAGTGAGCGAGACATTGCCGATAACACTGGTCCTCAAAAATTGGTGAAAGCTTTTAAACTGACCTGCGAGCGCAAAATAAACTTTCGTGCAGTGATTCTTAACCTATAGCTATTATTGGGTAATACTAATAGCTAAGATTTTTAAAATTGATTAAATCTTTATCCTCGGACTGGGAAAGCTTCTTGCAGAGCTTAATCCTGTTTAAGGAGCCACCCAATAAATTTTTATGACGCCGCCTATCATTGCAGCAGCTCCATGACATAAAATAACGACAAGCTTGCTAACATCAAGATCGTAGTCAGCAATTCCATGGACCGCATATAGGAAATGTATGGGAGCGTTTGGCCCCATTCTATTCTTTTGTTCATAATTTAGAGTGCGCTCAATGGAAAACAAGCTTTTGCCCCCTTTCAATTTCCTTTGTTTATTTTTCAATAAATTTCACAACCGAGCTGCAGTGAATCACTTCGCAATCGGTAATCTTAGTGACCATATTGTACGGTAGCATTTTACCTCGAAATATTTTTGTCCACCCCACTCATTTTTGGCTGGCGCCGCCCCTGTTGCACACCATACAACATTTTACTGCAGAATTGGACATTTGTGCGCAATAATAGTATCAGGCTGTGATAAAACCATAAAACTATTATTTAGTGTTTTGTGTTGTGCATATCATATGATCTGTCCCTTGCCAATTTGTGTAGGCTACCCTGCATTGAATTTGTGTGTCAGCTGTTGATGGTGCTGTTGAGAGGTGTCGCTTGTACAGCTTTAATGTCAAAATTTCAAATTCATTTATTCATTTCTCCTAAATGTAGCCTATAATTATTCCTGATGAGGACACTATGTGGTGTTGTGAACGTTGGATTTATTAGTTTTTTCTAGCTTTTTTGTGTGTTTAATAAAAAATGTTAAATCCGTTACGTTACTGAGTGATATATGTATCTGGTAGTGGTAGGCTACAACAAGTCAATCTCTCTACCAAGGCTCAAATAAAACATCTTGTCAAAATATAGGCTAATCAAATTAATCATTTGACCAATAACCTTTCTTCATTACCGTAACTTTTGCATTCACCACGTGCCTAGCAGAGGTGAACGAAGTCACTTTTTTCACTCCGGCTGAGCCTCTGCTCCGAAATTCATTTTGAAGTGAAATAAGCGTGAAACTACCTTTTTCGAAAAGTTTTTAAAAAACACAAAAAAGCCCAAAAATACCCGGGTTTTAAAAAAAAACCTAGCGTGTTGGGTTTTTAAAAAAAAAGCCAGGGTTTTTTTTAACCCTGCTTTTGCTATACTATGCCCCCCTCCCCCCCCCCCCGGACAGAAGAATGACTAACTTTTATGATTTAATTTAGGGTGTTATTAACAAAAACTTTTTGCACGTAAAGCATTAAATTACCACTTTGGGCACCGCAATGCATTCAATTACCTCTCCGGGCCCAATTTCTATATTCCGGGCCCCCTGAGACTAAAGAATAGGCCTAACAACTTTTATGCTTGAACTTAGTCGTTTAGGGTGGTTTTAACCAAACATTTTTGCTCGAAAAATATAAAATCACAATTTCGGGCCCCCCAACAATCACAGTCCTGGGCCCTCAAGGGTACGCCGTACCCTCCGTACCCCCTCTCATAGGCCTTGGCTGGCTACGCCCATAATGACTATGTTAACAGTCAACCTAATTTTTGTTGTTTTTAGTTTCTTTAATTAGTTTGTTTATTTCGTCTTTTATTGCATATATCAACCTTAGGTATGATGATTAATGTTCTTCACAATCTAATTGGTGAATCTGCTATAGGCTATGGTCGATTGCTGAGCCCACAGGTTAACTTATCGATGTCTTGATTATTTCACAACAGATATTGAGAATCAGAAGTGAAAATTTTGTTCTTGCATTTAAATATTAGACAAATTGTTTGAGTAAAACCAGGGATACCTAAGTAAAACAAACAAATATTTTTGCATTTTGTTTTTGTTTAGAAAAATAAAACGAGAGCGAAAAACGACTCACATCCCTCGCACTGGCATGTCAAACATGGAGCGCCTGCATGACGCGATGTCTGTAATATTTTTTTTCTGATTTCAGATGTCTGTTGTATTGCAGCTGCAAATATGCTGTCACGCTGTAGCCTACACTAAAGCAGAAGGTCAAAGCTTGCAGCGATTTTTGTTGAATTGTCTTCTGCATAAATAAACACCCCCAGAAGTGTCAAAAAATAGCCTATGAAAAAAAAAATTATCGAAAAATTAAAATTCCAACTAACCTGTCACCTGCCGGTTGGACTATTTACTACCTTATAGGTTTTTTTTACATCGGTTATGTTTATTGAACACCTATCAACTTGTCGGCTGCATAGCCGAGTGGTGAGAGCTTTGGAACGGCAATCGAAAGGGCGCCGGTTCGACGCCACTCAAGAGCATGCAGTTGTGTCTTTGGCAGGACACTTAAAGGCATGCCTGAAGGTGGACACGAAGATTGGCTTCCTTGCCTTCTCGTCCACTTAATCTAAATCTTCAACCACCGGGTGTAAGCCTGGATACGACAAACAAAAAACAACCTATCAACAGAAATTAAATAAATGGTAGGTATGCATTGACATTAGTTTTTTTGCCAACTCACCATGAAAACCATTTCCCATACAAGTGAAAAAAGAGATTAAACTTGATGTTAAGTAAACTCTATTATCATCTTGGATGTCCGCAGATTGATCCAAGAATGGTACCGATAATTCTTTATTTTTTCCTACTGCCTTTCCATATTTTGTGCTTCAAACTATGTTAATGAGAAAGAATAGTATTTTACCTTGCAGGGTAGCCTATTGATGAACGTCACCAAAATACGTCTATTACAAAACAATAAGCTTCAAACCACAATGAAAATTTGTAGTATGCTTCAGTTGATATATGATTATAAAAGTTTCAAGTTGATTAAAAAATTAGCTGCTTTCAAATTTTGCTTGGATATATCTTATTGAAAGTTTTTTTCTCTCTAAATATCTCTGTAGCCTTATAAGTGTGTGGGCTGAGCTTATTTTGTACTGCCTGATTTCAAACTGATTTTTTTCTTGAATTTTAATATTAAGGTTAGGGTTAAAGAAAAAGTGCTCTGTAAAGCAGCCTATTTTTGCAAAAGCAAAAACACTTTGTAAAATATTTGACGACGGTCTTACGATTCTTATGACAAACTTCGAGGATAACTACGAACAATGCATCCCTGAGCGTTTAAAACAGGGGAAGCTGAAAGAAATCCCGTGGATTCTTCTGTTCATTATTGCTATCAGTGGATTGGTGGTTTTGTCTATCTTAACTCTGATGTCTTGCACTCCTACAAGATTTTATTTTGGCATTGATTCTTGGGGCAATATTTGCTCTGGTTATCCCAATACCGTTTCTATTGTTTCCGGAATTAACGGCTCTGGAAAAAATGTATTGGAATTGCGGTACGTGTGGTTGCTTAACTTTCACGCATCGTCAAAATATAACTGCTCGACAAACCAATCGTTTTCATCTAGTATTTCGAAATCTTTTATAAAAATTTGTGTGAAAAATTGCCCTTCTATTTCATCTAATCATATCAACAACCCGAATAAGCACTGCCTGGAAGTGCTTGAAGAAAATCGGTACAATACTTTGCAATACAGTTTGGCTGCAAACACATGCAGAAGTTTTCCTACTTCTGAATCAATCTGTGCTTCAAATCAGACCGGAATTCTAACACAATCAGAAAAAGCGTAAGTAAACTATAAAGTCTTCTTGGTTACCAAACATATTTCATCATGCCCAAAAAGTTAAGGAGCTTACAAAAGTGTTGAGAAAAACTGCCCGGTCCAAGAGCCTATTAGGATAGTTAAAAAAGCACGACTCGAAACAACGCCATAATCCGGCGACCTTGGTTCACCTTCCGAAGTGTGCGCTTCAGCAACGCAGGTGTACAGTACTTTAAGGACAGTTTTCCATTCAGTGGCACCAAGTAGATGGAATGGCAAAGGATTTCAACAAGGTAAAACTTGCCTTTCGGTCGACGATCAAGGTCACTAAACTTAGGTTATTTAATTCTGATTACAAAGATCGATGCAATAATCGGGCCTCCGTGAATGTTAAAGCTTCACTTAAAAAACATCAAGGATGGAAATTCCAATCAAGCTTTCTCTAAAGATAAGGATTCCTAAAATAACAATTCAAAATATTGTATCAAAACTGCAATGCAGCAAAAGCGATATAACCGGACACAGTGCCGGTCTTTGGGATGTGCAAACCGTGCGATCGCACAGGGCCCGCAAATTAGGGGGCCCGCAATTTACTTAGAAAATGCAGTAATTTTGCCATTTTTAAAGGAAAAATTCAACAAGTGAATCCAGCAAAGGAATTCGCAACAAGAAAACATAGAGACTCAACGAATTCAACCTATTTCGTCGCCTGAATATTTCGTACCCTGAAAAGATCGAGAAAAAAAATGACATAGCCGAAATCGCTGATCGGAGTTGCCGCAAACATTTCAAAATTTCTCGATCTTTTCAGGGGACGAAATAGGTCGAAATTTAATTTTGTTACACGATTTCAGGGGACGAAATAGGTTGCATCCAGACTCAACATACTGTAGAGACATAGCTTTATTTCCGAAAAATGCCAAAGAAAGCATGATCTTATCCTTTTGCTATGCCACCGGACAGCACCATTTCACAGTAATATTCATACCTAAATTTTTGTTGAACATGCTCTCAGAATGTCCCAAATTCAAAGTAATTTTTCAAAATTTTCTGGGGGTGGCCCCCCAGACCCCCCGCCGCTGGTTGTCGTCTTTGGCGATCACGCCGCCACCGCCGCCCCTCCCCTTTCAAAGTACCTAGCTACGCCACTAAATTGGATTATTGTCATTGGGGCCCGCAAAAGCATATCCCGAAAAACCCTAAGACCGGCACTGACCGGACATGTAGGCTACACTGTACGGGACAACCGTTTAATATTAATTTCAAAAAAAAAATGGAAACATTTTTTCAATTACAAAATTGGACATTGGAGTAACTATAAAATCTTTTAATATGTCGGCACACTTTTTTACGTGAAAATCAGTTGGTTGGTTGGTTTTGAATCTTTATCCTCGGACTGAGAATACTTTTCATAGCCAGGTTTTTCCTGGTAGTTTCGCATACTTGTAGAGGCGTTGAACCACTGACGCAGTGGCGTACGCAAGATTTTCTCAAGGTGGGAGGCCATTGACAGTAGCGTAACCAAGAATTTTGAAATGGGAAAGGTTTTGACGCCCAGCGGGCGTTAAGAGGACACCCATCGGCGGGGGGTCTGGAGGGCCTCCCCCAGAAAATTTTGAAAAACTGCTTGAATTTGGTGCATTCTGAGAGCATTTTCAACAAAAATGTGGGTATAAATATTCCTGTAAAATGGTGCTGTCAGGTAGCGTAGTAAAAGGATAAGATCATGTTTTCTTTGGCATTTTTCGAAAATAAAGCTAAGTCAATATGTTTTCTTGTTGCTAATTCCTGGCTGAGATGTTTGAATGTTTGGTATTGGCAAAACTCGCTCTTTTAATGCAGTTTTGTTTAAAATTAGGCAAGTTTTTTTAGACTGAAAGCATCATTCCCTAGCATAAAGAGACTGAAAGCATCATTCTCAATATCGTGACGCCACACGCGTGCCAAAGGTGGGTTGTCACTCCCAACCCCCCCCCCCCCCCCCCCTAGCTACACCACTGGCCATTGATATCCCAGAGGTCTTCATGATATCCCAGTATGGTTTTAGTTTAGACTTTATCCATTTCTTTCTCACTATAATAGGCTTACAGAACACTATGCTACATTGGCATACCTGGGGTGGGGTAGGTGGATTGGGCTATGTATTTCGTATTGGCTTAGTCTACTCTATAGAACAACATTGTTAATTGCTTTGACAGTGCAATTCAAAACATATTAAATGCTTTAATCTACGTCATTAACTACTAAAAAAATTTTAAGGGGGGGGGCATGGCCCAATGCCCCCCTGCGTACAATAGTGCACTGACGCATGGCCGGTTACCGAGATTGAAAAAGTGATGTTTCCTATTGTTGAAATGTTGTTGCCAGGGAATTATTCCGCTCACTAGGTGCCGCTGGATGGATAGCACTCCTGAAATGCATAGCTCAATTAAGCGCACACTTCGAGAGCCGAACCAGCGTCGCTCCATCTTGAGTCGGGCGCTTAACCACTGCGCTAACTGGGCAAAAATAGGCTACAATGGGAAGCGGTCAAAAAAATGTTGGTGACAAAATGATTGTTTGATGCAACTTTTTCTGTTCGTAGGCTAGTCTAGCGGCTCAAATCTACTAATTTTGTTAAAAAGATTATTTCAAGTAAAGTAAGCTAACTGTCCCTGCATAGGCTACATGCTATAGTTCGTTTAGATGCCAAATATGTTTTAAGTTAAATGTTTTGTACTTGTCTTTTCCAGTAGGTTAGGCCTACCTACTGCGGTAGCTAATCTAAACATTTTACTTGGTTACATAGTGTTCCAGACAATGGTTCACCTATTCAAACGTCATATAAAAACCGTTCAAGTCTACTGAATATTACGTCATGGAAGTTGCTAGAAAATGTGCCAAAATTGCACCATCGTTCATAGACTTGTGTCAAACCTGTTTGGACTTGTTTGGGCCTGTTTCAGTTTGAAACCTGTTTAAACAGGAAATATTACATCAGCTTTAAACACCTGTTTGAATGACTTCATAATTGTCTTTCATTATTGCGTCACAGTACTGCATATGTGAGTTTGAGATATTGCTATCTATTCTGGTCATTCGTAAAATGATTGTTTGAAAGTTGGCCGCACATTTAACTGTTGGCTTAGTGCTTGCTAGCTGGACAAAGGTTCCGTCTTTTATTTTTTATGGTCACCACGGTAAACCATAATCTCTTCGTGGGAAAATTGTAACATAAGATTCCCAAATCCGTTCGTCTGTATATAATGACCGAAGAAACACACACTTGAACTTCTTTTTAGTTCTTCTGCACTAGCTGACAACAAACACGTCGTTTATTTATTTTTTTTTTTTTATTTTTTAACGGAGCAAGATACTTTTATTATCTTCGCTTGTT
Source organism: Aplidium turbinatum (assembly GCF_918807975.1). Lineage (NCBI taxonomy): Eukaryota > Metazoa > Chordata > Ascidiacea > Aplousobranchia > Polyclinidae > Aplidium > Aplidium turbinatum. The sequence goes on from NC_137478.1 coordinate 25,608,295, forward strand.
AAAAACCGGAATACATAGTTTATTTTGCTCTAAGAGTGCGCATTACTATAGTGCACGAAATGGTAGTGAAGCAAGAAAAACATTTTCCGCCCCGTTAGCTCAGTGGTGACGCGCGGCTCCAGATCACGGTTCGACTCTCGGAGTGTGCGTTTAAGCACCGCATTTCAGGACTGCTCTCCATTCAGCGGCACCTAGTGAATGGAATAATTTCCCTGCAGCAACACTTCAACAATCGGAAACTTCACTCTGCCAATCTCGGTAACCCGCCCTGAGTCAAGACTCAAGAGCTTCCACAAGTATGCGAAGCTACCAGGAGTAACTTATCAAGGCTTTGTCAATCGGAGGATAAAGATTCCAAACCAACCAACGTAGCCTATGTTTAATTATGTTTCTGCTATTTATTCTTTCATTCATTTGGTGAACGCTTCAACCAGTAGCTTATTCTTTACAGGAGAGTTCAGGGATACTTTTGAACCCGGCCAGGATGATATTAGGAGCCTGTAGCCTACCCTTTCCAAAGGGCCTAGGAACTAAGAAATTACATAAACTTTGGATACTGTGCTTTTTTCTTAGAAGTGTCTTGATTTAGAGGCTGAGAATCTCGTTGGTACGGGCCCTAATCATCTTTTCAATGGCCCTGGTTCAAACTATTCCTGGTCTTGAGAAGCAAATGTGAACATCCAAGTTTTTCATTTTCTAACAAGATTTAAAATGTAGTTTTTGACTGACAGTCTGTTTTTCTTAGAGTAGCGAGAAGGAAAATCAGTCCAACAGCATCATTCTTGGAAGATGTGTCCCTACTCATTTGCTTGAAGATGGAAATACTATATTACCGGAATATCTTACATATTGGCATTACGTCGTTCACGATTTGATTCTGAGTGCTTACGTGATAGCACAATCGGTAGCCCTCACCACAGTCGCATGTATTTTACTAATTTTTCTTATTCTCACTCAACCTGATTACGCATTTCACGTCTGCCACTGCACTGGTTTATTTCTTTGTCTTGTTTCAGCTGCATTCCTTTCGTGGAAGATTTTCTTGACAATTCAAACAGCAAGCAATCTGTTTGCACTGAACAGCAACTTTTGGATGCAAGGGTTTGCTTTAGTTGTAGCTCTTTTAAGCTTGACATGTGGAATAATATCTTACATAAAACACAAGGAGCAAAGAAATCGTTGCAGGGGATTTATCTCGAGAGCTTCCAAATGCATTCATTTTCTTCCAAAGATCCTTAGCCAGGCTATTTGGACCATTTTTATTTCCGCAGGGCTTATAACGCATTTAGCAATTTACCTTTTCTTTGTTTTCAACTGCCATTCCTTGGAGGCGTCAGAAGACAACACAGTAGCGGTTTATTCAAATTCAGTATCACTTTTTAGTTATCCTGGTTTTTATAGTTCCATGGTATTTATTACTTTGTGGATGCTGATCATTACAAAAACTTGTCAACAAGTGGTAATTGCTGGAACAGTACGTGAGTGGTATTTTGCTGAGTCACCCAAAGAGTTGCTTCATCCCATAACAAATTCGTTGTGGTTCATGTTGTTGTACAACTTTGGCAGCACTATTGCATGCTCCTTTAACGGCAGATTGCAGCATCGTTTAATACTTTTTTTCAAAAATAATTTTGGAAGAATAAGATCTATTCCTCCTATGGAAGAAGAAGAAAACACTTTTTCTAATTCGTGGTCAAACCACTTTTCTCCTTCGTCTCCCATTTCAATTGGTGTCTACGGATGTGTCAGACTGACGTGCATATGCGGCGATTCATATTTTGACAGAGCGTACTTTAATAAGTTGTCAATGCCTTGTCTTGATCAACATTTTCGCGAACACCGACTGATATCCAAACAACTTTCTAAAACTATGGCCACTGGAGTGTGTAAATCCCTTCAAGCTTCACATGCTTCCACCAGATGGTGCTTTCGAGTGGCGCAACTTTCTTTTTTGTGCACGTGTATGACTTTGTATATTTTTCTGTCCGAACAAACGAACTCATCAGTTCGTGAAAAACTTTATCCTTTTGCTGTCATCACATTAATTTCGCATCATACATGTGACGTTTGGTTTAGTGTTCTTGCAACTACTGTTGACACAATCGCCATTTGCCTTTATGAAGACTTAAAGCGCAACAATGGAAACGAAAATCTTTATTTTGCATCCCGCAGTCTTCTCTACAGAATAACAGGAGCGAAACTGCCGCTGTCTGCAACGCACGGAGGCCTACGACACGTTACAAAAAAACGTAGCCAGTACGAAAAGAAAAAGTTGAAAGAAGAAAATAAACGAGAACAAGAAGCAAAGATGAAAAATAGAGCGAAATTATCAACTGATGTAAAGAAAGTGGAAAGCCCTCAGCAACTGAGGCACGCTTCTTTAATACATAGAATGCGTGTAAGCAATAAGATGGACCCTTTTGAAGAGAACGCAATTAAAAAAGCAATTTTACAAAATATTCTCGACTCAAAAGTAATCAGTAAGGCGGACGTGGACAAAGAAGTTGACAAACAGTTAGAAACGCTTACACTAACAAATGAACCTGATAGAGAGCAAAGTAATTCTCAGCAAAGCCTTAGATCTGTGGAAAGACACTCTTCTGAAAACTTTGACGTCCCTTTTGCTTCTAAGTCTTTGCCATTGACGAGTGATTCTCCTCCAAACAACGAGACAATGAAAGAGTCTCGACAAAGATCCAGCCTTCCTACATATACAACAACAAAAGAAGAAGAAGATGTTCCCAAAGCAACAACCCAGGATGAAAACGATTTTCGTCTTATTGATCTTGATGAGGAGGAAGACAACATATGGAAGAACTCTTTGTGGTAAAATGGCATTTAAACAAGTTAGAAGCATATACTAAGCTGGTTGTTTTGTGAGTTTATTTCGCAATAAAATGTGAAATTGAGAAAAAGAAGGCAAATTGATTCTTGCGATTTTTGCTCCAATATAATAGCTTAATATCGTACAGTATATCTAAAAACTCTGCAGGTTTAATCGTGCTCTCCATTATTGAGAATTTATTGTAGTCAAGTCGTAAAAATGCAGTGACTCTGATAAGGCAAAGTAAAGTAACCTAGTCCTCCATCAAAAATAAATAAAGCTAAAATGGATAAGGTATAAAATGGTTGAAACGCTTGGTCATCCTGATAAAAAAAATAAGTAAAGAGCCCAAAAGATAGAAACTAAACCTATGCTAGCAGATGGTTTGATAATTAAATTGTTTTCAACTTCAGCGCCATGAATGTAATATTTGATTTATGACTAATTTTATTAAACATTTTATCATTCAACAAATCTAACATAAAAATTGCTGCGTTTTCAAAATATTTTGCTAACATTAGATTAGTAACAAACTTTCGAATGCTTTCATTTTTGATTTGATAAAATGCACTTTAAAAGTTGTATTCTTTTGCATTTATAAACAAGGCCTCTGCAAAGTTATTAGCGATTTATTTTCATTTGTAATTTCTTGTATTTAGAAAACCTATTATTTTTGCAAATGCAATCAAACCTAAAAATAAATTCATTGTAACAAAATTTATGAATATGGTAAAAAGACGAGTTTCTAGACGATTTATGACAAACGATAAACAGCTAGTACGCAGTTCCAAAAAAACTTCTATATACGAAACAGCACGGAATTAAAATAACCTATAGCTAAGCCTCCCTAAAAGCAAGCTATACGTTTTAATTTGAAATAGAGCTAGCAATATTTTTATCGGTTACTGTTTGTCAATGCTCCGTCGCGGCTCACATTCCACTTTGGTGGATTCGATTTCGTCGCTGAAAGACTCGTCATCAGTTGATATTATTTCATTTTCTTCATTAAGAGAACTACAAGTGTTTCTGAAATGATGATTCTGTTCCTCTGAGTGCGGATTGAGAAGTGGCTGTTTGACTGTGTCATGGAAATGAGCAAAATCAACAATGTATTTTTGCTCGGATTTTGAAATGATGGGTATGAATCTGAAGAGAGATAAAATAATGAAACAAAACCGAAGATTGGTTTTGAAAGGAAGACTGCTGAGGTTTGTGAGAAAACGTCTTCCTGTTTCTTTATTTTCATAAACAAGCAATAGGCAACAAACGCTCGAAGGGGTCATCTATTTTAAGGGCATGCTTAAGTTTAATTGCGTCATATAAATGTGAGGCCAGAATTACCGGTACCGGTAACAGCAATGCATCGTCTTCTAAAGTAAGTCAAAAGGTGTTCAAGGTTCAAACTAGTCAAATAAGGCACAGGCATGCTGCAACTATGTGCTTAAAAACAGCTTTGATTAAGATGTGTGGATCGGATTGCTAAGATCAATAAAACATCAATTCATTCTAAGGACAATTTAGAATAGACTTGAAATTTAGGGTAAAAATGCATATGATATAAGCGGTTTGCAAACGGTGACTGTTCAAATTAATTTTTAGCGTTATCACATGAGACTTACAATTAGGAGAGGCTTATAATTGAATAAATAGGGTAGCAAAGATTTTGTTTTAAAAAAGTTTACTTCGATGATTATAGGCTATCTTGGGTTAGGGGTATAGCTATAAGAGCTGTTGGCAATTTGGTTAAAGTGTTGGAAGAATGCAATCGGTACGTACAATAAGAGAATGTGGTTCTCTCTTGGCAAAAACATATCACATAAAGCATTTAGGTGGACATGAAGACTACTTATTTGACTTCCCTCTAAAATGGTCAAAATCTCGATCCACCAGACACCAATATAGATATCTCTGCATGCTGTGATATACTTATGAAAACTCTACATGTAGGCTACAAGTATTTTTTTTTATCTTTTTATAGTCAATAAAAGAATAGGCCTACTGGTGAAATACTGAGTTGTATGGTTCATAAATACACGTGTCAATTTTTGCCGATATAACCTACTGCAAGATGGGCTTACCTGTAACCATGAAGTATCTCTGTGCTCAGGTACGATGTTTGAGCTTGCATTGTAAGTCCGGTGGACTCCAAAGTTCCCGTAATAATAAATATCAGCTCAAAATAGTTTTCATCATTCGCACAATTATATAAACCAGGTTCTATAGCTGAAACAATACGATAATTTGATGTAACGTAATGTCAATGGCTTTCGATCGAGAACATGATTTGAAAACAGGTCTAGTGTTGAGGCTCAAAATGTGACTGTAGCTTATGTTTGAAACGCGGCATAGTCCAAAATAATGGGACAGTCAAATTTAATCGAGATAAAACAAGCTCAGTCGCTCTTGAGGTGTCAATCATCTCTTGAGGTGCCAATCTTCTCAATTTTACAATTGTGTGTTGAGTTGTTCTTTCAATCTAACAAGCTACGGTAGGCTAGATGTTTTCAGTCAACGTTGGCCACACGAAACCTTACCGTAAAACGGGCTATCTTCGTCGATGACGTGTCGATATTCTATCGGTGCTGTTAGCAAAGCTGAAGATTCGTTTTCAAACGTTACTTGACGTTGTTCCAACATTCCTTGGAATCCTACGTCTTTTTCTTTGCTCTGTGCAGCTGTAATGAAAAATTTAGTCCATCTGTGACTTTATGTTTGATATTATTTGTTCCGCGCAATGATTTCTAACTGTCGTTCAACTCAGAGTAGCTATAGGTGACCTAAAATTCGGACAAAAAGATAAATTGGCCTGATTTTATATACTGTGTCCGACGGTGAACAAATCATTCGGACATTTTCTTCGTGCAAACCTTTAATTTCCTGCGGTATCAGTGAAGTGTTGGAGTATAAATATAACATTTACATTACTTGTCCTAAAATGTCCCATTTTCAAACAAATACTGTCCAAATTCCTTTAGGATTACCTGGCAAATCTGGTTGGCATTCTTGCCACCCCGTCCATTCAACCTAACTTATACCTTCAACTACCGGGCACATTGTAAATCTGGGATGGTAAAAGGATGAACTCTCGACTGCAGAGACTCAAACGACGAAGAAAAACCGCTAGGCGTCAGGCTAGATACGACAAAAAAGATGAGAAGAGCAACTAACATTTAAATCATTACGTCAATTATACGCCCGCATCAAAACCAAAAAGTAACATTTTTTGTTTTATCAAAAACCTAAGAAAATACCCTAACAAAAATACTAACTTCTTAATGTGATCAGGCGAGCCCGGACAGATACGCTGAGGAGAAGACTCTTTCGTAAGTTTGCAAATCGAACAAGAAGACACCTAAAACGTATAAACAAAATCGCAAACATCTCTTTTACTTCCAGCGATGTGGAACAAATTTTTTAGTGTGGAAGTTGAATATTCATTTCCCATGAGCTTAATAACTGCGAGTGAATAAATCAGTTGAATAAAACTTCTTTAAGTTTCGATTCCTGTTGATCGACTACTCTCAGCCCTTTCAAAACTAAGAAAGTGGCTTAAGTTGGTCACAATACCCTACTGTAAAGCATGGCAAGCATGGCGAGTGTGATAGTCCCAATTTGAAAAAAATGCAATTATTGTGTAAGTCTTGCACACTTCATTAACACAATTTTGAGATCTCACTTTTTACCATCTCTATTACAAATCACAGCTTGACGGGAAAACATCGTGGTGTTTATACGAGCGTCAGGTCTCGCGAACTTCGAGAAACACAAGCCGATGACCCAAGTATCAAAAATGGCGGCAATAATGCATTGCAATGTTAAGCATGTCACTGCAGCTGGACAGGCAGTGCTGATTGTTCTTTTTCCATAACCTGCAAGTACAAAACGAAATATCAACCAATAGTTTTTTGAAATTATTGTACACTGTTCGATTGAAAGGCTTGAAAACATTGGATTAAAGCATCATTAAACTGCGTTGGTAAAAAATTTCTACCCAAGCAGAGACCTATGTGAGAAAGAAGTCACTGAATTATGAGTTGTCAATGAAGTAGGCCTACGTTGCTCAAGCTCACATCTCCAAAATTAAACCATCGTTGCTTGATGTTGCCGGTTTGTTAATTGCAAAGCTGAGTATTTGTGCTAACGGGCTAATGTTTTATATTTTAAATAACAATTTCAACATAATTTAAAAAATAAATCCTGTTTCAGACAAATGTTATTTCTAATCATGCTTGGTTTTCCTACATATCAATGGCATGATAAGATAAACAGTTTATTTCATGTTGTTCTGTTCAGTTTGTTTTTATTTCTGATCATCACAGTAAAAACAATATAGGCTACATCAACATACTAAAGGAAGTGTATAGAACAAAACTGAGATCAAAATACATTGAGTTTTTAAAAAAAATTGACTCGGTTGCAACACCTTGTGTTAAAGCAGATGTTCCAATAGCCCAAAATTTTGGTTTGGCTGAACGAAAATGATAAAGCCTAAATTTGAAAAGATTGTTAGACAAAACAGAAAGTTAAGATTTGTATGAGCAACTGTGTTTGCCAACGTTGCAGTCTCTGATCACTTCCACTTTGGATGGAAGAACCAATCGGGATCGTATTTTTACACTGTCCAACGATGCGCGTCAGAAACAGCTATATGCTACTTGCTGAAAACGTCAGTGTGACATTACGATATGAAAAACGTCTTCTCTTGAAATTTTTCTTGGTAAACGAAATCTTTTATCTCTACATTCTGTTGGTATTTCAACTCGAAGAACACTGTACAATAGGGTGGGGTGAACCAAAAATTTTGCTTTGTCTCGTTGATATTTCTTGTGGAACAACATAAAACGATCAGAAACCGAATTTGAGGAAATTTTGACCTTGGGAACCTACCCACTTTTTGGGTTGAAAATTCTGCCTTTTTCGAAAAATATGCGAAACATGCTTATGAAAATAGAACTTTAAAGACACTTTTTTTGGCTAGATCTTCAATATACTATTTTGCATTGCACTAATAATGACTTGGACTAGCTTCTAATACAAGTTTTTTTTAGGTTTTGAGATTAGATTGCTTTAATTTTTTTGCAAAAACATGCAACTTTTTCCAAAAATCGAATTGCCTACCATTGCATTTTAAAATCAGTTTTGGGAATATAAAATGATAGACATGCAAAATCAACTGGATTCAACAGTCACTAATTCAATTGTAACACAAATATACTAGCACTTGATTTTAGTGTTAACAGTATCTACAAATGTGCTTGGCTGTAGTGCGCCTTTGTGTCTGCAACAGGAATCAGATTCCTGGAAGCTATACCAGCACGGATGAATCCATGTCTTCTATCAAACCCACACACTTTGTACGATGCATCAGTCACCAATTTCACAATTCTTTCTACTGATTGCGAGTGATTTGGATAGCTTTTCAATTCTATTTTGCTTTCACGACATGAGATGATGTCATCAGATGTAATTGTGGTTGTGAAGATAGGTTCATAACATAAATATACGGTGATGTCGGAATAATGGTTGGCCTCATAATTTATCGTTGGAACAACAAACTTCCGAACGGATCTATCACCAATATTTGCCTCATTGCAAATTTTCAATATAGCCATGACTGAATTTTCTCGAACTTCTCTGGAGTCATCCGCAAGCATTGCCATTATCACATTTTCAGAGTGTGCTGCGGTCGTAGAAGTAACTACACTCCGTGCTGGAATGCAGAGTGCGAGCGCCTCTACCAATCTTTTGTTAGCTCTTCAGATGGTCAAACAAAATCCCTCAGCCGCCAAGGCTCTTCTGGAAAGACTCGATGCAAAAAGAAAAGAACGCTGGACAGAGACCATCCAATCTCTCGCACTCAAGCCGTACAGCGTGGAGCACACTCAATAGCCTAACCTTACGGGACGATCAAGACAATCACCCCGACAATGTCCCATTCCTGCTAATAAGATCGCATCGCAGGTAATAAAAAATGGGAGATATAAGCCGTGTGACCGTACCCCCGATCGGTTTGTTACCAAAGAAGTGACAAAGCTTTGGAAGATCAACACACCCAACCAGGAGAGCATTTCTAGCTCCTTCTCACGGAGCGAATTCAATGCTGCCCTCAAGCACCTAAAACCTGGTAAGGCCCCTGGTCCAGGTAGGATATGTCCAGAGCTTATCATGCAGGCTGGTTATGTTCTAAAGTCCTGGTTATGCGATTTCCTGTCGTCCTGCCTGCGCCGCCTCAAGATTCCTAAAGTATGGAGAAGATCTCTGGTCGTCGCAATCTCTAAGCCAAACAAACCACTAGACGATGCAAAGAGCTATCGCCCCATCTCCTAGCTCTGCATACCTTTCAAGATTCTTGAGAGACTGATCTACGCCCGTGTCGAACCAATAATCGACCCACTGCTTCCCAAAGAACAAGCTGGTTTCCGACACGGGAGGTCAACTGTAGACCAAGTCACACTACTAACTCAGGATATTGAGGAGAATTTCTCGGCAAAAAAGAAAGCGGAGGCTGTTTTTATCGACCTAACAGCAGCCTATGACACTGTTTGGCACCGTGGCCTAGTCTACAAGCTACTCCGCCTACTCCCTGACAGGCACATGGTCAAAATGATCATGGAACTCATCCACAACAGGAGTTTTACCCTTACCACCGGAAGCGGAAAACCAAGTAGACTGTGGCGACTCAAAAACGGTGTCCCACAGGGATCAGTCTTGGCTCCCCTTCTTTTCAACGTCTATACGCACGACCTACCATCAACAACATCTGACAAATATACATATGCTGATGACTTGGCCATCTTGTACTCTGCGAAAGACTGGCAATCATTACAAACGACGTTGAGCCAAGACATGACGACCATGTCTGGATACCTTAATCAATAGAAACTGAAACTCAGCGAAAGTAAAGCTGTGACGGCAGCCTTCCATCTCAACAACAGGTAGGCAAAACGTGACCTGAAAGTGACCGTTAACGGCAAAATTCTGCCGCCCTGCCCAGAACCAACATACATTGGGGTTACACTTGACAGGTCACTCACATACCATTTACAGTCACTACGCAAAAAGCTGACATCTCGTGTCGCCCTGCTGAGACGTTTGGCAGGCACAACTTGGGGTGCAGGTGCTGACACCTTGCGCACTGCAACCCTGGCTCTGGTTCACTCCACTGCTGAATACTGCGCCCCTGCCTGGTGCCGCAGTACCCACACCCGCTTCATCGACAGCCCAATCAACGACGCATTGCGAACTGTGACTGAAGACTGAATGCCTGCGCCCAACTCCAACAGAGTAGCCTACTTACCAATCCTTGCAGGCATCCAACCTGCTGAGCTCCGCCGAAAGGGAGCCATCATACACCTGGCTCGCCGGGCGGGGGATCCTAACCACTTGCTTCATGCAAAACTCAACATCTCACCTCAGGAATCCCCCTGGCAACTAAAGTCAATACACCCCTTTGTGCCAGCTGCTGTTGAATTACTACATCCATTCAGCGATCATGCCATCAGCGCAGCACACTTCATGGAAGATACTTGGAAAGCAGCGTGGTGCGCCACCGACACCAAACTACATGGTTTTATACCCCACCCGGTGGCGCGCCCCCCTGGTATGGACCTGCTTCGGCCGACTTGGGTCAAGCTCAACAGAATCCGAACCGGAGTCGGTCGCTTCCATTCCAACATGCACAAGTGAGGTCTGGCTCCCTCATCGGCCTGCAAATGCGGTGCGGAGGAACAAACTGCTGACCATGTCGTTCTCGAATGTCCCATCTACAAGGCACCAAATGGAACGCATGGTATAGCAACGCTGGACGAAGCTACACTCACCTGGCTCTCCACCACATGCCCTGAAATTTGATCTAGTCTCAAACAAAAGAAGAAGACCGCCTCTATCAAATTGTCAGACAATCACGAAAGGGTAAACGACTATTCGACGCGGAAACTATTGAATGCGGGAATTATTGGCCTATACAAAACTAAATACTGTAACTTTTGACTTTGGTAAATTTTTAGAAAAAATCCAAGATTTTTACACTTTTTGTGATTCATTTCCCTACTTTAATTTGCATCTATTGGCCCCATATTGGGAAAAACACATAAGTAAACTAATAGTTTTAGGTATAAAAGAAATATTACAATATTATATCAACTTTAAATAATGCGAAAAAAAATTTGAAATTTTAGGGATTTTTTGAAATATTATGAAATTTCAACTCAAAAAGTGGGTAGGTTCCTGTTGTCAAAAATCGCTGAAATTTTTTGTGTGATGTTTTCTCAAACCTTCACAAGAAATATCTGCGAGAGAATGCTCAAATCCAAAATTAGTACTTTTTCACCCCACCCTACTGTACAACCGAGTTATCGATCGTTGCAACAGCAGTACAATAGATGTGAATTTAGTTGGCTTTCAACTTTACGTGAACTCATCAGCATAACTTCTCACGATCCAATGTGCTTCACGGTTATTACAAAACTTAAAACAGATTCGCAGTTCATCCCCGGAGGCGGCTAAAGAGTTTATCGCCCTTTCACTAGTTTAAACTCTTGTTTAAAATTTTGTAGTCTACGTGCATTGTGCATATCCGCTTTGTTTTTATTTGAAAATTTTCAAAACAAAAACTGGAACACGTTTAAAAACAAATTAACTCCACAGGCAAAGGGATATGTTTGCAGGGGAAAGTCTAAAAAAGCCTACAGATTTGTCGGTGTAGCCTACTTCGACTGTGCGTTTCATGAGGCTAACTGTATGCAAACAATAAAAAAATATATATCAGTTGTATTAGATCTGTAATGACTCAAGGTTTAGTTCACTTCTTCAGACCTTTGAGGTTCAAACAGTATGTAATTTTTACTATTTGCGGTTAGTTCGTGGCTTCTCGCATTGAAAAAAATGTAGGTTGCCTACCAAAATTGTACGCCTGCATGCGGTAAGCTTACCCAGCTATCAAATTAATTCACTTTTACATTGTTTTAGAAGCATATTCCCAGGATTTGAAAGAAGACAGACTTTTAGAAGCATATTCCCAAGATTTGAAAGACAAATTGAAAGCTGAACTACCTCAGTTTTCAGAATTCGTAAAGCACATTGCTATTGATTGCTCCTCTCCAGAACTCAACTATTTCACTTTGATTAAAGAAAACAATATTGACACCACGTTTCCAAACATTGACAAATTGTTGCGCATTTATCTATGTATGATGGTAACTAATTGTAATGGAGAGAGATCATTTTTAAAATTGGTTAAAAACTATCTTCGAAACACGATGAGGCAAGAGCGCCTACACTATGTAACTCTTTTGAAGATTGAAAATGACATTCTGAAGTCACTGAACTCATCTGAAATAATTTCCAAATTTGCAGAGATCAAAATGCGTCGAAAAGACCTTTAAATGATATTGTTGAAGCTTTATATTTCTCCTTGCCAATAAAACATTACATTAGACTTTTGTTATTTTTGTTGTTGTAGAATGTAGATCAAATCTATAAAATATTCAACTACTTCCCGGGTATTATCTGTACATCAAATCAATCTGCTACAGGCCCCGCACTTGGTTAATCCGGCACTGAATGCCAATGTGCGTTATAAAGTTTAAATGAAACTGACCTATCGTTGTTTCAGATTCCATGGAAAAAAGAAAAGCGCTGATCCCATCATAAACTTCATAGACACACGGATCTTCTGTTGTTTGAGGAAAACTTGAATTCGTGTCATTTGACGATGAATTTTTAGACAGCATGATTTTTTCGTAGTCGTTATTCCAAACAGCAAAAAGCCAATAAAGAAGTCCGAATATAAACCAATGACCAACATAAACTGCACTTGTTGTTAAAAGCACCCATATCCAATTTGAGTCCAAAAGCGTGGTGAATATATCGCTGAAGTACCGGCCACATAGGTCCACGCGATCGATCCCCTACAAAAACAAAATAAGTTTCGGAAACTTGCGTCATCTCCTCTTGAAAAATTTGATTTGACAATTTCAGATCAGGAGACTATGTCTTGATCAGGGCAATGGAATCTGAGTCGGGGGATTTTAACGTGTCTGGAGTCGGATTCGGCCAGTTATAAACCTAGGAGTGAAAGTCGTATATACTTATCGCTTAACTCCACAGCCTTGGTCTTGATGACACAAGTTAACGACACGTTTGAAAGTAGGCAAGAAATTTTGCTTCCTTGCTTTACTTTCAGAATTTAAGTCTGGAACCATCGAGTATTAACCGGGATAGTGGATACAATAAAAAGCTCCTTTATGCTTTTCATCTTTTGTCCCATGCATTCAGATGTTTACAAAATCTTTCTCTCGCACAACATCATAGTAAACACAAATAACTATAAATAACTTAAAATTTCTTTTTAACTCAAAGAAATAATAATTCGCACTGCAGCCATTTTATGGAATCTTTAAAACAAAAAAATTAACTCATCACAATGTAGTAAAAACAGGATAGTGTCATATTTATTAAACATTTCGGTTCTGGTACCAAGTTGCTCAGCTTATGGTTAAAACGCTGTTGTTTAGCATTAGCGTAGTCTTACATGGTGTAGTTGTTTGGCATGATCACAATTTGTGATTTAGGCTACATTTTTTAACTTAGCCATGCATTTAAATTAACTTTGATTTGGGTACAGGGCCGTAGCCAGACCGCAGAGCTAGGGGGACCAACTTTTTGTTAGGGGGGGCCAAAAAAATTTAAATGATTTTGGCATTTTAACCTCTTAAATACCGGTATCCACAAAAATTGCAATATATCAGATTAGTGTTAAGCCCAACACTGGTCTCTTATTTTATCCGCTAGTTAAATCACGGCAACCATATTACAATGACCAACATCACAGCAATTGTTGACTTGTTGTATAAATAGCGTTAGGCTACTTGTTATGAGCAGTAGCGTAGCCAGGAATTTTGAAAGGGGGTGGGGTTGACGGCGAGTTTCGCTTATCGCGACACCCAGCGGCGGAGGGTCTGGGGGGCCTCCCCCAGAAAATTTTGAAAAATTACTTTGAATTTGGTGCATTCTGAGAGTATTTTCAACAAAAATGTGGGTATGAATATTCCTGTAAAATGGTGCTGTCCGGTGGCATAGCAAAAGGATAAGATCATGTTTTCTTAGTCATTTTTCGGAAATAAAGCTACAAGTCTCTATGTTTTCTTGTTGCTAATTCCAGGCTAAGATATTTGAATGTTTGGTAATGGCAAAACTCGCTCTTTTAATGCAGTTTCGTTTAAAGTTAGGCAAACTTTGTTTTAGAGACATAAAGAGACCCCCCCCCCCCCCCCTTTGGCTACGCCACTGGTTATGAGCAAAAACTTTAACTGGCTCGAAGAAGCTAGTGCCGAGGATTTTGATAGATATGATTACATTCCGCCTATACACCCGTGAGCTAGTCTATTGCAGTCGCGGATGTTTGGATGCAAACCGTCTCACAAACAAGTCTAAATCGATAGATTTCGATACAGAATGTTCAAAGGCCATAAGCACCAAGTTTGCCTGTTTTGGTTGTAACAATAACATGCTCCGTCTAGTGGGAGCGTCAACCCTTGTTAACACTGAGAATCCACACTCACAAACGGCAGTGCTAGATCCAAATGTAGCAATATCTGCTGCAAGGTTAAACACTTTACAGATTAGAAAACTAGAAACAAAATTTATTTACACTGATTGAAGAGAAAAAATAAACACTGCTTAAAAGATTACGGTTTATATTTTGTATGCGTTGTCCTCAAAAACCACTTGCTTTACCACTGCACATTTTGCGATTTATCTCTGCACAAATTTGGTTTATCAGTGCACAAATTGGTTATCACTGACCCTTAGAATATGGTACCGAGAATAGCGACAGCTGATATCAAATAGCCTAATTTTTACCGGTTTGTAGGCCTGCTGGAAAACCATTCCCTCTTTGTTAGGCTATCATTCTTTCTCAAAACATTTTTATTTTGCACAGTTTCTGACAATTTTTCTACCAACCTAACAGGTGTTGGCCTTGGTTGAATTGAACATGCTGAGGTTGCCAAAGGAGGGGGTGGGGGGGAGGGGGCGAAATTGTTTAATCATCTTAGCTGTTAACTAAACAAAACAATTGTAGTTAATTGGGCCTATAGGTTGGAGCTCTGCAACGGGAAAGATAGGCAAAATCATTACAATTGTAGTTGTTGCTCGAGAATGTTGGAATTTTGCCAGAGGGGGGCGAAATTTTTTTCAGGGAGGGCCTGTTTGGGTACAAAGCTGCCCTGAAAACGATCGACAATTGTTGTTCTTTTCTCTGCCTATGCAGCTTCGCCTGCTGCTGTGGATGTATTCAACCCATCATATGTTTTGTCAATTTGTTGTGCGTGGTAAAGTTTACTTCTAGGAATCGTTTTTTAAACGATAGTACATAACCATAGTAACCGCACTTTCCATTGCAACTACGTCCCAGCTAGAAGTTTCACGTGTATTACACGTAGATTCTACGTACCTTGGGTCGTGTATTATACGTTAATTTTCACGTATAATACACGCATATGTGTAGACACTATTTCACGTGCATTACACGTATATCTGGTGGTGGATTTTACGTGTTTTACGCCCGCATTACACCTAATTTCCTCGTATCTGACAACACTAATACACGTGTTTTCCACGTATATTTGGTAGTGGATTTTACGTGTTTTACACCCACATTACACCTAATTTCCTCGTATCTGACACGTAGATTCTACGTTCCTTGGGTCGTGTATTATACGTTAATTTTCACGTATAATACACGCATATGTGTAGACACTATTTCACGTGCATTACACGTATATTTGGTGGTGGATTTTACGTGTTTTACGCCCGCATTACACGTAATTTCCTCGTATCTGACACGTAGATTCTACGTACCTTGGGTCGTGTATTATACGTTAATTTTCACGTATAATACACGCATATGTGTAGACACTATTTCACGTGCATTACACGTATATTTGGTGGTGGATTTTACGTGTTTTACACCCGCATTACACCTAATTTCCTCGTATCTGACACGTTGATTCTACGTTCCTTGGGTCGTGTATTATACGTTAATTTTCACGTATAATACACGTATAAGTGTCGACACTATTTCACGTGTATTACACGTATATTTGGTGGTGGATTTTACGTGTTTTTACACCCACATTCTACCTAATTTCCGCGTACCGTATCTGAAATCAACAATTTAACACATTTGTATTTATTTAACACATATTGTTATAAGAGGCTACTGTCCAATTGTGACCCTTCTAGCACTCATTCGGAGAGTTAACGCTTGTTTTGAACTTTATTTGGAATTAGAGAAGAAAAAGAGCAATAGCAGTGGTGGGAATCGAACCCGCGTCAATGAAAGCCAACCAGCTGACAAAACCCCTAAGCCAACCAGCTGACAAAACATCCATCACTTAATTTGCTTTGTATCATCTTCTTTTCGCCATTTTTACGTCACTTAAACCGGAGCTTATGATTGGTTGGCGGTTTCATTCTAGTCATTTTTAGTGGCAGAATTTCGACTTGTTAAAGTGTCTACCGTACCAAACCTTAGTAAGTAATTGTTTAATATCAGTAAGCGAGACCACTTAAATTTACACTAAGAACTATCGTTAAAAGATCACATTAATTTGCGACTAAAAAATGTCATGAAGTTTCCTTTTTACATAACGTAATAAAAACGTGTAAAAACACCTACAAAAACACATAATCTAACTTATATCCTAAAAAATGCGGAGGAGCGTGGTTGACACCAATCCACTTGAGTGGAGAATTCTTTCTGTTTATACCGTCCTTGGGAGGTAGTTTTACCTAACACAGATTAAAAATTGCCCAAATGAACGAAAGAACTTCAACACGTTTAATATACGTGGAAAACACGTGTTACTTTTCAACAGATGGAAACGTGCAATACACGTGGAAACAACATATAATCAACATACAAAAAATTCCGGTAAAACATCCTTCTGCTCGGGTAAACATTTCTTCTCTTTTGTATGCCCTCTTCTGGGTGTAATTTTACCTTATATACCTTAAAAATTAGTCAAATAATCATAGGAATTTGAACACGTGTAATATACGTGGAAAACACGTGTTATTTTTGCAAGAGTTATATTCAAAAAAGAATCCCTGATAAAACTTCTAGAATCATATATACACACTAGTCATACTAAATGATAGCTAAAATATGTCTCTAAAAAAATGTTTTTTAAACAAGTGAATTTGTGTTGGTGTACACAAACTCCTTAATAACACCTGAATTCTATCTAAGATACCATACTACCTAAAATCAACCAAAAATCAACGTGTAATATACGTAGCTTTCTAGCTGGGGTATTTCAATAAATATAATTGCTTTCCTCAACTTACTGTATCAAGTATGTTTGCTTTTCCGTTTTTTTCAATAAGTCTTTGTCCGTAACCCGTGTTTTTAAAAACTCCGTTTTCATTACTGGATCCTTTAATTGCACTTATATTTCTAATAGAAGATACTTGAAAACTTCTTCGCCGACCTATAAGAGCAAATTTAATTCTTTTTTCCGCTAAAGATTTTGAAGTTTTTTTTTTTTTCTGATGCTCTTGGTAAGAAGGGTCTGTAAAGGTCACTGTCTTTTTGTTTGTTTGATCATGAAGGATAAGTTTCTTTTCATTGTTATTTGAGTTTAAACTTTTTGAGGGTTGTTGTTTTTTTAAAGGAACGTTGGTTTTAGCTTCAGAGTTGACATCATGTCTGACTGAATCTTCATTTTCTTCTTCATCTTCACTAGATTGAGTGCGGCTTGCAGAGGAGTTGGCCGAGTTGAAGTTCTCATTAGTATAAACAACACTGCCTCCTTCTATATGAACTACAGGTCTTAAAATCGTTTGTCGAACGTCATCTTCTTCTCTTTGGAATGAAGGTTCGGAGCACTTTTTTTGCAGGATATCAGATTCTGTTGGTGATGTTGGTCTGCTTACATCTTCCTCTTCATTGGAAGACTGGTTATCAGAAATTTTGTTTACGATTTCAGTCGCCATCTTTCAATTTTTTGATTTATAAAGTTGTTGTAAATCTTCTAATTCACAACACGTTCTTTTAAATATTACATAAATTAGTAACATAAGTTATTCTTTCGTTTATGACTGCAAATGTTTCCTTAGCTTTTATTTCTTTAATCCAAGTCAGAATTACTTCAAAAGTGAATCAAATAATGCAATAGGCTACTCTTCTCCGCTGGGGCTTTAGTATTCTTGATGAATAAAGTTACTTCTGGTGCTTTTGCGAGTAGGCTAATCAGCTTGTCAAAGACGATAACAAAATTCCCTAAACAAGGTTCATTGCTGCACAGGTTGCTTGAGACCTATGCTTCTGTTAAAGATACAACAAACATAATATTAGAAAGTTTTACGATTTTCTAAACTCAAAAGGCATAACAATATTAGATGCTTGACTACCTGTACTCAAATCATCTACAGACAATGTGAAATGCAAATTTATGTCTAAGGCCTATGTAGGCCAATTGTTGTAATGAGTAAGTTACAGGACGGTAGCCTACAACATAACGGACTTTACAAGCAAAATCAGCTCGCTTCTTAAACAATTAAGTCTGTTTGTGACTCATCTCTTCTGTTTTCCCTATCCTGGACTTTTGCCTCTTGCATTGGTATTGGATTAATAACGTGAACTATGCAATGAAATCATTAAAGTCTAAAATGCAAAAGGTAGATCATAAACTACTTGAAGCTACCAACCTACACACCGACTGTTCTACAGCAAACTCCACTATGTTGTCATTATTTTTGACAGGAATAACGTCATTTCCTAATATTGACTTTAAAACGGTCGTTTACAATGAATGGATACTCCGAGAAAGCTAAACCTTGTTTGAGTGTCCTACAGCAGTTATGGATTGTTAAATCCTTGGATGATCCTACAATTGTTCACCAACATGAGATGGAAGCTTTTATAAATTTCAACTTTACGCAAGTTTATTAAATGTCTTGGCTTTCTGAGGGTTAGGTTACCATTTAAAATAATGTATTTAAGACTTTTTTGTGAGTAGCATAAAAGAAATTTAGGTTCATTTTTTGAATGCTGGAAAATTAAGCTTACATTTAACTATTAGGCCTCTACTGGACATTATGATTATACCAAAGCATCTTCTTGTCAGAGCATTGTAGCCTGTTGTTCTATGACGAAAAACACACCTGACACTGACAATCGTTCACGAGACCTCTGGTCCCTAAAAACCTGTTAACTGACAGGACTGTGTGCTAGTTACAAATACTTAGACACACCGTGCGGTTTAAACAAGCAAACTATATGTTCTACTGTATAATATATCTACAATATTCAAAAACTTAGCTGACAAATCGAAAATGTTTCTAACACCATAGTTATTGCTACCTAATCAACTTTGCTCGACTTCTCCAAAGCATAACTTTCTTAACATTATGAGAAAAATAAAAAAAATAAATTTATTTAACGATCAAGGCAGACTTGCCTGATTATTACTGCACTGCATTCTAACGAGATGAAAAAACAACACCTTTTTTGTGTTTCCTAAATGATTTGGTTAAGTCTACATTACTCTAAATCTTGTAAAGATAGTAAAAGTCACATTTGCAAAAATCTTTTAACTTCAGTGCAATGCTGTCTTCCCTTTGGCTCTGGAGCTAGAGAAAATAACTTACAGAAGCAAATAGGCTACGAACGGAACTAGACACGACAAACTCAAGCATGCCAATGTCAAAGAAACAGTAAGAAAACTGAAATAAAACGGCTTGTTTTTCTTCTCAAAAATAAATTCTTAATATACGTCTAAAATGGTCTAAGCGCATGACAACGTTACAAAAGTCTTGATTGACTGATTGTTATCACGCAACTTTATTCTTTTCTGAGAGTTAGCTTGATTTTGCAATTTGCGCAAGACCGAATTTGCAAGAAATTGGTCGAATTGCACTGTCTGAGCTTGTCGTGCCATAATGAGTGTTATCTAAATCCTAATTATGCCCGAAGCATTGGAAACTGCAATAAAGGATGGAAATAGTTTTCACATTCTGGGCTTTGTTTCTGGATTAACAACGTGACTGCTGATCCTTAATAGGTTACGTTTGGAAAGGTGAAAAATAAGGTTTGCATCTTTCTAAATCTTTTCGTTTTTTACGTTTATACAGTTTGAAACCTCAATGAAAAACATAATAATTTTTCAACTTTGACAAGCTAAAACAAATCTTCTTTTGTGATTGCTATTGTAAGTAATTCGGTTTCATAGCGAAGTAATGTATTACAGAGAAAACACAGGTCTTTCCAACCCAAGACATCTCTGACCTTTTGGACAGAAATATAAACAAAAGAATCTCTCGACTTTCTTTTTGCTGTTAACAATATGCTAAGGTGAAAACAATAACAGAATCAGATATGTTTTGAAGATATCGTATGGCACAAAGTTTTGGGTGGGTGTGTCTTAATTAAGCAAAAAAAACTTTTCAAGAAAATGTAGCCTACAGTCTATTAATAACCTAACTAAAACAATAACCAACCAAAAAAACACGTGATTCACAAATCACAACCCTAGCTTTAAAATATATATTTAAAAACTTCGATGTTGTAAACTGTAAAGCACCAACAGAATCTTCAGAAATAGTTTTAAATCAACACAACGTTTGAAAGAAAAACATGATTCTACACGAGTTGCAGTGAAACGCATAACAGCCTTTAAAAAAGGAAACATCTTCCGTTTTTTTAAATCCATCTCTAGCCTAAGTATAACTACCCGAATACTAAAATCTTCAAAATTCAATCTTTAAACTGTCATTACTGTCCTATGACACAAACAGCCAAAGCGGCCTAAGAGGTCCGATACTAATATACAAGGGAAAAAGCAAGTTAGTTGTATTTCAGTTTGTTATTTCAGGTTTAGTTGTTTTTTGAACATAATCTCGAGGGTTAAATAACAGAACGAGCCAAGTCACCCAAAAGTAGTTTTGAGAAAATGGCATTTTAAAACTTTAAAATTTTAATTTCAAATTTGGAGTCAAACCACTCTTTTTTACTATGTGACTATATTTTGGACCTGTGACGGCAAGTCGGCAATGATGACAAAATGAGCTATGTCACATTAGCTCATTTTGTCAATAGAGATGGTAGCCTGTAGATGCAGAAGCGGCACAATGAGCTATGTAGCAATAGCTCGTTGTGTCGTATAGCCCTCTGGACTTAGTTTAAAATGAGCAGTCAGTTCTGAGAAACCTGTTCAGGCCAGAACTTAGCTCTTTCTGTCAGTAAAAATACGGGGCTTGAGAAACACTTTCCAGTATCTAACCACAAAAAATGCAAAAATGGACTTAGCTCTTTCTGTTATTTAGCCCTCGATCTTAAACCAAACTTGCCTATAATTAACAACGCCAAAGGAGCTACATATATTCTCCCTATCCTGTCAAAATCAAAGAACCGTGATAGCCTAATTAAGAAAAATATAGGCTATAGAACAACTGCTGATCATCAAAACCCGTAAAACGTATCAAGGCGATGAGCCGATACTGTGGCATGGTAGCTTTGAATTTGAAGATCCATGTGCCAAGAAGTTCTAGGCTACTTCAAGTGACCACCAGTGATAGCAAGCCGTTTAAATGTAGGTCAGTAATTTTGTTCTGTCGGTCAACCTTCTTCTATAGGCTACAAGATATCCGTTTTTTAGCAAAATCCCGCTCAGCTTCTTTGTTTGTATGAGTTACAATGATGTCAAGAACTTTTACCAAATAGGCTGCGTAGCCTGCAATCGCAAAGCTTGCAGAATATCAGTTATTATTCCTGGTATGTTAGTTGGCTTTGCACGTGAGTAAATGATAGTGTGTTGCTGCATCCTTGTTTTTTTGAGATGGTGTAGGCTACACACTGTAGAGTGCAATATAGCCTACATGCAGTAGTTAGGCTACATCTCGTTCAGTAAAATTTAGCCTACTGTTGTATCACCAATTGCTTGTGCTGAATTTTCTTCATCTGAACCACCTGCTTCTTCCTAATTCTTTTACTTAAATCTTCCTCTTGGCTAGTAAGCTAGATCTGCTTCTGAATGAGAACTATCAGATCTCAGATCTACCAGCACCAGAGCCGAAGGCGAAACCACTCGGCCACTGAGCTGGCCTGCAAAAAAAGTTGATGTGATTCTGGTGACAGCGCTAAAACAAAAACAAAAAAAAACTTGAAATTACAGGATAACACATTGCTGAATTTGAGAATCTCACCATCTCTCACGTTACAGGAACTTCATCTTCATCCTTACACTTCTTGCATTATAAATTTTACACTTCAATAAAACTTTTGCCACAAAAATTTAACTCTTGCACCACTCGCCGAGTTCAATGGAAAACATTTCCATGCTTATTGATAGTAGGTTATATTGTTGTAGTAGGCTATACAGGTTCTATTCTGTTCTTTTTTCAGTATAAAGCATCAATGAATGCTTTATACTGGAAAAACAAGAATGCATTACAAATTAACCAGTTCCTAATTTCATTGCTTTTTGTTAACGATATAACTACCCGTTGACAAGTCTCTCACACAGTGTTGCTTTGATGTCAAAGATATTTAAAGCTGACATTTGATTGAACTTCGTAAGGTAAAGCATGTTCCCCTTAATATTCCAGCTTCGAGAAGATCTGACGTACAAAGCTGCCATTTCAATATCGTTTCAACGACGCAAGTAATTGATACTTGTTCGTTCAATTGAAACGATGTAATAATAGAAATGTTTGATAACTGGCAGATTAGCTAACATTACTTTCCAAATAAAACTACAGATGAACGATATGAAACAGTTGGGATTTTGGGAATATCCTACTAGATATTTTTATTGTAGGCTACTGTAGGGTAGGCTACAAGGCAAGCATTGCAACACATATTGTAGGCTTATGCATGTTACAGGGTCCATTGCAATCACTTATATTTGCTCATTAATTGCCGATGGCGAGGTCATGTGATGAGAAAGTCTCAAACTATTCAAAACTCAGAATTACCTGTGTTTCTAACCCATTGAAAACATTCGACTGTGCTAACTGTTAACAGCCTATACTTAGCCTATTAACATGCTTGAAGATGCAAAAGGAATAGACCTCCACGCCTTCCGGTTCAATTAAAATAATTTTTTTAACCATGGTTGAATAAGCCATACTAAAATACCTAACTTAGACGTATTCAGAGACATTAGAATAGAAAGAATGGTGGTGCTTTCGCCTTTCTCTGAAGTAATCGAAATAGCATTTCAAACCTGTTTTTTCAATTTAATTTGGCTATTTCTTTTCATTGCCTGTCGAAAACTGTTATACTGTTTTGATGCTATTAAGACACACGTTCTTCAACCCTTCACAGTAATGGTTATCCTTTTTTAAGTTAATTTACTTTATTGGTGACTGAGTTAAAACAGGACATTGCTTTTTTCACAACACTTTATCACTTTCATAAATCATAACATTACCTTGAACAGCACAAACTCAAAAGCCTACAGGCTATACCTAATAACGCTTCCAGAGCAACATTGTTTCTGCTTTTAGGTCTGAGTCTGATTAACAACTTGTGCAAAATTACCGCTAAACAAAACAACAAATATAGTCACGTCGGAACAAGTGTTGATCTTAATACCTCTTGATGCTCATTGCAATCACAAGATTAGTTTTTGTGCTATGCCATGCGATAAAACACTGAAGCAATAGTAAAATATAAAAAAGTGCCACTTGTCAATGTTGGGGAGCTTTATCATTTTCATGAGTGCTTCTGCCTTATCTGCCTGGTCATTAGTTTTACAGGGCTATGTAAAACAAATCGTTTTGGTTAAAATGAAGACAAGCGAAAGTTTACTCCATGTAAAAATGTTTGAACTTCTTTGTCAAAATATATCGAAACGAAATCAAGAAAATAGAATTCTGCTACAAAAACGATGAAAATTTTGATGATGCGGCGCTATTGTTTTCAATTCTTCGTAAGCCTGAGTAATTGCTAATTCTATGAAGAAAATGACACACAAAAATCACCTGGTTTTAATTGTACAATCTGTGTTTGAAGATTCTCGAGGGTTTCACTTTTGCTTCGAGTTGAAAAGAAACGAAATTGATTGTCTTTTGCAGCAAAAATTTTTTTCGAGAAAACCGCAATGCGAAATCAAACGAAAAGAAAGTAACGCCACGAGTTCTAAATGGTATCAAAACTGAGTAGGCTGGTCTGTTTATATTTTATCCAAACAACCTTTCGTCTTATTCAATGAACATAATTATGTACAATAGATATGGACAAGCAATGATTCTTTATCGTACACCTACTGTACTGTACTGTATTAATCATCTATCTGCTCTTTTTACAAGCTATTCTCGTTTAGACTGAAGTGATATCTAATAAGATAGTTTGCTGGCTATGTAGGGTAAAGTTAAACGTCGAAACGGCCATAAAACTAAGCGCTTGTTTATGTAGTAACCCATTTTAAAGCCTTTCCATGTAATATTTATTATTTTATATCAGTTGTAGGATAGATGGTAAAATTAAAATTTCATTTGCCTTGCTCAGTTTTACGAGAGTTTCAGCCATCGTGAGGTTTACAGACGAAGCGACCATTAGACGCCATAACAAAACATTGTTTGTGAAAATATTTTACAAGCGTTCAATTCATTAACCGTGGACCAACATAGCAAGACTGTAGTTTATTATTGATTCAAATTTGAGTATAAATAGTATAAAGCTTTGGTGGAGAGTTTGTTTGCTGTACTACAAACATATAAAACAAAGTAACCTTAATGGATTTAACATATTTTGTTTTTATCACACAAAGAAAATGTATAGGCCTAACATACTTAAAATAAACTTTAGAACGCTTTCAACGCAACATTCTGTTCTCATCAGGAATAGCTTAAATTGCATCTGCAACATAAAAGGGAGAGGGGGGAGGGTCAAAACTAGAAGTTCAATGCGTATTAGGTCGTCATGGGTGCAGCGGAATGACCTCGTTATGAGTAGTTTGACCCAGCAGTGACACGAGTTTGTGCAGTGCGCACCCTTGGACTATTTCATTGCAAAGTAGGTTACATGTTTTGACCTTCACAAAAACATGGTAATCAATTGCCAATTTTTTTTTCATGGTTGTATGTGTCATCTCATCTCACATCTATCCAGATTTATCTCCGGTGTTTGAAGATTTAAAAGATTTAAAACAAGAAATTCCCTCATCTGGTTAACCTTCATGCATGTCAGGCTTGTCAACAACGGTTTTTTTTTTTTTCAAGACATAACTGCATGTTTGCAATAAGTGTTAAACCGACTTCTTTAATGTGTACTGTAAAGTAGCGTATTTCAATATGCGACTGCTTATCTAAGCCTCTACAAGTATGCGAAACTACCAAGAATAACCTATCAAGGCTTTGTGAGTCCGAAGATAAAGATTCAGAATTAACCACTGCACAAGCTTTTTCAAGAAAGATTATAGTTGTTGGTCTACCAATTGAAACTGAACGACTGTACCAAATCGTCAAGGGTGGCAACTGACAAGATTAAATAGCCTAACTGCTAGTTTAAGACAGTGAAGAAAACTGGTTGAACCATAAACTTGCGAAAACAGCTCCGTGCGATCAACAGATTGACAATTTTTAGCGGCATCGTAGACTCAAGCCAATAAATGATAGAACGGCTTTCAAGTAGCCTATGTCCTAATTAACTATTTAAAAAAACAATTTTGAACCATAACAATGCATTCCAAAATCTAAAAGTAAGTAGCCAATTGCTGAAAGTTTAAGTTATAATGAAAGGCCTGGGCTATTTTATCACCACTAAAAACCACTGTCCTAAATCGCTAAAGCTTGCGCAGACTTCAAAACATGACTTTGACCTTGTAGCCTACAGTAGATAACAACCAAATCATAATATTTTTCTATTGACCTGAAATATAGCCTACGGTTGATCAAATTTAATCACAAAAATGAATCAATTGTTTCGATTGATTGTTTGGCATGAGTGAAGACATTAATCCGGCCTTGTTGACTTGAAAGAGAGGACAAAGAAAGCTTGTCTTTTCCTTTCACAGCTACCAAAATTTGGTTGATTCAAACAACGCAGACGTTCAATATACCGGTATTTAAAAAGAACGGATTTTATTAGCCCGCCATCGTATCAAACTGCTTGCTTCAACTCTTCACAACCAAAACACGGCGTTTAACTTAAGCAACAATCGACCTATCCACCTCAAAAAACTTGGTAAAATATTCCACTAAAACTAACCTTAGGAAAAGTCTCCTCGCTTAATACAAACATTGAAATTACGTTAGAGTTACAAAAACACCAAGTGTAAAAAGCAAACTGAACACCGCCCTTCTTATAACATTTGCATATTTCTAATGCAAACGTAGCGCTATTGTTGATGCTTGTAATGCTATGGCTACTCTGAACATTGCAGTGCCAAAATCATCAAAAAATGTTTGCACGTTAAATCTAATCAAAGAATAAAGTGCCTAAAATGTAGAAACTAAACTCATGTTCAGCAATGTTTGCACGCTTTTAGAAATATAAGCCTACAAGACGACCAGCTAGCTCTAAGCTTTCCTGGCAGGCTATGTATTATGAAAGATTTTAGCGAAGATTATCTCCCCGTTTAATCTAGCCATTTATATACAAAGTAAATAGCTTCTAATCCTCTTTGCAAAAAATATGTTAAAATCTACAACTCCAGTGAGTTGCGGAACTTGTTTTGTATATGGATTGCGTTTTACAAAGCTGGTTGCATTCGGCTAACGTAGTCTACCCCAAATTATATTGATAGACTTTAAGAAAACCGTCTGAGAAAGTTATAAGGTCACTGGGTGAATCCAGGTACGCATGCATGTACGGCTAACCCTAATAGCAAACAGTTAAAAAAAGCATGCGTATCATGGCGTGAACAACATCAGAGGCATGACTGCTAAAAAGCAAAGTCACGTTCACAGAAGTCATAAAACAAAATGATCGATTTTTGCCCTTCAAAAGTAATCATTGCACAAATATAATTTTTGCTCTGAAATAAGATGCTCTCAAATGTTTTCGTTCTTTTCCCAAAGACCTTCGTATTTCAACAAAATAAACTTTTTTAAAAAACATCGTCAATTAATTAATCAAAGAGAATATGTTCTCAAAATATTAAAACAATGTTCTCAAAAGCAAAAAGAGCAACAACGTCTTTTGTTCAACCTTCATTTTGGATCTGACAATCAGTTTTTTCAGATATTCAATTTCGAGTCGTTGCGAGGCTGCTAAATCTCTTTTATTAACTTAGATGCCTTTTTTCCGTCCCGAACACATTTTAGCGTTCAAAAGTTGTCGCGTCTAATTTTCTTGACTTCTGCTAGGTATTGACAAGTAAGCCTCTTGTTTATGCATTTATATTATAATAATTATAATAATGTTAGTTTTTATATAGCGCTGTATCCATCACAGAATGCGTTACTCCTCAGCGCTTTACAAAGCAGTTCAGAAGCAAATCAAACTAAATTGAGTTTGGTATGTTTGTTTGCATGTCCTACGACCGTATCATGGTTTAGTTTTGATTCTTTATTCTCGGACTGAGAAAGCCTTTGATAATTTAGTTATCAACTGGCAGTATCGCATTCTTGTAGAGGCTTTGATCGAATCACTGACACAAAGCCGGTTACCCAGATTGACAGAGTGAAGTTTCCGTTGGTTGTTGAAGTGGTGTTATCTGTGAGTTATTCCACCACTAGGTGCCGCTGAATGGAGAGCAGTCCTGAAATGCGCTGTTCAAGCGCACACCCCGAGAGCCGCACCAGTGCGGCCTAATTTTGAGTAAGGCCCTTAACTAGCCTACTAAGCTGACGGGGCGAACCACATTATCTGGCATAACCTATAGACAGACTAGTCGAGTCAAGTCAAGTAGCCTACCACAAAAAGCCTTGTATGCTTTCCCATTATAAGCTATGATCATTAAGCAACAGCCTACCCAGTCTACCTTGTTGTGTGAAACAGAATCATAAAGCAGAAGTTAGTAGGCCTATATGTAGCCTACAAAACCATTGGAGAAAAAACGAGAAATAACATTTACTCCACCATATTTTAGCAGGGTCAACGGCGGATCTGCTTCAAAATATAAACTAGCTTACGACTTAAGTAATAGGCTAAGTGTAGCCTATATAAGGCTTATCACAAATCGTAAAACAATATTCGATATATTTTTTATAATAAATTTTGCAATTGGAAATATTCAGTTCCAGTTTAAAGAAAATCAAACAAATAAACCAAAAGAAATTAGTGATTAGGCACGTAATTTAAGTAGGAATAAAATTTTAAAAATAGAAATAAAAAAGATAATCTTGCAAGTGCAAAATTGCCAGAGTAACCTACGTAAAATACTATCGAATGTTGTTTTACTGCGTCTTTTTAAGCATTGAACTACGCCAAATAATCGAATTGTTGTTAACCTTTAACTTGTTCTGGACAAAAGTATAAAGTATGCTTTTGTAGGCTATTAGTGTTTTGCAGTTGGTGAATAATTTAACACCACATAATTAAGCTACAAGCTAACTGAAATTAGCAAGTCAGCAAGCCATAAAAAATAAAATTATAGACGTCTGAAAAATGCTGCTTTTTTATCTGCTAAGACCACGCATGTTGCAAATAACGAACGGTAAGTTAGATGTCATTAGAATTGATGGAGCAATTTATTTTTTCTTCCCATTATTGATATATTTCTGTAAACTGAATTTTGAACAATATTTTATTCCTATCCAGCTACCAAAATGTATTGCTACCTTTCAGTAGGTGTTTAACTGTTTGTATCAAGCTTGAGTCTCAACTTAAATATGAAAAACCCAAATTCGAAAAAACTCCACAAAGAACGAGTTTACGAAGTAACGTAGCCTATTTGGTAGCTATTAGCTTTGGAAAATAAAAAAGCAATAGAAATAAACAACATTTTTTATATGATATAGCCTACCGTATTGGCTACTGTTCCAGAATCAGAAAGACCAATAGGCTGATGCTAAGAAAAGAAATTAGGCAGTGGCTGTTTGACCGGCACCGACCTTTTCTAAAACATTATTTGACCGGTCATGACGCATTTTCTTCTTTCACCTTCTCTTTCAAAGCGAAAGACGAGAGGAGAACAAATGAAAAAAGAACCTAGACCATGGCTACTCAACGGTCCAAATCCGGACCTTCTCAGTGTTGAAGGTGGATCTCGGGCTTCTGGAAGAATAACCTCATTGCCACATTTTAGGGCCTCTTTAAACAGATTTCCATCAGGGAAAAGCAATTTTTGTGATTATCCAAGGAGCTGGGGGCTTTGCCCCCAGACCCCAACGCTTTGCCGTCTTCTCTGATGATCGATCCACACAGCAACACTAAAAAGAAACACAATACATTTTTTCCTTTTTTATTTCTTTGTTTGTGTCAGACAAAAATCCAAGTCGTGTTACATACTACCTGAAAAGTGTTTCGGTGCTCGTAGCTATATAGCAGTGGTTCTCAACCTTTTTGTTTTGGCGGACCCCTTTTGGTACCTTCGAAGCGGTCGCGGACCCCCAAAAAAATTTTATCTGAAATTTTGGTATATCGCTTTTCCTATAATTATAATGGAATCAAATGTTTTATGAGTTTCGAAACGACACACTTAAAAGAATTTGGTGAACTCGCGACACACTTATGACTATTGATGACATTAGAGAAATTATGTTATGAGCTTTATGTTGGCACATCAAAAATCAGTAGGCTATATAATCTATAATTATGTTGATTTGATGTTTTTCTATAAATTTTATCAAAAACCAATAGAATTTTGCGACCGTTACAAACAATTTCTTCCTTTTTTCGTTTCTAATCAATATTAATTCGTTATAATCTTTGTCATCGCAAAACTGTGAGTGGTGATAGACTGCTGACCAACGTTTGTATTTCTAAGTTAAGCATTGACCAATAGACTACTGTCTCAAAAAAATTAAGTTGAACATAGCCTTATTAAAAAATTAATTCATTTATATATATGATATTTTTTTAGTTAGAAACCAAACCTTTGAACTTTCAAAGGACATCGCACCGGTTCGTTGGGAAGTACAGTTTGAAAATCACGGTAGCCTAATACACAAATAAAGCACAACCAACCAATTTTTACATTTCGTAATTTATCAATCATGCTGCAAACTCGCAAGCTTTCACGGACCCCCTGAAATCGCTTCGCGGACCCCAAGGGGTCCGCGGACCCCCAGTTGAGAACCACTGCTATATAGGCTACTAGTTGTATAATTTTCGTGGTTGCATATGAAATATTTAGGCTACCGGACTGCAAAAATATTCAACTTGTCAAAATGGACCTTTGCTAACATTAGTTGAGTAGCCCTGACCTAGACTATAGGCCCATAACTTTTAAATTCAACAGTTATTTAACTGAATCAGCGACGCGAACGGTATTTGTCAGGCTGGTATTTCAACGATATGAGTTCTGTACAACCCGGAAGCGCTTCATTTTAAACCAAATTGCTTGCTAAAAATACTGTCTAAAAGTAAACTGAATATTGATGAAACCTTTTTTTTAAGAAGTATTGTAGTGTAGCCTACCGTAACTTTTTACAGCAACCAAACTAACTTGTTGAGAGCAAAAATGTAATGCGTCGTTCAGCAAACACGGTCACATCCTCTTATGACGAATGGAAACTTACCCAGAGAAATTCTCAAATTCCAGCAAATTAAAAAAATTCTAACTTTATTACTCATCAAGTGAATAATGAAATAACAGTTAAAAGCTCTCAAGTACATGTATGTTGGCTATACGTACATAGGCTACATGACATGACATAGCCTAAATAACAGCCAACCTCTCAAGTAGCCTATGTAGGCTATGTTGGCTATACCTACATGAGTTACATACATGTATGTTGGTTACTCAAATTAAAAATTCACCACGAAAATGCAGTAGCCTAACGATTGAGTCACTTCGGCTTAGAACTTAGTTTAAACAAAGGCCTCCGGGTAGTATCGAACTCATATCCTTGGGATTACCAGCCTGACAAATATCGTATACACGGTGTACCTCACTGGTTCAGTTGAATAAGACTGTTGAATTTAGAAGTTATATAATATGCAATTTGTTTCATTTGTTCTCCTCTCGTATTTTGCTTTGAAAGAGAACGTGAAAGAAAAAAATACGTCATGATCAGTCAACTAGTGCAAAAGACCGGTGCCGGTCCAATAGCCACTGTTAAGAAATTACAAAAACAAACAAAACAGATAATCTTCTATCAGGTCACAGAAAGTCTTATTTTTCAAATCGGTTGGTTGGTTGATTGGTTTTGGTTGGTTGGTTTTGAATCTTTTGTTATCGACAATTTCATACCAAACGTCATATAAAACCGTTCAGGTCTACTGAATCTTGGCGTCTGACGTAATGGACTATTTCTAAGAAATGAGCAGATTGCAAGACCTGTAAAACATTGCAGCTGCAGCATAACATTACATCATCGTTAAATCTTTAATTGCGAGGCAGGTGTGGACCAGGCTTGAACAGGTGTTAACCAAACTTGAAACAGGTGCTTGAATAGTTTATCATGCTTCGATCATTATTACGTCACATAAGATGCTTAGTTGCTTACGTGCGATTTGGAATATTGCAAATTATTCTCGTCATTCGTAAAATTGTTGCTTGAAAGTTAGTCGCATATTTAACTGTTTTGCTTAGTGCTGCCAGCTGGACAAAATTTCCGTCTTTTATCCAAGTAATCTGTTCTGTAGTGAAAAGTTTTAGTGGCGTACGGTATTGCGTCCCAATTTCGACAGCCTTGGGCTATTTTTACAGAAATACACTTTTTGAATAGACGTTTTCAAAGGAGTGTTTCTTTCGGTCATTGCATACAGACGAACGGATCCGGGAATCTTATGTTACAATTTTCCCACGAAGAGATTATGGTTTACCGATGGTCACAGCGGTAAACCATAATTCTTCGTGGGAAAATTGTAACATAAAATTCCCGGATCCGTTCGTCTGCATGTAATGACCGAAAAAGAAACACTCTTTCGAAACGTCTATTCAAAAAGTGTATTCCTGTAAAATTAGCCCGCGGCTATCGAAATCGAGATGCAACACCGTACACCACTAAAAATTGTCACTACAGAACAGATTACTTGGATAAAGACGGAATTTTTGTCCAGCTAGCAAGCACTAAGCAAACAGTTAAATGTGCGACTAACTCTCAAGCAACCATTTCACGAATGACCAGAATAGATAGCAATATCTCAAACTCACGTTCGCAGTACTGTGACGCAATAGTGAAAGACATTGTCACGCAATTCAAACAGGTGTTCAAAGCTGGTGATCCAATATTTCATGTTTAAACAGGTTTGACACTGAAACAGGTTTAAACAGGTTTGACACAAGTCGTACAAACGATGGTGCAATCTCTGCTCATGTTTAGGAAAAATTCCATGACGTAATACGCTAAGATTCAGTAGACCTGAACGGTTTTTATATGACGTTTGATTAGGTGAACAATTGTCTGGAACAACCGTTGTGCAGTGACGTTCGGTGGCTTAAACCGTTGGGAAAGCAACTTGGAAATATGCTGCAGCAAGGTAGTAGGTACGAAGGGCGTAACCGTCGGGCGAAGCCCGAAGGCGTGTTGCCGAGGGAAACACTTCCAGCGGGGGGTCTGGGGGCCTCCGCCAGAAATTTTTTAAAAACACTTTCAATTTGGTGCGCTCTGAGAGCATTTCCAAAACAAATCAAAAATAAAAATCTGTCAAATTGTGCTTCGCCTATGTCGTGATCATACATCCATTTAATGTTTAGAAGTCATGAACAATCTTAATTTTAACGTTGCAGGACCAAAATCCAGTGTTAGACATAGAATAATAGTTGTATAAATATTTAATTCGTCATGAATGTTCATTCTCAGATATTCAGTTAGGCCTACACTACAAAAAAACTAACACTTAGGCCTAAACATTACAACCGCAAGCCATTTGTACAAAAAGCTAGATAAGTTTGCCTACTGCGTATAAAAGCTTATTAACGAACTAAATATTGTATCCGCACCTAAACGTTCATTGGCGAAGTAACGTTATATCAACGCTGTAAAAAGGGCAAAGGCATGACTATGAAAGCTAGTAGGCTAAAGTACATGGCGAGGAGACATCAAAAAACAGCAACAATTATTTCGGCATTATGATGCTGTGCTCTGTACCGTGACGAGAGACCATTCTGACGAGTTAGTCTAGCCGCTCTAGCGAATGTTCGCATTGACGTCACTGGGAAAGCAAGTCTCACCATAACACATCTGATTGGCTAAGCAGCTGGTGACGTTTTGCAAAACGAGTGAGGATTGGATAAAACGAAGGCGTTTTTTGACATTTTTGAATCTGGGGAAAGCAAGTTTGATAGTTGCTTACCTGGAGCCTCAGTGATTGTTTCTGACAGAAGCGTTTGCGTTAATTGGCATTTATAGGCAAGACATGCGGTTTGGTGAGGACTTATAGACTACTCACAAGCGTTACGAGTAATTCTAGTCACGAATACAGTAATTTTCAAGTTAAAATAGACGTGATAAAAATAATAAGAAGTTAAACCTAGTATTCAGTCATTATATTTTGCATAGTTTTCGCTCAGGTAAGCACTGCTTTCCTTGCTTTCCCTCACCGATCGTCACTGCCGTTGTGACCATCTTTATCCTCGGACTGACAAAGCCTTGATAAGTTATTCCTGGTAACTTCTTATACTTGTAGAGACTTTTGACGCAGGGCAGGTTGCCGAGATTGGCAGAGTGAAGTTTTTTTCTGATTCTTGAAGTGTTGTTGCCGGGAAATTATTCCATTCACTAGGTGCCGTTGAATGGAGAGCATGTGGCACGAAACAGCTAAATCCGCTTTCAAGATTTTGTTCTATTTACGTACAACAAACCTAAGTTGTTTCTGGCAAAACACAAGGGTCGACTTGCCTTCGCTGAGCACCCCAACATCGGGAGCTCTCACTCTCGCGTGTAAGGCAACGTTGACCTACAGGTGTGATGACTAGTGAGTAGTGACCCTCCCCCGAAAGTAGTCCTTAGAATACGTTGCTCAAGCGCACACCCCGAGAGTCGAACAAGCGCCGCTTGATCTTTAGCCAAGCGTGTAACCACTGAGCTAACGGGGCGGACTTGACACAATTTTCTCGCACTAATTAACAAACTTAACGTTTTGTTTGATAACTTAAAATTAAAAAACTCATCAAACACATTAATGGAATTTTACCAACTTGAAACATATATGTGCCAAAATAATGGGGTAGGTAATTTAACTTATAAAAGAACAACCACATGCCCAGGCAAGCCGGTGCAAGAGAGAAGCTTGAGGAAGAAATTAGCCTTTGTATCCGAAGGTTACAATGACCGGAAATCCTATGTTTAAGGTCAATTTATAACGACTTCCAAGTAACAAATTATCATGTTGCATATCGCAATTTCTTAAAACTTAAAGTTTATACTTAAACAGGAAAAACATTAAAAAACATGAACCATGTAAAAACGAAAAAAAGTATTTGAAATTTTTTATGAATATGTTTGGCAGCTCTAAACGTGTGATGCTTTTCCTTAGTAACTGCAAGCTTTTGGTTTCCAAATTTCAGTAATTGCCGGTGGCTACTTTCCGAGTCGGTCGAGAAAGCATCATTATAACCTCAATCCTGGCAGTTTCATAGCCTATGTGCTAGAATATATTTTCTGTTACAAGTAAACCAATTGTAAAATAAAAAGTTTTTGACATGCGGAGCACTAGACAGTAGCCTCTGACTTGCCACCACTTAAGTACATTAATATTGATAAGTAAACAATACCCTAGCATAAAAAATTTCGATCAGGCATTACGCTAATTGAGATTAGTGATAAATTTCTATTCGCTGTTGTGTAATGTCAATTTTGTGTCTACTTTGTTGATCGATTCCAATCTATGTTGTCTAGGTTTTTTTTAGTCAGGACGGCGACTTGTACACCTCACACCAGCTCCTACGGTATTATTTGTATGAGCTAGAAAATATATTACACATTAGTTCATAACATAGGCTAGGCCTATTAACTTAGGCCATGCGGATAGATTTCAAATTGCTTCTTTCAACATTATATAGGCTAATAAAAAATGCTTTTGCCAATGCTGCAATTTCCAGTTACAGCTTAAGATTTTCTTGATGAATAAGGACATTTTTGTTTCATTTTGATAAAGTTATTGCATATAAGTCAATGGGGTCTTGTGTGAGCAAAACAAGTGCAAAATCATTTGCTCCTAATGTTTCATCTGGCTGTATAAACAGTAGTTCTGAAACTCAACATCTTCCTCAAACTAACAACATCAGTGGTATGGATTTTCTTTAATTTTTTAATGCTAAACATAATAAAATTGTATTTATATTTATCTTTTAAAGATTGTATTTTAGTTTCCAAAATTCTGTGAATAATTTGATTGTAAATACAATTATAATAAAAAACTAACAATAAAAATAGCGTTTTATTTTTTACCTATTGTTTCAACATAGGCTACAGTACACTGCAATTACAGATGTAACACAACAGACAACAGGAAGCAAAGAAAGAACACTCCATTTTTTATGATTAAGTTATCATCGAGTATATGCTATATAGGTACTAGGTAGTCATTGAGTTATCTGCTTCTATTATTTGGCATGTCATTAAGTGTCTTGTCTCGACACAGCCACATACTCTGGAGCGGTGTCAAATCATCATTTAAGCTTGGCAGAGATATTCTCTCCACTCTGCTACACAGCTAACAGCAATAGTGTTGTATGATGTGAACATCTCATACAAGGGTTTTAGATAACGGTCAGAACCAAAAAGTATTGCCATATAAGCAAATTGATTTATATTCATCATTGATTTTGGTCATGGGATATTGGTTGGGATGTTGGTTGATTAAGTAGTCAATATTCACAGTCATCTACATTTACCAAACCCAAGATATCATATGTCTTAACTTGTTAATACTGCGCATGGATACTAGATAGTTATGGTTGCTTATTCTTTTAATTGTTGAACATATACACATTTCATTTGTACCATAAAATATTACATTTTGTGTTTTTGCTATATAATGTGTATACAATATACAAGTGTGTGTGTCAAAATCACTATACTGCACTTTGTGATAGTTATCCTACATTTTATAGAATTGCAGGTGTAACTGTAAGACTTGAATGTGCTCATCATAAACAAATTGCGTCGATTTATCATATCCTTTTTGAATTTTTTTATGCCCTATGAAATTTGTACATTGCTAATAGTACTTGAAATTCAGACAAACCCATGTATACTACATCTACCCATGAACTCAATAAATTACGCGTGGTTTATTGATTCATTGTCTTCTCCCAGACAGCAAAATTAGCTATTTTTATATTGATTCAACGTTTCTAGATGTTGTAAAACAGATAGATTTTTCTGTCTGGGTTCTGAACCACACATGGAATCTACAACAGTTTGATTGTTTGCTGCAATGTAATATTGTCAAAATACCTCATGAATATCCCTGACGAAAAACTTTCCCACAAAGTATTTTCATAAGCATCTTACATGGTAGCCAATTTATCATAGGTAATGTCCTCATCGTAAACCTTCCACATAAAAATGCATTAACTATTAAACAATTATTATGATAAGTTACCATTATCATATGAAATCATTATATATTATGCATTATTATTATCTAATGTATAATAAAAAAAATGATAGGCTTTGTTCTGTGTTGAGCATGTGAATGATCATACATCTGATATTGCATTATATTGATTTTTCACTAAGTTTCCATACGTCTTTTTTTACAAAAGAAGCAGGAGTTCAGAGGAAAAGTCCTGAAGAAGATGCAGCTTCTGTTGGTTCTGATGACGAAGATTCTGGTTCATCAGCAGATCAAGTTTTAAAAGATGTTGAAGTAATTTTTTAATAAAAAACTTTTATCATAAAGAGTGATTGTCGTGGCAACAAAGAAAGCAGTTAAATGAATGCTGGTTTATATGCCTTATTAAAGTTAAAAACTTACAGAGCAGAGTTACAATTTAACTTGGACCTTGTAAAGTTAAACCACATTAATCAAATGAGATATATTGTTAAATTAACTTATTTTGCGTTATTACAAGCTTATTGCAGACAAAACTTTGTCCATAGTAACCCCGCAAAAACGACAAAACAAGCAAACTAGACAGAATGATCAGGTAATGATCAAGATGAAATGCCTACTGGTAATGTTAAATATTTAAACTTCACTGAAATCTTTACATTTTTAATTAAACATAATGTTTACAGTTACTTTCTATTTGTGCTTGCAGAACCGCTTAATTGAATTAAATCAGCTAGAAAGACCATGGGAGGTTGAAGGAAAACGTGCTTTGCAATTTCTTCTTAAGGTAAGTCGTATTTACTTCCCAAATGTAGGTACAAACTACAGTGCCGGCAAAAAGTTTAGAAACTCTTGGAAAAAAAACTTAAAAAGCAGATTAATATGTTTTTTTCGTATTTTTATTATTAAAACTTCAACAAACTTTATCATATATCAAACACCTTCAATACACACCAAATTGTATGATATGTACTAATACTTAGTGTGATAACCTTTGTTTTTGATGACATTTTGAATACGGCGGGGCATAGAGTCTGAGAAGTTTTTGAACACATTTTCGACAATATTTGTGCACCAAATTTCTGTAATAATTTGTAACTTTAATTCCTTCAAATTTCTTGGATTTGATCTAGAGACTTTCTGTTTTATCAAAGTCCACAAATTCTCGATTGGATTCAGGTCAGAAGAATTTCCTGACCATTTCAGCACATTTACACCTTTGGTCTGAAACCACTTCACAGCCGCCTTAGCTTTATGACATTGTACAGAGTCTTGTTGGAATGTCGTACATCCGTGAATGTTCATAAAAGTCAGAAGATGAGCATCTAGGACACTAATGTAGCATATGGCGTTCATCGTTTGACCTTTAGGCAAGAAATAGAGGCCCCCTCGGCTCTGACTGGAAAAGCACCCCCAAACCATGACAGACGGAGGGTGGAATGGCCCGTTTCGGCTAGTCCGATTCAGCTAGTCTGATTCGGTTAGTTCCCTATTCGGCTACAGTCCGATTTGGCTAGTCCGACTAGCCGATTCGGCTAGTTTCCTATTCGGCTACAGTTTTGAATTGTATATATTTTGTATTTTATTCCACAATATCGTTTCTTTTGCCTTCCAACAAAGAAAAATAAATTGAAATGAAATTTAACGCAAAATGTTTGAACTATTAAATTGAAATGTTTGCTCACATAAAATCGACATGTATCCTACGTCACCATCTGTATGTAAACTTAGAATATATTAGAATCTTCAACTATTACAAAATTTCAAACCCAACGACGCCTTCTGTTTATTTAGAGAATGTTGTATTTTATTCCACAATATCGTTTCTTTTATAGTTGAAATTATCGAAGCTTTAGATGAGTGGGGTTTAGACCTAACCACTGAGATCTTAAAACTAAAAATGATAACAGAGAGATGTATGTACGATTCTTCAGTTTATTTAGAGAATTTTGTTTTTTATTCCACAACGTTTCTTTTGTATTCTTGCATTTTATCCAGTGTTTACCTTTGAGTGGCTTCCCAGCCGGCAAATTCCGTCATTTTTACATTGATTCAACGTCCGCAGACGTTGAATCAATGTAAAAAAGACAAATTTTATTGTCTGGGTTTGTTCAAAATAAGTGTTTTACATCGATACAACATTTTTCATGATTAACGATAGAGGTTAATGAGATAAAGTCTCAGCGTAAACGTGTCAACGAAAAAAAGACAGTTGCCGAATAGCGTTTGACATAAAAGATGAAGTTGAAAACTAAGTGGCAGTTTAGAATAAACCTGGGTTTCGGCGTTACATGACCTGGAATTCCTTTGGTTACTTCCTTCGTTAGACTATCAGTTGATGTTACTTTATCATGGCAGAGGAATCGATTAGTACGCAATGACATGCAAACGGTCGGAATGCAAAAGAAACGATATTGTGGAATAAAATACAAAATTCTCTAAATAAACAGATGGCGTTGTTAAAGTAATTATCGTTGAATTTTCAAAAAATTGCCAAATAGGGAACTAGCCGAAAAAGACTGTAGCCGAATAGGGAACTAGCCGAATCGGACTGTAGCCGAATAGGGAACTAGCTGAATCGGACTAGCCGAATAGTAGCAGACCCGACAGAGAGTGATTGACAGTTGCTCGGATGTACCGAGGGTTCACTGCTGAAGAGCCAATAGGTCTTCGGACGTAGGGTCTATAGGAGACAAACTCCAAAAAGGTTGATTCATCCAAAAATCCGTGTCTCTAGGAATTAAAACGAATTGTTACAGAGGTTTGGTGCATGGATATTGACGAAAATATACGTGCAAAAACCTCTCAGACTCTATGCCCCGCCCTATTCAAAATGTCATCAAAAACAAAGGTTATCACGCTAAATATTAGTAGCCTACATACAATTTGGTGTATATTGAAGGTGTTCGATATATGATAAAGTTTGTTGAAGTTCTATTTGAATATTTGATTCTATTTGAATAAGCTGAAGATGCTATTACTATAGCGAAATCGATTCTTACTTAATAAATAACACTAAGAGGTTAGATTGTTGTGCAAATGCCAGCATTTGATGAATGCAAAATGGCAGTACCATCTTAATAATAAAAACATAAAAAATAAACATATTACGGTAATCTGCTTTTTAGGTTTTTTTCCAAAAGTTTCTAAACTTTACCTGTGTTAGCCTGATGCTGCCGGTTTGCTGTTGTAACAGTTTGCACTCGCTTTCGGTACCCAGCTTCCTGATCATGTGCCATGATGAATGGTATTGGAGTCATACATATTTGATTGTAGCCTACTTGTTTTTTGACCAGTTGTCTCTCAAATATCACTTTTACTAATTTTCTTAAATTCTATAGTGAACATAAAGAGGTGTGATCAAGTGGCGTAGCTGATAGGACTACAAACATATATTTTGAGTGCGACAATATTTTTATTTAAAGTTTAGCAGAGCAGATCAAATTCAATAAAAAAAATACAAACGTGTTTGTTTTTATATAAAAGTTCCCTAACTTTACACTTTAACATATATGTGCTTGACTTGATTGTTTAAAAAGCACGTTTTAATTTTTTTGCTCATGTCATGAACATAGTGTCATTTTGAATAGTTGGCAAAAATCTATTTTTTCATTCTTTGTTGCAGAAATACAATCGAAACAAAAAGAAGGCACGCTTGTTTGAAATTACAGGACTCTTAATTAAGCACAACTTTCTTAACCTTTGTGTAAGAATATGGGATTTCTGCCACTCAACAGAAGAGGAAGAGTTCGGTTATTTAAAATCCAACGCTTTTTACACGGTAAGTCAATTCTGAATAAAAGCAACACACTTATCTTTAAAGATCATGCATAAAGTTACTGCATGCTTTACATACCATGCATAAAGTTAACCCGTTAGCATGATTTTTTACATGTTTTCAACGTCTGCAGATGTTATGAATGGTAAAGGAACTACTTTTTCTAGCTTGTATGTTTCAGAAAGTGTGATATCCTTGGTTATCTTTGCTGTAATTTAAAACATAACCAACAGTCGGACAAAAAAAAATAAGAACGTCGTTTGGTGTGCGACTGTGCTATCCCAGTGACGATGGGATTGCATGGGCTCAGATTTTTCTTTGCCGTGTTATTTTAATCTTTTTAAACTGTATGTATGAGGATTGGATTTAGGATTTTGATTAGAATTTAGGTTAAGGCTAGTTTTCAATGTTTCCCACACTGCAAATCAGTCGATTTTGCATTGATTTAACGTCTGCAGACGTGTTGCCAACACAGCCGTTGAATCAATGTAAAAAAACGACTAATTTCAATAGATTACACTAGAGTCAAAAAGTAGATGTAAAAGATTTGAAAGTGATTGAACAGAATGTACTCATAGGACGGGTGTTCAAAAGTTATATTTGTTTCATCAACTTACTCTTTCGTTTTATCCTTCGAGATTAATTTTGATAAAGCAGTACTGATGAGTCTTTGTCGTTACTTTCGACACCTATCACAAATAGTGATGGTTTGGGGGAGGATGACTAGTCCTCGACGTTGCCTTACATGCGAGAGTGGTAGCTCCCGATTTTTGGGGCTTAGAGAAGGCAAGTCGACCCTTGTGTTCTATCAGAAACAACTTAGGTTTGTGGTAGGCTACGTAAATAGAGCAAAATCCTGAAAGCGGATTAAGCTGTTTTTTGTTAAATTGTATTCAGTAATAATCATGCTTTTATTTACGCCCATTGCGATAACATACAGTACACTGCGATCACAGATGCGATACAACAGACGACAGGAAGCAGCGAAGTGACATATAGTCTTCGAGTCAGCTGCTCCCCTTGTTTTGGCTTGCCTTTGAGTGTCTTTTGCCGAGATACATGCACTGTGCCTTTTTTTTTGCCACTGTGCCACATAACACCCTACCAGTGTCTGAAGGCTGGGTTTGCCCGAGTCGACCCTTGTGTTCTATCAGAAACAACTTAGGTTTGTGGTACGTACCGAAGTAAAGCAAAATCCCGAAAACGGATTTAGCTGCTTCGTGCCACAATGGCATTACTATATTTTAGATTGCGTTGCTAACAGTTTTCATGTGTTTGCTAAACATTCAAAGTAACGATGTTCCATTCGATTTTATGCAATTGAAACTAAGTTTTGTGTGTTTTTATCTCGTCAAGGATTATGTCTGGTGGTTGAATATTTGTTCTATTTCTATTTGTTCCAATTGGACGAGAAAGTGAGAAATTCAAATTTTGTGTCCATCCTGATTTTAAATGTCTTGCCAAGACATGGCCGTATGGTCACAATGAGCATCAAACCCTGGCCCTTTCGAGTGTGAAGCAAACATTCTCTGCTATACAGCCCATTAGTCTGCGTGTTAGGCATTGAAAACGACATTTACATTTTCAGCTGTGCATACTACTTTACACCCTAAATCCAGCTTATGACGCTTGCAAATGGCTGCACGTTTTGTTTGTTTGCAACACTGAAACGATCTTGTTTCTTTGTTTAGATGAAACTTGTACTATTGAACTACACTAACAAGTGTTCAGATTTTGCCAAAGCCGCTTTTGCCCAAGAGGAACTTGTTGAAAGATGTATGCGAGAGTTTTCCATGCCTGAATTGGACGTTGCAAGTTTGACAAATACACGCAAGCGCTTTCTAATAAAGGTATGATATTAATGCTGAAATTTGTTCATAGAGAAATGCAGTTAAAGTCGCTTTGTTGGACTTGTTAACGTCATGATTTGCTATTTCCTGTTTTAGATAAAATTCAAAGAATGATTTGTTTGATGCAATAGCTAGAGCTCAACTATATTTTGAAGATTTCACATCGCGTTTGAAGTGAAAGAAAACTTTCCGAACACAGGAAAAATTCAGTAAAACTTGTCTGTAGCCTAGTGACACCTGACAGACCCTTCAAATAAGTGTCACTACAGTATAACGTCACTGTAGCCGAATTCTCATGTGCAACTTTACTAATCGTCACATCACAACAATCATCTTTTGTGTGCTGCACAAGGGGCAACGAACGGACGCTATATTTTTGTCTTGAAACACGAAACTTGTTTGCACCCTACGCTGTCATGTAGAAACCGAAATATCAACGCATATTTCTTACATCAGAACTGCAACGTTAATTTTAGTCCTTTTTTTGTTCTAAAATATAACCTGATTCGAAAGAAACTTACAACTCTTTGCGCAGGGTTGCCTTGACTTAAGGTTATCAAACATGTTATCTTATTAAGGACTGCCATTTATTTAGGGGACATTGGGAATATTGCTCAACATCACACGCCTTCATAACCCGAATCACAAACTAGTGCGTAAAGGAGAAGGCATACCGAATCTCCTGAAATTCTACGGCTCAAAATATCTTATTATCAAAGCCAAAGTCATGATATTGCTTGCCTACTGCATCAACGAAGAAGAGAATGAAAAAATTGTTACAGGTTGGTGTGCTGTTGATTATAGGACTGTCCGAAGCGAAACACTTCGTTTCGATGAAAAACTCTTGTGTTGGTTTCATTTCGAAGTAATTTTTACATCAATTGAAGAATTTTGTTTCGAAATAAAAAGCAATGCTGTTTCGTTGCCAAGTCGAAACGAAACGCACAATGATTTACGTTAGCAGAAAGTATCCTGGACTTTAAAGGAGATGACCATGTTGCTTAAAACTGTTCAAAACAAGGAAACTTTGAAACGAAATTTTATTTCAAGCAAAAATTGAAGACCTGAGTTGAAGAACTACTGAAGTCCAACATACGACTTTCAAAATAAAGCGAATTAACGTTCTTTCAACGTTGTTTAATGTTTTATTTGTATGCATACATCAGCGTGTCTTTGCCGTTTTTTAAATTTTTTTTCCTTTTAGAGATTATCTTCTTAATTTTCGACAAGTTCAAAATACCCCACCATACTGTATATAATGTGTTTTTCACACGAAATTTTAATGAACATGTTTATAAAAAGCGTTTTTCGTATTTTCTCATGTTTTAATTTACAAATTGCAGACACTGGAGTGATAGCGTTTATTATCCGATTACTGGGAAACGCAATGCACTCCCTTAATCATATCACGAAAACTTATCTCTTTGCTGCGACTGAAATTGTGATGGGTTTGGATAAGCTGGCATTCAATGACAGTAACAAGGTATTTCGCTTCATAAGAGAGGTCGATGTAATATTAACCAATAGCCTACTGCCGGTAATTTGCGTTTTCGATGATACGTGTCATGAGCGTTGTCTTTCATTTAAACAGGTACATATTTCTACGTTTTTTGACAATTTTTTTTTGTGATAATTCAAAAACAACCAACACCTGTGCTTCTGGATAGAGGGAACCCTGACAATGAGTTTTCGCTT
Organism: Aplidium turbinatum; assembly: GCF_918807975.1. Taxonomy (NCBI): domain Eukaryota; kingdom Metazoa; phylum Chordata; class Ascidiacea; order Aplousobranchia; family Polyclinidae; genus Aplidium; species Aplidium turbinatum. Next base: position 25,652,007 of record NC_137478.1, read on the forward strand.
AATTCAATACCGTACTCTGTGGAAGGATACAGGTCACTCACCTCAGTATCAGGCCTAGTTGAATACGATGCGTGGAACAAAACCAAGAAGACATTGGGGCACTGCACGACACTGTCGGTCGTCGTCTGAGCTTCTGGGGCCGAGGGTCTATCCTTTTACCACCCCAGATTCACGATGTTCCCGGACTACACTGGAAGGCTGCTAGAGAGCAGCCAGTCTTTAGTTTCATCATCCATGACGCGCAGACCTTCCACTCCGTTAGGTGGCTTGAAGATGGTACAGTCATTGATGATGTGGTCTGCGGTCTGTTCCTCGGCACCACATTCACAGGAGGAGGAAGAAGCCATTCCCCATTGGTGCATGGTTGAGCGGAAAAGGCCGACGCCCGTACGGAGACGGTTGAGGCGCACCCACGCCTGTCTCTGTAGTGTCAGGCCGATTGGGCGTGTGTCGGCGTCGGGGATGAATGAATGGAGTCTGGTGGTGCTTGACCTCCATTCAGAATTCCATTTATGGTCCGCCCAAGTAGCCGCAGAGATGTCTTGTTCATCAGCTTGTTCACGACACTGTGATCGCTGGCACGACACCGGTAACGCTGGCACGACACTGGGAACTCTAACCAATTAAGCCTGCATCGGTTATGTTACACACGTCGACGACGAAATGTCTGCAATACATTCTTTTACGTTTGTTCAACATCTGAAGATGATATAAAAAAAAAAGATGATAATAAGCTTTGATATTGATAATAACTTTAATGTTTCTCTTCTGTATAGAAATCTATTGTGGACGCCGGTGTATTGCCACTGTTGACTATGATGCTGGCCGAAAATTGCTCTATGGAAGAACATGAGGCTGCTAGTCATTGCTTGTGGACCTTGTCTTTCCACAGTGAAAACAAAGAAATGATTTTGAAGGTAAACTGTGTCTCATCGCTTCGTTATTGTGAAATGACTGTGACAATGGTACACCCATCGTCACTCTACAATAGTTGAGCATTTTATCGACTGTATTTTTTTCAAACTGACCGACGTGACCACATTATTGCCTTGATTTGTCACCACTACCTTAGGCAAGAAGACAACCCGTAGCATGTTTTTTACAAGAAAATTAGTTGGAAACTGTCGGGAATCGAACTCAGACCTGTCAGGAAGAGGAACATTGCTACTAACCACTCCGCCGCTGAGGTGCTGTCTCGCGCGAGAAAGGAAGACTTGCCCTGTTTCTTTGAAATCGAAACTTTGTTTCGCTTTCGTGACTGTGGCTACTCAGTTTAAAAGTTCTACTTTGAAACTTTGTACTTATTTTGGTGGTTGATAGAAAATCTCTATCAATAGAAAATGGCAGAAGGTATGATAATTTTTCTACGGAAAGCTTTAATAACTTATTCAAAATTTTCTACCGCCGTTCAAGAAAAGTCCCATAGGTTACCCCTTTTTTGGATAAAGTTGAAAAAACTGCATTTGCAGTAGCTGCATATTACTGTCATTACCAAACCTGGCATGACTTTGCAGGAGAGGGGCTTGCTTGAAGCTATACATCGGATTCATGACGACACCAATTCGGATTCCGAAACATTACGATCTTGCGATGGCATTCTTTTCGTTGTAGAAGGCCTCGAGACAAAACGAAGTTCAAACAACCTTCAACAAGAACCATCCGTCATGCAAAACAAACACATCATGATTAGTTATCAGTGGGATGTGCAAGATACTATATTAAAGGTAAAATATTGTATTTGTCGACTACACGTGCAGCTTTTCAGTGTAGTCCGCGGCACATCTCCAATCGAGGATCTAAAAATGATAAACTGTCGGATTTAGAAGCTCAAGCGAAAAAGAAGTAACATGTAAAAATGCTGAATTGTGTGCTCAGTTTTGCTTTCCAATTTCCGTACAGAATTGTGCAGTGAACTAGCCTTGCAAGCACATCCACAGCTCTGTGGCAGACAGTTATGTATTCCAACTACGTAATTCATGTTTTAACCGCTTGATTTACAATTGGTAACCAACGTGACAATGGTTTGGTTTTGAATCTTTATCCTCTGACTGAGAAAGCCTTGATAGGTTATTCCTGGTAGTTTTGCATACTTGTAGAGGATTTTGACGCAGGGCCGAGATTGGCAGAGTGAAGTTGGGGAATTTCCATCCACTAGATGCCGCTGAATGCAGAGCAGTCCAGAAATGCGTAGCTAAAGCGTACACCCCGAGAGCCGAACCAGCGCGCATCGCGCATGATCTTGAGTTTTTCGCCTAACCACTGAGCTAACGGGGCGAATTATAATCTTCTCTTTGTCTTTGTTGTGCAAGAGTTGGTTTGTACAATTATTTGTTCACTTAAATCTGTTTTAGGTATCCAATATTCAAACCCAAACGCTATTTTTAATCAGAAATAAAAGCTTCCACTACTGTTGTTACTCTTGGGGTTTTGTACAGTAAAACCTGGGTGCGGGTATTTCAAGCGACGGTTTTATAGTATGCATTTAAATAATAAAGCTTAAATTGACCATTACTCAATACCCATTTCATCATTAGCCTACCCAGTGCGTGACTTACACCAAATCGTCGCCTTTTCTTATAGAATTTGATTGTTTTTGAAATGGCTGATTTTTTTAGGTGAGAGACAAGCTTGTGGAACTTGGATTTAAAGTTTGGCTCGACGTGGACAAAATATCCGGATCTATATTGGCAGCAATGGCTGACGGGGTTGAAAACTCTGCTGTTGTAGTTGTGGCTATGACGGAAAATTATAAGAACAGCAATTCGTGCAGAACAGGTATCACGTTTCAAAGTTGTACAACTTTGTAACTAAATAAACGCACAGTGTGGCCTTGGTCCTACCGCAATTGAACTTGGGCCCCTTCTCAGCCAGCAAATCAGTCATTTGTTGCATGAATCATAAAAAAATGACTGATTTGCCAACTGTTGCTTCATTTACTTTCTATATTTATAACTCCGGAAGGCTCGTTGGTCAACCTTTGTCAGGCTTGTTTGAGATTTCTGTCTTATCTCATAACTGCAGTAAAAACTTGTTTTAAACTTGTTTTATTTTGTCTTTCTTTTGTTTCATTTCGAACGAAAGTTAGATTTTTTTTATAACGAAACAATTTCTTAAATTCCAGCTTCAGGTTGTTCAGCGCAGCGATATTTCGAACCTTTTGCTTCTAAATTTATTGTTTTGATCCCGTTTCAAATTGAACTTTGGCTTGAGTAAGTTCGATTCGACCAAAAAAATAGTTCCGAGCAGCTCTTTTCTAAGTGATGAAGTAGACGCTGTTGTCTTTTAGCCTCTGTTTTGGTTTCTCAATGTTATTGAGAATGAAAAGTGAAACAAGGATTCTTAATTTAGGATGGAACCGAACGATTAAACATATGTAAATAAAATCAGCCAGGTTTCAAACTTTGTCTAATTTATTGATAAAGCTTTTACCACCGCTAAGGCGACTTCTTCAATATTTTATTCCACTTATTACAGACTAGCCTACTTCTTTTTCAGAAGCGGAATATGCGTACAAGTTGTCAAAGCCAGTTCTTCCTTTACTGCTTCAAGCCAACTATAAACCAGACGGATGGTTGGGCGCTTTGCTTGGCATGCAACTCTACATCGACTTGTCTGACTCTGTTGTCTTGGATGGGGAAAAGAGTGAGATGCTGCTGCAACAAATCAAGACAAAATTTGATGCTAGTTCAAAAACAAGCATGGTGAAGCGACTTTCTGATAACGAAACGCAGTCAAGAGCAGGTTGGTTTATTTTCATGGTTTGCATATTTTCATGCCGGATTAAGAATCACTTTGCTCTTCTAGAAGTAGGCAGTAAAATCCTCCTTTTTACATTGTAGCCTACATTTTTTGTTACATTTTTACATTAGTTTGTAGCAAGGCTTGATTCAACGTTTGCTGTCTGAGAATCACGCTACACAGTTTTAATTAACACGCATCTGCAGACGTTGAATCGCTGTAGAAAGGACGGATGTTGCTAGCTAGGTAAAAACTGCATGTGAATGTCATTTCAGAAACGGATGCGACAGGCCTTCAACCAACCCTGCCCCTCCCCAACCAAACAGGGGTTTTACCGAAGTATAGCACTTGGACCTCAAGTGAAGTCGTCGCATGGTCTTCTACTGCTGAGCTAGGTAAGGCATTGTGTGAGTAATTCGACACGATCAAGAGCTGCTGATTGGATGACTAAATGGTCTTTCGCTACTTCTGGCAAATCAGATTGAATTATTCAACACTGATCTATGTTTGTGAATTGTATGTTATTTTAATGTAAGCTTATTATAGGATCTGATTGGCAACTAAAATTATTTCTCTCCCAAGTAACATTACAATACTGAAATCTTTACCCATAGACTATGGATTATATACATTCGTACCAACCAACCTATTTAATTAGTTTGATCAGAAGGCATTTTTTGACGTTTATGCATTGAGTAAAAATAATTACTAATATTGTGGGTACAGTATAGTTATTGGCTATTTAGTAGTGTAGGCCTATATAATATATAAGCTATGGAAATCGGTCGCTAGTTGAATCTTTTGTTACTTAGCCGTTGCTGTTTTCACTGGTTTGAAGTCACGATTTGTTTGCACTCTAGCCTAGATCTCCTAGAGTAGCCCTCCTTTATTAGTAGTAGCCTATTTTTAAGTAATTTTGACATTTGTCCACTACTGTTATGCATTTTTCGAGAAATAAATCAACTGTAACTACATGTTATTTAAATCGACCAAATGCACCACTGGAATATTCATCCGCATCAGTTAATGAAACGGTGGACTTAAACCTACTTACTATTCGTTAAAGGAGAAACAAAAGTTCTTGAAGATTTTGATGGAGTTGCTCTTTCGCAACTGAAGAAACTCTTATCTCGCAGCCCCGATGTATATTACAATGCCCTCAGAAATGACTTCAAGCTCAATTGGCGGCAAATCTTACGATTTACCGACGCTTTGGAAAAGCTGGTGTGAAATTCTTTTCGCAAAATTTTTGTGCATCAGCACGATTTCAAATATTATGCAGGTGTATCTCGAAAGATTTGATAGCAATAATTGAGTTACGCCTCGTGAAACCGAACGAATCGTCCTTTTTGTTAAAGTTTTTTTTTTTATATATATAATTTGTACTACCGCTGTTTCTGTAAGCTACACTATATGAAAGAAATTATGTTTGTCCATGCCCCAATGTTGCTTATTTATCACAAGTATCTATTTTTTATCTTTTTTAACAGATTGATCATGTTTGATCAGCTGTGATACTGATCTCCCATATGAACTCCCTCCATTTTGTTGGAGAGAGTTTTGTTCTTGTTTTTATTGATACTTCGGTATGCTTTTCATTCCCTTAATTTGTTTGATATTGTCAAAGTATTTTATTTTTTGTCGTCCTTTTGTTCGTTGGCCTTGCACCATCCCAGTCAACATTGTTTAATGTTTATGCATGATGCTAATTGCTAACCTTGTCTACTATTTGAGCTCATACTGTATTACCTATTTCAGCTTGTGGGTTTGATTGTGTTGTAGGCTATATCACACCATCCAGATTCAAATCTAGAGTATATTTTTTAGGGTATTTCATTTTTTCACCATTTTTGAAATTCAAAATGCCTGGGGTCCCATCTGGTGGTATTTGGAGAAAAAAGTTTACACCCCAAATTTTTTCAATTATGACGTCATATTGAGGTGGTCCACGCGGTTTGAAATTTTTGGGCCTCAAAATCTCGAAATTTAGACGTATCTCCGGAACCGCTCATCATAGATCGACAAAATTAGTATCAAAATGTGCAGAAGGGTCGGTTTCCTATACCTGATGTAAAGAATATTAAGTCTGATTTTATCTGATTTTTTTATCTGATTTTTTATCTGATTTATTATTATCTTATTTATTATTTACAATTTATTGTTTTATTATTATTTACTATTTACTATTTACTTATTACTTATTTACTATTTATTATTATTTACTATTATCTTATTTATTATCTGATTTTTTATCTGATTTATTTATTTAAATCTGATTTTCTATCTGCTTCAGAAAAAAAGTTATTTCAAAAAATTTGATTTTCGGTCTATTTTCTCCTAATGAACAGAGATCAGGTGATTGATAAAAGTTTTTCTGTATTTTTCCACTCTTAGAAGCTGTTATTGCGCAATAATAGTTGGTGTTAAGGTTTCAGTACTGGGCTTGTCTAGTCTTGCTATCTGGTTAAGCAAAGCCCCATCTTGCATTGCTCCGGGACCCTTCTTGGCGCCGTCCACAAAAGAAATGACATGGGAAAGATATATTTCGTTTATGTGGAACATGCATTAAGGGTATGAATATCATGACCAACTTCATCATTAAAATAATTGACCAGTCGAGTATTGACTCCGGACTTTTTTCCTGTGTTGAGAGCAGTCGTATCAGCCATGACTGAATATACTTGGGATAGGTGAACTCTGCAAGCCTCCTGGATGATGGTGCCAAAAATCGGTTCTGCAGTGACCAACACACTTTTGGGAAAAGATTTAACAGCAAGCACACTTTCGTGCTTCATGCCATTATCATCAACAAGTTGGCCCAAGAAAACGTATCGATCTATTTCATCGACAATGCGCCCATCATAACATAACTGCATGGCAGAAGCTGAGTTGAAAAGGTTCTCACTTTCCATCAGAGATTTTTCTCTCATTTTTTGTCATTGGCGGTATACTGTCGAAGGTGATGCAGCATTGCAGCTGCTTGCTCTTTTCCAAGAACCGACCTCATAAGATCTGACTGCTGGCGTACTGAAGTCCCACGATCCGTACATCGTACATCCCACGATCAGCAAGTACACACCTTCTATCATTTATGGGGAAAAAAATGTACTTTCTTGTACACTTTTCCCCAAACAGCTGGTTTCAGAGGCTCGTATTCCTTATCATCTTCCCAATTCATATCACCATTAGAGTCGTTTTCGCTACTGTGTAGACATCTAACTACTTCATTTTTTTTTCTCTGTTTTAAACATAGTAGTGCCGATGCTTTGGCAGATTGTATGCGAGAAGTGCTAGGTTTCTTTGTTTGCTAAGCACTGGAAGACCAGCTTTGTTCCATATGCCAACTACATTTTTCAGCAGTCCATCTTTGAAATGGGGCAGCCTATTTTCTTCAAAAACTTAGGATTAGTTTCGGCTACTTTCTTCCTCAAGTAAAAATAGTGACTGACTATATCTGAATTAAGTGGAAGTACATTTCTCTCCAATCCTTGAAGTTTTGCATCGACTTACTAATACCTGACCTTAATGTCATAATGACACTTAATCTAAAGCAAGTGAGCAGCATAGCCTACCTCTTCCTCAACGATTACATTAATATTATAATAGTACCGTTAATACTTTCAAATTACCATTTCATCTCTTGCAAAACGAACAAGGACTATTACTACGCAATAGCAGCTTCCAAGATGGAAAAATACAGAAAAAGTTATTATCTTGATCACCTGATCTCTGTTCATCAGGAGAAAATAGACCGAAAATCAGATTTTTTGAAATAACTTTTTTTCTGAAGCAGATAGACCTTAATATTCTTGTTTGTTTGTTTTGTTTTTATTATCTTTATCCTGCATTGCGGGAAAGCGGACTTGAGCGCTATGCATCGGTGTACGCCTTCCGACGTACACCTGACCCACGCTGCAGCCGACAGCAATGTCTGTTTTCGGTTGTCTACTCTACTTATGACTTAAATTTGGTACTAGCCTACCCATTACTCGAAATCGATCACTGGGTAGAGGCAATTATCGTAAAGTTTCTTGCCCAGAGAAACAACAGCAAGTGCGGGTGGCTGGAGTCGAACATGCAGGCTCTCGACTGCGAGCCCAACGCGCTAACCACTCGGCCACTGCTGCCGAGTGGTTAGCGCGTTGGGCTCGCATCAGATACATCGTTTACATCAGATATAGGAAACCGACCCTTCTGCGCATTGTGATACTAATTTTGTCGATCTATGATGAGTGGTTCCGGAGATACGGCCAAATTTCGAGATTTTGAGGCCCAAAAATTTCAAACCGCGTGGACCACCTCAATATGACGTCATAATTGAAAAAAATTTGGGGTGTAAACTTTTTACCCCAAATACCACTAGATGGGACCCCAGGCATTTTGAATTTCGAAAATGGTGAAAAAATGAAACACCCTAATATTTTTAGCGTAGCTCACCGTTCAAACAAACTAGTCTTGTTTATTTATGCACGTTTTTACGCAATGCAAGGTGTTCGTCGTCTGGCTGTCCTGCCATAGCCTACAGGCAGCGTAGGCTACTTTTGTTGGAAACGTGTTAATAAAAAAAGGAACAAGAAAGGTCAAATGTTTTTGTCCAATTTGTGCATAGGTTGCCTACAGTTGTAAGATAGGTTATTGTTGTGTCATGTTTACCTATGTTTGTTCTCGCTTTTTGCATCCTCAAATTTGCACTTATACTGCATTTTGCAGTCTGTAAGTGAGCTCAGTTTTGTTGACTCGAAAAAAGGAAGAACATATTTCGCCTTGTTTCAATAGGCTACCTGCAACAGCACCACTGTGTTCTGCTTGAAAGTCATCTCTTAGTTGTGTATCGTTGCAAAGAAATGATTGTAGCCATCAGGGGCGCCGGAACGGTTTTTGACTGGGGAGGCAGGATTATGAAAAAGGGGCACTTTTGTTGCTGAAAGGCCAATTTTTTTAAAGTTTTAAGATAAGATATAGCAATAATGCTCATCCATCAGCTCATCGTCGAGGAATGATAAAAGTGTCCGGTATACAAAGAACAATGGCATGGGAGGACATCATGCTATGTTATGATGATGTAGGCTAATTGCCCACTGTGATACAGAATTTTGTGTCGTGAATATTATTTTAAGGCAGAAATGAAATTATAATTAGGCTAAAAGCTAATAGCTGAAATTTTTATATCGTATTGCAAAATGTGCAGTAGCTTACATAACCTTAAAAGGGCACCATTGCCCCCCAATCCACAAAAAAACTGAGGGCAGGGAGGCATCCGCCCCCGCTTCCGGCGCCCCTGGTAGCCATTGATGTAATTCGTGGCTTTATTAATGTTGTAGGTTACTACAGCAACGCTGAGTAGGATACAGTTTCCATCTCATGGTTTGCGCTCAAGTAGACTATTAATCTCTACATCAATTTTACATGCTTCCCTTTTGCATTGACAAAATTCCTTGCATTCCTACTATTTGAACATCTCACAGTCATTTTGTTGTGATGGTCAAAAATAAAAACAACTGAATTGAACATTTCTACTATCACATGACAATGTATTTTTTCATATTGACTCTAGCTTATAGTTTCGCCTTTAGCTGTGTCACTGTATTTTATGAGTTACTATTATACTGTTTTTTTATATTGTATGATTAATTGCATTTATAGATTCATTTAGTTTACTTTCTGACACGACGTATGCAGTAGGCTCCTGTTTTCTGAAAATAAAAGCAGTTGGCATCTGCATGATTTTTTGATGCAAAAATTATTTTAATGGAAAATAGGCTAACCGCCTATAAGGAAACAATTGTCCCGGCTTTGAAGTGAATGTTGTCAGGAAGGTAGCCTAACTTTCTCCGTAGCCACTTTAACAAGTCGAAATTCTGCCACTGCGAATGACTACAATGCAACCGCCAACCAATCAGAACATGTTATAAGAGGCTACCGTTCAATTGTGATCCTTCTAGCACTTATCCAGAGAGTTAAATGCTTGTTTTGAACTTTATTAGGTAATTACAAAAGAAAAAGAGCAATAGCAGTAGTGGGAATCGAACCCGCGTCAATGAAATGACTACTTTCTAGCCCTAACCCCTAAGCCAGGGGTGGAGAACCTTTTTAGTATTGCGGGCCACATAAAATGAGAAATAACACACGCGGGCCACTAAAAATTTCAAGTTTTATTTACAGATAAAAAATGCAGCGAAGTAGACAAGAATTTATTTCACTTTCACAGCTAGTGGGATGGCTGAAAGTTTTTATTTTTGGTGAGTCATGTGATGTCTGCTGACACGGAAGATGTTGCAACTCTTAACTGCATCTCCACGTTTTTATCAGTCAGTCTGGAGCAAAGCCGACTTTTTGTTAGATTCAATTTGGAAAAAACTGCTCGCAGCGGTAGGTGCTTCCAAACAGAGACACATATTTCAAAGCATGTTTCCGCATGACTGGAAAATCATCAGCATTTATGTAGCGTTGATAAAAGTTGAGCAGTGAAATGTTTTGGTACATCGCTTTCAACGTACTGTCACTCTGGAGCTCTACTATTTCATGTTGGAAGTTACTAGAAACATCAGTTGCAACCACATTATAGGAGAGTCAAAAATATGTAACTCCATTTCTTTACTCTTTATGTCCAAAAATCTTGCATTAAATATCTCCATAAGATTGACACATTACATGGGCATATTTGGCTGTTGTAGAAGGCTTTTGCTCTTGCAAGGTAGGGAAATGTGGGTGTTGCCGGTGTTATTGTTTTCAAGGTGTACTTTCCACAGATATAGTTTAGCTTCAAATGATTTCACTTTTGCAAACAAGGAGTTCAAAAGCTGACTCAGTCCCTGCAACTTGACGTTGAACTCGGAGAGGTGCTTGCTAATGTCAACCATAAACGCTAGGTCACACAACCATTGGCAATCAGTGAGTTCAACGACATGGTTTCCCTGATTATTCATGAACTGATCGACTTCGTTTCGCAACAAGTAAAAGCGTGTAGGCTAAGCATGTGGTTACGACTCAGCCAACGAACTGCACAGTGATAGACAAGGTCGTGGTCATAGGCGCCGACTTTTCAAAAAACTTTGGAGGGCGAGAAAGGTGATGACGTCATAACCATAACGCTATTTTTGCTCAATTAAAATAGTCTTTGATTAAGCTTAGTGTCTTGTTTATATTGACACGCAGGTCGCAAACCAAATTTATTAGAACAGCTGCTTGAAACGATTAGTTTTACGCATGTAAAACGCCTAGTCGTAAAAATTTTCATATTGTTAGCTCAGTTGGAAAACAAGCCGATTCATTTCCTTTTCGTGCGAGTGAATAACAACGATCAAGACAGTGAAGTTATCGAAATAAAACGCAAAAAATCATGATCTCAAGCAGAGTGAAAACTCGCTATCAGTTTTATTAACCTCGTTTTGCTAATTACCTACCTTCAAAGCGTTAACAACGGCGAAGTGTTTCCTCTTCTGCTTTTTATCGAAAGTCTTTATAGGCTTTTATTGAATACATTAGGCTATACTCGAGTATAGGTCGAGGTGTTCACAAGTGATTTCCACCTCAAAAAGACAAGTTCAACTAACACAGGACAAGCTGTTGTCTCCAGCTCGGCAGTTTTCAAAATGAACGCACTTAAAATCATTGTCGACGTAGATTACGGAGTGTGAAATCGCGTCGGCCTCAGTAAAAGTTTTGAATACGTTTATTTGCAGTGATTCAAACTTAATTTTCAAATTTAAAGATTTTTTGTCAATTCTAAACTTTATACATTTGTTGAGCAATACGCAAAGCTCACGAGACAAAACAGCAGAAAAAGCTGTTTTAAGAGATCATATTTTAATTTTTGCGTGAAGGTTGTAATCATTTTTATTACGTAACATTCCATGATCGTTAAAGTCGATGGCAAACCTTAGCGGCCGCATAAAACAATGATGTCAGGTTGGCTAGGTGATAATAGCGGTAAGAGACGTCGTTAATGCAAGCAATATCTGCGACCAAGAACATTAAACACCTTTTCTTATATCGCTTTTGGATTTAATTCTCACATATTGCGAACTAAACAATGCGTTCTGTTGAATCATAATTGATCTCACTGCGGGAAGACCTCGTTGAAAATAGCGCGTCTAATTTAGCTGGTTAACTTAATATTGCAATGAATAGTTACGTGACTATTCCAGCAGCGTAAGTTACTCTACGATCTACTTTGAAATTTCCATATCGTATGAGAAAGCCATGCGATCAGCTGCTGTTTTGCGGGAAAGAGCAAAGTAGGCTGTTTTTTTGCTTTCGGCATTCTTTAAGTCCGTTTAAATTATCTAAATCTCTTTCGCGAAGTGTTTTATCTTCGAAACACCACTTGTAATAATCATTTTTGTTGCCCCTCAACCATAAATTTCCGGGGGGCGCCGCCCCCCGGAAGTCGGCGCGTATGGTCGTGGTAATCAGTATTCAGATCTTTCAGTAATTGCTTAAACAAGCGGCTGTTCACACCTCTGCTTTTGATAAAATTGATGCATTAAATTATTATTAAATTATTTATATTATTAAATTATTTCTTTGTTGATACATTAAAGAAATTTTGACGCGGGCCACATACAACAGTCACGTGAGCCGCATTCGGCCCGCGGGCCGCAGGTTCCCCATCCCTGCCCTAAGCCAACCAGTTGACAAAAAATCCATCACTTAATTTGCTTTTTATCTTCTTCTTTTCGCCATTTTTTACGTCACTTCAACCGTAGCTTATATGATTGGTTGGCGGTTTCATTCTAGTCATTTTTAGTGGCAGAATTTCGACTTGTTAAAGTGGCTACCAACTTTCTCCTGCTTGTCTGTTTAAGAGTAAGTTAGGTCAAGCACTAATTTTTCTTCCTTGCCCGCAGCCGGTGACATACACTATCAGATGTATTTAGTGGGGTACAGTTTGACACAACAACTCATTTATGGACCTATCAAAGTTTTCTCAAAACACAAAATAAATTGCTGAAACCCCTCGCAAGCCTTTATCGAGACACTTAAGTTGTAATGACACGCATGAAGCAAGATGGACACGAAGATAGAGTTTCTAATTGCTTTTTCGTCCATTAGCCTAGATCTTTATCCATCTGGTGTATCTTTACTTTATCCTACATAGTGGAGACCGGGGAGATTTGTTACAAGAAAGGATTGTTACAGTCCTTTTAACTTTTAAATAAGTTCACATCAACCGCTGGAGTTAATTTTTTTTTCAAGTTTTTAGTTTCCATGTGCAAACGAAGCTTCAGCCATTTTGAAGGCTGCAGTAGAAAATTATTGATGAAAAACAGTTTTAGGGTATAAAAAGTAGATTTTTGCCTTGTCAAAGAAAATGTTATTGCTGCAAAACTATGAGTGATATTTAACTGGCTTTAAAGTTATTTCAAATTTGAAGTGCAGTAGGCTACCTTAGATTCATTATAAATATTTTAAAGCTGATTGTCACATGTTTGACATAAGTATGTTGATCTTATTCAGCCAACTACTATTGGGGTGAGTTGTTACACAGTGTAATGCTTGCTCATCCCAACTGGAAAAAGTACCGTAGTTAATTTGGTACTCAGATAACAAATTTTGTATTATTTAGAATAGTTGATTACATTATTAAGTTCTACTAATATCTGTTGTTGCTGTATCTGTGCCTAAACATGCCAAAAACTAATAAAGGGGTTTTGGTAAAAAGCAATAAACCATCTTGTTTGTTGTTAATTTTACTTTCAATTTCATCAGATGAACGTAGCAACTAGTGCTAGAAACGATAATTGTCCTGATGAACACCCAAACTTTTTCAGTATTCAATTAGCCTAAATGTCATGGCGAGATAAATCTTCGTTAAACCGCATAACTCCAGAACGCCTTTTGGTAGCTGCTACTTGTGTAGGTTTGTCAACAATGCACACAATTTCTCAGCGCTTCACAGACGCAAGGTCCTCAATATAAGGAAACACAAAAGCATTTTTAATTTTGAAGCTCCTCTTCAAAAACAAAATCTCAAAATCTCCATCTTTATCAGGATCATTCAGCAATAGGCCAGCAAATCTCTTACATCTTTCTTCACTGGAATACCCTTTCACAAGCACATAGCAACCAGCTTCATCACTCTGCTTTGCCGAAGTCGTCGTGTCATGACGTAGCCTAACAATTTCTGACTGACGTGTTTCTATTAATATTGTTTTCTTCGGCAGTCTTTCTTAAACTGACATTATGTTCTAATACTTCTTTCAAAGAATTATTCAACTCTTATTGTGTCAAAAAGGAGTATTTATGTTTGCTCAGCTTAAAAGTAGGCATGTTGAAGCTAAAAACAATAAAATAACATTGAGGGACCTTTGACCCACCTGATGGCAAGCATGGGCAAAGGTCCCACATCTGCTCCATCTTGGCATTCATGCAATGGTTACAAAATTGGTGTGAGTTTTTACTGGAAACCAATGCAGTTCTATCATTCAATCCATGGTGCATAGCCTACACTAAAAAAGTATTTATAAATGTTTTCTTCCTATTCGAAAACAAAGAATGAATGCGCCCGAGAAAACTTACTTTTTTCCTCTAAAAACAACTTCTGCCTCTTAAAATCAAACTAGCAAGTCTGAGTTAACCAAAACACATGCTTGACAAAGAAGAAATCTCGACACCAAAACAACAAATAAAAGAACAAAACGCCTACAGGATGGTCATTGGTCCCACCTTGCTCATTGGTCCCACCTTGCTCATTGGTCCCATATCTCCCCCTACAGTAGGCTACGGTAGCCTATATTGTTTTTTCTGTGATGGTTAAAAATAAAAACAACTGAACTGAATTGAAAGGTTCGGTTTAATTTGTCTCTGACAATCACAGTGAAACTGGGTAGAGTCTGGAAAAGGTAAAATGTAATAAAAAAAAGCCTAAGCTGTAATAACCAAGTTTTGGCACCTGAGAGGATTGAATTTTATGTTACATCAAACCAATCATGTCATATGGAAGTAAAAGTTACAGCAAAGAAATTCACAAAAAATTTAATGCTTTTCAACTCTGGTGCTATACAGAAGAATACTAAAAGTATCAATAAAAAAGACACATTACAAACGAAGCAATTTAAAAAAGAATTGGAGTGCAAGATAGATGGGCAAACGACTTAGCAAAACAAAAAATGGAACTCGCGGGACATATTTTGAAAGGATCAGCAGGACATCTGCATCAATTGGTTATTGAAGGTATGGTGGAAGAAAGGAGGTGCAGGGGACGAAGGAGACGAACTTGGGGAGATGATGTAAAACAGTGGGCTGACATGTCAAACATAAATTGAAACAGGAACCAAAATTGTTTTATTTTGTCAGGTTACCACGATCACATTTTCATCCAATAAGATTCTATCATTTTTACCACGCACGCGTTTCATAAAAGAAATTTTGGTTTTGTACCAAATTTGTGCCGACATTGTGTTCGGTTGGTCGGCCTGCTGGAGTGTTATTTAGTTGTGCTTAACTGAAACTGATATTTCTGAGTATTTGTCAATTTGAAAGAATTATGTATTACTATATGACAGTTAACAAAAAATACTATATGAGAATTGAAGTATTTAGAAAAACAACCAGCTTGCAAAAATTTTTTTTTTTTTCTTTAATTCAAAGGCCACAGTTGTCCAATCTCTGCAAAAAGACGTGTGTAGACTTCGTTTCATGATAAATCAATTCTATCAGAGCAGCTGTTTATTGGAGCTCCACCATCTCATGAAACCTGATTTCGATCATCCTGGGCTGTCCATCATGAACGTTGGATGTCTAAGGTTTAGCCTACCTTTCAATCATGAAAAATTAAATGTGATGCTAATGCCATATTATTAGGCTATCAAATTATCGATAGCATGTGGTTAATTGGTTATATAAAAATAGAGTGATGGTTGTTACCGTAGGGGTGCAACTTAATTCTTACCATGAACAATTCATACCGTCAGTTCGTACCTTGAAAAGATCGAGAGAAAAAATAGCACGAAGTCGCTGATCGCAACAAAGCCGAGTTTGCTAATCAGAGTTTCCGCAAACATTTTAAAGTGAGGGTTAAGCGGAAACTCTGATCCGTGTGTTATTTTGGAATTTTTTTTGATTTTTTCATGGTACGAATTAGGTTGCATCCTTATCGTAGAATGACAACTAGTTTGTCCCCTGATCATTAGACATGTGCATAGGCTAGTCATCTTCAGTCATGTGTGCAATCAAAACAACAAATTCACCGTTTTTTGTTTTGAAGTCTAGTCCAAAAAAGTGTTAAATAATGCTTGAATATCATCAAAAAAATAGGCTATAATGTGATGTCTTGTTGTATACAGCCAGTTTGTATCTGCATTTATACGTTAATTGTGTTAATTTCACCACCTTTAAAATGTCTGCCACTGACAACCCAGCATCTCGTCAGCATTATTACAAGAACAAAAGCAACACAAGTGAAGTAAGATTTGTTTGTTTTTCAAGTTTTGCGGAAAAAGTATGAGATTCAATTTGCCTATGTACACTTGTACAGCCATCTGCATTTGAAATGTTTTTAATGGCAATTTATTATTATTTAATATAGACATCATCTTGCACAAAATGTGTTTTGTGTTGAATAAATTGTATTTATGTGTTCCCGCAATTCTCCCTGTAAACTTTTTACACCTTATAAAGGTGTTCCACTGTGTATTTGTGAAAATCTATCATGACAAGTACGGTATATATATGATTATTTCAGAACTTGCGTAAAAAACGTCAAGAGAGCAGTGTACAACTTCGAAAAGGAAGGCGGGATGACCAAGTGCTTAAACGACGCAACATTAATATGGAAGATCTTAATACAAGTCCCTTGAAGGAAATGAATTGTCAAGTGAGGAAATAATACTGTGAAATAGGAATATTTTGTGTAGGCCTAGAATGATAACTTTAGGTCTCATCAATGCCATTCTCCAAAGAAGTCAATCCTTGCCCTAACTGGCAACAACCCCCGTAATAATTATACCATAATAATCAGGTTGCAACCTAGTTCGTACCCTGAACAGTTCGGACCCTCAGTTCGTACCCTGAATAGATCGAGAAAAAAAATTAAAAAAGCCGAAGTTGCTGATCGGAGTTTCCGCAAACAAACTCAAAGGTTAGGGTTAGGTGAGCGGAAACCGCGGTTAGCGGAAACTGAGGAAAAATATTTGCAGAAACTGCGATCAGCGAGGGTTAGGGTTAGAGAGCATAGATTACTCGATGGTTAGGGTAAGCCGAAACTGCATTTAGCGGAAACTGCGGAAAAATGTTTGCGGAAACTGCAATCAACGAGGGTTAGTAAGAGCATAGATTGCTCTATAGTTAAGGCTAGGGTAAAGGTTAGCGGAAACTGCGGGAAAAAGTTTGCGGAAATTGCGATCAGCGAGGGTTACGGTTAGAGCATAGATTAATCTATGGTTAGAATTAGGGTAAAGGTTAGCGGAAACTACGGGAAAATGTTTGCGGAAACTGCAATCAGCGAGGGTTAGAGCATAGATTAGTCTATGGTTAAGGTTAGCGGAAACTGCGATCAGCGACTTCGGCTTTGTGCTATCTTTCTCTCGATCTTTTCAAGGGGAAAATTTTTAAATGTTTGCGGAAACTGCGATCAGTGACTTCCGCTTTTTTTAAATTTTTTTCTCGATCTTTTTGGGGTACGAACTGAGGGTCCGAACTGTTCAGGGTACGAACTAAGTTGCATCCTAATAATCATTATCACAGCCACTTCAGCGCTGTCCCAGTTTCAAGAATGTGACCACCAGTCCACCACATAGTTGATCCCAAACTACAAATTTTACTCCACCAAAGTTATGGAACCACTTATACACAATAATTTACAAGATAGTGCAATGAAAGATTAGATGAGTGAGATTCTTTGCTTTGTACACTCGTTTGTTATTGTTGTTTTGTAATTAAAATGCAATTTGATCTTGCTGAGAAAAAGACTTGTTTTGCAAAACATGATAGTGATTGTTCAGGCCTGGAAATTTGTACTTTTTTCCGGCGTTCAAGCATGTCCTACCGGACTGGCCCTTTCAGCGGACATTTAATATCTCAACCGAACATATTTTTGCATGTAGATTTTGCACAAAATCACACTACAGTATTGTGAAGTCGTGTTTGTAGAAGAAGATTTTCTACAACAGAATAACTCTGCAATGGTTGATGGCTTAATTAACCGGCCCTGAAGTATACTGGAGCAGATTGCTTGCAAATAAATCAGTGCGTTAATGACAGTCGTGTAATGACGCAATAAACACAATTGAAAACAACAATCCAAATTTCCTTATTACAAAAGCAACTATGATCACTTAATTCGTGGTTTTCGCGTTATAAAATCGTTGTGCCAAGCGATTACTGCCAACGCGGGTCGTAAATCTCTAGCTCAGGACCGTCCAGACAAATTCGCCTAAGCACATGCGGAACCCAGCGGAGACTTGCTTTTCTGTGACGTTTCTTTTTAACAAACGATCAATGTAACAGAATAATCCTCATTGTTAAAATTAGAATACATATCCTGTCGAAAAGTTCAGACAACTTTATCTCAAGGCAACATTGCAAGGCGTTGAAATGATGTAAAAATGGCTACTTTTGCCATCAGCTCGTTAACCACGCCACTCTAATGTGATCTTTAAAGCAATTGCCTGTACTATTATTGTTTCAGCTCCGTATTTGTTCGTGTTAAACAAACAATTGTAACAATTCAAATTTAAAATATATTTTTGCTGCATCAGCTCTATTTTTGTCAAGAATTTTGCGGCGGTCATTTATGACCGACCAATGAGTCGGCTTCGGCAGACATTCGAGGTCATTCCGGAGGTCATGACCGCCGGATATTTCGAGGCTTGTTGTTATTATTTGTGAAGCAACTTGTGCTTTCAGGATAACTCTGGGGTGGTAATGAAGTTCTGCGAAATTGTTGCCGGAATAACGGATGACAAGAATCCAGAGAAGCAGTTTCTTTGCGCTCAAAGTGCACGAAAAATCTTGTCTCGGGAACGTCATCCTCCTATAAGCAAAATGGTTGAGTCAAACATTGTAGTCAAGCTGGTAGAGTTTCTCCAGTGGGAACACAAGTAAATTATATTATTTTATTGTAAAGGTTTAGTCAGCTCATATGAACATATATTGATCTATTTGAATTTTTAAAATGTCACTATTGTCACTTGTTGAATAGCTATTTTCAATCCTCAAGATATCTGAAAAAAAGTGTTCTGGGCATTTTTTCAAAGATGTTCAAGCACTGTTTTAAAATTTTTATAATTTTCTGCTTAAGAATTTTGACATTAACAAAAAATAACCGTGGGAACAACCCAAACGAAACACTATGTTTCCAAAATGAAGTCATTAGCCAGCTAAGCATAAAATTGAGCAGCTATTAATTTCGTTCAAATGATGTACCGTATTTATTTTCTCTTGTTGCTTACCAACTTAAATATTCTAAGTTAAGCACTTCAGTTTTGCTTAACATTTTTGCAAAGAAAATAACATTTCTTCTAGAATCTAATCAACATCTTGTTCCATTCAGTTCAAACATGCAGTTTGAAGCCGCTTGGGCTCTTACCAACATAGCATCAGGCAACAGCGAACAGACCATCGCTGTCGTCCATGCTGGTGCAGTGCCCCACCTCATCAGGTTACTTTCAAGCAAAAGTGAAAACGTCGTTGAACAGGTGCAGTCGAATTACTTTGTCTGGAGTGATTACTAAATGATTAAAAACAGCAATTTTATTCAGCCACTTTGAAAGCACTATGCTAGATTGGGTGATAAAACCCGACAAGTTAAATGCTCACCCAGCGTGCAATCTCTCTCACTTTCTTTCTCTCTATTTTGTTTCAAAGAAGCCTGGTCTTCATCTGAAGTTGAACAGTTGCGTGCAGTAACTCTGCGCTTTTTAAAAATGGGCAACATTTCTTAGTAGGTATATCTGCCATTGTCACCACACACGATTCGGTAGTAATGATCAATGTGTTTTATTCACAAGTAGATACAACTGTATCCATTTCTTTAGGCGATGTGGGCTTTGGGCAACATTGCCGGTGACGGAGCATCTATGAGAGATTACGTGTTGGAAAAGGGAGTGCTCAAACCGTTGCTTGCTCTTGCTACACCCGACGCTGGGGTATGTTTACAACATGTTGCGTATTTGGTCAATTGAAATGCCAAACATTTGTACACAAGTACACACAGAGTGTTTAAGGCAATTTGTAATGTTTTTTTAGTGGTTAACACTCCCCTATGTAATTACGTATCTTATGTAGAAATAATTGATAAGTTTTTAACTTCACATGAAGTTTTCCTACAATAGTAGTTTTTAATGATTTTTTGTCCAACCTTTGCAATAATGACAAATAGAGGACGAAAAACTGTTTTGTTTAAAGTTGGCTTATTGTTGCAAGCCGTCACTATTAATTTAACTAACTCTTAAAATATTTGATCCAATTTCTGTTATATGACGACGCATTGGATGCTTAGAGAGTAGCGAACAATCACTATGCCTTCTTGTAAAAATACGCTTTTCTATTCTCCACACTTCAGATGTCATTCTTACAAAATTTATCTTGGGCTTTATCAAACCTGTGTCGGAACAAAAATCCTCATACCGCCTTGCAGTATGTCGTACAGCTCCTTCCTACCTTGGTCACATTGCTATACGCCAATGATGTGCAGGTAAGATCAACATCATATTCGATTTGTTATGTTAAGGTTAACAAAAAATATTGTTTAAAGCACAGCTTATAGAGCACTCTTTTTTTGCCAGTTTTGCTTATAGAAAGTCAGGCTTAGTTACATTCGTCAGTTTCAGTTGCCCTTAAAACATCAATTAAGTTTATCCTTGGTGCCCAAAGGCTATTGCAGTTGCACCACACCAGAATGTCAAGGCTTACTCTTGCTACACTGACAAACTACCGTATTAATATTTACTATTTTAATATTAAAGTTATTGTTATACAAACTACTTTTAAGGAGTCTCAACATAGTTGTACAAAGTTTGTTTCATTTTAAGAATCATGGCAGCGCTGCGATTCTGACGTGCAATATTTTCAAAATTAGGTGAAAACCGACATCTGCTGGGCGCTGAGCTACATCACTGACGGTCCGAACGATCGGATTGAACTTGTTCTCAATTCCGGAGTTCAGGAGGAGCTATCTCGACTCCTCGGAAACACCACGGATGGAACTCTTTTGACTCCGGTTCTCCGAGTGATCGGAAACATCGTGACAGGAACGGATGTGCAAACTCAGGTTGTTACTGCTTTCCAAACATTGTCACACATGAAACAAGGGTTTAACCCCCTCTCACCATGAACAGTGTTATTTTGTTTTTATTTCACTCCCCCAAGATGCTTTTGGTCCCCACGTTAGTTTGCTTTTTAAGATTTTTAGCTTTATCTACACAAAATTTATTGTCTGACCGGCTGACATAAAAATACTTAGTTTGAAAAGTCTTGAAAAATGTATCATCAGTCAGAAGCAAAACTTAAGTATTATTTTACCAGCCAATTGAAAAGTTGATACTGAACATTTGCTGAACAAAATGAATGAGTATAATTCATACAAAGTAATGTAATCAGAAGTTGGAGAAAAGGTCAGACACTTGTTTTAAGACATTTGCTGAGGAACTTTCTCTCAAACCAAGGTTGTTGGTATTTTACCCGTCCCAAAAAAACCCGGGTTTTTCTCAACCCTGTTTCAAACACAAAGACGCATGTTCTAAAAATTTATGCTGAGCACTTTAAGTTGATTTACTGCAATTTAAGAAAACATCCAATCTTCCAACATACTGCACCGTAAACAACTTTACGGATATATCGAAATCGGCCTCGATTAAACTCACTTTGCACACTAACTTGAAGACTTTCCGAGTTTAGCTCAAACTAACACTTGGCATTGCAGCGCATCATTGACCTCGGGACTTTGAGCCAGTTTCAAAACCTCTTGGTCCACGACAGAGTGAACATCCAGAAAGAGGCGGCATGGACCTTAAGTAACATCACCGCAGGGACGCAGGCTCAGATCCAGGCTGTGATTGATGCCGGGCTGATACCACCACTTGTTGCGCTTCTTAACAAGGTAACACTAACAGTCACCTTCCAAACCACGCTTTTTAATGTTAATTTCATGTGTATTTATCCAGTCCCTTTATCAGATTCAGGGACTTGACCAGTCACTTAATCAGTCCCTTTTTTTGCATTGATTGATTTGTTGATTGTGTAATAACCAACGATGGACACCATGTTGCAGTTGAGTTGGAACCGAGTTTTTCATGGTTGTGCTTTTTAGGGAGACTACAAAACTCAAAAGGAGGCTTGCTGGGCGGTGACAAACTTCACTTCTGGTGCTTCAATGGAGCAACTCATGCATTTGGCCAACAACAGCGCCATTGAAGGACTTTGCGCTATGCTAGAGACAAAAGAACCGAGGATTATCCAAGTCAGTAGTGCATTGTAATTTGATGATAAAACTACCATTCAACGCTTTATACTATAGGCAGAGAAAACTTTTTCTCGAACCGTTGAAAATTTCATGATCAGACCACCGCTTCGATGCGTGATGGAAATCTACAGGTAAATCTGCATTAGAGTGCAAAAAACAGTGTTGCAAAACGCGTTTTCGAATATTAAATTCTCATCAGTGCAACTACGTTTATGAACCCAATTACATTGTAATTGGTAACATACAGTAAGTTAATACCATTAGTAGCATAAGTTCGTAATTGGTGACAACTGCTTTCAAAGGCGCGGATTCTATCTGTTGAGTTATCTTTCGGCTGTCGGCATTATCTCTGACAGCAAAATTCGTCGTTTTTACATTGACTCTCAACGTTGATTCAAATCTAAATCTCAATAATGCGTGTTTCTTAATATGAAAACATGACGCGTCCCAGGAAGCCAGCAATTTAGTCATTTTTAACATGGATTCAACGCTGCAGATCAGTAAAAAAACGACTGGTTAGCTGGCTGAGTGTACCATTGACGCAAGTCAACCAAAGCTACAGGGTATATAAAATAAATTTCTTCCTCAGCTTGCCCTCGAAGGGATTTCCAACATGCTGATGACAGCTGGTAAGGTGGGCCAGCTTGACGCGATGTGCGTTGCTATAGAGGAGTGCGGTGGTGTGGACTCGATCGAAGCTCTCCAACAGCATGAAAACGAAACTGTCTACTCCATGGCTCTGAGCATCATCGATTGCTACTTCAGCGACGCGGTACGGTCGTTTTTGTTTTGAATATATTGTGTTTTAGTTGTGATATTGTAAGTAAAACGACAGTAAAACAGCCATATGATATTTGTCGTCCAGGCTTACACCCGGTGGTTGAAGATTTAGATTAAGTGAACGGGAAGGCAAGGAAGCCAATCTTCGTGTCCACTTTCCTTCAGGCATGCCTTTAAGTGTCCTGCCAAAGACACAGCCGCATGCTCTTGAGCGGTGTCGAACGGGCGTTCTTTCGATTGCTGTTCCAAGGCTCGGCTATGCAGCTGGCTATGAGCCATATGATGATAATGAACAAATAGTTCTTATTGTAGCTATAAAGATTAGGCACCTGTCGGTTAACCACTTTCTAGAGTCTATACACTACAGGGGGCACCCCTTGATAGTATGACCTGCGGTCTGTATTTCTCCGCTCTCACAGGTAGCGCAGAAAACGAAAAATAAGTGCCTCCACTTGGTCGTCCTTGCAAGTGCCCACTTGGGAAACTAACTGGTAGCCTACAAATGTCCCCATCAGCACTGGCGCCGACTTACGGGGTGGCCACGCCACCCCGTTTAGGTTACATTACTTACTGCAAATAAATGTAATTTGAACGGACGTTTAAATCTTTTTTTTGATCATTGGTTTTCGCTTCAAGTCAACGTAAAGCAAGAGGTAAACCAATACAGTATTGCGAAGAAAAATAAATGATTGTTTTTGTCACAAGCATGATACTCGCGTAACATCAAGCAAGCTACGTGAAGATTACGCAACACGTGGCTACGAGTTTTTTCCTTGTTGTTGCGATTGTTTTATTTGTTACTTGTCATAAGTCATTGTTACATTTGTTAGGTATGCAATGAAATTTATTAATCAATAAAATACGATCTTTCCATTGCCTCCCTCAAAAATCTTTTTTGAAACATTTTAAACTGCTCATAATGTCGCTATAAATTATGCCAGCTATAAAATACTTGGAAATAAAATTATCTCGATGATTGATAGCTCCACCCCCTAAATCAGTGGTTCTCAAACCTTTTCAGCTTGTGGCACATTAGAAAAAATATAAAATGCACGCGCCACACTTACAAAAGAAGAAAAGTTGCCTTAAAAAAATTATTTTTACGTGTCAATGCGATGGATGTGCTTGTTTGTATCAATATAAGCTTCGACTGAAACGAGGTTGCATTGTTGACAAACATATACCCGAATTTCATCGTCAATTTCAAGCAGTCTCTCTCGTTTACAGCTTTTAATTTCAGTCAAAACAGAAAAGCCATGTTCACATAGCCATGAAGATGCAAATGGCAATATAATTTTGATTGCTTTTGCACCGGTCATGAAATAGAATTTGGAAGCAGACAGCCAAAACGCATCCAAGTTTTTTTGTGGAAACAGCGTTTGAAAAAATGGGTCGTTTCGTAAATCGATGAACTGTTCTTCTTCTGCAGAAAGATTGCTTGATTCATTGCTTCCAAATGGTGGGAAGTACTGTTAGCAATAGCTAACATAGCAGCCCAATAGTGACGTGGCAATTACCCTGCTGTATCGGCAATGCCATAATTGGCTTCATCGTCACATGTGCTTATTTATCATTTATTGAAGGAGTTAAAGCGCTTTTAAGTCGCATGCTTGTCTGAATGGCTTATTTTAAATATTTATACAGTTCTTTTCCAAAATTTCAAAGATTCGCGGCACACTTGAGAATCTGTGGCGGCACACAGTTTGAGAATCACTGCCCTAAATGAATATCTATTTTCAAATTTCATTAAAAAAATGCAATTTTTGAAACTTATTGAGTTTTATTTAAAAAGTGCACTTAGTAAAGTCACAGCAGTTTTAACGTTCTGCAAATTTGCACGTTAACATGATTCTATTCGAGGAAAGCTACACTCCCTGCCAATTCCCATAATAAAAGCAACCTTTTTCAATTACTTAAGATTTTGCATTTTGGATTATTTTCTAATTTCAATTGGAGTGTACTGTCATCTACTTCATGCTTTAATTTCTGCTTTATTATCTACTTCATGCAGTAAGTTAATATTGCGTGGCAAACTGTGAGGCGGGAATGTATTGGTCTGACATAGGAGTTGCTTGTTACATCATAAAAAAAATTACGAAACGTCGTACTGTAAAAGTCTGAGGCGGGAATTTATTGGTCTGACATAGGAGTTGCTTGTTACACCATAGAAAAAATTACGAAAAGTCGTCCAGTTAAAGTTTTCGGCGACATTCCAGTTTTATTCAGCTTAAAGATGCCATCGAAACGCGTTCAAAATTGCAGCCCTCCATTGAGTCATTTTTTGTTGCGTCTAGTCAGGATTTCAGCCAGCATGAAAGTGACCAAACGCCTGAACGAAACGAAAGTGTGCCAATGCTAAAAAGCGTTAGCACGATCAGGGAGGTAGAAGAACCGAGCACGAGCAGGATAATCGTTATTGAAGGGAGAAGCAGGGATATCTAAACAAGGGGATATGAAGGCTTTTAATACGTCTGACAATAGAAGGGCTTCTGTTTATCATAAATAATCTCTGTTTACCGTAAAATGACAATAGGCACCGATAGTAGTTTAATAAATCTTGTTATGATAACCTGCATTGCGCTATTAGCATCAGTCATTGATATTAATTGCATGCTCATGGTTACTTGTTAATTCAACTACCCGTATACTTGCTTTACATCTAGCTTACTGCAAAGGCTTTGTTAAGAAAAACAGCTTACTCGTAACTTTTCAACTGTCTTTTCAGAGAAGTATTCTTATATGCTTTATGTAACATTTACTAACTGTCTTCTGTAGCTGACAGTACCAGCTACACTATAAAACTTTCTGCAATTTGGGGAAAAAAACGCTTGTTTACGCGCTGCAAAATACCGCCCTTGTAGTGTCATAAGAATAAGGCAATCGCTGTCAGCCTTCGCATCCCCTTCTCTAGATATCCCCGGGGAGAAGCTATCAAAAATCGTGGGAGAGTGAATTCCCGTGGCTAGAATACGATAGATGCAAAGATAGAGCATTCTGTCCGATTTGCAACTATGTCGCAACTGCTTGGTCTATTTGCAAGCAATGAAACAATTTCATTAATGCTTCCAAACATGGTCTGCATTGTGAAAATATACTTTGCCTTTGAAAATATACTGAAAATATATCGTTGCCTTCCACCACCTGCGAGGCGGAGCGATCGTTTAGGGAACGTTCAAATATTACGTAACGCCTTCGAGGGGGAGGGGGGGGTTTATGCAAAGCGTTACGTTAGCGTCACATCGGGGGGGGGAGGGGGTTCAAGCAAAACGTTACGTAACGCTTTGGAGTACGGAATGGTAGTTTTTTGTGCTGAATTCGTAGTGAAAAAGCGTTACATGGGGGAGGGGGGGATTGAAAAAAGCGTTACGTTGGCGTTACATGGGGGAGGGGGGGGTCAAAAATTCGGAAAAAAAGCGTTACGTAATATTTGAACGTTCCCTTAGGGAACGTTCAAATATTACGTAACGCCTTCGAGGGGGGGGGGTTTATGCAAAGCGTTACGTTAGCGTCACATCGGGGGGGAGGGGGTTCAAGCAAAACGTTACGTAACGCTTTCGAGTACGGAATGGTAGTTTTTTGTGCTAAATTCGTAGTGAAAAAGCGTTACATGGGGGAGGGGGGAATTGAAAAAAGCGTTACGTTGGCGTTACATGGGGGAGAAGGGGGTCAAAAATTCGGAAAAAAAGCGTTACGTAATATTTGAACGTTCCCTTAGTGCACTCAGGCGCATAAAAACCTACTTGCGATCTACCATGACGCAACAGCGATTGAACCACGTCCTAATTTTAAATGTTTATCAAGCTGAAGCTTCACGGTTACAACTTGACCAGTTGATTAACAGTTGGATTGACAGAGCTGCTGTTCGCAAAAATACTTTTGCTAAATGTTAAGTGTCAGAGCAGCAACGCAACAATAAAATTCACGACATACCTCCTGTGCTTTGTTTTAAAATTGCTTTGTAAATTGCCGGCTTAGTGGTTAGTGCGCCCATCTCTGAAGCGGTAGGCATGGGTTCGATACCTTGTCGGGTCATACCAAAGACTTTTTAAAAATGGTACTGAATCTAATTTCTGCTTGGCACTGAGCAATGGAGTGGATTCGGGTAATAATGTACTCAGTTGCGCCTCTATACGGCTGCATTGACACTGTCTGTTATGTAAAGCGCTGTGGAGCAACGCATTCTGCGATGGATACAGCGCTATATAAATACTAACATTATTATTATTATTAAATTATCGAGGTACAAATCAGGTGTGAAAGACAGTTGCATCTACGAAACACGCTTAGTAAAGATCAAACAAAAACATGCAGTTTGAAAGTTTTTAGGTTGCCATGTTGTGCTATCCGCCACCCCGTGCAAAAATAAAAGTCGGCGCCTATGCCCATCAGGAACAAATTACTGACCCATTACTTGCACTTGATTATGTGCCTAAGCACTGTTTAGCTCAGTGGTTCTCAACCTTTTTTCTTTTGTGGCCCAGTTTCGATGCACAAAAATTCTTATGGCCCATTAATTGTTTATGCAAGAAAAAAACTGCAAAATAGATTTAAAAACAGCAGAAAATGTTCCAAAACAGATTATACCGTGCATCAATGAGATGCGTGCTCCTGAACGTTATTGACCAACTTGTAGTTACAGTGGTTCTCAACATTAATGCCGTAATCCTTCTTTGAAAGACACAATTATTGTCAACTTCTCCCCACAATAATTCACAAAAAATACTAAAAACAGATCTGCACAAATTTCAGTAGGGCTACCGCTTTCAGTTAGGCTATGACTTGATGGTAATCACAAAGTGGTCTATTACATCATAAAGTGTTTTAAAAACTCGACGTTGATCTAAAACTACGTGCTCAGTCATAAATAAATTAACCTTTTCAATAGATTATTTAGATAAATTTACATTTCTTCCCAATTCCTTTCAACACGATTATTTCATCCTTTAAGTTAAAAGTTTCTCCCTACGGAGCCAAGTGGCTCCCTATAACAACCACACTGTTGTAGTTGCTTAAAATCAACGTTCGTATATTATGCAACAGACAGCATTGATTACATCACGCCATCAAAATTATTATTTCAATAATTAAAATGAAAATTACCATTCTGCAGCAAATTACAGCAGCACCATTCATTGTTGCTACAAGCAAAACAACTAAACAAAACACACAAGTGTAAAATTAACTATAGTAACACAAATGAAACTAAATTTTTCACTAACTCTGGCAAATTTTTAAATAGTTCTGTGGCCCACCTCAAAATCTTTCCATGGCCCACCGGTTGAGAACCGCTGGTTTAGCTGATGATGCTTTAAATCTTATATTTTATTAGTTTATGATATCTTACTGTTTTGTTGCTTGTGTATTTGTGAAATTATATTGTTATTGTTTAGGATGACGAGGTTGAAAACGTGGCCCCGAAAACCACAGAAAATGGGAGTTACTTTCAATTCAACGGTGAAAACCCGCAGTCGGGGGAAGCCTCCGCTGGTGGTTTCAAATTCTAACTGACATCCCTGCATTGTTGCACCTTTGATTTTGTACAGCATCCTTCCGTGGTAAAATGTGTCCTCGTTTTTTGTTTTTTTTTTCTCTCTCTCTCTCTGATGTCTTCTTTCCCATGTCTTGTAAGACTTGCGTTCGGCCAACTCATTACGCCGTTCCAGTCACACTCTTCTATCACAGTATGATTTATCATTCATGGCCTATTACAATTTCCTTAAGCAACGTATAATAAGCAAGATTTCCGATTCTTTTGTGAGTTTAGTAGCTTGGACCGATGCGATTGGTAGTTGATTCTGACGTTTCACCACTCAGCTTGGCTGACTTGAGTGAGGCAAAGGTAAGACTTCTTTGTGTTGTATTTCGGCGAAAATTTTTGACAACGGTTTTTATCTGTTTGAAACTGTGGTGCTGACTTTCATAACCTTTTCAATATCTCGCAGGAGTTCAGCTTGTTGCGCTTTTGGAAAAATACTTTATTTCCTGTTAAATCTACCCACGTACTGAAATTTTCCTTCATACGTGGTGATAACTGTCAGTGAATGAGAATTTATTTTCTCAATTTAGTTTTCGGTGATTTTCTTTGCTGCAATTTATTATACTGCCATTAAAATCTGTGCTTGTGTGAAAATACGCAGCGGTATGACAGACGAAAACGCGCCAAGGAAAGGGAATAGGTTTAATGTTAGTACCGTAACAAGTTATTTTAAATTAGTGACCACAGTATTTTCACATCAACAAAACCCTCATAGATTTCGTCATCTCAAGGAGGGAATTTAAAAAAAAATGACAATGCACTTTTGATTTTTCACCCTACTCAGGCCTCCAGTAGATTTTTAAGTGAACTTTACCAAAGAGTTGGTTCAGCTACACAAAAAAAAAACTCAAAATCAAGCAGCTCTCAGAGTGTGTGCTTGAGCAACGCGTAAAGGACAGCTCTCCATTTAACGGCATCTAGTGGATCAGGATGATATAATATGCAGTGAACACTCTGTAACCCAGCTAGGTCAGTGGTTCAAAAATCCCCCTATCAGAGGACAACATCCTACCGGGTTGAAATATAACGCCTTTTAACTTTATTCAGGCTGTGAAAGGTTGTTTGGCCTATTTTTGTTTTACAAACGCCTTATTAAGCTGTTAATTCTACCTTAGTGTTTGCGATATTTATAGATTGCGTTTATTTAGGATGAACAAGAGTATGTAATATACAGTACGTCGCCGAGTCAATGATGCTAAGACTACGATTTGAGTTACTAAGTAACACAAATATTTAGACTTTTGGTAGAGCATCAGTATAATGTCAATAAAACTTGATACACAAAGAATCAAAAATAAATTGTAACTTCGCACAGTCTTTGCGTTGCATCATTTTAATGCTTATAGCACTAGTACTCAGAGTAATAAAGCAATCTAAAGAACTTGTAAGTTAATGAGGAAACCACGCCCCTGGACAATTTCATCGGACTGGAAAACAATCAGGAAGTCGTTTTCTGCATCCACACGATCGGTATTCTTGTGGTAGTTACAGAACACTTTTGGTTTCACGCTTGAACGGTTTCTTTTTCTGACATCAGAATATACAGCAACTCGATCTCGCGTGCAGGAATTTCCTTCCATATCCAAACTGAAATACATTTGAGGCGTTTCAGTCAAGAAATCTTGGGTCGGTGTTGACCTGAATTCAAGCACTTGCTTGTCTAACTGAAACCGTGACTTCTATTTACATTAATTTTATCCCAAAATTTACTTCATTAAACTGCGTTGATGTTTGCACATTTAGGCTACGGTACCTTACTTTATAGCCTACTATTTACCAGGGTTGTGGAGTGAGGCAAAAAATATACGACTCCTCGGTTTATAAGGGGCCGACTTTGGCTTCAGTGTTACCAAATTTTTTTGAAATTTTGTCCTTTTTTATTTTAAATATTAATTGTATTAAACTTGAAATCAAAGTTGACACAACAATTTTCACAAAATTAACAAGAAACAACACTTTTATTTTTTGGTTAAGGTTTGGAGCGCAATAGGCTACAGAGAATAAAAATAATATTTTGAAAAAGTGTATTGCAAACAATTTTTTTATTGTTTATCGTTTTTTATCAAGTCGGAGTCGACCGTTTTTTTAACGACTCCGAACACGCCAAAATCCCACCGACTTTATAGCTCTGCTACTTACATAACTTGTTTCTGCCAGAAATAGCAGTCGTAGCCTAATATAGATTCTTGCAATCATTGGTAGCACAAGGGTAGGCTACTGGTACTGCACGGGCTATGTAAAACAAATAGGCTATAAGACTCGAAAGAGAAAGGTGTTTACCTTATAAATTGCATCCGCATTGTTGAATTTACGCTTTCTTTATCAAGGCTTATTCTCCAAACACAATTAGCGCTCGCAGGATACAAACCTACAAAAAACACATTTGAACAAAGTTTTATCAAATGCTTGCAGTCAGCGGTTTTACAAAAAATAATAGCCTAAGTCTTGGCATATGTGTTCGATGTGACTTTTTTATCTGCACGAAAACTGTGATAATCTCCAGAATGAAAGAGTCTGCTTTGAAAGTTCATAAAATTAGGTATGTTTTTTTTTTCAAAAATAGCATTGCTGCTGCAATCTTCTTCAAACATTATAAATTCGTTTTTTTTTTTGGCTTTTTTTTGCAAAAAAACACCAGAAACAGTGAAATTACTCTTACTATGGTATCTCACAATTTCGTCACACGTAGGCTATTTCTACCCACGAAGCAGCAAGAAATCACAGATTTAATTTCAATGTCTCAGTTAGGCCAAATTTAAATGACAACTCACCAGGAAATCCAGGAGAAGAAATGTTTGCTGCATGTCGGAGTGTTAGATTTTGGCTACAAGTTCTTTCTAAAAATAAAAATTTCGTTAAATGTTAAGTTGTTGCAAGACTTGACTCTGTACAACAATCATGTAAAAAGTTAATTTGTGTAAGAAAGTTAACAATTTGTGCACAAGTAGAACGGATGCGAGCAGGATCGTGGGGGCGGATGCCCCTTGCCCCCAATTTTTCTGTGGATGGGGGTCAAGGGAAGCAAAGCTGCCCTTTTAAGGTCACGTAAGCTACTGTCATTTTTCAATATGATAATTTCTGCTATTCGCTTTTAGCCTAACAATAATAATCTTTCGTTTTTGCGTCAAAGTAATATTTACGACACAAAATTCTGTATCACAGTAGGTTACACCATTATAACATAGCATGATGCCATTCCGCACCATTTTTTTTTTTGTATACCGGACACTTGTATCATTACTCAATAATGAGCTGATAAACGAGCATTATCGTTATATTAAACCTTAACAAAAATGGCTATTCAGCAACAAAAGTGCCCTTTTTTCATAATCTTGCCCCCCAGTCAAAAATCGTTCCGGCGCCCCTGGATGCAAACATGTTCAGTAATTTGTAATGTTGAGTTTGTCTTTCAAACTCTAAGCGAAACCAAGTATGCGAAACTGCCAGAAATAACCTACTAAAAATTTTCCAGGCCGAGAATGAAGATTCAAACCAACCACTTATTAAAGAAAGTAAGTTAGAGTTAGTGAAGGTGGTTTTTAGATTTCACACTTTTGTCGGAATAGAAAGTAGTTTCTAGACTCTAAAGATAGAAAAAAACTTAACTACGGTAGGATAATTTATTAAATAAAACCAGTTATGGACTGAACAAACCTGTCAAATCCATGGTTCTTGAAAAGGGATTGGTCGATTGCAACATTGTTTGGATAGTGGCAACTGATGTAGATATGGGGATAGGTGCAGTGGTGTTAGCTGGGTTTGTTGCAGCTACTGGTGTAATTGTGGTAGTTGACGCAGTTGTAGACATTGGTGTGGTTGTTGTAGATGATGCAGTTGTAGACATTGGTGTGGTTGTGGTAGTTGATGCAGTTGTAGACATTGGTGTGGTTGTTGTAGATGATGCAGTTGTAGACATTGTAGATGATGCAGTTGTAGACATTGGTGTGGTTGTTGTAGATGATGCAGTTGTAGACATTGGTGTGGTTGTTGTAGATGATGCAGTTGTAGACATTGGTGTAGTTGTGGTAGTTGATCTGCTTGTTGTAGTTGCTGTATTGATAAGCGGTTTTTTTGTGCCAGTCGGATTAGTAGCTTGGTAGCGTTGGAAGGCAGCTAAAAGGTAGTTGAAGTTTGGCGTAGTGGTGACAACCGGGTAGGTTGGAGAAAAAAGGAACCGTCTACTTCCAACTACACCTGGAATAGAATGATAATAATCTGGTATTAAAACCGCAATAAAGTAAAGATGGTCCCACACTTAGTTACAGAGCTTCGGAGAATAAAAAAACAACGTCAAGAAAACACGCCAATCAGACTAACCCTACGATCCTAACGAGAGGAGAACGACCATTTCTCTCGGCCACTTCTCCATTCAGCAACTACGACCATCCAATTTAGCCCTGGGTAAGTGCGAGTGGTCTTAACAACCAGCTGAAGCTGGGTTTCAAACCAGGTTTGCATTATTGGAATGTTAACACCACAACGCCACAAAACTGCAATAATGGGACTTTAACATTTTTGTAACGTGGCATTCACAATTTGTTCTTGGGCGTTGAGACCCAACATCCTTTCATTGGTACAAGTTTCAACTTTTATCACTATGGCTAAAAGCATCGCATACTGTAAGTTGGAGCCCAGGTAACTTTTGAAACCTAACCCGAATTATTCTGCATAAATTCCAAGAGATAGGAATTTGAAAAAAATTTCCCTTAAATGGGATTTTAATAAAGCTTGGGGAAAGATAATACTTTATTGTAGCAATAAATGAAAGCAACAACACAGGATTAACGAATTTACTCCTGGAATTTAAGATTATTGACTATTAATAAACAACGGATTAAGTACTGTTTAGTCTTGAGCATTATAACTTTAGCAAGTGAAAACAAAAATATCAGCAACCTCTCAAATACATGTAACTTCTCACCATGTAAAAATTAAATGAAGAAAACTCTTTTTTATGATTTAAAGGAAAATTAAGGATGCATTGCTAAACAAATATCTGTGTCGATACTAAGGCTCTCTTTAGTGCATTGAAAAAAAGTTGATTTTTCATTTCGAATTGTTTTTGTTTTTCATTTTTTGGATCCTAACTTTATAACTTTGTTGGAGTAGACTCTTACTTATTGTTATGACGCCAGCGCCAAGAATAAGTAGACTATCGTTAAACGAAGTAAAACGGTAATTCTCAAATTTTGAGATAGCACTGTCAAGGTATGTTTGGTCATTACTCCACAAAAACACACTTTGCAAATTTTATTAACATTTACTGCTTGGTGCCCAGATTCAGTTTTCCCACCATTCAAACAAAACATACTGTTGTAAATGTGCAACTTCTTATCTCTGTCTAGACAGCAAATACATCTTTTTTACATTGATTCGACGTCTGTAGACGTCGAAGCAATGTAAAAATGACGGATTTTGCTATCTGGAACTACAATAAGTTACGTTTATTAACGTACTTAACGACGTCTAATCAACGCGTCAGACTGTGACGTAATTAGTGTAGAAACTTTTGCAGCTAGGCTACTACAAGGACCGTTTTCAGGTCTATGAAATTAAGCTCTTTGGTGCGCGCTGTATTAGCCTAATACTAATACAATACAATACATAGATTATATTTTTATTCGGTTACGTTTTATACAGATATTTTTCTTCAACTAATCAAAAGTAAAATCATATCGATTTAAACCAACCGACACTCCTTGGAGGTGATATTCTGCTAAACCGGCCAACAGTAGAAGTTCTTGCTCTGGCTCCTACACGACGAGATAAGATTCTGTTGCTGTTTCTCCTGCTGCCGCTGCTGCTGCTGCTTGAGAAAGCCTGATACGTTCGACTTCCACTGCCAAAGCTGCTACTAGACAAGCCTACAAATGAAGATCGGCCAGATGCAGTACGGTACCCTCCTGAAAATTAAATAACTGTTTGTTATTGCCGTGCCTTCTGTGCAGTGACTATTGTCTATATTGATTTATTACGAACAAAAAATAGACAGTGTGCTATATAATCTAGAAATACGCTACACACGAATTTCCAAGAGGGTTCGCATACCTCAGTGTCAAAACAGCAGAAATCCGTTCATATTATGTTCAAAATAAGCAGCACTTAGCAAGGACAATAGCAACCATAATAACATTTTAGTCAAACTTTACAGTGTTTTTATGTAATGTAAATCACATTCAATGCCTAAACTTGTTATCAGTCGCCATCTCCGCTTGCACCAGATTCAGTACCAATGTTTGACACATATCTTCAAATTTAACCTGGTGCACACTGCAGATCTTTGCCAAGGTATAATCCATCCCGTCCGGTGAAGATGTGCTTGATGTTTCTTTAATTGCTGAACTGCATTTTTTTTTAAGTAATAATTTGGCTACTACACCCATACTTTCGTTTTGTTAATTAATTGAAGAAATTCAATAAAGCTAAAATTTACTGCACAGTACTTGCAGAAGGATGATTATTGATCCAGTCTAGGATGAGATTTGGGATGGACGCGGGAGATGGGGTGGTTAGATTTGACTGCGGCTTTGTCACCACCATTGAAGTTAATGGAGTGACAAAGTTATATCTCAACGATAGTTGTAGTATTCTTCGATCTATTTCTTGAATTGTTGCCTAAAAAAAACATTCTTGTTATCACTGTTTGTTTTATTTGGGTTTCCAAATTATCTGACTACTTAGTTTGTGTCAACTTAAGACAAGCCTAGTCAAAAGAAAGAAACTTTTACCAAACACCCAGACCCATGTCCTACTTTGAAAGTGTACAGCCATGATAAGATCATAAACCAGGTGGAAAAAGTTGTTAATTGTTTTATTTAAAATTAAGTTCAAATATATATAAAAGCGACTGACTCACTACAAATGTACCGTCGTAAGATTAATTCATCTATAGAGGCCAAGGGTAGGCTACACTTTTTTTAACGCGGACCCCTTAAAACAATTTGGTTTGCGTGGACCCCCTTTGTGGCCCAGTCCGAGAAACTATTTTGATCAGCACGAATTGGACATAACGCAATAAAATTAAAATGAATTGGTAACAAAATTTATGTTTTATTAAATTTAAGAAATAGCGAATGCAGATTGTTTTTCAATATCTTTGATTTAATTTCATTAATGTAAAGAATGCTGCTGTTTGTCTTCAACAAGAAAATGAAATTGTGGCTTCGTGTTTGATAGGGCTGATAGGATAGTTGTTTGAACTTAATCTTCTTTCTTTTGAAAAATTATTCCATTTTTGAAACTATACACTAAGATTTCCATTGGGCCTTCATGGACTCCCTAAAACTAGTTTGCGTATCCCTTGGGGGTCCACGGATCTCAGTTTAAGAACTCCTGATATAGGCCTACCAACCTGGTCTGAACGTTCTACGTAAGTCTTGTTCTGAAGAAGATCTTTAATGGTCAAGTAAGCCCAGAGCCTTTCCATGTCAAAAGAATCATCAACAAATGAATCATCGATTGGTTTTCCAACTGTTTCAAGAAGAACTTTCCCAGTTGCAGATTTCCCTTGTACGCGTGAAAGAAAACCTGTTCAAAATTGAAAAGAATATTGAAAGGTGAATCAAGGTCATGAAATGCGTAAGCTTGATACAACCTGCATGGCAAAACATGTCGCAATTGTGGTATTTTATTTAGTCAAAGAAGAAAAAAATAAGAAAACCAAAAAATAAAGAAGAAAAACAAAAATAAAAAAGAAGAAAAGGAAGAAAATGTTTACAATAAAGTTTTATTTAGGTTTTTATTTCTGTTCACGAAAAACAGTTTGTTTGTTACAACTTTCAGTGGCGTATTCTCCATGCATGCAAGGCATGCACTGCATGCCTTACAATTCTGATGAAGTCAGAAATCGTTCAGAGACAACGAATTTATGCGTAGAAATAGAAAATGTTAATAGCAGAACCGCCTCGCTCTCTTAATTTCAATATTTGAAACAACTGTTCGTTTTCAAACTTTTGCAACTTTGCTGACCCTGGCAACTCTGCATGCTGAGGAGAGCTCAGCACGCGTTGATAATACAATTTGCCAATTCGCCGCTCTTTTGCCAACACTGTGGCGCAAAGGCGACCAAGGCATGCAATTTTGAAATTGCATGCCTTGGTCGCCTTTGCAAAACAAAAATCACTATTCGTAGACAGAGTTGCCAGATTGGCTTTTTTACGACCAAATTTAAGAAATTTGACTTTTTTGAAAAGTGTTTGGCCAGACAATTTTTGTTTGGCCACTGGGCCTTTTTTAGTTTCCCGATTGGCATTTGTTTGGCCTTTTTTTTAGTCTTACACTTTTTGGTCTTTAACTCTAAGCTTATACTGCATCAAAGTTTTCAGTCAAATTTCGTCATCGGCGATGTCACAGAGCACCAGGGATCTTTCGGTTGGGTGGTCGGTAATCTAATCCTATTTCAGCTGGTCAGGTTTAAACTTTAAACTGGTAGGCTATTCGTTGTATTGCATTGCAAAAGCTTTAGCCTAACTGGTTTTGAATGTTTAATGTGGCATATAAAATTAAGACATTAAACTCATGATGTGTTTCAAACCTCATTTTTTTGCAAAACAGCTTAAACAATTATCAGCTAAGTAAAGCTTAGATTGCAAGAAAAGCTATAAAACCTAATGCAAATTTGCAAAATTTTCCTGGGGGAGCATACCCCCAGACCCCCCTACACTGGCTATGACCCTCTCTCCATTGCATGCCAAGGAAAATCAACCAGGATACGCCGCTGACAACTTTCTTGGGTTGACTTTGTAATTCGAAAAGCAGTTTACTGTTGAAAAAACTTGAAGTGCATGCTTGGTAAATTTTGAAAGAAAGTTCACTGCTCGTTTCAGCAAGGCAATGGTTACGCAATTTTCTTTTAGTTTCAGTTTATTTTTACTTTTTTGTTTGGTCTTTTCATTTTTCTCTTCTATTCGACCGGTTACCAAAATTTCTGATCCTTGGAAAAAATTGTCAAACCTGAAATAATAACAAAAGTAATTTTACGTTTATTGTAGCTATATTGACGATCGATATACTGCTATACACTAATAATAATAACATACTTCACTAAAATAAAAGCTAGACTAAATGTTAGAAAAAGTTGAAAAAAGCATCATTATTTAAAATTCCTAAAAATCTAATGATTAAAATATGAACAAAAAGTTTGTATTATAAGGTTCAAGTACATTAGAGCTGACTAAACGGCTATTTTGCTTTTATGAAAAATATTGTCCATACTGGTTTGTGTTGACTGTAGTTTTGAGTCAAAGTTTTTCTTAAATGGCACACAAAAATTTAGGAAGCGCTTTTAATCAAACGCAACCATCCAAGTGTAAACAAACAGTTATTTGCAGGAGGGGCATCAATTCTCCTCAACATTTATTAAATGTACTGTATCACGTTACATTTGGTAGCCTACATGTTATCATCACGTTACATGTATCACGCGGTGCAACTTTCTGTCAGTCAATCTGTTTTCCACACCGTTGGTTCTTGATCGCTGCGTAGCCTATTTCAGTGGGGTAGCCCAACGGCGTGTTTGCTTAAGACGAGACTTAGTGGAGAGGGGTCTGGGGGGCCTCCCGCAGAAAATTTTGAAAAATGACTTTAAATTTGGTGCATTCTGAGAGCATTTTCAACAAAAATGTGGGTATAAATATTCTTGTAAAACGGTGCTGTCCGGTGGCATAGCAAAAGGATAAGATCATGTCTTTTTTGGCATTTTTCGGAAATAAAGCCAAGTCTCTATGTTTTCGTGTTGCTAATTGCTGGCTGAGATATTTGAATGTTTGTTATTTGCAAAACCCACTCTTTTAATACAGTTTCGTTTAAAATTAGGAAAACTTTGTTTTGGAAACATAAAGAGACTGAAAGCATCATTCTTAATATCGTGACGTCACACGCGTGCTAAAGAGGGGTTGAAACCCTCAACCCCTCTCCCCCTGGCTACGCCACTGGCTTGTTTCGTGTTGTTTAGTCAGTTAATCATTTAGCCAGTACCTTCAAGAGGTTGAAATTTATTGCATTTACTACAAATAATCAAATATATTTAGATTCCTAAGGAGACCTTATAAGTTAAGTCAAAAACGTTTGACTGTTCAAACTATTTGTAAATATGTAAAATATATTCTTATAATTCCTCAACCCTGTAGTGTTGTTGTTGTTGTTGTTTACCTGTTTATGGTACTAAAAAGCAAGCTCGTTCCCGAAACTGTTTTAATAATAACTTCTATAATGATTCAACTCTCTTGGTCACACATTTGTGATGTATAAGCTAAGCTACAACACCAAAAATGCTTTAGTGGATGCTTTATCGATTAAACGTGTAGGTTTGTCCACAATGTCAATTAATTAGTTGAATCATGGCCACCTAAAGATACGGCCTGATTTGTCACAATTTGCAGAAATTTTCAGGTTTTTCTAACTTTGGGCAAACGTTTAAATAAATTTTTCTAAAAATTAGATTTTTACGCTTTCTTTATTCTTTTCCCCAGATGACACAATAGGTTTTAACATCCTCACATGTTGAAAAACAAAGAAAATTTGATTTTGTAGATTTTAGTCAGACTGTTAATTTTCAATAACAGTCTGATTTTGCGTTTTTCAACTTACTTTTTCTCATTTGCTACTACTTCCCCAAGGCAACAAAAAAGTTTTTTGTCATTAGGAAACCACAAAAAGTAAAAACATCTCAAAAAATGTCAGTCAAGCACTAGCAGTAGCTGTAATCAAAATCTGCAAAATGTGACAAACCAGGCCGCATCTCAAGGTGGCCATGGTTGAATCAACCAATTAAATGACAAAGCTATAAAAAAATTGTTATGAACCGCACGAACTAGCAAGCCGATTATATACTTGTTTGTACAAATCAGCAAAAATATTGATTCATCCCCGGTCACTGAGGGTGACTGTGTAAGGTTCTCGTTTATTGTTGGAATTTTGTGGCCTGTAAATTGTTATATCCACTAAGGGCCACTGCATGAAGAGCCTGTCCTTACTCAAGCCAGAGATGAATTGTGTATATTTCTATACATAAACATGTTTCTCTGGCTCAAGCACACATCCCTAAAGTTTAACCCGTTGTAACTTAGTTTGGTCGCCTTGTTTTTTTGTTTGCAAAGCTGTACCTGGGCTATATTGTCCCACATAGCCTAGTTAATTTAACCAGCTAGTTAGCTGTTGGCGTTTTTTACAATTCTTACTTCAATCTTGTTACATCTTTTGCATCTTTTCCAGAGTATCTCACAATCACATTGGCAAGTAAAGGACTTGCAACTTCATCGTAGAATCCTTTCACTTGCAAGGCAGCGTCTGCAGTTATGAATATTTGTCTGCAAAAGTTCATTGTGAACCATTGTGAAATAACCAGGAATATAACTTTAGAAAGGTCCAAACAATTTTTTGGTGCAAACGCGCTTAATTACAGACAAAAAAGTATCACTATAAAAGATTGCTTTGTTTCACATTAATGATTTAATGAAAAATATGAAGAAAAAAATTAAGATTTTGAGAGTATGGGGGGATATATCGTAGCTACTTTTCCTAATCACACAAAGCAGGGCATGACAAAACGCATCAACTGTTTTCTTACGATTTTTTTCAGTTTTTGAAGCATCGTGCACTCTTTAGAAAGAGTGATAATTTGTAATGATATTGATACACTTGATACAGTAGCCTACGTCTAAGTGTGATTATGCTTAGACCTATTGAGTGTTTCCATATCCAAAGCAACCATTAATAGCAATTTAAATCTTGTTTGAATGAAGATGGTGGTTTCACCAAAGCAACTTTTTTATCCCAGTAACATATTTTACACAAACATTTCCTTCAAGCATAGCCTAGTTCGATGCACTTTTTCAAGTAAATTTTAGCCATTCACTATACCTCGCCAAGCCTTTATTTTCCCGAGCAAGCTTCTGCAAAAAGGAATAATCTAAATCAGCTCCGAATCCAAGCGAGAAAAGCGAGTATCTTCCTGCAATTTTTCTTGTCACATTTTGTCGAATAAGCTTGGTATCTATGACCGGGCCTGCATTACATAAATATCCTTTTAAACTTCCAAAATCTTGGTGGAGGGCTTTTAGTCAATAGTTAGAGAATGTAGCGTATAAACAGCAGCAGGTCTGGGAATATAATTTAAGGAGCAACATAATTTTACTACAAAACGAAAACTACATGAGAGAACAAGTGATTGAAAGTAAAGATCTAAAAAAAGCAAAGATATGATTATGAGGTCTGGAGGGCTTTGCTTCAAAAAAATATGACTATTCATCTCTTGTTTTGGTTCCTTTTTCCGTATTTTTGGGCCCACTAGTGGTTTTTGTGTCAAGCAAACAATTTGTGTTTGACTATCGACTTACAAATAAAACAAAGCTAAACAATCACTACTATTATTAATACAAAAAGTGCTCAATCCAAGCAAAAAAGCAAAGCAGAGAAAATTACATCAAATTCAAGGGACCAATGGGACAAAAATAGCTTTATCTTTAATAACTCAAATAATTTACGAACAATGTGTACCAAAAATATTTTTCACAAAGTTTCACCCTTTGCTCACATCTTCAAAACATTTCAACAAAAAAATTGATGTTTTGATGTTTATTTTCAAATTTTTAATTCAGCATTAAACTGTCCCATTGGTGCCTTACATAAGGCAGCGGTGGGACACTTTAAAAATGCATTTAGTGCAAGAAGAAACCAGTTGCAAATAAAAAAAAAAAGAGATTTTACATTGCTTTCATGTATGTATTTGTGCATTACAAGGCATTGTTGCGCCACTTTACATAAAAAAAAAAACGGTGAAATAAATAGCTTTATTGGATTGACTCAACAAACCTCTCAAACTTACAAAACATACTATTCAAAACAAGATAGAATACGCAATGGAGTTGTTTAAATGTCCCATGACTTCTTTGAAAAAAAAGATTTTTCAACGCCGTTATATTGTGTTATAGATGTTGTATATATAGCCTATACATATATGACCCACAGGTCCTTGAACAAAATGTCCCATTGGTGCCTGAACCCCATTTTGAATTTTTTTTTCCTCTCAAACCAAAACTTGACAAAAATAACTTTACAGTTTTTGTTTAATGGAAGCACAAGTTATAAGAATTAACTCAATCTAAAAAGTATTTCCTAACTAAGTCTGTCAAATCAAAACCACAAAAGAAATCTGACCACTGATGTTTACTTCAACAAGTAAAAAACTCTTTGATGTCATGCTTAAATTACAAAACATTTTGCCATCAAACTACGTTAAACGACATTGACCAGTATCTTGCTTCCACACGCAAAATTTCAGTCATTTACGTTCACCACGATTTAAGAAAACGGTAGTGTCCAACTGGTAAAGCGTCTCACTGGTTACCGATCTCCCCACCTTTCTCTAAAAACATCTACAACCTGTTTTACCCTTACTTGCGATCATCAAAAGGTCCTCTAAATAGAATTTGATATAGGATTTTAAATTGGATTTTGTTTGAAGAAGACCTTAATTCTGATGATCCCAATTAAGGGTGAAACAGGCTGTACAGGTTTTTAGAGAATAATAGCAACTGAATTTAATGTAAAACAAAAGCTAGATTTCTGTAAAAATAGAAATCAGTAATGATTTTACTAAAATAGCTTGGGTGGCACCAGAATAATTTTAAGAAAGCAAAGGTTTAGGTGAAAATTGATGATGTAAAACTTGGTTTGAACGAGCAATAGTAGGCCTATGATTTCTCGGCAGTCGAGTGTTCGCTGTTCTATAGTTAGTAGTCAGGTAGTGCTGACGCCAGGAAGATTGCTCCTTTTCAACAGGCCTATGATTGTTGGTCTGGGTCTTGCTGTCATAAAAATTTGATAAATTTTACTTCGATTTGGTCATTTTTTGTGTATTTTGAGGCCAAATAATATATTTTTTGTTCAGGACACACATTTAAAATTTTTTAAGGCGCATATGATCAAACTCATCGAATTGCAAGGGTTTTTTCAACCTTTTGAGAATACGCTATCGCCCCTATAACGTACTCTCGTGGATTTTCACCTTCTATTGTACTCCACCTTCTTTTCTCTCAAGGGGCGATATCGACACCTTTGAGAACCACTGCTGTAGGTTACAGAGTATTGTATTACAATATTTTACCAGAAGTTGGGTCGCCATCTGAAAGCATTATAATCATCGAAGCTTCTTCCAAATTGTTGGCAACGTTATTAGTAACTGTTTCCAAAAGTGAAACTCCATCTAGAGTAGCATCGTGAAAGTTTGTGCCTGTTGAGTATGGAGAAGATGATTTTATTCTATTAAGACATAACAAGCATTCCTAATCCTGTTCTAGGATACCAGACAACGAGATAGCCAACTTGGCCTCACTTTGACTAAATATAGGCTAACTTAGGCAACTGGGTTTATCAACAGCTTAACAAAAATATCTGTAGACTAATTGCGGTAGTAGTCAAGTACATCTATATGTCATAAATTTTTAAAATAGGTTAGGTATTTTATTTTTCAAATAAATTAAATAAGGTACTATGAATTTTGATGATGGTGTTCTCTTATTGTTCTTAGCCAGATTCTCTTAGGCCTATAGCTTACCACCGCCTGCGGTGATGGCGCGTACAAAGTTTTTCGCTTCATTCACAGTTCTACCGGTGACTTCCATCATTCTGTTTGGGCGCCAAACTCTTGCCGTAGAAGCAAAAGTGATGATATTGAATCTAAAAATTTTAATCGGACTTTTAAAACAAAGAAAATTGACGCTTTCTTTACAGGGAGTAAGTTATTCACACCCTTTCATTGGTTAATCCGGAGAACAGTTTTAGTGGTTGTGATCCTTAAGCCTCACAAGCCACCAAAAGACCCAAAGGAGTTATCGCCCGATATCCTCTGTGCTCCTTTCAAAATCCTCGAAAAGATGATCTATGCCGCATAAACCCAATCATCAACCCACTTTTTCCAAAGGAGTAAGCTG
Source organism: Aplidium turbinatum (assembly GCF_918807975.1). Taxonomy (NCBI): domain Eukaryota; kingdom Metazoa; phylum Chordata; class Ascidiacea; order Aplousobranchia; family Polyclinidae; genus Aplidium; species Aplidium turbinatum. Next base: position 25,695,394 of record NC_137478.1, read on the forward strand.
GGTTTCGATGCGGAAAGTTTACTGTGGATCAAGTCGCATTCTTGATTCAGACATTGAGGATTGCTTTGAGGCAAAACAGAAGACCTGCGCTTTACTTTTAGATCGTACAAACGCCTACGACACAGCATGGTACCGCAGGCTTACTTACAAGCTGATTCGCCTGCTGCCAGACCGACATGTAGTCCATATGGTCTAGACTAGAACATGGAACTTGTCAGGAATCGAAGCTTCACCCTCACTACCGGCAATTAACGGTGAAGTAGACTAAGACTTCTGAAAAGTAGTGTCTCACAAGGATCTGTCCTGGCTCCACTTTTTTTCAACATTTACGTCCATGACCTGCCAAGCACGGTCTCCACAAAATACGCATATACGGACGACCTGGCAGTCCTCCACTTGACAGAGTTGTGGAAAAACATAGAAGACACCTTGAGCCAAGACATAAAAACCCTTTCAGCTTATCTCCAGAAATGGTGACTGAAGATCAGCGAAAGCAAAACTGTGGTAGCAGCTTTCCATCTACACAATCGGGAAGCTGATCGTGAGCTAAATGTTCACAACAACGGAAAATCTCTGTCCTTCTGCCCTGAATCAAAATAAGTTGGGGAAACATTAGACAGATCGCTCACATACTGTACCGCCGCCACCATTTGGTGTCACTGCGCAAGAAACTGACATTACAAGCTGCGCTACTCAAGCGCCTGGCAGGCTCTAGCTGGGGAGCGTAGGCTGACGCTTTGCGTATATTAGTCTTAGCTCTTGTCTACTCTTCTGCTGCAGAGTACTGTGCGCCTGTTTGGTGCCGCAGTGCTCATTGCCACAACATCGACACTGCCATCCACAGCGCCTTGCGCACAGTGACCGGATGCCTGCGTCCGTCCACACTTGTATGTGCTATGTCTTTTTAACTGCCATTTCTTTAGTTTTTTATACTCATGATTCTACTTGAATAAGTGATTTTATTTGGACAAGACTGGATTGATTCTGTCAACTGTAAATAATAAGTGACTAAGGCTACATAAAAAGTGCTTCTGGCATAGCAGTCCGCGAGAGTTTGTAAGTCAGACAAACCGCGACAGCCCCAGAGGGGCACACGACGACGACGATAGGAGTTTAACCTTGTATTTCAATTATTCTAATCTGCCTCGTTTGGAGTGAGGCATAGCCGTAGCCTATTATTTCTTCAATATGAACTATCAGGACCATTGAGAGAATATTTTGAGCCCGGTACCACTTAAAGGCCCAGACCCAATACAAATTAACTTTGAAGAAAACACTATAGGCCTAATTCCAAAAAATATTTGTTGTTTTTTTAGTTTTGGAGTCCCCGAAAATCATTTCCGGCCCGCTGAAAACATTCCGCCTACTAAAATGATCTAGCGTTCGAATTCAAAAATATCCATGCACCTCATGTCAACGCTACTGCAAATGACGTATTTCTTGGGTAGGCATATTGTTGAATAAGTTAACTTGAAAGTTCTTAAATTGTCATTAAGTTTAATACTCCTTCTCCTTTATCCACAGTTAAGTACCTATCTGTCATCTTTAAATCATCCAAGATCGTGATAAAAGCCTCTTTGGTTTGTTGGATTTTCTTTCCCCTCATTGACCCACTTCTGTCAATAATGAAGACAACATTCTTAGGTATAACAGGAAATGCAGTAGCCGGAGCAAAGAAATGGACAAAATATCCGTCTCGTATCAAAATTTCTCCGCCCAACTCTACTCTTGTTACGTCATATGTGACCGCAAACGAAATGACTTTTTTCTGAAGGAAAGCTCGCTGCTCCTGCACGGAAGGATTGTATCTGAAAAAAAGATTGAAGTCTTATTATAGTATTTTTGACTAATCCAAATTCCGCCTAGGCCTACTAGTTCATTGGAATTTAAGCTATCAAAAATTTCCAGTGCCGTATACCGGTAAAATTCCATTTGACTTTGAGCGTACACAAACACAATTGTTTCTGTTGACGTAGCAATAACATAGCCTACGCAATTTGTTTTTCACTGTTGACACTTCATTCCAAGGAAAGCATGCCTCAAGGCAGGCGCTAGAACTCTTGCATGGTCGAACAATTCATTAAATTTGTCGAACCGACGTCCGTCTGCGCGAGGATCAAAAGGACGTCGGTTTGACACTGCTCCAGAGCAAGTATCTCTGCAAGACACTTCATGACATGCCAAAATAACGGGAGCAGCTAGCTCGAAAACTATTCGATGTTGCGCTGCTTCCTGTTGTATCAATATTGCAGTGTAGCCTACTGTATGTGGGCGCAAAGTAAAACATGATAAATGAACTAGAAAGAACACAAGAATGATTTTTCAAAACAAGAACTCACGCAAAACGAAAAATTGCAAAGAGCCTGCGCAAAATGACAAATTTAGCACAGACAATATTTGAGGTAAGCTATAGCCTACTGAGGAATTATTCACTGCAAGCAATGGCGTAGTGTGTCCTATTTTTTAAGTGTTTGCTTTTCCAGCAAACAGCATACAGTCTACTTGTGCTTGAAAGCAATCAATGGAGAGGACTCGGCTGAACCGTTCCCCGGGCAAGTAGAGTAAAGTTTGCTAAAAAAAAAATGAAAACATAAAAATGGTGACACTGCACTACAGACTGTAAACTACCGTAAATGTTGGAAATGGTAAGAAGTTGGTGTTCCAGACAATGGTTCACCTATTCAAACGTCATATAAAAACCGTTCAAGTCTACTGAATATTACGTCATGGAAGTTGCTAGAAAATGTGCCAAAATTGCACCATCGTTCATAGACTTGTGTCAAACCTGTTTGGACTTGTTTGGGCCTGTTTAAACAGGAAATATTACATCAGCTTTAAACACCTGTTGGAATGACTTCATAATTGTCTTTCATTATTGCGTCACAGTACTGCATACGTGAATTTGAGATATTGCTATCTATTCTGGTCATTCGTAAAATGATTGTTTGAAAGTTGGCCGCACATTTAACTGTTGGCTTAGTGCTTGCTAGCTGGACAAAGGTTCCGTCTTTTATCCAAGTAATCTGTTCTGTAGTGACAGTTTTTTCTGTGGTGTACGGCGTTGCACCCCCCTCGTTTTCGATAGCCTCGGGCTAATTTTACAGAAATACACTGTTTGAAAAGAAGTTCAAGTGTGTGTTTCTTCGGTCATTATATACAGACGAACGGATTCGGGAACTTTATGTTAAAATTTTCCCAAGAAGAGATTATGGTTTACCGCTGTGACCAGTTGGAAAATGTTGCTTTAAATGCTTGTCTCGCTACAAAAAGTACCCTGGGTAAAGCAACCTACTGTATATCGGATGAAATTCACATCTTCAATTCAATATAGTCAACCGCAAATTGAAACTTGCACAACGCGTGCATAAAAATTTGATGGATGCATTCTAGCCAACCCAAACGTTGAAATTGCAAGGCGAATAATGCTTCATAATGTAAGTTGAATGAAGAAACCAGAAAAATTTGTAAGTTTGATCAATGGGATTATTAAAACACGTTTTTAAACCAATCATTTCCTTCCGTTTTTTTACAGTTGTTCAGTTTGTTTTTATTTTTGACTATCACAACAAAAATCATTAGCCTATATGCCAGACATAGCAGATGTCTAGAAAAAGATAGAAACTCTTTTGTCTTTATTTGCGTCTACTGTAGAAAAACTTTGCAGTAAAGCTTTGTTTTTGTTCACACAAAATTCGCTTAAAAATGCCCTAAAGCTTGTTGCATCAAAATAGGGCTACTTGTCTAATAAATGTAGGCCAAGTCTACTCTACTTCACAGTGTAGATTCTAACGATCTGTTTTAGCCTGATGCTGCGAGTTTGTTGTGGCAATATCCAATTGCACTAGTACAACGAACTCGCAGCATCAGGCTAAAACAGATCATTAGAATCTACACTGTGAAGTAAGCAACGATCATGCTGCTAAAAGCGAAACTCAATCAATTGCAAATGTAGTCTAACTCAAAGCTTCCTTTACACAAATGCCACCATTTTATCCAGAACTGTGGAAACAACAACCAATAAGAGAGCCTTGCCTAACACCATCAACCTACTTTATTAATGCCTGTGTTTCGGTACGACGGATATCTACTGTTTGTCCTCCAACAAAATCACTTCCTCTCGCATCCACAGTAGGTGGACTTGCTTCCACTGATCTGAGTCCACTTGGTTCGCTGATGTGCACTTCGACGCTTAAATCCTTCACCACCTAAACAAAATTCAAAGCAGCAAGGACTCTTGTTGAAAAAAGACTGAAAAAATAAATTCAAATTTCTCATCTTGGCAAGATAAACAAGGAAAGCTTCATTAAATAAAACAAAATTTCATGTCATCAACCAAGAATTAGAAATCGAAATAAAAAATTTTAAATCACAGTATCGGTAGATAGTATCTTTTTATTTCGGTTAATGTAGCCAAGTAATCCAAAATAATTTTTTTGCCTTTAGACTTGTTGCGAGAGATAAAGCAAAATTTTGTAAGCTTAAAGTTCAGCCGATAGTATTCAAAGTCATGCACTGCAAAGATAGCCAACCTGCTGAACGTAAGGTGTGATAGGCCTATACAAAATCTTGTAACCCAGACGCTATTTTGACAAGATCAAAAAATGGCTTATGTTTTCTTGTTTTGCAACCTTAATTTGAAAAATCTATTAAATTATTTCGTGCGATTTAAAAAAATTAAAGCGTCAATATACAGTAGCCTATCTTATACATAAACTGTGAATACTAAAAGTAAAGAAAGTCCCATTTATGGCCATAAAAAATTACATTTGCGTAAATATAGACGTATTTTAGTTGCACTTTTCTCTGACAATCTAGCATCTCTACAAGGCTGTTGAGAGAACAATTTGGGCACGGCAACGTATATGCCGTATATGGCCCGTTTGTCAAGTTTAGAGATACTTTTAGACCTTCGCCCAGCCCAGTTCTGACGCGTCACTGGGACGCGCTCTTTCACTTTTTGACCTAACAACATTTCGTACCTGGCCAGGTTTAATGTATATTAGCTGGTTGTACAAGCCAAGTCTCCGTATAAGTAGTTCTTGATAGCTCAGTTCAAACGTCACTGTGTTTCCAGCAGCTACATTCACAGACACGTCAAAGGTTTGGATGTCTTGTGACTTTGCAGTGACCAATCCAGCACTTTGCCCCTAAAATAAAGTCATTAATATAGACTATGTCTTATTGTAAAACCAGGTGAACCAATAAGCCAGAAAGGGGAGGATTATTATTTTCGTCCGGCTCGAAGTAAGCACATTTTGTTCTAACAACACTTTTTATGTTATGGCCTGCTCCAGATTGATAAATAAAATGTTTTTTAGTTCATAAATTTAAACCGAGCAACTGTTGAATTTTAGGACGAAGTTTTGAGCCACAATTTATTTGACTTTGCTTTGAATGTGTGTATTTATACTCGCAACCAAAATAAACGCCATTCAATCAATCAATTTCTTTGCAAAACAGAACATAGCAATTTCAAGAATAGGATAAACATAAATTTTATTAATGCTTTAATAAGTCGTCAATCAATGGTCAAACAACCTGCCAGTAAAATAACAATTAAATTAGTCTCAGATACTTCTACGTTTTACACTGCATAGATAAAAAATACTTTTAAAAGGTTTTTGCATAAGGTAATTGCATTAGATGTAATTCGCTCTGCTTGGCTTTTTTGCTTAGCATTGAACACTATGTTTGTAGTATAAATAGCATTTATCGCTTGAAGCAGAATTTTTAGTGGATTGTTGCTGTAAAAGCTACGTGACTTTATTTCACCTGTGAAACCGCCGCATTGTATTGTTTCCTCGCTGCAGCCTTGTCTTTTACAACGCCAACATATGTTACGTCATCAATTAACCTGTAGTACAAATAATATGATAAAGAAATTATAAAAAAGATATTAAGCCGTAGGCCTATTAGTTCTTAGTTGATAGACTCCTCTGCATTCGATTGTTTCAAACCCGTACCATCAAACTCCACACATAAAGTTATTATTTTTAAGTTGTGCAGTGAGATCTTCATTTTCCAAGTCTATCAATTTCAACTTGTACTTATGTTGGCTGCGTGGCAGAGCGGTATCGACGCTCGAAGATACGTCTGTTCGGCAAGTCTTATGTCTTGGAAATTAACGGCATACCAAAATTAGATGCAGTTGACAATGACTAGGTGGTCTTTATCTGCCTCATGTCGTACTGCATTTACATTTTATAACGTATTAACAGGGGCAATAATGCCTTCCGGGGGTTCAGCAGACGCGAAAAATTATTCAATAACGGCACTTTCTACTAGATTGATTGTTCCTTGACACTTGAGTTCAAGTTCGACTTACAGTAGCAAACAGTATTTTAACAAAGGTTTTTTTCTACAAAGATAAGAGTTCAATTGACTAACAAAAGCAGCGGTTGATAACTATGTGGCATGAATTAGTGGTGCGATACTGATGAGCTCAACTAGCGAGAGGAAAAAAGAGCTCAGCTTTATGTGCGAAACACGTGTCTATCGGTGTCAATTCTTGTTACACTCGACTGCTGAGAAACACAAAGTCTTTTAAGTTGGAATTTACGGCTCCGGTTTTAGGGGTAGGAAATTTCGGTTTCAGCATTCATTCGAAATTTTCGCTTGCACCCGAGAAAATGTTGGAACGAATAGAACATATACGAGCAGGGCCGGATTTAGCTGATGGGGGGCCCGGGGCACTTTTAGATCGGGGGGCCCCCCTGTAAAAAAAAATTTTGCGCCTACGGCGCGAAAACCACCTCCACGTCTACAATAGCATTACTCCAGCACTACACAGCAATTTGCAGAGTCTTTAAAGGCTGAAAGAAAAAAAATAACACAAAATCACATTTTTTTCACGTAGGGAGGCCCTTCAAAAGTCGGGGGGCTCGGGGCACATGCCCCTTCTGCCCTCCCCTAAATCCGGGCTGTATACGAGTTTCCTGTTTGGCAAAATTGGTATTTTTCACATCGGTTTAACAACTGACAACCAACCTTGTAAAAGCGATTGATACTTTCAGCTCAGCTGAGTGTTGACGAAACTAAAGATTTTATAAAACAAACTCAGAAACTTTTTGCCCCTGCGGCAAAAAGTTTTTTCGACATTTGTTTATCTTTAGCGAAGTCATGCTTTCATATTAGAACTCACATAGAAAAGTTGGAGATGAAAGCATTTTTAGGGATCTCCATTTCGATCGCGACCTCTCTCGCCGAGTCTTCATTATTTCGTACAAGGCTGGTCAACTTGACTCGACTGTATCGTGACGTCACAAACGAAACGACTCGAAACGTTTCGATCTGAATTCCCGAATTCGCTTGACGTCGGAAACGTTGCAATGGGGTGTCTCTCACCTGTGAGTTAGACAACAACCAAGCTAGTAAATTTAGTCTCCTTTTAACATCTCTTTCACGTCGCCAGACGTTGAAAAGATGTAAAAATTGCAAATTTTTTCTGCTGAAAGCGCATTGGATTTTGAGTCTAAAGATCAGCAACAATCCAACAGCATTACACCAAATTACCGTAAAGTTAAAAGTGTGATAAAAAGAGGAAACCTGCCAAGATGCATACACAATACACATTGGTCGTCGTTTGCTAGGTGACTGCACATTGCACAACCGACTGGTGATAGCTCTGGTGTGACGCTTCAAATGGGCGCCAGTTCGACACCGCTCAAGGGTATGAGGCTGTGTCTTTGGCAAGACACTTTGGCAAAACACCTTGACATACATTGTGGCATGGCAAGACACAAGACACTTTAGCATGTTTGAAGGTAGACACTAACGTTTGGCTTCCTTGCCATTTTGTCCACTAAATCTTTAACTACCGGTCGTGAAGCCAAGATACGACGACTTGTTAAGTTCGGCTACTATGCATGACTATGCCGGCGTTGAGATAGCGCAGCAGGTAAGGAGCTCGCTTTCCAATTATGCAATCCAGTTTCGACTCTCGGCATATGCTGGATGTTGACAAGCACCTCTCACCTCTACCCAGGGTGTAATAAATTGGGTGGGCGTAGTAAAGGCGGTCGAGAGAAAGGAACTGGCCACCCTACTCTCGTTAGTGCCGAAGGCTTAATATAATGAGAACCTTATCTTCTCATCCCCCGAAGCTTGGATTCAAGTATGGGACTCACCTTACTATGGATGAGTACTGAATAGCCTATAGTTAGGCATATGCAATTATACTATACGTCCTTGTATGCGCAAAGTGCTCAATTGGAAATAAAAACGGCTTCTAAACATTTTTAGAATTTGCTATTTTTAATATGATTTTATAATGCTTCTTTTCAAATGTTTTTATTTTCCGAAAAACATCGTTTAATTTCGACCAAAATGGATTGTTTCTAACAACCCAACAAGAATTGGCTACAAAAGAATTCAAAATAACAGATCTTGACTATAGAAGAATACTTTAAGCTACTTACCTGTCGATCTTGCGTCAACACAAAATACCCACTTTTTCCTGCGGCACTCAAAAATAAACTTGCCAGTAGAAATACAAAAGCAAATAGATGATCCATTTTTGGACGCGTCTGTTGGATAAAAATTTAAAAACTGACAAGCAAAGGTGCGGTTGTTTTCTTTTAGCCTGTTTAGGAGTTAGAGTATAAACTTTTTTCGTTTTTTTCAGCGTTATTATAATTAATTTTAACTTTTCTTCGAATTGCCCAGAGGCTTATGCAGTCACATTTTCGTATAAACTACATCACAGTGGAGTTCTGGTGATGACCTAGAAGCAGGGGAGTCAGGCCGAATTTCCAAAGGACGACAGTTCAACACTTAACGAGATCACACCACTGTGTCCATTTCATTCTACGAAATGCACACAAGACAAGCTATCTTGCTTAGGGCTCTATACTGCTCAATCTTGATCTTCTACAGTTAATACGAAGTTAGCTTGGCCACAAAAACATCTTGTCTATGATCAAAATAGAGATCCTTAGAAGTGCTTTCATCTCCAGGGCAAACAAATTCAAGAATTTATATGCCCCATTAGTGCAACAAAACACACAACTGACTGTGAATGTTCGTTTGCAATTGCTATCAAATTGTCATCAACATCAAAGAAGTGAAAAAAGCTTAGAATTAAAAGCCCATTGTCGTTTAATAGCAGTTTTGTTGTTTCCCGGCTTTGACTTTGCCTGGTGCATGCTGTTTTTGCCATACCAATGAAAACAAATCTAAATTTGCGGTCTGGATGAAATAATTTCTGTTGACCATGTTTGAGTTATAAATTAAATTCCAAGTAACAGCCTTGGTTCTCTTATCGCCAAGGGCCATACTTTGCAGGAGGAAGAAAAATTACGCTGCAAGTTAAATGCGGGAAATTCATTTTTGTAAGCTTGTATTTACAGTATTACACTTTCAATAAGACTTGGTATTTTTGAAATTGTAAAAAGATTGAAATTTTTTGTTTATTTTAAAATAACTATATTGCGAAAGGTTTTAACAACAACCTTAGTCAGCAAGCCTAATTTAAATACAGTAGCCTATATGTTACTACTTTATGTAGCATATATATTTGATACACTTAATAGCGGTAGCTGAAAAACGCTCATTTAAATTAAATAGTGAACTTCCAAGCCGCATAAGGTAAATTCACTTTGTTACTTAGAGACAATAGAAAAATTTTCAGAACTTTCTTGACTGTGACTAATTGTAGGAATTGTGTTCACATCTTCTTGCATTTTTGTGGAATAGTTGTTTAATCATTTTTTGTGCCACTCTTGAGTCTAGCCTGCTACTTAGAACGACCATACCGGTCAAATGAAATGAGCGCATATTTAGCTGATATTACGGCTAATTCTCGAGTTAGGTATGCGAAAAAATCTTAATTATGCCTAGAACTACCACACCGATCAATTGATCGGTAAGTGCAAATATTGGCCATGGGATTTTTTTTTTGTGAATATCAAATCATCAAACCTATTAGACAAAAGCTCTGGTAGGCTATAAGCTTGGTTTTCCATCCCAACCAAATACTTTGTTTCAAAAAGATCTACAAACAATGTTATCCTTATTTGCTTATCTACCGGTAAATTGACCGGTGCGGTCGTTCTAGATATACCAAGTTTCCAATAGTTTTGAGGTAAGTTTTTATTGATTTTTTTTCTGATACTGCTGTACAATATCGCATCTCCAAACTTATTTCGTGCCCGCTCTATCATTAGCTTTGTTACCAATTACAAATGGGATGATTTGTCTCGGGAACATTACTTTGCAAATAGCGCTAAACTTCCCTAACGGTCAATTGGCAGACCTGTGCGCGTGCGGTCGTTCTAGATAATACAACGATTTTCCGCTAGTTCTAGGGTTAACATGAACGATAGGCCTACGTCCTTTGTTAGTGGCAGCATATTTGACAAAAACCCTTTTGAATTCATCATCATCATCATTAAGTTCCTTCCTCTCGTCGAGGGTTGGAGGCAATGAGGCGCCAAGTTTCTCTGTTGAATTAAAAGCTGATAAAAAAAATCAGCATTCCACCTGGCAAAAAAGTTATTGATAATATTTTAAACCTTAATTCGGAACCGTTTCCATTAAATGTAATAGGAAAAAGTGTACCTTGAGTTTAGTGATCTCTGCTACAAATCGATTGCCTCTAAACGTCACTAAAACCAAACAATTATTATTTTCAAGTCAAGGAAGAAAATCACTCCCATTCAAGCCACCCTTGAATATTCTAAAAAACAACATGGAACGTAAACAAGCATTTATCATGAAGTTTCATACGGAAGCAGTGACGTAGCTATAAGAAACTTTCAAGGAACAAAAGCAACTGCTGGGGAGGCAATCGCCATTCCACATGAATCATAGCCTCCAAGCCCCCCTAGCTACGTTTCTGTATAGAAGTCTTGCTTCAAAACATAAGATCAACACTCTGCACAAAAAAAAACGTCTGAGGACGTTGAATCAATGTAAAAAACGACTGATTTGCTGTCTGGGTCTCTAGTTGAGAAAAAATATTGTATGTAGAGTTGTAGACTAAGCTTTCACAATGTGGTGTCATGAAAACAAGACCACATTGTAAAAGTTACAACACACCGTTGGCTACGTGCAATAAGTTTCTTCGTACTGCATTTGACATTTACTGCAGAGAACGTAAGTTATAAAAGATGTAATGAAGCTCGATAACTTTAAAATCAATTCACCACACGAAAACCACAGAGATTGCAACTTTCGTGTTTAAAGAAGCTAATTCTAATAAGCTACTCCCCACAGCCACAACACTCAATGATATAGACTAATAGGCTATAATAATGTCAAAACTATCAAGTACAGTAGCCTACGGTACGGTAATCTAACAACAAGAAGTGACTCTTGTTTATTCCATTATATGCAAACTTAATAACGAATTAATTACCTTTAACTTCTGATTGGTTGAAACGCTATTCTACCAGTAGCCTTACTTTTAGTTGATTCTTATCTATTAATTGATTAGCCTTACTTTAATTGAGTATTCCTTGAAACAATCTCCTCTTCAAAAGCATAAACACTGTCCAGACTGGACTGGGCATAGGCAGTAGCGTGAAAAGGGGGGGTCCAACAAGTAGGCTGCTGTTGGATCCAGGCTAGATATGATTTTAGGGGCCCGTAACCTTTCCAAGGGACCCGCGAACTTGAACTTAAAAAAACACCTAGGTGGTCACAGCGGTAAACCATAATCTCTTCGTGGGAAAATTGTAACATAAGATTCCCGAATCCGTTCGTCTGTATGTATCGACCGAGAAAGAAACACTTCTTGAAACGTCTATTCTTAAAGTGTATTCCTGTAAAATTAGCCCGCGGCTATCGAAATCGAGATGCAACGCCTTACACCTCTAAAACTGTCACTACGATACAGATTACTTGGATAAAAGACGGAGAGTTTGTCCAGCTAGCAAGCACCAAATAAACCAGTTAAATGTGCGACCGACTTCCAACAAACAACTTCAAGAATGAATCAGAAAAATTTGTGATAACTCAAAGGCACGTGAGCAGTTCGCGCGACGCAACATTTCATGTTTAAACAGGTTTCAACTGAAACAGGTTTAAACAGGTTTGACACAGTCTTACGAACGATGGTGCAATTTTGGCACATGTTTTAGGAATTTCCATGACGTAATATTCAGTAGACTTGAACGGTTTTTATATGACGTTTGACCAGGCGAACAACCGTCTGGAACATAGCGGCCCCTAGTTATGACAGTCTGACATGGCATAACTAAAAAAAAGAATTGACGACAATTGTGAGCCAATGAATAAAAACACATGATACACAAATTGTTTGAATCACTCACGTTTAAGTTAATACGCAAATACAAAGGGCATGCAAAGAATGAACAGCAATAAGAATAAACACGACGATACATGAAATTGGTACCATAGGTATTAGGTACACGCAAAGATGACGCTATATACAATGGTTGCGATAATAACCGACTGTTCTGGGCTCAGACAAGTGTCGGCCACCGCAGACAAAACCAGGCTCAAACCCTAACACTTAGGTGTTCTTTACGGGGGCGAGGCACGAAATATCCCTCAACACATAGTCTACTTTCACTTTCCCCGTACTCTCATCATAGTTGCAGACGGCAACTTTAGCTCTACGAACCACAGGCTTCCCTTTCCTAATTTGTGGAACTACCTCATGCACCCTCCCAAGTTGATACTTCCCACGTTTACCAATGTCCTGGAGAGAACCTACCACTACAAGTTGACCAGGCTCCAAATTCTCGGCCATTTTTAGCCATTTTTTCCGGCCCTGAAGACCTGGCAAGTAAAAATCGATCCATTTACTCCAAAACTGCTGAGAAAGTGACAAATTGAACCGATAATCCCTTCTTAATTGGTCACGATCATGTGGTTGCCCAACAGCACAGTATGGGTCTAAGTATGGGGTCAAAAGTGAGGCAGGGGTGATGACAGTAAAATCCCTAGGGTCGTCACTCAAAGGTACCAAAGGGCGTTCGTTCACGATCCGAACGGCACTGCCTGTGTACGTAAGCAGTTCAATAAAATTGGGCTTACGAATTGAAGAGTCCAAAATGTGAAAAAATGCAATTTTAAATTGTTTAACCATTGCCTCCCAGGCGACACCTTGCGCCGGAGCATACGGAGGTATAAATTCCCAGTTTATCTCTCTCTGTCTCAGGGCGTTGTGAAATTCAGCTGATTCTATCAACTCGGGTAACTTTATTTGAAAGAAGCATTTAGTCACATCAGCCATGAAACCAAATCTACCAAGCCGAAATCTAGCCAAGACATCTACCAGAGGGTTTAACAAGTCAGGACCCGAAAACATTACATCATTAACACAAGTTCCTCGAAATTCAGACTTGCCATCGTAAACAATGCGCTTTTTTAATTGTTACGTAACAAAGTATGGTAAATACCATTCAAATCCCTTGACATTTCCTGCTTCACCAGTACGCTCAATATAGCCATTTGATTTAAGATCTTTCATGGTGTCAGTAAGGAAATCACGAAGTTCAGGTTGTTTTAAAGCTTTCTTTCTTAAAGCAGCAGCTCTATCTGACGCCAACACAAAATTGTTAGGTAGATCAATATCTTCCTTCAACGGAACAGGTATCTCAAATCGACCATCTTTCAACTCAATATTCGGTTCAACAAGTTCTCTAGCCAACTTATCATTGCGAGACAATTCACAGATTTCATTTTGCAACGTCAAATCCTGAATGACTTTATTCAGGTCTGCTATTTCCATATCACGAGACTCAATTTTACGCTGAAAGCCAGAGATGACATCCGACTCTGAAGACGTCTGCACTCTGCACACTTTAGCAACGCTTTCATCTAAGGGTGACTTACCACCACAAGCCAACCAACCGAGAGGAGTGAGCAAAGCATGTGGTTCACTACGATTTTCACCAACACGCTCTTTTTTTGCACACATCAAATAAGCGTTGTCGTTGCCAATCAGTACATCTACAGTACTACAATCATTCAAATGAAACATATTCACGTCATGAAAATGACGGAAACCATTTAAATCTTGTTTATGCGGTAAAGTTTTAACATCATCAGCCCAAGCTGGGTTAACCACCGAGGTTATATCACAAAACAGTTCATTTGTCTCTAACGACTGGATGTTGAGTTTGACAAGGTCAGCACAAGTAGCTTTCTGACCAGCCAGGGTATCCATTTTAAACGACGCTTTATCGTACGGTTTAAGATCAAGTTCACACACCAAATCACTCGAAACAAACGTCAACTGCGAACCAGGATCATGCTGACAATACACCAACTTCGATTTGCCAGTCATTGGATTCAAAGCACGAGCAGCAGTAACGCGGTTAAAGGCTGCTTTAACATTTCCAATCTTAACATTACGCACAGGAACTCTGGCACGAGCATCATCTTTCCCAACAGAATCCAGAGAATCATGTGACGTCACATAAAAATCATGCAGAAGAAAGTAGTGTTTCCTTACGTTGTTAGGCCCACACTTACGACAGTTATTTGCATGAACGCAATCCCTAACCATATGCTGGCGCAAACAATTCAAGCATTTGCCAGCTTTCACAATGACATCTCTCCGATCTTTAGGTGTCAAGCGCAAAAATTCTTTACAATTAGACAAAAAATGATATTCAACTTGACCACGTGACGAACAACAAATGCATGCCGGTAGGTTTTTACGTCTGGCTTCACCACCGCGCGGTGCGCCAACAACAGTCGAGTACTGCGAACTCCCTGACATCACATCATCATGGGGTTTTACGGACGTCTGCCTAACCGGACATGAAGGCAATTTTCCTTTGCCAAACTTGTTAAATTGCTGCGACTCACCAGAATCGCCCATTAGCATAATGCTAAAATCAGTCGACTTGCGCGTTTCCTCCCGTACTACAAATTCAAACAAACTCTGAAAAGTAGGCTCATCAGTGCCACCATACTGATCACCTAAAAAGTCAAGATAACGCTGCTTAGCGTCAAACGGGAGTCGCTTAGCCAAATCCAAAACAAAACGTCCTTCCAATTTGTCACGCTGACCATAAGCTTGCGCGTAAAGCAAACACTGCGATAATTCATCTTTAAACTCTTTCAGATCACTGGAAGAGGTCGAAGTCAATTTGCTACCATAGCGATACTTTCTAATTTCCGGTTCTGCAAAAAGACCTCCACGAACCCCAAAACGCTGGGACAAGCGAGCTAACGACATTTCTATCCTGTCTTCCTCTGACAAGCCAGGGGTGTCAGAAACCAAATTAGCAATCGTTTGCGCAGCTGTTCTAACACAAGCTGCTTGTAACAAAGTCAAACAAGTCCCCTTAAAGGGCGAAGCTGCCATTAAGGCCGTAACACGATTTTTAAAGAAGATAAATGGCATATTATTACCATCGTAACCAATCAAGGCCGCCTTATCGAAAAACGTCCTACTATTTTGGTATTCAAAAAAGCAATCCTGCTGTTGAGAACTCGATTTAGCGGGAGAAGACAAGCTATATCCCTTAAGGGGCTGAGTGGGCTCAGTCACGTGCACAGCCCGATCACGATCCTCACACACGTTAAAATCAGGAGACGCGATACGCCTCTCACAACCACCCAAATTACGTGTAGCTGGGCGATCAAAACCTAGCGGCGCAGAAAACTGTGAAGGGGGCAAAGCATTACTACTAATGGCGGCCCCGTGACCTGTACGCTCTGGGGGAGGAGTTCGGTTGTAATTCGCAGACCTTGGCTCTACAGCATTCGGAAGACCCTTAGCCGCGGCCCCGAGACCTCCTGAAACAGCTGGAAAACGTGTGGATTGCCCTGGTCCACTCACAGGTTGAACGGGCGTTTGGAAAAGGTTATGTAAATTAAACTGCGATTGATGTTCATTTCTGGAATGCCTAGAAGAGCTCTTCTTAGAGCTACGCCGGGAGCCCGCCTCTGATCGATATTCAGCTAAAGCTACCTCTTTACGTTGTTCAGCCCTCAACTGAACGTCTTTGAGTGCGAACTCAGCAGCTCTCGCTTCGGCTTTCGCGGCGGCTTCAGCAGCTCTCGCTTCGGCCTCAGCTCTCGCGGCAGCCTCAGCTCGAATGGCCTCAGCTCTCGCGGCAGCCTCAGCAGCTCTCGCTTCGGCCTCAGCTTGTATCTGGAGCTCCTCTCGTCTTAGCTGCAGGTTAATTTGTGCCACTATCCGAGACGAAGTCCTAGACATCCTAGTGCTTACATTTGAGGCGCTATCCTTAGGATGTATGTCAGCATCCAACATATCTGAGAACTCACTTTCTTTTTGTTCAAAGTTATTTTTTAATGAGTTAAATTCGGGATCTACCCTTGGTCACAGCGGTAAACCATAATCTCTTCGTGGGAAAATTGTAACATAAAGTTCCCGGATCCGTTTGTCTGCATATAGTGACCGAAAAAGAAACACTTCTTGAAACGTCTATTCTTAAAGTGTATTCCTGTAAAATTAGCCCGCGGCTATCGAAATGGAGATGCAATGCCTACACCTCAAAACTGTCACTACGATACAGATTACTTGGATAAAAGACGGAGAATTTGTCCAGTTAGCAAGCACCAAATAAACCAGTTAAATGTGCGACCGACTTCCAACAAACAACTTCGAGAATGAATCAGAAAAATTTGTGATAACTCAAAGGCACAATGTTTAAACCGGTTTCAACAGGTTTGACACGAGTCTTACGGACGATGGTGCAATTTTGGCTCATGTTTTAGGAATTTCCATGACGTAATATTCAGTAGACCCGAACGGTTTCTACATGACGTTTGACCAGGCGAACAACCGTCTGGAACAACCCTATCACAAAGTTCTGCCAAGATTGCAGAGTTAAAGATTTTAGTCAAAAGAGCATGGAAATGCCGTAATTCCTCTTCTAAAGTAGATAACTTAGATCTAAAAATTAACAGTTCCTGCTTATCACTCAAAGAACCTAGGGCTACAGAAAGTTCCCCAATTTCAGTCAAAATATCCCTTCAAGATGCCGGGCCTCTCGAACTGACTTAGCCTCATCGTTACTGGGTCCCTCCCCAGAATGGCCTGCCCGACCGCAAAGAACATCATCAGGCTTAAACTCAGTCGAGTCTACTGCGGTCGAGTCCTTGTCGCCACCGAGTGTAGACATATTAAATGTTGGGGCTAAATTAACAATTAAAAAAATTAAGTTACACAAACACACAAAATTATTAGGCTACAGTAGTTGTAAAAAACTTAACTGCAAAGACCGTAAAAATACAAAAAAGAATTTAAATGCACGATACCGTAGCTATGTACGGGTATGAAGTCCTAAAGTCCACAAACCTTGCTTGGATTCTTCCACTTGAATCTACAAGCACAGATGGATTGTCTTTTAATCTTCTTTCTTGCCAATGAATGTCAAAGTTATTTTTGTTCTGTACCAAACTGAGAAGAAATGTCTTTACTTTTCTTTGCTTCTGTAAGAGTGTAGACTACCAACCAACAAATCTTCTTTTATTATTTCTTGTACTTCTAAGTAGTTCTTCTGCACTAGCTGACAACAAACACGTCGTTTATTTTTATGCCTTCAAGTGCTTCTTGGCCTACCAGCTAACAAAAATCTTCTTTTATTTTTTTTTTTGCTTTAATTTCTTCTTGACCTACCAACTGACAAGAACTCGTCTTTTATTTTTTATTTTTTGCTTCTAGTGCTTCTTGGCCTACCAGCTAACAAGAACTCGTCTTTTATTTTTTATGGTCACAGCGGTAAACCATAATCTCTTCGTGGGAAAATTGTAACATAAGATTCCCGAATCCGTTCGTCTGTATGTATCGACCGAGAAAGAAACACTTCTTGAAACGTCTATTCTTAAAGTGTATTCCTGTAAAATTAGCCCGCGGCTATCGAAATCGAGATGCAACGCCTTACACCTCTAAAACTGTCACTACGATACAGATTACTTGGATAAAAGACGGAGAGTTTGTCCAGCTAGCAAGCACCAAATAAACCAGTTAAATGTGCGACCGACTTCCAACAAACAACTTCAAGAATGAATCAGAAAAATTTGTGATAACTCAAAGGCACGTGAGCAGTTCGCGCGACGCAACATTTCATGTTTAAACAGGTTTCAACTGAAACAGGTTTAAACAGGTTTGACACAG
The DNA here is from genome assembly GCF_918807975.1 of Aplidium turbinatum. Classification (NCBI taxonomy): domain Eukaryota; kingdom Metazoa; phylum Chordata; class Ascidiacea; order Aplousobranchia; family Polyclinidae; genus Aplidium; species Aplidium turbinatum. Next base: position 25,713,461 of record NC_137478.1, read on the forward strand.
TCTTACGAACGATGGTGCAATTTTGGCACATGTTTTAGGAATTTCCATGACGTAATATTCAGTAGACTTGAACGGTTTTTATATGACGTTTGACCAGGCGAACAACCGTCTGGAACACTAGGCTATACTAGTCTTTGAGTATAGTGCCCTTTTCCAAGAAGTGTCTGGGTTGGAGGACCAAAGGTTCGGGCCTCCAATTAGGCTATCTTTTTAACGGCCCTGGCCATAGCTTACACCAAACATAGCCAATACTTCATTTCTTTCATTTGGTCTAACGCGTGAGACATAACCCAAATTTAATATATAGGCTAAGGCTACTGTGACATGTCGCAACTGCATCTCCTGTGGTAAAATTAACTCACTATCAATGTACCGTAATAATACAGCCTACATTGATAGTGACTACAGCCTACAGCTTATACTGTAATACTAGCACGCTTTATAAGACTTACGGTACTTCACTGCCTGGGTAAAATTGGATTTCCGCAAGACGGTGATGTTGGTTTTGCTTGTTTTTGTGTTTTTTTAGTTCTTTTGCATTGTTTGTAAATCATGCAAGGTCTGGTGCGTTGTCTTTTGAAATGACTTTGCTGTGATAGAATTTCTTTGTGAGGTTTTCTTTTCCTGCCGTGTTCTTTTTTATGAGCTAAACGCATTAAGATGTGTTCCTCTTAAGACCATCAGCACTCTTGATAACGCACCACGGCCGATCTTCATAGCAAGTGTCTATTTAAATACAGTAGGCCTATATAGGCTATACCTATACCTTTACAATATCCGTTTTCGATATATAGCCTATAGGGTAGCTATAACCTGCATTCAGTTTAGCAAGCCATAACCCTTAAAAGGGTCGTAGGCAGTTCTCTCTTGAGCAGCGTAGTCTACTGTTAAGAGCTTTAATCGAAGGGCGCCACTCCCAATGCCTTTAAGTGTCCTGCCAAAAGACAGAGCCACATCATCTTGAGCAATGTCGAACTGGCGCCCAATCGAACGTCGAACCAGGGCTCTCACCGTTCGGCTACGCAACAGGAAGCCTGTAGGCTACGCCTATAAATGTTGTTTTGTGTTTGTTTTTTCCTTACGATAGCTTAGGCTACCTTTTTTAATAACTGTTTTTTTCACAGCCTGGGTTATCTTAAATTTTTTTCAAGGTATTATTAGCCGTGTCATTTCATTTCTTTAAGCTCGAAAAATCTGCAAGATTGAGGCACACTGGTTCAACTCTCGAGGTGTGCTCCTGAGCAACGCATTTTATGGACTGCTGTCCATTCAGCGACCACTAGTAGCCTATGGCAGTGGTTCCCAACTCGTTTTTAAGGCGACCCATTTAAAAAAAAATTAGTTCGGTAAAATCTTGCGACCCAAGCAAATTGTCGTAATGTTTTAAAAGCCATACAAGATTGTGTTGCAAACAAACAGCACTACAAAAGCAGTAACTTTTTCCGAAAATAATATGTTTATCAAATCACTAATGAGATAGCTGTGCTGGCTTGCTGTCAGTGAGTTTTTGAAATCGAGGCGTTATTTTGCTTAGGCAAAGCCGCATGTCGGCTTTAACTTCCAGCCGATTTCGCTGTTCAGTTTTCAATACACACAATGGCGCTTTTCAATCTTACAAAGCCAAGTTGTTGCAAATGGAATCTGTTTTTGAATCCCTAATTGTGAAACTGTGGGCAGAGATGGGCGCGATCTTGATCTTGAAGATCACAAGTGATCTTGAAGATCAAGATCGTGATCTTGATCTTGATCTTCAAGATCACTTTTTTTTTTGGTGATCTTGATCTAAGATCACTTTTTTTGTGTGATCTTGATCTTGAAGAACAATAAGATCAAGATCACTTTAAAATTGAATTTTACTTCCTAAATAGAGGCATTTTTTTAGAACTCGTACTGTACAAAGCAGTTAGTGGCAACTACTGTTAATATGATATGTGTCCAACAAAAGACGATTTAAAGTCTCCGTCTAATCTGGTCAGTGTTGCCATTTCAAAAATGAAAAAGTTTTCTGTGTTGATCGTAATAAAGAAGTCAACTACCGTGTACTTTATGTTGACGTATAATAAAAAATGATTTAACATTGTTCACAATTTCCATGTGTGAATTTAAAAAAAATGTTTTCTTTCTTTGACCCAATTTTAGATGTTTCAAAACTCTAGAATGGCGGCGTTAAAAAATCTGGACTCTAGGACGCCGACTTTGGTCATGTAAAGTGGTTTATTGCAGCAAATCAACCAGACCAAGACTTGTTTAGCCAGTTTAGGGTCTGAGTATAGAGCGGTTTGTCTGACCGCAGGCCTCTGAACTTTTTTGATAGCAGGCAACAGCATCAAGGTTGCCAGATAGGTAAATGGTGCAATAAACATTGACATAATACAGTGAAAGTTAAAACTGCTTAGTAACACGAATAAAAACTCCCACATGAACCAGACAAAAATTTGGTAAAAAATGATGCAGTTCAAAGTTTATTTTTATTTATTTATTATAAATAAAACGTATAAAACTAATTGCAAATTTTGCGACTTTTTTAGAACTACTGTAGCCTAATTAACCTCGGCCTTGGGTGTGACGTTGCGATTCTACGCAAACTACATCAACAATTGATAGGCCTAATAGCAACAGTCCCTAACTTATCACAATTCTTAGGCCAGCGATCGAGTAGTTAAAAGTAAAAGTTAGCAATACTAACTATATACCTTTACCCAGGTTGCTTATAGTAATTATTTTTTGCAACATCACTGATCAAAAACTTCATTTTTTTTTCAAGTAGCCTACACAAAAAGTGATCTTGAAAGTGATCTTGATCTTCAAGATCACGATCTTGATCTTCAAGATCACATAGTTTGGTGATCTTGATCTTAATCTTCAAGATCACCTATTCTTGGTGATCTTGATCTTGATCTTCAAGATCACCAATACTGGTGATCTTGCCCATCTCTGATTGTGGGATACACTTTGTACATGGAAGCCCAAAAGTGGATGTTTGCAGAATCTTTGGGGTATTTGTCTTTGAAGGACGCAAAAGAAATACGGTTTGCTACTTCTGTCGTTATGTCCATAAACTGTTCTGCAACATGGATGGAAAATTGAGGCAGATCTTTTCTAACAAATGGATCAATTATCCAATTATTTTGGTTATTAAGTGTTAGAGATTCTCCATAGTAGTACACAAACTTTTTGGCAAACTGTTCCAGGTGTCTAATTATATCGTTTGCTTAATATCAACTTCATTGCCACAGATATATTGCGTTAGCTGAAGAAATATATCGTACTCATCTCTGGTGACATAACTTTTCTAGAATATGAGTTTTTTGTGTTAAGCAGAAACTTTTGCCGCGATCAATCACCGTAAAACCGTTCCCTTGCCTATATAAATTTAGAGAATTGAAAGAGTCAAATATATCGACAAGGTAAGCAACTTTTGCCTTGAAATCTTCTTGCAAAAACTTCTCGGCTGATCTCACACAGTTCTGTTGCCTCAGGAAGATAGCAATCTCCTCTCGCAAACTACAAACTCGCTTCAGGACACGACCTCGTGAGTCGTGACAACTATCGCACTTCTGTGTGCAACAGCAATGCTTGATAACAATCAGAATCCACAAAGACGAAAACAAATGCCGATTTAGGGGACTTGTTTTGATGAAGTTTACACACTTCACATCATTCAATTTCAACACTTCGTGCAGCTCTTGAGATAGCTTTTTTGCAGCAAAGGCCTCTCTGTGGAGAAAGCAATAAGTCCATACAGCACTTGGGGCTTTGTCTTTGATGCGTTTTATCACACCAGACTATGCGTGGTCCAACGTGTGGAAAACTTTGTCATAGTTTGTCGGACATGGCGTTCGTGACATATAGTGCACGTTACAATATAATATCCCGTAACTTTGTCAAGTTAACTTATGTTTAAAACTGAAATTTTTGTTGGGTTTACATTTAATAATAATAATAACAATCATAAAAGCGAAAATTGTTAAAACTTCTTGCACTACGATCATGCTACAAAACTTTCCGATGTCTCGACATGAAACGCTTCATGACTTGTGTTTATATTTTCCAGTTTTGTGATCGATCTCTTCACGTTTTAAAATTTTTTTATTGTTATTTTTTTCGCCCAAAATACAATATGCCTGAAAAACAAGCGACCCAAAAAAATTATCAGGCGACCCAACTTTAGGTCGCGACCCATGAGTTGGGAACCACTGGCCTATGGAATAAGCTAATTCACAGACAATAACACTTCACTTTGTCCAACTCGGTGACCGGAACTCTACGTCATCGGTTCAAAGCCTCTAGGCTACAAGTAGTCGTGTAAGCTACAAGACATTGATGTAAGCCTAATCATCGAATAATTAAGCTGCTCCCATTTTTAATGCCAATTGCTTTGGGGCAATGTCGCGTAGACGTTCTTGCAGCTCAATCACACAGCTTTGCCTCATATTTTTTCTGGCTTATTTGATATAACATTATTGCTTGCAAAAGCATCTTAGCTGTCACGATTATCAAACAATATTTAATAGTATTTAATAATCATGCTTTTATTTGCGCCTATTGCGACAACATAACGATAAAAATTACACTGCGATCACAAAGTGACATATATTGTCGATGTAACAAACAAGAAGTAGCAAAGTGACATATAGTCTTGGAATCAGCTGATCTACTTGTTTTGGCTTGCCATTGAGTGTCTTTTCCGAGACACAGCTGCGTCCTCTGGAGTGATGTCGAACATACGTCCTTTCGAACGTCGAGCAGACGTTCTCACCACTCGGCTACGTAGCCGACTAGTCGAAATTAAATGATTTATTGTTCTTTTTTATTATAAATAAAATGTGGCAACTCTGTTTACAGGAAAAAGTAGTTGCCAAAAAAAGGAGTGAACCAGCTATCAAAGGGACGTATTGCTATTTTTAGAAGATTCGTTAATCAAGATATTGTCAGAGATTGCTTTTTTGTGTGCTTCCAATAATGCTGTTTAACTACATCACCGTTTGAATTTCTTTTAATAAACAGTTTTATGTTGTTTGTTTTTAAGTTTGGTGCTTGTAGGTTTTACTAAAAACGGAATAAAATCGCAGGCGGCTTGAGACCTACGGTACGTACAAGCCCCTAAGTTTGTGATGCTAGATTGTTGGCATATATTGCATTAGTCAACAAGAGATTAACCTAACCTAAACAAAATTTGCAAATTAATAGACTATAACTTTAAGATATTTTTTGTATACGGTACCGTACGGTATGTTGTGTGCTCGAGTGGAAAACAAGTGGAAACAATACGAATGAAGATTAGAACCTAAAAATTTGAGTTGACATTGAAGTTATCCTCTAAAATTACATGTGCTACAAAGGTGCTGCAACAGTAGCTCATGCTTCTCATTAGTGTAAGACTCACCAACGCAGCATTTTTGAACCTTTTTCTACGACTCAAAATCACTCTTAGACTAAACCAACAATTTGCTTAATTGAATTTTTGAATGGTAAACATTGCTAAAATTGTGACTCAAAAGACTCATGGCTTGAGAAGCATAAATATTTGTAAACTTAAACAAAATCTGAAAAAAATTTACAACAATTGAAATACCGCACCGTAGGCGTAGGCTATATGTATTTCAAAACTATCATAAATTTATCTGAAGTGGTTTACTTATTGTCCACATCTTTTTGAATTTGTTTTACAAGTTTATCTGTTTTATCATAAGTTCTGGAAGCCTACGGTACGTTATTTTAATAGCTAGACGTAAAAATCCAGCTTCACATGGAAAAAGAGTCTCCAGATGAGAAGCTTTAGGTAGTTCTTGTTTGTTCTGGAGTCTTAGCCATTGTCTATTCTGCGACAGAGTACTGTCCACCTGTGTGCTGGTGCAATGCTGATGTACACATCAACATTGCCTTTAGTTTAAAAGCACCCTGCTTACTATAACTGATCACCTTCATCCCACATCACGAGTTAATGTGGTCATTCAACCTGCTGAGTGCTGTCATGAAAAACCACTTGGCCAATAGGCAGTAAGTACCTACTGCAGCCAAACCATTTTTTTCCACCCTGTAGTGTTTTGTGGATTTACATCATCTATATTGGAAACCTGTTAATGCCATGGTACAGTGTCTTAACCTTTTTCCTTCTTGGCACCACTTTGGAATCACCGACCAGCTGGGTTTTTTTTTTTCGCTGAGATCTTTTGGTCATTTGTCCGAAATGACTTGAAAAAATTCAGTCATTTTTTATTTATTTCAGTCATTTTTTCTGACGAAAATACTTCCTTTCAAGTAGCTGATACAAACCAAAATTTGCACTTCCTGACTACCTACAAGTTGCAGCACGTTTCACGGCAGGGTGGGCGCCGCCCACCCTATTTCGACGCCTATGGCTACAACATTAAGTTTCGCTGAGGAACATTGTTTTTTCGGACATTTTGAACAAATTGACAATATATTTTTTCGGACATTTTGACCAAATTGACTATATTTTTTTCAGACATTTTGCTAAAAAATCGGTCAATGACCAATAAATGACCGGAAAAAAACAGCCGACCAGTTGTAGTACTACCTTCTAGAATGGCTCAAAAGTAATGTTGTTTATATGTACAAATAACAAAACCATTGTGTCTCTTCAATCTTTATTCATGTACCGGTAACTCATAATAAAATAACACAATATGATGCTTTCCCCATACGGCTTACGGATATCTAAAAATTGTGTTGTTTTATGTTTCTATCGATTAGCCTCCACGCTAATCATTAACAGGGGTCGATCTTAACTTTTTTTTTCACTAGCCCACCGGACTAGTTGCTCCCCGTTTTCACTAACCCGCACGATTTTTCACTAGTCCGACCAGTTTACTGACTTTTCACTTGTCTGATGACGTATTAAGATAAGTGTTTTGGCTTAGACTGAAACTAACTAAAGGCTTTCAGCAGGCCTTAAAACTCGTGTTTTTTTCCGGCAGCCATCGTGGCCTACCGAGAGCTCCTTCTCGGCGGCCAAATCTGCGTGCTTGGAGGCCAAAATACAATAACGATAGCACAAGTAAATAGCATTAAACTTGCAACAATGTTAAAATGATCACTTAGCGTTATTGAAGTCTGGGCGACGTCCTGCAATAGAATCGTTGTACCACGCATTAAATGCTTTATCGGGATTGTTATCCGGCATTGCGGGACCATCTAACGACCCTAAATTGTTTTAACTGCTCGCAGCTCGGTAAATTGTTTCAACTGCATACCGCCTTTCATAAAACCTGACCATTTATTCCGTTATGATGTCACCATTGAGGGTGGAAGTCACTAACCCACAGCGTTCTCAACTATGAAGACACGTGTTTTACCCACGGATGTCAACTAACCTAGTTTTCCTTTTTAACAACGATTCAATGTCCGACAACATTGAATCGATATAAAAACGACAATATTGCCAGCCGATGTAAATTAGCACTTCGGATTAACACTTCGTTAAAATAAACATCGGGAATTGCAAACAACACTTACAGCGCTGGTGATCGCAGCTGGATATATTCAATACAACAGTAGTGACTGTGATGCGCTGACCTAATTCTGCGTCACTCTTTGATAGTACATATTTTCGACATTTAATCCACGATCATTCTATTGCGAAATTAAATAATTGGCTAGAAGAAACCGGCGGCCACACTTGGCCGACGGAGGAGGTAGCACAGGCGGTCATTCAACCACTACTTAGCGGCCATGGCCGCCGGCTGCTTTAAGGCTTGTTTCAGATTTCAGTAGGCCTACGCACAAGAGAGCAACAATACGCACAAAACACCTTTTCGGTCACGGAGGCACACGAGCTCTTCAACTACGACAAGGTAGCAATCCAAAGAAGAGGGAAAAAACGAAATAAAAATCAAATAAATTATTGTTTGTAAAAATGTTCAAGCTTGGGGACGTATTAATATTACACAGTAATATCAGGTAGTATACAGTAATATAATAATATACACAGTAATATATCAACAAAAAAACATTAATTTCGCTAACTGCTGACTTCTCCGTGCTGGCGTGCTCACTACTACCACATGTCGTGTCTAGCAACAATGCGAGAAAAAAGTAGTCACGTGCTCAGTTGACCGACTTTGCCGCCATCTTCGTGCAATTTCGTCTCTGGGCAAGCAAATTTTTGCAGTATTTCAGAGTGACGTCGCCGATCGCCATTTTGTAAACCAAAAATTTTCACCGGCGAATATTTTCACTAGCCAATCGGACTAGTACTGCAACATTTCTACTAGTCCGCGCAAATTTTCACCAGCCATTGGCTAGCGGACTACCGCTAAGATCGAACCCTGATTAAGACCATCCTATCAACTACATGTTTCTAGTAGTGTGATACTGATGAGCCCAATCTCATAGGCGTAGCACATGTCTATTGTCAGTTCTTGCTACAATTGCTGCCAAGAAAGAAATACATATGGGTCAGATGCATCAATTTTGTACCCTGTAGTCTCCAGAACGCATTTTTGCAGTTTTGGTATTTCTTAAGGTTTCAGTCTACTTTTTTAGGCTTTAAGTTACAGTTTAGATATGTGCCCCCCCTATGTAATGCTAATTTTCAATGGAAATTGTTAACTTCTTAGCAAAAATTTTGGATTTATCACAAAATTGCCCACTTTTTTTGGATTTTTCACGTTTTTACTTCTGTAATTCCCTTGTGATTTTTCACAGGCAAATACTGCAGTGCTAAACTGACTTTTATTTAACACTGTGCAGCTTTAGCTACATTTTAATGTTGAAATGACACTGGCTTTACAATTTTGGCCTTGTATTTTTCTCAATTTTACGAATCTGCAATTTTGGCTCCACTATGTTGTAGTCTCCAGAACGACCCATGGTACTACTCTACCAATGCCTACTCTGTGCTCCTGTTTGGGTGTAAAATGATGCAAATTTATATATAAACAAACCTACAAAACAAGAAAACAGATTTACTAAAAAGTGTGATAATAGTTCACTCTTCTATGGAAGCTATTTAGCATGGCTCCAAAATTGTGTAGTCTCCAGAACAAACTTTAACAAAAAATGTATGCTTCCCTGTTTAAAATGGCAAACATTCTTCCAGTATGTGATGGACTAGTATGCTCACTTAGCAGGATTTCATAGAGAGGACTCGGAATAAATAAAAGATTAGGAATTTCTTTCTTATTGAATTTGTCTGTAGTCTCCAGAACACTGTAGTCTCCAGAACTTTTTTTTTTCTTTTTTTTTGTAAAACCAGTAAGCACTCCTTTGTACAGTTATTTTTACATGTAATGTTACTATAAAAGTTGCTCATAAGAAATGATAACTGTTGAAGCATTCTGTAACCTATTTTTGATCTTAGAGAACATAGATACAGTTAAAGTTGTTAAATTTTAATTTAGCTGTGATTGTGAGGTGCTTTTTACGCATATTTGATTGGCAATGGCTCCATATGAAAAAAGTATTGCTATTACTATTGCTAGCATATGATTTATTACTACCTTGAGGTCAAACAATACATGACTTTGGCTGAAGTATCAGAATATTTAGGTACATTATCGCACAACTGCAGTAAACCTGCTAGAAACTGATAAAATAGGTATACTCACACTGATATTTAATTTTCAGTATAAAAACATGATATTTTTTGGGGGCAGTCTTTTGATTTAGTTGGTAGAGAAGTATCTCAAGACTTTTAAATCAAAATTTTATGGCACCAAGCATTCTGAATTTTTTCTCCGTTCTGGAGACTACAGGTACAAAATTGATGCATCTGACCCATATTCCAGTTATTGAAATAAACCCAAAAAAACTGTTAAAACAAACAACTTCTCAATGAAACAAACTTTATTTATAAATTGCACTTCAAACTAATTTTGTTACATTCATCTCCATACTATATGCAAGTGTCTCCCGGTATAATAAAGTGCACATTGGTAAGCGAAGACTATGATATGTTTAGAAAAATCATATATACCGGCAGGGCTGCGATTTTTGCCTTTTTCGGTGACGAGGTCACTCGACACGCGCCATCACTATTCGACAAACGCCGTGCCGTACAGAAAAAAAAACAAAAAAAAGGAAAATAAAAAGGAAAAAAACTGAGAGAGGACTAAACGTCGTTAGGTCGAGGAACAATCGGGGGGGGGCATCACGTGATGCAATCATAAAAGTGCTGACTTACGTAAACTTTCTTGCTGACTTACGTAAACGTAAACCACGTACTTCAAAGCAAGGTCTAAAAGCGACGCTTCACACGACAAACTCCCAAGGCGTCAGCGCCGCCATTTTGAACACTGCGGGAGATTGCTTTGATCGAAGTTCCAACGCCTGGCATCAAACATTTCGCAACACACATTTCGTGCTACTCGACACAACGGGTTTCTTTTATAGATGAAACCTAGGCTACGTTGAGTTGTCAACGTCTATGCCAGTTTGTATTTCGCCGTTTGTGCCAATTAACAATAATGCTTTGGTAAAATGACTGTTGGATACTTGCTATGAAAGTTTTTCACATGTAGAAAACAGCCTAGTTTCCGACCAGATGTTCAGAAATACAGATGAAAAAAGCCTCTATTTTTATGGAAAGGAGTTCTCGTCTAGAACATTTTGAACGCTGCGGGAAAATGCTATGATCGAAGTTCTAACGCCTGCCATTAAACATTTCGCCACACACGTTTCGTGCTATTCGACACAACGGGTTTCTTTTATAGATAAAATAACCGAAGTAGGCTACTTTTAGTTGTCAACGTGTTTGCAAGTTTGTATTTATGTCTGACTTATGCACTTGTTGTTCCAAGATTGCAGAAATGTTTTGCAATGTGAATAAAGAATAGTAGACATATAAACACGGTTGCAACTGGACTTCCTTCCACTAAAAGAGTTTCTGTGATTACGTAATGGGCGATTTTGCACATTCACAAAAGCACACAACCCAGCTAGCAAAACCCGTCGTTTTTACATTGATTCAACGTCAGCAGACGTTGAATCACAATGCATAACATGTATATATAAACAAGTTTGCTGACTGGGAAGTTTGGACATCTGCAGGAAATTTGTCTCGCACCAGGCGACATGCCATTCTTTGAAAGATTTAACAATGATGGATTTATGTAGCCAGTGCATGATGACAAAAACAAATTTAAGATTTCCTTTCCGTTATATAACTTAAAGCAGGTGATTGATACAGGAGAAAATGATCGCAGAAGCACACAATAAAGCCTACTTATTACGCAAGTTTTTTGCATAAGAAAATAGCCTAGTTTCCGACCAGATGTTCAGAATCAGAAACACAGATAAGAAAGGTCGCTATATATAAGAGTTCGCTTCTAGAAGAATAGTAGGTAGTCACTGGGAGTGGACAAGGCAAAGTAATAGGCAAGTTGCATTATCGTGGTATTGTTCCGTTTTCTTTTATCTGCAGTTCATTTTTTGCTTTATCTTTGCTGTGTTTCTTGGTAACTTGCATGTTTCGCTCCTAACTGTGTTTGCATGCGGGTGCGAGCATAACTGCATAACCATTAAAGTCATACTAAAGGAAAAACCTGACTTGGCGATTTTCCACGTTCTTTGTGTTTAACATGCTACCATAAAACGATTTTGAAAAAAATTTGGCCCCATTGCGGTCTGATCACCATTTCGCGTGTGCTTTTGTCTGAGCTTTTAAAATGGGAATGAGCTTGAGCAGCAAAGCGTGCGATTATACAGTCTACGGCACCGGCGACTAGCAATCAGCTGATCGGGCAAGAGTTTTTACTGTGTGAGTTTCAAATGGCAGATCTTGTTCTTCAAACAATAAATCAGCCTCTTTTACATAGATTTAACGAATTCAGGCCTTCAATCAATGTAAAAAAACAAGTTTTTGAAGGCAAATTCCACAAAGGCATGTGAAACGATTTCAGCTAGGCAATTCAGAAAGCGTGGAGGAATCATCATTTTTTACATGGATTCAACGTGTCCAGGCCTTGAATCAATGTGAAAATTCTTGGAACGCAACACCTCTGAACTTTCCAATCAACGCGCGAAACGACTTTTGATATCGCTACAGCTACGCCAGTCGCTGGTGACGTATTCTCAAGCAGTTTTTCCACTTCTTGGTCATTTTGCAAAAAATAAATGAAACACTGGACTTTGCGCCTTGCCAGCGCCATTGAAAACAATTTTTTTTCATTAATTTTTTATGAAATGTATTCTTGAGTGTTCAGTTTACGCATTTTAATGCTTAATTCCCGTTTGAAATTTTTATTTAGTAGGCCTTTAACGTACTAAGCGAGACTAAAGGGATGCCAAAGGAAAAATTCTCCATCACGCAGTAATTCGCAGCCAAACGCTTATAATCTGACTCGTGTGACGTCATACCACTATTCGACAAACAAACGCAGAATTTTTGGTCGTTCGACAAGAAAGAAAAAATCGCAGCCCTGTATACCGGTATATAATATATATATACAGTGCCCGCTAGGGTGGCTCTTAAAATTGAGTTTTTGAATTTTGCTTGGGACACCCTTTCAAATGGTGAAGTTGCCAGAAAAAATAACTTTTGCAAAATTTTTTTTAATTTGAAGTCGATTTAGAGGTGGCCCTCCCCCCCTAAAGTTCTGTGCCCTCCCTCGAAATACCAAATCTGCGTATCTCGAAAACCACTTGAGCTAGAGATACAGTTATTGTGTTAAAAGATGCAGAAAACATGGTTTTCTATCTGCTTTCTGAACATTGAATGCATCTATCTTGAGTAGAAAAGCAGTTATTTAGAAAAAACGCATTTGACCAAATCTTGATTTTACAACTTTTTTTGTGACCACGAAACCGTCTACAAAATTTGTTTTTTTTGTCTTAATTTTTGCACCTTAGAGGGAACACTGGTAACGATATTCATTTCAAAATGTAATTCTGGTCAGTACTGGAAGAAGCAATATTATCGACAATATTTTACATATTGCCTTGCGTATCGTGACAGGATGTCTGCGACCTACACCATCGGACAATTTCCCTGTCCTTGCAGGCAACCAACCAGCTGAGTTTCGTCGCAAAGAACCATCCTGTCTCTTTCTCGTCGCACTACGAACCCCAACCACTTGCTCCACTCAAGTCTCTACGAGTCTGTGAGTGAGCAATCGGCAACTGAAATCGAGACACCCATTTGTATGTAACGCACAACTCCTGATGAAAACCGCTGAAGACCAATCTATCAGCGCGGCTACCTGGGAGGACAACAAATGGAGCTCAGAGTAGAAGAAGAACTCCTCAAGACTCTAAAGTTGTATCTCCGACACCAGCCCCCATCCAACCGGAATGCATAATTTGCCAAGGAAGGCCTGGGTGCATCTCAACCGCCTACGTACTGGAGTCAGACTATTCCGCTCCAACATGCACAAATGGGGGATGGCTCCATCCGCATTCCGCAATCTGTGAGTGTGGCAAAGAGGAACAAACCACAGATCACACCATCTGTACTGGGCCAAATGGTGTGTGACTGTGCGTGGTCTGCTTGAACTGGACGACGAATCAATGGACGAATCAAAGGATTGCTGCTCGACACCTGCTCAAGCATCTAAACGGCATCACCACTGCCCAAGAGTGGTAAAAGACAGAGCCCTTGACCCCTGGAGTAACAAAGAAGGTTTAAATGAAGAAGAATCGACATTCGACAATATTGTTCTTGTTGGAATTTGGAAACAGTTTCCTGTGTTCAGTAACAACTTGCAAAAGAAACTGAAGTTGGTACTCATCTTCAGTTAAGATTTTGTTAAAATCCTGGATTAGACTTAGAGCAACTCCTCTCTCTGCTCTGTCATTCACTACTGAAAGTCTCTTCGCCATGTGTAAAGCTTGAATAAATGCACCATCTTCAGTCCAATGAGCAGGATGACAGGATCCTTTGAAAGTATAATTATTACTTCATCTTCACCCAACAGCCGAAGAAGCCATTTTGAATTAGAGGTGCAATACTGTTCTAGACCCTTATTGCTAAGAAACGCAGCTACTTTGATGCTTGGTCTCCTTGGTGGACGTTCTCCTGTTTCATCTAACATGGTTGCCACCATTAGCTTTTTACTTTCCACAGACAATCGAGAATCAAACAAGGCTAGTCCAACTATTTCTTCGGACAGATACCATAAATGCAGACCAAGCTTTTTGCATAAATCGCCTTCGCCATCCAACAAGTGCGATGCATAGCACCTGAAGCTTGAAAGCGGATTCCACGCTCAGGAGTTTCTCCAAGGAATGTGATAAAAAACGGGCATTTTAGCTATGCATGAATGCATAAAAGTTTAGGAATACTTATTTTGTTTATTGATTTACCAGTTTTACAGGTTAGTTTATGAACTTTGTTTATTAAATAGCTTGGGCCACAATACTTGTTTAGCACTGTTTTGTGCTAGAATACCGAAAACAGGTTTTTTTTAAATAACTGCTTTTCTACTCAAGATAGACGCAATCACTGTTCAGAAAGCAGATAGGAAATCATGCTTTCTGCATCTTTTGACACAAAAACCGTATCTCTAGCTCAAGCAGTTTTTGAGATATGCAGATTTTGTATTTTGGAGGAGGGCGCAAAACTTTAGGGGGGGAGGGCCACCTCTAAATCAATTTCAAATTCAAAAATTTTTCGCAGGAGTTATTTTTTCTGACAACCTCACCTTTTAAAAGGGTGTCCCACACAAAATTCAAATTTTTTTCATTTTTTGCCAAATAAGAGCCACCCTAGTGCCCGCAAATAAAATGTTTACATTACTCACAGTCACAGAAATAAAATGTTGACATGAAGATTCGCATATAATTTTTTGGTGCTTCATCTGATGCATTTCTGATTGGCCATAAAGGTAGACAGACTCCTTGCAAGTTTTAACACTCGCTTCTAGTGTCACTGAGATTAAACCACTGGTTGTCAGGGCTGCCATTTACTGGCAGTTTAGAAGTGCAATGTGGAAAAATTTTGATAGGCGTATTTTGTTAAAAATATACATGTTTTAGAATGGCCGGGTAATTTTCCAGACCTTAATCCCATAGAAAACGCATGGAACTTCATGAAAAATAGGGTCAAAGAATCTCACACATCAATGAACATGATGAAATACTAAAAAAGTTATGGGTTACCATGGACATCAAATTTTTGAAATGTTGGCTTATTTGATAACGCGATATGACTAAATATTACCCATCAAAACTTGTAGTGCTTTGAAACCATTTTTGTCTTAATTGCATTGTCAATATGTTTTCTTTTCAATGGAACACCATTTTTGTCCAAATTTCATAGTGTAAACATTTCATTTGTGATGACTAGGCTGTGTAGTTGCTACTCTTTTAAAATATATTTTGTTGTATTGATGCAAGTAGGGTATATTTCCTTTAATTCACTCTGCTTGCCTTTTTATTTGGCATTTATTACTCCTTTTTGTAGTGAATGTGTATTTGTTTGGATCAATAGATTTTGGTATCGTACGCATTCATTGCAGTGACCCTTTTATTGCGCTTTTTTTTTAAATCGACGTAATATTGTGCATGGTTGTCTACAGAGAGCATGCTCTTGCTTACCCCCAACCTCCATTTAAAGATGACCGGATGCCCCTGCACGACAACTAACGAGTTCGGCCAACCCGGGTTTTACTTAAGTTTTCTTTGAAATATGTAGCCGTTTTAGCATGTAGCTATCCTCTGCTTATGCCTCCAACCTGCCTGGCACCAGCATCAATGTCAGAAGTGAGGGCCAAAACTACCAGCGGACATGTTCCGGTGCCAACGGGCATAGCCATAGGTAGACCTGGGGTAAGGTGCTACCTCTCCTCCTGACATCAAGGATGCAGTTTCATTTCATACCCAGGTCCCAGGACATAATGAATGAAACTTTTTTCTATAAAGTACTTACTTATTTAAACTGGTAAAACCCATGGTGGTCATAAGATTGATTTGTATTTCCTTGTCTTAGACGTTTACCTTGGTTCACATAGGCATGGAGTAGAAGCTTACAATCATTTATTCAGTCCCACCAAAGCTTGCACACTCAACTCATTGCTGATTTTTATCATTTAGTTATCAGATTATTGCTCTTTGCTGATCATGAATGGCTAGTTCCAGTTCAAATTTCGTCCGAGGTATTGGTATAACTATATTTTTGTGGTGAATACTTAATACTTATGTAAATTTCATGTGCAGATCCATATAACTTTAATAATATGAAGAGTTTCATAAAATTTGGAATTGCACTCATGCAAGCATTGATTTTCTTCATAAATTATTCAAAAGAAATCTTAACAATGTGGTGCGTTTTGCTATTAAAGTAGGCTATCTCATCCAATGGCTGTTGTTTAAATCTTTTTTGGATTCTAAGCATGTGACAGAGACTACAAAACATCTTTGTAGGTGCCCAAAGCCACCATGTTAGTGATCCAGCAACAACCAAATGTAAAGCTTTGATAGCCTATGCAAATCTTCTAAACAAAAAACAAGTATATATACCTTGCACATATTTTAACTATTTTGGAATGCTGAGTTGCTTTTATGTACCGATAATCCGGTATGTATTACTAGAGCATGATTTTTGGATTAATTTTAAGAAGTATTTGTACATACTGGTATAACTTTCTTAATAACCTATATTTTGCATGATCTTGTGAAATTATATTTAGGTCAGTAGTGTTATTATTTGATAGACTGTGTAGTGTGTATTGAGTTGTGTATTGGCAAACATACACTGATGACTTAGACAAATATAATACATCATTTTGCACTTCAAAAACTTCTCAAAGTTGGTTGGATTTTGGATAAAACTACTCAATACTCATTGTGTGGCCATTCCATCACTACTTTCAGCACTCTGTACGCTTTGCACTCTGTGACTCTACAGGAAATGAAATCAGCTTCCGCAAGGCATCACAACTCGCCTTGTTGACAATAGCATTTAAGGTACTGCAACGCAAGTTTATGTAATTACAATAAAATTCTTTACACTATTATCACATTTTTAAAGAAATTTCTTGAAATTTTAAAGCTGTATAAAATGTTGTGTAGTTATTGATTGGTATATCAACGAAATTTCCATTGAACTAAATGGTTGGCAAAAGGCTACAAACACTTGTGTTAATAGGAAGAGAATTACAACACAGCAGTGTTAAGAACCACTATAAACTCTGTAGGTCAAACCATGGTCAAACTTACTGCAGTGGATGCTTTCATTGCTAACTGTTCTTGCATTGTTGTAACTTCCAGTTGTTCTGTCACCATTCACCACATTTAAAACGCTGGTTGATTTAAATGTTTTTATAAAGAACTTCATTTTCTAAAATCTAAACAGTATATATAATACTTATTCTACTGTCAACGCTTTCAGAATTTTTAAATTGTGCACTGTTTGTTTATTGTGCAATTTGCATTGCCTTCGGTTTGAAGCAATCTAATATAATTTGTTTTTTTCAGACGTTAACGAAGAAAGACAGTCATGCCGCCGCCACCACCCCCACCACCAGCTCCCCCAGCCTCTGCTCCAGTTTCGCAGCCACCTAAACTCAATAAAAATGCAGCAAAAGACAGAAATGCTTTGCTCACCGATATCAACAAGTTCAAGGGAGCAAAGTTGAAAAAAACCGTTACCAATGATCGCAGTGCCCCAGCAGTAGCACGTAAGCAAACACAAATCTTGAGAATATAAAATTGTTTGGTAATATTAAAAATGATAATTTTAGAGCACTTTTAGATACCTAGTGTAAGATATCCGTCTGGCGTATCCACATTACACACATGGCAGTGGCACATGCGGAATGGCCCGTTTCGGTCAGTCCGATTCGGTTAGTGCGATTCGGTGAGTCCAATCCCTTAACGGGGGATTTTTTCAATTTTTTTTTTAAATTATCGGGTACCGTAGCCTAATTATCATTGCCGTTTTAGGGTTAGGAGTTAAGGTTAGGGGTTAGAAATTAGGAACTCACCGAATCAGACTCGAACCGAATCGGACTCACCGAATAGTAGCAGACCCGGCACATGTGGCTTATACTCAATAAATATGTCTACAGTAGATTTTTCTAATTTACTTTTACAGTTGACTTTGTATCATACCGTATGATAATTGAGACAAGTCCCCTGAATTTAATTGTAATATTCATCTTTGCCCTTGACGTATATATTGTACACTAGAAAGTTAAACTATAGCCTAATTGTTATTTACTGCAAACACATTGTGGTGACACATGTACCGGTTGCACCCGTTATCAAGTTCGGCCACTAAGTGAATAATGTACCATGTGAACATATTATACTTGCCTCTTGCTCTTTATCATGAAAACTGACGAAAGTCTTTGATATTGTATCAGTTCCTTTTTATAATTATATTAAACTTGTGCCTCGTTTGTTGACAGACCAAAGTTTGTTGTTAATTTCAATGAATTTAACCTTTTATGTATTTCAAAGCTTCTGTTGATTATTTTTCCAAATTATTTTTTTTTATTTTAGCTCAAAAAGGAGGAGGCAGCGGAGGAGGAGGCGGTGGTGGTGGTGGAGGAGGTGGTGGAGGGGGACTAGGAGGATTGTTTGCAGGAGGAATGCCTCAACTTCGGAAAGCTGGTGGAGGATCTTCAGGTTAGAGTTGGACTTTGTAGAGTAGTATACTTATTTCCTGGTTTATTTACTAAACCAATTACTTGGAAATGTTTTGATTATATATTGATTCAGATTGTCATGATCCCCCTTTCTCCGGACACTGCATGTGATTGTGCATAATGTAGTGTATATCGTAAGTATTTCTTTTCAATCATGTTCAATGTTTTAAAACAAATGATTGAAACAGTTTTGCCCCTGCAATTTAAAAACATTTTTGTAGAATTTTACTTTCTGTAAATGTAGATCAATGGAGTCAGGCCAAAATTTCAGTGTCGATTCATGGTTTACATCAGTGGTTCTCAACGGGGGGCGTTTTGATTTTGCAAGGGGCGTTTTGGTTATTAGGGGGCATTCTGGTTTAAACCATCTACCGCCCAGCGTAACAGTTTCGTCAAAGAGCTCGTGCTTTCGTGGTAGCATTTCCTACCTCATACCTGGTGGAAAAGGGATTCAGCTGTGTTGTTCTGCTACATAGCCTACCAAACAGCGAAACCCACTTGACATATCCAAAAGAGGTGATCTTCAAATGTTTCTCACTGGCTTTACGCCGGATGTGAAGAAACTGGCACTTTCTCACCAAGCGCAAGGTTCACACTGACTACCAGTAGGCCTATATGTACTGTTTTCATGCTCGCAAATACCGTATTTACTTGATTGTAAGCCGCGGCTTATAAAGTTTTTTTTTCCATCATGTTTGCTGCTTAAATTCAAGGGCTGCTTACAATCAAAGGCGGATTACATTTTTTCTTTTTGCCTTTTTCCTTGTCGACTTTGCCATAGATGTTTTGCCGTACTGCGTTGTCTGATGCCGACAATTGTGAAGTTGTGACGTGCATTTTAAATTGTCACATGCATTTATGACGTGCATTTTAAATTGTCACATGCATTTATGACATGCATTCGAAAGAAAAAAAGGAGTTGTCAGTTTTATTTATGGTACTTAATGAACATACCGGTAAATTTGGAGAGTACTGCAGTTTCAGCTTTGCGTGTAAGCAGTATTTGCGGCTTACATTCAAGGGCGGCTTACATTAAATTTTTAACACTATCACATGCGGCTTACAATCAAGGGCGGCTTACAATCAAGCGCGGCTTACAATCACGGAATGGCCCGTTTCGGTGACTCCGATCCCTTAACGGGGGATTTTTTCAATTTTTTTTTTAAATTATCTGGTACCGTAGCCTAACTATCATTGCCGTTTTAGGGGTTTGGGGTTAGAGGTTAGGAACTCACCGAATCGGACTCACCGAATAGTAGCAGACCCTACAATCAAGTAAATACGGTATATATTTGCTTTTCATCAAATATGGTTACTACCGTAGTCTCTAAAACCCTTACAGCCTGTTTCACCCTAAAAGGGTGATCATCAATTATTTGCATAAGGATCTTCTGATGATCCCTCTTTTAGGGTAAAACAGGCTGTAAGGGTTTTAGAAACTGGTAACTAGTCTATATTTGATGTATTTCACTCTGCTTTGCTTGGCATTGAGCACTTTTTGTAGTATTAATAGTATTTTTTTTCGCTTTTTGTAATTAATCGTTTTTGTTGGGGGGCGGTAAAATTTTGCCAGTTCATGAAGGGGGCGTTGGGCCAAAAAAGGTTGAGAAACACTGGTTTACATGCTAAAACTCTTTAATATAACTAGCTTTACAGCTCATCTAAATAGTGCTACCGTTCTTAAATGTACTATTTATCATGGACTGATGTTGTAGGTGGAGGAATGCCGATGCTCCCTCCTGGCCGAGGAAATCCTGGTGGTGGTGGGAATAGATTTGCGCCACCATCAAGAAATGGACCAAGCAATCGAAATCCTCCTACTTCAGGATTATCCGGAAGTCCTCGTTTGGGTAGTCCTTCAGGCAATAATTTTCGAGGTCCTCCAAGCAACAGTCCTCGATTTCCGTCATCTAATGCAGGACCACCTCCACCGCCACCTAATAATAACAAACCAGACACAATTGGTCGATCTTCCGGTCGCCAGTTTGGAAACGGTCAAAAAAGCGGTGGAATGCCCCCACCACCACCATCATCAAGAAACAGTGGCTTCCAACTACCACCGCCATCATCAAGAAGCAGTGGACCTCCTTCACCATCATCAAGAAATATCGGTTTGCCTCCTCCTCCTAGTGCACGAAACAGTGGTGGTATGCCCCCTCCACCTCCGTCAGCTCGAGGTGGACCACCTCCTCAATCAAACAGGAGTGGACCACCACCGCCTCCTCAATCAAACAGGAGTGGACCACCACCACCACATCCTCAATCAAACAGGAGTGGACCACCACCTCCTCCTCAACCAAACAGGAGTGGACCACCACCACCTCCTCCTCAATCAAATAGGGGACCACCACCTCATTCTCAGTCAACCAGAAGTGGACCTCCACCACCTCCTCCTCAAGGAAACAGAGGACCTCCTTCTCAAGCAGGCAGGGGCGGACCACCACCTCCCCCTCAAGCAAGCAGAGGACTTCCTCAATCAAGCAGGGGTGGACCACCACCTTCTCCTCAAACAAGCAGAGGCGGCTTACCACCACCTCCACCATCTGCACTTCATCCTTCAAATCACGGAGGAAGAAGTGGACCACCACCTCCTCAAGCATCTAAGAGTAATGCACCAACAACAAACCGAAATGGTGGACCTCCTCCACCTCCAGATAGAAACCTCCCTGGGCCACCACAGAGCCACTCATCAGTTTCCTCAGGCTTTCCACCTCCACCCCCACCTTCAAGAGAAAGCATCAAACGCAGGTCAACAGCTTCAAATTCTAGTCTTCCGCCACCTCCAGCATCCACGATTTCTCACCAACCACAAGGAAGAGGAGGGCCACCACCCCCTCCTCCTTCTAGAGGAGGACCCACAAGCAATGGTCCTGTCGAAAAGTATGTTTTATGTCCTTTTTTAGATTTTAGAACTTGACTGCCAAGGCACAAATGTTAAGTAGTTTACTTGTTCAGATATATTTTTTTCAATTTTATTTTTCATTGATGATGCTAACATGTAGAGAACGTCAACAAAATAAACACACGAATTTGGTACCAGTAAAGGAAGAAGATGACAAAATCAAACGGTTTAAAATATGCATCAATAAAATAGTGTTTGGAAATGAAATAGTTTGAATTTGCACAGCCACCAAACTCAGAAGAGATTTCTTAAATTTTGAAAGCTATTTTTTCACGCATCATTGTTCAATACCTTTATTTTACTAACTGGTAAATAACTTGACAGTTCTTTCAATAGATGTTGAAGTCACCAACTTGTAGGAATAATATGTACAAGACTGAGTTTATTGCAGAGATAGAATCATTTGAAATTTGCTGTGTTTTGTGATTGAAGTGTAATTAGTCTTTTAAATGTTTAAAAACTTCTAAGGTTTGCTAAACACTATGCTTTTACGTGTTTTTGCAATGAATTTTTATCTAAGAAGTTAACAATGAACAGGCTGTTGCGCTTGTAATTCTGTTCTGACCACTTCAGAAGCGGCAGGCAAGGGTTTGATTTTCTGTCGGATCATAACAAAAACTTTTTAAAAGTGGTACTAAATCTTGTTTCTGCTTGGCACTCTCAGCAAAAGGAATAGATTCAAGAAATACACTGACCCTGTCTGCCTTGTAAAAAGCTGAAGAGTAACACATATCTGCGATGGATAAAGTGCTATATATATAAAAACACACATTATTATTATATTGCAATATAAGTGGTTTCTTTGAAAAGCCTCAAAATCAAACAATTTACATTTCCATCAACAAAAACAAGAAAACTTGCAGACTGTGACAGCGGAATAGCTTCACATGGAACATTGGAGAAGTCCTTGTTGGGAAACTGAGTGCTGATTGGTAGTGTTTCTCTGCACAATAAGATAAGTGTAATAATGCACAATGTTGCATGCCATTTATCTTGACAGCCAAAATATTAGGTTACTGAGGAGTTAGGCCAGCACCCAGCAGTTGAATCAAAGATTGTGGAAATTGAGGTGAAAACAGTACAGGTGGTTCTTATGATAAAAAGAGATGAACACATGTAACTTATGCATTGAGGTTTCAAAGCTATCACCTAATTGGTTAGAATTGTTGTTCAAGAAATTTCGATGCTTGTCGTTGTGTGAGCTTCTGGGGCCGAGGATATATTCTTTCACCACCCCAAATTCACGATGTTTCCAGACTACAGTAGAAGGCTACTAGAGAGCAACCATTCTTTGGTTTCATCATCAAAGACGCGCAGACCTTCCACTCTTTTAGGTGGCTAGAAGATGGTACAGTTATTGATGATGCGGTCTGTTCCTCGGCACCACATTTGCAGGAGGAGGAAGAGGCCATTCCCCATTGGTGCATGGTTGAGCGGAAAATCTCGACGTTTGCACAAAGACGGTTGAGGCGCACCCATGTCTGTCTCTATAGTGTCAGGACGATGAGGTGCGCGTCGGCACCGAAGATGTACGAATGGAGTCCGACGATACTTGACTTCCACTCAGAATTCCATTTATGGTCCGCCCAATTAGCCGCAGAGATGTCCTGTTCATCAGCTTCGTTGATCAGAAGTTGGTAATCTCTAATTCGTTGCTAATCACTGTGCTTTCAGTGCTTGTTCGACATCAAAATTTAACATCAAATGAATAGGTTTTCCATTGTGCCCTTACTAACCTTAGAACACCTCAAGCGTCGTAAATCTAGTTTTCACGCCAAGTCACCATCACCGATGAAACAACACAAAGCCCAGGTCTTCGGCAAGCACCGATTCAACCGTCCCTTTTCGGTTCATTCTGCAAGGGACTTCCCTCGACACTGATTCGACATTTACATGCACAGTTGCACACCATACACAGAATAAGGCCTGTTTCAGATTCATTAGTTTTGTTCGTATACAAAAAGCAAATACCGTTGCGAAGGTTTAGCTTCCTAAAGAATTATGTAATGATTACTTTCTGACAAGAGCACACAGATGGTGAGAAGAAGTCGATTGATAAAAGCGTGATAAGGACCCTGATAGTGTAGGAGACTATTGAAGAAGAAGCTAAACCTTAGAAAGGTATATAACACAAAATATGCCTAATTTAGGTGTGAGCTGCAATGGCACAACAATGTGAAGAAGTTATACTTGCAAAACAACTTCCTTGTCTATTGTAAAGTTAAATTCAGCTCGTAAAGAAAAATCTTTACAGTACATCACTCACAATGATTATTACAATCAACCCTGGTTACAACAAGAACAATGGCTAATTTTACACACCACATGTTATCTTATCTCCATTGATCGATACTGAGGTGAACTTACTGCTTCTGTTATTGGGATTTCTTGCAGTTTGTAAAGCAAATATGAAAATTAGGGAAAAAAATCACATGAAATAGTTCTTAAAATATACGATGGTGGTGTACAACTGTACATAGTTGAGCTACTTATGTAGACCTGAAAATACAAGTAGCTCATCACCAACGAAAAGAAAGGCCGTTTGGTTAACTTTCATTAGGCCACTACAGCATTTAGTAATTTAAGCCAGAAGACAACCTGTAATTAGCACATTACAGTCTGCCATTGCAGAAGTTGTTAGATCACATTTTCCCTGACGATAGTGTCAACGTAAAAAGACTGACTATCATGCCTGAACCATTGTAGATTATTACAGCTTAGTATGCCTGACTGTTGATCTGTTGTTAATTATGTTCATGTTTTTTCAGTAGATTCAGTAGTAGCCGACGCTATTTGTTTTTCAACATACGGTAGTTTTTTCTTTTCAATAATAAGGAAACACAATATTCCTTTCAAAACCCAAGGCCAAATGATGGCTTAGCTACGCCATTGTCTGTGGTGGGATTTTCGTGACGTCATTTCCGTTTTTCTTGTTACATGTTTTCAGCAAATCCGTTGTCAATTTAATTTATTTGCTAAAAGATTCGGATTGTCAACCTCTCTTCCCTACAAAGGCCCAGGGGCGTCAGGTTTTCGGCATTCCTTCAGTGACCGCTCGCTGTCCACACGATCCAATTGGGCTGAGCCACATATCAGTTTAAATTTTGAAAGGTTTGTAGGTCGCTTGCGGGATTGAGAGCCACTCACTGCTTTAAGTCACACTAAAAATGTTTATCTTTTTGCTGGATACAATGCTTGTAGTGTTGAGTGTAATCATTCAAACGCGGTGTGCTTTTCTTTTGGTGTGCCTTTCATTCATTTATTCATTAACCACAATGTTCTCTTTTCAGAACTAAATTAACCTAAGTTTTCCAAAATGTTATGGAAGTGTATTTGATACTTTTAAATCAACAAACCGGTCAGTTGTCGGCAAAACAATTTTAAAATCTTGGTAAAGACAAGTATTTTGTCTTAATTTTTTTCTATCGATGTCTGAAATAGTGTATTCCTGCGCCATTTTTCACCTCATTAAAGTTGGGTGATTAATCCTTTTAAGGTCTGCACACTCTTTGCCGTTTTTTGAAAGACCACTTTGCCCCATCTACTTCTTTCAAATGAGAATCTACAGTTAAGATACTGTGCTGCTTCAGTGAAGTTATTTAGGATTAAGCCCGTGTCTTAGCAATTTTAATGTTTTTATTAAGTTAGGCATTCGGTGTGTAATCTGCAACTGGCTTGAACGTGTTATAAATTGGCATATGCTCGCACGGTGTTGGCTTACTAGTACCACTGCCTGTTGACTCAGTTGTTTACTATCTCTAGTCTATGTATTTATCTGTGGTTTTATAGGGATATCGCCATTTTACGACTTTACGAGCTCAATTCAAATAACTGTTTCTATGCAAATACAGCCAATTATTCTGCGATTATTGACGAAACAATGATCGCAGCTTGGCACTTTGTTTGTGGTGATGCTTGCTTGCTACTATTGCAAAATGGGTTAAGTGAACCGGCATTCGACGTTAGGCTATTGTTTCATCTTATTTCAACACAATGCTACTTGTTTGATCTTTTTTCATAGTCCTAAACAATTAGCTATACATATATTTCAAGGTTGTTTTTTTAAGTAATGATACCGTACTGTTAGAACTAAAAAAATTGTGGAATTTATATCTATGGCATTAAGGCAATACCACAGTGTATTCTTATTAGACCTTTAAATTGATTTCTCTAAAGTAATGCATACTACACTATCATGTGTCGACTATGCGATATGCATAGCAGCATGTTCTATGCAGAGGTATAAAAATCGCTTTTGGCTTCTCTATAAAAAGTAATAACCGTAGTACCGAACGTATTTAGATATCCCCAGTGGTTAGATGCTGACTGTAGTTGTTGATAGTTTGTGCGTGCGTTTTGATTAAACTAATTTGCAATTAACACTTCAACTGTAAGCAGTTTCTGTCTTCACTAAGCCTGATATCAAGACTGTACATGTCACTTCTTCAAACTGCATTTGTAACCCACTTACCAATCGCATTCCTTCATGATCAACTAACTAATAACCCCATTTAAGGTTATTTGGTTTTTAACTAGACACATGAGGCTCTGGAAAAAGGATTTTTGGTGCGAGCACTTCTGCGCCCGACAATTTTGGTGCAGGAGAGTAATGCAGTGATAACTTTACGTGATCAGTGAATATTTTGAGCACAGCGGCTTTTATTGCCTGGTAACGCGTTATGAAGCAAGCAGGGTATGTACCCTGCTACCAAACGTTGCTATTTTTGTTGCTCTTGGATCTATTTTCTGACGTGAATAAAAACTTGTCCAAAGAATGAACAGCAAATTGACACCTTGAAAACTTCTTTGTACGTTTTAAAAAATAGGGCGCGCAAAGCACTAAGAAGTAGGTTAGATGTTAGACTTCTGCTTCTAGTGATTTCCTCTACTTGACAAGGTGTCGGTGCCCGTCAAACTATTGAGAATACCTGGTAAAGCTTGACACAATTTCCAAACGAGAACCCAACTTGTCACATACAGTATACTTGTCTTTGGCTAGACTCTCATTCACGTGGTCTTCCCGCATGCATTCTAAATATAACTCACCAAATTTCTATCCGAAAGTTGCTTTGAACTTGCATTAATCCTTCTCTGTTTACTGCAAACTTCTCTTCCTCATACGTCGAATGTCTAAGTTTGTAAAAAACACACAACGCTAGAGCCACAAGTGACTGGAATTGGAATGAACCATCATTCAAAATAAGTACAACTTTGTCCACACTTTCTCTGTGTCCAAGGCTTTCGCCCAAAGCTGTTTGCAACGCTGTTTGCTTTCACCAAAAACCCGTGTATCCTGAGTAATAAACGTAGATCGTTATTCTTTGTAGCAAACTACGAAATATATGAAAGCACCTGCCAACGTATGTGTCAATAAAATGTACCGCTTTTGCAATAACCAGTAACCACCTTTAAAAAAAAAAGTCTGCCTTGATGCTCATAGAGTCATAGATGTCTTGTTACCACTTAGAATTGTACTCGAACAGAAATGCTTAATTGTTTTTTTCACTGTTGCAGAAACAGACCACCACCTCCTCCATCAAGATCGGATGTTGGCGGAAGAGGACCCCCTCCTCCTCCGTCCAGAAACGGCACTATTTCTCAAAGATCCGGATCAATGTCTCGTGGATCCTCTAATCAAGGTCATTGTTGACGAGACGTTTCAATGATTGATCGATTGTCGTTTTTATCGTTGGCTTGAGGCATGGCAACCTTTATACACAGGCCATGACAACGTACAGCTTAAAATCTGATTTTAGACCGATCTGTTAGTAGCCAAAATTCGCTAGTATGGGTTGATAATTTAAGTATTTATTAGTTGATAACTCTAGTCTTAGTCTATATTTTGTGTGATTTCTAGTTACTTTTATGCTATGGTTACCATTCAAATAACGGACTAGATTTTGGCACATGCTGGAAATCTAAAAAGCGTCTGGTAACATCGGTGACTGGGAAACATTGGTCATCTTTTTAACGTAATTTTAGTAGTTTTGCATTGATTTAAGATTAAGTGATCACACTTTGGCAGTTTGGATTCTCAAAACTATCATTTCAAACAAATACAAAGTGAGATTTGCTAAAATTTCAAAATCGAAAATACATCGGCCTTCAGTCAGGTCTCCAGTTCGCACGTTGTCAAGGCTTGTGTCTATAGATCGCTATGGTTTGAGGTCATTTTTCTCTGAAATTTGATCTACAGTGCTCCCATCGTATTTGTGTGAACTGCTTTAAATGCTTTACAAGACGTTCACTTTCAGTGCAGGCGAATAAATACGTAATCGATTACCTTTCTTGACGTTTCTCATATATTTTGAACCACAAATGCAGGTCTGATCATCGAATGGAAAACGAAAAGCTTCCTCGCTTGGAAATGGCATTGCTTGTCGGCCATTTAGTTCACTAGGTGCTGCGGAAGAGCTTTGCGTGAAATGTACCACTGAACCTCATACGTTGACGAGAACTAACTTACTGTTTTTGTTCGCAAGGCCGGTGTTCATTACTATGGGCTATTGGCTTTGGATTGCTTATTAGATGACAAGTGACATATTTTGTTCACAATTAAGAAAATGAACATGGGATAAGAATGGCATCACTGGCATTATGACATATGCCACTACAGATGTTGAATCAATGTCTGCAGACGTTGAATCAATGTAAAATAGGATGCTTAAATGTCTCATTAGATATTAGATCATCAAGCATTGGTAAACAAATTAGGAAATATTTGCACTTATTCTATTTACCCGTATTGCCATTGCCAAAAATTAGTTACAATGCCTCTAACCTCAGCATGTTGCAGTACTGTATCAGTCTTACAATAGATTGACATGATCGCGGTTTTAAAAATGTTAAAAGAAAACTTTAATCTCTCAAAATTGTTGTTCAAAAATGCTACACTGAGAAATTACGATGTTTTATTTTAAAGCATGCAGTTGTTTGATTCATAATAATAATACCGGTTTAAACTGGTATAAGAAAATATTCAAATACTGTATCACCAAAAGCCACATTTTTGTTTTCTTCATAACACCAATTACGGTATGTTGCATACAGAATACTGTACATCTATGACACATGTTGCTAATTAAAACAACTGAACATGATGATCCTGGACCACTTTCTCTTAAGGGTTTCTGATTTCACAAGACACTCAACAGCCTCTTATCCTAAATCTTTTTCTTGACCCCAGACCGCAGAAATTCATTGGCAAGAATGGTTGGTTGCTGAATGAAAAGACATTTCTTTATAGTTTGAGGGTCTAACTTCACTCTTTCCATCCACGTTATTGATGCATTGCCACTCATGCGAATTCCAATTAACTCGTTTCGCTAGGACAGCCGGAAATATAAACTGCACAAAGGCGTCACTACCCAGCCAACAAATCAGTCGTTTTTTACATTGACTCAACGTCTGCAGACGTCCAATCAATGTAAAAAACGACCGATTTTCTGTCTGGGTAGCTACAGCTTTGCCGCACTGCCCATCAACACGTTATCACAACGCAATTAAACGTTGACCATCACACAGAAATTGTCACCATCAAAGTTGAGATGCAGATATCAACCCAACCGAAGATGAGGCTTCCTTCCAGTCTGCAAATCGGTCCTTTTTACGTTAATTTAACGTCTCCCAACGTTGAATCAACGTAAAAAGGACTGATTTGCTGGCGGGCGGTTGCCACTGGATGTCTGCGCTTCAGAATCAACTCCATTTGATTGATTGAATCTTTATCCTCGGACTTGGAAAGCTTCTTGCATTTTACAGCAACTGCTGTAGTGCTGTATTATTAGGGTTGGGCAAACAACATGACTTTTTTTACAAGGAGTGTTTTTTATAGCCATTTTTCACGCTGATCACGAATCCGTTGAAATTTTTGACTTAGGATGATGTCTTAGGTTGGTAAAATGCAAAAATTCAAAATGGCCGCCAAATTCATGCATTTTTCAGATAAAATTTGATGATTATGTCTTACTAGGTCATGTAATATGTCATTTTTTATGTTTTTAGGGTCACTGATATCGAATATGAGGTCAAAACAGTGATATATACATAATAGCTTTTTATCAGTTATAGCTAAAACTGTGTATTTTTTATTGAAAAATACTTACTTTTTAATTTCAGAACCATTTTTGAGTTGATTAATCAACTATATCCTTTGTTTTTGATGTTGTACGTTTTTCGTGTCATTACAGATAATCAACAGTGATGTCTGAAACTAGTTATACACTTAATACACGAAGTGACTTTGTGAAAAAAACGTTGTATGGGATGGTTTACCATGAGGAACCTGAAATAAAGACGTTGAGTAAATTACCCGATGGAAGATACATCCTCGGTCGCATGTTAAATGTATGCAAAACAAAGAAAGGACAAAAACAACTAACACTAGTAGATAGCAGCAAAATAGTTGCAACTGAACTTTGCAAAGATTGGCTGGAAAAGAACGTATACCCAGAGCATGAAAGCGTGGTATCCAAAAAGATCAAAAATGATTATGAACTTCTCAGAAATTTGTGCAAACAAGATAACAATACAAGGTACAAGAAAACGGATGCGTGGATTAGTAAAGTAATGAGTTTTAATGAGAGAATGACTAAAAATGCATACGATGTTCGAACAAAAAACAGCGATTATCAAGCGAAATTAGAGAAGCAGTTTGGAGTAAAAATGACTCCAGAAGATGAAGAATTCTACCGTGATGACTGCTTTGGAAGTTATAAAGCTATTTGTCTATCTACTGTTTCAAGTTCCTGGCGAAAACAAAAGCACCGACAAGATACACGCCAATTATCAGCTGAGAAGAAAAGAGGAGAAATGAAATCTTCTACAATGCGAAAAATGGAGGGTAGGAAGTTGCAGTATGAGGAATCATTGTCTCTGGCTGATGGCGATAATCAATCAATCATGATCAGCGATAAGCAGAAACAAGATGTGGAATTTTCAATGGATAATCTGAACTTTCGTACGTCTTCATCTTCTTCCATCACTACCCGTAGTAAGAAATCGTCCAGTTTACTTGATACTCTGGACAGTGTCAAAGACTTCTACAGTGATCGTTTCCCAAAAGTCAAAGTCAGAGAAAGTCGCAATAAACTCAACGAAAAAATAGTGCGATGTACAATGCAATGTTTCTTGGATTATAAAGTGAGTGCTGCGGATTTAGCCGGTATAATAGTACAAACTGCTAACTTGATATTTGATCAAAACTGGGATTTGAGCACTGAAGAAAATGAAGAAGATGATGATGAATCGGATTCTGAAAGCCAAGAACTAATCTCTTCGCTTCCAAGCGGAAGCTCCGAAGCCGAGACACTTGCACAAAAACGACGAAAATGTACCAAAGATTTGACCTTCGTTTTCCCAAGTAGGAGAACTCTCAACAGGTATTTGGAGGATGCCTCACATATGAATTTGGAGATGGTCGCTAATATACTTCTAGAGAAAGAAGACAGTGTTGTAACTGTCGGCCTCGATGACACTACTAAAGCGGCCGGCCATCGGTCGTATGATGTAAAGGCCGACCACATTACAATATCGGGACCCAGTGGTGACAGACGTACCATGACTACTGGTTACACAGAGCATCTAAGTCACGCAGGAGCAGATGGCGCCGCAGCATACGAGTACAAGCTTAAATGCTTGGCAGCATTGTCAAATTTAACCGTTGATGAAATCAAGGGTGCCATCGATTTTTGGATGTCCGACAGGGCAGGTGACTGTACCACGCTCTTGCAACATTTAGGTATTGAAGCGGAGAAGATGATAAAATGGTGTGCCCATGTAATTTTGGGAATTGACCATGCTTGCGATAAGGTTTTTCGTAATATAGAGCAAAAGATTGGTGTTCAAAAGTTGCTACACGTATCTGCTGGTGAGAAAGTATTCAATATCACTTTATATTGATAAACGTGAAGATGACACGGGTGGTGAGAGAACTTGGGAAGGTGTCAGGTCGTTTTTCGATAAGAAAATACCAGAAATTAGAGCCAAGCAAGAGGAGTGCATGAACGCGGAGAGGGGTCAAGTCCGATTGTATGGTGCTGTACTGAATGAAGTTCTAGATGCAATGGACAGACAGTTGTCCGAGATGAACTTTTTTGCAGGTCAAAGTAGTGACGACGTCAAATTGAAACATGCACCATTGACAAATTTAGGATGCGAAGCCGAATTCGCCAAACTTGATAACCGTATAACTTTCAGTGGTGGATCGACGACAGTAAGAACTCATTCAAGGAAGAATGTAGTTTCAACGGATAAATTTCTCATGGATTCGTCGTTTACAGATCTCAATGAAGATGAGAAGTGGAAATGGGCAAGGTGCTCAGAAGAAGTTACCCAGGCGAAAAAGCTTGAACAAGACTTTATTGTTCAGTTAAAAACAAGTCAACAACTTGCGCTTCTGAAGAAGCAAGAAGCGAAGAAGAAGAAAATAGCCAAAGTGCTACTGGTACTTGAGGAGTGTAAGAAGCATGGAGGTCCGGCGACTCCAAATACACTTGACTCTCTTGATAGACTTAATGAATCACAACTGCTCAACGACATTGGTTACCTTAGATCGACAGTGGCGCTCGATATACGCCAAAAGCGTAGAGTTAAATGTGCAGACGGTATAAAAACATTCACGTTTGAGAAGTTCAGTATAGACGAACTGAAAACATCCATCAGAAATGCTATCAAGCCAGAAGACAATGTTTCTGTTGCTGTCGATATCCTGCTGAAAAAAGTTCTTTGAAATTCAAAGGACTCTTGTACAAACAAAGTTGTTGAGATGCTGGTACGCAGATGTTGAAGTGAAAATTAAAGTAGCTTATGAAAATTTATATCTTAATTTTTCCTTTGAAATTATGGTTCTGCTCACATTTCAGTGCACATTTTATCGCAATATGTATCTGGAGCGGTCCAGTTGACCTGTACAAGTTTGAAAACATGATTATCGATATCAGTGACCCTAACAACAGAAGAAATGACATATTACATGACTTAGTAAGGCATAATTATCAAATTTTAGCTGAAAAAATGTGTAAATTTGGCGGCCATTTTGAATTTTTGCATTTTACCAACCTAAAACATCATCATAGATCAAAAATTTCAACGGATTCGTGATCAGCGTGAAAAATGGCCATAAAAAACACTCCTTTTAATGGGACAACAGAGAAAAAGTCTATGTGTGCCCAACCCTAGTATTATGCGAAGGGCTGTCAGAGCAGTTTTGTAAAACGCTTATCATGCACGCCACGTCATTCCACGCTTGCGTAATAACACGACAGTTAACAACACAGAATACGCTGTGAAAGCGGTTACACATTAAAACGATTTGAGCCTCGCACTAAATAGCTGCTGCCATTAAGCGTTTACTTCCATAAGGTTTATGTTTAAATGCGAACGAGTTACCTGTGGTTAGCTGTTGTATTTCTACAAGGAAAAGCATACTGAATCAGCTTCATACCTCATAGCGTATGTGCGTATCAATTTAGACACAAACATTTTTCGAGGATATCAATGTTTTTGGGAGATAGGGAGTTAAAATAATTCGTGATTCCAATTTCTTGCTTTTCTTTATCTGATTGTAAGATGTTTGTCAAATAATTGTTCCCAACCTATGGCGGACCTTCATGATCAAAGGAACTTTGAATGCCTTCATTTCAGGATTAAGTAGTCAACTTCAAGCAGTAAACTTAATTATTTATGGGTAGGTTGCTTTAAACTTTCAGTTAGTATCACCCCTGGATTTTTGGTGGGCCGCAGGCTTGATAATTGTTCGAAAGGGGTTCATGATTAAAAAATGATTGGGAACCACTTTACGATAAGACTTGTCAAACACCAAGTTCCATCTCTCCACATTTATTGTAAACAAGATTGTAAACAAATTATTTTGTCACTTCTCCCGAACCTCATTGAAGCAACTGGCCGGTGAGAACTATCTCAAGAACAATTTGTCATTTTTATGTGTAGGTTGTTCATCAAAGATTCATTTGAATCGAGGCAAAGTTATTACTGCATGGCGTAGGCAACAAGTAACTGCCCACCCAAGATGTTGCGTGCTATTTGCGTGACGTTTTTGCTTTAGTTTTAATCAAACTTATTTTTTTGCAGATGATTTTGAAAATCGATTCCAGTTCAAAAGTGACCTGCCCTCGCCGGAACCTTTTGAGCAGTACACAAAAACTTATCCTAGTCAGCATCTCCGAAAAGGTAAAGACTTTAACGTCATATCCTCCAGAAAATCAGTTCTTTTGTACATTGTGACTCACCGTCTGCAGACACTGAATCTCAATGTAAAAAGAGACTGTTTTTTTTGGCTGAGATTGTCTTGCATGCCATGTGGGCTGAGTGAGCACCATGCCATAAACTGTCCAAGGATGTCATCCATCTTTATTTAACCGTATGGTTAGCCTCAATCAGACTGTCTGCAGACGTTAAATGAATGCAAAAAGTGTGGATTATGCCGGTTACCTTTTTCCAGCTATGTGTGGTGTTCCAATTCAACCGTACTTCTGTATCTCAGCTTATACACTTGAAAAGTCATTAGATCTGGACGAGTCAAGTTTTTTAAATCATCCTTTGGTTGTGTGTTGTGTAAATGAACTTGCAACAACTTAGTCCGAGCTGGACATTGTGGACAGATACCTTACATCGATATGATCCGCATTCTGTTTTGCTTCACTGATTGGAGAAGGCTGATTCTATATTGATTGAACGTCTGCAGACGTTGAATCAATGTAAAAACAACTGATTTGCTGTCTGGTTAGTATTTCAAGGTTTTAGTTTGTCGTATCCAGGCTTGCGCCTGATAGTCGACCACGTGGCTTAAGAAGGCGAGAAATGCAAGGAAGCCAATCTTCGTGTTCACCTTCAGACAAACTTTTAAGTGTTCTGTCAAGCACATCGCGCACGCTCTTGAATGGCGTCGAACCGGCTCCCTTTTGAACGTCGTACGAGGGCTCTCACCACTCGGCTATGCAGCTGACATATTTTTAAGGCCATTGTAAGTTTGAAAGTGAAAGTTTAAATATGCTTTTAAAACTATTTTTTTCTTATCAGCAGGAGGACCAAACCGCAAGGTCCCGAATGCTCTCCCACCCCCTCCGCCTCCGAGCATGCGAGCTTGAGCCAAAGCTTGACATCGATTACTCTTGCAATCAAAGAATTAAAAAGAAGAAAAGCATCATGTGCACAGGAAGTTTTTGTCCTTGGAAATATAAACGATGTAATTTTGCATCGTAACGTTTATTGACGATTATGCGACCTCTAAACGAGCGTTTGCTATTAACACTTGAAGTCAACCTTGGTTTTTCATGCCATTGTAATATTGCGAGTGAACTTGTCTATATTTTTGCTGACTCACAATCAGTGTATGACTCAGCATTAGCTTCCTCCGTTGACAACAGCTGATTATGCGTATGTGTCCCAGAGTGGCAAAATCCGCCCTCTTTTCTTTTGCAAACGTTAAATCAACGCGAAAAGAAGGGATTTTGCCTTCTTGGGTTTGATTCTTTTTCAAATGATTTTTACCGTTGCTACTCCGATTCGCCGTGTGGCTTGTGGCTGCCTTACCATGCAATGCATAAACCAAAGGCAGCGTTTAATGTAAAGTTTACATACTAGAATATTAAAAAAAAAGCGATTTTGTGATCGAATTTTGTTGCGAGTATTATTATTATTGTTGTTGTTCTTGTCATTGTGTTTAATTGAGAAGCTCAATCAGCTGTCAGTATTCTGTCTTGTCCTTTGAAGAGTGTATACCCGCATT
The DNA here is from genome assembly GCF_918807975.1 of Aplidium turbinatum. Lineage (NCBI taxonomy): Eukaryota > Metazoa > Chordata > Ascidiacea > Aplousobranchia > Polyclinidae > Aplidium > Aplidium turbinatum. The sequence continues at coordinate 25,748,661 of NC_137478.1, forward strand.
GCTACAAGATTACTTGAAAAGAAAGAATGTGTATTCGAACCCATAGATTAACTGTCAATTTTAATTTAGCTTACTGCTTTTTTGCTGTTTCGACGTCTACAGCTATAGATGTTGAATCAACGTAAAATCACGATCGTGCTAGTTGGGATCTTGTAAAAGTAGGCCAAACTATCACAGAACTCAACACTCAATTATACCCGTTCATAGTTTGCATAAGAAGCATATTTTCTGGGCGTGCGTGATGACCTGTCACGCTATTTCGCATTTCTGCCACCCATCAGACAATTACTAGTTTTATAGGAAAATCAAACGCAAGTTTTCTTTTTCTTGTGCAATTTATTGCAGTAAGCCGCTGTCAAATATTATTAGCATTACCCATGCTTTCACCAATACAAATTTTAACCTTTATTTTCAGAGAAATTGCTTTGGATATTTGATAAATGTTACAATAACCAACTCATGTGTACAAGGCTAATGCGCAGCCACTTCGCATAGTGTTAACGGCTCAGTACAATCATAACATTTATTGCACATTGCAAGAAAAACTGAATGTAGTTGCAACTTTGGATCAAAAAAATTTTTTCTTTCACTCTCGCACCATCTACCGGCAACTAAAATGACCTGAATATTTTGGGAAGAAATTCGTACCTGCTCTGTCACAAGCCTGTGTTATGTTTCTACCCGCTGCATTATCAACAACAAGTTTAAAGTTTTTTCCAAGCTTGACTGGATGCAGAATTGCATAACATAAATAGGAGTGATGTCAATCTAGGACCATTGCAGCTTATAAAATTCGTCTTTTTTACATTAAGGCAACGTCTGTAGATGTTAAATCAACGTAAAAAAGACAGATTTGTTTCCTGATATGACAGTTATCACAGCCACTGATCAATTTCCTTTCCATACCTGCCAAGGATATGTTCTTATCGTGGTAGCTGTGAACTTAATCGAGTGCACGTGACTGCCGTTTTATTTTGCATAGCTAGCAGGGAGTTGTACTTGTCGCTCACTTTGTCTATTAAACCCCGGCTTTTGAATTGATTCGCCTCTTTTATTTGATCGTATTGCTTCGTCATTCAAGTGAAATCAATTAATCAAAGGCTCTTAGTTTTCGCTATTTTGTTCTTGTTACCCTTTGCCGAACTTTCCATAGATCAATTTGCTTTCTTTGGACGCTTTAAAGTCATCCCAGCCAACAAAATTCGTTCCTTTTTGCCTTGATCCAACGTCGACATACGTTGAATCAATATAAAAAAGACGTCTGACTGCGAATGAAATGTCCCATAGTACTTGCATACTTGTGCATCCTCATTGCACCACTTTTGCTTCATACACTTGATTTTCGTTTTATAAATGTGATTCCAACTAATTAAACCCATTCTATTCGCATGAATTGAACATTCACAGGCGTTAAATCAATGTAAAAAGGACGCAGTTTGTTAGCTGAGATATATTGTCTAAATATAAATTTAGCCCTACTGAGAACCCCAGATTTAAGATAAATAACCATTGCTGTGCACGAGCTGAAAACTTAAATCGACCTCCACTAAACCAGTTTCATCGGCAAACCGAATAATTGACAAGACGTTTTGCTATGATGTCATCGAAGTGAAATTGTTAAGCCGTTTTTTTCTTTTCCATTGAACGCAAGCGCTTAAGCCCTTTGGCTACTTGCTGGACTTTTACACCGCTGACTGCTATTGTATTTAATCGATATCTCGTGTGTAGTTTTTGGGAGTCTTGTTCAACCGAACTTTCGAAAGTCTAGCCATCATAAGCTGTGTTATGACTTCAAAACTGCCTCACTATAGTTACGGATATGTTTTCCCATTGTTCCTAAACAACTAATTTACAAAAGAAATTCAAACAGTTAACATTTTGAGGGAAACTTCCGATCGAACAAATCTGTCTTTTTAACGTTGATTCAACGTCTGAAGACCGCAATCAATGTAAAAAAGATTGATATGTCTTAAAGTCATCTTTCCCTTCTCAGTTTGAGATCGATTTTGAATGTGCATATACTCAACACATAACACACTTACCATGTGATGTTGCTAATATTTCTTTGGAAACTCAGCTTGATCTTTCGTTAGGGTTTGTTCTAATATCACATGAGTCATATTTGACGATGTATGGGAGAAGATGTGAAGAAAGCCAGAAATTGCTTTATTTGATTTTTGAACAGCCCCTATTATCGCCTATTGTGCATAATTTATCTTTCGCCGTTATACGCTGAATCATCGTGAAATTAACTAAAGATGTAATAATATACGCTTCAAGTTCAGCGTTTTTGTTGTTTCAACGTTACAAGCCGTTTAAACAACCCGAAAAATCAATTTTAAATTCCACAATACATATTTTGGTGTGCACACAAGGGGAGTGCTTAGCTGACCTTTAATCATTCTGCACTACCGGGGATCCCCAGTCAATTTGAATTACTTTTTGTTTAATTCCACTAACAAAATTTTGCTTTTGGTTATCATGGAAAAGCTGCCCGCTGCATATTAGTGGAGTTGAACTGCAGTCACAAAACAAATACAGTCTGATTACGTAGATCTGCACATGGGCCGTCTCACTTTTGCTAATTTAATTCTTTTACCAAATTCAAATTTTGAGAATTTTTCGGACATTTTGGAGTGTGCCTAAAAAGGGGCCACTTCCAACACCAACTAGTTGATTTTTTTATTTCAATTGACTTGGAAGCGAAATCAATGTTGTTAAATATACACACCTTTGCATGCTCTTGACTTTTTTGGCCAAATGCATATATTGTTTTATCATTTGTCCCAATACGAAAATAATTACTTTATTTTCCGCCTGTCCTTTTTGGCATGCGAATAACGCAAGCATAACTTTGTTTTATTGTAAGAAAATCTTTATATTGTTTTTGCGCCATATGCTGTACATTACTATTTTTCGCTCGCTGTTGTTTCACGAAAATCAAACCACTTTCCAGCCCGAAAACTCGGTCTCTTTTTACATCGATTTAACGTCCACAGACGTGTTCAATCATGTAAAAAAGAACTGATTTGCTGACTATGTTTTCCAACAGTATAGCGTAGTCAAAATATCGCCTGTCCTTCTGACTTGTTTCATCTACTATAGCATTTGTATATAGCCTTTACAATATAGCCTAACGATCACCGATCTGATTAATTGACGTCTACCCAAGCATATTACTGAAAATAAAACTACAAAAAGATGCCTTGTGCGGCCATTCAGAACGAAGATGGAGTTTGCAACACCTGGCGGACAGGCATATTGGATGTTTCCCAGCCAGCAACTTATTCCGTTTAAGGCCTACATAGATTCGATGTCCACAGAGGTAAACTGAATACGCAATGATTTGCTTTCTTATATTTTGCTGGATTAGAAGTTGATCGAGAAATCCTGTGTCGATACTTTGAAGTCAGGAAATCTGCTGTTTTTCAGGAATGAACGAGGACAGGCCACGATAAGTCTTTAGTTTCAACGACGCTGATTGGTCTATCAGAATCGCATGTAGGTCTTTTATGACACCAAGTGTAATGTTTTCACTCACCTATACAATTTTTGCACTTCCTACGAGGGTCGAGTACTACACGATATTTAAACAGCCCCTCTAGGTATTTTTAATTTCAATTTATCCTCAATACGGCGTAAATCATGCTGCTTCTAGGAGGTACCATTGCCTTTGTAAAAGGACGTGAATCGGTTTTCAAGCTGTATAGATTAGCATCGCATTGTCCTTCAAGACCAACAAGGTACGGTATGCGTATTTGTAATCTGTAGGTCGCTGCAGCAAAGGAGGTTCATTAACCAATCAGAAGGCAAAGTTTAAATCAACTGATTGCAGTCAGGCGACATGCACGTTAGCAAGCAAATGAAGCGAACGTTTCAGCATGGCCGAGAGGGCTAGGGAATAGTCATTTCGATGACGTGGGTTCGATTCCCACTCTTGCCTACTCTTTAATTACCGGTACCAAAGTTTAAAGCAAGAATCAACTCTCTGGCTGAGTGCTAGAAAGGTCGCAATGACTTTAGTTAGAAGGTTCATAGGGAAAATTGCCCTTTGTTCAAAATATCTACCGTTTAAAATCCTCCATTTGCTGCAGCGACCTACAGATTACAAATACGCCAACTGTATTCATCCTTTCAACTGCGAGCAAATGCAGCTTGCTTTCCCTATGAGCTAACCGGATTTCAAAATTCATTTTTGTACTTGATTTTGCACAAGGTGCTGGCACAATTACAGAACATCAATTAGCGTAGTGCTCTCTTCTGTAATTAATGAGCGTTAGTTCCAGAACCACTCGTAGAAGAAAAAGTAGTCCGTTGAAAGCCATGAGGTTAATGGACAAGCGGTCCGAACGGCTCTTGAACCTCAGTGTTGTGTAAATGTACGCTTGCACCGACATAAGGACAGAAATAACATGGAACACCTGGAAAAGTTGATTAAATTGTAATAATAATCTTTGCATAGTTAGCCTACTAAGCTTAGGTTATTGTATTTCATAAAGCATTAAATATTAAAGCATTATCTTTTGATATGCTTCTCTGAAAAACATTTCATTAAATGAAATTTCCTATGAAACATTCCTTGCAAAACATATCCGTGTTAATCTAACGCTTATTAGCTTAATATTAACGCAACCTTTGCCGACTAAATCTTGGTAAAGGAGCTTAGCCCGTCTGATAGCTCAGTTGGTCAAGCGCCTGACTATATGAACAAAGAAACTGCAAGATCAAGGGGCGCTGGTTCGAGTCTCGGGGTGTGCGCTTGTGCAACGCATCTTAAGGACAGCTCACCATTTGGTTGATGGAATACGCTTAATTCACAGACAATAATACTTCAACAGTTATCAAAAACGTCGCTCTGTCAAACTCGGTGACCGGGCCTGCGTCAGTGGTTCCAAGCCTCTACAGTCTACAAGTAGGGCTATAGCCTACAAAACTGCTAGGATTAAGCTTTCAAAAACTTTTTTTTTCTGTCTGAGAATAAATATCCACCAACCACCATTAATCCTTTTAGTGTGAAAACCCGAGAATTGCATTTCGATAGAAAACAAAATCGAGAGAAAGCAACCTAAGATCGAGACGAAGTGAAATTTGATTCTAAAACCTTGTCAAAACATTTTTGTTTTGTACATTTATAAAAGTACGGCAGACTAATACCTAAATATTTAAAATATATTAAGAGGCTGACTCCTGAAGAGACAGACGAAAAGTAGCCTACTGCAGCTTCGAGCAATGGCAAACCTTTTCTTCGCCTTCTTTTAAAAATAATTTTCACAGGCCTCGATTATTGCAGCAAAAACTTACCAAAACAATGTACGTAAAGCTTTGCGTTGTAAGCAAAGGTTGCTCCGCGATTGTGTATTGCACAAAGTCGTTAGTAAGGCCCACAAGCAAAATGACTCCAAAGACTGTCGATAGTTGAGAATACAGTTCATTTTTACGAAGCCAATTGATGGTGCTTTTTGCAATGCTATTGCCAGATGAAAATCTGGCCATTCCATCCTTACGATCCCAAGAAAATAATTCTCTGGTAACTACAACTGCGTTTTGTGTTCCGACTTGCGAGTCATTTTGTTCATTTATATCGCTTTGTAGATTCCACTACTCTGCTGTATAAAATGAGAAGAAAATGTAATGAAGTGGTTTGGTTTTGTTGTTTCAAAACAAATGCCAATTTATGACATCACAAAAAGAGGATAAAATGAACTTGCGGAAAAGTTACCAAGAAAAAGGGAAAAAGTTTAACAGGCTATGTTCTCAACAATGCTTCAGATAAAATTTAGCCTACAAACACTCCTTAGCATCAGTCTATCACCTAGGCGCTGAACCGTCAATTCAATTTTGAGAGATGGTGTGTTAAAAGTGTCTTACTCTCACACTTCTGTCACATTTTTATCATAAACAAGGTAAATTTTATGTCCGGCAAAAGAGAAAATTAAAAATTGCTTTTTGCGTTTCACCTCAAGTTCCGCTTTTGTATCTTTCCGCGATTGTCGTATTTTTCCCTCAAAATGTTCTTCAGTTTTGTTAAATTTACACGAAGTTGTGTAAAACTATAAGCTACTTACAATCATCTCAAAATTGTTATCTCCACCACCCATTTTTTGTCTACTTTATAACGAAACTAGCAAAATCCGTCATTTTCACAATAATTTAACGTCTAGGCCTACAGACTACAGAATATTGGACAATGTTAACTCAATTGGCAAAGAATTTGATATGAAAATTAACGCTAAAAAGACCAAATCAATGATAATCTCAAAAGCACCACACACTCCAGTACTCCAAATTATAATTAACAATGAAATTATACAAAAAGTAAAATCTTTTTCATATCTTGATCATTCAATAACTGAAGATGGGAAGTGTGACCATGAAATTCTTAGACGGATAGAAATTGCAAGAACTACATTTGGAAAAATGAAAAATATTTTAACCAATCAACGTTTAAATTTATCAATTCGTCTCAGGATCTTAAAATGCTATATCTGGTCGACCCTATTATACAATTCTGAAACTTGGACAATGTCACAAAAAATGGAGAAACGGATCGATGCCTTCGAGCTTTGGACATACAGGCAAATGTTAAAAATTTCATGGAAACAAAAGATCACTAACGATGAAGTACTCTCCAAATTCAATTCAATTCAAGCAAAATGCTCTCACAAACAGTCAAAAGAAGAAAATTGAAGTATTTCGGACTCACAATAAGGCAAAATTCATTACAAAGATCATTAATAGAAGGGAAGATAAACGGTAAAAAAAGTAAAGGCAGACCAAGAATGATTTGGACAACAAACATCACAAAGAAATAAAACATAGTAACTTTAGCGGGTTTAGCATACTTTATTTCACACAAAATATAACATAATTAAATAAAATAAACTCAAACGTTTTCGACACGTACGTGTGTCCTCATCAGGAATTAAATCTGCAATACATAAAATGAAAAATCGTAAGATAAATTTGACTATGCACTGTAACTGTAACGACACTCTGGACTGAAAGCACAAACTGAACAAATGATACGAGAATGATTGCGAGTAAATTATGCGGTGGGAAACAGATCACGTGAGGTGTAGACTACAGGCATTGGACAAAACAATTAGAACACACACAAAAGGAACGATGAGCCACAGGCGAATAACTGCCGGTTGAGAGATGGATTGTTACGTTTGATTCTTAAGGCTTCCATGATCTTAGTCTGAAAATCAGATCTGCCTCGAGAGATGATTTTAAATTGGTCGATCGAGACATTGTCAGTGCACGTTTCACAAGAGACGATGTGCTCTTTAATTGCACTTTTAGTTGTTAGGTTTGGGTTTAAGTGCTCCCCGGCCCTTGTCAACAAATGTCTGGTTGACATACCAATGTATGTCTGGTTTGCGTCACACAAACAACTAAATTTATACACAACATTTGAAGAAAGAGCAAAGGGGGTAGGCGACTTCAATTGAAAATATTGGTGCACTTTAAATGTTTTATACACAGGATGAATGTCACATGAAAATTTCTTTTTTATAAGTTTAGCTAGGTTTTTCGCAAAAATTGTTGAATCTTTTCCTAGGTAGGGTATATTAATGAAATAACTAAAATCTACTTCTTCAGGCGTGTCTTTTGGTTCATCAGCCATGAAGGTGTTTAAGACTTTAATTATTGAAAAAGTGAAAAGGATATCCATTTAAAATAAAACATGTTTTTTAATTTCTTGATTTCTTTCTGAAACAACTGATCATCAGAACACACCAAACGAGCACGAGATAACAAACACAAATAATCTTGTTTTCTTACATTCATCCTGTGTATAAAACATTTAAAGTGCACCAATATTTTCAATTGAAGTCGCCTACCCCCTTTGCTCTTTCTTCAAATGTTGTGTATAAATTTAGTTGTTTGTGTGACGCAAACCAGACATACATTGGTATGTCAACCAGACATTTGTTGACAAGGGCCGGGGAGCACTTAAACCCAAACCTAACAACTAAAAGTGCAATTAAAGAGCACATCGCCTCTTGTGAAACGTGCACTGACAATGTCTCGATCGACCAATTTAAAATCATCTCTCGAGGCAGATCTGATTTTCAGACTAAGATCATGGAAGCCTTAAGAATCAAACGTAACAATCCATCTCTCAACCGGCAGTTATTCGCCTGTGGCTCATCGTTCCTTTTGTGTGTGTTCTAATTGTTTTGTCCAATGCCTGCAGTCTACACCTCACGTGATCTGTTTCCCACCGCATAATTTACTCGCAATCATTCTCGTATCATTTGTTCAGTTTGTGCTTTCAGTCCAGAGTGTCGTTACAGTTACAGTGCATAGTCAAATTTATCTTACGATTTTTCATTTTATGTATTGCAGATTTAATTCCTGATGAGGACACACGTACGTGTCGAAAACGTTTGAGTTTATTTTATTTAATTATGTTATATTTTGTGTGAAATAAAGTATGCTAAACCCGCTAAAGTTACTATGTTTTATTTCTCTATGGTTCAACAAAGCAAACTCTCTACCAAAGCTTTAAACATCACAAAATGGACAAAATTAACTTATGAATGTGCAGTACGCACAGCTCAGGGTCGAGAACAATGGCGCATTGTATCCAACCCTCCATACGAGGAAGGAACAAAATGATGATGACAGACGATAAGTCTGTTGGAAACAGAAATGTAGTAATGCGCATTTACCGCCACCAATGAGTGTGCTACTGTATCTGGCAACCTTGTTTTAGCATTCAGTCTTTGCTATCGGCTTTCTTAATTATTCTTCTCGATCGGCAAGGTTAGCTAACTATAGCCTAATGGTTCAGTCAATGTTTTTTTGTAAATTGTTTGGTGCAGAGTCACTGGTAGTAAACTACTGATCTGAATGGAACGGTTGTAGATGCTCGGCTGGTACAGTGTGAGTAGGGGAAGGCGAGCAAAACGGACATTAGATTTTTTGAAAAAAGTTTAATTAAAAATAACACTTTTTTGATGATGATTGGGGCAAAACGGACATATCGATATCACTTGCAACACAACCTAAAAGAAGCAGCATTTTTAGCGTGAAAAATGTCTTTCAAACAGATAACTAGTTTGTTTTAGAGACCTGAAACAGCAGAGATGCAATTGACAAACAGTTAGTTCGAGATTGCATTTGAACAAGACTTAACAATCTTCCAGCCTTGTACTAAAAAAGTTTAATTTCAAACTGTTATTGTATCTTTTTTGTAACTGATTATAAAATTGCTTAATCGTGCAAGAAAACTGGGTAGGCGACATAATTCCACTTTAGATCCTTACCAGTCAGGCAGTCACAGCTGGCAGCTGTTACTACTTCTTACATCCTTATTTAAAAAGTAACTGAGAACTCGATCTCTGACCAAATGAGCGCACAGAACACTTTAGAGTACATTATTGATTATCTGTGCTGTTCATCATAGGTTGTTGCCAGAGCTGTCGTAACCATCCTATTTGGTCAGTTGATTTTTATTCCTGTACAAAACAACTGTTGGACTATCCCTATCTCGATCCTGCTATGACGACTTGTAAGCTATATAGGCTAGCTCATTGCAGTGCAATTCCTCAACCAAGATTGACCAAACTTCCTGATCTTGGAGACAATGATTTTGTCGAATTGAAATCGTAAGACGAGGAACACATGTCAATTTCTAACGATGAGCTAACCCATCCTAATGTGTCATTGAATCCTTCACCATTTAACCAAACAAATTCAAAATGATTGTTTGCGACTTGAACCTTTCAAACATTCTTACGAGCTGTTGGTTTTGGGATAGGAAAAAAAACTAGTTTAATCAGAGACTAATATTACGTTTTACCAAGACAGGCAAAAGTTCCTTCCATTCTTCACTTCTGTTGTAGTAGGCCTATTGCCATAACATTTAAGTCAGTGTTTCTCAACCCCTGGATCGCGACCTAAAACTGGGTCGCCGTTTCATTTGGCTGGGTCGTAGTAAGATGTCGTGATAAAAGATAATGTCTCTTGAGTCTTGAGCAAAGTTAAAACTGCCTACCACTAATTTAGTTTTCGTAATTTTCACTATTCAAACTACGCCGCAGGTTTCACTCAACGATTTTACCACACGCATTTTGCGCAGAAGTATTAGCCTACACACTAGACTAATTTAGAAGAATTTTTGTTCTGCAAAGCTTCAGAAACAACAACACGAGGTCGAGGCGAAGATATCTTTGCTTTGGTCGCCTCATTTATGAATGAAGAGGGTTAGAGTGGATAAAATACTCCAGTATTTGCAGTGATAGAGCTCCAGCATGCTCGGATCCCGCCAAGGTTTTACTGCTCGTGTGAAAGAAATTAATCCTAATGTAGCCTACTCGTCAGTCACTGTTTCATCAAACCAAAGGAGAGAAATTGTCTTCAACCGGGAGATGACATGAGATTGGCACTAAGTAAGATAGCTCCAAATTTTGACAAGTTGTTGAAACAATACAAAGTCAAGGCTCATATTAATTAAATTCGACATTTTGTTGTTATGTTTGCTTGTGTTATATGAGTGTGGTTCATTTTTTCACGCTTACAAAACGTTGTGCAAAACGTAGTTTTGGAAATAGGGTAGCCAAATCTTCGCTATTAATTTGACCTAAATTTTTGAGTCGCCACAAATAAAGGTTGAGAAGCACTGATTTAAGTGCTCCTACTTGCAATGGGTGCGTTAAAGTATTAAAGTGCAACTGCACGATCAAATTAACATTGGCTAGAATCCATTGCCAAGACGTCTGGTACGGGATGAAAAACTTACTTCCTTACAATTGAGGCCCACAGCCAAGAAACCGACCTTTTTCCCACGCTCTCTAGCGCTTCTCTCACGCTACCTGGAAGTGGCAAACTCGTCTACGCTACCTAGCGATATGACGTCACTTGTAGCCGAACTTTGTGGAGACCAAACTAGAAGCGATAGGTAAATGCGCTAATTTATAAGGTATCTATAATGAAGACGCATCTTTCAGCCAGCATATTATACAAATTTAGTTGTTGATGCCTGTGTGCCAGGAGTGGTTTGCGATACCCATCGCCGAAGGCTAGTTTCGTAGATTTGAACCGGTAAACTTGGTTACAGTAGCCTATATCGAAAAGATTTTGTATTGTACAATAACGCTTCAACAATCAGTTCAGTTTGTTTTTATTTCTGACCATCACAACGAAAAAACGATATATGGCAAACATAGCAGAGGTCTAGAAACAGGTAGAAGCGACAAAACGCGGACGTTATAACGTGCATGATAGCCTACCAAAGCAGGACAATCAGTTTAAAATATGGCACGGTCGCAACATCATTGTGGCTGTTTTCTGAATTCAGCATAATCCCCATCGTCGCTAGGGTATTTTCTACGAATAAAAGAGACAATGCAGGATGGCAGCACGACTCTGTTCGACTTGCCCAAAACTTCTCCATCTAACAGCCTCTCCAGCACGTGCCTATAAGCGACCAGCCTGAGAGGCATAACAGCTTCGTTAAGTACGAATGGAACAATTACGCAACTAGCTTTTGAAAGGCTGTTGAACAGTAAACAACATTACTCACTCATTTGACAACTTTCCATTGCGTAGTCTGGGCTTGTCATCTTTTTCCCAATTTTCAAAATCATGTTCAAGAAAGTGATTTGAGCAGATAACACTGCTAGGGAAGGGTCCATTCCACATACGGACTTGATGAGCAAACCTGCACCACTTAATTTGCAACTATTGATCGTTCGGGAAGGCAAAAAATGTCACCTTGCAACAGGAACTGATTTTGTGTGACAGATAGAGAAAATTTTCACCATTTTAAATATTTAGGTCAGAACTACAATAATCTAAGAAACGAAATTGCTAGAAAAATGTTTTCTTTTAAAAGTTCATTTTTCCAAGAGATACATTTGAACGAAAGACTTGAAACTTACAAGAATGTTACAAGACATTGGTTAAGAGTTAAGACGTATGCTTTCCTTATGGGCCTATGACAGCTTTGGTCAGTCTCTTAAACCAACAATCTCAATGAACAAGACAACATACCTGGCTTATTTTTTCAAACTAGAGGTTGCAAAGAGCCTATACTACTTGCTTTCACATAAAAAGCACGTGCCACGAGATCGAAGCAGCGAAAAAAACCTTTTCCCTCTAAGACTAAGCCAACCAAAGCACTTGCAAAACCGATAGTCGCTCCGAGGTCTGACTACAAGTGACGTCATAATCCGCGTGTTGCGCAATGCAATCCGCCATTACAGGAAAGTGGCCAAAAATACAAGCGCGTGGAAAACCATGGTTTTGATAATTTTTACTGAGATAAATATAACCTTAAAATGCAAGGGCGACGTTGGTATTTATAGATTGAAACATGCTCTTTCAGATAAAGTGAGGTCAAAGTCATCGTGCAGTTGCACTTTAACCTAAAGAGTGGAGACTCTTCATTGATAGCTCCGAAAGAAGCCAAAAATGTTTACTGTGTTATGTAATTGGAATCAGCATAGCTTTGTACCGTGGCCTACGAAAATAGATAGACAAAGTGCACAAGCCTTCCAAACTGAAGGCTGAAGTCGATCGCAGATAGGGTAAGCAATAAGCATGTTGCTTGGGCCCTATCTGCAATCAAATGTTTTTCAAATTATTCAGTGTTTTGTTTATCATGAGAAGCTTCAATGTGAGTAAAAAGATAACATTCTCTCAAGCAGTCATTAAATGCAATTCAATAGTTTAAAAAATGAATAGAATTTTCTATATACAAATTCAATAGTTTTTTTGGCGGATAGGCTATTGCCTACTACTTTATCAACAGGTAACAATTTTCTAAAATTCAGATTGCAAAATTAAAAAAGAGAGCACTAAACATAGAAGTAACTGAACACTGAAACACTTGAAGAAACATTTTAGGCAAATGTAGAGCCCAAGCGTAATTTTATCTGCAATCGACTACAGCCTTCAGCTCTGAAATCTTGTGCACGGTATCTAGGCCGTCTATTTTTGTAGGCCACGGTCTATACCCATTGAACAGCCTGAAACATTAAAAAATAAATACAAAAACATCAAGCTTGTTTTGGAAATGTGGTCGACTAAGGGGCCTGGAGGTCTTTCCTTCCAAAAAATTGTAACAAATTTAACCTTGCTTTAATGAATTTTTGTGCAATTTTAGGCCCAATAATGTCTGAGTTAAGTATTTTTTCATTCTCCACCACAGAAGGATTTCAATTTTTTATTAATTGAAGGTTTGCATGGTGTTCTGTAGTCGATTTTCGCACAGCTTAAATTCTTCTTTGATCATGTTAATGTGAACGTCACGAATAAATCCCAGCAGAACGGCACAGCTGCTGATATCCGCAACCTCATCAAAATGAAGACAACAGTGAACTGGACCCGACTTCTTGAATCACCTGCGGCTGCGAAAGTATATTTTCAGCCATGTCATCTCCCCCCCTGCGAATCGTATTGTTCGACAGGGACACAGCCCTCAATTTTTTCGCTTGATCTTTGCCACCATTGTGCAAAAGGCAATGTGAGTGTTTCTGCGATCGGGTGGCATTTTTGCTACCCCGCCACTTTGTAGGCTAAGCGACTATGTACGAATTAGTCTCGACATCAGCAAGTTACTGTCCTTTCCTTCCCTGAGCACCGAATTGAATTCCTTTCAGATATTTTGCTCAGCGTTTAAAGAAACTTCTTTTCTAGTCTTGTAAAGCCGAGTAACAATTCTGCAAATGCAGTGTTGCCAGATGCTGGAAGCTGCTTGGTACCAAAAAGTAACTAGAAAACAACGTCTGAAACTGAAAATTAAACGGCAATTGTTCCGAATTTAATACAAAATCACGAAAATCAAACAGTGAGACATTTCTAATACATCATGCCTATAAATGCAAAATTTGTGTTGCATTTTGACTTTAAACAACAATAAACTAAAATCAAACGGCGTATTTCTGGATTAAAATCCGAAAATAAACATTTCACATTGCAATTTTAGGCCGACTGTGGAACAGCAAAGAATCTCAACAGTATTAGAACTGGCTTTCAATTTCAAATATGTCAATCATAGTAAGCGAGTAACTAACAAATGTACTTCTAGAGTAGCCTATAGAAGTCCAAACGTACAATAGCATACATGAAATAACATAATTGTAAAACTGAAAACGCTTTCATTCGTTTTAAGATCTTGATGGCTCCAATCAAGTGCAATATTTTCAATTTAAAAACGCTTTTTCCAAGACACGCATTGTTTCGCAAAAGTTGGAAGGAAAAAACGTTGCAGATAACAGTCAGTTATCTTTGCATTAAATCAACGTTTGCAGACGATGAATCAATATAAAAATAAGTTAGACTTGCATTCGCAAACCTTGTCTTTCGGGCAAAAGGAAAACAGGTTACAAAGGGCAAAGAAAAAATGGCCTTTGAGGTTTCGAAACGGTATTTCCCGATCGGGCCGACCGCGTGCAAGCAGTGAAGAAAACAATGTCTTCTCTTTAACAACAAAATAGTATGCACAAGATCCTTAAAAATTCGACAAGTTACTTGCATAAATACCTTTTTCGAAGCATCATCACAAACCTACAAAAAGCGAAAAAAATGACAGCACGCTGGCCAAGGCACTGACACTTGAGCTGTTCTCTAAAGTTTAATGTTGGAAGATCTTGCATTAAAAAAGTCTTTTTCTCTTATTCGTGTGAAATCTAGCTAGTTTTTGCTTGAAAGTTTATGTTCATGGGAAATTGAGATTAAAATACGAAGCCAGTTTAAGTGAAAGGATGAAATTAGTGAAACAGCGAACAATAACATATTATAAACTAAAACATTCTACATGCACTCGAGAATACTGTCGCAAGTGGTAAAATCAACCGTTGTTTTTACCCTGAATCGTGGAACCAGTGTATAAAGCGATGAATTTGCTGGCTTGAGTAGTGGGACCTTTTTGAAAAAATGGGTTTTCAATTTAATTAAAGTCGTATTAATGAATCAAGTAAAATTTAGTGCTTTAAAAATATTCGTACCTAAAGAAAGCAGACTACCTGCAACATGACGCTGTGGTGTATGGGGTTGGTGCGTGAGCTAAAATTAGATTTTCAGTCAGCTGATATCAAACTAGACGCTTACCTCAATGTAATTGTAACGTCGGAACGGTAAAAAAGTTAGATGTGCAAACGAAAGTGTGGGCATTTCTTGCTAATCCACCGAAAGGCACCACGAGAACGGGGACAGCAGTGGGTGGGCAGCAAGTAGCGAACTAGAAACTTTCAAGCTCGTAAATCAGTCGTTTTTACATCGATTTAACGTTTGCACATGTTGAATGAATGAATGCAAACACGGGAAATTGGCAAGTTGGGTTTGACATGGAGATGAAACAACTCGCCACACAACATGTAAACTTAGAGTTTTTTTACGTTTGGTAAATGTATGTTTAATACAAAAAATAAAATAATGGGCTTTGTTCTTAAGTTACCAAGCCAGCAAATCAGCCTTTTCTACATTCATTCAACGTCTACAGAACTTAAATCGATCGAAACAAGACTGATTGGTCTGATCAGGGTTACCAGCAGCAGGCTATGAAATGCAGAAAAAATACTATTTTAACTGAGCCCGTGGAGCCATCTGTCCAAGTAGTCCGCATGAAGCAACTTGTTCTGTCTTGGGCTTCCGAGAGGAAATTGAGTGCTGACATAACTTGGGATGACTCGAAATAGGAAAAACAACATAAAGTACACTCCAAGACAACAAAATCCATCATTTTTACATTTGCAGACGTTGAATCAAAGCAAAAATGATGGATTTTGCGATCTGGGTTACAGGGTACAATGTGAAAAACTAAGGTTTTGTTTTGTTGAGTGATAAAGAAAAATGCATCACCAATCCATATAATTGCTCTCACAAAAACAATGCAATACATGTGTGCTTTGTATAATTTAGTTGTTCGGGAAACGAAGTACCCAGGCAGCAAAATCTGATATTTTTACATTGATTCAACGTCCGCAGACGTTAATTCAATGTAAAAATGGCGGATTTTGCTGTCTGGGTTGGAAAAATGGAAAGTTTTTTTGCTAAGTCGGCAGGTGTTAGTTATGCTTGACGCAAAAACAATGTCATGTTACGAAAAAAGCGATCATTTATTGCGACGAAGACATTTGAAGAAATAGCGGGGGAATGGTGTTGACGACGTGGCGAATATGACAACATCTCAGACAGCAAATCAGTCATTTTTTTACATTGATTCAACGTCTGTAGACGTTCAATCAATGTAAAAAAACAAATCATTTGCTGTCTGGGATACAATATATCAAAGCTAAGGAGCGATAGACAAGACAAAACGCTACAGCTCTTTGCTTTTAAAAAGATCATGACGACAAAAGTAGGCCTTTTAGCAATTGTTCACAAAATATGACATAGCTAGCCGTAACTCTAAAGGCCATGGACCACAGAAGTTCAAGGATGAAATATGGAGAACTTTCTATAGCAGACAAAATTTTCTGTGTTATTGACTATTTATGATGTAAATATAACGTTCTGTAAAAGTACCTGATGGCGTAATGCTTGCAGTGGCCTTGCAATTGAAAATACGTCTTGCCATTCACGACAAACAAAGCTCTATGAATAAAACGATCTAGATTTGCATTGACAAGAAATGTCAATATGTTCATACGAAAAAAGAAACGTTTACAGACGTCTAGCTTACAAATAAATAAAAATGCTTCTCAGCAAAGTCATGTAGCGGCGGGAAGCAGCACTTGATGCTGACAACATACTACGATAGTACCATTTGCAATACAAAACAACAGGTACAATTTCCCACGCAGCGACTGTCACGACGTCCTTTCGACAAACACGGACTCGCAGTCCACGTCATCGCTCGTGACGTCATCACGTGTGACATCACCACCAATCGTGACTCGGTCGACTTGAGAAGCAAAGTCTTCGTCGGATAGGCTCTGAGCGAGTTGCCGTTTCACAACTTGGCGCTTGGATGAGGAGGAGGAAGAGACCCGGGGAGCGGTGATGGTGATACTCACCTGGGAGACCATTGTTTGATTGTCAGTTAATCCGGAGGAAGAGGAGACGCTGCCTTCTCTAGATGGAGGAGCTCCGCTGAACATGGGCTCTGAATTTAGCTTCTGGAGCATGTCTTCGAAGAGCAAGATCATGTTATCCATTCCAAAAAGATAACCATCCTCCCTGTGAAGAGAAATTTACTGAACGAATGGCTGTATCTGCCTTTCAACAAACAGTTTCACCTTTAAATCAATACAAAATTGGTGGCTTTGTTCAATAACTGTGCTTATTAAAGCAATGCAAATTTTTTTCTAGTTATCTTATATAAAGTCTTTCTTTTTGGTCTAAAAAAAACAATGTGTTCTCTTATTCCACAAGTTATAAACGAATTTTCTTAACGTGATCTGAAAATAAGCTGGATCATGGTTAAACCGTTAACATTTTTTATATAAAGGTGTCGCTCGAGGACGAAATGAACGTGTGAGGTGAACGTGTGAAATGTGGCTTGGATTGATGACACAAACTTAGTGTGTTTGTCCCAACCGGCAAAAGACGGGTCGCTTTTATAAAAACCTGGTGGTGTTGGTTGAGCGAGGAAATCTTTCCGTAAATGAAAAAATCTCTTTGGCAGCGTTATGTAGTTTTCCTTGTAAAAGCTTTGAACTATTGGTAACTGAGGTTGACAGAGCGAGATTTCCGCTTGTTGAAGTTTTGTTGTCTTACGTAGCTAACTTATCCCATTCACAATTACTACTGACAACTGCACAAGCTGAAAGTCGAGCCATCGCGACCAGATCTTGCTATTTTTTCATTCATACAGTGGAGTGTTCATTGGTTGATTATTAGAGGCGGGTTAATAAGACACGCATTTCCATGATGCAAGCTGTCTATTGTTGCTCGGGCCGTGCGTTTGCAGTTTGCACGTTTGTTTGCACTGTTTTTGTAAATGCGTTACTCTACGCACGCACGATTTTACGCAGCAGTGACGCAAATGCGTAAACGTCAACCAAAGTTTGAGCAAAACATTGGAATTTCCATAAATGAATAACTAATCCTTGAAAGAGAAGACTTTGAGACATCTGACAAGGGCACCCAGACTTTTTTTGCTTCAGCAAAACAGCAGATCTTGATCTGCACATTTCGGTCTAGTAAACATATTTTTTACATACGATACCTATACACTTTTCATAACTTGCTCAGGAACATTACAGGCTGGACGCACAAATAGAGGATATATTAAGCGGTCGAGGTCGATTAAGCTAATTATTTGATTTGTTATTCGAAAACCAGTTTGTATAATATTCATCTATGAACCAGTAATCGGCGATTCTAATCAGCGGATTAAGGTTGGTGAATAAGAAAAAAAGCAGGTGACAAATTACATTTCTTGACTCAATTTGCATTATTCGTGAATGATCCAGAGTTGAATGCACCAACAGCTGATCTTATAAGAAGCCGATTAACTTAATTTTGATTAGTTAAACAAGGTTCAAGTTCATCTGTGGATCAGTAATCAAAAATTCTATTCGATTACAGTTGGTGCATGAAAAAAAGTGTCCGCAAACAAATTGGGAAATGGCCATTACCATTACACATTCCTTTTCGTCTCCTACAGTTAGGGGGGTGTGTTATTTGACGAATTTCACGATGGCAACGTGGTACGGTGCTTAAAATATGTGGAGTAGTATCTAAATCAGGAATATGAAAACAATTATCATATTGGACCACCCTAACCCCCATGTACATGCCCCCTGAAAAGGGGGTATCCATAAATTCACCAAAATATGAGTTTTTAAGCCTTTTCACCAAACGACGTGTAGTTTGGCGGTATTTATGGTGCTCCTATAGAGGTTTTCGGGATCTGTGAGTTCAAATATGGCATTAGAAATTACCTCCAAAAATCCAATATAATGGTAATCCAATATGGCGGCCAAAATGGCGCTTAGAATGGGTACTTTCGAAAAGTTTAACCAAACATAGTCATGTAATATGTCGAATTATAGATTTTCGGGGGCGTAGAATACGAATTCATGATTATTTCAAACGAAAAATAAGCTGATAACAACATATTTTCAAACTTATGACGTATATGTAATTTAGTATAAAACACAGTATTCAGGTCTTTGTTAGATTCATGCCGTCAAGAACAGAATTTAAATCAGTCATCGTAACATCTGCTTTGCAACTCAAATTACTCAGGTAAGCTTTCAGATTGGCTCCATAAACAGAAGATGGCAACTTTTTATGGTCTTTCAATAAACGAAAAATGTCACTTTGTTTTGGAACTGAGAGTGCAGTGTCACGGGCGTATTTGATCTCGAGGTATAACCGCTTCTGTTTCTCAATCTCTGTTATATTACTATTTAGAATCTCATCCACATCAGAGTCCTTCGTAAAAGGACCGCCTTGTTTTTTCAGTTCGTTTAAATCATTATTTTGTCTTTTATCAAGTGCTACATTAGCTATTTCTTTGTCGGCGAGGCCCTGTTGTTGTAAAGGCTTCTGTTGCTCATCCCAGGCTTTCATTACGGCGGGAATCGTAAACTGTGCAATGTTGCCATATTCTCGGAATGAACCAGAAGATTTGGATTCTATCAAGTCCTGTGATTTGGCCTTTACTTGAACAGTCGACGCACACTTTAAGTTCTTGGCGCCTCGTTGTTTGAGTTTATAATTTATGAATCCTACCGCCCGTTCTGAATCCAGATTGTGTATAGGGGCACTTTTTAGTTTTTCCGAATCCATTCTTGACAGAGCAATCTCCGACACTTCATCTGAAATCCAAATATGTCCCCTTTCTGGCGTTGGAAATCATCCGCTAGTTTTGGTAATAACATAGTAAGTCCTTTAATCACTTCAGGACGTGTGTCTTCAATTGCTTTACTAAGTGACTTACGGATATCTTGGCTGTATGTTGTCTAGTTGAAGCGTTCCAGGGAAATGAAGTTGCATGCAGGCTGTTCGAGATTGAGCAAAGCCTGAGCATCGGTGTCACGAAGGTTTTTATTCAGTGTTTGGAAAGCTTCTGTTAGCTTTGAATACTTGGTAGTTTTTGCCGTAGTGAGGGATAGAAAAGGTTCTACCAGATGCAATCCAATCAGTGCTCCTACAACGTACGTCGTACATTACTCTCATGAAATCTAGTTCTAGAAAACATCTTACAATACAAGCGAGCTGGTTTGTTACTTGCTCAAATTTTTGTAGAAATCTATTCACGTCTTGAAGATGGTGAACAACTACAGCGCAAGTGAGTGTCAATCGATTAAATCTTTCATCTTTTAAATATACGGAAAGATTTTTTTTCGGCGCTATGAAGATATCAAAATCCACTGCTCTGTTCCAAGGCTTGTGATCGAAGTCGTCGTTTACGAGCCTTGTTATGCAATCGAGTGCTTGCTCGGTCACACTTGAACGTGTATTACTTGCTTCAACGAGGAATTTTGAATAGATTTTGTCCTTTCCAAGAGCGTTCTCTATCTCTGCCCATAACCTCATGATTATTCTATTGGAGATCAAAGTTGGATGCACATTACAGAAGAGGTGATCAGGGATATGCCCAGTCTCAAGTCTTTCAGCTACAAGTTTCTCTACCTCTAGATTGTGCGAAGTCTGATCAGTAAGAATGAAGCCAAGTTTTTCAAACAGAAGTTTGGTGCTGACTCCACTAGCAGCTGATAACACATTTAACAGGGCAATCTTCAGTTCTGCTAGGTTTTCACGAGTCTTGGATGCAATTGGCAATGTTGGTAGTGGTCGAAACATGCCATTTACCGTTACACCCTGAACTGAGAAGGACCCAGCTCCTTGCTTTTTTGATCCGTCATCTGCGCCTAACTGTAGATTTTTCATCGCTGTCCATCACCTGTTTTACGATTTCATCTAACGCCAAAGCTTCTAAACTTTGCCCCACCTGTTTCACGTTGCGCTTATCAGGCAACGTATCTCTGTCTATTTCATCGGGAGACTCATTATGAAGTTTCCATTTTCGACTAAAAACCTTATTGCCGATGGTCACAACGCCGCCTGTGTTTCTGACATGTGGTTGACGCTTTTTAATTTGTCCATTGCCTCGTAAATCCCTGGACGCACTTTTGGTTCACCTAAACGGATGTGACGATACTGCGCTGGCATGTCATCATGTTCATCAGATATACTGAGACCAAAATTGAGCTTTCGTTTCTTTCTGTGTCCTCTTGAAACTTCCTCGGAATCACTTACTTCATACTCGCTTCGGTTTTCCTCAGCTGATTGTTCGGAGGAGCCACTTATCTCTGCTTTCTCTTCCAAGTATGATTTTTCTAAGACAGCCGTCTGGCGCGATCTGTCGATACTCTGCATATCCTGAAGATATTGCAAAACACAATGCAAAATAACAAGCATAATTCATCAGTATGAACATATATAAATACTCAGGTATATTCATTGCGCATGCCAGGAAAGAATAAGCCTACTTTTGGGATCAAATTCGTATTCTACGCCCTCGAAAACTTATAATTCGACATATCACACAACTATGTTTGGTCAAAATTTACAAAAGTACCCATTCCAAGCCCCATTTTGGCCGCCATATTGAAATACCGCCATATTGAAAATTCTTAGGAATTTTCTAATGTCACATTTGAACACACAGACCCCGAAAAGCCACATATGAGTAAGATAAATACCACCAAAACGCAAGTATAGTGGGTGAAAAGGCCAACAATCTCATATTTTTCTGAAAATAGGGGTACCTTATATTCAGGGGGCATGTACATGGGGGTTAGGGGTATCGTATGTCGATTTTTTATAAATATTCTAGAGTTTGATACTGCTCCACAAATTTTTAGCAGCGTACGGTATGAATCGACAATTAACACACCCCCCTAGTACTACAGTGCAACATAATATTCAATTTTCTTTTAATAAATCTATGTTTGAATCAGCTGTTAAATAAAAACAACATATAGCGGATGGCCGAAAGCGATGACCAACATTAGCCTCCTGGATCGTGATGAATGGAGGATGAGATGTGCTTTGCCAAACCCCGCCCTACCCAGAAATCCCGGAAATGAAACAAAAAACAAGATGATGAACACATCCATACCTGTTTCCTTCTTCCCATTCTTTCCTGTGATTGAGTTTTTGACCTTCGGGCAAACGCGTCGTTTTTCCAAAATCAATCATCCACACATTGGCAAGGTCCGTGCTGTCATGGACAAACAACAAAGAGCTGCCAATCGCCTGGAATAAGTTGCATTTTCGTTACTTTTAAACGTTTTAGGACAAAAAGAAAATCGCTTTTTGAAGTGTCATGGAAAAATAAGCACGTCTTCATTTACTGTATTAAAAGGAAAGATCTACATTCTACATGCCAGTGATTAAAAGCGTAGTTTTTAGATTGAATCAATGTAATAATAAGGGATTTTTAGCTACGATGAGGCTTTGCTGTGGTCAATGGCAATACAGTAGAGCTTTGTACAAGCCCAAGCGAGTATTCAATATTTACAAGAGTTTGTGGTTGACGTTTGAAGCGTCAATGGAAAAGCACCATAGAATTCTGGAGAACTTGGGGCGTGAAAGTGCATATTTGAAGCCAAACTAGAATAACCAGCTGTTTTTTCATCGACATGTCTTGAGATGGTTGAATTCATGCACAAAAGAGGTCCAGTTAAAAAAAGAAACGTTTGACCAATATCCGACAATTTGCTTGGAACCAGAAGACAAACCTGTCGATTGTTGCTAATTTTCTACAAAAGGCCTGACGTCAGAGGCACGTATTCCATTACGTTACGTTGTCACGTAAGTGGCAAACAACAATTGAAATCGTTTCATTGACTCAGATCTCTGCTTTTCAAATAACGCAGGAAAAACGTTATCACTTCACAAAAGATTCGATTGTATTTGATCCGCATTTTTTTAAGTGTACAAAGGCACGCATGCCACGACTTCAGTTTTGGGATACAGTCTTACATACATTTTGTGGTTTTAGCAATTAACATGGCTGTTAATCCGCTAGCAACACTCAAAGAGTGATGGCAACACACATGGATTTCTGTCAGCAAAACATTGAGTTTTGTAGATAAATTAGTTTATTTGAATAAGCTTAACTGGTGATGATCTAGCTCCTCGCAGATCGAAATCTATTTTTAGCTGTTTCTGATTGAACTGACTAAGGTGAAAATAAACTCGTTCGCCTTGTACATAAAAAAGAGCAAGATTAACTTGCAGGTTTGTTTTACTGCTTCACGATATAAGTATAAAAAGAATTCTTTGCTTGTGAAGAACTTAGTAGAAAGATGCAGAATTTTAGAGCCGCAGTATGTCTGTCAAAGTCAAAAGTTCTAGACATATTTCTTACAAACGTGTACGAGTGAAACACAAAACAATGGTGAAAAGCACTAAGCTATTGATTGCAAGTCTTTAGTTAACTGTGACCTAAATTGCCAGTGAGAGTGCTATACTCTTACCCTTTCATACAGTGACAATGTCACTTAAACCCCATAGTTCTCAGCTAACCCCAGCTATTTATCTGGATTTGTTCGCAATCCAAAAGTTAAAATTAACTCGAAGCTTCACGAAACGATCTAAGATTTGAAGTCTGTGACACGTAAATTGTACATTGCACCTCTATACTTTTGATAAACGAAACTACAAATTACTTTGTAGCAAATTTTTTTTTAATATACAGATCAAGCAACACAGCAAAGTCAATATATGTCAATACAGTTTTTTTTTATAGTGGGCTGGCAAAGGTATTTGACCTTCTTAGGAACAATTGACATTTCAAACATAGAAGAATGCATACGTGACATTTTTTAACGATTATCTTTAAATGGAGAATAATAAAAGAATTTATCTAAAAACCAAGCCAGTGGGCACAAAGAATGGAACAACACTATCACTTTTCAAGTGGACTTCAAATAGCTTTATATGAGAACATTGAGTAGTATGATACGGTGCAGCGCTATTACAGGCTTAGCTGGAGGAATGTAGTGGTTAAAAATAAGCTTGAAATTAAGTAACACATATTAGTAGCTGCCAAGTTATGTGCTGCTTTTCCAATTGTAAATTTCGCTGGTAAAAGCGTCTGTAATACGCTTGAAAGAACGCCAGTCAAAATCTTTCTAGAGCAAGAAGACGTGACTTGGCAAGAGAGTTAGGATTGAATGCATCAACGGTGGATATTCACTGATTAAACAAATCTACTGATTAGGCAAATTATTTGCGGACTAATTTTTTCTCATTTACCAAACGCAATCCACTGATTATGATCACCGATAACTAGTCCACCGATAAACTTCGAGAGAAGGTTAATTCTCGACTAGCTAATCTAACAATTAGCTTAATCAGCCGATTAAAAGATCCGCTATTGGTGTATCCAAACCTTAATGACATTTCGAAAGCAGACGAGAGTGTTGGCTTCATTGTCTTCCGTCCACTTAAAACCACCTGGCTAAGCCAGAAAATGCTGCTAGGCATTGACTTTACACCAGGAACAGTGGCATTTGAATCACTTGGGTATGTCTAAACCTACTAGACCTCTCTACCGTTTATGAAATATAATACAATATCACAATAGAATACCACACTAAACACGTACCTCGTGACTGTGGAAGAAATCAGAGCCCTCCAAGACGGTCCTCATGCGTTTTAACCTCTCGATGTATTTCTCCTAAATGACATCATTACATCATGCGTCAATTGATTGACATCCGTGGAAGTCCCAATGCAAATTCAACAATAACGGGAAGGGAGCACACGAAACGGCCCAAGAAAAGCGGGTGTTTCAGCTTATTGTTTAACCAATAAACAAATTACGCAAAAGTTGTTTTCCGGCTATTTTTACATGATAAAACCTAATTTTGCCCATAAAACCCTTTTATGGGCAAAATTACCAGAAAGCCCGTTTTTACCCAGGCAGGCGGGCTGAGTTTTATTTAAAAACCAGAGTTTTTCCAACCCTGCTTAGCACGAAGATTAAGTTAAGAACATAACGTTCACGTGTGGTTGCAGTGACAGCATTTTCATGCGACCTTTGCTTTGCACAAAAACAACTTGTAGAGTTTTTGTTGCAAAATTAATATTGCTTTCAAAATTCGCTCAGGTTAAGTCCTAAAATTTATCAAATAACTTAGTTAGGAAATTAGAGTTGTCCATACATTGATTGAAGCGTCAAACGACGTTGAATCAATGGAAAAATGAAAATTAAAATGCTGAGGATCCCTTTTCTTACCAGAACTGTTGCATTGCTGTCGATGAAATAGTTGAATGCAGCTGCCACTTGCTCAAACGTCTTCGTTAATTTGTAATCTTTGCTCGGTTCTTTATTGCTTTTCTGAAATATACATTAAAAATATGATCTCAAGTCACATAATAATGATACATGAAAAACTAAGAGGTCTTAACGATTGAGATCCATTGCCATTGGTGTGTTGAACCATGGTTGAGCACGTAAAATGTTACTGACAAGCGCAAATTTTAACTTCAACAAAAAATTTCAAAATTGAAAGTTCATTCCAAGTCAAACTGGAACAAATCTTTTGAAAGTAAAAACGTTTGAAATAGCATAATTTAAAATTTACTTATAAAGTATTACTGAAATACTTCAGAGAAATTTTGCTTGCAACCAAGGCACGAACTGGCTTAGTAGTGTTGGGCAACTGTGAAATATCAAAGCAACAATTAACATTTCAGCATTTTCTATGGACTGGACGTTTCTTAGTCAACTGTTGCGGCATTAACAACTATAGACAGCGTGTGGCACAACAACACGGTGAAGCAATAGACAGGTCAGAATGTCTTTCTGTGCAATGTTTTATGACGTTAAAATAACGTCAAGTCAGTGGCATGTAGCAAGCGGGGTTGGGTGAAGATTGAACGCAATTTTAGAAGATCACGTTTTTTCACATGGAATTTGTTCAGCTTACTTGATTGCAGTCGCGGAAGTCTAGTGATAAAGCGATGCAGCACGATTTAAGGAACGTTTGCACTACTACAGTATTTCCAACTATGTTTGTTGGCACTCAACGGAACCGTAAAACACATCTCACGTAATTACCCATTTTCGACAAAGCCAGTTTTACATTGATTCAACGTCAACGTCTGCAGACGTTGAATCAATGCAAAAAAGTTGTTCTCTGGGTATGATTTTGAAAAAAATTGTTCCGTTTACGCTTGATAGTACAAACGTCTCTTCAGCAACACATGTCAGGCTGTTGAAACGTGGTCTTACGCATTCAGACGTTAAAGCTACTGTACGTCTGTCTAATGTTAATAACATCACTAAATGTTAATCTATTCTTTGCCAGCAAAATTGTAACACCCGGTTGTATCCTTGTTTCACTAATGTAGCCGACAAAATAGCCATATTGGAAATGTATAACCGGGGCTTTCTTTCTAGTTGTCAGCACAAGGCTTAGCACTCACTCACGATGAGCGAGTATTATGTGATACTCGCTACAGCATTAACAATGGGCCTCGACGCTAGGCTAGGCACGAAGACTATGCGATACGGTCGTGAAGACAATTTATAATGCATGCGGTATTGGCCATATTTTTGACCACATGCATATGCAATATGCATTCTTTAGTCAAATTATATAAACGTTGCAAAAGTAAGTTTTTAAGATATTTTTATGATCAATGATCGTATATAAACTTCTTATCTTGCAGACTGTGTGTTTTCGTATCCACAAAAACTCAAAATGTCAGCAATGAAAGAAAAGATCGGTTTAAGTTGCAATTTCTTCAATTGTTCCAAGAAATCTTAAAGGTCATCCTCACATGCTCTAAATGCCGCCAAAACAAGTCCAGCTTCAGGTGATACAAGCATGTTCCGAATAGAAAATCAGACGTTTTTTACATTGATTCAACGTCTACAAACTACACACGTTGAATCAAGGTAAAAAGCGACAGAATTGCTGTCTGGGGATAAGCAAACTCTTAGACGGCAAATCAGTCTATTTTACGTTGATTCAACGTATGCAGACATTGGATTAATGTGAAAAGCACTGGTTTACTGATTGAGGCTTACAGTCTTCAGTTGATTGAAAGAAGAAAAAATAAAGTGTGGCAAACAATGCGGCTTGCAATACAAAAATAATAATGTGGCGACACATTCCATCACCTTAGATTTAGAACGAACAAAGTCATATTTGAGCTTCGCACTATACTCTGTCAACCCCGTTTCATATCCCGTCAAGCAAAAGCTACCTCTTTTTAAAAAAGTTGGTTAAAATAGCAAGTTTCAGTTAGCAACCGCAAAAGAACAAATTAAACACATAACAGCAACTAAAGTCATCTGGCGAACAGCCTCATTTAATTGTTAAAAACATTTTTCTCATTTTTCACGCTATTCAACCAACAGAAGTTACAGCGCATTGCAAGCTTATTACAAAATACTTCTGTAAAAGTTTTCAATACAGAAGAATTTAAAACACCTGCAATTCCATGCATTGTGTTGATTGATGATAGGAACCCTGCGCATGACAAGGTTGCTCCACTGGCAAACATACTGTAAGCACATAACTCGAACAAACGCGTTTCTTTCAATGAAACTCGGTGCTAAATTTAACCGATCGGGCACAGGTCAATAGGCCGTGGGTGTTTATAATACAAAGCTTTTCAAAGACCCGCCCACAGACCACAATGCGGTGTTGACATGAGCTATCAATTTTATTGTGCAACAGGTAGTGGTTAAATATAACCACGATAAAAATCTTAAAGAGTTTTCTCGACGCTTTACTTTACGTTTAAAGTCTTCACCGGAAAGATGTTTACCACAGACATGGATCCCACGAAAATTCAAAGTAAAAGCGTGGACGATATATGTAACAGCAATTGTTTTAATCACAACTTAATAGGGAAACTTTCTATGATTTAACAGACATTAGCAAAGGTGATTCTTTAATTAATCGACGATTTATTACTAAAAGAATCACTTTAACAAAAGCAGTGCACTTAAGACAATGTCAATCTATGTTTAAAGAACGATATAATGCACGTACAAATTAGGTGCAGACGCGTGAAGACGACGAGTATCTACCTAGAAAGCTAGTAGTCCTTGAAATGATACTCAGCTAAGGGTCGGATGCACCAAACGTGGTTAACTGCTGGTTAAGTTAACCAATCGGTTAACTTTCATTTAACCAAAATGTGATATGCACCAACGCTGACAATGAGTTAACCGCAGGTTAACTTGGCTGACTTAACCGAAAAGTTAACCCAACAGACGATGTGGGTTAACCATTGGTTAACTTGATGAAGTTGTTTGTTTTTGCTTCAGTTAGCTTACTGGTGCTGATTGCTGAGTTTAATTATCATTAGCTGTATTTTACCACATGTTTGTATTAATATACAACAAGTTTGTACATCGCGACATCAACATTAAAAATGAATTTCAATAATTCAGTTATGGTCACTGTAAATTTTCGTTTTCAGCTTTCTCTAATTTTAATTTCAGAATTTTCATTTTCACTTCATGTTCTTCCGTCTTCCAATCAAGTTCTTTCTTCCGGCAGTCGATTTCATGCTCTACCATTTCCATTTTTCTTTTCAACAGATCATCCATTGTTATTTTCTTTCGTTTGTGTAATGATTCCACAATCTCTACACTGGTACTTGCTTCTATGATTTGTGTGGTGTTTATGAGGGTACTGTTTGCCACAGGGCTATCATGTATGAACACCAGTTCCACTGGGTCTGTTGCTTCTTGTGAACATTCTGCAATAAAAAAATTGACATCACAAAGATTGTGCTTCAGGTGTTAAGTAAAATGACTGTTACAGTCACTTGAATTTGAACTAGCAGAGTTTATTAATGGTTCCTTGCAGGGGCTCCGGACACTTCCTGAGAGTGGGGGGGTAATTTAGGCAGGGGCGGGAATGATGTTGTGACATCGACAGGGGCTTATTGGATTATCTCATCACATATACTTCTGGGAGCTATCTCCGCGAAAAAAGCGGCCGAGTTACAACGATTCAACGCCGAAAGACATTGAAACAGTGCAACTGTAGTAGATTTCGTTTGTGAGTGGTAAAAAAGCGAAATTAAACAGTTTGTAGCAGTGAGAAATTATGACATCACACATAGCGCATTGTGATGCGTATATTTTTGGGTAGCCACTTTAACAAGGAAAAATAGTTTGGCGTTGTCTTGCGAGTCGGAGTTTCCAAGCAAAAAACTCAAAAGTTGTGCAACAAAATAAAAAAATGAAAATAAAACACAGAAGTAAAAAATATATTAAAAATTAAATTTTTATCTCTACATTAGTGGGGGGGTAATTTTGCATTAGTTACCCCCCCCCCCACTCCAATTGGTGGGGGGTAATCACCCCCGCGGCCCCCTCTAACGGAGCCCATGGTTCCTTGAAATCTGTGAAAGCATTGACTTTTTTGCATATGATGGAAGGTTGGCATGGCACAACTTTTCACTACCTACACCTAATATAAAAAAGTTGGGGCCCCAAAGACCAGGGGGCTGAGGTCTGTGTCTCATGGTTAATTGGGCCCTGATTACAGTGAAGTAATTCAGCTATTTACCTCCACAATCCTGTACTTCAAGATTCCCAGCATCAAGCACTGCGTCGTCATCATATTGAGTGGGTAGAGGATTTATTTGTTCGGCTATCATACCTGTTCCACAAATACAATATTGTATTATACTAAGCATTAAGGCTGCATGAAAATAAAGTGTTGAAAATGTATGCATAAATCCACTCACCTTCAACATCATCCAAAATCGGGGCATCAAGTTTCTGGGGAGGACGACCACCAGTTTTGTATAGCTTAGTGAACGCCTTAGGTCTGCTGTGCAAATGAATTAGCCTATTGTTAAAGCTACTACATCATGTTAAATGTAAGAACATAGCCTACGATATCAAACGGAACTACTCGCTGCCATGCTTTCTTGTATTTGATAACAGTGACTGTGTAACCTTTAAAATGGTATTAACAAAACACGTAATGCCTCTAAGAACGCAATAACAAACTGTTTTCTGGTTGACTGCTGCTGATGACTCAGCACATTCCGACTGTTCGCGCGGTTACCTAACCAGCGGTTGGTGCATTCGGTGGTAACTTTAACCGGCGGTTAAGTTAACCGGTGGTCAGCTAACCACCGGTTAAAGTTAACCTCCGGTTAATTTAATCACGTTTGGTGCATCCGACCCTTAGTGAGTCTTTTGTAAATTGATTCAACGTCTCCAGATGTTGAATCGATAAACAAAAGGCTGGTTTTGATAGCTGGATACATGTGTAATTGTGTATATTACCTAGCCACAGAATCCAGTTTACAAAGCGTCTAAATAAATCCTACTATCTACGTTTGTGATTCAAGTATGGTGCCACTTTTGTGTGTGACCCAAAGTGTGACACTCACATCTATAACTGGTATCTTGTTCTATCAGTATGTTAGAGTTTGAGTCTATGTTGATTTAACTTAAAATAAAATATTATGTAAATCTCATGTAATTATTATACATCACACGACATAGAATACAGGCTGAGCCTAAATAGCCTCGCAATTCAATGCATTTGGAATACCTTGAAGCGCAAATTTTATGAATTTCTGAACACTTCACAGTAGTACCTTGGGAGCATTTGATCTGGTCATTGTTGAAAGAACCTGATTTGTAGCTGAACGATACGCAAATGTCTTGACTGAAAATACTTTGCCGATAAATTAGTCATTTTTTGACATTGGTTCGATGTGCGCAGACGTTAAATCAATGCAGAAAATTAAAATTTGCAGAGTGAGATGGCATCGACAAATTATGTTTGATTTTAGTCTCGTTAATATAAAAAGTATTTGAAATCAAAAACAATCGTTTTTAAAATGACCTTGTCGACCGTAAACAGATTCATCTCAAACGTTTTGAAAGGCGCACATCAATTTCAAAAAATTTTGAATTACAATATGCTCGCATTTTGAATTAATTTGCACAGAAGCTTAGAAAACATAGTCGCATTTTTGTGAGTGCGCTTGTTGCTTATTCTTGTTTTCTTGCCACTTTTAGGACATCCATACAAACGCTCCAAACAACAAATCACTCGTCTTCAGACGTTGAATCAACGTAAAAAATGGCTGACATGCTGTCTGGAGAGTTAAGCGAAAATGGCATACGATTCATTTATAATCGTTTGTCACAAACTAAACAGAGAATAAAGATTTGAGTCATACACCTTGAAATCTATACAACTTTCTGCGTATTTGATTAAAAACAGAAACAGCTGATCATTACTGAAAGACTTACAGTTGCAAAAGCATAAACGAACATAAAATCAAAAGAAAACTTGTTAAATAAATTAGAATTCAGAAGACGTGATAAAAACAATTGTTCTATTTCAGTTAAAGCTTCTTCGACAACTTCGCAACAGCATTGACATATTTTACGGCATGTCTCAATTGTGTCATTTCCATCCGGCTTTCCACAGGAAAATGAATGTAATAAAAAGTCACGTTTTTAAGACGAAGGCGTTTTACTGGGTGAACCCAAACAACAAATCAGTCGTTTCTTACATTGACTCAACGTCAAAAGACGTTGAATCAATGTAAAAAACGACTGGTTTGCTGTCTGAGAAAGACCTTCTGTACACACAGCGTGTGGCATCTCAGGTCCACCGCACAAGAGGTGTTTACAATTACAAGCTTGATATTTCAAGATCTTTACACACAATCGGTTCTTCTTAGACCCAGTTCCGGTTGGCAAAGGTTGCCGTTTTTGTATCGTTATAACGTTGGGTAGCGTTGAAACGATGTAAAAATGAAAACTATTGCTACTGCGGCAGTTTACTGCCTGCCAAAAGTTTAGTAACATGGAAATGACATCTAAGGTTAAACAACTGAAACTCATTTGCACTGCACTAGATGTGCAACCATACACTTTGGAACCAAAAAGAAAACAAAAAACTTGCAACAAACCTTGATTCCTTCTATTCGAAATCCAAGATTAGAGGTCGAACTAACGTGTTCCCTCCATTGCATATATCTTGGTTTTGTGACCGCCTTCAGTTTGCGCTCCTGAGGTGTGGGCTCGTTGGGAGAGATTTCAACCATTTTCAGGTACATGTCCTGTGGGTATAGAGTGGTCGGTTCAAAATATGCCAAGTATACTGGGCTAGCTGATGACACTGGTTCTACATATTTTCTTTGATGTCCCGTTGAAGCCGCTTTTTGGTAATGTGGGGTGTTAGCTCCGAAAATGGCATCATCTTTTAGCCATTA
Organism: Aplidium turbinatum; assembly: GCF_918807975.1. NCBI lineage: Eukaryota > Metazoa > Chordata > Ascidiacea > Aplousobranchia > Polyclinidae > Aplidium > Aplidium turbinatum. Next base: position 25,780,815 of record NC_137478.1, read on the forward strand.
GCTTTCGAAATACGGTGCGCCCTTGAAATTTCATCTTTATCACTCAGACAAAAAATTAGTCGTTTTATTACATTGATTCAACATCCAATCAATGTAAAAAAACAACTGATTTGTTGTATGGGCAATTGTACCTACGCAAGGGACATGAACACCAAAAATACCTTGGATGATGTTAAACAAGTGCGTCAAGTGTGCACTGGAAAAATAATAACTTCATGTTCGCGATACTTTCAAGTACCCAGACAGCAAAATCCGTCTCAAAAATGTCGTTATTCTGACGCCACATTATCGTTTTTTGACCAGGCATCAGCCTACACTAACTTCCGAATGAAAGAATTTGCAAGCTCCTAGATTGATAGGTTACTCACGTGACGTAAACGAGGCTTCAATTTCGCTTTTATAAGTTCGTCTTCCAAGTAGGTCCTGCGTGAATAAACAAAAGTTGAAAAAAGATTTTAAAATATACAGTATATAAATGCTAAAAACCAAAGAAATAATGATTGGGCGACCAGTGGTTAGAACAACCACAAAAATGCAATTTTGATATTCCGCATGGGAAAAAAGAACGTTTCTTTTTATAGTTAATTCAATGTATTTTGTCGTGATGCAAATACGATATTGGATTTTGAAACTTATTCTAAGCCTACCTTACTAAAAATGATTCAAAAAATGGCTAAGTCGGTGGCTTGACAGCAATAGCAACGCTCCACAATTGAACTTTTTTGTATTTTAATGTATTTTGTCAGAAAAGTGACATCACTCCATGGTTTTAATGATGTTTTCAGATGGAAACGGTGAAACCCTTTAGAAAGATATGCAAGATTCAAAAAGGAACTTAATGGTAAAAAGGGAATTTACATATTTGGGGTTTTTTGACTAGAATGGGAATCTACTGTCCAATATGTTTAGTTGGCGGGAAATGAAATCATACCATGAAAATTTTGTTTATGCCGTCATGCTGTCGCAGGATGTGGCTTACTTTGGCAGCTGTATTATCCCTGCTAGCAATTTGTTTCTTTTTACATTGATTCAACATCTACAAATGGTAAATCAATAAAAAAAGGGTCAGTTTTCTAGCTGGAATTTTGAATTGTATTATATGCTGTGTTTTTATACTAAGAAATTCCCATTTCAGTTTGAATAAAAATTGCACATATATGTAGGCTATAAAAACGTGGGAATATTTTTAAACCTCTTAAACAAACAAGCAAGGGATTTCAATTTAAACAACCAAAAACGCATAATATAGATGACTCCCTGTAACTAGTAATAGGAAAATCTTTTCTTTGAAAATTGGAATATCCTCCCCTTAGAATTTTTTAAAAAGTTTCACCACATGAGTGGCATTTTCAATCACTCTCAGTTTTCATTTTTACAGATGAAAAACAAAAATTTAATATTTTAAAATCGAAAGAGTAATAGGCCTAGCAGTTGTGCAGTAAACCTTCACAAAAAAGCTTGCAAAACGCCATGAGCTGTAAGAACTGCAGGCGAAGAAGACCGCAGACGGCCGCTTTCCTTTCATGCGCATGTTACCTTATACCCATCTTGCAGTCCATCAAAGATGGGCTATCGAAAGGCATGAGCAGGTCCTGCATCCGTGTGTACGTTTCTTCACACTGGTGTACAACGTCGTGAAAGGTGGGTGTGAACTCCCTCAGACCGGGGTCGGAAGTCAAACTCTTCAGACATTCAGCCTCTTTTTCGACATATTTCTTCAAAATGCACCCTTCCGCTCCGGGTTGAAAGTTGCCTGGATTGCAAAGAAAAAACTTGCTTTTTATGTTGAAATAACGTTGATACAACTAATCGTGTTGTGAGTTGGGTATCAGACAAAAAAGAACTACTTAGACTTTTTTTTTGTCTAAGGGTTGTCCGGTGGTTGAAGATTTGGAATAAGAGGTGTGAAAAGCGAGGAAGCCACATTCACCTTCAGCCATATCATTAACTTGCCAAGACACAGCGAATGCTTTTGATGGGTGTCAAACTGGCAACCTTTGTTTATGCATTGGTGAGAAAACAATCGCATGATTTGTATGGTCATACGGGGGGCTAATGCATTTAAATAAGCAATAACCACAAGTAAAAGCACGTAACTTGTCAGTAGGCAAGCAACAAGTAATCAAAGCTGCCAGAATCAAGGGTCCGAGCGAACTTTTTCAATCACACAATGTTCTTAGAGATTATATTTAACCATAAAAAAAGCTCAAGTCGAATCAGAATTATTTACATGTTGCAAAATGAGCAATTTAAAAGGTCTCTGCCTCCAGTTGAATAACGAAAATATGGATTCGTTGTTGTCACAAGAGAACCAACCTCACCAGACTAGTTTTCATCCTGTAGCCTACCTGCGTGGCCGGCCAACTGGACCCATGGGTACCTCCGCTTGAAGGATTGCATGAACGGGGACCAGATGACCATTCGACGAAGCTTGGTCCATGAGTGTTGCTGTGCAAAAATATAAAGACACGTGTGAGTGAACAGAGGTAGAATCCTGGTCACGTGATTTAAAAGCAAACGTTTGGCTTCTATGCTATTGAGCGTCCGGCAATATCCCACTGGAAGGTACAACTCTAATGCGTCGTTACAGTTGCAAATATTTTATATACCAATGTTCAGAAGACTGCAGAAGATTTGGTAGGAAAAATCAAACGAGAAATGGATTGAAAGAAAAAACCTTAAAAAACCCAGCAATACACAAAGAAGTACTATACAGTCCAAAAGAAAAACTTTTGACTATTAGATAGAAAACAAAATGAAGAATAACTTGGTGAAATTTTAGACTTTGCGCAGCACGGTACTGTAACTTTCACATCTTAATTGGTATGTCAGCCGTACGGGTTCATTATCCTTCAAACGATTTATATAATCAATTAATCACAAATCATGCAAAGCAGCAGCTGTAAATTTACAATGCCACCCGGCATGTGACATCACATCTAGCCCACACTTTGACAACACGGTCCGTACCTCTATGAATAGCATACCTATTACCTAGTATAACATCTTTCACAACGCAGCCTTGGCAGCTAAAAATAACGTGCCGGTTTTGAAACGAAACAACAGTAGTAATAAAAGAAGGCAATCTTTAAAATAAGAAATTTAATTAAATTTGAAAGCAGCAATGATAAAGTGTAGAGATTTAAATACATTACATATTATATATATAAGATTAAAATGAGAAATTAAATTAAGAAATAGATTCTATTTGAATAAGGACCTTCTGGTGTACCCCTTTTTAGGGTGAAACAGGCTGTGAATAACTATATTTGATGAAGTTTGCTCTGCTTGGCATTGAGCACTTTTTGTGGTACTAATAGTATTTATTGTTTATATATATACTATATTACGACTGTTAATTTCGTATTCACAGCAATAAATACCGTGGTTGAAAAGCATGAGAAAATAGCTTTAGCCCTACACGGTTTGATAGAGAGAGAATTAAAAAAAATGCATGAACTTATCTCCAGTTACAACTGAACAAATTAGGCAAACAATTGTTGTGGTTTTGTGAACTAGTTCCTTAACCAGCGTCAACTTATATATATATAATATAGATGTGGCTTACAGAAGAGCATGTAAACCCTTCAAGATAACCTGAAGTGGTGGGCTCATGAAAAGAATTCGACGATAAGATTTAAATTAAGCACATAACGTTTCTTTTTCGCTACCACATCCATGACATGTTTAGCAATGTTCGGGTTTCTCAGCTGCTTCTAATCTATACAACCATATGGATTTTGTTTTCAGGTCTAATTATAAAAGCAACAAGATGAGGATATTTCAAAATTTTACATCGCAAAAACAACGGAAGCATTGCTATCAGAATTTGTACCTTATTAAAATAGGTCATTGAACAAGGAAACCAGCTGTTCATATTGACAACCTAGGTACTAGATTATAAAACGCGCATGGGTTTTATTTTACACATCTGCACACTTCGTATTACAGTAACTGAAAGTTTACAGAACTGTATGTATGTGCCTTATCATTTAAAGCGTTTACCTAAAACTGCTGCAGTATATTAGAAATATGTCATTAAAAATACAGATAGTAGTTAGATTATAATGCGAACAAAAGGTGTGGTTCACAGTAATTAATGTCTACAGAACCAATTGCGTAAACAGCAGTTTTCTAGGAAAAATGGCACAAAACTTCCGATCATATTAGGTCAGGAAACGCACCAAATTCACACATGGTCCCATCATAAACTACAAGACGCAAATTCTGGTTTCCTCAAAACATCATATATATATAGCACCAATGGATTGATTTTATGACTAAACTTAAAACCATATAACCAAATTTATTACGGTAGCGTATACAAAACTCATCAGTGACCATATAACGACTTTCTTTTTGTTTTCAACCGGTACAAGTAAGCTGTATTTGGCGTTGTATCGTCAGGAAATAAAAAATTAACACGGAAACTATAAAACGGAAGATTCGTTAAACCAGCAGAAGATGGAAAAACATCAAAACTTTAGCCTTTTATTTCAAGCATCAAAACTTCAAAAACAAACCAGGCTATGAATCACACCTCACCGACTTCAAATAATTAGCGGAACAGGTTGGACGTGAGCACAAAAAGCTTTGTTTTACAAGGAAGTATATTGCCCTATATTTGATTAATGCGAACATGCCAAACCTTGGCGGGCAGCGAAAAATTTTTTCCCACGAGATTTCTGTCTCATTTACATATTTTGGTAAAAGTTTGTATTAAAACCGTGTGAATGCAACATTATCTCGATGTCACGGTTGGTTCAGTGGCTTCATCGTCTGCCCAGTGATCGTGAACACGAGGGTTCGACACCCGTCGAAGTCAAACTTTTTTTTTATTTAAATTAATTTTTGCGGTGCACAAGAGCTTTTCAAAAAAAGTAGGGTTAGGGAAAGCTTATATTTTATTATCATTGGCAAATAGTTATTTCGCAATCTGAATCAACCAATCTCTCAAAACACTTGTCGGAAAATCTTACTTTTAGAGTGACTAGAACCAATGATACAGAAATCTCGTGGGAAAAATAATTTCGCTGGCGGGCAAAGCACCATGCAAATTACAGAATTACGTTTTGGTTTAACACAGGCGTGCGCTAATCCTTGATCGAATTTCATGTTGACAGGTCATAGTTGAAATAACGAATTTAAATTTAAAAACAGCAGCTTAAAGGGTCAGAGCATGGTCAGAGTATTAAACCATATTAGAGATTCATTTTAGCCCCAGTCTATGTTTTGGTCCAGAATTAGAGACTACCCGTGGTACAGTAAACAGGGTGCTAAAAAAAATGAACATGTGATACTTTGTTATGTTTTTGTAGCAACACATTTTATAATACCGTAATTTTATCCTTTTCCAAGTAAAATAAGCAATAAGCATATTAATTAGGTTGGGTTTACCTATTTATTTACAAAACATGCAGTGCTGCTCGAAGGCTGAAATACATCTGGTTTGAATTTTCAGATGAAATAAAAAAACGATTCAGGTAAGCAGACTACTAACTTGGCAAACATGATATCAGGTCCAAAATATTTACCCTGCATCGCTTAATGATATTATTTTACCAACATGAGTGCTTCAAAAACATGGTGTAATTGAAACTCTTAAATACAAGAGGAAGTCTACGTTAGACAATGCAAAAGTTTGCTGCATGCAAACACTAGGTGTGAGTCATGACTCTAACTTCATTAATAACCTGTATTTTCAAAACTTCCTCTCGTAGGCTAGCTCAACATATTGCCCACTAAAAACGCTGTCTTACAGAAGGAAATTAATCATTGACGAATTAAAGCACTGACGATAATAACAACCCGGCTAACATGACATAGTGCAAAAAAACATGTATCTTCTTTTCAAGGTCTCCACAAAAATAACATTAAGCAGTTCAAGCATATGTTTGGAAAATGAGTAAACACTGTGCTGCCTTTCAACATACCAGGAATACTTCCTATACGTTGAATTATTCACAAAATCATTACCCTTCCATGAGTTCGTTTTTTAAGCACAATCTATGAGCCCACTGCTTTGCATGAGGATAATGAAAAACATACGTTGGCGTTTCACAAGCCCTAAAATTAGTAAAAACAAACACTTTTTCGCCTTTTATAACAAAGTTTGGAGAGTTTTATCTTGTCAATACGATCGTGGATTCCACAAGAGTTTGATGCTACATGGTTTGACACGTTGACATTTGACAATATATTAAATGCACAACTATGGGCATAGAAGGGGACGTTGATGCTATAATAAGATGATACTGTACTTAGGAAACCCTCTTAGTGGTGGCAAAATCATTATACAGTGTAAACAAAACATAAGAATAAGGTGGTCATTGGTCAACAAACAAACCATCTTTTTAGTTGTTGTTTTTTAAGTTGCTCAAGATGTTTCATTTTCTTTACTGTTTATTTGCATCATAATTCATAATTCATGGATGCTTGTGTATTGACAGTCTATTGAACACAAGGAAGCTTGAAGAGAGATCGCATGTTTTATTTTTTACTTGACATAAACTTTGTGTAACAAACTACTTACAGCCTTGATTTTGCTGTTTCTTCTTGATAAATTGACTTGTAAGCTACAATCATCCCCGCTAGCAAAGTCCTCTTCTGATTCTTCAAATGACAGCGAGGACCTTAAATGCAAAACAACATCAATTGAAAAACCCATGACCTTGTACTGTAGTCTACAAGAAATTTGTTAGCAATATATCTATTCTACACTCACCAGAGTTTGGTTCTTTGTATTGTGAAATACACGTTCTCATTTTAAAGTTTTCAACCTGGCGGATTGTTAGATATTGAACTCACATTGCATACAATTTTATGCCCTTCCTCAAACTTATATAAAAATTTAATAAATAGTAGAAAACTTCATAAAAAGCTTAAAAAAAATAAATAAAATAAAAAACATGTAGTGAAGCGTTTAACTTTAGAGTTACATGTATACGACTATACGTTTATTACGTACGTATAGATTTGGAGTAATAAATCAAGAGCGTAATGAGTAGGTTGAAGCTAAATTTATCTGCTGTAGTCATTTTGCAGCACCTACTCCACAAAGTAGCATTAACCTGAATATTTTGATGAGTCATGCATTATTATCAACAACAATCCAAGTACATTTACTTCAACATTCACCTGCATACATAAAAAATCCCTGCACTTAAACACACTAAAAATTCAAATATTCCTGTTTTGAATGTCAGGTTTGTGATAGTAAGTGTATTTTAAGATGAACTTTAAAACCGTACCTGAGTGAAAAGTTTGAAGATGTTAGATTTTTTGAATATGAGGCATCTTTGTCAATTTGCAAATTGCTTGATGATCCTGAATCTTCAGCCCCACATGGAATCTCTGCAGTAGTATCAGATGCTACGGAAGAGTTTGAGGATAATTCTGATGATGAGTTTTTAGATGGCAAGCACACAGATAGCGAAGTACCATATGCAGAGTGACTGGGCGATTCTTCTACTGATGAGATTGAAAGAGGTCTTCCGGAATTATTCATATCACTTATAACAACATCATCGTCCGTAATTGAAAACATAGGATTTAATTCATCTTGTGGAGCAGCAAGTACAGTTTCCATAGAGGATCCATATGCACTGTCACAACTTCTTCTTGGAGTTAATAACAAATGTTCATGCGTCGACTGCACTTCTACAGGGCTATTATTTTCTGATTCTGTCATGTTTTCACTGCTGCCACAACTATCAACATCATCTAAACTAGACTGTTTGCTGTCACAAGTGTCATCTGAGTCTTGAACTTTCGTCTTATTTCCATCAAAATAATGATTGGGCAAAACAGTAGATTCTAAAACACAATTGTCTTGCCCAGTGCTTGTGTCACTGACAATCAATGTTGGTGTACTAGGCACACGACGAGCTTTAGCCTTTACCACAGGATCTCTCACGGAAACACTTGTTCCATTACTAGTTACGTCGCACGTATTTAACAGCTGTTCACCATTAGTGGCAAGATTTTCAACAAAAGGCTGTGTAACTTCTCTTTTAATCCCACTATGGTTATTCTCAGTCTGATGGTGTTTGTTGTTTGTAAGTAAATCCATTTTGCAATTATGAGTCTTGTCATGCGTGCCTTGTGCCTTTTTCTTGAGATGACTTATTGCAATTTCCTGTACAGCAGGATCAGCGATGCAGTCAGCTTGTATTGGATTATCACTAGACTTTGAATACCGACATCGTGTTTCTAATGCACTTGATATGTTCGACGCATAGCCATGGCATCTTGGCAGTTTTTTGCAGTTAGATAGAAGATGGTCGTCTTTATTGACTGGCACTTGATAAGGTGAGGTCATTACAATACAGCAAAGAGTTACAAGCTAAAAATTTCAGTTTTATCATTCTTGGAACAAACACAGTAACATATGAATTGAATAATCACAAAATATTTTAAATAATAATAATTCCTTAAATCAAAATTTACAGGTAAAAACTATCTTTTCACAGAGATAGTTACCAAAATAAAGCAAAAATACGTCAATAGTACTATTATATACTTCTTCAAATAAAGATATAATATACAGCTACCGCAAAATGACTTCGGACCTTTCTAAATTTTCAAGAAAAACAAGCATTTTGTATACAATGAAATTTTTTAATAAAAACTATCGACCTTTCTTAATAATTTGTAATATTGCATTATTATAACCTTGTTCACATTTTTCACAATCTTCGCATTGTTAGTCACAATGCTTATTGTTAGTGGTATGATCTGATGTAAAACGCACAGCTACAAACCTGGCGTAAATTTTGGTAAAAAGGTCCGAAGTCATTTTGCGGTAGCTGTATAAATATTATACTTATTAAAAACAAAACTCCTGTAAACCTCAATGAGGCATCTCCATGACTTCTCATCACAGTTTTTAAAGCTTATGCACAAAAAATGACTTATTCTGCATTAATTAAAACACTTTTTATTAGTTTCCATACCAGAACATAGTAGGCTACATATATAATGTATTGAGCACTCTTTTATTGTATTGTATACCATTTATCATACTATTATATAGGCCTATATTAACAAACAGGAAGCTGTAAAAGACATAAAAGTCATTGAGTCAATGGAATTTCCAGTGAATAGGAAACAAGAAAGCAAATTTTTGTGTACACCCTCTGGCACACCATACACATTAGTGTCTGCCAAAATAAAAATACCAGTACACAATGCACATTTATGTTAAACAACATTAGGGATGGATAAAAACATTTTTTAATTGCTGTTTTTAATCGTTTTTATTTTGTTTATTTTCGTTTTATTTTATTTTTTTGTTTTTTATTCTATTTCTAATCGTTTCAAACATTTTTTCAAGTAACAACCATTTTCCTTTATCATAACAAAGAACCGCAGATACTGAATAATTTAATTGTTTTGAATAGGTTCTGTAAGTGTAAGTCGAAGTGTGGTCGCATGCTCAGAAAATGGTATCAATGAATCATCCAACTTTAAGAGCTACTAATGATGAAAATTAGAACTGTTCGGTCCTAGCGGGGTGACCATGTTAACTGTCAACTTCCTTTGTTGCATGTCTTCATTTATTTTATTAGTTTGTTTCTTTCTTTCATTTCTGTGATTTCTTTCATGCCGAAATGGCCCATTTTGGCTAGTCCGATTCGATGAGTTCAATTCGGCTAGTCCGATTCGGCGAGTGCCCTATTCGGCGAGAGCCCTTTTTGGCGTGTTCCCTATTCGGCAATTTTTTGAATTTTTTTTTAAAATTATTGGGTACCGTAGCCTAATTATCATTGCCGTTTTAGGGGGTGGGGTTAGATGTTAGGGATTAGAGGTTAGGGTTAGAGTTAGGGGGTTAAGGGTTAGGGGGTTAAAGGTTATGGGTTAAGGGTTATTTGAACGTTTAGCGACGTTAAAACGATGTAAAAGCGGCAATGATAATTAGGCTACTACGGTACCCGATAATTTAAAAAAAAATTCGAAAAATCGCCGAAAAGGGCTCTTGCCAAATAGGGCACTCGCCGAATCAGACTAGCCGAATTGAACTCGCCGAATAGTAGCAGACCCCTTTCATGCATAGCTTATTGCGATGAGTGGAGGATATATTGTGCTGTTCTTTAAAGTCCAATTGGTGAATCTACAGTCGAGACGACTGTCACATGTTAACTTATCGATAAACAAAGTAGACAGAACCACAATAAATTGGCAAATTCAAGTTCTTTTTATTTCAATTAAATAAACTTGAATTTTCCAATTTTAGTGTGATATGCTCTACTTTTGTTGATTACTTCATCATGCTACCCATCCTTTTGGATCATTGGATAAGTCAAAAGAAGACTTAATGAAAACTTTAGTGACAAAGTTGTATTTTGGTGATTTACCAAGGTCTTGATTTAAGCTTCAGAACAAATATTTCAGAGAAGCAACAGTATAATACAAGTTTTGTTTCAACATTTTAATTTTTGACAAATTGTTGGTGCAAAAAAAAACAACTCCCATCTCTATACTACATACAAGCGTCAGTATGACACTTGAACTTACTCAGTTAGGCCTATAGCCTACTACACCCAGCAATACACAGTATATACAAAATATGTGCTTACAGGGATACATGCTACTCCAACAAGAAAACGGGTAGATGAACCCAAATTTCCATTGTGTTGATTGAATGTTTGCAACACTATCATTCAAATGTGTGAATTTTTTTCACATTGTTTGCTTAAAAACTGCACAGCATCACTTTTGGTCAGATGATTATTTACAAACAGATCACTATTTCACAACAACACGGTACGGTACACCAATCTTTGTATGGATATTATATATATATATATTACGGTACATACTTTATTTCAATGTTACCGCCAAGAAACATGTTAATGACATGAACTTTTTGACAAGTTGATTATACCAACAATGTATGTTTGATATAGCATTGTTCCATCAACTGATTAACTTTTCCAAAACAGTCAATGACTATAATTCAAATTTACTTGATAATCATATATTTTATAATATATTATATATTTTATACTTCTACAGTCAAATCTACAACACCAAACCTTACTAAGATTTTTTCAATTTTAAAGAAATGGAGCAAAGCCAGAATAAACCATGGTTTTGTTTATATACGGTAGCAATAAACTATATGCAGTTAAAGCAAGCACAACGTAATAGCAGTGCAGTAAAGCAATTTAAACCGTGACATGTTAAACAACATCGCAACTTGGTCAAAGTGAAATTTTGTATTAGAAAATAATTTCTCCGCTGACATACCGTATGCAACAAAGTAAGCTGCATAAAATTTAATTCTTTAGTTTAAAAATTTTAACCAATTTAATTTTAAAATAACAACAACCGTTTTATAAAAAACAACTTATTTCTTTAATTCCATTAGCAAAATCATATGTTAGCTAATATTAAAAACAGAGTGAAACCGTTTACCCGGCATTTGATAAGTTACTTTAATTAGGTAATATATATTGCTAATCTTTCTCTCAATTTTACTGACATTTTGTTTTACCACTTCAAAGAGTGAACATACTTTTCACCTGAAGCCCCCCAAAAAAATGCTTAAAACAAAATGTTTCTAGGAAGGTTTGTTACCGTATGAACCAAACTGCTGTCTTACATTTTATGCCTTTACGATGATGTAATATCAACCCTTTGCTTTGTTTTGAAATACAGTTCTTTATCAAGAACGTTGTTTGAATAAAACGAAGTTAGTTTTGATCATCCACCATCAAATACATTTACAATAACAAATAGGAAATTTCTTTATAATAAAACAAAGACCTTTCATAGAAAAATTGGCAAGCAGCGCTTTATGAACTTTTTGTCTCAAATTTAAGAGATGAATTTAAAAAAATTAAAGCAGCAAACTATAATTGACAATTTAATATGTGACTTTTGATAGTACTGGTTTGGATCACATTAGCTACTAAGTTATTTCTTCTCTCTTGTAATAAAATGTAGCATGGAGGGGCGGTGGGCGATTGGGCGTACTGTTAGTGTATATATAGGGCTTGCATCAAGCAATCAAGTGTGTAAATTGTATCATGTTTTAATACAATGAGTTACAAGGTTTATTATTGATGTGTCAACATAGCAGTTATAATATGTCAGATGACCCTCTTATATGTTAAACATATTAAGCCATAATGCGTTGTGCCTTTATTGTCTGTGAGTGTTTTAACGTTGGTCCTTTTCATGAAAACTTTTAACCAGTGTAGTGTGCATAACCTATTTGCATACATTTTAGAAGTTAAAAATTTTGACCTTTCTGCATTGTTTTAATTTTAATTTATGCCATACCATCATCAGCTTGTAGGTTATTTTTCAATTCTGTATAAAAAAATTAGCAGGAGCCATCTAACCTTCAGTTCACTGCTGCTATCAAACAAAATGTTTGTCCTGAAGTTGAACTTAACTTTTGGAAGGAACACGTCATATTCACTGCCGAATATGAGTCTGCCACTCCAAAGTGTAATTTAAAGGTGTTTTTTCCAATTCAACTTTGAACATTAGCAAACTTCTTCAATAGTTTGTTTTGAGCTTTTGGAGCCAAAGGTGTATCATTTTACCGGTCCTGGATTATGATGTTCCTGGACCTAGCTCATGCAAGGGTAAAATGCTTAAAAAACGCATTTTCTTTACCTGAATTCAACAATCCATTAATTTCAATTGCCACACTTATTGTACTGAAGAGTGCTATACAATTAGACTGTAGGCTACTCTGCAACAGTAACCTCGTTTCACCATGCAGGTGACAGCTTGAATTGGTTAATATTGACTTGTTTACATGGTAGATTACCCTAAGCATGCTCTAAGTAACCTACAGTATATCCCATAATTTTTCCTAGCATTTCATTTGTTTTAGTGTAGAATATTTTAATTTTGACTAAGCTAGCATATAAGCACAAAGCTGCTGTACTTAGTTGGTTGATATTGAATCTTTATCCTCGGACTGACAACGCCTTGAAAGTTATTCCTGGCTGTTTCACATACTTGTCGAGATTTTCAACGTAGGTCTGGTTACCAAGATTGACAAAGTGAACTTTTCCAATTGTTGAAGAAACTTTCAAAATAAAAACTTCAGAAAACTTGTCACTTTTTGAATTTCTTTTGTGCTAAATCGCCCTTGCAAGTGTTAATTGTAACTTATTTTACAAGTGACAAAATAAAAGTTTTCTTCCATCTCTTTCTTTTCTAAGTTTGCATTTTTAAGATACGGTAATGTTTTTCAAACGCTGTTTTATGCATATTTTAAACCATATTTTGCTGTTGTCAAATTTGTGTGCTTACTTTATCATTCTCTACATGTTCGCGCCAGCAATGAAAAATGAAATTGAATTGAGATTGAACTGAAAGTCGAACCACTACTATTTGATCTTAAAGCTTCTTCATTCACAAAGTCACATATTAACCAACTGAGCTACCGCATAGCAATATTCAAAAGCTTGCATGGCAGGCAAAATTATTTAAAATTCAATTCAATTTATCTTTCATTGCAGGCGCAAACATGTAGAAAACGATGGTAAATACATGCATTTCGCAATGCAACAAAAGGAAAAGATGACAAAACCCAAAAGTTTAAAATATGCATCAATAAAATATTATTCTGTTTGGTAAACACTATCTTTAATATGCACAGCCACCAAACCTAGAAAAGAAAGCGAAAAATAAAACTTTGATTTCGTCAGTTGTAATTTGTAAAAATAAAATAGTTTTACCTTGAGAGTCCTGAATTCATTGATCCAGCCTACTGGCACAGCTAAGGTACCCGAATTGATAGATCATGCCCACCTTAAACTAATTTATTGTGCGAAAACAACAGGACCACTGAGCTGACTCAGACTAAAATCAAGCTTCAATACCAATACACTAATTTAGTAAACACAGTCAGCCTCTTTCCGTTATTGCAATAAAATACCATCGAAAGATCAGATATCCTATTCAGCAACTCACTTAACACCCGCTGTCAGTCGGTTTAAAACTTCAGCCAACATAGTAATCGCTGAAAACTTTTCTCCCAACTTCAATACAGTTTCACCTTTGACTACTGGCAAAGAACAGGAAATAGATTTCAAATCAACCAGTCAATTTTGTAGTAAACAAATAGGCGCCACCCAGCGAAGTTTTTTTTTTTTAATGATTGATTTTTTGATTGATTGAATCTTTATCCTCGGACTGGGAAAGCTTCTTGCAGAGCTTAATCCTGGCAGTTTCGCATACTTGTAGAGGCTTCGCATCACTGACGCAGGCCCGGTCACCGAGATTGACAGAGTGAAGTTTCCGATTGTTGAAGTCTTGTTGCCGGGGAACTATTCCATCCATTAGATGCCGCTGAATGGAGAGCAGTCCTTAACGTGCGTTGCTCAAGCGCACACCCCGAGAGTCGAACCAGCGCCGCTTGATCTTGAAGTTTCGGTGCTGGTTTAGGATCGGCCGCCTTGGTTAGTGACGTCACAAAAATCTGTGACGTCATGCAAAAAAACGCAACTACTTGTAGGAAGGGTGCAAAAACGCGGAAAAGAAGTAAAAGCGGAAAGCCTATTGATTTTTAAATATTTGTAGGCATTATTATTGATCTAGCGCTAACTTAAACTGTTACTATTTTGTACCAATTCTCAGCAATTATAAAAATACTTGCTTTATTAACGTAACAACTTTCACGTTTATATGTTATCTACAAAACGAGCAATCGTGGTTCAGTATAAGCCGCCCACAGTTTGCTGTGATCGATGAATACTGCCTCCACCAAATATGCTGTAGCTTTTTCATTTCTGCTCGGATTCTAACAATTTTACTATCGTTGGATGGCATTATGATTCATCTACTCGAATGGATTGATTGCCAGTCTAAAGTAGGCATTACATTTATGTAGCGCTAACTTAAACTTTACTATTTTGTACCAATTCTCAGCAATTCATTTTTTACAATAAAAATACCAAACCAACACAAATTAAAAGAGTATGTCTTGGTTTATTCATATGTTAACTTTCACATTTATATCTAATCCACAAAACGAGCAATCGTTGTTCAAACGTAACCGCTCGACGAAGCTTTTTACCAAAACAATGCAAACACAAAGCGATCAGTTTCGAGTGTTCAATACAAGCCGCCCACAGTTTGATGCGATCGATGAATAGTGCCTCCACCAAATATGCTGTAGCTTTCTCATTTCTGCTCGGATTTTAACAATTTTCCTATCGTTGGATGGCATTATGCTTCATCTACCCGAATGGATTAATTGCCAATCTAAAGTAGGCATTATATTTATGTAGCGGGTAACTTAAACTTTACTATTTTGTACCAATTCTCAGCAATTCAATTTTTACAATAAAAATACCAAACCAACACAAATTAAAAGAGTATGTCTTGTTTTATTAACCTAACAACTTTCACGTTTATATGTTATCTACAAAACGAGAAATCTTTGTTCAAACGTAACCGCTCGACGAAGCTTTTTTCCAATGCATTTTTCAAGACGATTCGATCGTGGTTCAGTATAAGCCGCCCACAGTTTGCTGTGATCGATGAATACTGCCTCCACCAAATATGCTGTAGCTTTCTCATTTCTGCTCGGATTCTAACAATTTTCCTATCGTTGGAAAGCATGATGCCTCACCTCCCCGAATGGATTAATTGCCAGTCTAAAGTAGGCATTACATTTATGTAGCGCTAACTTAAACTTTACTATTTTGTACCAATTCTCAGCAATTCATTTTTTACAATAAAAATATCAAACCAACACAAATTAAAAGAGTATGTCTTGGTTTATTCATATGTTAACTTTCACATTTATATCTAATCCACAAAACGAACAATCGTTGTTCAAACGTAACCGCTCGACGAAGCTTTTTTCCAATGCATTTTTCAAGTCGATTCGATCGTGGTTCAGTATAAGCCGCCCACAGTTTCATGTGATCGATCAATATTGCCTCCACCAAATATGCTGTAGCTTTCTCATTTCTGCTCGGATTTTGACAATATTCATATCGTTGGAAAGCATGATGCCTCACCTACCCGAATGGATTGATTGTTAGCCTAAAGTAGGCATTACATTTATGTAGCGCTAACTTAAACTTTACTATTTTGTACCAATTCTCAGCAATTCATTTTTTACAATAAAAATATCAAACCAACACAAATTAAAAGAGTATGTCTTGGTTTATTCATATGTTAACTTTCACATTTATATCTAATCCACAAAACGAGCAATCGTTGTTCAAACGTAACCGCTCGACGAAGCTTTTTACCAAAACAATGCAAACACAAAGCGATCAGTTTCGAGTGTTCATTACAAGCCGCCCACAGTTTGATGCGATTGGTGAATAGTGCCTCCACCAAATATGCTGTAGCTTTCTCATTTCTGCTCGGATTTTTATTTTTATTGTAAAAAATGAATTGCTGAGAATTGGTACAAAATAGTAAAGTTTAAGTTAGCGCTACATAAATATAATGCATACTTTAGACTGGCAATTAATCCATTCGGGTAGATGAAACATAATGCCATCCAACGATAGGAAAATTGTTAAAATCCGAGCAGAAATGAGAAAGCTACAGCATATTTGGTGGAGGCAGTATTCATCGATCACAGCAAACTGTGGGCGGCTTATACTGAACCACGATCGAATCGACTTGAAAAATGCATTGGAAAAAAGCTTCGTCGAGCGGTTACGTTTGAACAACGATTTCTCGTTTTGTAGATAACATATAAACGTGAAAGTTGTTAGGGTAATAAAACAAGACATACTCTTTTAATTTGTGTTGATTTGGTATTTTTATTGTAAAAATTGAAGTGCTAAGAATTGGTACAAAATAGTAAAGTTTAAGTTAGCGCTACATAAATGTAATGCCTACTTTAGACTGGCAATTAATGCATTCGGGTAGATGAGGCATCATGCTTTCCAACGATAGGAATATTGTTAAAATCCGAGCAGAAATGAGAAAGCTACAGCATACTTGGTGGAGGCAGTATTCACCGATCACATGAAACTGTGGGCGGCTTACAATGAACACTCGAAATTGATCGCTTAGTGTTTGCATTGTTTTGGTAAAAAGCTTCGTCGAGCGGTTACGTTTGAACAACGATTTCTCGTTTTGTAGATAACATATAAACGTGAAAGTTGTTAGGTGAATAAACCAAGACATACTCTTTTAATTTGTGTTAATTTGGTATTTTTATTGTAAAAAATGAATTGCTGAGAATTGGTACAAAATAGTAAAGTTTAAGTTAGCGCTACATAAATGTAATGCCTACTTTAGACTGGCAATCAATCCATTCGGGTAGGTGAGGCATCATGCCATCCAACGATAGGAATATTGTCAAAATCCGAGCAGAAATGAGAAAGCTACAGCATATTTGGTGGAGGCAATATTCATCGATCACATGAAACTGTGGGCGGCTTATACTGAACCACGATCGAATCGCCTTGAAAAATGCATTGGAAAAAAGCTTCGTCGAGCGGTTACGTTTGAACAACGATTGTTCGTTTTGTGGATTAGATATAAATGTGAAAGTTAACATATGAATAAACCAAGACATACTCTTTTAATTTGTGTTGGTTTGATATTTTTATTGTAAAAAATGAATTGCTGAGAATTGGTACAAAATAGTAAAGTTTAAGTTAGCGCTACATAAATGTAATGCCTACTTTAGACTGGCAATTAATCCATTCGTGTAGGTGAGGCATCATGCTTTCCAACGATAGGAAAATTGTTAAAATCCGAGCAGAAATGAGAAAGCTACAGCATATTTGGTGGAGGCAGTATTCATCGATCACATGAAACTGTGGGCGGCTTATACTGAACCACGATGGAATCGTCTTGAAAAATGCATTGGAAAAAAGCTTAGTCGAGCGGTTACGTTTGAACAACGATTGCTCGTTTCGTGGATTAGATGTAAATGTGAAAGTTAACATATGAATAAACCAAGACATACTCTTTTAATTTGTGTTGGTTTGGTATTTTTATTGTAAAAAATGAATTGCTGAGAATTGGTACAAAATAGTAAAGTTTAAGTTAGCGCTACATAAATGTAATGCCTACTTTAGATTGGCAATTAATCCATTCGAGTAGATGAAGCATAATGCCATCCAACGATAGTAAAATTGTTAGAATCCGAGCAGAAATGAGAAAGCTACAGCATATTTGGTGGAGGCAGTATTCATCGATCACAGCAAACTGTGGGCGGCTTATACTGAACCACGATCGAATCGCCTTGAAAAATGCATTGGAAAAAAGCTTCGTCGAGCGGTTACGTTTGAACAACGATTTCTCGTTTTGTAGATAACATATAAACGTGAAAGTTGTTAGGTTAATAAAACAAGACATACTCTTTTAATTTGTGTTGGTTTGGTATTTTTATTGTAAAAATTGAATTGCTGAGAATTGGTACAAAATAGTAAAGTTTAAGTTACCCGCTACATAAATATAATGCCTACTTTAGATTGGCAATTAATCCATTCGGGTAGATGAAGCATAATGCCATCCAACGATAGGAAAATTGTTAAAATCCGAGCAGAAATGAGAAAGCTACAGCATATTTGGTGGAGGCACTATTCACCGATCGCATCAAACTGTGGGCGGCTTGTATTGAACACTCGAAACTGATCGCTTTGTGTTTGCATTGTTTTGGTAAAAAGCTTCGTCGAGCGGTTACGTTTGAACAACGATTGCTCGTTTTGTGGATTACATATAAATGTGAAAGTTAACATATAAATAAACCAAGACATACTCTTTTAATTTGTGTTGGTTTGGTATTTTTATTGTAAAAAATGAATTGCTGAGAATTGGTACAAAATAGTAAAGTTTAAGTTAGCACTACATAAATGTAATGCCTACTTTAGACTGGCAATTAATCCATTCGAGTAGATGAATCATAATGCCATCCAACGATAGTAAAATTGTTAGAATCCGAGCAGAAATGAAAAAGCTACAGCATATTTGGTGGAGGCAGTATTCATCGATCACAGCAAACTGTGGGCGGCTTATACTGAACCACGATTGCTCGTTTTGTAGATAACATATAAACGTGAAAGTTGTTACGTTAATAAAGCAAGTATTTTTATTGTAAAAATGAATTGCTGAGAATTGGTACAAAATAGTAACAGTTTAAGTTAGCGCTAGATCAATAATAATGCCTACAAATAATTAAAAATCAATAGGCATTCCGCTTTTACTTCTATTCCGCGTTTTTGCACCCTTCCTAAAAGTAGTTGCGTTTTTTTGCATGACGTCACAGATTTTTGTGACGTCACTAACCAAGGCGGCCGATCCTAAACCAGCACCGAAGTTTCTTCGTTCCAGAAGTGACGCGCTAACCAATTGAGCTATCGGGGCGGACAATGCTAAAAAAACGCTCAGTTTAGTTGTTTCTATTTCTGACACTCACAAAGAAAATGTACATGTCGGAAATTCATTTTTAAATTTGTATGAAATAAATGATTGTAATAAGCATAGGTAATGGCGCTGTTGTTTAAATAGAGTTCAGAAATAAAACCAACAAGCAAAGGCTTGTAGCCTGCACTACACTACACGGTTGAGTTCAGTTTGTTTTTATTTCTGACCAGCGTTGCCAGATCGTGTTCTACCACACCAATTTTGAAAAAAAAATGGTGTAATTTAAAACGGCTTGGTGTAGAAAATTTTTTCTTTTACACAATCACAGATTTGGTGTAATTTTGAAAATATTTGCTACTTTGTTGTAATAAATTATAGTTATTGTTGTGCTGCATTTATAAAAAACTGTTTTATACTGTAATCCTAATCCGTAGTCTTGTCCGTAACCTTTGCTGACCGATTGCCCGGCTACTTTGAGTGTTGCTTTGTCTGCTGAGTTCTGAGGGTTTGTTTATTGCTGAACTACGATTATCGGCTAATTGTATATGCCACACCATGAGTAGTCTGTCTCGATAGGTCAGTTGTCCGCACTGATAGCTCAGTTGGTTAACACGTGACTTCGTGAACGAAGAAGCTTGAAGATCAACGGCAGTGGTTCTACTCTCCGGGTGTGCGCTTGGGCAACGCATTCTGAGGACTGCTCTCCATTCAGCAAGACCTAATGGATGAAACAATTCCCCCGCAATAACCCTTCAACAATCGTAAACTTTACTCTGTCAATCTTGGTAACCGACCCTGTATCAAGAGCCTCTACATAGTCTCAGAAGTGGCGCAGCCAGAAAAAAAATTGGGGGGGGGGTGGGGCAAATATTTGATGAATTGAAGAGAACGACAAAGTGTTTGATATGTAGCGGACGCGGTAGTTAGCACGCGCGCGCATATGCAGCCGTCCGTGCTGACGGCGACATTCCTGGGCAGAACCGAGGTCAGAACTGGCAAGGAATGACCAGGACACGATAGTCTTCTTCACTGTCTTATCTTTTGACTGGCTTAACGGAATAATACTTGACACAAGATAGAATTCTTTAAGACTGCGTTGTTTATTAACTTGACCACTAGTTCCAGAAGAACAGAAATCCAAACATAGCAAAAAAGAAAACACCGAACTATTGACAATCCCACTACCGAAATACTAGCATGCTGGCGTACTACATTAGGAACTTCATCACAACAAAAAGAACTTCAACTTTGGGGAAAAGAAACTTCGTTTACGACTAAAGTTCTGACTAAAGTTCTGTCAATAGTTCTGCCAGACCTTATTGGATATTTGAATTAAAATTCGTATTATCACAAAACTGCTTCATTTATGTGGCTTAATTTATTATACAAATTGTTGCAATTATAATTTGCTTTTAAATATATTTTTTGAAACTATTTTTATTAAGTCTACCTTACTGTGAAATTATAAATGCATTTAAATCGCCAAATTTTTTTTTTCGTTTTTAATTTTTGTGAAATCTTGATAAATTTCAACTAAAGTTGATTAATCACTCCTTATCTAAAAAAGAAATAGTGCGTAGCCCATGATCCCTGGTATTTGATTGTACTTAATTGTATCTCACGTTGGACTTAGTTTTTTTCCCTGAATTCATTTGGTCACACTAAGCCGGTTTCCTTAACTTTTCACTTTGATAAATCTTTATTTTGTGACGTCATAATTTCGTTAAACTTTCAAAGTGAAAAGTTTTGGAAACTTGTCACTATTTTTATTGTGTGTAGTACTGTAAAGCTTGAATCGCCCTTGTTGCAAGTGTTCATTGTACAGTAAGATTCGGCCTATTTTTTCTTTTGTTAAAGAGAGGGTTTAGGCTTGTTTTGGTTAACTTCAGCACGTGTTTAAAATCGCAAAATCGTCATTTCCGTAGGGTGGCAATTGACTAGTAGACCGTATGGTCGTCTCGTTGTCTCCCTGTCGGTATGGGAACTTGTGTAACTTTTGCATTGTGTATATTGCATATTTCAAACATGTAGCCTACCTATGTTCCTGTTACTGACAAATAAAACATTGATTGATTGATTGATTGATTGACTACACCTTGATTACAAATAGCATAATAGCAAGTCTGAGTTGAATAATCCTCGAATAGTCTCGAACAGTAGGCTATAGTAAAGTATAGTAAGGTCTAATATAGCAGTCTCGTCTAGTGAAGAATCATAATTGCAGTTGCTTAAAAAGAACTCTAGTTTAAATTGGAGAGGTGGAATACTAGTTGAATACAACGGTGGATCCACTAGTCGCTGAAATACAGTGGTACTGCAATTCAGGCACAATGCAAAGATTAATTACAAGACTGCATTCCGAAAGTACGCGGTATTTGTTGATTGGGAAGGAAGATTCTGAAATACGACATGACGTCACAGTGACGCGCGTTGCGTCAGAGAAAATTAGCTCTCCGGCGCCACAGATATAAGACATCGCCATGTGATGTGCAGTGACGTATCCTGGTGGGTTAAGCAAGGGAAGCAATAAAGGTGGTGGGGGGTTAGAACGTGCCGAAGGCACGCGTATTCTAGGGGGTCCGGGGGCATGCTCCCTCGGAAAAATTTTGCAAAATTACACTCAAATAATGGATTATAGCACTTTCTAGAAACACTTTCAGGGTAATATTTGTATGAAATTAATTTGCAGATAAACAGCTATAACTTATTAAAGGTAGCTGTTACACACGAACGGGCAAAAACTGCGGCTAAAGTTAGAGAACACAAAAAACTCAGCTACACAAAACCCTACAGAGTAAGCGATTCTGAAATTGCTTTCACAGATTAGTTAGAAGAAGCGTAAATTGCGTAAACTTTGCGCGATTTACGATTTGCAAAATTCATTGGTGTCTTTCTGCGTGTCTAAAACAAGTCCTGGAGGGTGTTAATAGCCAAATGTTTTGGAAGACGATATAAATTTATACAAATTATATTACATTTTCAACAAATGGTTCAACTTCGGAATCCAAACTTTGGAAATTTGGGGGGCCATGGCCCCTTTCGCTCCCCCTGGCTACGCCTATGCATACTCTACAAGTATGAGTAAATACCAGGAATAACCAACCAAAGGCTCAAGGCATTGTCACTCCTAGACTTGATTATTTTTATTTTACCCTTCTAGTTTCTCCACCTAACTATCATACTGTATTAGCTTTGTTTTTTATGTAACTGTGTGATTTTTGTTACTCCCATTACTTTTGTAACACTTCTGTATTTTTGGGGAAAAATTTAGGGCGTTGGTGTAATTCTAGGTAAAATGTTGTAATTGGAAGGTTGAAATGGTGTCGTGAGCAAACTGGAGTCTGGCAACACTATTTCTGACCATTACAACGAAGCAGCGCTTCCGACTTCCACCATTGCTTCCACTAACCACCAGTGTTGCCAACCTTGCGGTTTTCCCGCGAATTTGGGCTTGTTTTTTTCTGAGTTTGCGGCTTTTTTTAAGACTTGCGGGTTGCTTGTTTTTGGGCTTGTTTTTTTCTGGGTTTGCGGTTTTTTTTTAAGACTTGCGGGTTGCTTTTTTTGTGCTTGTTGTTTTATTTTTATTGAAATATTTCATTTTATTGGTATAATTGTTAGTTGTTTTAAATTATTATGACATTTTTAAATATTATGGAACTTTTGCTGTTTTAATTTTCTGTTTAAACGGATTTTGTATCTGGCCACACTGGGCAGCGGTTTCTTTTTCCACCAGACACTTTCCAAGAATTCCAGCACACACCAAATTCCAAAAATCTGGCCTTTTTAAATTGCAGTTGGCTTAAAAAAATTGATACAAATAAGGCCAAAAAATCTGGCCTTATTTGGCCCTTTTTATGGCTGCAAATTTTGACCGGTTAAAAAACCAATTTTATCAGAAACAGTTATATTTTGATCATTTTTTTGAAAGGTTAAGGTATAGCCAATTCTCCAAGTATTGAAAATGAGTAAGTATACAATACAGTAAGTAAGGCATACTGATGATGAATTAAAGTGATAATGGTTTCTAGTTTTTCTGCTACTACAGTAATTGTTTATTAAACAGATTATGCCAGGGATATCTACAACTACGGGATTGCTAACTCACGTTTAATGACTCAGCAATTTTGTCATAAGCGGGCCGACGGTATTTTTGAACTTTGAAGTGTTTCCACAATTCCTTTGCAAGTTTGCAGTGTGCTGACCAGAGAATTCATAACTCTGTGCTTATTAGATTGTCACTGCAGAATTAGTTTTGTTTCTTGGTTATGATTTAAGTAAAGGGAGTAAATGTAAAGCTTTGTAGTGGTTCTTTGCTTAGATTGGCTGGCTGCTAAAATGGTGTGCTAGGCTAGGGGTTCAGCAGAAGCAATATATGCAAGTTAGGATATAAACTTTCCTGCTAACTAGTCAAAAATTTTAAAAACTTGAGTTTAGGCTATTTATAACTATATAGAAACATCTATTTTTGTAATCTGACAATTCAAATAGACTTTCCCCCTTGTCTTTTATGCGGCATTAAATGCCATTAACTTTTTGTATGGTACCGTAGCCTACTACTACAACAATCCTATGCCTGCCCTGCATGTACTAATCGTAGGCTACTCTGCAAAGTTGATGGCACGTTGCATCAGTACATGCTCACACTATGGGGTTATTAGGCTTACCAGTACCAACATTGTTGCTGATTCTCACCAGCTACGGTACGTTGATAATCAAGTGGCTAGGCAAGTTTCACTGAAGGTGCTGACCTGATCACAAGTTTGATTCATGGCAGTAGGTATCACTTGTTTTTATGAATGAGCAGACAGGAAAGGCCAGTTCAGCTTCTGGAGTAGGCCTGGTTAAACTAGACTTCAAGAATTTTGTGTGGCAGTCACCAGTAAAGTGAAACTGTCACTTTACTAAAATTACCGGTAGCCAGTAAAAATATTTCATGACAGCCTACCTTAAAAATATTTACACTGCTTGTACCATTATCGATCCATGTATATTGCTTTCAGCTAAATTGCAGTGTTAAGTTTCTATCTGTATTTAATGTAAACTGAAAGATGGTGTATAAATGTTGTGTACCAGGTTGTAAAACTGGTTATAAAACGAATGACAGTAAAGAGAAAATTGCTTTATATAGGTTTCCTAAAGAACATGAGCTAAAACAAAAATGGATAAAAGTAATTCCGAGGAAAGATTGGATTGTCACAGAGTCATCCAGAGTATGTTCCCTGCATTTTCATGAGAATGACTTTGTAACGGATTCTTGTGATACAAGAATTGATCGAATGGAAGTACGGGGTTCAAGTACATTGCAAAGAAAGCGATTAAAATCTGTTGCAGTTCCTCGTGTTTTTTTGGCTTTACCCCAGTATCTGACAAAGGCAAGTTCTGTGCCTCGCAAAACTGCATCATCTGCATCTGCCAGGTTGAAAAAAGAAAATTCTGTCATTGAACAACAAAATCAAAATCTGTTCCAACAAGAGGTGATCAAAAATTTTGCTTCATTTAAGACAAATATTCAGAATGAAGTATTACCAAGTGGTTATGTCGTTATTTTCAAAGAATCAAATATCCAGTTTCATTATATTGCCATTTCTGAAGACTTCACATTTGCACCCAAACTTCTATCCTCTGTTGTTGTTACTGATGCTTTGGAAGTTCAAGCATATGTGTGTTCTGCAGTCCTGCCTCGCATAGTTTATAAACATCTCTTCGCTTCTCAATGTTTAACAACCATTTCTGAGCTTACAAATTTACTGGCATTATGTAAATCACTATGCAGCAAGTCATTTGATAGTATAAGTCATACTCAGTTGTTGGAGTTAGCTGCATCATGTCTAGAGCAATGTGCATCCATAGATTTGACCATTTGCAATGAAAACACATGTGTGCCTTTATTAAAATTTATTGTAGAACAAATATCTTTACTCCAAGTACCAAAAAATGCTCGTCGCTATTCCACCAATACTATCACTACTGCATTTTTATGGCAACTGACCAGTTCATCCCTTTATAAAAAACTACGAAATTTTTTTGTATTGCCTTGTTGAAGCCGTCTTCGTCAGCTTTCTACTGGAATGACTGTTGACTTTGCAAAACTGGATTTGGAATATTTAAGATTACGAACATCTGAATTATCTCAACGGGAACGAATTGTCGTTTTAATGATGGACGAAGTGTATACTGCTCAGCGTGTTGAATATACTAGTGGCTCTTTCATTGGTTTAACTGAAGAAGGTCAGCCTGCAAAAACTGTATTGACATTTATGGTCCAATCAATAAGTGGAAAGTACAAAGATGTTGTTTGTCTCATTCCTGTAGAAAAACTTGACACTAATTTGTTGAAGAGTTGGTTTGAACGTGTGATGCTTGCACTCAATGATATCTTTTTTGTAGTTGCTGTATCTGCAGACAATCATGTCTGTAACAGGTAAGATAACATTTTTCTAATTACATCATAGTACCGGTAGTTTGTTTGGGTACTTACTGCGTAAGCTGTTCATATATATAATTGTTTAAATAAAATATTTTATTATGCTTTCATTCTCATATGCTCGATAGTCTCTTAGATCTCAATGAAATAAAAACTCAAACTTTTGCCTGTTGCATTTGCAACTTTTTATAAACATTGTTTAAAAACAAAGTGACATCTATTGCTGTATATACCATTTTCACCACTTTAAGCTGTACTTTTTGTTTTATAGGAAATTGTTTGTTGATCTGTGTGGTGGAAAGCTTTCGCACAGCATAGAGCATCCATTGAGAAAAGAGGAAAAACTGTTTTTATTTTTTGATTTTACTCATAACCTGAAGAATATTTACAACAATTTTGTAAAAAGGAAAAGGATGCATCTCCCTTGTACTGGCCATGAGCACCTGCTTGGTCAGTCATGTATTGCAGAATTTCATCATTTGTCTCGCCTGTATGCTATGGAAGAAGACAAGGCATTAAAGGTTGCTCACAAACTGAAGAAATCTTCATTAAATCCAAGCAGCATTTCACGGACATCTCCACTACATGCTCTCAGTAGGTGTTTGGTTAGTGTTCTTATAAATGCATTATTGTACAAATGTACAACTTGGTAGAAAATGCATTCAATGTAACTTCTTCAAAAACTTGAACATGTAATCAAGTGCAAATTGTATAATAGTGTTGACCAGATATAGCATTTTAAGATCCTGAGACGAATTGGTAATTTTAAACGTTGATTGGTTAAAATATTTTTTCTTTTTTCCAAATGTAGTTCTTGCAATTTCTATCCGTCTCAAAATTCCATGGTCACACCTCCCATCTTCAGTTATTAAATGTCCAAGATAGGAAAAAGATTTTACTTTTTGTATAATTTCATTGTCAATTATAATTTGGAGTACTGGAGTGTCTGATGATTTTGAGATTATTATTGATTTGGTCTTTTTAGCGTTAATTTTCATATTAAATTCTTTACCAATTGGCAATTGAGTTAACATTGTCCACTATTTCTTGAAGATCTTCTTGTGATTCAGCCAACAGAACAGTATCATCAGCATAGCGTAAATTTGTTATGTTCAAGCTATAGCTATATAGCTGGTAATAAATTTTATGTATTTATGTGCAAGGTGTGTGTTTGTGTTCATGCCAATGCTTTACTAGTATTTTTGTGTGACTATTGACTAGTTATTTTTTGGCATGCAGGTGTTTTCAATGAATCAACTGTTCGTGGCTTGGATCATTACAGCACAGCTTGTTCAGCATTTTCAGAAACTGCTCGATATATCAATTTTGTCACCAACATTTGGAAAGTAATGTCTGTTAAAACTTGTTTTAAAGGTATGTACAGTCTATGGAGGTCAAAGAAACAAGCACTATAGTGCAGATAAGCTGAGCCTATGTATAACCCTATAAAATTTTGGTACTTTGTTTAGGAGAGAAGAAAAGAGATCCTATGTTCATTCCATTAAGCATCAGCCATGAGACAAATCATGTTGGGTTGCTTTTTTTGAAAGAAGCAACAAAAATTTTTGAAGAATGGCGTGTTTGTGGAACGGCTGGGCTTTCCAACGAGACATTCACAGCTTGCATTCAGTCCATGGGAGCAGTAGTTGAACTTGCCACCTACCTTCAAACCAATCATGGTTTTGATTATCTGCTTTCAGGCAAGGTTATGTCGGATCCTATTGAAGGCCGCTTTGGCTGGTATAGGCAGGGGTCCACGTCTTTTAGGCGCTGACAGTTAGGCGCTGGTCTAATAGGCGCGCACACTGTGGCGTCTGGATATTTAGGTGCGGAGCACTGTGGCGCCCGGTCATTTAGGTGCTATTTCTAGTAAAGTATGTAGATTGTATCAGCTTAGCAGGTAGGGGCGTAGGACAATGCTTTTCACACAAAATATTATATTGAACAGGAAAATATATTGTTTTGTTAATGCGTGTGCGTTGTTGGTCATGGCTTCAGTGAGTGAAGTTGCTTAAACCGGCAATGCTTTTTCACACAAAATGTTATATTCAACAGAAAAAATATATGGGTGAAGCTGCTTAAACCGGGAATGATTTTCACACAAATTGTTATATTGAAGAGAAAAATATGTCATGGCTTCAGTGAGTGAAGCTGCTTAAACCGGCAATGATTTTCACACAAAATGTTATATTGAACAGAAAAATATGTTTTTTTTTTAATGCGCGTGTTCAGCATTTATTTCTTGTTAGTCCAAGTTTGCGTTGGTGAAAGCTTTATCAATAAATTATTCAAGTTTCCGAACATTATTGAGTTCACTTTTAGTTAAGTCAAATAATAACTACACTAAACATCAGTAAAATATACCGTAGCCTATATTCAACCGGGCGGTAGGCTTAAGTGAAGACTAACTTAGTTTTCCGTCAAAACCCCGACTAGGTTTAATAACGAGCGAAGTCCCACCATTATGCTTGAAAAAATTGCTGCTGATGGCTTCATGTATACGTTGCAGTGTTTGATTGCGCATTTTTCGTATTTATTAATTGTTTAATAAAAATCTTCATCCTTCCACCTCGTGTAGCCTACCTTCTCAAACAAAAGAGCTTGCTGTGGGTTCTTTGCTGTAGCCTAGGCTACTTGCAAAGTCAGGCACTGCACACCAAAATTTTAACTACCCGCTTCAATATAGACTAAGGTATGATTTTTGTTACTGATGTTTAGTGTCGTTATTATTTGACTTAACTCTTTCGCAACCACCGAGGTCAAGACGTTTAATCTAAATAACCAGACATTTTTCACACAAATCTGTTGTATTTACGCCGTAAAAACATCTCATGTGATCGACGTAGACGCACAATCTTGACATCAAATGAAAGCATACATCTTCAGCTATCCGAAGATGCAAAGCTTTGCAATAAAATTTAAAACATTCAATGTACAACTAGCAACTTTCCATACGGTGTTTTTTCTAATTTCTAAAAAAATTAAAAGTTGGCAGAAAAGTGTACTTCATTATAATCTTTACTACCCAAGCATGATAAAATAATTTGAAAATATATGTAGTTTAATCGAATGCCAAAACAATTCTGCACATGAGAAAAATTTTACTTCGTTTCTGCGCGCAATGCTTTAGGAGGTACAGCAGAATGATTATGGAGAAAATTTGGAAAATTTTAAGCAAAAAGTTTACGTAATTTAGCCTACAGTCTTTTTGATCGAGAAACATTTTGTGTGAAAAGCATTGCCGGTTTAAGCAGCTTCACTCACGGAAGCCATGATATAATTTTCTGGCAAGCTGCCATGCTGATACAATCTACATACTTTACTAGGAATAGCACCTAAATGACCGGGCGCCACAGTGCTCCGCACCTAAATATCCAGACGCCACAGTGTGCGCGCCTATTAGACCAGCGCCTAACTGTCTGCGCCTAAAAGACTTGCTCCCATAGGCAGGTCAGTTTATATTATTCTGTACTAGTATTATTAGAGATCACTGTATGGTTTGCTAAGGATTCGCTGGTGTTGCTTTTAGTGCGTTACATATATTGAGTTTCATTTTTTGTATACAGGTCAATGGCGGCAATTTCTTTATTTCCGTCAAGCAGCTGCTTTTGGCTGAAAAGAAAATACGTTGCTTAAGTTTGCTACAGCAGCAAACTCTGTTGGCAGCCTCAAGAATTTCTGACATTTTTTCTAATGATGACGATAGTAGTGAAGTTAATGAAGAGCAGGTTTGGCTTGCAGACTTTTTTCTTGGTATTGTATTAGAGGATATGTCAGAATCGGATGCTGCTATTGCCTACTATGTCAGCGGATACATTGCACGCAGCATTGTACGCCGCACGAAGTGCTGTGCTTGCAAGGAGTTGCTAATAAAGGGAGATGATGAGCCTGATTTGAAGAGCTCCATCCCAAATGAGCATAAGCATCTGTTTGAAATGGCTAACCGAGGAGGTTTATGTGAACCGTCTGAATTTTGCTTTGGGACAACTGTACTGGCTGCTCAGTGTTATCAGGCCATCATTAATGATCCTTCTATGATGAGAAAGTTTTTATCTTTAAACAGTCATCAGCGTGCCTTTGTTGATGCAATCAAAAAGATGCTTTGCTCATCAAAGATTCTTGTTAGTTTACTAAATACAAAATGTTCTACTGGGCATTGTAATTTTGACTTAATTGTGCAATGTGCTTTTAATTGTTTTTCAAAAAATCAGCTTAAACGTTTTAACAGTCAACCAACTGTTGATACACCACAACCTAAACTGCTTCGAAAAATCAGAAAACTAACATCAAAAGCTTCTAGTAGCAGCTAATTTTAAGTTGTAGGAAATATGCTTACATATCTTCACATGTCATTTGTATTGAACTTGTATTTTTCATTTTTTTCACACTATATGTATTATGCGTATGATTGTCACCAGACTTCTATCCAGTATTATTTGTGCATAATGTTATAATTCATTGCGATTAAAGGTGGGAAGTACTTTTCCGATACCGCTACTGGTACCAACAATACATTTTGAGCCAAGTATGGAGTACTGAAGTACTTTTCAAAGCTGATTTCAGTCGATGCCGGTACTTTTTCGGCTCTTGCTTAGCTAGCATTATATCCACATTAGCGAGAATGCTTTCAGGTGTTTGGCTCATGAAAGTTGGAATTTATGCAATATTATCACACCTTTCAGGCTCCTCGGTTATCAGTAGTCTGCAGACGAGCTAGTCACTGTCAACGCTTATTTTGGCACTAATGTCTGTGTGTGCTTGGTTATTATACGTCTTTACTGTATTCGCTATTCCAACCACGCCACTGCTCTATTGTGTTTTAGGGTAGTATTTTTATGCTTTATTTTGTGTAACTAAAAGAAAACTATCTGTTTTATTGCTTCATATCTACTGCACACGTTTTAATTTGAATTTATGACTCCTGTTACGATGCATACCCATTTTGTTTTCTCTTATTGCTTACCGTATTCATAATTAACGTTTGTGGTAGAGCTTTCTTTAGCCTGATGGCTACATGCCGACGCAAGTTGAATATTCCATAAATATACGGTTAGTTACATGGTACACTTTTGTACTTGTACATAGATGACTGAGTGCAGTGGCGTTGCCAAAGGGGGTTTAGGGGGTTACAGCCCCCCCTTTGGCACGCGTGTGACGTCACAAGAGCGAGTTTTGCCAATACCAAACATTCAAATATCTCAGCCAGGAATTAACAAGGAAAAAACATAGAGACTTAGCTTTATTACCGAAAAATGCCCAAGAAAACATGATCTTATCCTTTTGCTATGCCACTGGACAGCACCATTTTACAGGAATATTTATACCAACATTTTTGTTGAAAATGCTCTCAGAACGCACCAAATTCAAAGTAATTTTTCTGGGTGAGTTCCCCCAGACCCCCCGCCGCTGGGTGTCGCCTTTCGCGAAGACAACGTCGGGCTTCGCCCGCCGGCCGTCAACCCCCCCCCCCTTTCAAAATTCCTGGCTACGCCACTGACTGAGTGCCTCCTGATTGCATCGTATCTTCACAATGTGGTGATTTTGACGTCGGCCCGCTCCTGTCATAGATATTTTCTAGTTAGCAATCCCGTAGTTGTAGATATCCCTGGATTATGCAAACGAGAGAGAGAGAGAAACCTTTTATTTTGTCTGCTGAGAAAAATAGTATACGGTACAAATATATTGTACCAAACAAACCGGTCATTATGCTCTGACAGTGTTAAATTATTTTCTGTTATGCTTGATCGTTAAATGAAATTTACAAAAAAATATTTTAATTAAGTTGTTAGCGTTTATTTAGCCTTAATAGAAGTAAATAAAAAATTTGGCTGTTTTTGGCCTTATTTTATAATGAATTTGGCCTTACTATAGCTTGAGCATCTGGTAACCCTGGCACACACAACAGTGACCAGTCAACAACTCAAGTCCAGGGTTGCCAGATGGCCTTTTTTTAGGCCAAATTCCAGAAAACTGGCCTTTTTAAATTGCAGTTGGCCTACAA
Organism: Aplidium turbinatum; assembly: GCF_918807975.1. NCBI lineage: Eukaryota > Metazoa > Chordata > Ascidiacea > Aplousobranchia > Polyclinidae > Aplidium > Aplidium turbinatum. The sequence continues at coordinate 25,812,560 of NC_137478.1, forward strand.
AAATTGATGCAAATAAGGCCAGAAAATCTGGCCTTATTTGGCCCTTTTTATGGCTGCAAGTTTTGACCGGTTTAGAAAGTATTATTTTAAGGAAATTCAATTTCAATGGTATTATAAAAGTATCACTTATCATCACTTAGAGGCTGACCTACATTCGTTTTAATTTTAATTAGTGAATAGAGACATTGGTAGAGAGTAAAAAATGTGTTAGCGGTGGACAGGGCGGTTCTATTAAGTTGCACCTGCCGTAAACCGTAAAGTATACACTTGCCTTGTTTGTTAATGTGATGTGTTTGCATTCCATTTGTTCAATTTTGTCGTATTTTGTTTGCTGCTAAATAATTTCAAAACCGAGTAGGCTACAGTATTAGTTTTAGTTCTTATGACAACCTAAACGTATTGATTTCCAGGCCCGGATTTAGGGGGGGGCAGAGGGGGCAGTTGCCCCGGGCCCCCCGACTTTTGAAGGGCCCCCCTATGTGGAAAAAAATGTGATTTTTTTCCTTTTGGCCTTTAAAGTTTCTGCAAAATTCTGTGCAGTACTGGACTGATGCTACTGTAGACGTAGAGATGGTTTTTCGCGCCGTAGGCGCAAAAAAATTTTTTTGCACGGGGCCCTCCGATCTAAAAGTGCCCCGGGCCCCCCATCAGCTAAATCCGGCCCTGGTTGTGTGTGGTAAGTTTACTTCTAGGAATCGTTTTTTAAACGATAGAACATAACCATTGTAACCGCACTTGCCATTGCAACTACGTATTTCAATAAATATAATTGCTTTCCTCAACTTACTGTATCAAGTATGTTTGCTTTTCCGTTTTTTTCAATAAGTCTTTGTCCGTAACCCGTGTTTTTAAAAACTCCGCTTTCATTACTGGATTCTTTAATTGCACTTATATTTCTAATAGAAGATACTTGAAAACTTCTTCGCCGACCTATAAGAGCAAATTTAATTCTTTTTTCCGCTAAAGATTTTGAAATTTTATTTTTTTTCTGATGCTCTTGGTAAGAAGGGTCGGTAAAGGTCACTGTCTTTTTGTTTGTTTGATCATGAAGGATAAGTTTCTTTTCATTGTTATTTGAGTTTAATCTTTTTGAGGGTTGTTGTTTTTTTAAAGGAACGTTGGTTTTAGCTTCAGAGTTGACATCATGTCTGACTGAATCTTCATTTTCTTCCTCATCTTCACTAGATTGAGTGCGGCTTGCGGAGGAGTTGGCCGAGTTGAAGTTCTCATTAGTATAAACAACACTGCCTCCTTCTATATGAACTACAGGTCTTAAAATTGTTTGTCGAACGTCATCTTCTTCTATTTGGAATGAAGGTTCGGAGCACTTTTTTTGCAGGATGTCAGATTCTGTTGGTGATGTTGGTCTGCTTACATCTTCCTCTTCATTGGAAGACTGGTTATCAGAAATTTTGTTTACGATTTCAGTCGCCATCTTTCAATTTTTTGATTTTTAAAGTTGTTGAAAATCTTCTAATACACAACACGTTCTTTTAAATATTACATAAATTAATAACATAAGTTATTCTTTCGTTTATGACTGCAAATCAGAATTACTTCAAAACTGCAAGTCAGAATATGACTGCAAGTCAGAATTACTTCAAAAGTGAATCAAATAATGCAATAGGCTACTCTTCTCCGCTGGGGCTTTAGTATTCTTGATGAATAAAGTTACTTCTGGTGCTTTTGCGAGTAATCAGCTTGTCAAAGACGATAGAAAAATTCCCTAAACAAGGTTCATTGCTGCCAGGCCCAGATTTAGGGGGGGCAGAGGGGGCAGTTTCCCCGGGCCCCCCGACTTTTGAAGGGCCCCCTATGTGGAAAAAAATGTGATTATTTTCCTTTTGGCCTTTAAAGTTTCTGCAAAATGCTGTGCAGTACTGGACTGATGCTACTGTAGACGTAGAGATGGTTTTTCGCGCCGTAGGTGCAAAAAATTTTTTTGCACGGGGGCTCCCCGATCTAAAAGTGCCCCGGGCCCCCCATCAGCTTAATCCGGCCCTGTTGATTTCGTACCGGGTTGGTCTGTGAATAAGTTTATTATAAAAGCCTACGACAACACATTTCACTGATTTTTGAACACTCCACGTTTACCGTACTTCTGATCCGGTTTGCAATACGCAAAATGCTACAAAACGACAGAAAATCTTTGCATTCGTTTATTTTTGATTTTTTAGATTTGTGGTTTTAAACTTCTATACATCAAATAAGCTGGGATTTTTTTTTTGCTGAGACTTTTCGGTCATTTGTCCAAAATGACTTGAAAAAATTCGGTCAATTTTTATTTATTTCTATCATTTTTAGTCATTTTTAGTCATTAATAGTCAATTGACTATATTTTTTTCGGACATTTTGCTAAAAAATCGGTCAATTGAATTTTATACATTCTTTAGTTGATACTGTGGTAATATATTTTATTTAGCGTAACTTATAAAAATGTGGTAATATTTTATTTAGATTATTTAAGTGTAAGGATGGTTTGTTTATAAATTGAATTAAGATGAAGGCTGTCTGACTGCCTGATGAAATTTCTATTTATCTAATTTAGCTAGTTTGGCTATCTGACTCCATTATCTAATTTCCACACAATTGTTATTCGAATTATAATTTTAAGTTATCAGAAGGTGTTCGTATTGTAGCGATCCATTATTTCATCATATAAATTCCCTTTCTTTAACTAAATGAACCATTTCAAATCATGCGTAATTTCCTAAAGAATTGTTATTCGAATTATGAACAAACCATTTTATTTTGTGTTCCCTTTTTCTTATTTACTTCGGGAGCAGTTTAAATGGAAAATTACAATTCTTTAGGAAATTACGCATGATTTGAAATGGTTCATTTAGTTAAAGAAAGGGAATTTATATGATGAAATAATGGATCGCTACAATACAAACAGTGTTTTATTTTAATAATTCTTCTGTATTCATGTATAGCCCTGAAAATAGTTTCCAATCCTGTAGTTGTAGACATCCCTGGTACATATACTCAATAAGACAAATTCATGCTTTTTGCTTAGCTAGATGTTCCGAATAGCACTGTTCATGAATTGAAGTAATAGTGGTTTCTAGTTTATCTGCTACTACAGTAATTTTTCATTAATCAAATTATGCAAACGAACCGGTCATTATGCTCTGACAGTGCTAAATTATTATCTGTCATATTTGATTGTAAAATGGCATTTTCAAAAAATTGTTTCAATTAAGTTGTTAGCGTTTATTTAGCCTTAGAAGTAAATAAAAAATTTGGCTGTTTTTGGCCTTATTTTATAATGGATTTGGCCTTACTATAGCTTGAGTATCTGGCAACCCTGCTCAAGTCACAAGTTTAGTCAATTCAATTCAATTCAATTTATTTTTCTTTGTCAGAATGCAAAAGAAATGATATTGAGAAAAAGAAATACAGTAACAAAACTAACAAAAGGAAAAGGTGGCAAAACCTTAATGGTTTAAGACGTGCGTGAAAGGATCTAATATTGCGGTATATGCATCAATAAATATAGTTAAGCACGGCCACCAAACCTGATACTTTAAAATAAGTTGATGAATTACCGGTAGTTAAGAATCAGTCGCCTCCTCGTTCCTGGAACAACTGGAGCGCCAATTCTTAAAGCAATGAGAACACGACTGAACCCAACATCACAAAAACAAACTAATATACACAGTTACACACACATATTGAAATTACATAACGGACTATCAAAACAAGGACTATTTACAGATTTCATACAGAAATAAAGTGTTCGCAGCAACGATATTAAGTAGCCTATATATTGTAGAACAAATACATAATATGGCAGCTCATTATCAAGATAAAATAGTTAAAAAAGCTTTGTTTTTTAAATTAATTTCCTGCGCATGTAAGAGCATAACAAGCATGATGATATAGCAGCGTGTTTTTGGTATTTCTAATAAGAGTTGAATCATCTTTGATAGCTCAGTAACTCAGTCATAACTCAGTAGTTCAAGTTCACAATGTCACAAGTCAGTAGCCATAGCCAGGTAGTCAACAGGGGTAACTAGTGTGTGCTTCTGCCTGGTAGTGTCATTATAGCCTAGTAAATCCTTATTTACTCCTTATCACATTTTAGTTACAGTGCAAAGTGAAATTTATCTTACGATTTTTCATTTTGTGTACCGTATTTCAGAGTTAATTCCTGATGAGGACACACGGTCACACGTATGTGTCAAAAACGTTTGAGTTTATTTTATTTTAATTATGTTATATTTTGCCTGAAATAAAGTAGCCTATGCTAATGCTATACCTGCTAAAGTTACTATGGTATGTTTTATTTCTCTATAGAATGTTTTGTATTATAAAAATTTGCCATATTGCAACTTTTTAACTGCTATTTTGACTGTTTTTTGTTGCTTGTTTTTGGGCTTGTTTTTGTGTTAATTTGCTTGTTTTGGGCTTGTTTTTCAAATTTTTTTGCTTGGTTTTGCAACATAACCTGACAACACTAACCACTTTGGTTTGGTGAAAATTTATCATGCTTGTAGTAAAAATGTGGTAATGAAAAATTTGTGGTAATTTAGCAGTAATATGGAAATTTTGTGTGGAAACATTGCAAAAATGTAGAAATTATAAATTTTGAAAATTTGACATAAAATAAGCTACTATCAATAAGGCGACGCTAAAACTGGTGTGTCCGCAGTGAGACTTAATTTGTCCGCCGAGATACGGTAGGTGCTCAGACCAGACACGTTTGTCTGCGGTCAACAAAAACGAATTTCGAGGCCTGGAAACAGAAGTGTTTTATTAGTTGTCCGAGTGTGTTATTGTTCAAAATGCATGTAAAAACTTATATACGAGTTGATTATGGAGATTAGCGTAAATTTGATGCTCTAATAATAAATTCTTGTATTGTTTTTTGTTATATTATATATTATAAAAATAAATTCCTATTTTTTAAGTCATAAAAATGGCCCTACTTATCACCTACTAGGAAATGAATTTCTGAAAAAAGAAAACTAGTTAAACGATATGCAAGACTATCAAATTGCCTTTTCGCAGTGATAGTGTTCCAGAATGTGGAATTTATCTAAAATATATCACACACAAAAATTGGCTTTTGTAGTACCGTATATAATATAATTTAAAGTGCAACATTTTTGTATGTTAATCAGAAAATAAATTTTAAAATTCTTGAGTTTTCTTGTCTTTGCAGGGTGTTATATTTGTGAACATTTTCAAATTGTTTACCTTTGTTTGGAGAAATGGCATTACCAAGAGCAACGTAAGTTGTAGTAAAAAAAATATTGCAAATTGGTCTACAAACAAACAGTGCGGCAGAGTTTGTATGTGCTTGCTTTTATTGATAACATTTGGACGTCTGTCGTCTGGTTTATACCAAATAGATGACATATTCCTACCATATAAATCTTTCATGTCATTTCATAAAGCTTCATGGTTAATCATATCCATACCAGCAAAGGTGAGAACCGCTACTTTTAAAGTAGTGCGCTACCCGCTGCTTGGACCAAAATAGCGCGCGCTACCGCTACCAATTTACAAAAGTAGCGTGCTACCGCTACGTACCAATTTTCAAAAGTAGTGTGCTACCGCTACTCGGACCAAAGTAGCACGCGCTACCGCTACTTTTGTCTAAAATGACACAAGGAAACACTCTTCAAGTCCCTATTGACGCAAAAATGACCTTGAAAACGAATGTTATCATTTGTTTACACTGTCATTTTAATGTCGTTATAGAAAACACATTTTAAGGGAAATTTATTGTTACGCATCTTTCAAAAACAAGAGCATTTTAAAAGGAGAGTCACTAAGTCCTGCCCGCTTTGGCCTTTGAAGCACATCTTTTCCAACAGAGAAAAGTCTCTCCACCGTAGCACTGGAAGGAATGGGGGTGCTGTATTTAATGAACAGATGTTTTAACTCGGTATTCGAAAAGCTCAATAAGACTTGCTCCTGTCCGAAAAAAGGCGTCCACAATTTCTGTTTCCTTCTGCACCGACGTTTCGCGGGATGGCGCCAACACAGGCCTTAAAACTCATATTTTTTTCCGGCAGCTATCGTGGCCTACCGGGAGCTCCTTCTCGGCGGCCAAATATGCGTGCTTGGAGGCCAAAATACAAATAACGATAGCACAAGTAAATAGAATTAAACTTGCTACAATGCTAAAATGGCCACTTAGCGTTGTTGAAGTCTGGGCGACATCATCATCATAATCTATCGTCGGTTTGTTCCCCACTAGTGGGGGTGGCCGATTGTTTCCGCGCAGCAATTGTTTTAATCCCTTTTCTCCATTTCACTCTGTCCCTTGCATCTTCCTCCTTCAGTCCGACTTTTTTAAATTCATCCTTCACTTGTTGTTTCCACGTTCTTCTTGGACGACCGCGTTTCCTCTTCCCATCCACCTTTAGATCTAGTGCCTTTCTAAGAAAACTTCCTTCCTCACTCCTTATCACATGTCCATACCATCTTACTCCATTTGCCCTTGCCAGTTGGTCTATGGTCTCTCTCATCTCTAACATATCCAACAATTCTTCACGGAATGGCCCGTTTCGGTGAGTCCGATTCGGTGAGTCCGATTCGGTTAGTCCGATTCGGTGAGTCCGATCCCTTAACGGGGGATTTTTTCAATTTTTTTTTTAAATTATTGGGTACCGTAGCCTAATTATCATTGCCGTTTTAGGGTTAGGGGTTTGGGGTTAAGGTTAGTGGTTAGAAGTTAGGAACTCACCGAATCAGACTCACCGAATCGGACTCACCGAATCGGACTCACCGAATAGTAGCAGACCCAATTCTTCAGTCCTTTTTTCCCTTCTCATTTTCACCCCACACATTGCTCTCACCATTGACCTTTCCGTTCTTCTCAGGATTGCCAGTTCACTCTCTCTCAATATCCATGTCTTGCTACCATATAGCATTGCATTAGAATTTTGCGTCCTGTAATAGAATCGTTGTACCACGCAATAACTGCTTTATCGGGCTTGTAATCCTGTATTGCCGGACCATCTAACGACACTAAATTGTTTCAACCAAATACCGCCTTTCATAAAATCTGACCATTTATACCGTTATGATGTCACCATTGAGGGTGTGAAGTCACTAACCCAAAGCGGGAACATTTCTCAACTATGAAGACACGTGTTTTCCCCTCGGATGTCACCTAACCAGCCCTCGAAATTAGCTTCCGTCTACGGCGGCAAAAACATTGCCGTCGCCAAATCAACAAACCTTGGATTGCGGCGCCAATTGCCGTATGCTTTAATCAAACGAAATTTTATGCGCTTCTTCTTTATGGTGTGTCACACGGCGGTAGCCCAGAGCATCAGGCAAGCTATTTTATGCGCTGACAATGCTCTTGTAAACTGTAAAAAGTTTGCAACCTTACAAATACGTAAAAGTTATTCTTTCATCGAATGCTTATTGTTTACCGGTGTCGTGGCGAATATAAAAAGTGGTACAAAGTTGGATAAATGGTTCTTCGGCAATAAAGAAAAGTAATGCTTCCGATCATATGGCATCGCAGTTTTGCGTCTTCAAGTATTCCAGTGACGACGCGAGAACCTCATCCTCCGATGATTCCGATTCTGACTAGTTCTTTATCCAACAGACTTTGTGTTACTCGCAGTATCCTAATTGTGCCGAACTTATGTGAGTGTATACGTAAATCAAGGCAATTTTCTCGCAGGGAGCTATTGATTTGTTACCGGTACCTGATTGAGCAATTAACATTATTTCATGATAATTCAACGTCGCTAGATGTCGAATTAATGTAAAACAAAGGTAAATTTCTTCTTGCGCATTGCCGTTACGCGATATAACCTGCCGGGAAAATTAAATCGATTTGTGCTGACTCGAACGTTGAATCAACCCAAAATTAACTTACTTTCCCCCCTCCAATGACTTGTTTAGTTACGTGAATCACCGTAACAGCGTGCGTATTGCGTTGCTCGCTTTATCGCTACTTTTGGTATTATTAGATCACAACAAATCAAACAGTGCGGTCGTGATAGACTATTCGATTTTTTTTTCTCTTCTCGTTTTGCATGTTTTGGTACAATTTTTTCGCAATAAACGTTCACAGCAAATGCCGAGGCAATTTTAACTTTTGCCGTTTGGCCTCGTCAACGTTTTTGCGAAGTAAAAATATGCTAATTTCGAAGACTGTGTGAGTGTTCACAGCAAGTAAAATAGTCCGAGGTGAGGTCTTGGTGCGATGTTCTGCTTATTAAACTCCCGCTGCGAGTAAATCAAACAGGAAGAAATTTTGAACAATTTTTGTCCTAATTAATTTTGTGTGCTCATTTTGCGACGGCATTTTTATTGCAGTAGCAGAATGGCCATTATGACGTTTGCGGCGGCATTTACCACGGCAATTGCCGTGTGCCGCCGCTAATTTCGAGGACTGCCTAACCTAGTTCTCCTTTTTAACAACAATTCAATGTTCGACAACATTGCATCGACATAAAAACGACAATATTGCCAGCTGATGTAAATTAAGCACTTTGGATTAATACTTTGTTAAAATAAACGTCGGGAATTACAAACAAGACTTGGTCAAAAAGGCAAATGCGCGAAGGTTTTTTTAAAAACTTACTTAAGATCATTTAATAAGCGGAAAATTTGTCTTGTTTTTGTTGAATTATATTCGTCTAGTACTGCTCTATAATCATGCAAAAAATCGCAAACCTGCGACTTGTGGTTTCGCGTCACGGTAATTTACGCAATTACTTGCACATTCACGCACAATGGACGAATGCGAGTCGCGCGCTGGCCTAATGCCCCTCAAGCATTTGCGAATGCGCGGGTACAGCTGGTGATCGCAGCTGGTTATATTCCATATATAATATACAATAGCAAATGTTCCCGCACAATACAACAGTGGTGATTATAACACGCTGACCTAATTCTGCGTCACTGTTTGATACTACATATTTTCGACAGTTAATCCACGCTCATGCTATTGCAAAATTAAATAATTGGCTGGAAGAAACCGGCGGCCAAATTGGCCGACCGAGGAGGTACCACCGGCGGTCATTCAAGCAGTACTTAGCGGCCATGGCCGCCAGCTGCTTTAAGGCTTGCAACACATCAAAAAATTTATCCTCGGAGTCGTGACTGGTGTTGGTGTCACTCTTCTCGGTATCAACCTGGCTTGATATCTCCCGCAACAGTTGAATTACATCTGTCTTGACTTTTTCTCGCAGTGCGTCAGCATCATCTTGTGGAAATGTAGTCGACGTCTTGAAGGAGGGATGAAGACATGTTGCCATAACGCATTTGCTGTCATTGAAGCACTTGTTGAATCGTTTCTTCACCCCTTCAAGGACTTTCACTCTCAACTTTTCACAGGTCACAAGATCACTGATCTCGGTCAACTTCTTTGCGCAAATTGTAATGATTGGAAGCAAGACTCCGTAATACGCCTTGGACTCGCCCTGGAGAATGTCTACAGCCTGGCAGATAGGCTTCATCACACAGAGAGTCGGAGATATTCGCCGAAAAGACCGAAACTTTGCAACCAAACCGATTATATAACTGCTTGACCACGCCAGTGTTGCCAAAAAATGAGTATTTTTTCACTTAAAATTAAAAAGTAGCGGGTAGCGGGAGTGCAACTAAAAAAAAGTAGCGCCTCTCTTGCTGCCGCTACTCGAACTAAAAAGTAGCGCCGCTACCGCTACTTTTACCGAAAAAGTAGCGCTCTACTGCCCACCTCTGCATACCGGTGTAATGGTCCAAGAGTTACTCTGGTCCAGAAGTTACCCTAACTTTCAGGCTGCATAAATATGCAGTCCAGAAGTTGCTGCCAGACCAGAAGTGACCAAACGAAAGTTGCCAGATTTGATGGTTGTAGCAGCTTCAACTAAAATAAGATAAGAATTATAACAAGACCTTGTTGCAAAAATTATTGTTGTGTTCAAAAAAAAAAAAAAATGCTTGAGTCATGGCAGTCTTCAGTACAGGCCTCAATAATACATTGTGCAAGATTCTAGTTTGATTTTGTTTGAGGACAGGCTAAATTTCAAAAGTACAGTAAGCTGCTTGTCTGAGTTGTAGTTGATAAACAATCATAGTCTGAATATATTTTATGTCATTTTGTACGACCTTTTAACTAGATTTTGGTAATTGTGCTGAAACTCATGCGACAACCTGGTAACACTAAAGCAAGTGAAACTTTTTTTAAATTTTTTATGATAGGTAAAACTAAAGGTTTTGGCCAAATTCGATCACGTTTGCCTAACATCGTGTGCGAAGACAAGGTATCTATCGACAAAGTATATAAACATAAACTTATTTAAGTTTTTAAGAAATCCTTTGAAAAAAATATGCCTGCAACCCTGGGTTTTTTTTTCAGTCATTGACCGATTTTTAAGCAAAATGTCCGAAAAAATATGGTCAATTCGGTCAAAATGTCCGAAAAAATATATAGTCAATTCGGTCAAAATGTCTGAAAAAAACAACGTTTTTCAGCAAAACTTAATGTTGTAGCTAGTTAAGAAGTGCAAATTTTGGTTTGTATCAGCTACTTGAAAGGGAATATTTTCATCAGAAAAAATGACCAAAATATATAAAAAATGACCGAATTTTTTAAGTCATTTCGGACAAATGACCGAAAAGTCTCAGCAAAAAAAAAAAACAGCCTGCAACATCTTTTAACTTCTCCGCATAGCCAATGACTTTATCGGTCATAGTTTGCAGTTTATTCTGAAGCCTAGTTATAAAATATGCAAAAAAGTTTCAACTGCACCCATTTGCAAGTTTTCTTAAACCAATTTCGAAACTGCATGCCTATTGCCTAAATGCAATAGCAGTAACTTCTGGACTGCTGCACTACAGAGAAGTAGCACTCCAGTCCAGAAGTTACTGCCAGACCAGGGGTAACAAAAGCTGCCAGGCACGTCGGCAAAGGATACAAAAGTGAAAATTTTGGAACTAAGTTAAATTAACTTGCTCCTCTCAAACTAATGCATAGTTTTTCGGTTAAAAAATTAATGAATGTGTAAAATTGTTACTATGACTTTTTAAGGAGTTAGAAATTTAATTATTTTTCAAAAAAATATAATAATGGAATGTTTGGCAACCCTAGTTACTTCTGAACCGCTACACGATAATGAAATCATATTTTTAAACTTTAACTAATTTTGATTTTAACTTGTAATGTGTTCTATTTGACTCTTTTGAAACTGCTAGTTTAGATCTTTTATATACAATGTCCAACTGAGCTTCTTATTACACTATTTGAAAGGTTATGTTATCCTATAATGTAAAACAGAAATGAGCGTCCTTTCATACTGCCAAGTCAAATATGCGTATCCGGGTCAGAATATGTTTCATTTTAAATTATTGTGGCACAGATTAGAAATCATAGCTTGCTTCGGACCACATAGTTTCGCTTTGTGAATCGTATTTGGGCCAGATTTTGCACACCCCTGATATAAAAGCAACTCTTACACCTTTAATCATGATTCTTGATATGTGTTGATTTAACGAAATTCTTTTGCCATAATTTTTTAACTGTAGTACGTGTTTCCAAAACATTTTGTTGTATGTTGTCTACTCTAACTATCATCGTTGTCATGCTGCATGTGGCAGAAAAGTGGTAGTGAAGCAATTATATAAAATAATTTGTACACTTCTGCTTTCATCATCTAACAACCGATGAACAGTTGAACACTCTTTTAAAAATGTCCATGTACTTGAGTAAAAGTTGCTCTTTGATTTCAATTTCAGCCCTGTGCATTGCTTGGGTGAAGGCACATTCAAAATTTCTATGAACTTATTTGCAAACAACCGTAAACGACTTTGCAAAGATTTGAAGGACACAAAAGATCTTCCATCAAACAGTGTTATCCTTCTGCAAGGTGGCGAGCAACAGCAGCTATATTCATCTGACCGAGATGTTCTTTTTCGACAGGTAGCCTTGAATGTAGCATACACTAACTGTAGATACATAATGCAGTACATGCTTCAATGTTCAATTCCTTATGTTGGATACCTCTAAATACCCATTGTGAGTGTTGCCAGATGTTTTCAAGTAAAATAGTATTTTATAAAAGTTGGTTCGAAATGAAAGGAAACCAATGGAATCAACAAAACAGCAACTCGCATAATTTTTCGCGACTTCAAAGCAAAACTAGTCAAATTTTGCAACAAAAGCTGCAGAACTGGCAACCCTTCAAAATTTTCAAAGGATTATCGAATAAGAATCTTTACCCTCACTGTAACTCAAATCTTAATGATTAGAATGGTAAACCTAAGAATAGAAGTGCAATAGTGCATTGATAAATAATTGAGTAAGTCAAGACCAGTCAATTTGAATGTCAATATTCAACTTTATAGTGTGGATTGAATGACAAATGTATATTTTTCTTCAAAAAATTACCATACATTACATTTGGAGGGTAATTGGAAAAAATTGCGGTGTAAAAATTCACCCTGGTAAATATTCCCTACTAAACAGTATAAAATTTTTGCCAGGGAAGTATTTACCAAAAAATTTTTTCTTGGGTGATATTAATCAGGCGAGGTAATTTCCGGAGAGATATTTATTCTATATGGGGATATAATATCAGGAAATAAGCTGTAAGAATACTAACTTCTGAGGTTGCCCAAATGCCCAACCATGTTAAAACCTTGCAAAGTAGTTTGAACACGTGAAAACTGGACCACATCCAATTAATAACATAGAATGTTGAATATTTCATGTATATCTTAGGACTAATATATTCTTCGTCAATTCTAATAAGTTGCCTATGTGGTGGCAGGCAGCAACATGGTTTGGTTTGTCCTGGTTTGGTTTGTCCAGATTGACAGAACTTCATTCTGTCAAGCTGGGTAACCAACTTGCGTCAAGAGCCTGTACGTGTACTGTACAAGTATGCGGAACTACCTGGAATAACCTATCAAGGCTTTGTTAGTTCAAGGATAAAGATTTAAAACCAAACGTATGCTGCCTATGGAGTAGTTTTGCGTGGCAGGCAGCAGCATAAATTGTACATGCCTACTTAGGTTCCTTTTGATGTTGCAATCAACATTTAAAAAATCATGCCGACCAAGCAGCTCTGCAATCTTGCTTGTTTAATTAATTAATCAGTAATTAACTCAAAGAATCGCTTCCGCTGTTGTTATTTATTGATTCTGTACTCCTCTTTTTTCTGTTTGGTTTTATAACTTTGCTGCTTGCTAACCATACACAAGCACAAACTACGCAATACGCATGTATGTTTGGTGTTTGAGGAATTTTTCTATTCAAACACTGAGACTACTACTGTAATCACTTAATCAGCTCACATGCATGTATCTCTCATCTTTGGTGTCTTTCAATTTTTTTATTTTTTTTTCACCGAACAACATTAGAAAATACAATTCACCGTTCAATGATTTTGCTTTGTAGCTGATATCCAGTGCCTTTTTTTTTAAAAGTATAATATTTTCAATGTCTTACTTAACGATGTTACTGACATATAGCAAAATTGGTTTAGATATATCATATATACCATGTTAAGAGATTGAATTGCAGTCAAAGCGTCCAGCGTTTAGGATAGAACTAACAAGTGTAAATTACCTTTTTATAGGAATTTGTACTATATTAAATTATATTTTTTTGTTACTTAACTTTTACTATCTTTTTACAGGAATCATACTTCCAATGGTGCTTCGGTGTCAGTGAGGCGGATTGTTTCGCAGCAATTGATGTCGAATCAGGAAAAACAGTTCTTTTCATTCCGAAGCTTCCAGATTCTTACCGAGTTTGGATGGGAGAAATCCATCCTCCCAGTTACTTCAAGGAGAAATATGCCGTTGATGACGTCCAATTTGTGGATGACGCAAGTTTTTGTCATCTATTTGTCTTAAATTAAATGCATTGTATCTTGGTCTAAGTCTTGTGCATAAATCCCTGTATAGTTAGTTATCTTAGCCTTGGGAATATGTCGTTATTAACTGTTTTCGATGGTTCATTTGAGACTGGCAAAAACATTTTAAAAATACGTTTACGTACTTGTTTTAATGTAATTGGTTGGCCATTTTTATAATTGTTTATTCAAAGTAAGATGGAAATCTTACAAAAATTATGTCTACAGTTAGACCCACTCTCAATTCGTGGCAAGAAAAAAATATCTTCACCATACTTTCAACAGTGATAAAGCAAAAACAAGAAATGTACAATATGTTATCAATAATTCTAAGAAATCATCAATAGATTTTTCTGATACGAATGAGAATTTCTACTCCTGATTGTGAGGTAGTTATAATGGGCACAAAACTTAAACTGTTTTGTTTTGTGCAGATTTCTGATGCTCTGAAGAATATGAACGCTGGAACTCTTTTGACATTGGTAAGCGACTTTTTGAAGCCATTGAGCATGTGTTGATTAACATTGACAACACTTTTTGCAAAATTTTTTTTCTAAATGTGGTCTCTTATATCGCGTTTGCTGTTCCACAGAGAGGCATCAACACCGACAGCGGGCACACAACAAGGGAAGCAGCTTTTGATGGAATTAGCAAGTTAGTAGAAATCTATTAATGAGCATTCCAAAGCAAAAACTGTTTTGGAAGTGTTACTTTCACCTTTGTGATACTAAATGACATGATACGTTCTACTGGTGCAAACTAAGCTGAACTATCCCAAGATCAGATGTATAAGCTGATAATCTGCTTTTATTCCGACATTTCGTCAATCAGACACGACTGACTTCTTCAGGGAGCTAGATCAGGTAGTGAACACCTGTCTAGCATTGTCAAAAGTGTAGCTGCGCTTTCTAAACCGTTATTTTTAACAGGCTATTCCTCCATAATTTTCTTTCTGCCAATTATGCTACAATATAATCTCCAGCACTGCTTTAACATATAAATTAAATTTGAGAATACAGCTTGAAAAAATAGTATTACGGCCATGGATTTGAACCCAGGTCCTCTGATCTTTTTTCAAAGCAACAACATACCACGCCTCTGCTTGAACTTGTGCTTTAGTTTCACCGTGAACAACTCCGTCCTTCATGACGTGATCAGTGAATGCCGGGTGATCAAAAGTGAGGAGGAGCTGCAGGTCCTCCGCTACGCCAACCGCGTCAGTAGCGAGGCGCACAAAGAGCTCATGAGGAGGATCCGCCCTGGATGGATGGAGTATCAAGCTGAGAGGTGGAGGAGTGATATTTGTTGTTATCATAAATACTTGCATGGCTACCTAGTTTTAGAGATACGGCCTGATTTGTCAGATTTTGCCAATTTTTAGTGACTGTTTGAATGAACTTTTCTGAAAATTATATTTTTACGCCTTCTTTACAGTTTTTCCCAGATGACACAATAGGTATTAACATGTTTGAGATGGTGAAAAATAAAGACAATTTGATTTCGAAAATTTTAGTCAGACTGTTAATTTTTCTATAACAGTCTGATTGAGCGTTTTTCAACTTTTTCTCATTTGCTACAGCTTCCCCAAAGCAACAAAAAGCTTTTATATCATAAAGAGACAGCAAAAACTAAAAAAAACTAAAATGTCAGTCAGACACTAACAGTTAGCAGTAATCAAAATGTGACAAATCAGGCCGCATCTCCAGTTAGCCATGATACCTGTTTGTCAAATAATTTCTAGTCGTGTGCATTACTTGTTGACGCTGTGAAGTTGGAGCAAAAATTCTGGAAACCATGACTTTCAAAGGACAATTTTTTCTCCAGACATCCTAGAGTCCTTTTGACTCTACATCCTTCCTGATAGCTGTGGAGTCGGATCAGATGTACCCGAGTTCGACTCTTTACCCCATCTAGAAAAACTTGTTCTTTTTACATCATTTCAACGTCACTAAAAGAAGCAACTTTTACTAGCAGGGTCCAAATAAGTCAAAAATCCCCTGACTTTTTAACCTTGATACACAATACTCTGCTGCAGTAGCATCAAACATATGCCAGTAATCCTTATATCATACTTAGTTAAGGCATTGCTTTTTTCTATGCATCTTAACAATATTGCAATATCTTGATTAGCTTGTTTCTCAATTACGTTTATATGCACGGCGGGTGCCGGCATGTATGCTACACCTGCATCGGAGCTTCTGGAGAACATGGCGCTATTTTGCATTACGGCCACGCGGGGGCGCCCAACGACAGGAAAATAGAAGACGGCGACATGTGGTGAGACGTTGAATATTTTTTATTGGTTTTAATGTTGAAACTACGTAAGAGCAACTTTATTTTCGAAACATTTTTATCGATGAATCTTCCTGCTCAAAATCTTTTTTTGTTGTTTCAGCTTGTAGTAGTGGGTAGTAGTAGTCCAATTTTAATCCGGTGATGTCCCCGTTACCGAGAGTGGCAAGATTCACCTCCAAGTGCCGCAATCGCCTTCACACCTTGCCTCCACATTGATCTGTAACGTGTTCTCTCTTGTCAAGCCCATCTTGCTGCCTTCCTCCTCAACTTGCCTTTTTCACGTTTTCTTGGATCTTCCTTGTTTTCTACGACCCTCCACTTGCAATTCCAGAACTCTTCTCAAAACATGTCTTACGAAACCATTAATCCATTAAACGACTTTTTTTATGAGCTGTTAAAAAGCCTCGGCCTTTTACATTTCAGTCATGCAATTTCAACTATTTCACTCTCAACCACTTAGGTTTGTTTTCAATGTACTATTTACGTCATATCAACCGAAGACAACGTTAAATTGATACAAAATCTCCGCTTTGATTGACAGCCTGTTCGACATGGGAGGCGAATACTTCTGCTACTGCAGTGACATCACGTGTTCCTACCCTGTCAATGGAAAGTTTACAGAAGATCAGAAAGCCATCTACAATGCTGTGTTGAAATCCAACCGGGCTGTGCAGAAGGCGCTGAAGCCAGGTTTGGGAAACTGTTGGTTTGTTTGTTTTAAATCGATGTTAGATGTTGTCGCAGCCAATCCAAATGGATTTTAATCTGACTCGATGTTTTGTTAATAAAAGCAAAAAAAATTTGGATGGTGTCCCACACAGAAAAAGCCGTTATTTTCACATTAATTTAACGTCTGCAGACATGTAAAAATGACGGATTTTGTGGTCTGAGGTACAAGCAGTTGAATATGTTATAGAAAGTCCAGATTGAGAGGAAGATTTACTTCAATGACTCTTAATCAAAAAAGAACCTGGAGGAAGACTTTTGTAACAGCTGATGAGCTTTGACAGAAGAAGTAGTTTTATGATCTCCCTTTCAGGAGTCTCGTGGACTGATATGCATCTTCTTGCCGACCGAACCAATCTGGAAGAGCTGAAGAAGATTGGGATCCTCCATGGGGATGTTGATGAGATGATGAAAGTCCGACTCGGAGCTGTGTTCATGCCTCACGGATTGGGCCACTTCATGGGCCATGATGTCCACGACGTTGGAGGCTACCCAACAGTGAGACCCAATTTTTTGTTACCTATCGTCTAACTCTAAATTACTTGTCGATGATGACCTTTCAAGCTGTACCAGCTTTAACCCAACCAGCAAATGGCACTATTCCTGCATAGATTCGATTTCTGCAAACGATGCACCAACGTAAAAAGACTTGACTTTTGCATGCTAAAAATGTAGGTAGTCCAAAACTGTTAAACTTTTGCTACAATTATGAATACCTCTTCAGGGCGGCCCGGAGCGTCGCACAGAGCCTGGTTTGAGGAGTCTACGCACAGCTCGCACCATGAGAGCAGGAATGGTGCTTACTATCGAACCCGGCATATACTTCAACTGGTCGGTGAGTGGTACGCATGTGCTTTCAATCATATTTCACAACAGTACTCAGTAGTTGTAATCTTTAAAATAACTCGGTTGCTTCTTCAGTAATTGTCAAAACAAAAAAATGAGCTGGTGTGGAACAAAGTATCGACTCCGTGACATCACTCCATGATAAACTTAGAGTATCTTTAAAGTGCTTATGCGACGTTCGAAAGTACGTCGCTTCGACGTTAACCAAGAGCGCGCGACGGTGTTTTGGTGAGGCACTTGACTCTTGACATGCTTGAAAGCAAAGGTTGGCTCCCTTGCTTTCCCATCTATTTTATATGTATCCACTGGTGTTGACCTGGATTCCACAAAAACGTCTCAGGCTTGCAGTTGTAACACATCAGTTGGACCACAATCTCGTTTTGTTCTTTCTGCTGTCTTGTTTTCTTACATCTTTTAGTGTGCGTCGTAAGTCTTGTGATATCGAAGAAAAATTGCCTACTACTGTAATTGTGATCAGTCAAACCATTTAGGTTGACCTTGAGAAGAGGCTTCCCTCAGTTTAAAGATAAACAGTTTGCATTATGAAAACAAATCAATGGTTTTTTGTTTTTTTCTAAAGTTTAAACTTTGATATTGTTTGGCTAAATTGTCACTCAACAGAATTTCAATAAAATTTTATGTAGAACCAGTTTTTGTCCATTAGGACTCATCATTACAACGTTAGCATTGGCTTTTCCCGCTTTGGATTGGTTTGCACTTCGCATTATATCACTGATGATAGCATGACCCGCATGCCATAACTATAGTGAGTAGTCAGGTAGTGCTGACGCCAGGGAGATCGCTCCTTTTCAAACGGAGCGATTTAAGTCGTCAAATTTTTGTGTTAAATGTTTAGATCATTGAAGATGCTTTGAACAATCCTGAACACTCCCGCTTCATAAACGCGGATGCGATCCAGAGATTCCGACACTTCGGCGGGGTAAGTTGTTCTTTAAACCTTATAAATAAAACGATGGATATTCCGCTATTTAATATACAAAATTAACACCGTGAAGCAAGCTCCTGGGCCCGTTGAACTCGGTATCATCAAGAACCGTTGAGAATATTTGGGACCTACCCAAAGACTACGCAGTATTCCAAAAACACCCCTAGACTATCCATTGAACGCTGCTATCACTGTCCTCAGTCCTGCAAGCGGTTATTTGTTTTTAAGTGAACGCTGAAAGTCAACGAAAGGCATTTCTTTTTCTTTAAAATTCATTAAGAGCAATTCTTGCTACAAATCGGCTGCCGAGAAACAGGCCTACAAAACTTATCAAAAGGTATTTGGACGATGAAAGAAAAAATTGGCTATACACATTAGGCTGTTCAGTGTTTAGTGTTTAGTCTGTTTACACATGACACTCTGAAAGGAAAAGAAAGCAATTGCTCAAGATACTCCGCCGCCTTTCTAAAAGAACGTTTCCTTTAGTTAGGCACTTGCTGCGGAAGCTAAATATATGATCTTTAGGTCCGCATTGAAGATGATGTTGCAGTGACGGAGGATGGTATGGAGATGCTAACTTGTGTTCCTCGAGATGTGGAAGCAATCGAGTCCCTTATGGCAGAAGGAAGAAGAAATGCTCCTCCTGCGGAGGCAGTTACTGGCCTTCTTCCGAATCCAAAATCTTAAAATCTCACTCTTAAGACTTTGTCTCTTGTTTTTCAACCGCTGTTTTTCATGCCATTGTAATTTTCACATCTTGCATTGATTTATTTTGATTTCTTTCGATGTGCCTAAAAATCTGTAAACGCGACAATTTCTCATCAAACTCAAGCTTAGTTTTCATGGTCTGTTTGTCACATGAATGCATGCGATGTTGAAACCACACGATAGGCCTTCAGCAAAGAGGATTCGATCAGGTAGCAAAATTACATTTGCAATTTGATGAAGCCTGCTGTAATTTTCACAGTACTCGTTATGCATGGTACCGGTACCTGGTTTTGCCAGTGGCATGCACGGATATTCAAAGTAAAAAAATTCATTTCTACACAGAGTTTCTTTGGTCTCTTTTCACAGCTTTGTTGGTGAAATATTTTTTTGTTTTGAACATCCGCAGTTGTTGAAACGTTGGAGAATGTTTAATACAGAACACTTTGAGCAATCTCTCCACTTTTACTTTAAGCAATTTACGTATGTGCAATGGACAGTGTTATATAATTTTCGCTTCATGAATACAATAAGCCTATTTGTCATTTCAAATTACTTGGTTTTTGGAGTACACAGACTTGAATTAGTCAGAAAAATTATTAGGCGTCATATTTGGCCTAATCTTCTTCATCGTGTGTCACACGTCCGTAGCCCAGAGCATCACCCAAGCTCTTGCTTTATCGTTAAACTCGGCTAAATGCTGTGCAGAGCATCTTGCTTTTAGGGGAAGGCATTCGAGGAGATGTTGCATCGTTTGCTCTTGTCCACATTTACAATTTGTGCTTCCCAAAGAACATCTCCAGTGTCGCATCAACGTCTTATATCTTCCAATACCAGTTCATAAGCGGTTGAGGCATCGCCAATACTGCCAGGGTTCACGCTTTCCGGAAGAAAGGTCTTCTGTGGGAGAAAGCTCCATATTGTCCGGTTTGGCCTAATGACAGATCAAAGCAGACTAAGGCCTAAATTTCTAAGGGCAGCGGTTCCCAAGCTTGGTTCGCCGCGAGGCTTCGCCAGGGGCGTCGTAAGCATGTGAAAAACACGCAGACACCTACTACTGTATTTGAAAGTTAACGCACGACTGTTGTGTTCAACAAACATCACGGTGTCGCGAGTGTTCGTACATTATCAAAAGACGCCCTCAACAAGAAAAGTTTGGCTTTAAAGCAAGATAACTAACACCCTAGTATGCATGGGCTCCGTTAGAGGGGGGCGCGGGGGTGATTACCCCCCACCAATTGGAGTGGGGGGTGACTAATGTAAAATTACCCCCCCCCCCCCCCCCCCCGCTAATGTAGAGATAAAAATTTAATTTTTATATTTTTTCTACTTTTGTGTTTTATTTTCATTTTTTGTTTTGGAAACTCCGACTCGCAAGACAACGCAAATATGCAATAGAGACCTGCATAATGCTATGGGAATTGTTCAGGAGTTCTGTAGTTTGCAAAATCAGTCTGGCAAGTTCAAAATCGCCCTGTAGGGAGAATCCCACAATGGCTTGCCGCTTGCACACTTTGTGCCGGTCATTTCTTCAGTGTTGTCAAACTACGAAGCCTTGCTAAACACACTTCAAATTTTCAACAATGCGAAATCATTAGGCCTTTATTCCCAATTATTGCAAAGCAACACTTACTTTGCATTGCAATTGTGCCAAGTTTTATTCAAACCACTTGAAAAGATAACTGGCCTGTTGCAGATCAAGTCTTATACCATCACCGACATGATGGAGCTGGTTGAAAATTCAAAAGTTAATTACCAGAGTCTTAGAAATGAAGAACAATTTATGCAGTTATACAAGGAATTTCAGCAGCAAGTTATAGATAGCTTAGGCTTAGCTAAAGGCCAAATTTCAAGAAGGCGCTGTGAACAAAGTGCTTCCCATGACCTCGCTTCTCATTACAGAAGACGGTTCTATGCATCTATTGACAACATAGTGCAAGGCCTCACCGACCGCTTCAATGGCAAAGAAATTAACTCACCAAATGCTTGAAGTTTTAGTATCTGGCACAGTCAACGACAGTGCTGTTACAGCGTTGGAACGATATGGCTTCGACGTGAAAATTTTGGGCCAAGATTTAAGCCAATTCCATCAGAAATTTGGGCCGACCAAGTATGTGTGCGATGTTCGAAACAAGTTAATGGGACTTAGGCCTATTATTGTCAAAGAGTTTTATACCAGTGTGGAAAAACTTGTAAAATTGCTATTGGTCAATGGCCCTTCTTCTGCAAAAGCTGAAAGATCGTTTAGCTTAAAAACATGACTCCAAAGCACGATGACTGCTTCAAGACTCAATTTCATTGTCATGTGCTATGCCCAGTGTTGTACGCGTCATTGAAATAATTTGACGGCGTCAGCGTCAGCGCGAATTGCCTAAAAACTTTACGGCGTAAAGGACTGCGTAAGCTCTTAAAGAAATTGACGGCGTCAGCGTCAGCGCTAATTTCTAGCGCTATTTTTTGCCAGCGTCTCATAAAACGGAAATATTTCAACCAAGTTCAGGCTAACAATAGCTATAGTATAAATAAAGAGCAGGTATTATGTTTTGGGACTGTATTGTAATTAGCTGCTCAGCCTATTAGTTATTTCCTTGCAGAAAAACAAGCATTTCAAAACATTTGTCTGACAATCTGCTGCGTTTGGGACGCATATTCAGGGGCGCCGGAGCGATTTTTGACTGAATGGGCAGGAGTATAAAAAAAGGGCACTTTTGTTGCTGAAAGGCCAATTTTTTTTGTAAGTTATAAGATATAGCGATAATGCTCATCTATCAGCTCATTATCGAGTAATGATACAAGTGTCCGCTATACAAAGAACAATGGCACGGAAGGGCATCATGCTATTTTATAATGATGTAATATAACTTAGCCTACTGTGATGGGGAATTTTGTGTCGTGAATATTATTTTGAGGCAAAAATAGAACCTTATAATTAGGCTAAAAGCGAATAGCATAAATTGTTATATTGCAAAGTGTGCAGTAGCTTACATGACCTTAAAAGGGCACCATTGCCCCCTCTTCCCTCCCCATCCACAAAAATTTGAGGGCAGGGGGGCATCCGCTCCCCCTGCTCCCCCCCGCTTCCGGCGCCCCTGCGCATATTGTCCTTTCCAAGTGAAAACATGCGTTCCACAGCAGCGCTGGTTGGTATTGGTGTGTTGTATTTCAAAAACAAGTTGAAAACGTTTAGTCGGAAAGGTATCACTGTTCCAAGCGTGCTGTGATAGTTTAGCACGTATAAATCTTTTAACGAGGTCCACTGCACCAACATCGCTCTTTTCAGGGGCATAGAGCTCTTGAAATAAAGTATATTCAACGTCCGCGATGCCATTCATGGATTTTTCGCTTTCTGTCTCTGATCCCTCGTTCTCAATACATGGGTGATCACCATTTGGAGAACTTCTTCCGCATGTAGGTTATTCCAGGGAGCCATTCCAACCAACGCAAAAGCCGGTAATTCGGATGAGTCGCGCTGGCCAGAATACATTGTGAAACTCTTATTGTGAAACGAGATTTTCCATGAAAACAAAAAATGACGCTTAGCGCTTGACGCTTAAAATCGGCAAAATAGTTGACGGCGCTATCACTTCCGTCAACTGAAAAATAAATTGACGGCGCCAGCCTCAGCGTCAACAAAAAGTTGACGCCGTCAAATGACGCCGTCAAATTGACGGCGTCAACGTACAACACTGGCTATGCCCATTAAGTGTATTTGGATGAACTAAGTGTAGATGAAATCAGCAAAGGATTTTTTTTCAACAATGCACAAAGATTTAAAGTCTTTGGCGACTTCTGACTGTTCTGCTAAGAATAGAAGCAGAGTGCACACAGTGTTTTGTTTGAGTTGAGGTGTTCGTTTATCACGTTATTTCTTTGTAGTTTTTGGCAGATTTTGGCACAAGGTATTACTTGGGTGTTATGGCATTTTTTGTTTAGTGTTATTTCTTATACGGCGCAGATGGTAGGCCTTCCTGTAGTATCGATCAAGATGTCTCCTTATTTTCAGTTGTTGTAGCCTAAAAGTTAATGCATTTTAGCTTCTTCTTTTTTCTGAGTTGAATGTGGGTCTAACCCTGGCCTAGATGCTGAAACGTTTCATTTCACTGTGAGTGTTATGGCACAGGTTGTCGTGCTGTATTCATGTAATTGTAAATTAAGTTTTATAGATTATAGCTTTGACCTTAACGCTTTTGGCCTTTTAAATCTAACCTTTTAGCGTCTGAAGCGCAAAATTTGGAGGACTTGAGCCAAGGAAGAATACAGAGAGGGATTTTCGTACGTCCCCACTTCCAGTTAAAATTGTCTAAAAACCTCAAAAACATGAGGAAAATGTTAAAAAGCTTTTGCTCGTGATTTCAGATTCGTTGAAAGAATTTTTCGATTTTAAATCGTGCTGAAAGGCAAAAATTTTGCTCCTTTGGCGCGAAACATCCAGCCTAAGACGCTGTATAAGACATTGGAGCTTTCAGTAATGCGAACGGGGTCTGGGGAGCAACCTTCCAGAAGTATGTGGTGATAATCCAATAAGCCACTGTCGATGTCAAAACATCGTTCCCGCCCCTGCTTAAATTACCCCCCCACTCTCAGGAAGTGTCCGGAGCCCTTGCTAGTATGTGAAAGGAGTTACTGGAGTCGTCGTGTGAACCTCTGGGGCTGAGGGTTTTTCCTTTTACCACCCCAGATCCACGATGTTCTCGGACTAAGCCAGAAGGCTAGGCTACTAGAGAACAACCAGTCTTTTGTTTCATCACGCCCGTACGGAGACGGTCGAGGTCGCATCCACGCCTAGTGTCCTCTAAAGCAGTGAAGAGCAACGTGGTCCAGGTGGACCACAAGTGGTCCACAGAGAATTTTCGGTGGTCCACGGATAAAATAATTCAAGACACACATATTGTTATTGTATTGTACCAATTTAAACTATAAGTTATTAGCAATTTAACTCCGTATTCACTGTATTCACTGTAAATGTGAAATAAATTTGCAGAACAATGTGAATGCCGAAATGCAAAAAGTTTACAACTGGTTGAAGCTTAATAGATTATCATTAAATTTCTCAAAAACTGAATACATGCTAATAACAAATAAAAAACACATAAAAAATTTTAACATTAACATTGGTAACACAAGCATTCAACAAAAAGATCAAATAAAATACCTTGGCGTTTACATAGATAACAAATTAACATGGAAATATCACATAGATAAAATTTGCGGAAAAGTAGCAAAAGGTTCATGGGCGTTGCTTAAACTCAGAAATTATGTCAACACAGACACTTTAAAAGATGTGTATCACGCTTTGATTTACTGTCATTTGCAATATTGTATTTCAAGCTGGGGAAAGGCCTGTGACAGTGCACTGGATCCATTAATAAAATTACAAAAAAAGGTTATAAGAATAATTACGAAACAAAATTACTATGCTCACACAAATTTTTTATTTTTCAAAATGAACATCTTGAAACTAAAAGACATACATAACATTGAAATAAAAAAACATATGTACAAAGTTCATATGAATGAGTATCCGTCTACGTATTGTGATTTATTTACAAATGCTTCATCTATTCATCAGCATAACACAAGATATCAAACAGGCAACAATTATTTTATAAACAGATCAAACACAGAATTTGGCAAGAAGTCCATGCAGGTATTGGGACCAATGCTCTGGTCAGAGGTTCCAAGTAGGCTAAAAAACTTATCATTTCATTGTTTCAAAAAAGAGATCAAAACGTTAATTTTACAAAGCTACAGTGCATCGTAAGTGATATGTTATGGAAACCAACTTGTCAGTTGCTTCGAAAACTTTATTATTCTCTGCTTGCTTCATGGAATTTTGTGTTTTGGCCTACGTTATCATCAATATGTTTTTTTTTTTGTGCGTATGCTGTTATTGAAGCGCGGGAACGTTTCAATTATTATTTTTCTCTTGTAAGCTTATTTTAAATGGCAAAATCGTAATTTCCGTAGGGTGGCAATTGACTAGTAGACCGTATGGTCGTCTCGTTGTCTCCCTGTCGGTATGGGAACCTGTGTAACTTTTGTACTGTGTATATTGCATATTTCAAACATGTACCTATGTTCCTGTTACTGACAAATAAAACATTGATTGATTGATTGATTGATTACTTGTGACATATCATTGGCCCCCGAACAATATTATAAATAATGTGTTTACGATTTCTTGGGGAATCCCCATGTTTCGCCTTTGGTTACGATCAGCTGTTTTGTTATTTTTTCCCGCACTACTGAGATGAGTTGAAAGAGCTGAATAGTTACCAGTTAGCGGATAACATAACGATATTGTTAAAAGTAACTGACTGAGTAGTGAGTAATAGAGCAGAAGACTGATTATCTTATATGCCGCTGAAGTATATTCATGTGAGGCTGGATTTTCTGTTATTAATGACATTTTTTGTAAAAAAAGAAACCGACTTGATATTAATAAGCGTGGTACAGTAAGATTAAGATTGAATCAAACTTTTACTTGTAATTATGACTTAATGTGCGACAAACATCAAGAACAAGGCAGTCACTGACGTAAAATTTTATGATATTTGGTCAATTGTTACTTATAAATATTTGGTTAACTTTATTACTTATAAATATGTTGTTTTTCTAAACTTAAGCCACAATTATAAATCTGATATACAAAAAAGGCTATGGTCCACAGAGATTTCTAAAAAAAATTTATGGTCCACAGTCACAAAAAGGTTGCTCATCACTGCTCTATAGTGTCAAACCGGTGAGGTGAATCGGCATCGGGGATAAACGAATGTAGTCTGGTGGTGTTTGACTTCCATTTATGGCCCGCCCAATTAGCCGCAGAGATGTTTTGTCCATCAACTTCTTTGATTAAAAGTTGAGCGACTGGCACTAAAGGGTAGGCTATCTTTTGCTTTCAGTCGACAGTGGTGCTCTCTTGGGGAAGTAGAGATCTTGGAATGAAGTAGATGGTTGGACTCCAATATTCGTCAACGGAGAGACAGAGTGGCTTCTTTTCGACGAAGCTCAGCGGGTTGTATTGCAGCAAAAATAGAAAGATTAGGCCCTGTCGATGTTGTGGTAGTGAACACTGCGGCATCAAACAGGTAAGCCTACGCAGTACTCTGCTGATGTGTGATGAGTAGACAAGGGCAAAGGTTGCTATACGCAAAGTGTCAGCCCTTGTTCCCCAGCTGGAGCCTGCCAAGCGCTTGAGCAGCGCAGCACGCAATGTCAGTTTCTTACGCAGTGAAATCAAATGGACTTCAAATTCAAATTTGTTGATTTGGGGTAAAAAAAAAACAGTGCATTTTATGGAATGTTTTGAGTTTGTATTGGTGTTATGTCAACTGCCAAGCAGTAGGCTATATCACCAAAAAATACAAAAACAAACTTCTGGATGCATCAGTGCCAATGTATCCATGTGTTAATAATCATTCGCTAATATTACCAGATTGGAAAGTTTGAACATTTCGCGGGGGAGAAGAGTTTCAGCTGCTGCATTTGCGCGGCTGTCAACATCAAACGCTGGATATTGCGCGGTTGTCGATATCAAACGCTGGAAATTGCGCGTTTGAAAATTATTCACAAAAACGTAAGGAAAATGCTTACTGAAACCTTAACTTTACAATTGCATGCTGTCCTGCCTCGCTGAGCTTCTTTTGGAAATAGCATAATAGCTTAATAACTGCGCTAAGCTTGGCCACAGTAGGCTATCTATGATCCCACAGCATTACAGTACAACATAAGCTGTGACTTGATTTAACATGCCATAGGAGCAAGGCATGGGATGGAAGATGGAATGGAAGGCACATTTTGGGATGGAAGATCCAAGGATGGAATGGAAGATTTGGATGATGGGATGGAAGAAGGTCTTCCTTCATCATTCCATCATTTATTTTTAATCTACGTATCATGGCACAAAACAATTTTTAACTGAAATGTGTAAAACTTTCTATCCAAAACTAAATTTTGTTTCTTGAAAACAATGAAATTTTTCATGTTTTTTTTTTTAACTACGCGACCGACGACCGTTAGGGGTTGCACTTTGCAGTGGAAAACATTATTTCGCACGTAGGCCTAATTTCATTTTGGTTCGGTAATTTAAATGTGCTGCAGCGCTCTTGCATGATTCGATTATAGGCTAGTGTGCAAGACATGGGGCTACATAAAAATATTAAGAGTGGCGTGCACAGTAGGTAACTTACAGTTTTTTTTAAATATTGAGTAGTGTGTAAGGGCATAGCTAGGGGCCCGGCCCCCCAATCCAACAACTTTATGAGCGATGTATTGCAACTTTTGTATATTTTGGACAAATTTTTCAACAAATTACGGCTAATTGAATTCACTTTAACAATAATTTAGCTGATTACGAAGTAAAACCAATATTATTTAACATCATGCCAATTTTAAGGAAAAATTTCGACATTGTTGGTTCAAGAATGACTAGGCTACTAAAAAAGGACTATTTTTGGTCAAAAATAGTCAAAATGTTCGGGAGGGACAAATTTTGCTTGGCATCTGTACTTCAAACTTTGCCCCCCCCAATCGAAAATTCTGGCTACGCCAATGGCAGTGCAGTAGCAAAGGGTTACTATAATGAAACAGGTACAATAGGTTTAATGACGTGCTCTTCAAACACATAATTAGGCTACAAGGCATAATACAGGAAAGAATTTATTTACGGTACATTGCCAGACCCGCCATTAGGCTATAACTTGCAAATTTACGTTTACATAAATACACTGTTAAATATCATCTTCATCATATTATACTGCGTCTGGTTACACTGTAATTGTAACTGGTAGAGTATAGTACGGTAATGAAATTAGTAGCCTACAGTCGGTACACAGGGAGACCACAATAATAGCAAAAAAATTATGTCTAATGTTATTTAAACAATCAAGAGCCAGATATGAAGGCGGCAGGGTATTCATGCTTTGCATCGATAAATCCTGGTCAGCATCATCCACGTTGTTTGAATCAGGCGGTGGTAACTTCTTCAGTGGTTTTGTTGGTGATTTCGATAAATCAATGAATGCCGGATTGGATCTGGATGTTGCTGTTTTCGGGTTTGTTACTTTCCTAAAAAGTGGAAGTAGACACGAAATCATTAACTGAATCAGCCGCGAAATGTAGCCTAATCAATTTCCTAAAAAGTTGTTATCATTATACTATTATACAAGATACATTCTATAAATCTATAAGTTACAGTTAGCCTATACGTTGGTCGTCGATTTATTATATTACTGTAAAATTCGTGCATGTTACATAAATTGTCTTGTTTCGAGTTTGTCCTGTTCAAAAAACAGTTTGCGCTGCGGGGCAGAAAATGATGGTTTGGCACAGACTAAAAAATATTTGTTAGAAACAAGGCTAAGCTAAAACAAAGTTGAAATCAGAAACATAGTTTGACCACACTTCAGCAGAAAAACGTACGGCATTTTACCAGACTTACTTGGAAGTGAGGGTACGTTGATAAGCCTTCAATGCCTTTTTTGCTAGCGGGCTGTGTTCTGGCTTTTGATTTTTACGGGTGCTTTGTTATTCAGGGAGCTAAATATGCTTAACTTAATAACAACAAATTTAAACTAGGCACTGCAGTTTTTTCAGAGAACTAGAGGTTTTGGGTGCAACGTATTTCGTCCTAGGTTGTGAGGGAACATTTTTATAAATGTTCAGCATCTCCAAAAAACTGTCAATAAGCAAGGCCAAGCTTGCTTTGCATCAGGGAATTGAAATTTCTTCTGTATGTGCACCAGCAGGACATGTTTGCATTCTATGCTCAATGGTGTTATCAATTGCTCATACAGAATGGTTTCTCAGAAGTGGAATTACCAAGTATTAGAGTTTATCATTTGATAGGATTACCAAGTATAGAATTTATCATTTGATGAATTGCAAGCCATTGTGCAGTGTGCACTTAGCTGAATATGTTACAAGGAAAGAGGGAATTTGAGTGACAACATTTTATTTTACTATGAAAAACTTGGCTCTTATATGTACCCAGTACTTAAATTGGGGAGGATTAAATGTACCAAACGATGCAGCATGTCAGTATTGTGCTTTTTGCTATAGCTTATTTTTGGTTATAAAACTAAATGTTTGCCAAAAGTAACTTAGCATACTTTTTCGGTATCATGTACTATAAAAGATGATTTTTATGAATTTGATATGACTTTACTTTGTCCAATATTTTGCTCAATAAGTTATGCAAAGCAATGACTTCCATTGTCATGCAAAGAACCATCTCAGAAACTGTTAAAGTTGCAGTTAATCACATTCACGATATATATACACTTTATACAGTGTTAACAAACTGTTCATTCTGCAAACTTGCGATTCTAAAAACACATAACTTCTAATGGTATCCTTGTATTTGGTAACACTGCAACCCCCTTAATATGTGTAGACCCAATTGAATGCATATCATAGATCGTTGCTTGCATGGTCAATCGATCACACACAACATGTATAAACAATATTATACAGTCACAATCTACTGTATTTAAGCGATTCCCTTGAGTTACAGAATTGTTTGTCAAATGTACAAGTTTATTCCTAAAAAGGCAGAAACTGCATATCAATGTATGGGTTAACAAGCATTAAGCAATTTTATGTATATTGGGTGTTTGAGGTGCAACGTTTGTTGCAATAATTATATAATACAGTACTGGTTTGTGTACTGAAAAATTTGGTTGTTCCTATTCTATGTGGAATGCAATAAGCTGAGTTATTACAGTTAGTTTCAAGTTTTTGTGGTATTGTTCTCTGTTTCTCTGTACTGCCAACAAGCAATGCACATTCATTTATAAGGTACCGGTATATATATATTAATGCATAAATTTAACAAAAAAATTATAATATTCTGTGATATGATTATGATGTCATAAACAACCTGCATCACCCCAAATAGTTGCTATAGTCACATACTTAGCAGAAAATATCTTGACTCTAAAAATATGTATATAGTCTTTGTGTAAATCTGTATTTATACCATCCGCCTTCAGTTTTTGGCTGGGAGCGTGTGGTGTCCTGGCCTGTTATAGAGATTGACATAGCTGTGTTGTTTGCTTGCTGATAATTTAAAGATATTTTATGCTGACACCAATACTCTTATTAATAGACCTATACATTCTCAATCACGTTTATTTGTAATACCGTACCCTTTAAGTGATTTTGTTTATCTAATACCAACTTAGCCTATAGCCTACCTATCGTTGGAAAGAAGCTAGTTTGATTTGATGTGTCTTCCAGCTAAGCAAAACTTTTGTTGACAATGAGTTTTTCGGAGCTCACAAATAAAAACTGGGATGAGGTGTGTCTGCTTTGTAGCTTGAACCATAATGCAGAAGCAATACAATGGATGCAGAAAACAAAACTTTTTTCAACTTCTCGCACTTGTTCAAAATGTTTTACCAAAATGTCTATGCAGACCAAAAGCAGCGTTGGTAATGGAAAAACATGGAGGTGCCCAGACATGGTATGAATATGATTATATTGGTACTTTCAGGTTAGTATTTTACAAAGTCCAAACCTTATATATGATACTGTATGTATTGCTGTATGATATCCTCATCTCTAAGGGTTGTGCTTTGTATCACAGGAATTGCGCATCCTCAGAGCGAATAACATACAAAATAAATTTTACAAAGTTATACACCATACTGCAGTGTGGTTGAAGGCAAGAAAAAATGAAACACACATTATTTTAAAGGTTGGCCAAAGATGTGTGAGCAGTTACTTTCCACGTTAAATTACGTAAAAACTTCCAATATAGTGTAGATACATGCAGTGAGAACGTTTTTTTCTTCTTACTGCATATCTGTAATTTTTTGTTATTTCTTTTAAAGCAGATGCTTTTCTTCACTCTACCCAATGTGTGCGAGTGATTTTGTAACACAAGTGTTGAATTTACTAAACAATTTCTTTTAATATTTGATAGAGCTGCCGAAATACTTCATCGATCAAAATCGGTTCATTTTTTGAAAAGTCTAATGTCAACCTGCAGCAGGCTATGCACTTGCTATATTGTTGGGCATGGGCATATCCGCTAAAGCTTCTAAAACTGGAATGCAGACTTTCAAACGTAACAACTGTAGTGTGGTTACAGCGTATTCGAAAGGTATGTAGTCATCTTGCATCTTTTGTGTCAATGCATCTGGTGAAATTTAATGGTTGCATAATGTATATGCATTGACGTAGCAGCTCCGTTTGATGTCCTTGTATGTTTGGATAAATTGCTTCCCTTTTTTATAGATAGCATCAGCACTTTTTCAGTAGTACCGGTACAGTAAGTAGCTCAATGAAAGTCTTTTCACAAAAGAAACAGTATTCCAATTCACAAAAAACTAACAGAGACACAAAGCGCTACGGAGCTGGTATACAAGTCCCCACCCTGGTTAAAAAAGTGATGACATCACGGAGAGGTATCGACCAAAAAAATTAGTGCAAAAGTAGGGTGAAATTGGCAAAAAGCAATCAACCATGACGATAACAAGCATGGAAGTATCCGCCTTTAGTATTATAAATGAGTTGTAATTTTCTTGTTTCTGCTTCGATTTTAACAATTAAAGCATTCCTGCAAAGCAAAGAACTTCTTCACAAGATCTCACCTATGCAAAGCAATGTAACACAGGCCCGAAAAGCACCACATATCTCCTTAGAAAAGACTTAAACTTGACCAAGTTTAACTATTTATCCGAAGAATACTTTTAAAGATACCAGCATTTAATCAAGAGCATATCTCTGTCGTTTCTGCTACGATTTTAACAATTGAACCATTGCTGGAAAGCACAAGCTATCGTCTATCCAAATAAAGGTAAGCCAGACTCTTAAAAGTTAAAAATATTTCCTAGGTAAAGAGTTGAACTTGACCGAGTTTAATCATTTACCCGAATAATAGTTTCAAAAATACCAACATTTAATAAACGCTAATTTAAAGAACATATCTCTGTCTATTTACAAGCAAAAGTTGAGGTTGATAGCTTTTTCACAAAGCGAGTAATCAGACTTCAAACACAAGCAAATAGCGCCCGATAACTCGTTGCATTTCTGAATCGAAGAAAGTATACAAGTCTCCGCCAGTCTGCGATCATTATATGTCTTTATTAAATTAGTTGTAAGTTGCTTGTTTCTGCTTCGATTTTAACAATTGAACCATTGTTGGAAAGTACAAGCTATCGACTCGTCTTTCCAAATAAAGGTAAGCCAGACTCTAAAAGTTAAAAATATTTCCTAGAAAAAGAGTTAAACTTGACCGAGTTTAACCATTTACCCGAAAAATAGTTTTAAAGATACCAGTTCAGTTTATTTTTTGTTTTGTTGGCGAAAAAGAAAGACACAAAAAGCAAAATGACAATAAACACAAATAATTCGCACAACAAGGATGGCAGCGAAAGACCAAAAGGTCACCAAAGTCAGCTGCCACCCAAACATTCAAACAAAAGACCCAAAATTAAGAACAGTAACACATACGGTATATAATATATAGCACAATACCAGCACTTTAATTTGTAAAAATTAACAATACATTAACAATGGAATAACACAGGGCAACATAAAAAAAACATTGTGTAGAGAAATAAGCGGATGATACGTTTCAGGAGTGATCATTGTACAAATTCTTTATAAACATTTATATTTAAATTTAAAAACATTGTAAGACTTTTCTTTTATTTCTTTTGGTACTTGATTCCATAGTTTCACTCCATTAAAACATAGCATCTTCTTACCAGAGTTTGACGTTGTAGAAGGCAAATATAAATCATTTTTTGGTTCTGACCAGCATTTAATGAACGCTAATTTAAAGAACATATCTCTGTCTATTTACAAGCAAAAGTTGAGGTTGATATTTGATAGCTTTTTCACAAAGCGAGCAACCAGACTTCAAACACAAGCAATTAGCGCCCGATGACTCGTTGCATTTCTGAATCGGAGCAAGCGTATACAAGTCTCTGCCATTCTGCGATCATGTCTTTATTAAATTAGTTGTAAGTTGCTTGTTTCTACTTCGATTTTAACAATTGAAACATTGTTGGAAAGCACAAGCTCTCATCTATCAATACCATCAATGTTACGATTTTGGTAGATTTTTTAATGTTTTACCCTTTCCTTCCCAGTGTTGCCGTTCGGCAACACTAAATAGAATAAACAAACAAAAAAAAAATTTCATTTTTTTTTGAAGTCATTACTACATGAGAGCTTTAGAAAAATTTTTCCGCCCAAAATAATAATTCGGGAAGGAAATGGTTAACAGTTTATCCAATGATGAATCAACAAATTTGTTCGTCATAGGTGGTTTGGCATCTGAAAAATAAATATGTTTTGACTTTGAAGTTCAGTGGAACATAGTGTCCGCTAGGGTGTTGCAGGCGCCCCAACCCTCTCGGATTTTGCTTACCTTTTTTGTGGTACTGTGTTTAGATCAGTAGACCACAAATATGAAGTTTCAGAAATTTTCATCGACGTTTACCTCCACCGCCAAGGCCATTTTGAGGCCCACTTTTTGATTTTTTTCATGTTTTTTTGCCACTAGAGGGCAGTGTATAAGTTTTGCAATATTGGGGGTATATTTAAAAGATGCTCTATGATGTTCTGAATAATGTTAAAAAAACATTGGAGAAATGGGATAAGTATATCCAAAATATTCAAGTTTTGTCACTAATTTTTTGCACAATACTGCCCCTAGTGGTGAAAAGAAAAATTGAAATATCTTAAAAACCACTCGTCATATTGTTCTGAAACTTGCATGCACTCTCCCATTTTCATGGGTAAGGAATTTGATTTTAGCAATATTTTTGCAAAATATTACCACTAGAGGGCGGTAATTCTAATTTTGAACTATTTTTCTGTAAAAAGGCGATACTGTTGCATTTCTTGAGCTGTGCTATGTGAAGAATACAATTTCATGGCTTATGCACAACAAAATTTATTCAATTGTAAAGAAACTGCATCATGCAGGGTAGGCACTATATCAAATCCAAACAGGCAATGTGAGTCTTAGTTAACACAATTTCCGCAAAGGCAGTTGTGCATCTTCATTGTGTTGATAAACAACGTTTTCTAAGATTTAGTATCTTTCTTCGATCCTCCTCCACCACTTGAATATAGTTTTGCGGATTTTTTTCTTGCTTTGCTAGATGAAGAAAGTCGGATACCAGTTTTACCCCTCTCTCTGCTGAATCATTACAGACTCTGAGTGCACTTATGCAGGCCTCGAAATATCCGGCGGTCATGGCGGACATGACCTCCGGAATGACCTCGAATGTCTGCCGAAGCCGGCTCATTGGTCGGTCATAAATGACCGCCGCGAAATTCTTGTCAAAAATAGAGCTAATGCAGCAAAAATATATTTTAAATTTGAATTGTAACAATTGTTTGTTTAACGCGAACAAATACGGAGCTGAAGCAATAATAGTAAGGATGTGCCGATTACAGAATTTTTGCCGATGCCGATTCTTAAATATTTGCCGATTCCGATACCGATTCCGATTCTTTGGTTAAATGATTAAAGCTGCTTTTAGTTGGCGCTCTACAAGTGGTTGCAATTTTGTTACAAGTTGCTGCCTTGGAAATGTCTAAAAGCGTTCACTTTGTCGCCTGCTCTAGACAGCGTGATTTTTTACGGTAGTTCTTCGCTTCTTGCGCGCTACAAAGTGGTGATAGACACGCGTTTTATTTGTTGCGGAAATCAGTGAAAAGAGAAAAATCGCCATTGCTCACAGAGTGCAAAATAAACGTAGCTTAATGCAGTGTGCAAAATATTATCTTGTGCGGTTTGCAGTATTTTTCTCGCAGAATTCAAGAAGGTGCCTGAAACAAGAAGATAAAAAGACTAGTGTAAAAGAAAATGAACGCAGCGGTATTGAGTATACCAAAACCTTTAAAAAAGTAACACACCAGCCTTGCATTCAAAGTGCATCAATAGGCGAAAAAAGAAAAACATCTTGTGAAGAAATTAGTATTGTTTTCGAACGCAGAGTTGCAGCCAATCTTGTTGCTTAGCAAACACGTGAAGATTACCGGGTAGCTGGTTTGATTACGTTTGCGCAATCACACGATTGTTTGTTGATCGCATTAAACGTAATAGGCCAATACTTGGAAGTTACTTCTCTCTGCTTAGTAAATTAACATTAAGCAACTTTCAGTGACTACGAATTTTACAACGATTAAACAATAATTACAAAGAATATTTCCGTTTTTTAATATTCAAAATTAAAGGCACGTAAATTAAAATGCAATATCATCAACTTTTCTCCAGTTGCTGGAGTAAGTCTGTTCCGTTGAGGCGTAAAAATATTGCCATCTGTGCTAAAAATTCGTTCGCTTTCGATCGACGATGGTGGTGACGAAAGCAATTTATTTGCAATTTTGCTCAGCTCAGGAAACATAGTATTGCTTGGTTTCCACCAAATCATTTCTCTTCTTGCTGCGCTAAAAATGTCTGCATTAAGGTATATTCTACAGATCAAAGAAAACTCCCTAATTTTGCCGAATGCCGACTAGAGCTGGGACAGCATTTGGCTGTAACATAGTCCGTTTCATGAGTTGAACAAACAATCAAGTGATTATTGCGCAAACGAGGTAATCTTTTTTCACGTGTTTACTAAGTGACAAGATTAATTCACTGCAATTCAGCGTCTGAAAAGATATAACTTGCAACTTCACACGTTGTTTTCCATTGACGCCCTTTGTTTTTTTTCTAAAAGCGTTTTGAATCTTTCAGACAGTTGTTCTCATTTTCTTTGCAGTTTATACCCCCTCGCTTTTTCTCTTAACTTGCTTTTAGCACCTCGCATACTGCAAGCTAATAACTATTACGTAATAATCCATTTCTCCTTTAACTCCTAACCGTTGTGTAATCATTCAACTTTTATATTTTATCTGGTCTGACTTTCTCTTTGAACGTTTTTCGTCATTTCAAAGAAAGAAAGTATTTTGATCTCGTGCCTACTAAACAAGAGTTTACAAAATGGCGGACAATCGTCATAATTTAGAGTTTTAGACTACCGAAGTCCGAATGCTAGTTGACGCTAATGCGGTTGTTCAAAGAAGCCGTTCTTTGATCGGTATTTCCACGCGCTCGCGCTACTTTTGATTAGGAAACTTTAATAAAGAATCGGAAAGAATCGGCAATTTTTTCCGATGCCGATTCTCCAAAAATTGCCGATACCTGCCGATTCCGATTAATCGGCACATCCTTAAATAATAGTACAGGCAATTGCTTTAAAGATCATATTAAAGTGGCCTGGTTAACGAGCTGATGTCAAAAGTAGCCATTTTTACATCATTTCAATGCCTTGCAATGTTGCCTTGAAATAAAGTTGTCTGAACTTTTCGGCAGGATATATTGTATTCTAATTTTAACAATGCGGATTATTGCGTTACATTGATCGTTTGTTAAAAAGAAACGTCACAGAGAAGCAAGTCTCAGCCGGGTTCCGCACGTGCTTAGGCGAATGTGGCGACCTTATTTACGCTGATTTCAATTGTGTTTATTGCGTCATTACACGACTGTCATTAACGCACTGATTTATTTGCAAGCAATCTGCTCCAGTATACTTCAGGGTCGGTTGATTGAGCCATCAACCATTGCAGAGTTATTCTGTTGTAGAAAATCTTCTTCTACAAACACGACTACTGTAGTGTGATTTGTGCAAAATCTACATGCAATAAATATGTCCGGTTGAGATATTAAATGTCCGCTGAAAGGGCCAGTCTGGTAGGACATGCTTGACCGCCGGAAAAAAGTACAAATTTCGAGGCCTGACTTATGATACCATTAGCAGAAGCTTAGCCATCATCTATTTCCCACTCTTTCGGGTGTTTGGCAAGAAAAGTTGTTGAAATGTGCAAAAGTACAAAAAACATTTTGCTGCTGGCATTTGCATAGGAGCACAATGACAATGAGTTATCATTAACAATGTCTTGCAGCTCTGGCTTACTGTATCCATTACCGAACCTGTTTGTAACCTGGCCATGGAAACTTGCATTTAAATGCAGCAGAGTTCCAGCCAAAGCTTCCTTTTCATCCATAATGACTTGTTTGTCCCATAGAACTAAGGGGATCAGCTCCCTAGTTACATACCATGTGTGCCTATCTAAAGCTTTTAAAGCAGCACACTGATAATTTTGTCTACTGCATCATAGCTTTTGATGTCACTTACCAGTTGCTAATTTTCTCGGGGTGCTGATGCAGCAATTGGACAGTTGAACCACCATTCGTTAAATACAAAAGTCAAGAAATCACTCTAATTTTTGTATTTGTGACTTGGAAATGATCCCTTGTGGTAGAAAGTCTTGCAGCATTACCATCTTGTAGCAATATAGCTGCTTTCCCATCCACCTTGCTTGATGGACTGCACCGCATTTCATGAAGTTGTACTGTCCACTGTTGATTCCAATGTACACCGCCATCAGGTCTGAAAGTTCTTTGTAATCACCCCTCTGATAATTTTGCATATCTCTCTCAAAATTTATAAGTGCTTCCACTTTTCTGCTTTGAGTTGTTACAAATTTTCCCAACTCTTGAGGAACTTTGGTATGCAATACAGCTGCAGCGTGTGGGGTTGCATCGAATCCTTCTGGAATCTTTTGAGATCTTGACGTTTCGATGGAGATCTTGACGTTTCGACTTTCAGGGCTTCCCACACATGAGAAAGTATAACTTCTCCAGTATGTTTTCTGCATGCTAGGCAGAGAAGTGGTTTGTCTAGCTTTATTTGAAGAAAAATGCATGCAGCAGAGAGATGGCTAAGGATGGAAAAAGTTTTGGGAGTTGTTGTTTTAAATTTTTCTTTTTTTTCATTCCATCTCTCTGCTGCATGCATTTCTCTTCAAATAAAGCTAGACAAACCACTTCTCTGCCTAGCATGCAGAAAACATATTGGAAAATGTGGTGCAGTCCATCGAGCAAGATGGATGGGAAAGCAGCTATATTGCTACAAGATGGTAATGCTGCAAGACTTTCTACCTCAAGGGATCATTTCCAAGTCACAAATACAAAAATTAGAGTGATTTCTTGACTTTTGTATTTAATGATTGGTGGTTCAACTGTCCAATTGCTGCATCAGCACCCCGAGAAAATTAGCAACTGGTAAGTGACATCAAAAGCTATGATGCAGTAGACAAAATTATCAGTGTGCTACTTTAAAAGCTTTAGGTAGGCACACATGGTATGTAACTAGGGAGCTGATCCCCTTAGTTCTATGGGACAAACAAGTCATTATGAATGAAAAGGAACCTTTGGCTGGAACTCTGTTGCATTTAAATGCGAGTTTCCATGGCCAGGTTACAAACAGGTTCGGTAATGGATACAGTAAGCCAGAGCGGCCAGACATTGTTAATGATAACTCATTGTCATTGTGCTCCTATGCAAATGCCAGCAGCAAAATGTTTTTTGTAGTTTTGCACATTTCAACAACTTTTCTTGTCAAACACCCGAATAGGTGGGAAATAGATGATGGCTAAGCTTCTGCTAATGATATCATAAGTGCACTCAGAGTCTGTAATGATTTAGCAGAGGGAGGGGTAAAACTGGTATCCGACTTTCTTCATCTAGCAAAGCAAGAAAAAATCCGCAAAACTATATTCAAGTGGTGGAGGAGGATCGAAGAAAGATACTAAATCTTAGAAAGCGCTGTTTATCAACACAATGAAGATGCACAACTGCCTTTGCGGAAATTGTGTTAACTAAGACTCACATTGCCTGTTTGGATTTGATATAGTGCCTGCCCTGCATGATGCAGTTTCTTTACAATTGAATAAATTTGTTGTGCATAAGCCATGAAATTGTATTCTTCACATAGCACAGCTCAAGAAATGCAACAATATCGCCTTTTTACAGAAAAATAGTTCAAAATTAGAATTACCGCCCTCTAGTGGTAATATTTTGCAAAAATATTGCTAAAATCAAATTCCTTACCCATGAAAATGGGGGGATGCATGCAAGTTCCATAACAATATGACGAGTGGTTTTTAAGATATTTCAATTTTTCTTTTCACCGCTAGGGGCAGTATTGTGCAAAAAATTAGTGACAAAACTTGAATATTTTTAGATATACTTATCCCATTTCTCCAATTTTTTTTTAACATTATTCAGAACATCATAGAGCATCTTTTAAATATACCCCCAATATTGCAAAACTTATACACTGCCCTCTAGTGGCAAAAAACATGAAAAAAATCAAAAAGTGGGCCTCAAAATGGCCTCGGCGGTGGAGGTAAACTTCGATGAAAATTTCTGAAACTTCATATTTGTGGTCTACTGATCTAAACACAGTACCACAAAAAAGGTAAGCATGGTGAAACCAAGATTTAAATTTCATGGGGCGCCTGCAACACCCTAGTGTCCGCTAATCAATATGTGATATAGCTTAGCTTTGCTGTGATATAGATATAGCTTTGCTTTTCAGTGACGTCCTAAACAAAACTTTCAACACTAGAACGGCCGAGGTGTCGAAATCAACAAACATTGTACATCACCATAGGCGTGGCCAGGGGATGGCAAAAGAGACCATTGCCCCCCCCCCAAATTTTTAAGGTTTGGATTCCGAAGTTAAGCCCTTAATAAAATTTGTAGAAATTTATTATGAATGGCTTACTCTGTTGGGTTTTTGTGTAGTTGTTGAGTTTTTGGTGTTCTCTAATTTTAGCCGCAGTTTTTGCACGTTCGTGTGTAAGAGCTACCTTTAATAAGTTAAACCACCAGAATACGCCACTGCACATCAGGTGGCGATGGCTTAATCAAACCCTTTGTCGTTCTCATCATTTCATCAAATATTTGCCCCCCCCCAAATTTTTTTTCTGGCTATGTCACTGTACATCACAATGTTTTATTGTCTTTTAACAATCAACAAACTAGTCGCTGTATAAGTGTAATATGCAGTTGAAATAACCGTTGTTTGATTCGTTTGCTGCCAGAGTTACGCTTGCTTAATGGTTTCTCGAAGCTAGCTAGATAGAAGATAAATAGAAGATATAGATAGAAGTTTGATATAAGTAGCTAGCTGTGTATTTATACCACTTTTCTTTCCTTACCTCGCTGTACATACTGTGAGTTCACTGTTGACCCCTTTAATGCAGTTCAAATTCAATAAAATTTTGGCTATGATGTTTTTTGGTGAATGGGAACAAAACTACCAAGCGCCGAGTTGAATTTCCAAGTTTTCAAAAATAAAGGGGCAACTGATGCACTATACTATATATAGCCTACTGTATTTATTTCAGACTTACCCATGTTGAAATTGTGGCCAGTGTTTTGGGGCACATTGTATTAACCAGATTGGTTCCTATTCTATGTTAACAAAATGCTCATGATTTTGCTCCGTGTTTACAGGTTTTATGCAAGGTGTTCACTACATTTTGTGCTAATTTCTTCAAACTTACCACACTTGTGAATTTGATGGCTTTTACTAGTTTGTTAAATTATAAATTATGACGACTTGGTTGCAACTGGAGTGTTTTCGAGCTCTGGCAATGCGATTTCCTGGCTGAGGCAACATAGATTGCTTGCGACAAGACGCACGTGTCGTACATGCGGCAGCAATATGACTGAAGGTACGCTGAAAAGCACTGCAGATGGAAAAGCGTGGAGGTGCCGAGAAAAGGTATTGTACAATGTACAAGTTAGAAAAATTTATTAATTTCTAAGTTGCCTAAGTGTGGTTTATTTGAGGGGGTTTGTTGATATTAAGTGTTTACGTACAGGCAGGTGAGAGTGGTACAAACATGTCGTTACTAAAGCTACTTTACCTTTGTTCCGAAGTAGCCTAACAGCCTATGGACCTTTTTCCGAGAATGTTCAAGCGGTCGAATTGCAAACTTCTGGAAGAAGAATAGATTGAATTTTATTTTTCGGTTGTATTGCATTTTAATATTTGAGTTTTACAGTTCAAATGTAAACAATGTTTCCTTTAAAGCAATCATGTCATTATCAGTTTTGTATCTTCGTTCATTGCAATGTTTGAGTGTTGTAAGAAATACAACATCAGCTATTGCCTGCTGCGTTAGATTTAGACGTGCAGAACCACCGCGTCTATACGCAAAGGTTCATTCTTTGAAAAATCCCACCTCGACCTCATCACCGCCATCAAACTGATCTTTCATTGGGCTGAGGATGAACTCCTCCTTAGAGGGATTTGCCGGTACACGAAAACCTGCAAAAAAACCGGGATGCAATGGGCTGCCTTTCTGCGTGAGGTAAACTTAAGAATATCGGTATCATAACGTTTATAGTGACAGCAAAAAGGAAATTCTTTACCTAAGAAATATTTTTAACTTTTAGAGTCTGGCTTATCTTTATTTGGATAGACGATAGCTTGTGCTTTCCAGCAATGGTTCAATTGTTAAAATCGAAGCAGAAACAAGCAACTTACAACTAATTTAATAAAGACATAATAATCGCGGGTCTGCTACTATTTGGTGAGTCCAATTCGCTGAGTTCCTAACTCCTGACCCCTAACCTCTAACCCCTAACCCTTCAACGGCAATAATAATTAGGCTACGGTACCCAATAATTAAAAAAAAAAAATTAAAAAAATCACCGAATAGGGAATCGGACTCACCGAATTGGACTCACCGAATCGGACTCACCGAAACAGGCCATTCCGAATGATCGCAGACTGGCGGAGACTTGTATACTTGCTTCGATTCAGAAATGCAACGAGTCATCGGGCGCTATTTGCTTGTGTTTGAAGTCTGGTTGCTCGCTTTGTGAAAAAGCTATCAACCTCAACTTTTGCTTGTAAATAGACAGCTCTAGATATGTTCTTTAAATTAGCGTTTATTAAATGCTGGTATCTTTAAAAGTATTTTTCGGGTAAATGATTAAACTCGGTCAAGTTAACTCTTTACCTAGGAAATATTTTTAACTTTTAGAGTCCGGCTTACCTTTATTTGGGTAGACGATAGCCTGTGCTTTTCAGCAATGGTTCAATTGTTAAAATCGAAGCAGAAACGACAGAGATATGCTTTTGATTAAATGCTGGTATCTTTAAAAGTATTCTTCGGATAAATAGGTAAACTTGGTCAAGTTTAAGTCTTTTCTAAGGAGATATGTGGTGCTTTTCGGGCCTGTGTTACATTGCTTTGCATAGCTGAGGTCTTGCTGTTTTTTTTTTCGGTCATTTATCGGTCATTGACCGACTTTTTAGCAAAATGTCCGAAAAAAATATAGTCAATTCGGTCAAAATGTCCGAATAAATATATAGTCAAAATGTCAGAAAAAATATGTACGCACGCAAATCGATTTCAGTGATTGCAAAGAAGCTTCTTGCGCCACTCTACGATTTTTTGTCAATCGGAAATACAAGACGTAGACTTAGTGTTTGAACGTTGATCCAATGTCTTATTGTATGTGATAACGTACTGTAAATATAATACAGAAGTAACATTTCCCAAACGTGACTGACGTGGTGCTTT
Organism: Aplidium turbinatum; assembly: GCF_918807975.1. Lineage (NCBI taxonomy): Eukaryota > Metazoa > Chordata > Ascidiacea > Aplousobranchia > Polyclinidae > Aplidium > Aplidium turbinatum. The sequence goes on from NC_137478.1 coordinate 25,855,307, forward strand.
CAAGTGTGATGCAATGTTGGGTTGCCTTGGAAAGGTCAAACCGCTTGGTTGAGATTGATCGGTCTGTTCTGTCAATCGGGACATTTTCTCAGCATGTTGCATAGCCTATATTATCAATATTTGAGCTGGTGGTCAACCCTTTCGAAATGTTATTGACCAGACCTCGATAAACAACGAAGTATCCCTTTGTACGTTGATCCAATGTCTCATTGCTTGTGATAAACGCAAACATGAAAATAACACACTCAAAGACTTCAACTTTCTAGAAATGCCACTGTGTTTTCAAATCTTTCCTTCGAGCCGTGGAAAAAATAGATCTGTTAGTCGGGAAATTTCCCAGCATATTGCATAATGTTGTTAACTTTGGAGCTGGTGATAACCTCTGTGAAATGTTTGACTCCACATCGATAGATTATGATTTTGTGTGATGGTTTTTGCAACGTCGTACTCCATTGAGTAGACGCATAAAGCCCTACAAAAATATAACTGTTTGTAACTTTTTAATGAGCAGGTGGGAAATCATTTCAATTTAGCTGGGATTTTTTCGTTTTCGGTAAGTATTGAGTAGCCTCAGGGGCGTATCCTCAATGGAAGCAAGGGAAGCCTCAAACCCTGTCAAAATTGAAAAAAGAGATGATATTTTTCAGTAAAACGATTTCGTAATTTTTTAACCCGAATAACTAAAACAGCTTCTAACTCAGGCCTCGACACTGAAGGCGGCCATCGCGAACATGGCCGCGATTAACCTACAAAAACCGACATTTGTCCGCTAGGTTTCGCACTTCCGTCGGCCGCATTTGTCCGCCATGAAGTTCTGAGAAAATTTTATGCAAGCGGTCTTGTGAATAAAGTACTTTGCCACTTATAATCACAAAGGATTAGAAAGCAGTCAAAGCGCCCGATAAATCACAATACACACTGTCTATGCTTGAATTGTTAACATTATTGATTGCGAACCAGTTGACAATTGGAGGAAAGTTTTAACAATAGCTACCAAGCGTGGCATAGATTGGCCACGTTTGGCAGCTATTGCTAATGCTTTGCTGACTTTTAATGCAGAGAACGCAACCGTACAACGTGGATTCAGTTTGCTTTCTCGGTAGCGAACTCCAACAAGAAATCGCTTGCGTTGTTCAACTGCAGATACCAGTAAACTTATGTGTTTGAAGTTAAATGCTGCATCATACAAAACATTCAATTATGACGTGGCATACGCGCACTGGCACAGTAACGCGAAGCCAGCATGCTACAACGTGAGCGGTGAAATTGTTAAGGAGTTAATTCAATTTGTAATTGCAAACCATTAGAGCGTAACGTGTTTTTTATTTGGTCATTCTTGTTTTTATTCCTTTCCGTTGTACGGTGTTTTTGTTTTGCGTTATTTTTGAACGTGTGTTAGTGTGCAATAAAAGATGTCTGCGGCCGGGTGTTGCCAGGTTGAGTTTCGCTGATGAACGTTGAAGAAACGTTTGTCTGTTCTAACTTTTCTCAGATAAAACACGACAACGTTTCTCAGCGAAACTTAATGTTGTAGCTAGTCAGGACGTGCAATTTTTTTTTTGTATCAGCTACATGAAAGGAAGTATATTCATCAGAAAAAATGACCGAATTTTTTCAAGTCATTTCGGACAAATGACCGAAAAGTCTCAGCGAAAAAAAAACCCAGAATTTAGGTCTTGTGCTTTGCAGATGCCTTAATCGCTAAAATCGAAGCAAAAACAAGCAAATCACAACTCATTTACTAAAGGCGGACACTTCTATGCTTGTTATCGTCATAGTTGACTGCTTTTTGCCCATTTCACCCCTACTTTTTCACTAATTTTTTTGGTCGATACCTCTCCGTGATGTCATCGCTTTTTTAACCAGGGCGGGGACTTGTATACCAGTTCCATTTCCAAGTGCTACTGGTCCACACTAAATCGAGCGTAGGCTACTGCCACGGCGATGGCTACTGCAATCCTTAACATAAATAGATGGAAGATTTTCATAAACACTTCTAACCAATTCGTTAAGCTTTTGCAGAGATACAATCAGAGACTGTATCTTGATTCTTGAATGAATAAGTTTCTAGACGAATTCAGTTGATGAACGAGATTAATAACATACAGGCTAAGCTACTTTTCTTTAGGGCAGTGGCTTTCAACCTTCTATTGCTTGTAGGCGATTAAAACTGAAAATTGGTAGTGGCCCCTGAGTAGTGAGTATGTTATCATAACAATACCATATGATAGGTATTTCATAAACTTTTCTGATAAGTTGCCGCTCTACATTTGTTTTTAAAGTCATATCTCTGAACCTTGTAAATCTAACAATTTTACAATGTCATTACACCAACCCAGGGATTCATAGTATAGGGATCGCCAACTCGGTTGAATATCCGACAACCGGAGTGTAAAAGTGTTGCCAGATAGTTTTTATATTTTTAGAAAAAATATTATTTTGGCATTTTTAAAGTAGTAGTTGCCCAAAACTTGCCCGTAAATAAATATTTTAAAACTAATCTAAAGCAATTTTATTGTTCAATTATCAAACTATCATATTTTTGGCATATTTACCTTCTCTTGTACATAAAACATATTAAGCGTGCTTGAAAAATAATTACCGGCTTCAACACTTAAAACATGAAGCTCTTTATTCCTGAGGTGTTTTTTAATTTTCTCAATTTTTTTTGCTCTTAGCTGGTTTCTAATAAATTTTTTTACACCTGCAAGTTTTATTTAAGTTTGGTACATAAATTTAGAACATTCTTATTGCAAAGTTACACAACTACAAACTACATTAACTCAATCTTGTGCAACTTTAAACTTCAGGTTAGTTTTAAACGGACAAGCTTTGGGCGACCACTACCCTTTGAAAATGCCAAAATAATAATTTGTTTAAAAATATAAAAATTATCTGGCAACACTTTTACACTCCGATTGTCGGATTTTCAGCCGAGTTGGCGATCCCTATACTATGAATCCCTGCACCAACCTCCAGGGGCGTTGACAGGGGGGTCTAGGTGGTACTTTTGGACCCGGGCCCGGAATATTTAAGGGGCCCGGATTTTAAAAATTCCCCGCGACTTCAAACATAATCAAGATCTTAATATAATCAGATCTGAAGGAATTGCCATCAGAGGTTAAAACTGCTATTTCAGCCGTCAGATGGTAAAGTACCGGGCCCCCTTCTGGGTACTGGGCCCACCATCTCAGGGGGCCTACTAGTAATAGACTTTTGCGTGTCAGTGACAACATGTTTTTTAGCTGCTAAAGTTTACTGTGTGTACTTCCATTGAGAAGATAATTTAGGTCCGGTACCAATGAGATGCTGGGCCTGGGCCCTTATATCAAAATATCTCTAAAAACACTACATTATCTTGGTCGTTATTTTGTGATAGAATTTCAGGGGGCCCACAGGTAATAGACTTTTGCGTTTCAGTAACAATCTGTTTTTTAGTTGTTAAAGTTTACTGCGTGTAGCCTACTTGTTCATTGACAAGATAATTTAGGCCCGGTACCAATGAGATGCTGGGCCCTTATACCAAAACATCTCTAAAAACCACATTATCTTGAAAAGTTAAAATGTGACAACATTAGCCTAGTAAAATTACCTGTATTTGAAATAAAACAGGTTGGTTGCAATTGAATACTTGAAATCAAGACAGGCCCAATTCCTACAAAGGTGTGTTTAAGATAAATGTGTTTTAATTATTTTGGTTGTTTATTTTTTCGTATTTTGTGGTAAACCTTTGGAATTGACAACTGTTGAACTGAAACCGCTTTATACACTGGTAGTGGTAGGGTCACCATACTTTGTGTGCTACTGTTATAGGTTAAACCACGAAGTAGACAGCTCATTTTAAAATGATTGTCATAAATGGGCAAATTATATGACATTTGCATAACTTAATTGCAATGCCTTGTCTAAATTTTGCAAAAGCATAGATTGAAACCTTTCTTTAGCATAAGGTGAAAGCGTTCATGTTTTATACGTAGGTTAGCTTCTCGTTAGCATAAACTTTAAGAGTCACGTACGATTGATTTTGAAGTCTGCCAATAAGTAAACAAGACACATGAAATACTTTTTGTAATACCGGACTAGCTTAAAGTTTGGTTGGTCCATTGGTATCCCATTTAACAATAAAATATTTTTTCTACATCTACCGGTATAACTGGCAAGGTAAAAGTATTTTTTGAAGTGTCAGAAGCTACATTAAGGCTGTTGCACTTTTAGCTTAACGTTTTGGTTTTACAGGGTGTTTTGTTTTCTTAAGCTTTACTTCAAAGTGAATGTTACTGGTTTACAACTGGTAATCTAGTTCTAGAATGGTGTAACCTTGCTATGTAACAAGATTTCATTCAGCATTTCATAAAGAAGATGTCTTGTTTGAGCTACCGACATTCTTGCTTTGAACATTTCAGATAAACAAAACTCTCAAAGAGGAATTCTTTGAAATGGCTGACCATGGAGGTTTGTCAGAACCTAGCAAACTTTGCTTTGCCATTATTGCAATTGGAATACATTCGTTTACTATGATTACCAATGGTGCAGACGTGCTGCAAAAGTTTTGCAGATGTTCCAAACAAGGGAATGTTTTTCTCCAAGCTCTTTGCATAGTTTTTTTTTTTCAAAAGTTATGTTGAGCCAAATGTTAAACCTTGAATGTACCAGAAACCATGCTGCTTTATGTTTCATTTCTTTCATTCCAAGCAAAGATGAAGCTATAACTTGATAGACCTGTCCTGTGTTTACTATTAGTTATATTTCTGCTGTGTTCTGTACACTGCTGGGTTTATGAAGTTATAAAAGTTTAACTAGGTAGTAGTTAGCCGGTATTGTGCAATGTGCAGTAAGCATTATAACATTTCATTAAGCACCAGTAACCTATGAAGGCTTTCTGAGTACTGCAAAGTTGTCAGTGAGTGATGAAGCTGTTAGACCTTACCTAGAAACCTATTAACTAGTGTTACACTGTAAATATTGCTCCGTTTTGTTAAAGATCATAGTACTTTTCTTATGTATGCTGTGATTCCTGTGAAGTAGTTGCAACATGTGATGAAGTTATTAAACTTCATCTAATAACTTCATCAAGTTATTAAACTTCATCTACATAAGTCAGCACTTATGCACCATTTCAATAACAACTGTTTTTAGCATGACCAATGGTGTTTGCATATGAAAAAATAATTACATGTAGAAAAGTTAATTCAACAGTTAGATTACAGCAACTGCTGCTCATAATAATTGTGCTTCTTAAATTCAGCAACCACAATGTTCCAAAAATAAAGCAATTAATAAAAAAAATGTTTTAGTGAAATATAGCATGATTAACAACAGGTTTCTAATAATAGTGTATCTTGTGTGAGTAGTTATTATACCATGTACGCCATTCTGTGCTGTTATAAATTAACACTGTTCTGTTGTGAATTGAAAGTATATTATATCACTAGATTGGTAACTACTGTTTTTATTGTACTTAAGTTCCTGATTATGCACATTTGAGTACACTTGAGTTTTCATGTTGGCATTTTGATTGGGTACTTGTTAGCTTTTTGAAAGTATTGTATAGGTGAGTGGTTTAATCAATCAATCACTGGTTTATTTTTTTCACAAAATATCACATCAAATGCACTGGTACATTACATCAAAGTGAGATAGGAAAGAAGCGAAAGACCTTATGAGGTCACCAAGTCAGCCTCCACCTCGGCGATCCTATAAGGCAAAACATAATTACCACTTGGTGAAAGTGTTAAAATGTTGTTTGTTAAAGCATTTGTGAATTCACTTTTTTTTGCACTTCTAAACTGTTTTGCTATGTTATGGCTATACATTTAAAAATAATAGGTTAGTGAAATTTCAAATGCCAATTGTAATTTTTGGAAAAAATTGCTTCCAAATGTAGGTAACCAATTTAAAATTCTCATAATTTTGTCAATTCTTGTCCGATGTAAAAAATTGTATGAACTCAATGTGACTGATAAGCATGTCAAATTTTGATACCAGCTTCAACTGTGTGATATAAGATCTGGGTTGAATGACCCATACGCTTCATGACCGTTGCCAGTATGTTTAGAAATTGTTAACACTTTTGGCTTTCATTGCAAGCAAAGGTGTAGCTATGACTTGATAGACCTGTGTTTGCTCTTATTTACATTTGTATTGTTTTCTCAACTGGTGAGAAAGTCTAGTGAAGTGAACCACCTTTCCATATCAGTGCAGTTAACATACACACTATTATATTATCGTAAGTCTGCTTGCCAATAAGGGGCTCAAAATTATTTTGGCCCCGGGGGCCCACAAAGGGCTTAACACAGCACTGCACTTCAGCTTTCTGGTGGTCAAATAGCCACTTCAGCCACCAAACAGTAAAATAAGAATTTAGTTTAGTCTAGTATAGTGATTTTCCTAACCATGAATATTACCCGAAACACGAATTTCAAAATAAACAGGTTAATATTTGTTTAAACTCAAACTGAAATGGCACAGGAAAGAAGATTGCTATCCCTGTTTCTGCACTGAAAATTGCACTGCACTAAAAACTGCACAAAGCCGCTTTTCAGATTGCAGCAATCAGCAAATGTTTGATCGAGGCCCAAACACCTTTTCCAAATCAAATTGAAAACTTTTTGACTGTCTGCACTACCTTTGCTGTAAATTCTCTTCTGGTGAGCCTAGAATACTCTAGCGCCATGTGGCAAATAAAAGTTCAAAAAAGCAACCGCTAGATAGAGATAGTAAGTTTTGCGGTTCAAGAAATTTTAAGATTGCGCAAGATTTGTTAAATGACCATGCTTAAACGACATCAATAAAAGTTTGTACACAACCTTTATTTTCATAACATATTATAGTCGATGAAGGCCGAAGGGGGCCCGAAAATAAATTGGTACCGGGCCCGAGAAATCCTGTCAACGGCCCTGCCAACCTCACCAATTCTGAAGATAATAGATACCAAATGAGGCTGGCAGCATTGTTGAGTAGGGCTTGCGTCCTAAATGTGCAATCAGGTTAATTTTGTTCATTGATAATAAGTTAGGAGAAATAAAAGCAACCTTTTCGAATTAAAAATGACCTCCGATCTAATGTGTGATTGTGACTTAGACAATGATTGATTGATTGAATCTTTATTTTCGGACTGGGAAAGCTTCTTGCAGAGCTTAATCCTGGCAGTTTCGCATACTTATAGAACTGACGCAGGCCCGGTCACCGAGATTGGTAGAGTGAAGTTTCCGATTGTTGAAGTCTTGTTGCTGGGGAACTATTCCATCCATTAGATGCCACTGAATGGAGAGCAGTCCCTAACGTGCGTTGCTCAAGCGCACACCCCGAGAGTTGAACCAGCGCGCTTGATCTTGATGCTTCTTCGTTCCAGAAGTCACGCGCTAACCAACTGAACTATCGAGGCAGACAATCTTTACCAACTGCCCCCTTGGCCTTTCCTATGACGACAATACCCTAAGAAACACCACAAACAATGCTTTTGTTTTTCTGTGATACTGATGTCATTGGCATGACAAATTTTGTCCCGCTAATTTGATCACAATGACATAATTCAAGTTTCAAAAGTCTAACTGTGCAATAAAGTGTTCTCTATGTCTGGGATATCTTGTGCAACACAAAAACAAACCCAGTGATGAATCGCACAACGTAGCCTAATTCAACCATTGCAACGGCGGGCGCATCTTTGAAATTTGGTAGCTTTTTAAACTCAGAAAGAAAAAAAAAACTATCTTGTGAAGTTGTAGATTCAAAGCAGTGCTCAATATAGACGGCTTGGTTTTCTGTTCTTGATTTGGTTATTTTAACTCTTGCGAAAACACGAGTCACCTATATTTTGCCACTCACAACAATCCTTGTCACAATATGCAATGATTTTTCATGTCCCTGGGTACAGCCTATGCTGTACACCAGTTTATTGATAGAGTGTTTCTTTAATGTTACCATTTTGTTTCAGGTATGCGCCATGGACCTGGTACAATCAGGGCCAATCGGCGGCCCAGGACATATCGTCACCATTGGCACTGTAAATTACCAATATTCTAACCACAAGAAGCTTGCAGGAGAGTGGGTTTTTTGTGGCGTGGACCGCGTTACAAAGTAAGCTTTAACTGGATTTGTTGTTTACGTTTTGTAGAAACAAACTGTTTAGCAAACGTGAAAGGATGAAATAGGTAAAGAACATATTGGGTAAGTTGTTGTTTTTCCATGCTAATGCTGCGGCTTTTTTAACTATGTGGCTGTTTTAAACTCCAAACCGCATCAGCAATCAAGCATTTACGAAATACACTTGCATAGTTGTTGGAATTGCAACGGCTTATAGCAAGAGGTCGGACACTTTCAGTGCGAGAACAGCATTTAAGAAAATTACATATTTGAAGGGACGCGTAGTATGAGTACGAAGCACTGAATAAGACCTTTCTTATTGCAGAGAATGTTTCCTCCGTCGCATTGACATTGTGGACCGAGAGACTTTGCTGTCAGTTATTTTAGAGAACGTTAAACCCGGTACGGAGATTCACTCAAAGCATTTGCTACAAGGTCTTGGCCTGTCTGGTAAGTTGTTACAACCTTTCATATCGTAGTGTACTTAAATAGAAAATGACGCTTTTGTAGGACGTGTAGCAAAAGCCATAGGAGATAGGGTACAGTCGTACCCCCGCAGCAAAAAGCGTCGCAAATTTGTCCGGTTATTTAGGAAAATTGCAAGATGTTTCTTTTTTAAAAGTATATTTGCAAAAACAAACTTTGTCCAAATTTTGTTCGCACTCCAAAAATGTTTTATTTGACGGCTACACGCATAGCCGTTGGAGAATAAAACGCTGCTTTTAAATTATAACGCTCTGTGCCCTAACAAATGGAAATCTGGTTTAATCTTGTGTCTGTTATCTCGTGCTCGTTTGGTGTGTTCTGATGATCAGTTGTTTCAGAAAGAAATCAACAAATTGAAAAACATGTTTTATTTAAATGGATAATTGGATATTCTCATTTTTTTTCAATAAAGTCTTAAACACCTTCATGGCTGATAAACCAAAAAACACGCCTGAAGAATTAGATTTTAGTTATTTTATTAGTATATCCTTTTTAAGAACAGATTCAACAACTTTTGCAAAAAAACCTAGCTAAACTTATAAAAATAATAATTTTCATGTGACATTCATCCTGTACATAAAAATTTAAAGTGCTCCAATATTTTTCACTGAAGTCGCCTACCCCCTTTGCTCTTTGTTCTGTATAAATTTAGTTGTTTGCGTGACGCAATCCAGACATACATTGGTTTGGTATGTTTACCAGACATTTGTTAACGAGGGCCGGGGAGCACTTAAACCCAAACTTAACAACCAAAAGTGCAATTAAAGAGCACATCGCCTCTTGTGAAACGTGCACTGACAATGTCTCGATCGACCAATTTAAAATCATCTCTCGAGGCAGATCTGAAATTCAGACTAAGATCATGGAAGCCTCAAGAATCAAACGTAACAATCCATCTCTCAACCGGCAGTTATTCGCCTGTGGCTCATCATTCCTTTTGTGTGTGTTCTAATTGTTTGTCACAAGCCTGTAGTTTACACGTCACGTGATCTGTTTCCCACCGTATAATTTTACAATTTTATGAATATTGCAGATTTAAGTAGTTCCTGATGAGGACACACGTACGTGTCGAAAACGTTTGAGTTGATTTTTCTTAATTATGTTGTATTATTATTGTGTAACTGTAATACATTATGTTAAACGCGCTAAAGTTACTTTGTTGTCTTTGCCTTTAATATTATTAGTCCAAATTCTTGATAGTCTTCCCCTATTTTATTTTCCATTCATTTTTCCTTCGAGAAGTTGTCGTAACTGAACTAGTTTTCGAGTTGTCTAACTAAACTGAAAAATGGTCTGGCAAACTAAGTTATGTTTATTACTGACCAGGAAAGATGCCATTCGTTAGCTGTAAGCCTCCTCTTTTCATTATACCAAGCAGATAAGACATGAAGCAGAGATGTACAGTAGTACATGTGGTTGTTGAGACCACGTAATTTTATGCCACGGGGCGTGTTGTCACAGCTGGTGACAATACGCCTCGTGGTATGCATTTTTGCTATTGACGAACATCAAAAATTGTGTATGCTGATACAAACTAGGCGATATGCATATTTGTTAAAATACAGCGCTTTTTTAAGAAATGAAGATCAATATTAGACATTGATAGACACATATATTCGATAGTGACATTTCACACTTCTCAAGATGACATTTCTATTGTTTTCGACAATGGACATAAATTCTTTACCAATATGTTGTTAACTAGTATTTTTTTGCATTTTCCATATTCTTTTATTCTGTATTAAAACAATTTTTCGTTGATTTCTGTCATATTTCAATCATAAAACACGTGCAGAAAATTTGTGACAACACGCCCCATGATTTGTGACAACATGCCCGGGGTTGAGGCGTGTTGTCACAACCCATCCACCTGCATGAAATATACATTTATGCAAAAACGAAATAACCTGGAAAACCTTTAGCTGTGTTTCTAAAAGAAGTCGAGTGATTTCTCTTTCAATTGCACCATTTAGCATTTCGATACCATTGATACAGAACAAGATACATGCTGATTTGTAAAACTTGTTACAACACGCCCCGGTTTCCACTTCTATAAATACTTGTGGTTGAACCCTACAGTACTCCCCGCTTATTAAGCTCACGGTTAGTAGGCCCACCAGCTTATTAAACCCAATTTGGTTCTGTTCTGAATTACTGAATGTATAGGATAGGAGTGACAGAGAATTGTCCCCCGCTTGTTCAGCCCTAAGTCCTCCTATCCCGAGATGGACTTCATAAGCAGAGACTTCTGTATTAATGGTCGGCCTATGTATTGTTGAATCATCGTATGGATTGGATAGTGTAAAGCTATATATTTTGCAGAGCAAGGATACACCCATCTGGAAGGCATGTCTAAAAGTGATGTTGACAACTTGTGGACTTCATGCAAAATGCAACTAAAAGGCCCTCAGGTACACACCATGCAACCATATCTGGACGAGTTTGCTTGGCGTCGACGACGAAAAGATGTCGGCCACGCCTTTCCCGATCTCTTAAATGCAATAACGTTGCAGTATCCTTTGCCATGAAACAGCTCTTTTACTGGGCTAACAAATGATTTATTTATGAACTGGTCATTCAGTTATTTCTAAGGCTATCCCGTCAAGAAAAGAGTTGAGAACGTGGACTTCAGAGAAGTCGATCATCAGAGAAGCACCACTTATGAGCCCAAACGACCCTTTACCTGAACTCATTTGCTTTATTGTTTGCTTGGAAATTCATCACATTATTATTCTGTGCATACAACTATTTTCGTCGCTTGACAAAGTTTTTTCGTTACTTTTACTTTTCATTACTTCATCATGACTCTGGGAATCACCACACCGTATGGTGGACTTCTCTAGGCAATTGTGTATTCCAATCATGCAAGAAGGCCTTAAACTTTCAATCTTTTCCAGTACTTTAAATCAAACAATGCGCCTTCACCACGTGTTTCAGTACATCAAATGTGTAGTAAAATCAACATCATTATTAATCTAAAAGAAACTCTCATCACAAAATTTATGTCGACTTGGCATGACTGGAGGAGGCCTCCCCCCCCCCCCCTTCTCTGCCAACCTAACATGTAAAAGTTTGTCCCGTCTTTAAAATGTTTATGCAATTGTACGTAAAATATGTGGCCAGTGACACTTTTGCTATATTTGCCTCTGCGCAAGCTTTTGTCTAACTCACCTCGGCTGTATGTCTTTAGCTGTAGATCTTGATCTTGCTATAACGAAACAAGTGCTTTTGGAATCTACTTACGCTGCAGAAGAGGTTACATGGTGGAGGTGTCTATTATTTAATATGCTGATTGTGTGTTTTCAAAATACAATACCCGGAGAGGTGAACCAGCACTGCTTGTGAAAATTTTCATGGGGGTGGGGGTAAAAAATTGCACGAGACTACGGTAATCTATTTTTAGCTACTTCACTGCAGAAACGGAAGTAGGCCTGCGAATGTGCTAATGAAGAGGGCTACAAGATGGTCGAGTAACAATTGTAAATTTGTTGGTTAAATGTAGAATAACAAATGCAATCTCCTGCCTACAAATATTGCACGCGATGTGGAATAGGCTATATATATAATATTCTGGTAGCAAAAGGTTAATTTAAATAGGCTACTAGCGGTTTGCTTTTACTCTACGACAGAAAAAAAGTTCACTCAGCCTGCTTTCACGTTTGCTGCATAAAATCAAACCCTTTCATTCGTGATAAGCTTTATTTGCGCGCAAGTACGAAAGGTAGTTTTTAATTTATCATGAAGTTTGTAGCCTACGGCTTTAAGCAACAGCTCTTCAAACACAAACTTTCGGACGACCAACATAAAAATTTTGCACAACATTTACATACGACTTAAATCTGCGTAGGGGCAATTTTTACGACTTTCGAATTCTTGTAAATTGACTTCGTGGCCAAGTGGTGGGTAGGGTTGTTCGAAGCAATTCGTTAGTGTGAAGAAAATTTTACAACTCACAAAGTAATTTGCAATATGACGAAATTTCACAAAAAAAAATAATTTAAAACTAAATCTTGTTTTAAACAAACCCAAATAATCTTCGAAAAACATGACCTTAAATTTTAGGGTGCTTTCTTTGAAGATTTCGTGAGTTTCGTTAATGTTTTGGGTTGATAACGAAATAAAATTATTGTTTGTAGTTTTAACGTTTGTGGTTTGCCCCACACGACAACATGCGGCTGGGTCTGTAGAACACAAAAGAAGAAGATTTGTAGTGGAAGGTTGGCATGATGATCCGCTTGTCTTTTCCTCTCCATATTCAATCATCGGGCCATAAGCTTGGATACCGTAGCTTACGTAGAAAAAAGTATCCAAAAAAAACACTTGGGTTCATTTCAAACAACTTTGTCTATGTAAATAAATGAATAATGAGTTTCATCTTGAAGATAGATGTCAATTTCCCCAAAATTTTTAATTATTGTCACTTAAGCTAGTCAGCTGATAAAAAATCGTGATTTCGATGACGGTAGCCTATCATAACAATCAGGTACGTCATAGAAAATTTACGAGTAGAACACTTTGAAGTATGTTTTTTTTTTCACTCCCGAGGTTGAACACCTCCAACGAAAATCTTGCGCTGATCACAAACGTGATCAGAGATAATTAGGCTACTGAGCCCAGGCACTCTCGCGCAGGTTTTCGCCAGATAGGGTCATGTTGATTCCCACTGATCTGCACTCGATTGATCTTGCTTTAAGGTATTAGAACGTCTTGATAATACAATAGCTGTCCAGTGCTGCCAGAAGGATATACACGACCCAAAGCAGAACAAAAATACTCGAACAAATTATTTTTTGTCGTCTCGGCCCCCCAAGTTCTGCGCCAATGGATTTTGATTTTCTTCTAAACATTAAAACAGCCATAGCAACCAAAGCGAATATGGAAAACACAGTCACTGAGAAAGCCAAATTTCCGGGCTCGACGCGAAAGTATTTCTCTTGTGGTTCCTTGCCAACAACTGCCCAATAGATGGCTGCTATTGTCCAGGCGATGCCAATACCCAAAAAGACATTCACGGCATTTGAACCGGTCACATTTCCTATTGAAGCGTCAGCATATTGATCTCCAACTGCCGCCACTTTGCTGGCAAAAGTATCTGTAAATAAATGTGTTACCAAAAAAACACATACAGGAGGCGAGCTTAACAACAGCAATAAATGTTGGTGTTAAATTGCCAGTAAGAGTTAGGCTTTGGTTTGGTTTTGAATCTTTATTCTCGGACTAACAAAGCCTTGATAACTTATTCCTGGTAGTTTCGCATACTTGTAGAGGCTTTTGGCGCATGGTCTGTCACCGAGATTGACAGAGTGTAGTTTCCGATTGTTGAAGTGTTGTTGCAGGCTTAACCACTACGGTAACGGGGAGGATTCTATAATTATGGTAGGCTCTGTTTATTTTAATAGCGCCAGTTCAGTTAAGGCAATAAAATAGCCGTTTTAAGACATTTGCCGAAGATTCCACTACTGTATTGTAGGCTATGATATTCTCATTGAAGGGGGATGGTCGGGTTTCTTGAGCCACTTTTTGCAATTTTTTTTTTTTATGAGTTGCTTTTATTTCTTCATTCACAGTGCTCTACCTTCTGCGTATATTAAATTATATTTTTAGGAAGTACAAGCCTTATCGAACGACGACAACAGGGTCCACAGCCTACAGGTGTTTAAAAACGAGTTGTCAAATGGCTCAACTAACACCACGGTAAGGGTTAGTTGAGCCACACACTGGGGTTAGTTGAGCCTCATTTATTATTTTTGAAAACACACATTTAACCACGTTTCTTTTCCAAGCCTTAGTTTATATTTAAATTAATAATATCAATATATGAAAACAGGTTAACAAATGTTCCAAGAGTCGCTCCAAGTTCCAAGAGAACTCAATGTACACATCAAATAATGAAGGTATTGCTGCGGCATCCAAAATAACACCATTTCATTAAAGCTTGACCAAGTTTATGTGCTTTTGTTTAGTTTTGTGTAGTTCAAAGATGTTTATTGGACCGTAAACAGACTTATCCAACGGCTGCAATCTATGCAAGGTGTGTAGAGGTATCGTAAGCATTATAACGCCCTTTTTACATAGGCTCAACTAACACCGAAGGCAGTGGTTCAACTAACACCTTTACTATACCGCCATGAAAATGTTAAAACTACAGCAAAACTTCATGCCACACTATGCTGCTTTTTATTCAGAACGTAGCTTGTTTAGTAAGCTACCAAACAAATTAAATGAACCTGTCTCAGTAACCAAGTATAAAAAAATATTATTGGACATACTAGGCTACTATTTTCAAAATCTACTTTCCAAGGTCAAAACACAACTTTTTAACTTCAGCACCACATATAATATCAATCGTCAACTGAAACCAGATGGGAGAACACGCGATGACAAACTTTAAGATCACGTGATGATAAAATGTGGGTACCTCACCACATTTAAGAATTAAAAGGGATGGATCAACTAACCCAGTGGCTCAACTAACCCGACCTTCCCCTAAGCCTTCTGTAGGCTACCCAACTGTACAATAAGCTATGGCTGGAAGTTAATTCTACGTGTGAGAAAAAAATCTCTATGGCTGTTTTATAAAAATATATATTTAAAACTGCTTACCAGGTACACTTGTTCCCATCGCAACTAAAGTGACCGCTGTCACGGCGTCGTTCAAATTAACGATGCAACCAAACTGAGAAGCTACATCGCCGATGACTGCCGTTAGGAGACCGATCATAACGATTGAGACGGCAAAACAAGCCCAACCTCCAAAGTAATCCGTTGGTGGAACAAACGCGAAAAGAAACTGAAAAAAGGAACAGATTAAGAAGACT
Source organism: Aplidium turbinatum (assembly GCF_918807975.1). Classification (NCBI taxonomy): domain Eukaryota; kingdom Metazoa; phylum Chordata; class Ascidiacea; order Aplousobranchia; family Polyclinidae; genus Aplidium; species Aplidium turbinatum. The sequence goes on from NC_137478.1 coordinate 25,870,693, forward strand.
TTCTGTCATATGGGATGGCTGTATCAAATGTTATTGTCGATCCATGACTGACGGAACTTTTGTGAAATAATGGTTTATTTATGGAAATTATTCGCCCTGGCATCAAGTGTGGATTGTCCAGCGAGTAAAAGTTGCCCTTTCATCCTTTCAACATCGCTAGACCTGGACAATGTTACATTACGATTTCTATATAATATATTGATTGTGGCGATCTAGAGATCAGTATAGCCTCGCGCAGGCAGAAAAGGGTTATGAATTTCACGCCTTTCCTTCGTTGAGATGTTTAGGGCCGTATCAATTACCCCCTGTGCCCCTCGACCGGGGGGAAGGGCCTACGGCTGTTTTAGGGCCCACATATTTTCGTTTGTTTAATGGTTTTTGATTGTTTAAAAAGCTGCTACATAAGCTCGATCGTATTTAATGCTTCCCAAACTTCCGGATGAAGTCCCACTTCCGTCTGGAAGCCTACGCACAATTACTTTGTTCAGCGTTTTTCGGTTTGTAATTTCACATGCAGGCTAACAATTTATATTATTAGGCTACATTTTTTCATTTTTACAAAAAATTTCTCGCTCGCTTATCTCGCTCAAATACAATTTATTCATCCAACCAGCGACCGTGGGCATGCATAGTTTTAGAAGCAGATTAGGTAGTAAAACGCTTCTGTGTCCTACAAAAATAAAATAATAGGGAGGGCTTGCCCTCCAGAAAAATTTGACAAATATAATCTTGTTTTGGTCATTTTTCGGCATTTTAAGCGCAGTAAAGTTTTTTTTTATCAAGAAAAACACTTTGTGTAGATAACCATAGGTCGCTATGTATGTAACCGAATTCATCAAATTAAAATTGGATTTGGGTAAAAGTTAGGTTTCGTTGGAGCAATACTTTCGGTCAACTTTTTTTTTTATACTTTTGGAATTTACAGAATTTAGAATATTCAAAGTCTGCATCAATTTTGTTGAAATTCTGCAACAAAGATCTCGCCTGAAAACGTCCCGCGGACCCCCGGTTGAGAACCGCTGATATAGTAGTCTAACAAACTCTGCGTTGTAGGTCTATCTCACTTTTCATCTTCTTGTGTTGTTGAGATCGCCGAAACGCTTACTTCGAATGAATGGTTCAAAACACACTTTATATTAGTTTCTGTTGACAGATCTATGTTTTTGAGAAAACAAAACTTTTGTTCATCTTGCACACCGTTACGTTGACGTGACCTCAAAAAAGAACAAAGTTTCAGATGGGACTGAAATTGCAAAAAATTATACATTTTTATCTTTTTAAGCTTCTGTGCAAATAATGTCACAAGAAAAAAATGTTCCTTTTTTTAAAATGTTCTTGTTTGAACAAAGAGAACGAAAGTGTTTGACCATTGAGACGGCAAAATAAGCATTTCAGTTGCGGAAATACTTTTCTTGTCTTGAATTAACCAAGAGAGCCATTTTTCTTTTTGTAGGCTAAATAGAGATGAAGACTAAGTTTAAGATTTCTGTGGAAATATCACATTTCTAGCTTTATTTAGTATATAAAAAGGGTCATAAACTGGCGATACCTTAAGCTTAACATGAGTCATGGGAATTTTTAGGCCCAAAATTAAACTTTTTACAACATTCTTAATTTTTCAAAGAGTCAATTTAACTTTATTTTACACAACCAAACTATAATACATTCCTAAAAAATATTTTTCGGTGTCAGGAATTTTCTTATAAGTCAGAGATCGACAGATCACTGACAACCAACGTAACATTTCAGTTTGATGTTTCCATTTCAAAATATAACAAACGAACGTGCGGGTGACTGTAGGTTGATGCAATATTATCAATGATAACTGTCTTAATACAAAAACTCTATGCAATGTGATCATAAATAAATAGCTTTGTGGTTACAGTCGGTGTCATAGCCGAGTGGTAAGAGCCCTGGTGGGAGGCTCAAAAGGGCACTGGTTCGACACCGCTCAAGAGCACGCGGCTGTGTCTTTAGTGGGACACTTAACGAATGTCTGGAGGTGGACACGAAGGTTGACCTTCTTGTCTTTCCGCCAACTTAATATAAATATTCAACTACCTGACGTAGCCTACGCTTGGATACGAAAAAAAAATCATATTCAAAAAATATTGTGTTTTTGCGACAAAACATCAAATCATTTTGTTTTTTAGACTACCAATAAAAAAAATCGTATTTCCTTAAATTTAAGCTTTATTGCGTCAATTATTGTTGGTAGTGCACTATCTCAAATGGAAAATTGCACAGGATACATATTGCAGGTATGAAAGCACCAAAAATGCACCTGTGTAGTCTATGGAAATTAAATTTTCCAGATTCCTGCTTTGTCATGGCAAGTGAAATTGTTTGTTTGTTTGCTTTAATGGTCGCAAATAAAAGAAAAACAAAAACATGGTGATGATGGATTGAATAAGCTACAGGACATTGACTGCGAATAAAGGCAATATAAATTGCATTCGATTGTAGAATGAATCCAGAGGTAGGCTATATTGCTGTATCGATAAATTAGGCCTCATCAGTAGCCTACCATGGTGCTTTCAACCATGTGATGGAAAATGCCACGCTACGGTTCATTTATATGAAAAAAAACTTCGACTGGTGTAAGGCAGGCAACGTAAAGAAGTACGGAAAACATAGAAAAATAGGCCTAGGCTACTTACTTTCCAAAATACTGTCAGGAAATGCATTGCGTAATCAAAGAAAGTGGGATCACTTTCTTTTTCCTCATCATCGTCATCTCCACCTATATGAATCAATCCTAAGTTTAAGTTTTCTGCTTTGTTCTGATATATTTGTCCAGAATATAAATGAATGCTAACGTGCTCAAAGGGGAATGTAAAAAATTACAAACTATCCAAACTGGCAAAGTTTTTTCACTTTCAATCTTCACGACTTGTCCTTCTCCATTACTCCGGACCCTTCGCAAATTCATTCAACTTAGCCATGTTTATCTCGATGCCATCCGTTACTACATTTTTTTTCCAGTGACTTGCTTCCAAGATTTCTTATTATGTGATTTAAAAAAAAAACACATTTCCAGAATCAAGCCTTTTAAAATCATGTAACTGCTCACCCTACGGTGAAAATCTACTTGCAAAAAAACAGACTAATTGTATAAACGACCATTAGCCCTTCACCTGCGTTGACCTTCAACGCTTCAACAAATTGCTCGCGCCAAGACGATGTTCCAACTATCATGGCAAGATTGGCCTTCTTTATCAGCTTATCCACAGTGTTCTGTTAAACAAAACGTGGAATGCTAAGATTGAGAGCACTTGTTAGCTAGATGAAGTTAAAATTGGTTTGTCAAATTAGTCGGTCGCCAGTTTGCTGTAGTATCTAATGTAGCACAAGTCAGACTTTTGGTGAATAGAGGTTTTACAAAAGAGTGGATAGAATTTTAACAAAATGGGAACAATTTTTGCCAGAAGCTGCAACAAAACACACAATATCAAATTCTAAGTGGCACATAGCCAAATATCTTCAGCAAATATTTATTTATCAAGTTTATTCAATGAAGAACTAGATGTAGTCAAGTAGTCTACAACCACAGAGCAAGACGTTGTGTGCCGTTCTGGGCTACGGTCGTGGAACAAATATGGAAAAAGAGCAACGACAGCTGACTGAATTTGTGGATTTTTGTGAGATACGAGATATCATAATTGCAGAGCTTGACCTATCACTCGGTCACACGCGCTGCTTTATCAGCTTACTTCGCCATTAAAAAGATATTCGCTTTTTATTATTTTATATTATCATGTTATTAGGCTATTATTTTACAATATGTTTATTTGGAAGTAAAAATAGGTTAAGCATCTTACTTTAAATTCATAACTCTCTTCAATAACGATTTCTATTGTGGGGTGTAACCCGAGTCTCGGTTTTCCAAGCTCCGCTATCCGTTTTTCTTCCTCTTCCTCAAGTGTGAGTGGTCTACTTTCTTTTCCGTTTATTCCGGAATCGCTCCCAGCATCGGTTCCTAATATGCGAAAAAAATTAACGCAATGTCAAAAACACACATCAAGACCAAAAAAATTGACGTTTTAAAGACGTTGGGATATAAATGAAATAGCAATAAAAGAAGACAGACCACTAGTTTAACTCCAGCTAGACATAAAGAATAATAAACCTATACGACCATGTGAACAACAAACTGGACTGTCACAGTTTCAATATCGTTTAGTGGATAAGTATTTAGATATTTTAAATTTTAAAAAGGCATAATATTTTAGGCCTGCATTATTTTCTGATTTTATAAATGTAGAATAAAATTTCAGAATTTTTGTAAAGTAAAGGTTTTAAAATTAGATGTTATATTAATGTAACGATTAAGTGCCATTTTGTATTGTGGTAAATTGATCACGAAAATTAAATTTTACCTCTGACATAATGAAGTCATATTTAAACAGATACGACACACATAGCCTATATACATTAGGCTTTTAGAATTTAGCTTATTAAGATCTTCTTCAAAAAATTGAAATTGCCTATCTCTAAAGACCTTCAACTTTAACTCATTAAAAAATAAACTCGATGCACTCAAACTAAATTATACGTCACATATAATTTGTGCTGTTTTTTTTTTTGTTTTTTTATGTGACACGTTATCACAAAGGTGTAGCAGTCAATATAAATCAACCTCTATGACCAGTGCATTTTTATTTAAAAAAAAAACAATAAGTTAAAAACTCTTTGCTTATAATCGTTGGATGAAAGATAAGCTATATACAATAATAAAACAATGAAAACAAACATGCGTAAAAAATGGCAACACGTTTAATATGAGATGAACCGTGAAGTGCACAAACAACCCATGCAAACCAAATGCAACAAAAAAACAGCAAATTAAATTTTTACATTAAAAATTAAGGAGCAAAATAGTTGGAACGCCTGGTCAGTCTAATCAAGAAATTTAGACCGTAAAATGTAGATACCAAACCTTATGTTCAGCAAACGTTTCAAAAACTAGATTGTTTTCATTTGAAAGGCACTGAAGATGAAAACAGTTTAGTTTTCAAAACGTTTGCTAAATTTTAGTTTAGTATTTACATTTAGAGCTTTTTATTTTTGTATTAAATCTTACGATGTTTGTCATAGCCAAACCAGGACGAATCAGTTTAGTTGCAAAACAATTTTACTTTTATTTCAAATGTAGGCTACTGATGTGTTCTGATTTATAACATTTTTGAAGATACTGTGTTGTTCAAATGATTTGTTCAAAATATTAATGCATAATTTAACCAGGGGTGGACAATCTTTTCAAAACAAGAGCCACATTCAGAATATCATTCTTTTATAAGTTTGGCTTATTGAGTTAAGTAAAAAATATTGAGCATCCGTTTATAAACCAATCGTGTTTTATTGATTTAATTTTAAAAGCAAAATTTTTATTCGGCATTGCATTTTTCTAAAATATTTAAAATTGAAAAACATTACATAATACGGTTCATCAAAGTTCTTAGGGTAGGCCTATGTGGCCTTTTTGTCCACCCCTGTTTGCATGACATATTAATAAGTTGATGCTAAAAGACATCCACATCATTTGTTTTTATCCACCAATTACATACATGAGCCTACACAACGCCATAGAAAATATAATCTGAATATACCCAATGGGTTCTGAGCAATGTTTTTGCTGAATATGGATTAGGGAACATTACATCACGGGACGCGTAGCTCCTCTTTTCCGGCAACATTAGAAGGGTCAATTGGCAATTTGTTTACTCCTCATTATATGTTTGCTTTCAACAAAAGACCTTAAATTATTTAAAAACCAATTTTTCTACTCTTACATAAGTAGAATATTTTATACATCAGAAAAAAGCGTAACCCTTCTAGTGTGGCGGAAAAGCCAAAAGCGGATATAGTTTCGCATCCCCGTGATCTAAAATCCCTGATACTAATGCAATGCTCACCTATCAACAAGCTTTTTGAATATGGTTTTCCGAGCTTGATTTTAAATTTGACTCTTTTGAAATATTTATTGTTGTCCACAATTTCTACAGTTACAGGCTTCGTACTTTGTTGTTCCAATGGATACATGAGCATGCAAAACACAAACACGCAAGACTATGTTAATACTGGTCAAAATGTGAAGACGCCGTTAAAATACAAACACACCAATACAAGACAGCAACAATTTGACTGCTTTTTTTTGAGTATTTTGAAGAGTTTACTTGCTTGCACACGTTGACTTTTTCAAGCATAATTTTCGATCCCGTGGACCTCTTTAGCTTAGCTGCTAAGTTATTCAAAGCTAAGATCCCCCTGAGAAGTTTAGCTTGCAAAGGGTACTTTCGAATCAATATATTAAAAGTATGTAACCTCTTCACAACTGACAAGCCATTTAGCTCGTATATTAGTAGGCTACTTATTAGGCTATTAGTAAGTTAATTAACTTTGCTGAATGGTATTTTAATGAAAAAAAATGAATTCAAAACACGATTATTGAAAATTAACTGTCAATGGGAAAACGTGTTTTTCTTGGCAATTCATAGATGTGTGTAAGACCATTCATTTAGATTTTAGACTATTCATTTGTTTGTCATCATTTGCAAGAGAACAGAGAAACCAGATTTGCATAGATATGCTGAGAAAAACAGTAAGATACCTCGGATGGCTCTCTCTCAGTCGCATTAAATGGCAAAAGATTAGTGATTGATTTTACTCTGCTTCTACTATACTGCTTCCAGATGTTAAATTGTTTTTGTTTTTTTAAATCGATCAGTTGTTATTGTTTGAATCATGACGATCAGCAATTTACTTCATTGCGATTTCTTACATAAATAGGCTATTAAATTCATCCTTTCAAATTCAAAATTCTTCTTTGTGGGAAATACGCCAAGGTTGTGAACCTCTGAACTAGGGTGTTAGTTTATCACGTTATAACCACACGTCTTACAAAAGCAATTGCAAGTGAACTAAAAAAAAAATTCTGGAGTTACGGGTGTTGTAATTGTTTGAGTTATGCAAGCCTTGTGTATTTACTGTACTACTTTCATTATTTATGAGCTAATATACATGTTCACTAGATGTAAGAGAGCAAAGCACTGCATCAGTTTGTTCAAGAATTATACCATCCAGACACAAGCAAAACAATCTTTCTTATTGTGGCAAAAAGACAATTGTGACAGGGACTATAACAAATCACGATTTTGATGCAAATGTTGTATGTTTGACTTCAAATACTGCATGTGCAAAGAAAAAGGCATGCACTTAGGCTATATTTATCTAGCCAAGAGAAAATGCCTTGACTAAAGACTCTTCGTCAGTTACGTTCTTTGGGCCGCCCAGAACTAACAAGCTATAACAAGGATGATAATTAAAGAATTCTTTTTATAGAAAATGAAATTTTCTAATCAGATGATTGTTGAAATGGAGGTAGGCTATTTGCTAAACGTTTGAAATTTTAATGCAGATTCTATGTAATTTTGAAGATTAATATATTTTTCTTCCTGCGCAAACCAATAGAGTATGATGTACATTGTGCATAAATTATTTATCATTCAACCCGCTATAAGCAGTTTAATAAATAGTAAAAGTTGTTTGATATCCTAATGTCTTTGATACAAGGTCGATAAGCTTGATAAATGGTCAAATAACTTTTCTCATGAATGAAGAGAAGTCAAGATAAGATCGCTTCAACCTGTCTTGAATTAAGTTTAAAAAATTTTGACTGACATGAAAAGACCAGTTGGCTACAATGATGTGAAGTTATTTTTAATGCTTTTATTAATTTTTCGCCCAAAAGCTATAAACATAGGGATGGCCCAGTCAGCATGAAAACTAGTCCAACATTTTCTGAACCTTTTCATAACACCATGCAAGAGCTTCAATTTTACGTTCAACCATGCTGCAACACAATGGATTTCGCGTCGGAGTTGAGCATACCCTGATGCGCCATGGCCATTTCTGTATGTCAGAACAACCCTCGGTCTAAACCAACTTCAAAAATGCATTGCAAAAAGGCAATGGGCCACCTACTGCTAATTTGCATTCATCGAGTGCTGGTGTTTCTGCAATCTAATGTCTTAGCATAATTTATCAAGAATCGATTTCGCTATGTTGCATCTTCACCTTACTTAAAGATAACTGCATTTCAAGAGACTCTGTTTAACGTACTCCAAGATACTTGGCATAGATTTCAAGTTCCTCTACCAATGAGAAGGTGAAAGCCATCAATACAGACATTGTGCCATGACATTTGTGAGGTTAGATAGAAGATAAATGTGCGTTACAATATTTTGTTTGTTTGTCTTTATCCTGCATTGCGGGAAAGCGGACTTGAGCGCTATGCATCGGTGTACGCCTTCCGACATACACCTGACCCACGCTGCAGCCGACGGCAATGTCTGTTTCCGGTTGTCTACTTTACTTATGACTTAAATTTGGTACTACCCATTACTCGAAATCGATCACTAGGTAGAGGCAATTATCGTTAAGTTTCTTGCCCAGAGAAATAACAGCAAGTGCGGGTGGCTGGAGTCGAACATGCAGGCTCTCGACTGCGAGCCCAACGCGCTAACCACTCGGCCACGGCTGCCGACTTCTAAACTGTAGATTAAAATTTAGAAGACATTTTCCAACTGAAAAACGTTCCGTTTGCACAAAAGTTTTGTTATCTTGAGTCAAGATAACGATGCAAAAGCAATAAAATCTACATTTGCTTCTCTAGTCCGAAACTGACGATAGTAAAGCAACAAAACGAAATTTTTGTTTCACTGTTTGCAGTTAGTACACAACACAAACCAAACCGAGATCTGAGCTAAAAACGGTAGCCTATTGTTAGCTTGTTGCTATCACTCTGAAAATGAGATTATTTTTCTGAGAGAACTTGCATCAAGTTCAATTCAACACACAAAATAATCTTGAAATGTTGAATTCGACAGTCTGAAGCAAGGAAGTAGAATTTTTTGAGGAGTCTTTAGCATTATCATGCGTGTGACAGAAATTTATCGAAGCTTTGTCCATGATCTACAAGTAATACCAAGCAAGAGAAGCTTTTCAAGGATTATTGCTTGTGGAAGAAGATTATTTAGCTCTGTGTGGTACACATTCAAGCTTGAAATACAGCGAGTGTTGTGGCAAATCGACACCAGAGGTAGTCAAGCGAAACACACCGGAACATTCCGCGTCGCGCAACGGCTAATTTTTAGAAACTGTTGCTAAACATAAATGTCTACAAACAATATATTTAAAGAAAAATGTACAAAGATGATTTCTATATTTAAATATAACCATGCAAGATTTATTTTTTAGTGAGGGAGAAAAGTGCATACAGCACTACATTTGACAAATATCTCACTGTACTGTATATTATGATTTCTCAATTGCTTAGATTGATCATCATAGCTGGTTGACTACCTCTGATTTTATTCATCGCAATGACAGACTATCGAAATCCTGGCAAAAATCATGCTTCAGAACACAATACATTTAAAGCACAAACACTGAAACACTCAGCAGCAAACCACACGAGGACAAATGCAAACATCATAACAACAAGTACCAATGTTGAAAGTAGGCCTATTTCTTTCACTGCTAGTGGTGCACACAGCAAAACCAGACTTCGATTTCACGCATCAGACAAACCTGAGTCAGTACTAAGACTACAATCCGTTGGTTTTGGTTTAGAAAGTTCAATTGAAAAGCTTCTGTTCTTTTCGTATTCTTCGTCGTCCACTATTTGAACTTGAATATATTTCCTACCAATTGCAACGATAGAATTTACTTCAACGTGCAAAATACTTTGAGTTGATAAAAGCATAGGATGTTTTGCAAAAATTCAAGGCAAATGGCCGCAGAAAAATAAGTTTAGAGAAACGTTTATCAGGTAGGCTAATGGCAGAGAGTAGTTTTAGAATCCTATGTGTACAGAATTTGAAAAGTGTCTGCATACAGTTAGCTTAGTTAACAGAAAATAGCAAAACATGAAATTAGCTTGTGGACCTCTGCATATACGTAAGTGGAGCCCAGCCTGCATAACAACCTAAGAAACCAGATGCAACTATCATAGGACACCGCAATGACGAAGGCAGACAATTGATTGGGGAGCAAAAGCAAAAGTGTTGGCGACAACACGGCAGTTCTGTTAGGGATCAAGATATGATTGACTACGCCCTCGTAGCTCAGTTTCTGGGACAATGTGCACGTACAAAAACATTGAAAAATCATTCTGCCAAATGGGTTTCAATAAGAAAATAATAAACTAGTCATAGCTGACTACTTAAGAAATTGAAGAATACTGTCTTCCTAAAAAAAGAAGTTGTGAAACGTTGTAGATTTTGAAACGTAGATTGCAATTGCGACAATGTTTTAATACTTTTCGATTTAAATAATGAATCGATGGATGAAATGCTGAAGAAGAATGCTTGATTTTGGTTATGAATTTCTTTAGAAAAAGCATCAAAGCTGCAAATCCGGGTCAAAACTTGCTTGAACAATCTAATCTTAAATTTAAGCTGTCAATGTGCTGCTTGACTGCTGCATTATATTAGTGCCTGTAATAAAATTTTTAATCACATCAAGTGAATACTAAATTTTGAAAACTGTTAAATGAATTTTATGAACTTATAAGACATTTAAATTGCTCAAATTTTGGCACACCCAGAGGTTGTTGAGCAAGACAAAAGCAGCTGAAAGTGGTCCACTCGTCAAGCTCTGATTCAACGGCAGATGTTTTATTGCAAAACATAAGCCTAGAGGTAGGCCAGTTTTTTAATTTAGCTTTGGTCCTCTTAGTCACGCTTTTGCCGTTATGGGTCCCCAGAAATCGTTTGCGCTATGTTGTGGAAAGCGAACAGTTGGTTTTAGAAAATTACCGAAACCAACGGCCTAAGGTTGATCTTTTGCTTGAATATTCAAAACGCCGAAATTAAAACAGCTTCAAGACGCAAGTAAAGATTCAAATTTGTTAAACCACACCTGTCAAGCACTTCAATCTGATGAAAATAAACGGAATTGACGATGACAACCAAATAATCTCCAAGCAGCAAATGGAAAACATGAAGTTTTACTTTTGTCATGAGAGATCATTGACCAAAAATAAAGCTGTTTTAGCTGCTGCTTGTGCGTGTTACTGGATGTTCTATGATGAAGGGAAAAAAAAAGGCACTAAACTTCACTGTTTACCGTAAATATAATATTATAAATAATATTTAAAAAAAAAAGCTACGCTTTTACGTTGTTTCATCGTTATCAAATTCCAATTCTCCAATCGCGTCGACAAAGTCCTCACCGCCTCCCCGAGCAGTTCCGCTGATGGTCTGGTAAGGTACAGCGACTTTACCTCTGGCACCAGAGTTCCTTTGGACTTCGACTTTAAGGATTCCAATTTCTTCACTAACCTGAGCCACAAAAGTAAAATTAATTCTACTTGAAACTCCCTGTAACAACATGTCACTTGTTGAGCTACCTGTATTGTTTAATATGTTTTAACAACACTTTTTAATGGTCGCTTCATTATTGCTCCACCTGTCAGCTCTCGGGCATGACACAATGGTGTGTTGTTGTCATATCCAGACTTACGCCCAGTGATTGAAGATTCAGATTAAGTGGACGGGAAGGCAAGGAAGCCAATTCTTGTTCACATTCACGTATGTCTTTAATTGTTTTGCCAAAGACACAATCATTATGCTTTTAAACGGTGTCGAACCGGCGCTCGTTCAAACGTCGAACCGGGGCTCACAACTCGGCTATGCAGCCGACCAGCGGCTCTATCCACTTTTAGAATTCGGGGGGGGGGTCATTTTTGGACAGTGGGCTAAAATCGTCATAATCATTTCAACAACAACTTTCAACTTGTCTTAGTCATTCCAACACTCCAATAAGTGGGGGGTGATCAGTGATCACCCCCCTCATCCCCCTTGGATAGAGCCCATGCAGTCGACTATGGTGTGATAAGGCTACGTAACTGGTAACGTTCGTTTATCAATGGTTATGTTGATTAATTTTATTCCTTTGTGAAATTGATAAATTGGAACGTTAAGAGGCACCGGTATCCGCTTCGACCCTCTAATTTTTTAAGATTGTAAATTTAAAACTTTCTTGAGAAATTAATTTAGTGAAAGAACATAAATGAAACGATATACCGTTATTTATAAAATTATTTCACAATAAGTGGCTTGAAAAACAAAAACGAAGTGTATGTTGTTGTCAAGGTCATCTCTATATCGTTTACTTTATTCGTTTATTTTCGTTCACTTATTCAATTTCTTACCAACATCAACATTTTGTTTACTTTTGAAGCCATAAAACTGTGAAATAGTTTGTTAAGCTTCAGTAAGTTCTATCCCTGAAAGATATTTCTCAGAAAAACGAATAGCTCAGTGTTATATAAGACACGGCGTAAAACAAGTCTGTCTGCACATCCAGCGTTGCATTATATTTGCTTTACTTGTTCGCAGTTGTTTGTGATTCGATTCTTACCTGAACAATTTTTAGCTTCTGACACACACGATACAAGAGAAAACGTGTTAACCTAAATTTCCTCAAATTTTAAATTGACTTTCCAACTAAGCTACACACCTTTATCAATAAACACACGACCTCATAAAAGGATGTTCCTTGATAATAAGGCCACGCCACTATAGTTCAATTTTCCGCGTGTACATAAAAGCACTTTTAGGACAACTTTCGGTATTATTTTTAACGGAAAGAACTTGTAGACAAGAACATTTTAAACTTGACATTGTCAACAGACAACATCAGTGGCTTCAATTGCGCCACCAGGTCAAAGACTAGTGTTTTTCGGCAGTCGAGTGTAGCAAGAACTCAGAGATAGACTTGGTAAGTATGCGAGAATAACCTTCGACCGAGTGTTTATATTGAGCTAACCATTGGCAAATAATCACGTTTTTTGCTTACGGAAATTTGCGTTTCAATAACTACTTTCTTTCAAAAAAGCTCTTTTGTTTCTTTAAGTAATGCAGACCCTACTTTTTATAAAACGAGCTCTCTGTAGATTTTCACAATTCGGGTTTCAAGAATTACCAAAATATGAAGTAGACTTTATCTCTATATTGCTTGTTCAGGCAACTGCTGTCTCTTGAGAACAAAAATTACCGTTAGGAAATCACACAATAAAAGTAATAAACACGTCAATACATTATATCTTATATGACATAGGGCTACGTTGTATTACGTTACATAAACGCGAAGCATTTTTGCTAAGTCTACTGTAATAGTGTCTCGGTTTTTATCAGACGATTTTAACATTTTACTGTGACAAAATCATATCAATGAATAAGATTGTATGTATATACAATAAACAAATTGCACGCATTTGTAACAACGTTAGAAAAAATCCTGCCCTGGAAATTGATTTTGTCTGCAGCCAAAGTGAGTTTGGATTAGCAGCCGTCATTTGGGCAGAAAATATTATACTTTGTACAGTTTGTCTACGGCAGAGATTCTCAAACTGTGCGTCACACCGCCCTGGTGCGTCGTTTCAATTTTCCAATGGCGTCGGGCGGTAGTTCCGTTTCGTATCTAAAAACTTACCCAAATTACAATTACATTAACTCTGGGTGCAGGGGCATGTCCAGTAAACTTTTCCAAAAGCGTCATAACTAAAACACTTGAGAACCACTGGTCGGTAGACATGATCACATTTCGTTTGTGAAATGTGTTCTGTTCTTTTGCTATCGATAGATGCGTTGACGACACAAATCGTAATCAACAAGAATCGTTAAAGCAACCGTCGTCGTGCAAGCGGCTTTATAAAAACAGGTAGAATTCTCGTTAATGCAGCTTGTAACTTAATGTAACTACACTGAACTATTTACTTTAAATATTTTTTTTAAGTATTAAAATAGCAATTTTATGTTTCCAGTCCCGATTGTTAGCTCTTGGAGTGCAATTACAAAACGCTAAGTTCTTCCAAGTCTTGTGTTTCAACATTTTAAAAGCGCAATAGGATGTGTCTTTAACACTCAATAGATAAAGAAAAAAGAAATTGCTGACCTGCGAGAGAACCCCAGCTAATGCTTAAGTTTATCTGCTGAACAAATGTTTAGCCTAAAACGCGACCAACTTAGTGCGACCGCGTTGCAACATTGTCATTTTTAAAAGCGTAAACATTTTATTAATCGATCTTCCGTTCCGATGTCCCATTTAGATCGTTAAGTGCGGATAATTACGGATGTCCTTTTATTGCGTGATGCTTGCTAACGAGGTTGGCAGCAATGAAATATGTTTCTGGTATGGGACAGGCGGCAACTGTTCACGCATTAACAGTAACCGCAAATTAAACTTGAAGTATTGACAGATGCAATTACACTTCAGAAATAGTACTGAATTAGGATGTTGTTTCCCAGTAAGGGGGTAAAGATTTTATTGATGAGTTTATAGCATCTTAACTTTTTATATCCAAATGAAAACGCACGCAGTGTAGGCTACTCATAGTTGCAGTCACAACTGAATTCCACGATTTCTGATTAGAATTTTGACCGCAACTAAATTTACATTTCATTTATTTCTTCTGCAAACAAGAAATAACATTTTTCTGTTAGGAGTCAAATGCACACCGTCACAAAAGAAAGGATATTTTAACACTTTTTCATTGTTGTTTTCTAAGCACGCAATGATATTCCACTCACCGTTAAGGATTCCTGAGCAAATGAAAACACCCCAGCATGGTCATCATCGAGAATAATGACATTGGCTATTGCTGGCGAGACCAATCGCGCGATTTCGGGCGAATCTGGGTCTGGGTTAAACGCCTCATCCGCAGAACCAGACCTTGGGTTAAAGAGGTGAACAGTGAAAAACTCATCTTCTTCAAAGATGTCATCATCCAAGATTTTTATCGAGATGGTGCGCATGCTTTCTCCGGCTTGGAATATAACCGTGTCTTCTGTGTGGTCAAAGTCAGAGCCGGCATTGGCTGTGCCATCTTCCGTTCGATAATCCACATACAAAGTGGTGTTCAGATCTCCACCACTTCGCACAACCTGACACAACACGTACTCTGCATTAGGTTGAGGCTGCAAAAGTACTTTGAAAACTTTCCTCAATTATAAGGTATTATCAAATGTAATTTATATGCATTTATTATAAAGCTTCGGTAGAGTTTGTCTTATGCAAATCTGGTGCCTTATGCAATTTGCGTGATGTTGTGGCAGAGGCTGCAGAAATCAGTCTATCCTTGCATTTATACTTTAGAAGGAAGCATTATTGAAATTATGCAAACAAGGATACGGATGAGGAAGTCAATAGTTAAAAAAAGAAATAATAATAATAGTGGGTAAGTTGTAGGCTATAGGCACTTTTAACGGTTTGTATGTGCCAAAAGCCGAACATAATAAGAACCATTGCCTTCTTATTCCCAGAGGCTTACGAATGACTTAAGGACGAGATTACTTTTGCGTTAACGATTTAGGTTTTAGTTGAAGGTTGGAAATCATCACGTGCAGAACAAGAGGAAATTACTGATGATTTGTTTAACAGAGTTTGTTAAATTTTGTCTTTAAACAGTGATGCAAGTTTTCAAGCATGAATGTACGTCAAAATGCAATTCCAGAAAAACACAGCCTATGTTAGAGATTAATAAATGCAAAGTCTTTTTATTTTTACTTTGAGAATCAATTTTATTTTAAGTGGTATTAAATCGTCTGGAAGAAGTGATAGAAAACCTGTAAGCGGTTTATCGGAAAAAAATTAAAACGGATAAATGAAGGACGAAAGGTCGATAATGGTTTTGTCGTACGACAGCATCCAAACACGATTTCGTGATCACATTCACCCCCAATGAAAACAACAATCTTACACACAGTTCGGCATGGCCACAATTTTCCAGGACTCTGTAATCAGGAGGATCGAAATAAATCTTGGCAACCGAATCATCGTCATCCTCAAGAGAGTTAGGAGGACTTTCAATCTGAAAACAGAAGAGCTTCTTATGAGTAGTGACACTTGTTCTAAAGTGCTGACGTTGGCGCTTTGGTGCTTGACTTAACATGTTTAGTATTTTAGCTTGCGTCTGTTTCTCGTCGAATTTGAAATCTTCTTAGCAAAATGCAAAAAAATTCAAAACTCTTATTTTTACGAAGTACATGTCAATTTGTTTTTTAGTTTTTGCAGCAGCATTAAAACAATAAATACATAGTTTCACAATGACAGGAACTTGCCAACAGATTTTTTTTTATTAAAAAGATAATGCTTCAAAAAAAAAATTAACTTAAAAATTAATGAATTTGAATATCAAAAAGTCTTTATAAATAAGGCGATGAGAATTATTGTTGTTTGTTGTCTTTTAATTAGGAGAAACTTTAGTGTTCACATGGGTCTACGATTCTAAAATTGTGCAAATCCAAGTAAAAACTGTCATTCTCACACCACTTTCAATGCAATCATACGTTAAAGCGATGTGCGATTGTGCGCATGGCAATTTATTTTTAATTGGACTGAAAGATCGACTGTCGCCGTTATAAAACTTACAGGAGCAAGATGATGATCCACATTTCCCTTGTGAAGAATATTTCCAGCTCCAGTCATTTTTCTAGTTGCTTGAATTCGATAAAATGCTCTGCTCTTAGGCTGATCGTTTAGTGCTTTTGATGTTGCCATTCTGGCTAGTTCAGCAAGATCTGCATCCGGATGTTCCCTTTTCAATTTCCTCATCAATAATATCATTGCTCTTCTGCTGTTTTCCGGATCAAAAATCAATTCATCTTCGTTGCCAGTACCATCTTCGTACACAACATGGGGATCATTGTGAAGAGCGTCATCCTCCCTCATCGGACCTCCGTTTTCTCCTAACTCTGTCAAATGAATGTCATGATCTCTGTTACATATTTGTTTTTCCTCTTTGCTGTTCTCTGGACTTCCTTCGTGCTCAACGATCACTCCTTTATGCCGCGTCCGATATCTTTTATACATCAACTTGTACACGAGAAGCCGACGGTCTGCAATCCAAGCAAACGTGACAAGGATTGGGAAGAAAAGAAAAGTGACAACGCCTTCCCAAATCTCGACAATTCCTTCTGAAAAAACTGCCAAGATCAGGTAAAGCCAAACGTAGGCGAGAATACTCCATGTAGCAGTCACAAAGAAAACACGAGGATGTTTTACTTTTCTCACTTCTCCATCGGGAATCACGTACATACAAATGGCGATAATGATAAATAAATTAAACGATGCGCTTCCGACAATAGTAGAAGGTCCAAGATCCCCGGCGTAAAATCCTTTGCCGCAGATTTCAATCACAGAGAGCATGATCTCCGGAGCAGAAGATCCAAGAGCCATGAGAGTAAGGTTGGAAACGGTTTCGTTCCAGATTCTAACTGTCGTGGTGACATCTTCTCCGTTTCTGTTTCTGTACACCACTTCCTTTTCTTTTGAAGTTATCACCTCTATCGAGGCCATGAATCGATCAGCAATGATAGAAACGCCGAGAAAAAGATACACAAGAGAAAGCAAAAACACGATAGCTCTACCCGCCATGTCAGCGGTTGTCAACTGAGATGTGTCTCCTGGCTCCCACAAAGGAAGGAAGACACCTTTTTGGCAGACTCGTCGTTCTTGAGTGCGATTAGGATCACATCTGTCTAATTCATCCTCTTTTGGCAGCTGGGCCGCTGCCGGTGTTGCTTGGTGTAAAATTAGAATGGAAAACACAACCCAGATATAACTAGAACAGCTGAATACCGTTTGCTTCATAAAACTACAGCATGACTTGTATAAAATCGTCTGGTGATACGTTTTTTCAAACTTTTTTTCTGAATTTTTGACATCGCTATTAATAAGTTTATCACAATAAATTGAAGGGCTGGGCATCACTGCGACCATATCGGTTCTTGTGTCTTTCCCTGCTGTCAGCTAAGCAATAACATCATGGCATTAAAAACAACACCTACCTCACCTGCAATAAAAAAAACAAAGTGTCAGCTTTCAAATGCAAATTACTATGACTGAAACTTTCAGATACCTTAAGACGTTGTGCACCTTTTCATTTGAAAACGATTAGCAAAAAAAAGCAGCAAGCCTTCATGATTTGACGTTTTAGTTGCTACCCCTCTCAGGGCCGGATTTAACGGATGGGGGGCCCGGGGCACTTTTAGATCCGGGGCTCCCGCGCGAAAAACCACCTCTACGTCTACAGTAGCATTAATCCAGCACTGCACTGCACAGCATTTTGCAGAAACTTCAAAGGCTGAAAGAAAAAAAATAATAACACAAAATCACATTTTTCCACGTTGAGGGGCCCTGCAAAAAGGGAGCCCGGGCACCTGCACCCTGTGCCCCCCTAAATCCGGGCCTGGCCCTTCATCACGTAACAGCCAGGAATAGACAATAATTGTGTTTTTAAGTTTGCTGCGATAAAAACAAGTTTAGATGTCCTGAAGTGATCAAGAAGCAAGCGGGTGAATCAACTTGAGGTGAATTTAATGCAAAAACACAAAGTTGCAAAATTTAAAAAAAATTTATGATCCCGTTTCAATTTTTTTTTTTTGTAATAATGATCAATTAAAACTTTTCGAACACTGTTCTCTCTCGACGCAAAGCACCGAAACTAATCATATTTTAATTTCTTAAGGTAGCCAATGCTTTTTTCATTACCACCGAGTTCCATTTGAGCGCAAAGCCGCTCAAAAAATCATTGAGATCAATAGATTTTTAATTGCAAAGCAACTGAATCATTATGCGATTATGTTGTTGTAGATGTCCTTGTTCTTTGTGACGACTCACGAAGGACACATCCGATTGGATGCGACATGAAATAGATTAAAAAGATGCAAATCAATTGTGATGTGAGTGTTTACAAACAGGGAAAAGCCACTGGTGATGTTATTACAAATATAATTGTAAGAGCGTTGGAATTTGACATAGAGCTTTCCAAATGGGCCTGTAATGCACAAATCGACACCTAATTCAACAACTTCCAATTGCTAGCTTTTTCGTAAAATACGGTGAAGACTCGTCATTTAAAAATAATTGCAAACGCTGTCTGCTTTTTCAAAGAACTCAGCACAACGCATATGTGCGATAACTGCAGCGTAGTAGAAGTATTTTTTCATAGGCAACTGCGTTAAAACAATTCCCGTATCAAGCTTTTTCAAAGGTCAATTTAAAACGTGCTATCAATAAGCTGGAACAAAACCTTTTGTTTTCGCAAGAGTAAACAAGATTATTTGCTTGAATTAAAACGATTTCTCAAGTTTTAGTTCAACCTACTATCCCTTCAATGATTTTGTGACGGTGTTGAACCTAAGAACACAAAATTCCAAATGAAGCTACAAGGTTTATTCATGTAACCGCTGCCATATCAACAATCAACATGCATCTTCAAGACGACAAGCACATTCTATCGTACCAAATCACTAGATAAAATCATATTTATTTAACTTTTTGCCCTCACCTTCTGTTACATGGTTACAATGCCTGCTCTTGTTTACAGCACTCTGGCAGTATGCATATGATATATATATCTGACTATTTCTTTTCACGAGCTTGGAACGATCAATTGAAACAAAAATGCATTTCTCTTGCAAGCTGTGTTGCAAATTGTATTCGAAGTTTCGCTCTTGTTTACCAAGCAGAAATGCTGTCTTGGCGCATACGTGAAAATGCAGCTTGAAGTTAAAAGCTCAATCCCATTCTAAAAAAAAAGCGGACGCTGTAAACCGCAAGCCATTTTACAACAACTTGTTTTGCAATTATTTCACCGAGCAAAGTTGTTGCTTTCACACCGTTTTAACGTCGCTATACTTTGAAACGATGCAAAAATGACAGATTTTGCTGCCTGGGTTATTAAGACCCCAAGGGAACAAGAAAGAAGCCAAGGACACGACTCAGCGGATTAATGGTGTCCATATCGGTGATTGCAACAACGCAAAGCTGACACATGCAAGTGTTGGAAGCACAGCTGCTGTAACTTATGTCACGATGAAATATGTGCCAAACAGTTATGTTGCAAAAAGGTCAGCAGGGTGGCCTTGCAGGTTAGGGTTAGGATCTAGTCTTTTTGATGGCGTGGGTTCGAACCCACCCTTTGCCATTACTCTTTTTTTTTTTAAAACAGCTCTAGGTGGTTTAGGGTTTTTCGCTCCAGGCGGTTCCTCCTGAGCAAGCTACAAATATTACTAGCAACCAATCGACATAATAAAGGAAGCCAGAAAACTAACACCAAATTTACAATTTTTGACGCTGAGCAGTCCCTTGAGAAAATTTACGTTTTGCCCACCCCAAACTTGCAAGTGTGATATAGAAAAACTCTGTAGCCTACACTCCTAATTTAGGTGGACACAGCTGCTGAGGATAAACTGAGCTCCAAAAGAAACGATGTAGTACAGAGCGTGTGGGGAAAAACTATTTTTCCACTTTATTTTTGCCGGACGAAAACAGTTTCTTGCTTCAACTTGCAACCAATACTTGCAAAGCGAAAATTCCAGCTACTGAACTACATTCTGTCCTTTGCCATTGATTCAACTTCTGCCGACGTTGATTCAATAAAAAAAAGACAGATTGGGTTTGCTATGGTACTGTAGGCTGCCAAGCAGATAAAGATCATAGTTTTGAAAAACATTAGCACTTGTAATGATGTATTGATGTGAATAAGTAGATTTTGCTTCAATAGCCTATTCCCTATTTGACTATTTTGCATCAGTTTATAAAGGCAGACTGTTTAGTTTCCTCACCGCAGTCAGAAAAATTGGTTCTTCATTTTTAGCTTCAAAGTCGGCAGATCGTTGCGATTTGTGAAAAGCACCAATTTCGGCAGTTGATAAAATAGATCGAAAACAATTTGCAAAAATTTTTAATGCATTTTCAAAATCCGTCTCTTATCACGTGAAACCTCAGCAGATGGCCGAACGCCGACTCACACAACTGCATATCGATTTGAGGTTGCGAGGAAGCACACACTGCATTAAAAACCCTGCACACTAGTTTACCGCACTGACCTGCATGTGAAAAGGTAGAACCATTTCTCTAGTTAAAATCACAAATCAAATTGCTGCATTGGGCAGTTTCGAAGCAGTGCAAATGACGTCATTAAAAATAGAAAAAATGTCATATCTTTATTCCTTTTTTTCAACTTTCTTTAATTTTTTGCTAGCTAAGGTACCGGTCCAATACAAACAAAATCACAGGAAAATTTTAACACCAACTTATTTTAGTTACTGAAAGGCAACTTTTGTAACTAATATGAGATCTGGGATATAATGATAACAAAAAAATTTAGTTACGTTTCTTGGACAAGAATTGCTCAAGAAAACCTAGTAAATCTTGACAGAAAATAGGGAGATATATAGACAAATTGTTCAATTATTTATAGCAATCAAATTCACTTGGAAAATATCAAAGCTGTTGGAAGAGGCCTATGAAATAATTTCCAAATGAAAACGTTTAAAATTACCAAAAGAATAAAGCGAATGGCAAAGGTTGCATGAATGCAACGAAATGTTCAGCAATTGAGACGTTTCGGTTCAAGCAGAATTATTAATATTAGTCTAATTTTCTAGCCTGCTGATGGAAGACTAAATTCTCGGTGTGACGCGTCAGCTTCCAACTACGGTAATTAGTTGTAGACCACACCTTGATTCATACGTTGAAATACATATCTATTGTTGTTATTACAGTAAACAATAAATACTATTAATACAACAAAAAGTGTTCAATGCCAAGTAAAAAGTAAAACAGAGCAAGTTACATCATATATAGTCATTAATTTCTAAAACCTTTACACTTACAGCCTGTTTCACCCTAAAAGAGGGATAATCATAAGGTCCTTATTTAAATATAACTTTAATAATTAAATTAAATTCTATTTGAATAAGGACCTTTTGATGATCTCCCCGTAGAGGTATTAGAAAGTAGTAACTATTGTAGTTATTATGTATATGTGTCTAATAACAACTACTGTATGTAGTATCTATTGTTTTATTACATAATTTGCAACATATGTTATTTGTGAAAAAGGGGGCGTTCTTTCTGGCTATCAGCACAAGATGGTCACTCACTAGTACAGCGAACAATTGCAATTTGCTAACCAGAACGGTACAGCTTCCACGCTAGCCCTTTATACCATCCAATCAACTACGTGTTTCTCGGAAGCCGATTGTAGCAAGAATTGACAGCGATAGACATCGCGTTTCGCCCATGAGGCTGAGCTCATCAGTATCGCATCACTAATTCTGATACAGACTTTCGACTACCGCCTTTACCAGTCTGTTTAAGTCTTATCTTCAACAATTTTGATGTCCTATTTTTGTGGTTAGTATGGAAGAATCAATTACAGACTACGTCACCAGCTTCACAATCTAACGCACCGAGAATATGACTCATAGTCTGAATGGTTTGGATGATGAAATGAGACAGGGACGTCTAGTTATCTGCCCTGACGCTCAGTCCAGGCTGCCGCCACTGTGTCTAAAGTGTAGAAAGATAGTGAGCCACCACCATCGAACGGACACAGACGGTTCAAACGATAATAACGGATGGTCTATAAGTTTGCAAGATCTTTATTGTAGATCAATCGAAGGTTCCAAGTGCTCCATAAATACCCTACCAGGGACGCATCCAGCAAGTAGTTTTAGGGGCGAGGGAATTTAACAAAACACAATGATGTGTAGGGTCCAGGGCCGGATTAAGACGAAACTGGGCCTGATGCTGCAGCGCAAAAACAGGCCTATTTTTTCTAGGCATTGGTACATATGCATTCGACACTCTGACTCCACCGTACACGCGTAATCAGACCGACCAAAGAGCCTTTATTGCTTTCGACGCAGTCAGCCAAATTTTAATGAACATGAACAATAATAACGACGTGTTATCGTAAAAACTCGAGAGTAACATCAGGCTATGTAACACCAACACAATTCAATACCAATATTGCCTGAAAAGCGGAGTTAATGAAGAAAAGGCTAATCCAGATCAACTTAACGTTGGCATATTGTCAATGCTGCGCTAGTGCTGCTTACTTATACTACTGTTTTTCGAGCCTTAGCAAGCGCGAAATCTTCGATCATGTCAGTGCAGTCAAGGCTGCTCAGCACCTCATGTTCAATGCTCATAAGCGCCAGCATGTTTAGCCTTTCCTCCCTCATCGAGGACCGCAGCTCTCCTTTGACTATTCCCAGTTTTGAGAAGCTCCGCTCGCCGGAGGCATTAGACACCATCAAGCACAGATAGATGCGCAAAGCAATCTCGACGTTTGGAAATGTTTGAGAAAGGTTCAACGACGACAAAAGCTTGTACATGGTAAGCTCTGCTGACTCGTTCACACTCACCGATTTCTGGGTGCGCATAAATGCAGCAAACTGTATGAGCTCAGCCACCAGCGTGTCTTCCAAGTCATCTGGATACGAGGAAACGAGATTTTGAGCTTTATTCTCGATCTGCTTTATGCTCAATGACGTTAGCTCCGAAAAAAATCCGAATGTTGTAGATATATCCTCATACGCCTTAACAAGAAGGAAAAAACTAAGACTTTTGAAACAAATAATTCTCAAAATGGAAATGAACCAAGTATCAGTAGGTGCAAATGTAAACTACGAAAAGGGCATATGCAGATAAGTTGAGTGTCACAGAGGGAAGTAAGAAACGAAAAGGGGAATTTGTCAGGCAATACAATAAAAATACTTGGAGCTTGGTTTTACAATAGTTCCGGGTAGTGAACAATCGTCACGGCCCTAATGTTTGGTGTGCTCCCAAATTCTGCCAAATGACGTTATGAAACCTTCTAAAGTTGTTCGTCACTTTCATTCAAAGCACAACAATCTTGAAGGCAAGCCACTTGAATATTTTGGACGAATATTCTCTGATATGAACGATTAAAAAAAGCAAATGAAAAGATGACGACTACCGAAAAATCCTTTCTTCATGAATCCTATCTAGTTTCTCTACGAATAGTTAAAACCAAAAAAAGCATACACGATTGGGGAAGAGTTAATAAAGCCGTGCATCTTATCTGCGGCTGAAGTAATGAAGGGCCCTGAAACAGCTCGAAAAGTGTTATAATTTTTCATCTGAAATAAGTAGTCTATGCCAAAATCTTGCTTTATCTTACGTGCCTAGGCGTAACACTGTGCCTAGGCGTGCGAAAGTCGGACTACAAATTTCATAATAAGAATTATTTGTGGGTTAATTAAGCAAAGGAAAACTGTTCAGCGTCCGGAAAATTCACGTCTGTTTTCGTCTGGGCCTATTTCAGGAATGGGCCTAATGCTGCAGCATCAATAGCATCCACCTTAATCCTGCACTGGTAGGGTCTACATTGATCTGACTTTGCAAATACATGGCGGTCACCCCAATCTCTCCCTGGATCCACCACTGTAGCCTGCTTCGATTTTTGGTATCGTTTGGGTACTTTGACCAAGGTTGTAGAATCGTAAGGATTTTGGAGAGTTTGAGCTGGCAAATATTTTTGTCAAACTCCATACTAAATGCCATACAGCTCACCATACTAAAGATCTTAGTTACAACTAAGATATTGTTTGTTTGACCAGATGTTGGTTTTTTTACTTGTGAACTTGCTGGCCGTTTTTAACCTGTTGCGTAGCAGCAGAGCAGTAAGCTGTATGATCACATTAAATTTGGAAGAGTTCCAAAGCAAATTAAATCAAATTTTAGATCAGAAAACAAAAACTGCATAAATTTCACATCGAACATTTTTGACATCACATGATGTCCTCTAAAAATAAAAGTAAATATGTTAAATCTGACGTTATGATGTATAAACGATACTCAGCTTCGTATGCTTATGGTACAACAAGACAAACTCTCTACCGAGGCTGTAATATTAGATCAATTTTATACCGGGGCACATGCTTAGGCCACAGTCTACAAATAGCCGAGTGACGACTGCATTGAGGTACAAATGAATTCAGAAAATTGGTTTGTAGCTAGATCAAGTTTTTTAGAAGCCGAAACAAATTGAACGTTAAACTGTCGGCTTCTCTTTATATCTATAAAGTTTTACAGTGTTATGTGAAGGGTTTCAAATAAATTAGAGCTGCAGGGTTGGTAAAACGTTTTGCTTGATAACAAAAACTAACAAACATTTTATCCAAAATATCGTCAGCGAGATGAACTTTTTTAACTAAATTATTACGTGATTAAAATACATTTTATGAACTATTTTATAAACAAAATAAAGGGGCATATACCAGCAAACATCAATAGGATTGACCCGTGATACAAGAGATGATTCTCTTAGATATCTATAGGTATTTTATAAACACTGAAAAGTTTTGATGTCAAACTGAATTATTTACGGTTCTTATTCGATGAATCAAAAAGTAAACGCACAAGAGTCTAAACTTATTTTGATGCTTTACTGACGTTTCGTGAACCATTACATTGCTCATCCTCCGATTAAACAAAATGTAGGCTAACTATTACTTCACGTAATCTTGCCCATTGCATTGCTGTCAAACGACCTGAAATTTGTCTGGTACCTGCTAGTAGACTTGTGACTTAAGTGTACAACTTAAAAACTACTTTGAACCACATGCTGATTCGCAATAGACGAGCGCAAGTCCAAGAAAAAAGAAAAAAATAAGAAAAGAAAAAAGGCGAACACATGTTCACTGCCCAGTTGTCCACGACAGTAGAATGAATTTGATAATGTCTACACAGTACACAACAACTCTACAAGAAGCAACTTACATTTGGATTTATTTTTCATCACCTGCGAGGAAAGAAATCACCAGCCACAATACACACTATGCCACACTTTGTCCGCCCTGTTAGCTCAGTGGTTACGCGCCCGGCTCAAGATCACGCGGCGCTGGTTCGACTCTCAGGGTGTGCGCTTGAGAAACGCATTTCAGAACTGCTCTCCATTCAGCGGCACCTAGTGAATGGAATAATTCCCCGGCAACAGCACTTCACAATCGAAAAACTTCACTCTGTCAATCTCGGTAACCAGCCCTGCGTCAAAAGCATCTACAAGTATGCGAAACTACCAGGAATAACCAATCAAGACTTTGTCAGTCCGAGGATAAAGATTCAAAACCAACCAACAAACCAACCATGCCAGCACGTCCAATATTTGGAATTGCTGCTTTGTATTCACTGTTTTGTATAATATAACATAATCATTCTGTTTTGTATTCACTGCAACAACATACAGTATAGGTCAACTGCATACGGTGAAATGTGATTGCATATGCAACACCACGAACTGCTTGACAGTCATCAAGTCAACTGTTCTCGTTTCAACAGCTCATGAAGCATTTTATCAAGACACAGCTTCGTACTTTTGATTACTTTCAAACGAAGACCTGTCAGAGCGTCGTGTAGGCTTTCTTACCATTACGTCATTTCGCTTTGCACCGGACAAGACCAAAATTTATTTGAAACCCCGATATCAAGTACTAGTACATTAATAGTGATGCGATACTGATGAGCCCAGCCTCATGGGCGAAACACGTGCCTATCGCTGTCAATTCTTGCTACATTCGACTGTCAAGAAACAAGCGTAAATTATGTAAGATAGCCTATACTCGCCTTTGATGGTTTGATAAACGTTGAGAGCTTGAAAATGTTTGAATACACCAATTAGCTTTTTATTTTGAAGATGCTAGAGCATCTTTTGTCTGTTCTTTTTAACTCTTTTCAACAGAAATTTTAATTAGCTGCGGTGAAGTTTCAAGCGTGAATGCTCATAAAATACGTCTTCAATATTTATTTATACTTTTTTTTCATCATTATGCATGGGAAGGATAAAACCCACTCTCATCAATAATGGAACCAAATATTAAATTTGCATGAGTGCTACAATAAAATGCATAGCTCCTCCTTATCAAGCTCAACAAGCAAATAAGACGTCAATAAATCATATTTTCATTAGAGTTCAAGGTCATATGCCCCAAAGTAGATTGCGTTTCGTGTCAGCTGTGCACTTAGTTTTCGAGAAAAAAAATATGCTGTTTGTCTTAAAACGCTCACACCTTAAGAAGCCTGTGTGTGCCCCCTTCAAACAATATGCGTAGCACTTTGCACTTTGGATGACAAACAGCTTTAATGTAGCCACACAGAGAATTAACATAGTACATCATCAATCTAAATTTATTCTCCCAAAGTAAAGTGCTAAGCAAGGGTGAGATTCAACGTTTATAAGGTGTTTGGTGTGACCTAACAAGATATACAAACTCAAGTCTGTCGACTCAGAGGCGGGCTCTTTATCATTATACTAGCAAGCCAGATACTAGTGATCTAGTTTTGTGGCTCAACGAAGCCGTTACACTGCTATTAACTTAAACCTCACCGCACACGACTTGCAAAGATTCGAGAATGCCTCATTTTTTACCGATTTTTTACATTGATGCAACGTCTGTACTGTCTGTAGACGTTGAATCAATGTTGAAATCGATTGATTGCTGTCTTGGTTTCTGTAGGTGCCTGCTTAGAGGTTAATTGGCAAAAACAACAATTGAAAATACAAACAAAAACGTAATCATGCGTATTTCATACGTTGTTTAACTTGTTTTCATTTCTTTATCTTTAATTAGATGCGTGTATCAGCAATATCTCTCAAACTATAAAAAGTTGATTGGACAGCAAAAATATTACGGTTTAGACTTCACTGACTCTTGCAGGAAAAGAGGTAGTACGATAACTACAATGAAAATAAAAACCACGTTGATCCGCGAATATTATCTCGTGTGATACCTATTAGACTGGCAGTTGATTTAAAATAGCTTTTTGACGTCCATCTTGGCATCTTAGCACTTGGATTATTTCTTATGCTTTCGTGATATGACTAGCAACATTGCTTCAACATTACGTGTGATAGAAATAACAACAATTTGATGAGTACTTTTGTACCAGAAATAGCCTATCTCATAGCACTTGACATGTCAAGGATTTTTCACTGTGAGCTTTTCTAACTGCAAACTCGTTTCTTTACATTGATACAACGAAGCTTGACTTTCATTCGATACAAAAGTATGCCAGTGTCAAATCAAAATTAACCACCGTCTGTTCCCATAAGAAACTCTTATCAAAAAGTACAGGCAAAGTCTCGTGTAGTTCAGAGTGGCTTAAGATTGTCGAGGTTGGGGTTACAGCTACTCAAGAAAAAAATGCAAATTTACCAAAATAGTAAACGAAACAAAAGTTAGTTGCGTTTTGACGCTTTGACGTTTTGACAATGAACAGTGACGCAGTGAATCAACTACTTAAAATGTTATTTGCACATGAGGTTAAAATATGAGAGTGCAATAGTATTTTCAGCATAGAAATTACTTGAAAAACCACAAACAAACGAATGAACCAAAACAAACATACGATTGCACTCCAACGACGAAAGTCTCTGAACATGCTGTTAATATTCTGAAGCATTGTTATCAGCCATTCGCCTGCTGTCGACAATCGAAAGCAATCGATCAAACCATTTAAAAATTCTTTGGCAACCCAGTTAAGTTCGTCGTCGGCGTCGTGTGAGGAGCCTCTGGGGCCGAGGGTCTATCCTTTTACCACCCCAGATTCACGATGTAGACGTCGACGTAGATGTCGTCGACGACGACGACGATAATAATATTTGCATTCTGTCACGCTTCGCTCCCACCAGGGTTTTATGAATACCACATTAGGAGAAATGGCTTAGCGAATTTCTTTTGGAATATGTAGCTGCATTATAATGTTAAATCAAAAAGCAATGCTTTTCAGCATCCAGTTCAAAAAATACCAAATCAGTAGGCTATTTCTTTCTACAACTTTTTTTATTTCCTATTTATTCGACACCAATATGCAAAGTAAAAGGTTGATTTGATAAAATACCATGGTTCGATTTTAAGCTTGTTCATTAGTTATCTTAAAGTAGCTTTTGCAGTGTGGCGCCCTTTGAGAAGATCTGGGGGTAGACGCGTTACTAGAGGTTTATGTCAAGAAGAGAAACACCAATGAAATAACTAAGCCAAAACTTTGATACAAACTCAGTTGGTTATTTTGAATTAAAAACATAAGTAGCGATTGACTCATTTTTTTGTGTTTACCTAACTCTAAACCCATGTTTACCTTACCTAAACCTAGCCCCTCCCCCCCTTAATGGGCAGGCGTAAGCAAACGACAACTAATACACTATAAGATTGAGGATAACGGCGTCAAAATATCGATCAGTTACAAGAATATTTTGCTTCAATTGTTTTTATTCCCAAGTAGGGTAGTTGACATGGATTTCAGTTCGAATGAAATTGAAAACCAAAATCTTCTACCAGATGATCATTTTCACGGCAAGAATAATGTCATTAGACAAATATTGATTAAATTGAAATTGATCACTGGTGGTGAATGGTAGTGACGCAAAACGGTACCAGCAGATGGCCTTAACACAACAAATAATAAAAAAAATAGCAATTTTCAAGTTAATAAAATTATTAGAAATTTAAGTCAACAAGAGCGTACAGTCCAATTCGATGGAATTCCGACACAGGTTGCAGAGTGGCCACTTACCTGCAAACGTCAAAGCAATCAAAAAACATTGTTTTTACGTCCAAATAATAAAACAATCGAATATGCGCTCATTTTAGGTACATCCGATACTCAAAAATGTTAATATAACATAGATAACTACACTGAAACTCATTTCTGGAGCGTTCTTGAAAAACATCCACAAAGCAAGTTGAAGTTTTGTTTCAATATCAAAGTTCTTAAACCAAACACGCACCACATCGTTAATCTAATATTTGAAACCAGCACAATTTTTCGCAACTGCAACATCTCAATCAAAAAACTATTGATAAAATATAAAAAATAAACTTTTTATGAGATTTTACCATCCGTAGGGAAATATATGTGGCGTTACAATCTGAGAGAACCGCTTTAATTCGGTGACACCAGATTTTCCGTTGAAGCGATGGTTTAATTTTTGCTCAGCAAATAGACACATTCTTGTTTTATTTTTCATTAAACAACTAATAGGTTATAGTTAGAACGAGGCTTATCTCTTATCGTTTTAGTCAACATACAGTATCTCAAGACCTTTCAATATACAATACATACCACACTCCTGTTGTTGTAGGTTCGAAAGAAAGCAATTTATCAGAGCAATTTAATATCTTAACAACATTTGCATGACCTAACATAAGATCGACCCAGCCAAAACCAACCACATCGTTTGCCTTAAAGAAGGTAGACGCAACATGCACCACTAACAATGCCTCTTCCTCGCTTGCTAGCACAAGCTGTTACGTTTTGTTGCATCCTTTCTACGTTTAAGTAACGTACACTGCATAAAGCGGGAACATTCACAAGTTAAAGAACAAAATGTGCAATCAATTCAAAACACATGTCCTTGTATCAGTTGTACGGCTAATCGAAATATTTCGTTTATTTTGAGAACAAAGTTCGTTGGCTTGGTGTCGTTTCGAAAGAAAGGCAGTGATTGCATTTCGTTGTAAATCGAAATGAAAGTAGGCTAAATAAAATTGCCAATTGTGTTCAGCACCAAAACATTTCGAAACTGTTTTGAAATGTTTTGTTTCGTGGCGAGTCAGATCTGTTTGTCAACAATTTTGTTTTCGTTTTGAAAAAAAAAATTCATTTTGAGTATCCCGCAGGTCTAGCAGGCAAATTTAGCAATCATTTGACATCAATCTAAACTTGAAAGAAATTTTAACTACGAAAGCTAAAAGCGATCGATAAGAAGAGTTGATGCTTTAAGTTACAAAAGCCTTAGGGCTCAGGGCATTTATTGAACCAACAGACGCTTTCATCTTGCTTATTCCCTATGAGCACAACGAAGCCTATGCAATCGCAATAACTATATAGTAAAAACTTTTTGAAAAAGATACCATGTGTATGTTTTTAAATAGATTAAATTAAAAACATATATACAAAGCTACAGTAAGTGATAACCTAGGATTTAGGAGCCCTTTTGTAATTTTTTTACCGCGCTTGTCAAAACTATAGGCTACAACAGACAATAAAAGTCAAAAAGTCCTGGTGAGAAATTTTCCTTTGAGAAAAATGAAATGCTAACAAGAACCCTCTCAGTGGGGCTCCAAGCTGTGCTACGCATTGAATTCAGCTTTTCCTGTTTTTTCCTCTCACTGGCAAACAGAATGTTGGCAATGCTATTTGTGTGCAGTACAAATGTTTGGGTTATTTGCTCTACAATATTTATACGCATCTAAACCACAAAATTATAGCTCTTCTAACCTCTAAGCTTCCTTTTCATGGCAACCAAATGCTTTGCGATGCATTGCTTCTGATGCAAACATCACTTGTTGATGTCAAATCCCCTGACATTGCATTTTCACCGTTCTTTCAAAGGTTATAATTTTTACTATTACTTGCATGTACAAAATATAAAGCGAATACAAATTACCCATTGAACTACCAACTAACCTCTGCGCAGCGTTCTTTTTCTTCTGAAATAGCCCAAGAGTAGAATGGCAGCCTACCGACATCGTACGCACTGCGTACGCACAAGCGTTACAAAGAACCACCGCTTTACGTAACTGAGCGAAAGCTTTGCCTTTCAACATTCTTTATCAGCTTGTCAAAGCTTGAATTCTTTCAGCGCTTCCACCTGACTGGTTTGTGTGATGACAATGCAATGTAACATTGTACAAACCTAGAGAAACTGAAGGGATATGCTTTGTCAAAAACGCGCCATGGGTACTGCTTGGGCGTTGATCGACATTATCTTATGTCGAAAGAACACAAAATTTTTAACTCATCAATGTTTTGCTATTCGTTTTCCTAATCGTAATTCATAATTCGGTGTAGCTGTCTGTCACGCTTCAAGCGAGGTTTGTCAGACACTGAGACGAATTAAGATGCAATGAGATTCATGCAAATTATGACCAGACTGTCAATTTTAATCGTATTTAATCACATTAATCGTATTTGTCTAAAAAATTAACAACATGGACACCACGAGAAACCAAAAGAAAGAAAGGAAAACCAAAAGTAAGATGGAGGGACGACATTGACAAACAATGCAATACAACCAATTGGTACCAACTAGCACATAATCACATAATCATGTAAATTGGCATGAAAAGGGGAAGGCTTACGCTCTGCAGTGGGCTCTCACAGGCTGAAAATGATGATGATGAATCGTATTTGTGGCCAATAATGCGTCTAGTCGTAATAGCCTCTGTATCAAACTCATGAAATCAGTAGAAAAACATAACCCACTTTGGTCGATAGGCTATGTTAAAGCGAAGTTGCGTTCATTCACCGCAAAGGTTTCAGCGAAAAGAACTTACTGACCTCGACGGCTACTTTCTTTACAATGCAAATTATGTTTACATTTATCTTTGAATAGTCATGGAATAGTCTATTACTCTATTCTGATAACCTTTCCCTTTGGTTTAACGATAAAAACCACCATCTTTATTCGAAATGCTGTTGTTGATTAAAACTGAACTAGCAGAATGTCTTACTGAGTTACCATCTCATATCAGAATGACCGCTTCAAATCTCACTACACTCAAACAAAATATTTTAAAAATTCAACTGCATTTTCGATAAGTACAATTGCATCAGCGAATGCACTTTTCTTGGCATCATTAAAAAGAAACACACAGACAAAAAAAAAGGTGTGCTGTGTCTAAATATAACTTTTTCAAAGTAAGATTTCATTTCATGTATCGCCCTTTGTGGACATATTACTAACTTACTTTCCTTCAAAGAAAAAGTAATGGAATACAAAAGAAGATACTAGGACTAGGTGAATTTAAAACAGCACCGTTGTTTCGATAGTCTGTGCGTAATTGGAGAGCCGGGTGTATGCGTCTTGTGCGTCAGGGAAACTCGACGGACAATGGCGCGCATTCATAAAGAGCGTTACGCATATCGTGTTGCGCACCGTACGCTTCTTATGTCAACAAAGCAAAATGTTGGAGTTCACACAATAGTATGAAAGGTGATTGAATATGACAGTTAACGCACTTGTTTTTGCTAAGACAACTTTATGATAATCTATTAAAGACGTTTACGTCTGAACCCAAACGAAGAATACTTTTTGAAAGACGAATCTCTCAAAATTTATTTGAAATTTCGATGTAGCTAGTACTTTGAAAACAAAATGTTAAAAAAATTAAATAACACAGAAAATGTTAAGAATAGGCTATTGTACTTCACGTTTCGTTTTTCACGTACCGTACTTCACTTCACGTTACGTACGTTTCACTGCAAAATGATTGAGTAATGCTCAGGGCCTCTGAGAGAAGTTTTCACTAAGGGTACGAAGAGTCATTCCGGGCCCCCTCTCACACCGGGCCCCTTCGTCGGCAAAGCGCGTGATGTTTGCTTAGGCGTATTTCACACCATACAACATTTTACTGCAGAATTAGACATCTGTGCGAAATAATGGTATCAGGCTGCAATAAAACTATTATTTAATTTTAATGGGCTATGCACAATTATATTGAGTGAGAGAGAAAGAGAAACTAAATATGTCACCTACCTCATATGATATAGGCCTACCCTGCTCTGCTGCCAGATAAGATAAGACTGAACATCACAAAATACAAGTTTATAAGAACAGAGAATGGGATTGGCCTATTCTAAATTAAATTGGTACAACAAGTCAAGCTCTCTACCAAGGCTCAAACCAGTAGCGTAGCCAGGAATTTTGAAAGGGGGGGGGTTTGACCACCCAGCGTCGGGGGGTCTGGGGGCCTCCCCCAGAAAATTTTGAAAAATTACTTTGAATTTGGTGCATTCTGAGAGCATTTTCAACAAAAATGTGGGTACGAATATTCCTGTAAAATGGTGCTGTCCGGTAGCATAGCAAAAGGATAAAATCATGTTTTTTTCGGCATTTTTCGGAAATAAAGCTTAGTCTCTGTGTTTTCTTGTTGCTAATTCCTGGCTGAGATGTTTGGTATTGGCAAAACTCGCTCTTTTAATGCAATTTTGTTTAAAATTAGGCAATTTTTTTTAGACTGAAAGCATCATTCTCAATATCGTGACGTCATACGCGTGCCAAAGGGGGGGGTTGTAACCCCCAAAACCCCCCCCTTGGCTACGCCACTGGCTCAAACATAACATCTGGTTAAAACATAATCAAATTAATCATCTGACCAATAACCTTTCTTCATTAACTTTTGCATTTACCACATGCTTAGCAGAGGTGCATGAAGTCACTTTTTTTTACTTCGGCTCCGCTCCTGCTCTGACAGTATTGACTCCGGTTCCTGCTACAACTCCTAAATTCATTTTGAAGTGAAATAAGCGTGAAACTACCTTTTTTTAAACAGTTTTTAAAAAACACAAAAAAGCCCGAAAACACCCGGGCATTTAAAAAAAAATCTGGTGGTTTAGGCAATCTCAACCCTGCTTTTGCTACACTATGCCCCCGGACATGAGAATAACCAACTTTTGTGATTTAATTTAAGGTGCTTTTAACAAAACATTTTTGCACGTAAAGCATTAGATCACCACTTTGGGCCCCTAATTGACGCGCAATGCACTTAGTTACCTTTCCGGGCCCTCTTTCTACATTACGCTCCCCTCCCCAGGACTAAAAAATAACAACTGTTATGCTTGAATTTAGTCGTTTAGGATGGTTTTAACCAAACATTTTGCGCGTACACTATAAAATCACAATTCCGGCCCCCTAACAATCACAGGCCTGGACCCTCAAGGGTACGCCGTACCCCCCTCTCATAGGCCCTGGTAATGCTTTGCAAAAATTAAATTGTAGCTCAAATATAGGCTATGTAGTTGAGTCAGTGAATTGAATCCCTATAATCAAAGTAACCTTTACAGCCTGTTTCACCCTTTTGCGAATAGGCCTATTGCAAGCCTTTTCCAATAATTTCTGTCCAAGGTTGCTGTTTCGTCAAATTTGTTGGACGTCATTCCTGCTAGCCCCATGGCGACCCCGTTTCTTCTTAAATTTTTTTGCCATTTCAATATCATTTTTAATCTGAGCTCTATGTTTGAAAATTTTATTTTAAAACTTGTTTTTATCGATTAACATTGAGTATGCTTCTTTTTAGCCTATGTTCTTTCAGATTTTTGACGGTTTTCATTTTTGTAAAGAGAGTAGCCTATTCTTCCTGGCTATCAGAAGCGTACTATAGGCTACATATAGTTTTCATTTTTGTTACTTTTTGAATGATCTTTTTTCTGCTCCATAAGATGATGGGCGTGATGACCATTGCTTTATTAATAAAATATGCAAACAACCTAGGCTTACTGTCAGGGCCTCTGAGAGAAATTTTCACTAGGGGTACGAAGAGTCATTCCGGGCCCCCTTTTGTCTTGGGCAAAACGCGTGATGTTTACTTAGGCGTATTGCACACCATTTTAATGCAGAATTGGACATCTGTGCGCAACAATAGTAGCCTATCAGGCTGCAATAAAACTATTAATTAGTGTTTTGTGTTGTGCATATCATGTGATCTGTCCCTCGCCTATTTGTGTGTGTATCCTGCATTGAATCCGTGTGTCAGCTGTTGAGAGGTGTCGCTTGTAGCCTACAGCTTTAGTGTAAAATTTTCAAATTCATTTATTTATTTCTCTTAGATGTAGCCTAAAATTATTTCTGATGAGGACACTATGTGGTGTCGAAAACGTTGGATGTAGTAGTTTTTTTTTTTCTTGTGTTTTTGTGTGTTTAATAAAAAATGTTAAATCCGTTAACGTTACTGAGTGGTACATGTAGCCTACCAGCGTACCTGGTACAATTCAAGCTCTCTAGGTTACCAAGGCTCAAACATAACATCTTGTTAAAACGTAATCAAATTAATCATCTGACCAATAACCTTTCTTCATTAACTTTTGCATTCACCACATGCCTAGCAGAGGTGAACTGATTTTTTTCAAGTTTCAAGTCAATTTTTTTTTTACTCCGATCCCGTTCCTGCTCCGAAAGTATTGACTCCGCTCCAACTCCGAAATTCATTTTGAAGTGAAATAAGCGTGAAATACCTTTTTCAAATAGTTTTTAAAAAACACAACACACCCGGGTTTTTCTCAAACCTGCTTTTGCTACACTATGCCCCCACCCCGGAGATTAAAAACTTTTATGATTTAATTTAAGGTACCGTACTTGCACGTAAAGCATTAAGCTATAGGCTATCACTACTTTGGCCCCCTAAGTTGCTCGCAATGCACTCAATTACCTTTTACTACATTACGGGCCCCCCAGGACTAAAGAATAACAATTTTTATGCTTGAATTTAGTGGTTTAGAATGGTTTTAACCAAATATTTTTGCGCGTAAAATATAAAATTACAATTTCGGGCCCCCCAACAAACACAGGCCTGGGCCCTCAAGGGTACGCCGCACCCCCCTCTCATAGGCCTTGCCTACTGTATTAAATTGAGCAGAATGTTCTTCATTCAAACAATTTATCTGAAAGGAAATAGAACGTTTTAGGATACCAGGCTTATCATTTCTTACGGACTGATGATTATCATCTGTCATTAAATCTGGAACTAAAATCTGCCAAACAAAATAAAAATACACAATCCGTAGCGTTTTTCAAGTTTTCGGTATGCTTCGACCGATGGGCTCTATCCAAGGGGGGGGGGGGGGGGGGGGATGAGGAGGGTGATCTTTTGGAATGACCAAGACGAGTTGAAAGTTGTTGAAATGACTATAATGATTTTAGCCCACTGTCCAAAAATCACCCCCCACCCCGAATTTTAAAAGTGGATAGAGCCCCGGCTTCGACCTAAAATCCAACTGATCTACTAGCACTAAAGCCGAAAACGATAACCCCTCGGTCACTGAGCTGGTAAACGCTGCGCAGTTGGCAACACTACCACCTAGACTTCAATAAAAAAAACTATTGCGACAAAGAAAATTTAGTTAGGAATCAACACTTTTGTCGAACACTCCCAGCCATGAAGAAATTAGAGACATCACTATTTGTTTGCCTTGTAGGCTACATTCTTATTCAGCAATCGCCTTGATCTATTTTTG
Organism: Aplidium turbinatum; assembly: GCF_918807975.1. NCBI lineage: Eukaryota > Metazoa > Chordata > Ascidiacea > Aplousobranchia > Polyclinidae > Aplidium > Aplidium turbinatum. The sequence goes on from NC_137478.1 coordinate 25,907,530, forward strand.
GATGTGTGTCCGTGTTATTTGCCCACACGATTAGCAAAAGAGAATTAAGCCAGCCACAAAAAACTTAAATTTCTAGAAAAAGAACCTCAACACCATTTGATGTTAACTAACGTCAAAAAACACAATTTGCTCTTTCAAAAACTTCTATTGAAAACAAATAATGATTGTCATCATAATGCCTTTCGAAAGTGATATGGAAACAAAGATTACTCTTCAGCTTTGTTGAATTTGGCGCAATAGTTTGTTGGAACTTGGAAGTGGTCAAGATTTTCAAGGGCAGTCGGTTAACATGAGATCAACTGTCACGGTAATGTTTGCTTAAATTTTCGAAGATCATTTTTGTCACACAGAATTGTTTAATATGTGAAAGTAGACTAGGCTATATTTTTCGAGTTACCGTGCCATCAAAAGCACGATTTTCTGAAATTGTTTGCAAACAACTAGCCTCACAGTTTAACTCAAGCAAAGCATCTTTGTGGTTCTAATCGTGATCAAAGTTTTCTGTAGGTCACTATAACTTGCAAACAAGGCGGTCCTTATTTTAAAAACAGTACTTTTGCCTCTAGGCGTGCCAATAACACCATATTCATAACAACACATGATGCGTACAAAAACAATCAATTTCTCAAGACCAATCGTTGATGGAAATCAAAGGCAAAAACTAAACTGTTTAGTTTTGAATGTGACCAAATGAGAAATTCTTTGCAGTCGCTATTTCCAGAAAGTCTTGTGTTCAATAGTTTCATGTCTATCGACCGCATCAATAGTTGTTAAGGGATGGAGCAGTGCCGGTCTTAGGGTATGTCGAGCCCTGTGCGGAATATGCTTTGCGGGCCCCAATGACAATGATCCAATTCAGTAGCGTAGCTAGGTATTTTGAAAGGGGGAGGGGGCCCCCCGAGAAAATTTTGAAAAATTATTTTGAATTTGGTGCATTCTGAAAGCATGTTCAACAAAAATTTGGGTATGTATATGCATGTAAGCTTGTAAAGGTGGCAATCTCAGCACTTGCCTCAGCCTAAACTGACTTCAAGGATACCAGTACTTGCTTGTGAATCGAATTTTTTTTTCATTGGAAATGACAAAAATGACTGCATTTTCTGAGTTAATTGCGGGCCCTGTGCGATTGCACGGTTTGGACACCCCAAACACCTGCACTGGAGGGAGCGACTTTGTGAAAGAAACTGTCAATCAAGTAACTATGGTTCTACACCAAGGATGTGCTTTTGAGCCACGCTTCATAAGGACAGCTCTTCATTATCGACACCTAGCAGATGAAATAATTTACAAACAAAAACACGCGAAAACTTTGCTCTTGTTGACCGGGCTTGCGTCAGTGGTTCATATTCTCTGTAGGCAGGCTACGCAAAACTGCCAAGACAAATGGTCGTTATTTAGGCTAGTGAGATGATGAAATTATCAATTGTCACAATAAAAATGAAAGAAACGGGAAATCACTTTATTCAGAGGCAATGAGTAGCAATAGAAAGAAAAAAGCAACAGCAGTGTAAAGCAAGGTTCATTCTGAAAATAAGCAGCCCAACAATATAAAATGTAGCCTATCAAAAGCTATGAAATGCAGGTAGGCCTTATGAAGTATTACAACTTTCAGGATTAGAGCATGTGTTGTCATTACAAAACAAGCTGACTTCGGAATTGCCTTACCGCTGTCAAAGCAAAAAATTAGAACGAAAAAACCGCATGGCAAGTCGTCAGCGCATGTTGTTTCGAAAAATCAAATTGAAACTAATTTTTTTTAAAGGTTTTTGAGCTAAATATTGAAGTAGCTGCAAGGCGCTGAACGAGAATTCTCCGTTTTGTAATGTGAAAGGTAGTGTTGACACACAAGAACAATTCAGTATTTGAGGGAAGAAAACCAAGAAAACGAATCAGACAAATCGCCACAGCCTCAGTTTCACAGACGAACTAGCATGTGAACCAGGGTTGCCAATTGGTTTTCCCGCGGAATTAAGCTTTTATTTTGGAGTCGCGGGAAAATTTGAGCAGCCACGTTTTTTTCGTTTGGTTTTGTTCGATTCACACAGAAATTTTATCTGCTTTGAATATACTTTGAGCAAATTTATCATGTTTCGGGCTACTTTTCAGTAGCAATTCGGCTGAGAATTTTAAAAACATCTGGCAACCTTGATGTGAACAATCCATTGCCAAAAAAACTACTCGATCGAAACTACTCCATGACAAAGAGACTGAATTGGCTGAGAAAATTTGCATTCAGCAAAACAATCGCTTTTACAGTACATTGCATCATATCAGCGTGACAAGCTAACAGCAGTGATGAAATTGTCGTCAGAGCACGTGAAAGTGAGCAATGATGAACGTGGGCAAAAGATTTAAGTGCTTACCATAAACGAAAACAGTGGCATGCTTGTTTTTGAAAATAATTGCTGTCGTAACATTAATATTCTTAACACCAACTGGTTAAAAACTGAATTGAAATTTTACAAAATACCTAGACTCAAATGCGGAAGGCGTAAAAATGGCGCGAAACTTGTCACCAACGTAACGCAAACTTTCTCGTTCTCAAACTTGGGAACGGTTAAATGTTGTCAACGCAATAAAATTTGACGTAAGCACACTAAAACAAATTTGTGAAACACGTTTCATTTTGCTAATGTTAAGTTTTTTAAGGATACAACACCATCACACGTTAAACGGACGTCAAATGGGAGTTATTTTTTTACCCTGGGTACCAAGCAGTGATTTTTCGCAGACGTGAAACTACACTCTCCCTTGCCTTATCTTTTCGAAAGTAATCTAAGGAAGTTATGAAATAAAGAGAAGTTTCTGGTAGAGGACAACCTTACATGGAGAATGGAGATATAAAAAAATGTCTGAATTGAGGAATTGCCCTTTTAGTGTTGAGCGGAATTTCGTGTCCCGAAATGCAATGTGACTGGGAGGAATGTAAAAAAGCAATGTGGCAGTTAAAAAACGAACAACAAAGTAAAACATACAGGCAGTGGAAACTGTTTCGCAGACAAAAACACGATGGAAAAAAGATGTCACACGACAGCTGATTCGTCTAAACGTTTCTTTTTAAGCACTCCATTCACAAAACCGTTGTCAACAGATAACACTTCCGCTTTGAGTTGTTCCAATTTTTCCGCTCTTTCCGCCGATGACATCTCATCCCACTTGACTTCACGAAATTGTTCAAGAAACTTCTTAATCAAATCTTCTCCTTCCTAAACACACCGTTAGTTGAACATGGTGAACAGGCCTGTCACATTTACATTGGAATTTTCATGAACCCAGTCCCATGTTTAAAACCCCTAGCCTAGGCTAAACCAATATCCTTTATTGAACCATCAAAACCTAGGTTTTATGCGGGGTTCACACTGACAAGCATAAGCGCTAATCATAAAACGTGTCAAAAAAACGATGGTTCACAGTGAAAAAAAAGTGTTCACACTGAGAGCGTGAAGCGTGACCGAATCGCGCCACCGGTTTGGAGATCTCGATTTCAAGCGTGAAAACAGAAGTTGAATTATTTCAACTTTTCCCTTTCGCGCTTGACATGAGAACTCGATCTGTTCGACTTTCGAGTCGAGGTTTGGAAGAGGTCGGCTGATTGTACTCGCTTAGGCTATAGTTTGTCAGCAGTTTTGGCTCTGTAGATATTTTGTAACACATTATTATCAGCAGTCAGTTCAAATTCTAGCCAGCAGCAAGATGTAATTGATTTAACATACTGGCATTTAAAGATCAAAGCCTAGGAAAAAATACTAGACCTATAATATTGCTGTAACATACACCAGGGTCAGATCTCACTAGAATACTTAAGTGAGACTAAATAGTTGACAAATAATTCCAAATTTACAGAAAAACCAGATTGTTTTTGTTTTAAAACTAATCAAAGATACCGTAAGTTAACCTTTTTTTCCAAACAACCTCATTGCAAAAAGATCAATAAGGCTAATACAGTTTACAACTTTATACGGTATATAATTGGCAAATAAATGAAAGCGTAGTTCAGGTTTAGATGCATTATACTGAATTAGAATATGTAGGCTACAGTATTGTAGGCTATGCTGTTTTATTAGCCCTAAATCTATGAAGGCCGAGTGGCTATATTTGACTTGGCCTGCTACAATACAGGGCAGTACCGTACCGGTATAACACAATGTACCGGTATTCGATATAGGCTAGGTCTATGATTTAAAAGTAAAATTTAGTATGGTACTTTAACAAACAAACCGAAGTCATGACATAGACTAGGCTATGTCAATGGTACATGATCAAGTGGTATTAATTTTTTTATATTGCAGTTAATATTGCTTCAATTAAAAAATAAAACATACAATTAAATAAAAAACTGGTAGAACTTAAAATGTTGCTGCTCTGTACGATGAAAAGCATAATAGGTACAAAGATAGGAACTAGGAAGTTGAAGAAAAAGCTACGAAAAGAAATGAAAAAAGATATAGGCCATCCGGGTAATTATTAATTTATATTCTGACTTAAAAAATATTAAATAATGATTGATAACAAAACAACTTACGGTAGTTGGAAAACGTTGCTGAAATGGTTAAAAAACGTTTCTGCTGTTGCTGATGTCAGTGAGCTGAAGAGAAATCTAGTTCTAGTGTGAAAACATGTGTTGTTCATATTTTTGTAAACTGTAATGTTTTGGTTTTTCACTGTGTGTTTTACTGCTTTTGTGTCATCATACTAATCTCAGGTGTACGACTGTACGTAATGCTTATTTACAGGGTAGCAACTGAGCTATCTAAACAAACTTTGTGTTGCTTTATTTACGTATTTGATGATCAGGGATGTTGATGATGAATGAACACATGGATTGAAATTAGCAATACGAAGTAAAGGCGTGGCTATATTTCAGTGGCGTATTCTCCATGCATGCAAGGCATGCACTGCATGCCTTACAATTCTGATGAAATCAGAAATCTTTCAGAAGCAACGAATTTATGCGTAGAAATTGAAAATGTTAATAGCAGAACCACCTCGCTCTCTTAATTTCAATATTCGAAACAACTGTTCGTTTTCAAAATTTGGAAACTTTGCTGACCCTGGCAACTCTGCATGCTGAGACGAGCTCAGCATGCGTTGATAATACAATTTGCCTATTCGCCGCTCTTTTACAACAGCGTGGCGCAAATGGAACCAAGGCATGCAGATTTGAAATTGCATGCAAAACAAAAATCACGATCTCGAGACAGGGTTGCCAGATTGGTCTTTTTAAGGCCAGATTGGTCTTTTTAAGGCCAAATCTCAGAAATTTGGGGTTTTTAAAAAGTGTTTGGCCGGATTATTTTTGTTTGGACTCTTGGTCTTTTTTAGTTTTCCGATTGGCATTTGTTTGGCCTTTTTTCTTTTGGTCCTCATAGTTAAAGTCCTTGTGGTTTTCTACTGTAGATAGTATGATATACTTGAGACCAAAGAACAGTAGTTTAAAAAATCATCAAGAAAACGGGTCGGGTGTATGCTGAAGGCTATACACCGCTGCATAGCGCTTCAAGTCCGCTTTCCTGCAGTGCAGGATAAAAATATAAAATTAAGACATTGGATTCATGGTGCGTTCCAAACCTCATTTTTTGCAAAACAGCTCAAACAATTATCAGCTAAGTAAGGCTCAGATTGCAAGAAAAGCTATAAAACCTAAGGCAAATTTGCAAAATTTTCCTGGGGGGGCATGCCCCCAGACCCCCCTACACTGGCTATGACCCTCTTTCCATTGCATGCCCACAAAAATCAACCAGGATACGCCACTGCTATATTTACAGCACTAGTGTTACCAGATAAGAAATTTTTCCATAATTTAGTAAAGTTTAAAGTAGTTGAAGACAAAAACTTGTGATTTATGAGATTTTGAAATCTTGGGCAAAACTCTTAGCTTAAACCTATCCCTTGGCAACACTTTTTACAAAACAATGCTTTTTGATTGCAACCATGGTAATCCATGGTTACATATAACCACTTCGAATAAGTACTGTTACTGTAAGCTCACAGATATTACAACTATGTTGTGAGTGAGGATTTTAGTTTCTAAAATGATGATATGGGAGAAAATAATTAATACCATACCTAAAATTACAGAAATCGAAAAGTTGTTTGTGTAAGTCCTGTGCAGATAAGTCTTTTAAATGGATATTTTCCACAAAACTTGCACAAGAAAGATCACAACAGCTTTGTTGGAAATGCTTTCAATTTCTTGCTTTTAATGGAAGAATCTTCACAAAGTATGAAGTAGAGAGTGTGGTTATACTTAGTGAGTGACTTTATAGTATTGTCTCAACAATGTCACTGTGAAGCTGAATATATGTATTGCAATGACAATTACTCTTAAGTGCAAGCGCATGAGCTATATGAATGCAAAATCTGATTGTGGTCGAGCTGTGGGTTACCTTCAAAACAAAACTTTTCCTTTATATATACATGTTATGTTACCAAATATAAATCGAATATAGTTATTACTATCTAAACCCTTGACAGCCTGTTTCACCTAAAGGAGGATCATCAGAATGTCCTTATTCAAATAGAATCTCTTCTTGTTACTAAATATATTAATTATTGTGGAGATTCATCTGCTAAAATTAAGAAATTTCATGCTTAAAGTTAGTAAAAGTTAATTACAAATGCTTATTTTATGTGCAGCTGTGGAACTGAAAGACCCGGATGACAAGTTCAGTGAGACTGTGAGAGCATAAATTTGTAATGACTTTCTGTCTTAAAGCATAAATTCCTTTGAAGACTTCACTGAGGGGTAATTATTACCTAGAATCAGAAAATGCAAGGTCATTTTAGTAGAAAATGTTCAAAGGCGTGCAACCAAATTGGTTCCTGGATTAAGGCATTTGTCATATTCTGAAAGATTAGAAAAATTAAACTTGCCTACTCTAGCATTCCGACGTCTTCGCCATGATATTATTCAAGTGTATAAATATTTAAATGGTTTTTATGATGTAAATTATACTGTATTATTTCAAATGAATCCAAATACCTATGATACAAGAGGCCATAACTTAAAATTGTATAAGCCACAAACTATGTCAAGGCTGAGAAGCAACTTTTTCACAGTGCGTGTAGTAAATGCCTGGAATAATTTACCACCAACAGTCATAAGTGCACTTAGCTTGAATGCATTCAAGGCAAGGCTTGACAAGCACTGGAGCAGCGATCCATTGAAATTTACCTTGAAATCATCTTATGATGTTATGTATTAAGTGACAGTACTATTGTGTATGTATTTTCATGTATATATATATCACCGTATTATTTTCTGGTCCCACTAATATGTCTTCTAAAAGTTTATATATGTTATCAGATGTTATTGACGGTTAGAGTTATTAAACTAGCTGTTAACCTAATTAACAGCAAATGCGTTATGTATAATATATCAGAATGATGAAAAAGCACCTCGGTGCTTACAACATCAAATATTTATTATTATTATTATGATGTGAGAGTCCTGCTGGGGGTATTTAAGAAAGACCAAAAAGTTCACACAAAAATAAAATACAAGTAAAAAAAAAGAAAATTTTTGTCTTGTCTGATAAGCGGATAATGCAAGTAACATCAGGACATGAAAAAGCATTGCATTGTAAGAACTACAACAGATGTCGAGCTAATTGTGTCCCTTGTCCTTGATATTAAAAATATTAAATATCTTCAAATTAGGTATGTAAGATGTATGCTTGCTTTTCAATATATATATACCAGTGTTGTACGTTGACGCCGTCAATTTGACGGCGTCATTTGACGGCGTCAACTTTTTGTTGACGCTGAGGCTAGCGCCGTCAATTTATTTTTCAGTTGACGGAAGTGATAGCGCCGTCAACTATTTTGCCGATTTTAAGCGTCAAGCGCTAAGCGTCATTTTTTGTTTTCATGGAAAATCTCGTTTCACAATAAGAGTTTCACAATGTATTCTGGCCAGCGCGACTCATCCGAATTACCGGCTTTTGCGTTGGTTGGAATGGCTCCCTGGAATACATGCGGAAGAAGTTCTCCAAATGGTGATCACCCATGTATTGAGAACGAGGGATCAGAGACAGAAAGCGAAAAATCCATGAATGGCATCGCGAACGTTGAATATACTTTATTTCAAGAGCTCTATGCCCCTGAAAAGAGCGATGTTGGTGCAGTGGACCTCGTTAAAAGATTTATACGTGCTAAACTATCACAGCACGCTTGGAACAGTGATACCTTTCCGACTAAACGTTTTCAACTTGTTTTTGAAATACAACACACCAATACCAACCAGCGCTGCTGTGGAACGCATGTTTTCACTTGGAAAGGACAATATGCGCAGGGGCGCCGGAAGCGGGGGGAGCGGATGCCCCCCTGCCCTCAAATTTCTGTGGATGGGGAGGGAAGAGAGGGCAATGGTGCCCTTTTAAGGTCATGTAAGCTACTGCACACTTTGCAATATAACAATTTATGCTATTCGCTTTTAGCCTAATTATAAGGTTCTATTTTTGCCTCAAAATAATATTCACGACACAAAATTCTCCATCACAGTAGGCTAAGTTATATTACATCATTATAAAATAGCATGATGCCCTTCCGTGCCATTGTTCTTTGTATAGCGGACACTTGTATCATTACTCGATAATGAGCTGATAGATGAGCATTATCGCTATATCTTATCTTAAAACTTACAAAAAAAATTGGCCTTTCAGCAACAAAAGTGCCCTTTTTTCATACTCCTGCCCATCCAGTCAAAAATCGCTCCGGCGCCCCTGAATATGCGTCCCAAACGCAGCAGATTGTCAGACAAACGTTTTGAAATGCTTGTTTTTCTGCAAGGAAATAACTAATAGGCTGAGCAGCTAATTACAATACAGTCCCAAAACATAATACCTGCTCTTTATTTATACTATAGCTATTGTTAGCCTGAACTTGGTTGAAATATTTCCGTTTTATGAGACGCTGGCAAAAAATAGCGCTAGAAATTAGCGCTGACGCCGTCAATTTCTTTAAGAGCTTACGCAGTCCTTTACGCCGTAAAGTTTTTAGGCAATTCGCGCTGACGCTGACGCCGTCAAATTATTTCAATGACGCGTACAACACTGATATATACTGTACAAACGTTTACATCCAAGGTCGACCAAGCGTGTTATTTATATATTGTTATTTAAGTGTTGAAGGTTTTTGACATAAATCAAGGAACTTCAGTACTTTTCTGTGGTTCTTTTTTATGCGGCCTGCATCATAACTTATATATTTTTTCAGGAATGTTTGCTCTCCATGTTAAAAGAAAACTCGTCAGCAATAGGGACAGCACTGTCTACTGCTACATACAATACAAATGAAGAAGCATTGTTTGGTCAATTGATTAACCACGCCAAACTTTCAATTAGACAAACACGCTTCTGATATGTGCATGTCACACAGTGTTTAGTATGTATGCACCATTCAACAGAAAAGCACATAAGTGTGATTTAACTTGTCTTGTCTGATTTTTTAATATTTGTGTTAATCACATAAAGTTTGCAGATGATATTTGTTACTCTTCCCCCAGTTTACATGGTCTCAAACAAATATCTTCTAAACTACTGTGTCGGTTAATCGGTTATGCCTCCAGACATGGCATTGTTTGTAATTGTAAAAAATCTTTTGGTTGTTATTTTCTCAACATTTCAAACTTTCTTGAATCACACTCGCTTGAGCCTGAAAAATTTCTCTTTGTTGGGTCGGTTAAGTGTTTAGGTGTGTATACAATATACATGTAACTGTTTGTCTAATGAACTGGATATTTTGCGGCAAATGCGCTCACTTTGCTGCATTGCCAACAAATGAAAATCGCTATTTTATAAATGTTCAACGACTGTTAACATACTCTGTTTTACTCATACTCTGTTTTACCCATACTGTACGTCTTTTTATGCTTTGTAACTGTTGCATAAATATCGTCTCTTTTGTTTTAATCGTTTACGAGTAGCTTATAATGACTAGTTTAGAACGCTACATAATCTGTCACGATATGTGAGCGCACGTGAAAATCAAATTAATTGTGTTTTTCTTCTTGATCAAATGATCACCCTGCTTGCCATCAGTTTGTTGCAAATTGCAATGTGACTGGTTTGAAAAGTGATAAAAGATTGGAGGGGAGTTTGGCACTAAAATTGTATTGTATGTATTGTAGTAATTTGAAATAAGCCTTGGCTTAGACAATATGGTTTGCACTGACGTTATTCAGTTCATTTGAGATTATTTGAACACCGTAAAGAAGCCATTATATGCAACCCAGACAGCCACTCTATTTGGCCAAAATCGTACCCAATCTGGTAAAGATTTGGACCAGATAAAGTGGCTGTCTGGGAGGGCTGTGGAGTCTTGCGAAAAATATGCGACTCCTCGTTTTATAACTAGCCCACTCCGGCTTCAGAGTTTTCATTTTTTTATCGTTTTCCATTTTTGTAAAATTTAATTTCATCAAAGTTATGATCGAAATTGATACAGCGACTTTTACAAATTTAACAAAAACAAGCACTTCTAGTTTCAGGTGAAGTTTTAGACCCAAATACGGCGAACAAGAAATTATATTCTTTTAAAAAGAGTCTAAACAAAAATTTTGTTTTTCGTTATTTTGTATCAAGTCGGAGTGAGCCTTTTAAATTACTCCATTCCGGACACGCCAAAATTCCTCCGATTCCACAGCCTTGGCTACATTACATATGTTGTTCTGTATATTGTTTGCAATTATTTGAATTTGTATATCTAGTTTACTTTGATATGTATGGCTGATAAAAGTGCTTATTGTCTGCAAATGTGTGGACTGTGCATTCACAATGCACTGTACCGTCATTTTCATGCTTATACCAGATTAGCTTATTTCTTGCTATAGTAATCGTTCGTTGTGTTACTTGGTTCAATCAGTGTTTAGAGCAGTGGTTCCCAACCTGGGGTCCGCGGACCCCTTGGGGGTCCGTGAGAAAGCATTTGGGGTCCGTGTTACCTTGACGAATTTTTGGGGGGAAAAAAACGAAAAGCGATGTTTTTACTTTTTTTGTCAAACAAAGTTTTGATCGGAAAAAGAAACTTTGTTCCATATGCACGGATGGAGCACCAGCTATGCTTGGGAACAAATCCAGATTTGCTGCTTAAGTAGAAAACAAAGCTCCTCGCGTGGTTGTTACCCATCGTTTCTTATACAGGTACGCCTTAGCAGCAAAAAATTTACTTTAAGAAGCTTTAAAACGACTGCAGCAGCTAAAAAGTGAGGTATCAACTCTTTTGAAAGCAAAAGGAAGTCCCCTCTCAAAATTGTTTGAGAGTAAAGTTTTCTATACGGCATGGCCTACTTAGCCGATATTTTCGGTCATATTAACAATATTAATCGTGGCATTCAAGGACCAGGTGTGACAATAATTGATGCAGCTGAAAAACTGAAATCGTTTTTAGCCAAGTTGCCGGTTTGGAAACGCAGATCGGAAGCAGGTAATTACGCTAACTTTCCAATGTTAGAAGACCTTATCTTGATGGATGAAACTCCAAGAGAATGTACTCTTTTGATCTCTAGGAGAGAAAAATTTTGCCGCACACTTGGAAACCCTGCAAATCTCATTTCAACGTTATTTTGATTTAGAATACCTGCCGAACGAAGTTGAAACATGGATTCGAAATTCTTTTCTTATTGACTTGAACAACATTAGCGATGACGATCTCAGTAAAGATGACCTAATTGATTTGAGATCAAAAGAGTTTCATTCATTCAAAATTTCATTCAAAAACTGCGGAAGAATTTTGGTGCTCACAACTGAAAACCTGCCCATTTTTGGCAAAGCAAGCGATTTGTTTTGTTACCATTCATAACCACTTACCTTTGCGAGGCAGGATTGTCAGCTCTTGTTACAATAAAAACTAAACATCGAAATCACCTGGACGTTGAGAATGACATGCGTGTTGCATTGTCAAAAACTGAACCATAGTTCAATCGTTTAGTTCATGAAAGGCAACAATTACAGCCCTCTCATTAAATTTGCTTACGTTGAAAAAGTTTCGGCATGGCACTTTGGGTCACCTTGATATTCAAATACTGCTGACATTTCTTGAACAATTCATTCATTTTCTTATTTGCGCAACTGTTTAACCTGATATTTGCCGCAGGAGTCATAGCGGCAATGCAATATGACACAGTACAGTAGTTGAGTAGCATAATTATTATAATAGTCAATAGTATGTTAATTGAGTTTCAGGCAAAATTTAGGTAGGGGTCCGCAGAATTAATAATTTGTCTAAAGGGGTCCGTGACAACAAAAAATTGGGAACCACTGGTTTAGAACGTTTACTGCCACTGGTATGATTGATATCACTTATCATTATTATGAATCTTTCTAGTCGTTAGAGTAGAGTCAGTTTAAGATGATTGGTGTAGGTTCTTTTTCAAAGGATTCAATATTGCAGTGTATGTTCACTGTTCAGGTCTTGGTTTCATCATATGCCTAAGCCTTATGCTAGGCCTATTTGCCCATTGTAGATACGAATGTAGCTACACCATCTGCGGCTTGATTTTTCGTTTTTTTATGTTGTAGTTATCGTCAATTTTCGTTTTCCTCAACTTCGAAGCCTTATTACAATATACTGGTACACCGTAGGTGCTTGCTTTGGTACATCCGTGCTTGGTTTGGTAGTTTTTAGAGCAAAGAATTAAGAGTCCGACGCGTGTAGCTGTAGCCTATATTGCCAGCCTTATATGACTGTTGATGTTTGCAGAGCATCTGATGTCAGCCACAGCCTGTACTTTTTGGACAGTTGTGATGCGGAGATATGTTAAGGCAAGACCGTCTTGGTTGAGGGCAAACCATAAAAGTTGTAAGAGAAGCGGGGAAGTTAACACAAGATTCCAAATGAAATTTCACAAATGGGCCACTTGAATTACAACCAATTGTATTTTCCAACATCGCTGAAATAAAAGTAACCTGCGCTTGCAATTTGTTTTTATTCTGACCATATAAGTTAATATATGGCAAACATAGCAGAGGTCCAAAAAAGGGTAGAAGCGACAAAGCGGAGCTGACACGTTTTGTCAAGAAAGCAGATCATCTAAGGTACCTACTACTACTCATTCTAAACTACGGTAACGATGGAAGCATTCCTCCATTATGTCACAAGATTTTGTTCTCCCAGGACCCAGGTCATCCCTTCTTTGAAATATGGGTGCACCAACCATCTAAATGTTTTGTGAAAAATTTATTAAAAATACCGTAGGCTACCGTCTTCAGTTTGTTTTGTTGGTTAATCAGCCAGAAAGTGAAGTAGGCCTACTTGTAAAAAACAATAAACAAACTTTTTTTAAAGTAGCCTAGGTCTATGCCAGAAGAAAAACTTCATTGTTATTTGCAAGTAGTCTTGCATAGGCTACTTTTCAAAAAAAAATACCAAGTTTTCTTGTTGACGAAGCATCAGAGCGGATTTAAATACAATGTCGGGTTTTGTGATAACTTTGAAAGTTTGTCAACGGATATATGAACAAGCTTACTCACTCAATGGCTTCCACACGCTTAACGTCTTATTTCTATGGAAACCAATGTGAACATGTCAGCGCAAATCATAAAGCCGAAACACGCCAGACATGAAAACACGCCAACCCGCTATGTGCTAAATGCTAGACAAGCTCAGTGTGAACCCCGCATTAGTTCACATTTTTTCGTTTGGGCGTTTGAGACAAAGAATCAGTTCTTTCACCACCCCGGATTGGACATAGTTCTAAACTTTCTCGAGTGTAGCCAGTGAGCTAAAGTTGCCACTGAGCTATGCAAACAAATAGCCACAACTTATCACTCTTCGGTTTCTTATAATATCGTCAAGACTTGCTCAGTGCGCTGAAAAAGTTTGACTGTTTTTTTTAAACCAAAACAGTGACTTCGAGGTAGGTTTAAAACGCAGTACAGTGTATTTGTTTCCAAGATTAGCTACGTGTTAATCTTGGAAGCAAATACGAACAAGAGCAGATGTTCATGTTCAGATTTTAAAAATCAGCAACGTGTTCGAAAACTGAACATGAAAGGATAGGCGAGTTATTCGTTGCTTTACCCAGAAAACAAAATTCATCATTTTTACATGGATTCAACGCCTGCAGACGTTGAACCGATGTAAAAAATGACGGATTTTGCTGTCTGGGTATGCCATAGTTCAGTGCACAAACCTGTTTGATTTTTCTCCTTTTCCTGGACACGGATGCGTCGTTCTCCTCCACTCCGCATGATGGGGTGACGCAATAGTCTTCCAGCTCGGACGCCTTCTGTCGCGCGGCTGCAATCACACGCTCTGGGAAGCCAACGCATTCAGCCACGTGAATGCCAAAGCTTCGGTCACACGAACCTGTGTCAAAATAATTGAGAAATTAAAGATTGTTTGGAAACTGACTTAAGAAAAGGGACGTCGTAAAAAATCTTCCAAATTGTCACCAATTTGCGCTTTTCCGAAACCGTGGCGCATGACCTCAGGGTGGTCATTAACCAGCTCAAAATTAAGAGTTTTCACTGCTCTGTTGACACAGATTCCAATCAGAGCCCTGCATATGCATTGCAGGATGTTGCATAGGGTAGTTTTGATATGTTTAGTCACTTTTTAGTCGAAGTCGGTTTGACGTCAGATATCGTTTTCGCAGAGTGTAAACACTTTTCTCCAAAAGGTGTATCCTTCTTAACTGGTTTTGAACAAACGCAGAAGGAGTTGACAAAAAAAAAACTATTTCTGAACTTCCACACAAATGTCCATAGGTTGGAATAGCAAGTAAAAACACACTATTTGAGTGAGCCCAGTTTTGTCATTTCTAAATGTATTTAAAAACGCATCTAAAAACTTTTACTATCATAGTTGTTTGCGAAATGAATTCATTTTTAGCTATTGAAGCCGCCAGCCGATGACTATCTTTGTAAAGAGTTGATTTGTGTTACAAAACTTGAATATAGCGAGAAGGTTTCTCATAGCTTGAAGTTGCATTACTTTTTGTCAGACTTTCTTCAAGAGCTTGTCGTCAAAAAAATCCAAAGACCTTCCTATCGACATATTTTTGCACGTAAGTCCTATTAACCAACAAGCCTCATAAAAATACACCCTTGACAACACAATGGTATCAATGCCTGTGTAATGTATATTCCAAAAGAGAATCTCGGTTACCTGGCTTCAGCTGATACAGCATGGTCAAAGTTGACTGGCCGTCTTCATCAACATTGGTCAGTGCGGTCACGTGATAGTTGGCAACTGTTTGGACGTCGTCAGCCAGTGACGTCATCTCGTCAAAATGCGTTGCGAAAAGACAAGGTGATCTGATGTCGACAGCGATCTTGTGCGATATGGCCCAAGCAAGGCCGAAACCGTCGTACGTGGACGTGCCTCTACCTGTGCAGGGTGAACAAGAAAATTTTGTTTTTTTCCTTTGGTGCTGAGGAGATGGCTTCAAAACGATCAAGTGAATCGTTAAACTTTTGAGCTCATCTGATGACACATCGGGTTATACCAACTGTTTCGCAGAAAAAAGTCACTACAGCTATCAAATCAGATCTCTTTTTACATTGATTCCACGTCGGCGTCTACAACCAATGTCAAAAAGACCTAGTTTGCTGGCTGGGATAAACGAATTGGGAAGTGCAACAGAGCATTAGTTTACATTATAGGAAGTACGATAAAAACCTTTATACGAACTATCGGATGATATGTTTTATCCAATTCCTTAAAATCCTTTTCCTTTTACGTATCACTTGTCCATTAGGATAGTTAAATAGCTCAAAACGATTATAGTGCACGTTCTGCCGTTGGGCTACAGTTGTTTCAATAAGACAGAGGCGGATAATAACGGAAGGACATTCAAACCTAGTTCGTCAATGATGACCAGAGAGTTCTCAGTCGCAGAACGGAGAATGGTTGAAGTTTCCAGCATCTCTGCCATGAATGTAGAAACACCTTGAACCTGGTGAAAAAGTTAATAAAACGTGAGATCTAGCGTGACTTCGTTAACTGGGGTTGCACGATGCGGCTGCGTGTGCGGTATAAATGACGAAACAAACTTTCATGACAGTCTGGAGTCTTTCACGTGAGTTATTTGTGGAACGCAGTTCGTGAGTTATTTATGAAACGCAGTTCGTGAGTTGTTTATGAAACGCAGTTCGTGAGTTACTTATGTAACGCAGTTTGTGAGTTATTTATGAAATGCAGTTCCATAGACCAGCAATACGCTTCACTTTGATCATAATTTAAACTTTGCGATTTCATAAGCTGTTGAGAAAACGTTTAGCTTTCTAAAGTATTGAATGCAAAAAAACTTAAAGCTTGTTCACCAGATAGGTTGCCGCCATTGAGTAACGTTTAGACTCTTAGAGCTACAATATAGGCGCATTCATGGTGTTGAACTGATAAAACCTCACTGTCAGCAAAAGTCGAGAAAGTGCAAAAAATTTCTTAAGGATGCTGGAGAAATCAGTTCGAGTGAAGACATCTTTTACACTGCAACTTCAATTGCAAAAATATACTACACTGATATCTTTTGCAGTTGCAACAAGAGACGGCAATTGGTTCAAATACCTTCAGTATGAATATTGGAAGAGGAAACAAGCCAACAAAGTAACTTACTGAAAGAAACAAACCAACAAAGTAACTTGCTGAAAGAAACAAGCAAACAAAGTAACTTGCTGAAAAAAACAAGCCAACAAAGTAACTTGCTGAAGAAACAAGCCAACAAAGTAACTTGCTGAAAAAAACAAGCCAACAAAGTAACTTGCGGAAGAAACAAGCCAACAAAGTAACTTGCTGAAAGAAACAAGCCAACAAAGTAACTTGCTGAAGAACAAGCCAACAAAGTAACTTGCTGAAAGAAACAAGCCAACAAAGTTACTTCCTGAAAAAACAAGTCAACAAAGTAACTTGCCGAAAGAAACAAGCCAACAAAGTAACTTGCTGAAAGAAACAAGCCAACAAAGTAACTTGCCGAAAGAAACAAGCCAACAAAGTACCTTGCTGAAGAAGCAAGCCAACAAAGTTACTTGCTGAAGAAATAAGCCAACAAAGTTACTTGCTGAAAAAACAAGTCAACAAAGTAACTTGCTGAAAGAAACAAGCCAACAAAGTAACTTGTTGCAGCGACTTTCAGACCAACTTTAGGTTGTGACTTACAGTTTAAGAACCACTGGTATTGAAAGAATGACTTGTACCTGGCAGTCACCAGCGCCAACTCTTGCTAGTATTGCATCAACCAGTGTGATTTCAGCAGAGTCGCACGGCACGAAACAGCCTATTTGTGCCATAAGCACAGTGACACCCACTTGACGAATGTAGGTCGACTTTCCACCCATATTTGGCCCTGTGAGTACAATTACATGAAGTCAGAGCATTTTCATCAAGATCATTTTCATCGAGATAGTCAAAAACACTACCTAATAACTGCCTTCGCAGTGTTGGCAATAAACAGTCATATTTTTTGTATTAATTGTTGAGAGAAAAACTGAACAAATTTTTTGCCGTGAAATAAAACTACTGTATACATTACATAACCATTGCTTTGAAATCACATGGTATGTCAGTAGGAAAAATGGAGGTAAAACGTGTCAAAAAACACATTTTTCAACAACCTCGTAATGACGATAGAGTGCAATTTATTCTGAAATAAGACAAAGCGAAACCGGAAGCTTTGTGCCTTGAAATTTTATTAAAGATTTACCTGTGACAATCAGGAAGTTTTCTTTGTCTTTTTCTAGTATGGCGTCGTTTGGAATAAAAGAAACCCCGTCCTGTACTTCCACGCAAGGATGACGACATTGAATCAGTTCGATCCGGTTTGAACCCGTTCCGACGGCGTGCAGTTTGGGACGAACGTACGAAACAGGTGCGATGACGGTTGCCTTTGAAGTAAAATGTAACGAATTCATCATTAGTGAGAAGAAAGGAAGAAAAATAACTCCATCCACAATATCACAGTGTAGAAAATTGAAGATGAAGATCCAAATCGCTTTTTTTGTAAAACTCCACTCTATAGTTAAATATTTCTTCCTTGTGGTTTCAATCTAAGCTCAAAATCAAGACATCTTAATTCACGCAGGCCGTCGACAATAAACAAAACACTCACAAATACCTGAGCGAAACTCAAGAGCACGTCTAACTTTGCGACAACGTCACCAAGGGAGTGAAGCGGATCAGCGTAACCGGAAGCTATGGTAACGATCTCCATGACAACGGCATTCTGTTGCTCTTCGTAGCCGCCTTTGCAGTCATTGTATTCGGAACTGAGATCCTGAAGCCGAGGATTGACGAATCTGAATGGTGAGAAAATCGTTGATCTTAAAACTGTTCTAAAATTTCAAAACAAAACTTTTAAATCCACACTGCCTACCTCACTCCAGCTTTGTTCGTGTCCAAAGTGGTAAACTTGTTATTATGTCTCAAGCTCTTCTCTTCTTTGCAAGTGACACGAAATACGTAGCCGTATTGTGACGTCATCTCAAGCTGACAAGCAAATCCGAGCGTTATTGAAAATCTCGCACAAAATACACAGCACAAGCAATACAGTGTAGGCTGTTGAATCAGGAGATGGGAGTGCGACACACAACACGATCAATAGCAATGATTTCATAAAACTGCCACTGCATCTCATTCCTGCTTAGAACTGAAGGAATGGATTTAGGGAAACAACTTGCTCTGTTGGGCCTGTGCAGAAAATCTTTGCGTCAAGTCCAGCTCTCTGAGAATGCACGTAATTCTTACACAGAGCAAGCAGAATATCACTTGATACGGAAAATAATCAGTTAAACAATACAACATTATTGTAAAAAAATATATCGATGCTAGAGATTAAAAAATATAAAGCAAACATACGTCATCTGTAAATGACAAGAATGCATGGAAATTGCTCCCTACGGTGTAATGTTATCTTGATGCTAAAAAATAGCACTGAAGCATGATTGAAGCATCAAAGAAACTGCATTTCGTGATTTTTTTTATAAGCAATGAAGACATGTTAGGGGAGTGCTACAACTAATTTTCTAGACAGCAAAATTCGCCATTTTACATTGATTCAACGTGTGCAGACGTAGGATCAATGTAAATTTGTAAAAATGTCTGCAGAATGTAAAAATGACGGATTTTGCTGTTTGATTTACGTGTTTTACCTTTATCGTTTTCCCAGCCTCCAACCCTAAATCGGAGGCCGCTTTTTCAAAGACTTTCTCTATACCTTTCTCTATTTCGTTCATTCTGCAGCGAAGTCGTTGCAGTTCCGGATCGAAATCGGATTTCACAAGAAATTCGTGTTTCTCAACCTGCAGCAAAATAAAAGCGATTTTAAAACGGCTTCAGTGTCTTCACATTGTACCGAGTATGTAATACTCTTCAATTGAAAACTCGTCCGGTTTTATTTACCATGTCAAAGTCCAGCGTGGTGTCCAGCATTTCAATGAATTTCTTGAAGCTGTTGTACAGTTCATGTATCGGAGTTGTGAATAGCTCATGAAGAAGCGTCTTGTCTCGGTCGAGCTCGTCAGAATACTTTTGCAAGGTTTCGCACAAAAACGGCAACTGCTTTATCGCCTGTAAACAAAAACGATGCCAGTAATGACTGCCTGGCCCTGGTGGGGATCTTTTGATACATGGCGACCAGTATACACACAGGCCATGCCAACGTGCGAGCTTCAAATTGGACTTAAGGCCGATCTGTTACACTAATTAAAGAGGCTCGGTACTGTATTATAAGTTGCTAGTTTGAGTAGTTGATGAATAGAGTCTTTGTGTATATTTTGGGCTACCTTTTGTGCTGGCGTTACCACGCAAATGCTAAACTAGATGTTAGCTCTTTTGCTGGAAATCCGAAGAGCATATGGCAACACAGCTAACAAAGGAACATTCCCATATTGTTAGTGTGAAACCAAAGAAAAAATCATTTTCTTGCCTTCAATCGCACTGCAGTATATAACTTTGTAAAATTTTATTTTGTATGTTATTCGCTCTGAGGATGCGCATTGTCATGGTGCGCGAATCGTCAGTGAAGCAATAAACCACCCTGTTCATTGTTGCTGTAACTTTCAATTTCATCCAATGAACGTTGCAACTAGTGCTAGAAACGATAATTGTCCTGATGAACACCCAAACTTTTCAGTATTCAATATTATACATTACATACTAAACATAGTATAAGGACAACGTTGCTTTTGTCTTTATCTTTAATTACCTGGTAAACACGATAGCAATCTTGCAAAGAAGCTTTTTTGCGGAGAAACTTCTTGGATAATCTGAAGAAACATGAAAAATGAAAAAACAAAGAAGCAAATTGAGCAGAAACTCACATAGAAACATAAATACGATGTAAAACAACGTTGAAGACAAAACTGAAATGTAATCAGGTCACAAAATTCTACTCACTTCTCAAAGTCCGGAAGCTTCTTGAGATGATCATTGGTGAGAATTTGCCGCAGTTCGCTGCAATTGACAAAGGATTCCACGGCACTGAGACGTTCCTCGAGATGATTGACGTCAAGTAATGGCTGTTTGATCCAACGAGACAACATTCTTTGGCCCTGCGTCGCGCCATTTGGTCAAAAATCAACAATTTTTTTGCTGCATAAGCACTGGAGTGTAGAATGAAGACTCAATGCATGTCGGAATGGCCCGTTTCGGTGAGTCCGATCCCTATTCGGTGATTTTTTCAATTTTTTTTTAAAATTATTGGGTACCGTAGCCTAAATATCATTGCCGTTTTAGGGTTGGGGGTTAGGGGTTAGGAACTCACCGAATCGGACTCACCAAATAGTAGCAGACCCAATGCATGTAGTGTCTGCCATCATTAAAAGTTTTCAGTACCAACACTCCAGCAGTAATGAGTGCAAAGTCTTGTGGTTGTGATAGTAGTCAGTTGTGATAATAGTCAACAAATCAGTGCTTTTTTCATTAATCCATAATTAATAATTATACATTTATCGCATTTCTACAAACACCTGCTGATGTTGCATCAACGTAAGACAGACAATTGGTGGTTAGAATTGTAAAAATACAAAAGCACAAACGCCTCCTACCCCCTCCCTAAACAGTAGCGCACGAACGACAAAACCCCGTCAAACAGAAACTGGAAACACTTCAAAAGGGGTTGGTTTACTACTTATCATGCCAAGCACAGTACCTTCGCTGTAACTGTACGCGACAACTGTTAACACAAGTCGGAATTTGTTATGACAAAAGGTGGTAGGGCCAACGTAAAAATGAACTTGTTCATATTAAGTTTACTCGATTAAAAGCATCTACCTGTGGAGTTTGGCAGTGATTGAGAATTCCGTACAAAGAGTCAGTTGGTCGATTCTGCTGAATCAAACCAAAACTTCTTTCGGAGAACAAATTCAGAGCCGAATTCGCGGCACTGTCAAGCTTGACGTACTGAGACAAATCGTATTTTTCAACTACAAACTGTCCAAACTTTTCTTCTTTGCTTGTAAGTTCAAGGTAAAGAATGAGGGCCGAAATACAGGACGAAGCAAAAGGGTGATCTGAAACCCAACACAGAGACGCCCCTTCCTCAACGCCCCTGGTTGTAAACACAAGAGTTAAAAATAATACTTATATATTGATTAAAGTCAATAATAATAATGGATCAATGAGTTTGAAAACGATCACACTACGTTGAAACGACGTCCGTTGGACACCTTGCGAGAGTACACGATTGTTCTGGCAAGGCACTTAATGACAGGGTTGAAGGTGGACTCAGTTTGGATTATTTTTTAATTAAAAGTCATAACCCAGGAAATTAGCACGCAATGAGGATGCAGGTAAAATTTAAAATAGTGCGACAAAAGCGAAGACTTCCTTCCACGAGCTTTAAAAGTTATATGGCTCGGTACAGTTTCCTGCAGGACACGTTTCAACTTGAAGAAATTAAGCAATACACCTCTCCATCTTAAAAAAATGAATAAACTTCTTCAAAAACCATCCTTTGTTATGTACTGGCAATTTTCTATATAAACTAGTGCACGAGTTCGCTACGACAAAAGCAAAAACAAAGAAAAAAAACATCTTTTATTACGGTACACAGAAATTTAGCAGGAATCATCTTAAAATTAGACAAAAAGACGTCAAAAACTATTAACTTTACATAAAAAAAAATATTCAGAAGTAAACCCGTTATACATCTAAAGTCAAAAACATGAAGGTTATTTGACTTGCACCTTCAATTCCGCTACATTTCGGAGGTGCAAACTACAGCAGACTATCAAGACATTTCAACTTAACAAAGAAGTGAAAACAAATGTGGACTTACTTTTTCTTTGTCTTCAAAAGTCTTTTTAAATCTTGTTCAATACTTTTTCCGGTAAAATCCGACTTGGGGCGTTCAGTTAACAGAACTCCACTCCGTTTTATTACTTCATTTAATTTCTTTGCTTCAGAACTGTTTTCCTGCAAATAAGTTTGTAAAATGCAGAAACTGTTACATACAAAGAATTAAATAAACATTTATAAATGCAAGAGTGGTAAAAAGCGTCTGCAGACGTTGAATCAATGAAAAAATGACGGATTTTATTGTCTGGGCAATGGGTAAAAAGCTCATCAAAAAACAATACCTGTTAAGGGAAAATTTCTCACCATTTTGATGGAAAGACATTCCTTGGGACAAAGTTGGATGATTGTTGATTCAAGGTTGGAAAACTGATCGTTATCAGAAAACTCTGCATATTTTATTTCACATAAATTCGTGTCAACAAATCCAATTGCTACCATAAACTGACCACCTAGAAATGCAGACAATAAAAAATTAAACTTAGTCTAACAACGTTAATGTAGCTGGACTAGCCAACTCAATTGCGACAAAATGAAAAGTTGTTAGTTACAATTCGTTTATTACGGTATGTGTCAAGTGAGATTCCATGACCAGAAACCATGTCAATATGCTTTCATATTTAGACGCCAATTCAAGTAAGATTTGTACATTATGTACAATATATTTGTACAATATGCCAGACCTCACTAATGCAGTACGCCCTACTTTGCTTCGTCAAAGTCATGTTGTTTTAGTGATGTCAACCAAATAAAGACATCTTAATAAGGCAAATATGCCCCAAACCGACACAAAAAAATTTGTGTTTGGTAGGAGAATCTTGTTTATCCAAGTTTCGTTAAACAGTGTCTGACTATAACGCCTTTGTGCAACTGTCAATGAATTTAGAAGTTCGGTTCTTTCATTGCACGATATATATAAAGCAGTTATTCACAAAATATAGAACAACTGGGCACAGTGCAACGTCCAACATCAACAAACAAAACATCCGGAAATTTTATAAGGCCAAAAGCAACTGAGAAAACATACCAATATGTCGCCTTTGCAAGCATTCCAGTCAGTGCAGTTTATGTTATTCACACATTAAGGTATTATGGAAAAACTTACACAACATGAAGCAAATAAATACCTTCTGATCGAAATCTTACAGCAAGAGCAGCAGATGAGGTAGACATCAAATCAACGTTATTGAACAGTAAATCTTCTACCTATAAACATGAAGCTACTCAGACAGAATAATCACAATGATTATGAATTAAAGTCATACGGTATGTTTACCTTCAACGTTCAAGTAGTATTGCAGAAATGGTTTTTAATAGACTTGGTAGAAAACGAAAACGTGGAAAAGAGAAGTTGAGGAGGAATGCAGCAAGGTGGGCTTGACAAGAGAGAACGAGTTAGACAGATCGATGCGGAGGCAGGGTGTGAAGGAAATTGCGGCACTTGGAGGTGAATCCGGCCACCCTCGGTAACGGGGACATCACCAGATTAAAACTGGACTATACTAATTGGTAGCATACATTTGTAGAATTCTTTTCTATTTAATACACAATTAAACAGGTTATTGCACAAAGAGGATATTAACAGAAAGTTTTACAAAGCCAGCGTTATGCACTTATTATAGCATTGATGAAACCTTTAAGTGAAATCCTGTGCCACTGTGCAGTGTGCACAGCTATGACGCTCTTGGCTTATGCTGATTGAGTACTTTACTGGAGGCACCTTGCTGTGCATTGCGCAAAGCTCACTGCTTGCAGTTTGAGAACTTAGGCAAGGTTGGTGGTAGTACCATTTTTGGAGCTTGGGTTCCACAAATGGAAAAACGCCACATGGAGGTATATATCTCCATGACCAATTGGCCATACACAGTAGGGCGGTCCTTATTTGGGGCTAAAATTTTTTTTTATAATTTTTCAAGTCTCACCCCCCAAAAAGGTTCCATTTACCACAAAAAACCCTGTGTGAAAAAATTTTTGAAAAATATTAACGTTTAGAGGTTCCTCGAGGCCTCTGAAAATTTCACGTTTTTATGCATGTATGTCATACCTCTGTAAGCTTGGTTTTGCCATGCGGATTTGAAATGCACAAGTGTTATTGCTTGTTTTCATCAGCATGGCATAAATAATAACCCAGTTTGGTATACCTAAGACAAAAGTTCTTTTTTGTGATCTTGATGATAAATATTATTAATAAAAAAAAATGATAATGTTCACATGTTTGAAAGTGATGAAGCAAATTTAATTGCTTCGAAATACTGCGCAACAAACAGTGTAAAGCAATAGCTATAAGTGAGCCTTTAGTTGCAATAAAAATAACAATACACGCTGAATAGATATATATTGGATGTGTAACTTAGAAAAATTGGGATTCATGCGATATTGCGGTCCTGTTAAAACAAACTTGCTAAATGCAAATTAATAGTCATTGGTTAATGGTTATAATGGTCAACGCCTCAAAAATGGTAAAATGTCACATCAAAGCCTTTTTAAGTGGTTCAGAAATGCATTTTTGATGTTGTGAAACTACTTGAAGAAGGTACTGCAACTGTTTCTCATCTTTAGTGAGTCGCCCAGAAAAGTTTTGGATAAGTGCTATAGCTCTTTCTGCATGATCATTGGTCATAGCTAGAGATTTACATAGTTCTCGAGCAGTCTGATAAGCACTGTTTTCTTCCCACTCTGATGCAGGAAGATGGAGAAAAGAATCTGGAAGGCTTAATTTTTTGAACAAGAACTTTGTGTTTGTACTGACTGCAAGCAGTGCACCACAGATCACCACCCATCTTTTCAGTTGTTGCTTCTGAGATACCTTTGTTAACAGTTTTATAAGCTTCCAATTCTTTATATAAGGACAAATCGTTGTTGGGAGCTTTTATCCACGCCTTGATATAGATACGTGTAAAAAACACACATAGGTCATGGAGACCGTTTGCTCACGGCCCGTCAGGTGAAACTGACTTCGAAATAACCACACCTTAAAGGTGTATATCACTTTCATCATCCACCGTGCATGATGGCTTGCACCAGGTGCTTTAAAATTAGCTTGCCCCAGTGTAGTATCTCCAAGAAAAAGCAATAAGATTTCCATTAGTTCACGATAATCATCTCGAGGTTGCTTTTCCTTGCCCAATACTACATGAATGAACTGAATAAGGTCATCCTTAATATCTTTAACACCCGCTGCAGCTTCTTCATCAGTGGAAGAATCTTCATAATTCTCTTGAGCTATGTACTCCTACTGCTCGTTGAATATGACCGATTTAGATGGTACTTCCTGCGGACATCACATGCTGTGACGGCGGACATGTCCGCCATGCATTTCGAGGCCTGCTATTGTGTCTTCTAATAATACAACTGTGTTTTGTGAGAATTGTGCAATACACAATTACACATTTATGTCGTAGAGTGGAACAATTATGTCTTTTGAGAATTAAGCAATACAAATTTGTGTCTTAGAGTGGAACAATTGTGTCTTGTGATTGCTGTTAAAATACTGTGATTAAGAGTGCTTTCAGGTGTTTTCATGTCTGCACAAAGTTGTTTAGAGGGGTTTCAAAAAGTTTATTTCATACCGCATCACACCCCCTATACATAGTGTACGGGGAAATTTCTAGGGCCTTGAGGAACCTCTAAACATTAATATTTTTCAAAAATATTTCACACAGGGTTTTTTTATCCAAAATGGAACCTTTTGGGAGGGTGAGACCTAAAAATTTCAAAAGTCAAAAAATAAGGACCACCCTAATACACACTACACAGTGTACCTAGACACTTACAGAGGAAGGAGGAGACCCGAAGGCTGAAACGATGTGCACTGCTTGCAGTTATAAAATAATGCAGTGCACTGTATGTTTAAAAACAAACGACCATATGCAATCAAGAAAACGAACTTACTTCCATCAAGTTTCCAGGCGAGGCTTTAAATGCAATAAACCATTGACTTTTTGGACTTGGTTGATAAATTTCAAGCCGGTAATGAAGAACCAAAAGTAATTCTCGTGCAAGAGATTCAAAATTGAGCTTACTCAAATACAAGGAAGAAAGTTCTGTATCTGATAAAACATATGAGTAATCATCACCAGGTGCGCCTCATGCAAAAAGACTAGGTAGTTATCAACAAAAAAGTAAAGTTATATTCAAAATTTAGTGCTGTAAATATATCTACAATTCTACATTATACATAGAAGGATTGTGATGGAAAAATTCTTACAATATCAGAACAATTAATTTATATCATAGATATATGTCATACATATAGTAAAATAGTTTACATCATTATGCCTATATACATATTATATCAAATATAGTTATTACTATCTGAAGCCTTTACAAATTGTTTCACCTAACGGATCATCAGAAGGTCTGAAAAAACATGCAACCAGTTAAGAATCGATATGAACTTAATATTACGAACCATCTCGTTATATATATATATATATATCATTATATATTATATTATATATATTATATATATATTATATATATCATCTCGTTACGTTATATATATATACATATTATATATATACGTTGCAGCTTGCAAATAATGAACCTAGAAAGTTTGATATTAAAAATGCATTATCATACACACTTTTCACAGACTAATCAGAATTACATTTATTTTCGTTAAAAGGCGTCTTTCCATATGTAAAAAAAAAACAGGCCACAGCAAATTTTAAGTGAAATAGATTCATTTAAAATTTAATCATGGTACTTAAATCATTCATACAAAGTTAGCAATAACTAGGAAAGTTTCCAAAAAACATTCAAAAAACATTCCAAAAAACAAAAAAACCAAGCGATATTACCTCCTTTCTTGATGCTTTTCACAGAAGTTGATGCATTGAACACAAGTTTTGCAGCTGTAAATGCATCCATTCCATGAATCGAATAAAATTCACCATGATCAAAAACTCGAAATGTGGTGTCTGCCTTGATTGGTAGGGAATTGAAGTGTTGAACAAAAGAGCCTTCATTTTCAATACACCATTTATTTTTAGCTTGCAGTGTTGCCATAATGCAATTAAGCTTCAGTGAATTCTATTCATTACAAAATATGAAAAACCATAGTTTAAAAAGTGGTTAAGTCTTAGTTGAAGTCAATTGAAGCAATCAGTGCAAAAAACGCTTGCAAATTAAATATATCGCTCATTGAAAACAGAAGGGGCTTAAGTCCATTTTTTATGATTTCTATGTTTAAACAAACAGCAGCAGTTCGATGTGGTAGCAGTCTCACAGAATTTTTTCCGATATTCCAAGGAGTTCGGCAGGGATGCATACTCTCACCAATATTATTCAATTTGTACAGCGAAGCAATAATCAAGGAAACATTAACAACACTAAACAAAAACGGAGTAAAATTCAATGGTAAAATAGTAAGCAGCATTCGATACGCAGATGACACTGTCATTCTCGCCGACACAGAAGAAAAACTGCAAGAAAGCACATGGACAAAATCAATGAAATCAGTAAAAAATACGGAATGAAACTCAATTTGAAGAAAACAAAGACAATGCTGATCGAAAAAAGCAATGGAAATAATAAAATAAAAATTAAACTGGAAGGAGAACAATTGGATCAAGTCACCACGTACACATACCTAGGGTCTCTCATTACACAAGATGGAAGATGCATCAATGCTGTAAAAAGACGAATCGGTCAAGCAAAAGCGTCATTTTGGAAATGCAAGGAATTTTTAAGAGGAGAAATAAATTTACAATTAAAACTTAGACTTCTATCTTGTTACATCAAACTAGTAATGTCATATGGAAGTGAAAGTTGGACCTACAGCAAAGAAATTCACAAAAAAATTAATGCTTTTTAACTCTGGTGCTACAGAAAAATATTAAAAATATCATATAAAAACACATTACAAATGAAGCAATTAGGAAACGAATTGCAGTACAAGATAGATGGGCAAACGACTTAGCAAAACAAAAGATGAAATTCGCGAGATATATTTTGAGAGGATCAGCAGGACACTTACATCAATTGGTTATTGAAGGTATGGTGGAAGGAAAGAAGTGCAAGGGAAGAAGACGAACATGGAGAGATGACGTAATATACAGTGGGCTGATTTTTCAAGCATTGGAGAAACTAAAAGAGTAGCGGAAGAACGGGACATGTGGAAGAAAATGACAGCCACCTTCGGATCGGAGACGACACGTGATGATGATGATGTTTTCAGCTTTTTTAGGTTTTGGACTCTGGGCTTTCTGATTGGGATGAAAAATTGCAGCTATCTTGTCTATAATCTTAATTGGCAGGGGCTTGTGTCCATCAACTTTTTTTAAATTTGAAACAGAATAGCCTTTAAGTCGATATAATGGACTTAAGACAAAATGACATTCAACCGAATTTGGATTTTAGCCCTTTTATTGGACATAAGTCTTTCTCATCCCAACCAAATTAAGCTTATGTTTCTAAAAATTGGACATAAACACTTTCTAAGGCTTCTTCTAAACCTCGATTTTAATGGAATACAATACCGGTAGGCAGTAATTAAAAAAATTCTCTAATATACTGTGGCAATGAATCAAATTCAGCCCACAATAAATCAAATCAAACCAAAAGCCAGTGAAAGGTACCAGTATCTTAAGCCATTTTTTTGCCTGCTTGCAGTTGCTTTGATTCTAATACCGTAAGTGATCTAAATACGATTTCTATGTAACTAAGTCATCGAAACACAACCTGGTTGGCAGTTGCACACATTGAGCTCTGTATGTTTGTAGGTACAGAAATATAAGCTACCTTATTTAACTACCAATCATTGTATGTTTTAAATTTTTAGTAGGTTTTGTCAGGTATATGCAGGTTGCAGAGTAGCTTTTAGCCAGCCATGTGCACAACTGCACGTATATATGCATAATTTACGTATTTCACGTATGCGTCTATGTCAATGGGGCTTATTTTGACGAAGGACTACAAAAATACAGTGACAGCCTTCCATATAAAGAAAAGACAATGTTGCAAGGAACAGTGGTTAAAATTTATGTACAGACTTTTTATGTAAAGTTTGACATAGATGGAAAAACTACATCAGTCAAAAAAGTTGCTGTAAGGACTGATGTTCCAGAAGATCAGCAAATATTTATTTTGAGTACAAGTAGGCTACAGCGTTGGAAGCTGGAAACCAAATCTCAGATCTCAGGATGAGCCATCATTCTTATGCTTAGATGACGAGGACCCTGCATCTTCTCATAGCACATCAGATTTAACAGCAGAATCGGATATTTGTGACGATGACTCAGATTTAGATAATAATTTTGACATAGACAAGGAATTGAAGAACCAGGGTATGAAAAATGCTTACGAACCACAAGCAGATGAGACATATGAAGACACCATCTCTGACACTAGTGAGAAGGTTACCGGTAAACCAAATGAAACTGATCAACCAACAAACTTTATTCAAGGAGAAGATGTCATATTATATTGCAATAATAAACCAATTTTTAAAGCAAAGTACGATTTTGTGGAAGCAGGGGGAACCATACATGGCCAAAAAGTGAAAGAAGGTGAAAGCAGATTTTTCATAACCCAAGTCTATAAGACTGCAGCATCATGGAGTTTGTTCATTACATCAGATCATACTGAAGGTGCAGCTGTACTATGGAGTATCGTGAATGCTACAAAGATCACTTCAGAGACGGTAAATGACATCAACAGAATGTTTGGGACTGAAAGTTGCACGGCAACACCCCTCATGGAATGCAAAAAGAAGTACAATCCAGATCAATGGATACGAAATGTACAAAAAAGAAAAAGCCAAGATGAATCCTATATATATAAATTAAAAGACGGACAGACAAAAACAATGCCGGAAAAGAAGGTTAGAGATACTTGCCCATCAGCATGCAAAAAGTGCCCTGAAAATTTCACCCATGAGGATCGCGACATCATACACAAAAACTTTTGAAAGTTGGAAGCTGTGGACATGAAGACTGAAGAGGCTGTTTTTGACAAAAATGGTAAAAAGTTCTAAAAAGGGCCGCACAAGGGTTCGACAAAATATTAAAACGGGTAAACGGAGAACCAGACCAACATCACAGCAGTATAGTTTGCAAAAGCCTGGCATGCAAGAACCGACAGCAGATTGCCAGCCATTTTTCCTCAAAACCTGGATATCTCCAGAAAGCAAGTTAAAACTGCCATTAAAAAAGCAATTGATGGAGGTGGTATTGAATCTGATAAAAGAGGTTCCAATGTGCAACATAACAAAATTAATCCTGGACGTGAACAATCCATTGTTGACCACATCTGTCAATTTAAAAAAATTGAGAGTCACTATGTGAGGATGGGGTTAAGGTACCAATATCTCCCCCCAACTCTGAATGTAAAGGAGATGCATAGAATGTACAAAAGATGGTGTTGTACACAAAGAAATATTAACTCAGAGACATATGATACGGTACATATTATACAATTTTCAAACAGAAATTCAGCCTAAAGTTCAAAAAACCAAAAAAAGATGAATGCGATCAATGTACCACATACAAACATGTGGCTGATGCAAACATTCTAACAAAGGAAATGGAAGAAGAACACTCTGTTCATTTAGATGAGAAGGAAAGGAGCCGGAAAGTTAAAGAAATGAAAGGATTAGGGGCAAAGTTTACCCATGTTCAATCATCTACGTTCGACTTCCAGAAGACACTGTTAACTCCAGCAGGAGCAAGTTCCTCATTCTATTATAGTAATTACAATTTCACAATTACTGACATATTGCTATCTCTGGAACGAAGCAGATGCGAAAAAAGGGCTCCAATGAAATGGCCTCTGCTCTTCTTGATTACTTGGTGGAGTTAAACAAAAAAGGTATCACACATGTAAACCTTTTTTGTGATAGATGCAGTAGGCAAAACTGCAACTGTATGGTCTTCTCTATGCTGTCACTTGCTCGACATTGGCCCAATTTTTCAGAAATAACATTGCGCTTCCTTGTAACCGGACACAGCCAAAATGAACATGATACCATGCATTCATTGGTGGAGAGAGAAGTTCGTTTATATGAAACTTACACAACTGAAAATTGGGAAGCACTCATATTGCATGCTTTAACAAAAGCTAATGACTCCAAGAATAAGAAAAGGAACGTGAAATTGAATATACTGACTTTCGAAGAAATCATAGACTTCAAATGTGGAAAGCATTTATGGCAGCTTCAAGACATTTTCAAAGGAAAAAATCAAAGATTGTGATGGCACAGCAATTAAATGGTCCAAACTGATTGATTGATGCCAAACTTGATTGATGCTTTGCCATCAATTGTTACGCAGCTGCTCCGGGAATAACAAAGGATATATATGGTTCTCTGATGCAATTTTGCAAGATGGGCCTTATCCCAAATCACCATCAGAAATTCTATGAAAACCTCAAGGTGGTCGGAGAGAGTGATTCAGAATCAGATGATGGAGTAGAATCTGTTTGAATACTTGTTATTAGGGCTGTGGATAAACTGACTTTTTCTTTAGGCGCTAACCACTGACTTTTAGTTGATTAACCGTTTTTGTGTAAAACGTCTTAGACATTGACACGTTTTGAAGCTTTTGTCAACATAATAAAATGCTTTTACTTTAGTGCAGTTTCACAAGTTGTTATTACCAGGTTACTCTAGATACCAACTACGAAAGCTCAATTTGTCACTTTCATCATGAGCTAAAACATTTAAATTTAACCAAAATGCAAAATACCCATTTTCTGTTAACCACTAATGAATTTCTTAGCAGTTAACCACTAAAACTTGCTTAACTGTACACACTGAGACTGCCAAAACTTTCACTGACCACTGTGATTTGTACTTGTGCCAGTGTATTCAACTCACTGCCAAATTTTTACAGACCGATGTTATTTGTATATAATTATGACACTTGTGCCAATGGATCCACTTCCAAAACTTCCATAGACCAATGTTATTTATGAGATACTTGTGTCATAATGCATTCATTGCCACAACTTTAACTGATCACTTATTTGTAATTCTTCCAATGTAATCACTGCCAACACTTTCTCTTACTTTTACTGATCACTGTTACATGTACTTGTGCCTATGCATTTAAGGCCAAAACTTCCACTGACCACTGTTATTTGTGTACTTGTGCCAATGGATCTACTGCCACACGTTTTACTGACCACTGTTATGTGTACTTAATAAGTGTCATTGAATTCACAGCCAAAACTTCCACTGACCACTGTTATTAATTTGTATATACTTGTGTCAATGTCATATAGGCTGCGGTCTATGGTGTGTCAAGCATCGCATAATTTGATACTTAATTCCTTACAGTTTACTACTCTGTTCTCACTACACAGTACACATACACACTATGGACAATTCCATGAAGAAATACGAAGCATTCCAAATATTGACAATAAAATGTTCATCCTAAAAGGCCTTAAGTCACATACTAATGCAACTTATGGGCTTATGTCCTATAATTATGCCAAAAGGGCTTATATCCAATTTACAGTTTACACACACAAAAATTATTTGGAACAGTATTGGCTTAAGTCCAAAACGGGGTTAAAAATATATACATAGGTCCCGCAGGGGGTCCCAACACACGCATAAGAAAAGGTTTACACTCTGTCAACAATGTGTAGACACAGCATTGTGAAGTTTAATAAAACATGCAAAACAATAGAAATTGTGGCAAACATCGTAATTGTATGGGTTTTCACCAGAATGAATTCTTTTATAATTCTTCAACTGACCAATTTGTCCAAAGAATTTGTTGCAAACATCACATTTGCATGGCTTTCACCAGAATGAACTAGTTTATGCACCTTCAAAGCACCACTTCGTGCAAAGCTATTGTTGCAAACATCACATGTATATGACTTTTCACCAGAATGAATTTTTTTTATGATTTTTCAAATTACAACTATGTGCAAAGCATTTGTGGCAAACATCGCATTTGTATGGCTTTTCACCAGAATGAATTGATTTATGCTGCTTCAAATGATCATTTCGTGCAAAGCATTTGTTGCAAACATCACATTTGTATGGCTTTTCACCAGAATGGATTTTGATATGCTTTGTCAAATTAGAACTCTTTGAAAAACATGTCACATATGGTACATTTATATGGCTTTGCTTCTGAATGAGTTCTTTTATGTTCTTTCAGATGTCTGTGGTTTGAGAAACATTTGTTACATACATCACACTCATAAGCATTGGAACCAAAATGAATATCTTTGCGACTTTGTACAGCAGACTTTCTAGAAAACCTTTTATCACATTCAGGTGATTTGTTATCAGCAAAGATTTTCCATCATTTGTTTCAAAATCAACAATATCTTCTAAATATACAACAATTCCCAGGTGGTGAACTGGTGATTCATATTTTTTAAAAGGTTACAGCTTAAAAAGTACCACAAGCATACATCTGAAAACAATTACAGTAACTTTTCAACTTACGAACATTCGGAGATACGAACATTTATATTTTCTCACAAAATTTTTTTGAAAAGTGCAGTGCCTATGCAGTCTACCATCATTAGCAATAAAAGGGGAAGGCTTATAGAAGAAATGGAAAAGCTTCTCCATTTATGGAAGGAACACCAGTGGCAGTGGCGTGTAAGACTTAGCCTAGCACTAATTCAGGAGAAAGCTAAGTCACTTTTCGAAGACTTCAAGACAAAAGCTGGCAATAGTGCGGAAGACGAAACGTTTGCTGCAAGTTCTGGATGGTTCCAACGCTTCAAGAAACGAGCAAACTTGCATCATGTCTCTGTCTCCGGTGAAGCAGCAAGCGCCGACAAAGTGGCTGCAAAGAAATTCCCGATTACCTTAAAAGATATCATCGATGCCGGTGATTATTCTCCCCAGAAAATCTTCAATGTGGATGAGACTAGGTTTTTCTGGAAAAAAATGCCTCCGAAAACGTATGTTAGCCGTGAAGAGAAGACGATGCCAGGTTTTAAGGTGGCGAAGGATAGGTTGACTCTGATGTTGGGCGGCAATGCTTCAGGAGACTTCAAACTCAAACCAGTGCACTATTAGTTTATCGAGCTGAGAATCCCCGGGCATTGAAGACATCACAAAAGCTCTCTTCCTATGATTTGGAAGTCAAACAAAAAAGCTTGGATGACACTTGTTTTATTCCAGGACTGGTTTCTTTACCACTTCATTCCTGAAGTCCAGGGATATTGCCGGGAAAAGGAAGTCCCTTTCAAGATTCTCCTGATCTTAGATAACGCACCTGGCCACCCGCCACACTTGGAAGACTTTGATCTCGATGTGAAAGTTGTATATCTACCTCCAAATACAACTTCACTCCTTCAGTCAATGAATCAAGGTGTTATTGCTAATTTCAAGAAGTATTACACA
Organism: Aplidium turbinatum; assembly: GCF_918807975.1. Lineage (NCBI taxonomy): Eukaryota > Metazoa > Chordata > Ascidiacea > Aplousobranchia > Polyclinidae > Aplidium > Aplidium turbinatum. Next base: position 25,942,085 of record NC_137478.1, read on the forward strand.
CGTCATGCATACAAACAAGCATTGAACGCAGTAGAGGGTGATCCTAATATGATCTCAAGTTAACCAACTTTTGGAAAACATTTAACATTCGAACGTCACGTGTATAGAGCACATTGATGCTGCATGGCGTGAAGTGTCCCAAACCACAATGAATGGTGTCTGAAAGGCTTTGTGCCGACAGTTTGCAAACAACTTTCAAGGATTTCAGCAAGAGGAGAAGGAGATTCTTGAAAATCTCATTGAAATATTTAAAAAGCTCGATATTGACCTAAAGGAAAATGACTTTCAAGAGCTTTTTGAGTCACACGCACAGGAACTGACAAATGAGGAACCAATGGAATTGGAAGCCATGCAAAGACAAGAAGATGAAAACGATGAAGAGATTGTTCCTACAAAGAAGTTTGAAACAAAGTTGATGGCCAATGGGTTTAGTTTGATTGCGAAAGCTCTCAGTGTTTTTGAGAATCAGGATCCGAATGTACAGCAATTCTCAAGGGTAGCAATGGAAAACATACAATGCAATGATTTGAGACAATGTCTGCTGTGTTTTACTTTATTTCTGTGCGTTTAATATTAGAAAGAACTTAGGTGTATGTTGCGTATGTGATGGACGGATGTCTAGTAGACATAGGCCTAAGCAGTTCTGTAGGCTATACCAAACAACAGTACAGTTTGAACTTACGAACAATTTAAGATACGAACGGCCGTTCGGAACGCAACTTGTTCATAAGCTGAGGAGTTACTGTTAATAGTTTAAACAAAACTAGAGATGAACTGATACCAATATTTTGGCCGATACTTTACTGTTACAAAAAGAAGCAATTTTGGTATTTGCAAAGAATTATATCAAATGCTAAGTTTTACCATATTTGCATACATCTATTGAATTATAAACAGACATAACTCAGCAACAACACTACATTTAACATTATAAAAACAAAAAGTGAATGTTTTCGGTTATAGTGTAGGCATATTTGTAATTTCGTGTTTTTTTTTTGTTAAAAGCAAAAACTCACTTGTTTTTGAAAGAAAACATGATAAGTTTAAAAAAAAATTAGGGTGGCATTTTTTCTGAACATTTTTGGGGCACGAAATCCAAGATGGCGTCCAAAATGGGGCACAACAATGATTAAGCAATATTTTCGCAAGTATATAGGCTACAATTACAGATAAAATATCTAAATATAAGTTTTCTGCGACAGGAAATCTAATGGAATCATCGAATTTAGGTTACATATATGACATACACGTGCCAAATTTTAAAATGTTATTCAAAATACCCCCGCGCACCCGAAACGTATGCTAAGCTACCTACGTAATTTTGTAATTTTGCACCAAAGACTGTATTAACTTAAATGCATGCATTTTTCACAAAGAATACGCAACTAGAAAGCCAATGAACGGATTTAAATACAATGAAACTTGAATTAATGTTCGATCCTTTAAGTCGTATTACACGCGAAAGATGTAAGAAGTCTTAGGCCTTCTGATCAAATGGCAGTTATCGTTAACAACCGACATCTACGGAATTTATAATATTTATTGAATGTCAAAGAAAGCAATTCATCTTCAAAATTTTCAGTCTTCATTTATCACTGGTTGGATAGTTTTGTTTTTACAGCTGAGACCACAGCCCCAGACTTCTGTACATGGAATATTGTTCTTGTGGCAGTTGCACCTTCCTTCGCATCCACATTTACACCCGCGCTTTATGAGTTGCAATTGGTGGATTTAAACAACGATCTGGCTTGACGTGACTTGAACATGCATCAAACGTCCAACCAAATGCAGTTGGTGCTGGAAGGCAGGGATGGGCTTTGCTAGCTGTTCTCCAAATCATGCATACATAATGAGCCCGGCCAATGCGCAAATCTAGTGAACCAGAAGTTGGTGGAAAGTCTTCTCCTTCGGCTGCACGATTGGAGAAGAAGAACCAACGGAGGTCATTCACTTTCGTGTAGATTTTGGATCGATACAAAATACAGACAAAGCGTTCCAACTGCGAGCATACATCAGCAGGAAGATCAGTGTCATTGTCATTCCCGAGCATTGCTAGTGCATCCAAGATCTCATCATCACAAGACATAAATGCCTTGAAGCATAAGTCTTTCGTTCTGCCAGAAAATCTCCCAGTCATATCGGAACCACTCAGAGCATGAAAACCTAGAAGTGCAGAAGCACGTTTTGGTCCCAAGTTGTTGTATATGTTTCGCACACAAATGTCCCTCTTCAATCTGTCCTTTCCCGTACGGAAAGTTGTAGACCCGGGTAAGTGTGGATACATGTAGATGAGCAACAACAAGATGTCTGTGTCTGGGGAATTTACAATCAGTTCTGTTTCATTGGAAACAGTTAGAGCGTGCAGAACAATCAAAGTGTCTGCCTCTTCTTGGCTGTGAGTCAGAAGCGAGTCTAGAATATTAACATTGACCTTGGTTTGTGTTTCCGATGTCACCAGTAGTTTTTTCAGTCTGTTGTTGGGGCTCTTGCTGTGATGTACAACCTTTTCATCTAAATACTCGGTCAGTTCTCCTTTGGTGCGGATATCTGAGAGAAAGTCCTTCAAGGAAATATTCTGGATTAAAGTGTTGTCTTTCACGTGGTAATAGGCTATGTTGACTTTCCCTTGGTCCTCTTTGTCCGCATCTGTTGCTTGAGTGATGTTTCGATGTGCCCGTCAAACACCAACCTGATCTCGTCATACTGTGTACCCACTACCCATGTTACAAATTATCTGAAGAAAGGCTTCGGCAAAGTCTTGGCATGTTTTCATTTGTTCTGTTTTGGTAACTGCGTTTACCATAGCCATCCCATCAATGATGATCACTCGGTGAGTTGTCAGTTCATCTGGTGGGTCCACAGTGGTATATTCAACTGCTGTGTCAAAGGAACTTAGAATGAATGGTTATCGGACAGCTGAGTAACAATTACCTCATTCCTGTCAACTTGTAGCCTACCCGTTGTCTCTTACTACCGGTATCCAGTTTCTCAAGATGACGAAGTATTGATGTCTTATCATATGCCAGCAGGAGGGATCCATCTGAAGCAAACATTGATCGAGGCACCACACCAAATTCATACGTTCCGGTGCATTCCTTGAGCTCTGGTCGACTTCTTGATATTACAATGAACCGCTGCAACAGTCCTCGCTCTTCTTTAATTTTGATTACCTTGTCTCCCATGCTGATTTTCGCAATTGCATTGGCACTTTTGAATGTAAACAGTTTCTTCCTGGTCATTTTGTCCCACACGGAAAGTTTTCCTTCTACAAGATCAGGGCTGCGATTTTTTCTTTCTTGTCGAACGACCAAAAATTCTACGCTTGTTTGTCGAATAGTAATATGACGTCACAAGAGTCAGATTATAAGCGTTTGGCCGCGAGTTACCGCACAAGTTGTGGTATCAGAGTCACTTACTGTTTTTAATCGCACGCTGGTTGAGTGATTCCATCTACGACGGCAAAAAACATTGCCGTCGCCAAATCAACACACCTTAGATTGCTGCGACAATTGCCGTATGCTTTAATGCTTAATCAAACGAAATTTTATGCGCTTCTTCATTGCGTGTCACACGGCGGTAGCCCAGAGCATCACGCAAGTTATTTTATGCGCCGACAATGCTCTTGTGAACTGTAAAAAGTTTGCCACCTTACGAATACTGGCTTAATTGTTACGCAAATGTTATTCTTTCATCGAATGCTTATTGTTTACCGATGTCGTTGCGAATATAAATTATGGTGAAAGAAGATACAGTTAAAAAGTGGAATTTACCTGCTATTAGTGTGGTATTTTGCAAAATTTGTAAAGAATTTTATGACGGAAACAAATCGGAATTAGAAAAGCTACGGGGTCAAGTTAAAAAAATAATACGAAATTAGATAAACGGTTCTTCGGCAGAAAAGAAAAATAATGATTCTGATCAAATGGCATTGCGCGTTCATGAACGGGCAGTTTTGCGTCTTCAAGTATTTCAGTGATGACGCGACAACCTCATCCTCCCATACAGCGTCTTATGATTCCGATTTGTGACAGCTAGTTCTTTATCAAACAGACTCGTGTTTGCTCGCGGTATCTCAATTGTGCCGAAATTATGTTAGTGTAAACGTAAATCGAGGCAATCATCTCGCAGTGAGATATTAATTTGTTACCGGTACCTGGTTGAACAATTAACGTTATTTTATGATAATTCAAAGTCGCTAGATGTCGAATTAATGTAAAACAAACGTAAATTTCTTCTTGGGCATTGTTACGCAGGCAGCAAAATTTGTTATTTTTGCATTGACTTCACGTCTGTAGACGTTGAATCAATGCAAAAATGATGATTTTTGCTATTTGGGTACGCAATGTAACCCGCCAGGAAAATTAAAGAGATTTGTGCTGACTCGAACGTTGAATCAACCCAAAATTAACTTACTTTTCCCCCTGAATTATTTAACGTAAAAGCGTGCGTATCGCTACTTTTGGTACATCACTACAAATCAAACAGTGCGGTCGTGACTCGTGATAGACTACTCTAGTATATTTTTCGCTTCTCGTTTTTTCGATTTAACGTCTGCAGACGTTGAATCAATGTAAAAACGACGGGTTTTGCCAGCTGGGTTGTGTGCTTTTGTGAATGCAAAATCGCCCATTACGTAATCACAGAAAACCTTTTAGTGGATGGAAGTCAAGTTGCAACCGTGTTTATCCGTCTACTATTCTTTATTCACATTGCAAAACATTTCTGCAAGCTTGGAACAACAAGTGCATAAGTCAGACATAAATAAAAACTTGCAAACACGTTGACAATTAAAGTAGCCTACTTCGGTTATTTTATCTATAAAAGAAACCCGCTGTGTCGAATAGCACAAAACGTGTGTGGCGAAATGTTTGATGCCAGGCGTTGGAACTTCGATCAAAGCATTCTCCCGCAGTGTTCAAAATGGCGGCGCTGACGCCTTGGGAGTTTCTCGTGTGAAGCGTCACATTTAGACCTTGCTTTGAAGTACCTGGCGCAAGAAAGTTTACGTAAGTCGGCACTCTTATGATTGCATCACGTGATGCCCCCCCCCCCCGATTGTTCCTCGACCTGACGACGTTTAGTCCTCTCTCAGTTTTTTTTTACCTTTTTATTTTCCTTTTTTTTTTGTCGAATAGTGATGGCGCGTGTCGAGTGACCTCGTCACCAAAAAAGGCAAAAATCGCAGCCCTGTACAAGATGTTCAGTGACTTTCGTTCACTTTCGAAAATCTGATGCCCAATCTCATCACGCCGAAGAATGTCGTTGGTAGCAGTATCATTCATAACTGCTTTGGTGAGCAAATTGTAAATTTCATCTTCGTCAGAGGATTCAAATGGGTTTCTACGCTCGTGAAATACTACGCTGAGTTTGATAGCATTTTGCGTCATTCGGGAGAGTTTTCCTCCTGTAAGCTCGTGGTGCTGCATTCTCTTTGCCTTGCTACCACAGTAGTAGGCTACTTTTTCTCAAAGTCATGCTGCAAATTTGAGACCTCGGGTGCGATGAGAAAATATTTGTCTAGTGACTTTTGATTCTGTGTAATTCGAACTATGCCTCCAATAACCTTAAGTTCACGTTTTCTTGTTCAATCCCGTGGTCTGCACCAATTGATGTAAATCCAACAACACCTTTGGTTACCGATGCGCAGAAATTCTCTTTCATGAATTCTGCCCAGATCTCTGGGTGCTCCTTTTTTGCTTGCTGCATTGTAGAAATGTAAAGTGGTAAAAGGCGTGCATAATTTAAATGATCATGGGCAAAGAAGTACTTTATGAATGATTCCAAACTCTGCATGTGCAGCGATATGTCTAGTTGTCTGGTGACTCAACAAATTGGAGGATAGTCTCGAACTGTTTCATCGCTGAATCTTGTTTGCAGTGTTTTGCGATTGTTTAATGTTTTAGAAGATGTCCCTGCCTTTAACAGGCTACTTCGCCCTTTACTCCAGTATCACTTCTTGGTTATTTTTATCCAGCAGCCTGAGTAAACCTGTAAAAACCGTTATACCTGTACAACTACAAGCTTGGGTTTTCTCTGGTAGCCTACTGTCATTCATCTATGACGTCACAAATTATAAAAAACAGCTGATTAAAATGATTAAATAAGTTTGTTGTATGTGCGTCACAAAGTAACTTTGTTACAAAGTCTTTACGTCATAAAGCACTTTTGCATATTTTTTACTGTAAATGAATGGGGCCAAACTGTCAGTTTGGCCATTTTGATAGGGAATTTCAGGTCATTAGAGTGCACAGAAAAAATGCCACCCTAAATTTTTTTCATCTTCATAGTATCATCTGACAAAATCAAGAAAGTTTTTGCTTTTAACAAAAAAAAAACACGAAACCTTTTTTCATGACAAATGTGCCCACACTATTAGTCATATAGCCCTTTTCAAGCCTATCAAAAAAATACATTTTTAAAAGAAATGCTAAAGAATCATATAGTATCACAGCAAAAATATAGTCAAATCTAAACATTTGAGAAACAGCCTCGCTCACACAAAATGATAACTGAAAATTACACAGCACAACGGGTCAAGTATTTCAGATCTATTAAATTGGCATAATTTATTAAAAATTCAAGAATCCAATCTCAACCGCAGTGTTGTGTCATGATAGTAGGCTTTGGTAATGAAAGGCCACCGTAATTGAGGACTGCGGTTTAAGGGAAGAAACATTACATCATAATTGGGATTTCTCAAAAATTAATAAAGGGTTTGTGCAAACTCTCCAAATAGGCTATTACAATTGATAATAAGTCCACTAAAGAACACAAAAACATAAAAGTACACCAATGCAATTGTACTAAAGTATAGCAGCCTTCAAACATGCAAGAAAGTATGGTCGTTGATACAATGATACATAGTCATACAGTTGATACAAAGCATAAAAATCCGATTTGGGTTACGAATTACAATTTGATAGTGCTTTAAATGACAAGGCTACAAAACACGGAATGGCCCGTTTTGGTTAGTCCGATTCGGCTGGTCGATTAGTTCTTTATTTGGCTGGTCGTCTAGTTCCCTATTCGGGTACAGTTTTTCTCAGCTAGTTCCCTATTCGGAAAATTTTTGAAAATCTAACCATAATCCTTCTGTAATCCAACAAAATCCTTCAGTAAATCCAACGTACCAGCCGAAAAAGACTGCAGCCGAATCGGACTAGCCGAATCGGACAAGCCGAATAGTAGCGGACCCACCAAACATGACTTCTAAATAAAAAAGGATCATTCTATACAAACTAAGGATTCAAGAAAAGCAACATTTTTGATCACACCACAGAAGTTTGAATTGCAATTTGGTAGACATAACATTTTATTTTTCATCTGAATCCATATTCTTACAAACCTTTGAGTAGGTGTTTCTTGGTAAAGAATGTGTTGCATGTACAACTTTGTTGGGCTTTCATCTGAATAAATTACTGTGTGCAATTTTAAACTATTACTGTGTGAAAAATATTTGTTACTAGTATTTACATCACATTTGTATGGCTTCAGAAAGGAATTATCCTTTTTGTATTATGCTTCAAAGCACCACAATAAGCAAAGCTTTCATTGCAAAAATCTTACAATTGATGAAGTTTTTCATTACAATGAGTTCTTTCATGACTTTTCAAACCACAAGGTTTTGAAAAGAACTTCCACATTAACACTTTGCTCCTCAAAGGGAGGCCGGATTTGGCCCCCCCCTCATATTTCCTTTAATTATTTGAAGCACAGTAACGCCATGCACTTGGTTTTTCTTGACTTTTCCTAAAATTGCCAGGCGGATCTGATGATATTAAATTTGATGCTAAAAGTTGTGTAGTTTTCTTGTAAATTCAAGATTTTGGTGAATTTTTGCTATTTCTAGCTAACTTCCAGCAAAGCGTGAAATGGATTACATTGCGATGACAAGCCATAAGCTCATAATTGCTTCGTGCATCGATATGCGCGAGCAGAGAGAAGCATTCTCTTGCTTTCTTTTGTTTGGTTTGACCTCAATAATACAAAGCGCGTTATTTCTTATGCTACAAAGAAAAGCCAGTGATCGCAAAGCTGTTAATTAGAAACAATAATAGCAAACGTTTTTTGCGTTATCAGCTCTACAAAGAAGAATAGCAATCCACGATCAAAATAGTAGACTATGGAGGCCACAAACTATTCAAAACAGTTGTTTCAAGCAGATAATATTCATTGACGAATAAAAAACGTTACAATAAGAAATCTTCTCTTGGATAAAGACACGAAAACTTGGTTTCGAAATAAACGTTCTATGGAAATGCTCTCATTGACAAAACTTGCAATTGAGGAAATGTATCACTGCAAATGCTTTTGGGAGAAGCCGGAGAAATAGCGTTTTTGCAAACAGTAATTGTGAGATACTCAAAATTATGAGATAGGCTTCATTTACACGTAGCAGCTAACTCGATGGCGTCCCTTCACTGATTTATGTCGCCTACTTGTTGTTATGTCCTGTATTTTTGTTTCACAGTGCACTGTGTTTTGTTCCAAAGAGCGCAAAATAAAGATGATAATGCTTCATCTACATTACAAAATATTTTGTAATGTAGGCCTACAAACAAAATGTACAATGTACACAATGTACATTACAAAATATTTTGTACTGTAGACGAGGCATAAAGTTAGGCGTCACATAAGACAAACAACAAATCAGCTTTCTTCATCATTGATTCAACATCTGAATACGTTGCGCCAATGTATAAGAGGCCGGCTATTGTGAAGACCCGCCATTTAGGCTATAAACGATCCGATTATACCAAAAGTGGGACAAACTAGTGGATCAAAGAATGAATAAACAATGCTGAGAAAACTAAATCTAAGTGACGAACAATACCGATGTCTTCATTTATCTTGGAAAAATGCTGCCCAAACTTATCAACAAAAAATACCGTAAATAACGGCAAGGATCCCGAAAGCAGAATTTGCTCAACTTTGGCATGAATTTAGTCAGACATCTACAGTAATAATTCCACACATACAATAACGGGCTCTCAACTGCTGTAAGATAACACGATGGTTCTGGTTCTGGGCGATTTGTGTAACAGTTTAGGGGAAGACACTACTTGAAATGATGCACCACACAAAAGATTTTCAATGAAGACTGAGTCTAAAAACCGGTGTGGATTGTGCTGCACAATGACTTCAAGTTCAGGACAGACAAGGCACAAAAATATCACGATAAAAATAAAGACCTTGTGGGAGATTTTCGAGAATCATAACACGATGCAAATACCAAAAACGCATGGTTTGCATGCTGCTCTAAGCTGGCCGGCAACCACAAAGGTAGACAATACAGGCAGTTTATAATTCGATAACAGCGCAATAAACATTATAAATACGTAAACCGACAATTTTCTTTTACAAACGTTTTACGTCTAATAGTAAATTTTCCCTCAACAATTTTTTGTGAAGCACTTGCAAACCACGGTTTTATAAAATAATTCATCATTATTATTTTTTACTTCTCGGATATTGTAAAACGTCATCAGCAAAATCACAAAAAAAATTTCATTACTTCAATGTAGTAGGCCTAAGAATTTCTTATAGAATTGTAGCCACGTTGTTTCAACAAAGAAGCCATTTTTTAGCAATATAAAGTTATAGAAAATAATTTGCAATCATGCAAATGGTTGGAAAGAATCTAGGAAGTCTTCTCACAATCTGGCACAAAATGATTATGTTTATTGTATCTCTGTAAAATGTTTTACGACAAACTTTGAAGCTTCGTTATAATCATTTTTATCTTTGAAGTCAAAAGTTATTTTTTTTTTTTTGGCCAGAAACATAATCACTGCCTTGCTGATGTTGTCGATATTACGCGTATTTTTAGTGCTTCAAACAATAAGGACCCAGTCAGCAATCCAGTCCTTTTACATTGATTCAACATTTGTATATGGGATCGTATATGGGATAACGATTTGGGGTTCATGCTGCAAGACACAAATGAACAAGCTTAGCACCTTACAAAATAAGGCTGTCAGAATAGTAGCAGGTGGCAGGTGGTCTGATCATGTCACACCTTTCTATAAGAAACTTAACATACTCAAGCTTAAAGATTTGTACGAACACGAAATTGCTAAATTCATGTTTAAATTTGATACGGATGTATTGCCTCTGCCTTTCGCACACTACTTTGAAAAAACCAAACTCATGTATAATGCACGTCTTACTAGACACTCTTCCAACGATTGTTACTTTGTCCCACGTTACGCCTCATCCCGACTCCAGCGCAGCATTAAATATGCCGGAGTGAAAGTCTGGAACTCCTTACCAACGAGCTTGCGTAAACTGTCATTTTATTCTTTTAAAAAACAACACAAAAATTCACTCATCGCCAAATACTAGCACGTTTAATTTTGTATTACCTTTATGCTACCGATAGACTACTAAATATACTTCTCTGTGACCATCTTCTAACCCTTGTTCCAATTTTCGTTTTTGAATTATTCTTATCGCAATTTTAGAACTTCTTTTGAATCTGGGGTATCTGCTTGACTCGAAGACCCATGGTCTCTTCGCAGATTCCCGTTGCTGGAAAATTCCTTTTTATTGCTGTATTTATTGTATTATATTTACCTACAACGAAATAAAATCAATCAATCAATCAATCAATTTGTAAACGTTAAATTTATGTAGATTTGCTGACTGTGGGTTATTTCACATTTCCTTTGTTTACGCACGTTCCTCAATTCGCTGTTGCATTATTTCGACGCTGGCGGCAATTCGCTGTTGCATTATTTCGAATTGATTGACACAATCTTCAATAAAAAGTGAGCTTCGAACTTAGCTTTGTTGATATAAATGCTGTATTTTTTGTGGATGTAATTTATGAGTCATGTTTATAAACACCCGTAAGCGAAATGACTTATGATGTGGCCTGCATGATATTTGTGATGCGACTTGACACAAATCCACAATTTCAAAAGCACCTAATTTGAACTTAGAAATTTCAGATAATTTCAACAACTTGTTCAACTGTCTTCTCTCTACTAAAAATATTCATACTACAAACTCAATTGTAGACCTAAATACACAAACGAAGATGTAAACAGCTATTCAAGCAGGCTAAGGTGTTACTTATGAGAAATTTGGTTCCATAAAACTAGAAGCTAGCCATGAGTTTGGGAATGCATTAGTTTAGGATAAAAATGTAAGACAACAAACGCAGTTTTGTTTTTTTTTCAAATTCGTGTAACAATGTTACTTTGATTGTAACTATTTTAGAATCAGTGAGTAGCTTACAATAAGATTTGCTCGCAAGTCGTAAATTCTAATCAATGCAATGATTCGGCACACCGCACACACACTTCGTGCGTTCGATCGAGCTCTTTGTTATTCAGAAGTTTGCATGAAATCGGATTAGCACGGTAATTAAATAGCGGCAAGTTAAATCAAAATTGTCGTTTTTGGGTACCTTTGCAAAAATTGAAATATCAAGTTTAACATATAAAATTTTAAAATAATGACTTTTCAAACTTATATACAAATGATTTGCTTTCACACCAGTGCAACTTCTGTTCAAATAGCATCAGCGGATAACACGTAACAGCTGATTGAATTTGATCCAAAAACGGCCCCCCCTTGAGCAGTTAACTTCCAAAAAAACGTTGAAAAGCAAAGGGTTAATATGGCTTTTTACCAGAATGAAGTCTTTTGTGTTTCTTCAAACCACCACAATGTGCAAAGCTTTTGTTGCAAACATTGCATTTGTATGGCTTTTCACCAGAATGAATTATTTTATAAGTCATCAATAGACCATTTCGCCCAAAGCACATGTTGCAAACATCACATTTGTATTGGTTTTTCACCAGAATGAACTCTTTTATGCATCTTCAAATGACCACTACATGCAAAGCATTTGTTGCAAACATCACAATTGTATGGCTTTTCACCAAAATGAATTCTTTTATGCATCTTCAAATGAGAACTTTGTGCAAAGCATTTGTGGCAAACATCACATTTGTATGGCTTTTTACCAGAATGAATGCTTTTATGAGTCTTCAAATGACCAATTTGTCCAAAGGATTTGTTGCAAACATCACATTTGTATGGCTTTTCACCAGAATAAAGTCTTTTATGAATCTTCAAATGACCAATTTGTCCAAATAATTTGTTGCAAACATCACATTTGTACGGCTTTTCACCAGAATGAATTCTTTTATGCATCTTCAAATGACTACTACTTGTAAAGCATTTGTGGCAAACATCACATTTGTATGGCTTTTCACCAGAATGGATTCTTATATGCTTTGTCAAATTAGAACTCTTTGAAAAACATAATTGTCACATATGGTACATTTGTGTGGGTTTGCTTTTGAATGAGTTCTTTTATGTTCTTTCAGATGTCCGTGGTTTGAGAAACATTTGTTACATACATCACACTCATAAGCATTAGAGCCAAAATGAATTTCTTTGAGACTTTGTACAGCAGACTTTCTAGAAAACCTTTTATCACATTCAGGCGATTTGTTATCAGCAAAGATTGTTCCATCATTTGTTTCAAAATCAATAATATCTTCCAATTTTACAACAATTCCCAGGTAGTGATTCATATTTTTTTAAAGGTTACAGCTTAAAAAGTACCACAAGCATACATCTGAAAACAATTAAATAGTTTAAACAAATCTAGAGATGTACTGATACCAATATTTTGGCCGATACTTTAGTGTTTCAAAAAGAAGCAATTTTGGTATTTGCAAGAAATTATATCAAATGCTAAGTGTTACCATATTTGCATACAACCATTAAAAAAAGCTTTGAATTGGCATAATTTATTAAAAATTCAAGAATCCAATCTCAACCGCATTTGTTGTGTCATGATAGTAGATAGAGCTCGACCGATATCACTTTTTCAGGCCGATACCGATATTTATGAAATTTTTAGGCCAATACATATCAACTACGAAAAATTTATTACCAACAAGGTTATTAAGCAACAAACCAGTCCAAGAAAGTTAATGTAAGTTTTCAAAATAGCTGGGCGGGCGAACACATACTGTCACGTCACGCCGTGATCACCAATAATAATGTAGAACTCCACTGTTGTTTTCCTACCACCAAGGTCCAAGATCTAGGCTTTCTAGTTCCTTCTACTATTAATTGCAAATATCTAGCGACAAACTGCGCTATTGAACCGAGCTTACATTGAATCTACAATAGAACAGTTACATAACGAAGGAGCTGAATTGCAACTAATGACAACCAACGGTTTCATCCGGCCAAACCTACACGTGTGCACTGTGCAGTAGTGCACAGTTTAATATCAGTGACGTAACAGACACAACTGTGATGATTGAGACGACAAAATAGAGCATTTTGGCAGCAGAGTTAATTGATGACGTCGTTTGAGAGAAAATTACTCCTTTGAAGAACAATGCTACAGTTTTTACACCGATTTAACATCTGGCGATGTGAAAACGATGTAAAAGCTGTGGAAATTGCGGTCAGACTTTTGCTGCGAATGAATTTCCTCACAGGTTTGCGCAATTTACTTGATTTATAGCACTGGGCCACGAGTGGCATAGTGGAGACAAACGGCGTGGCTGGACACTTTTGCTCGTTTAACGGCGAATCAACGTTGTTTAACGTTGCATGAATGTAACATGGCAATAATTGATGAAAACTAGTCGCTTAATTAGTAGGTCTAGTAGGGCCTATCACATGGCGACAAAACCCTGCAAATAAGGTAAGTAGGCTAGTATCATAAGGTGGCAGATGGTTACAGAAATTTAGGGACTTAAAACTGCATTACATTTTTTTTTTAATTCCTGAAATGTCCCGCGGGCGCGGCCCACCCGCCCGGGACTTGGCGCCGGTGGTTGCTTGCTTAATTACGCCGCATAACTTCCACAGAAAGAGGTCATGTCGCTTCTTGCGTCACAATGCTTTGGGCATGAATCGAAAAACTTCTACAATGACGCTGCTATTTTCTTTTGTGCAAAGTTTCACTTGGCTTGTTTATTTGGGTTTATTTTTGCAACTTCTACAATGACGCTACTATGTTCTTCTGTGCAAAATTTTACTAGGATTTTTTCTTTGGGTTTATTTTTGCATGTCATGTGAGCAAAAGTTAATTTTCCGTGGGCCTTTTCTTTCTTACTGTAATACCAAAACTTGACAAATTTTGCTGCATCTTGCTGCAATAGCCTACTCGTATGATGATCTAAATTTGTAACGAATCTTGCCTTATCAATATCACTCGGAGATCAAAGCCATACATTGTGACGTAAGACTTGAAATAGGTTGCGCATGGTTAGTACTGTAGAAGTACACTAGTACTCCCATCAATTCTTAGCGAAAAATTCACCTTTGTTACACTGATTCAATGTCATCATTCGTTGAAGCAATGTAAAACTCGAAATTTTTCCTGCTTGAATGGAAGCTAAGGAATACAGTATTAACATTTTCTAGATGGGTAATTCCATTTATAATCAAACATCCCTTGTAACCACTAGTCACAGATTTTGCTTATTTTAACATATTTTATACATACTACATAAAATACTACATAATATACATAATACATACTACATAAAAAAAAAATTGAAATATCTTCATTGGGGGCCGAGATAGAGCACTTTGAATTTTCGGCCACTAGTAAGATTTTGGGAGCTGAACACAGCCATTTTTTCATTTTGCGCCTTCAGTATTTGGCAATAACTCTTTACCTTGAACGATTTTCATAATGAAAACATGCATTTCACCAATTTAAGACTCAAGGAATTCATTTTTGCACTTTAAATTATGCTAAGATGAACATTTCAAATGGTAATTTAGGTTTAAAGTTTTTCTTATTTTATTTTTGATACGCTAACTTTGGGGGAATATTTCGGAGCGTTGGGAAAAAGGTGCAAACAAATTTTTTTTTTCTTTGAACAAAGCAATTGAAGTATAATACTTTTACCAAATTTGGTTGATGTAAGTTTTGCATAAACCAAAATAATCAACTTAGAAAACACCAGTATTTTAACTAAAATTGTTATGAAGAAATGGCTATAAAGTTAAAACATAGGACTTAGAGCACATCAAATGCTCTTTGAACATCTTTTGCAAGTGTATTTGAGGACAGTGTATCCCTATTGCCTTAGTTCTGCTCTATTTTATTCCTTTGTCTTAAACTACAACAGAATGACAAACTCAGTAAACTTATATATACCATAAACATTGTAAGAGATCTCAATACAAACAACACAAACAGAAATCACTTTGTTCATCAACTTCTAAGGTTGGATGCATCAATAGCAGTTTTTTAAGTGGTTGATTAAGCCAATTTTCTGATTGGGTAATTAAGAATCAGTTTTCACAGTACACAAGTATCTACATTCTACAAAAGGTCATTGAAGGTTTGTTCAATTTTCTTCAAGTCTTCTTTTTTGATTACATAGTTGCGTCCAGATATTGTTACAGGGCTAGGAGATGAAACAACACATAAAATATGCTCAGAAGGAACACAGCAGAAATCATCCCTCGGCCAATAGAAATATTGAGATGGTTCATGAGGTGCCATGAACTTGATGTTGACATCTCCTTCTTCCCTAAAAACTTCTTGCACCATGCCAAGCCACCAATATAAATCGTATGTGAATGCAACATAGCCAAAGAGAGGCAGTAGTTTCAAAGAATTTGTGTATTCCAGTAAATTCTTTATCATCACTAATCCTTTTACATGTAATACTGTGAGAAGATTTTGGTTTAAAATAATGAAAAGATTGTGTGCCATGCTGAGTTTTTTTTTTTCGGTCATTTATCGGTCATTGACCGATTTTTTTAGCAAAATGTCCGAAACAAATATAGTCAATTCGGTCAAAATGTCCAAAAAATATATAGTCAATTGACTATATATGACCAAAAATGACTAAAAATGACCGAAATAAATAAAAAACGACCGAATTTTTTCAAGTCATTTCGAACAAATGACCGAAAAGTCTCAGCGCATAAAAAAACCCAGGATTGCCATGTACAGTGGAGCCTTGAACATACCTTTCTATTGTGTCGAGTTCTTTCAAGTTCATTGCTTTGAATGTCAAAAAACTGTATGCCTTATATGTACTCTTTACAGAATTTCATTAATGCATCAAAATCGAGAATTTGGTTTGTGTAAGGTCTTTGAAAACTTGCTCTAGTGGCCAATCATTTCACTGTGCCTCCTATTCCATCACAAGGAGACTTACCATGACTGGTGGCAAAAAAAGTCCAGGAGCAATCCATTCCAAAATCAGTTTTATGATACCGTAACAGAGGTTAAGCAGGTTTTTGTAGTTTTTGTGCTGAGCTGCACATCCATCAGAAAAATATTCGATTTTCTTTATTTTTTCGTGTAGTTGAAGGCGTACAAAAGTTGTAATTTGTTGAAAAATTCTGTAGACAAATCATGCTGTATCATGGCACAAATCATCTGAAATAAAACACATGGATTGTTGGATCCGGCCACCCTCGGTAATGGGGACATCACTGGATTAAAACTGGACTACTACTACTTCTACTGTTGGACAAATTTATCTTTAGAATTCTTGTAACAAAATGCCACTGGATGTATTGAGCATTGACTTTTCAGTGGAATGATTGCACTTCATCTTGAACAACAAACTTGTAATTTTCTGCAATATCTAAAATTGATTGATTGTTATGGTTTGTTTTATGTCGCTTTATAACATCTAAGGTCTTTTAGCGAAAGTCATTTTTATAACAGCCATTTACCAGTTAGAACACAACAGGGCATAGTGAAGGGTGCAATACGACACAACACAACATAATACGATAATACAGTAGTTTAAACACATCATTAGTGGAAACGAAAGTCTTGTGAGAGGTTAGGCCTACGAAAGTCAGATAGGTACTTCTTAGGAATTGCACGTTTGGTGTAACAAAAGGAAACACAATAAGGAAAGCCCAGCCAGCAAATCAATCACCTTCCACACCGAATCAATGTCTGTAGACGTTGAATCAATGCAAAAGGCGATCGATCTCTGACTGGGAGCAGACAAGACACGGGTGCACTACAGTATAACATGGTTGATTACAGTGATTAGAATAATAATTTAAATGAGCTTATTGCAGGAGTTTATAAAAGTCAGCAGATGTTTAATAGTTGGACGATTTACAGCAAAATTTTTCAACGATATATTTATTCCATACATGCTAAGATTTTGTTCAAGACACTTATAGAATAGCAACACAGCTTTCAAAGTTTAGTGTTTGTTTGCGTTCTGACAGATACTTAGCTTGGCACTTAGCTATGAAAGAGTGTGCTGTAAGCTTGTCCACTGCTTGTGTTAGAATGTCTGTGAAAGATGATGAACAAGAAACTAAGGTTTTTAGAGTTGATCGATCAGTGGACTGCCATTGTGTATAAACAATGTCATCTTCAGATTAACCTGCTAGCTTTTCTGTTAAAAATTGGTGTAAAACTTCTCTTCCAGGACAACTTTCACATCTATGCACCATGCACATTGCACATCTTATTTTCTATGTTACATACAATCATGGACATAAAATCTTTGTAATTTTGAGTCATATTAGTAGCATTACATAGTAAGATAGTGTTCTGGTGTTGTGTACACACACAGACTTGAGTGTGTACCACTATGTGAGACGTTAATACACCATTTAGGGCACAAGTGTCACAAAATTTTGATCAGACTAGCTGTGTGATATCAGTTGAATAATAAAACATTGGGAATTAGACACATCAAAAATTCATAAAGAAACGCACGATAATATGGCGGAACCCTACAAACATTGTGACAAAGCATCAGTTATGTTTCAATAATATTCATTTTTTTGATCATATGGGTTGATATTTTCTAAGTTGAATATTTTGGTTTATGCAAAACTTACATCAACCAAATTTAGTAAAAGTATTATACTTCAATCGCTTTGTTTAAAGAAAAAAAAAATTTTTTTGTACCTTTTTCCCAACGCTCCGAAATATTCCCCCAAAGTTAGCGTATCAAAAATAAAATAAGAAAAACTTTAAACCTAAATTACCATTTGAAATGTTCATCTTAGCATAATTTAAAGTGCAAAAATGAATTCCTTGGGTCTTAAATTGGTAAAATGCATGTTTTCATTATGAAAATCGTTCAAGGTAAAGAGTTATTGCCAAAAAATAAAGTCGCAAAATGAAAAAATGGCTGTGCTCAGCTCCCAAAGTCCTACTAGTGGCCGAAAATTCAAAGTGCTCTATCTCGGCCCCCAATAAAGATATTTCAAAAATTTTTTTTGCTATATTCATCATTTTTTAGTATGTATAAAATATGTCAAAATAAGCGAAATCTGTGACTAGTGGTTACAAAATTTGAAAAAATCTGATGATTATAAATGGAATGCCCCAGATGCGTGCACTAGAATGGGTGGGAATTATATTCTCGCAACAATTGTTGATGCTATGCAAGCACGTTTGAGCAACTTGTGTTTCTTCTAAGGGCATGTATGGCTGGTTTTGAGTGTGCTCTTGCTGGCTGATGTTTATCTGCGAAAAATAGCCGATACAATACATCGACTACACCTGATATCGGCCGATACATACCGGCTGACCAATATATCGGTCGAGCTCTAATAGTAGACTTTGGTAATGAAAGGCCACCGTAATTGAGGACTGGGGAAAAAAGGGAAGAAACATTACATCATAATTAGGACTTCTGAAAAATTAATATAATGGGTTTGTGCAAACTTTCCAAATAGGCTATTATAATTGATAATAAGTCTACGAAAAAACACAAAAACATAAAAGTACACAATTGCAATTGTACTAAAGTATAGCAGCCATCAAACATGCAAGAAAGTATAATATAGTCGTTGATACAATGATACATAGTCAATACTCATACAGTTGACACAAAGTATAGAAATCCGATTTGGGTTCCCAACTATAAAACACAACCTTGTAAGTACTGTAAATGACAGGGCTACCAAACATGACTTCTAAATCTCAAAACACATGCATTTACAACTGCAAAAATGGAATAATTGCATTAAATAAGATTGAATAAATCGTGTTAGGTAAATTGATAAAACAGATAAACACATAAAATATCTCATTAAACACACAAAAGATCCAGGGCAAAGTAACCATGCAATTAGGAACACTTCCACTATAAAAAGAAAGCCAACACTACTTGCTTATCAGTGACAATATGCGTTTTTGATCAACAAATCAATGAACTGGGCACTCCAGAGAGTCCAGCTGGGTTTACGTTTTTGTCTTATTTGCACTTTTAATAGATGCTTGAAGATTTATTTCACATTACAAAAAATAACAAACAAATCGTCTGAAGGATCATTCCATACAAAGTATTCAAGAAAAGCAACATTTTTGATCATACCACAGAAGTTTGAATTGCAATTTGGTAGACCTAACATTTTCCTTTCATCTGAATCTACTTTCTTATAAACCTTTGAGTAGGTCTTTCTTGGTAAAAAATGTGTTGCATGTATAACTTTGGTAGGCTTTCATCTGAATGAATTACTGTGGGCAATTTTAAACTATTACTGTGTGAGAAATATTAGTTACTAGCAATACATCACATTTGTATGGCTTCAGAAAGGAATGATCGTTTTTGTATTATGCTTCCAAGCACCACAATGTGCAAAGCAGTCCTTGCAAACATCTTACAACTGATAAAGTTTTTCACCACAATCAATTCTTTCATAACTTTTCAAACCACAAGGTTTTGTAAAGAACTTCCGCATTAATACGACTTTTCACCAGAATGAAGTCTTTTGAGTTTCTTCAAAGCACCACAATGTGCAAAGCTTTTGTTGCAAACATCCTAGTTGTACGGCTTTTCACCAGAATGAATTCTTTTATGAGTCTTCAATTGACCAGTTCGCCCAAAGTATATGTTGCAAACATCACATTTATATGGTTATTTACCAGAATGAATTCTTTTGTGAATCTTCAAATCACCATTTCGCTCAAAGCATTTGTTGCAAACATCGCATTTGTATGGCTTTTCACCAGAATGAATTCTTTTATGCGTCTTCAAATCACCACTTCGTGCAAAGCATTTGTGGCAAACATCGCAGTTGTATGGCTTTTCACCAGAATGAACTCTTTTATGAGTCTTCAAATGACCAGTTTGTCCAAAGGATTTGTTGCAAACATCACATTTGTATGGCTTTTCACCAGAATGAATTCTTTCATGAATCTTCAAATGACCAATTTGTCCAAAGAATTTGTTGCAAACATCACATTTGTATGGCTTTTCACCAGAATGAATTCTTTTATGAATCTTCAAATCACCACTTCGTGCAAAGCATTTGTGGCAAACATCACATTTGTATGGCTTTTCACCAGAATGAATTACTTTATGCATCTTCAAATCACCACTTCGTGCAAAGGATTTGTAGCAAACATCACATTTGTATGGCTTTTCACCAGAATGAATTCTTTTATGAATTTTTAAATGTCCAATTTGTCCAAAGAATTTGTTGCAAACATCACATTTATATGGCTTTTCACCAGAATGGATTCTTATATGCTTTGTCAAATTAAAACTGTTTGAAAAACATTTGTCACATATGGTACATTTGTGTGGGTTTGCTTCTGAATGAGTTCTTTTATGTTCCTTCAGATGTCCGTGGTATGAGAAACATTTGTTACATACATCACACTCATAAGCATTAGAACCAAAATGACTTTCTTTGAGACTTTGTACAGCAGACTTTCCAGAAAACCTTTTATCACATTCAGGCGATTTGTTATCAGCAAAGATTGTTCCATCATTTGTTTCAAAATCAACAATATCTTCCAATTTTACAACAATTCCCAGGTGGTGATTCATATTTTGTAAGAGATGACAGCTTAAAAAGTACCACAAGCATACATCTGAAAACAATTAAATGGTTTAAACAAAACTAGAGATGTACTGATACCAATATTTTGGCCGATACTTTAGTGTTACAAAAAGAAGCAATTTTGGTATTTGCAAGGAATTATATCAAATGCTAAGTTTTAGCATATTTGCACACAACTATTAAAAAAAGCTTTGAATTGGCATAATTTATTAAAAATTCAAGAATTCAATCTCAACCGCATTGTTGTGTCATGATACTAGGCTTTGGTAAGAAAGGCCACCGTAATTGAGGACTGGGTAAAAAAAGGAAGAAACATTACATCATAATTGGGACTTTTGAAAAATTAATGAAGGATTTGTGCAAACTTTCTAAATAGGCTATTATAATTGATAATAAGTCTACGAAAGAACACAAAAACATAAAAGTACACAATTGCAATTGTACTAAAGCAATAAAGCATAGCAGTCATCAAACATGCAAGAAAGTATAATATAGTCGTTGATACAATGATACATAGTCATACAGTTGACACAAAGTATAGAAATCTGATTTGGGTTCCCAACTATAAAACACAACCTTTGTAAGTACTGTAAATGACAAGGCTACCAAACATGACTTCTAAATCTCAAAACACATGCACTTACAACTGCAAAATTAAATAATTGCATGACACTTGATTGAATAAATCGTGTTAGGTAAAATGATAAATCAGATAAACACATAAAATATCTCATTAAACACACAAAAGATCCAGGGTAAAGTAACCATGCAATTAAGAACACCTCGACTACAAAAGGAAAGCCAACTCTACTTGCTTATCAGTGACAATATGCGTTTTTGATAAGCAAATCAATGAACTGGCCACTTCAGAGAGTCCAGCTGAGTTACGTTTTTTGTCTTATTTGCACTTTTAATAGATGATTGAAGATTTATTTCACATTACAAAAAATACCTAACAAACAAATCGTCTGAAGGATCATTCCATACAAAGTATTCAAGAAAAGCAACATTTTTGGTCACACCACAGAAGTTTGAATTGCAATTTGGTAGACATAACATTTTCCTTTTCATCTGAATCTACTTTCTTATAAACCTTTGAGTAGGTGTTTCTTGGTAAAGAATGTGTTGAATGTATAACTTTGGTGGGCTTTCATCTGAATGAATTACTGTGTGCAATTTTAAACTATTACTGTGTGAGAAATATTTGGTACTAGTTTTACCAGGGTTGCCAGGTCCGGGGATTTCCTGCGGAATTGGGCTAGTTTGGTTGAAGAGTTGCTGGAAAAATTGAGCAGTTGCGGGTTTCAGGGCTTGTTTTTGGGTTTGTTTTTGGAGCAACATTAAGCATAAAACAGCAAAAAATCACAACAGTTTTCATTGAAATTCTATAAATTTCTCTTTACAGCATGAATCAGAGTGAATTTTAGGTGAACTTTTTTCTGTTAAACTGGATGGGCGCATTTAGCGCCTTAGCGGAAAAGTGATGGAAACGTCACGTGAAGGAGGAATGGTATGGCTGCTTGTTTGATCTATTAATTATTACCTACTCCCAGTGCTCTGTCTTACTGTCTACTAGAGTGTCTAGTAGGGTGACATACCGTAGTGGTCATACTGTTCATATTGTTCACTGGCTCCCCACTATGGCTAGCGATTTTATGCTTTGGAGTACTATAGATTAATGCTGTAAACCAGGTAGAACGCCTAATCTGGCCTTGGCCACTGTCGGTCATACCATCAATGACCCTAACTATATGTACAGGTATTTCTGTTCTACTTAAAATATGTCACTCAATGTTAGTGTTGACATTTTTGTATTTTTTCAGAGAGAGCAATGTCACTTATTTAGGCAAGCACTATAGTAATAAAAAATCAACTGTTTTAATATAACGGGTAAATGGGCAAAATATGGTAAAAAATTCTCAAAAGAATGAAAAAAGGATCCTCTGCTGAAAGACTGGATTGTCAGATTGCCTGAGGATACTACCAAAGCAGCATGTAAATACTGCAAAAGTGAAGTGCGTGCCCATCACACAGATCTGGTTGCACTCCAAGACCATGAAACATCGACACAACATTGCACCATTTTTTAATTCACGGCTGTTATCTGATTTAGGTGTCAGAAAAATAAATATAGACAATAATATATTCTGCAAAAAGTGCAGAATTGAGCTGCTCATGTTGCATGCCACAGCAGTATATTAACCATTGACCATTTGGGTGAGATGATTAATAGCATATGTGGCAAAGACTTGGCAATTCATCGCACAAAATGTACTTCACTCATCAGGCGTGTACTAGGACCTGCTCTTCATGAAGAACTTGTTAATGATATAAACAGCAATGGTGGTGTATCTTTTTCCTTGCTCATCGATGAAAGTACAGATGTACAAGAAAAACAGCTTTGCTTGATGGTTTGCTACTTTTCACCAACAAACAAAAAATAGTGACTACCTTTCTTGGTTTAATCTCCATTGAAAGTGGAGCAGCAGATGCTATTTTTGAAGCAATTAGGCAATTTTTGGAATCAGAGAAAATTCAGATTAAAAAAATGTATAGGTCTAGCAACAGATGGTTGCAATGCAATGTGTGGAAGGAATAAAACTGTTATAGAAAACTTCTGCAAGGTGTGTTCAAATATTGTGCATATTAATAGTATTTGTCACTCTATTTACCTATGTTCATCATATGCATTGAAGGTGATACCTTGAAACATGGAGTCTATGATTGCTGAGACATAATTAATTAAGCCATAGTAATGCTCGCCAAACAATAACGCCATCTCTATACTTGCATAAATGTAGGTGAGGCTCCGTTAAAAATTTGAAGAGCCTGCGATACAAGATGGTTATCAATTGCAGTGTGTGTGGACAGAATCCTTAACCAGTACCTGAAATTAAAACTTCACTTCCAAATCGCAAAAGATGAAGAGAGGAACTACACGGCAGAGTTGCTGTATCACATGTATTCTGACACAGAAAACAAATTGCACCTACTCTTTCTACAACCAGTTCTTCGTGAACTTAACCATATAAACAAATTTTTTGAGCTAGAGTCCGCTATCCCTGTGAAGCTATTGGATGAACTTGTTAACTTATACAAAACTCTGCTTCAGTGCATTATGAGACCTGTTGCATTGCCAACATGGGCATCAGTTGTGAATTATGACATTCATAATGAGGCTAATCATCTTCCAGTTTCAGCAATTTCATTTGGCAGTCACTTCCTACTTGCTGCTGCTGATTCTCCAGTGTCTGATGAAAATCTCAAAAAAACTAAAACTCGGTGTTGGGGTACTTATTTGAGCTGATGAGTCAACTACGGCAAAAAATACCTTCGAGCATTGAGATACTACAATGCCTTTCAGTCCTAAGGTCAAATGTTGTACTTGGAAACAAGAAACCACGGCTGGTTGACCTTACCTTTTTGCTATTGTACAGTGTACACTGGAGACATTGTTGCTCTGGAAATGCAATGGAATAGACTAAACACTGTTATTTGGCAAAACAAAAACGATATTGATATGGTAAAATATTGGTGCAAACTGCAAAGTGTTAAATCACCACCATGCATCTGGAGAAAACGACTTTGCTGAAGTTGCACAATTTGTTCTCTCCCTGATTTCATTGCCCTTCAGAAATGCAGCAGTGGAACGAGCTTTTTCAGTAATGAGCATTGTTAAAAATAAACAAAGAAATCGAATGCAACAGCAACTTCTGAATAACATACTAGGTATTCGGGGTTACATGGCTTGTTCTGGTGTTTTATGTAACAAATTTCAACCTATACGAGTCATGTATTGTTTGTTTACCTCATTAATGTACACTGATGAAAGCGACTCCCAAACAAACACTAGTGATGTAAAAACTAATGCAGACACAGTTTTTTAACTGCTGATGTGATTTCCAAAGTATAACAATTAAATGTGTAAGTTTGAGTGTAAATCGTTGCATTTATGTGTACTTTTACACTATTTAATACGAAGGTCGAAGACTCGAAGGTAGCATCAGACAACATAATATTCCAGCAACTAATTTGTTGAACAATCATTTAGTGGTACAAGCAATTAGGCAGAAGTAAACAGAATGAAATAATAGTTTCAATGTTCCATTCATCATTGTTTTTGTGGGCACGTTTTTGTTGTTTCTTGATTCAATTAATTTTAAATCCTTTTCATCTTGCATTTTATTCAATATTTAGGACAGTGCCTTGCTGTTTAGGTGCTTTTTTTTAAATGTAAAAAATAAGATCTTTGATGATTGATTGTGTTTCGTCAATTTGGACTGATTTTGTGAACGAATTCTTCTGATTTTTGGCTAGTTTGTACAAGCAACAATATTGGGCTATTTTGAAATTGCTTTTGGGCTGGAAATTTTGAAAATATCTGGCAACCCTGAGTATTACATCACATTTGTATGGCTTCAGAAAGGAATGATCGTTTTTGTATTATGCTTCACAATACCACAATAAGCAAAGCTTTTGTTGCAAACATGTTGCAATTGATAAAGTTTTTCACAATCAATTCTTTCATAACTTTTCAAAACACAAGGTTTTGAAAAGAACTTCAGCGTTAATATGGCTTTTTACCAGAATGAAGTCTTTTGTGTTTCTTCAAAGCACCACAATGTGCAAAGCTTTTGTTGCAAACATCACATTTATATGGCTTTTCATCAGAATGAATTATTTTATGATTTTTCAAATTACCACTATGTGCAAAGCATTTGTGGCAAACATCACAATTGTATGGCTTTTCACCAAAATGAATTCTTTTATGCATCTTCAAATGACTACTACTTGCAAAGCATTTGTTACAAACATCACATTTGTATGGCTTTTGACCAGAATGAATTCTTTTATGCATCTTCAAATGACTACCACTTGCAAAGCATTTGTTGCAAACATCACATCTGTATGGTTTTTCACCAGAATGAAGTCTTTTATGCATCTTCAAATCACCACTTCGTACAAAGCATTTGTGGCAAACATCACATGCATATGGCTTTTCACCAGAATGAATTCTTTTATGAATCTTCAAATGACTAATTTGTCCAAAGCACTTGTTGCAAACATCACATTTATATGGCTTTTCACCAGAATGAAGTCTTTTATGATTTTTCAAATTACCACTTTGTGTAAAGCATTTTCAAAAGAAGAATCTTCAAAAGCATTAGAACCAAAATGAATTTCTTGACTTTGTACAGCAAACTTTCTAGAAAACCTTTTATCACATTCAGGTGATTTGTTATCAGCAAAGATTGTTCCATCATTTCTTTCAAAATCAATAATATCTTCCAATTTTACAACAATTCCCAGGTAGTGATTCATATTTTTTTAAAGGTTACAGCTTAAAAAGTACCACAAGCATACATCTGAAAACAATTAAATAGTTTAAACAAAACTAGAGATGTACTGATACCAATATTTTGGCCGATACTTTAGTGTTACAAAAAGAAGCAATTTTGGTATTTGCAAGAAATTATATCAAATGCTAAGTTTTACCATATTTGCATACAACCATTAAAAAAAGCTTTGAATTGGCATAATTTATTAAAAATTCAAGAATCCAATCTCAACCGCATTGTTGTGTCATGATAGTAGATAGAGCACGACCGATATCACTTTTTCAGGCTGATACCAATATCTATGAAATTTTTAGGCCGATACCGATATATATCAACTACGAAAAATTTGTTACCAACAAGGTTATTAAGCAACAAACCAGTCCAAGAAAGTTTATGAATTGGTTGCTGTCATAGGCGCCGAGTTTTCAAAATAGCTGGGCGGGCGAACACATACTGTCACGTCACGTCGTGATCTCCAAAAATAATGTAGAACTCCACTGTTGTTTCCTACCACCAAGGTCCAAGATCTAGGCTTCCTAGTTCCTTCTACTATTAATTGCAAATATCTAGCGACAAACTGCGCTATTGAACCGAGCTTACATTGAATCTACAATAGAACAGTTACATAACGAAGGAGCTGAATTGCAACTAATGACAACCAACGGTTTCATCTGGCCAAACCTACACGTGTGCAGTGTGCAGTAGTGCACAGTTTAATATCAGTGACATAACAGACACAACTGTGATGATTGAGACGACAAAATAGAGCATTTTGGCAGCAGAGTTAATTGATGACCTCGTTTGAGAGAAAATTACTCCTTTAAAGAACAATGCTACAGTTTTTACACCGATTTAAGATCTGGCGATGTTAAAACGATGTAAAAGCTGTGGAAATTGCGGTCAGACTTTTGTTGCGAATGAAGTTCCTCACAGGTTTGCGCAATTTACTTGATTTATAGCACTGGGCCACGAGTGGCATAGTGGAGACAAACGACGTGGCTGGACACTTTTGCTCGTTTAACGGCGAATCAACGTTGTTTAACGCTGCATGAATGTAACATGGCAGTAATTAACGAAAACTAATCGCTTAATTAGTAGGTCTAGTAGGGCCTATCATATGGCGACAAAACCCTGCGAATAAGGTAAGTAGGCTAGTATCAGAAGGTGGCAGATGGTTACAGAAATTTAGGGACTTAAAATTGCATTACATTTTTTTTAATTCCTGAAATGTCCCGCGGGCGCGGCCCACCGGCCCGAGACTTGGCACTGGTGGTTGCTTGCTTAATTACGCCGCATAACTTCCACAGAAAGAGGTCGTGTCGCTTCTTGCGTCACAATGCTCTGGGCACAAATCGAAAAACTTCTACAATGACGCTACTATTTTCTTTTGTGCAAAGTTTCACTTGGCTTTTTTATTTGGGTTTATTTTTGCAACTTCTACAATGACGCTACTATTTTCTTCTGTGCAAAGTTTCACTAGGATTTTTTCTTTGGGTTTATTTTTGCATGTCATGTGAGCGAAAGTTAATTTTCCGTGGGCCTTTTCTTTCTTACTGTAATACCAAAACTTGACAAATTTTGCTGCATCTTGCTGCAATAGCCTACTCGTATGATGATCTAAATTTGTAACGAATCTTGCCTTATCAATATCACTCGGAGATCAAAGCCATACAATGTGACGTAAGACTTGAAATAAGTTGCGCGTGGTTAGTACTGTAGAAGTACACCCGCACTCCCATCGATTCTTAGCGAAAAATTCACCTTTGTTACACTGATTCAATGTCATCAATCGTTGAAGCAACGTAAAACTCGAAATTTTTCCTGCTTGAATGGAAGCTAAGGGATACAGTATTAACATTTTCTAGATGCGCGCACTAGAATGGGCAGGAATTATATTCTTGCAACAATTGTTTGTGCTATGCAAGCACGTTTGAGCAACTTGTGTTTCTTTTAAAAACATGTATGGCTGGTTTTGAGTGTGCTCTTGCTGGCTGATGTTTATCTGCAAAAATAGCCGATACAATACATCGGCTACACCTGATATCGGCCGATACATATCGGCTGACCGATATATCGGTCGAGCTCTAATAGTAGACTTTGGTAATGAAAGGCCACCGTAATTGAGGACTGGGGAAAAAAAAGAAAGAAACATTACATCATAATTGGGATTTCAGAAAAACTAATATAAAAAATTTGTGTAAACTTTCCAAATAGGCTATTATAATTGATAATAAGTCTATGAAAAAACACAAAAACATAAAAGTACACAATTGCAATTGTACTAAAGCATAGCAGCCATTAAACATGCAAGAAATATAATATAGTCGTTGATACAATGATACACAGTCAATACCCATACAGTTGACACAAAGTATAGAAATCTGATTTGGGTTCCCAACTATAAAACACAACCTTGTAAGTACTGTAAATGACAGGGCTACAAAACATGACTTCTAAATCTCAAAACACATGCATTTACAACTGCAAAAATGGAATAATTGCATGACATATGATTGAATAAATCGTGTTAGGTAAATTGATAAAACAAATAAACACATAAAATATCTCGTTAAACACACAAAAGATCCAGGGCAAAGTAACCATGCAAATAAGAACACTTCGACTATAAAAGGAACGCCAACACTACATGCTTATCAGTGACAATATGCGTTTTTGATCAGCAAATCAATGAACTGGGCACTCCAGAGAGTCCAGCTGGGTTACGTTTTTGTCTTATTTGCACTTTTAATAGATGCGTGAAGATTCATTTCACATGACAAAAAATAACAAACAAACCGTCTGAAGGATCATTCCATACAAAGTATTCAAGAAAAGCAACATATTTGATCACACCACAGAAGTTGGAATTGCAATTTGGTAGACATAACATTTTCCTTTTCATCTGTATCTACTTTCCTAACAACCTTTGAGTAGGTGTTTCTTGGTAAAGAATGTGTTGCATGTATAACTTTGGTAGGCTTTCATCTGAATGAATTACTGTGGGCAATTTTAAACTATTACTGTGTGAGAAATATTTGTTACTAGCATTACATCACATTTGTATGGCTTCAGAAAAGAATGATCGTTTTTGTATTATGCTTCCAAGCACCACAATGTGCAAAGCATTCATTGCAAACATCTTACAACTGATAAAGTTTTTCACCACAATCAATTCTTTCATAACTTTTCAAACCACAAGGTTTTGAAAAGAACTTCCGCGTTAACATGGCTTTTCACCAGAATGAAGTCTTTTGTGTTTCTTCAAAGCACCACAATGTGCAAAGCGTTTGTTGCAAACATCGCAGTTGTACGGCTTTTCACCAGAATGAATTCTTTTATGAGTCTTCAATTGACCAGTTCGCCCAAAGCATATGTTGCAAACATCACATTTATATGTTTTTTTACCAGAATGAATTGTTTTGTGAATCTTCAAATCACCATTTCGCCCAAAGCATTTGTTGCAAACATCACATTTGTATGGCTTTTCACCAGAATGAATTCTTTTATGCGTCTTCAAATCACCACTTCGTGCGAAGCATTTGTGGCAAACACCGCAGTTGTATGGCTTTTCACCAGAATGAATTATTTTATGAGTCTGCAAATGACCAGTTTGTCCAAAGGATTTGTTGCAAACATCACATTTGTATGGCTTTTCACCAGAATGAACTCTTTTATGAATCTTCAAATGACCAACTTGTCCAAAGAATTTGTTGCAAACATCACATTTGTATGGCTTTTCACCAGAATGAATTCTTTTATGAATCTTTAAATTACAACCATGTGCAAAGCACTTGTTGCAAACATCACATTTGTATGGCTTTTCACCAGAATGAAGTCTTTTATGAATCTTCAAATTACCACTATGTGCAAAACACTTGTTGCAAACATCACATTTGTATGGCTTTTCACCAGAATGAATTACTTTATGCATCTTCAAATCACCACTTCGTGCAAAGGATTTGTTGCAAACATCACATTTGTATGGCTTTTCACCAGAATGGATTCTTATATGCTGTGTCAAATTAGAACTCTTTGAAAAACATTTGTCACATATGGTACATTTGTGTGGGTTTGATTCTGAATGAGTTCTTTTATGTTCTTTCAGATGTCCGTGGTTTGAGAAACATTTGTTACATACATCACACTCATAAGCATTAGAACCAAAATGAATTTCTTTGAGACTTTGTACAGCAGACTTTCCAGAAAACCTTTTATCACATTCAGGCGATTTGTTATCAGCAGAGATTGTTCCATCATTTGTTTTAAAATCAATAATATCTTCCAATTTTACAACAATTCCCAGGTGGTGATTCATATTTTGTAAGAGATGACAGCTTAAAAAGTACCAAAAGCATACAATCTGAAAACAATTAAATAGTTTAAACAAAACTAGAGATGTACTGATACCAATATTTTGGCCGATACTTTAGTGTTAGAAAAAGAAGCAATTTTGTTATTTGCAAGAAGTTATATCAAATGCTAAGTTTTACCATATTTGCACACAACTATTAAAAAAAGCTTTGAATTGGCATAATTTATTAAAAATTCAAGAATCCAATCTCAACCGCAGTGTTGTGTCATAATACTAGGTTTTGGTAATGAAAGGCCACCGTAATTGAGGACTGGGGAATAAAAGAAAGAAACATTACATCATAATTGGGATTTCTCAAAAATTAATAAAGGGTTTGTGCAAACTTTCCAAATAGGCTATTATGATTGATAATAAGTCTACGAAAGAACACAAAAGTACACAATTGCAATTGTATTAAAGCAATAAAGCATAGCAGCCGTCAAACATGCAAGAAAGTATAGTCGTTGATACAATGATACATAGTCATACAGTTGACACAAAGTATAGAAATCTGATTTGGGTTAACAACTATAAAACACAACCTTGTAAGTACTGTAAATCAGTGCTTCCCAAATGGTAGGTCGCGACCCATTGGTGGGTCGAGAAGCTATTTCAGGTGGGTTGCGAAACATTTCTAAATGTTACTGAATGTTAAAATTTTCTAAAAAACACAGACGTTCCTATGGATCTCACAAGCCGCAGTTTGGTCTTGAACAGTAGGCTACTTCGCCATCACTAATCTTCAGTTCTTCACTTCATTTGTTGACTTTTCATGAATTGTGCACCGTTTTCTATTAGATCGGGAAATTATTGCGTTATCATTACGTAACAATTATGCAACAATGTAACAAAACGTAACAATTAGATGTGTTGTGTCGCATTAATCATTTCAGTACGTACACCAGTAGTAAAGATGCCATAATAAAGATGGCATATATCATTGTGGGTCGCACAATAAAACTTGCATTTAAAGTGGGTCACGCACAAAAACTTGCATCAAAAGTGGGTCGCAAACTGAAAAAGGTTGGGAAGCACTGCTGTAAATGATAAGGCTACCAAAACGTGATTTCTAAACCTCAAAACACATACACTTACAACTGCAAAAATTAAATAATTGCATTAAATAAGATTGAATAAATCGTGTTAGGTAAAATGATAAATCAGATAAATACATAAAATATCTCGTTAAACACACAAAAGATCCAGGGCAAAGTAACCATGCAATTAGGAACACTTCGACTACAAATAGAACGCCAACTCTACTTGCTTATCAGTGACAATATGCGTTTTTGATAAGCAAATCAATGAACTGGCCACTTCAGAGAGTCCAGCTGAGTATACGTTTTTTGTCTTATTTGCAATTTTAATAGATGATTGAAGATTTATTTCACATGACAAAAAATAACAAACAAGTCGTCTGAAGGATCATTCCATACAAAGTATTCAAGAAAAGCAACATTTTTGATCACACCACAGAAGTTTGAATAGCAATTTGGTAAACATAACATTTTCCTTTGATCTGAATCTACTTTCTTATAAACCTTTGAGTAGGTGTTTCTTGGTAAAGAATGTGTTGAATGTATAACTTTGGTGGGATTTCATCTGAATGAATTACTGTGTGCAATTTTAAACTATTACTGTGTGAGAAATATTAGTTAGCCTACTAGCATTACATCACATTTGTATGGCTTCAAAAAGGAATGATCGTTTTTGTATTATGCTTCAAAGCACCACAATAAGCAAAGCATTCATAGCAAAAATCTTACAATTGATAAAGTTTTTCATCACAATAAGTTCTTTCATGACTTTTCAAACCACAAGATTTTGAAAAGAACTTTCACATTAATATGGCTTTTTACCAGAATGAAGTCTTTTGTGTTTCTTCAAAGCACCACAATGTGCAAAGCATTTGTTGCAAACATCCCAGTTGTACGGCTTTTCACCAGAATGAATTCTTTTATGAGTCTTCAATTGACCAATTCGCCCAAAGCATATGTTGCAAACATCACATTTATATGGTTATTTACCAGAATGAATTCTTTTGTGAATCTTCAAATCACCATTTCGCTCAAAGCATTTGTTGCAAACATCGCATTTGTATGGCTTTTCACCAGAATGAATTCTTTTATGCGTCTTCAAATCACCACTTCGTGCAAAGCATTTGTGGCAAACATCGCAGTTGTATGGCTTTTCACCAGAATGAATTCTTTTATGAGTCTTCAAATGACCAGTTTGTCCAAAGGATTTGTTGCAAACATCACATTTGTATGGCTTTTCACCAGAATGAATTCTTTCATGAATCTTCAAATGACCAATTTGTCCAAAGAATTTGTTGCAAACATCACATTTGTATGGCTTTTCACCAGAATGAATTCTTTTATGAATCTTGAAATCACCACTTCGTGCAAAGCACTTGTGGCAAACATCACATTTGTATGGCTTTTCACCAGAATGAATTACTTTAAGCATCTTCAAATCACCACTTCGTGCAAAGGATTTGTAGCAAACATCACATTTGTATGGCTTTTCACCAGAATGAATTCTTTTATGAATTTTCAAATGTCCATTTTGTCCAAAGAATTTGTTGCAAACATCACATTTATATGGCTTTTCACCAGAATGGATTCTTATATGCTTTGTCAAATTAGAACTCTTTGAAAAACATTTGTCAGATATGGTACATTTGTGTGGGTTTGCTTCTGAATGAGTTCTTTTATGTTCTTTCAGATGTCCGTGGTTTGAGAAACATTTGTTGCATACATCACACTCATAAGCATTAGAACCAAATTAATTTCTTTGAGACTTTGTACAGCAAACTTTTCAAAAAACCTTTTTTCACATTCAGGCGATTTGTTATCAGCAAAGATTGTTCCATCATTTGTTTCAAAATCAACAATATCTTCCAATTTTACAACAATTCCCAGGTGGTGATTCATATTTTGTAAGAGATGACAGCTTAAAAAGTACCACAAACATACATCTGAAAACAATTAAATGGTTTAAACAAAACTAGAGATGTACTGATACCAATATTTTGGCCGATACTTTAGTGTTACAAAAAGAAGCAATTTTGGTATATGCAAGGAATTATATCAAATGCTAAGTTTTACCATATTTGCACACAACTATTAAAAAAAGCTTTGAATTGGCATAATTTATTAAAAATTCAAGAATCCAATCTCAACCGCATTGTTGTGTCATGATACTAGGTTTTGGTAAGAAAGGCCACCGTAATTGAGGACTGGGGAAAAAAAGGAAGAAACATTACATCATAATTGGGACTTATGAAAAATTAATGAAGGATTTGTGCAAACTTTCTAATTAGGCTATTATAATTGATAATAAGTCTATGAAAAAACACAAAAACATAAAAGTACACAATTGCAATTGTACTAAAGCAATAAAGCATAGCAGTCATCAAACATGCAAGAAAGTATAATATAGTCGTTGATACAATGATACATAGTCATACAGTTGACATAAAGTATAGAAATCTGATTTGGGTTCCCAACTATAAAACACAACCTTTGTAAGTACTGTAAATGACAAGGCTACCAAACATGACTTCTAAATCTGAAAACACATGCACTTACAACTGCAAAAATTAAATAATTGCATTAAATAAGATTGAATAAATCGTGTTAGGTAAAATGATAAATCAGATAAACACATAAAATATCTCATTAAACACACAAAAGATCCAGGGCAAAGTAACCATGCAATTAGGAACACTTCGACTACAAAAGGAAAGCCAACTCTACTTGCTTATCAGTGACAATATGCGTTTTTGATAAGCAAATCAATGAACTGGCCACTTCAGAGAGTCCAGCTGAGTTACGTTTTTTGTCTTATTTGCACTTTTAATAGATGATTGAAGATTTATTTCACATGACAAAAAATAACAAACAGATCGTCTGAAGGATCATTCCATACAAAGTATTCAAGAAAAGCAACATTTTTGGTCACACCACAGAAGTTTGAATTGCAATTTGTTAGACATAACATTTTCCTTTTCATCTGAATCTACTTTCTTATAAACCTTTGAGTAGGTGTTTCTTGGTAAAGAATGTGTTGAATGTATAACTTTGGTGGGCTTTCATCTGAATGAATTACTGTGTGCAATTTTAAACTATTACTGTGTGAGAAATATTTGGTACTAGTTTTACCAGGGTTGCCAGGTCCGCGGATTTCCCGCGCAATTGGGCTAGTTTGGTTGAAGAGTTGCGGAAAAAATTGAGCAGTTGCGGGTTTCAGGGCTTGTTTTTGGGTTTGTTTTTGGAGCAACATTAAGCATAAAACAGCAAAAAATCACAACAGTTTTCATTGAAATTCTATAAATTTCACTTTACAGCATGAATCAGAGTGAATTTTAGGTGAACTTTTTTCTGTTAAACTGGATGGGCGCATTTAGCGCCTTAGCGGAAAAGTGATAGAAACGTCACGTGAAGGAGGAATGGTATGGCTGCTTGTTTGATCTATTAATTATTACCTACTCCCAGTGCTCTGTCTTACTGTCTACTAGAGTGTCTAGTAGGGTGACATACAGTAGTGGCCATACTGTTCATATTGTTCACTGGCTCCCCACTATGGCTAGCGATTTTATGCTTTGGAGTACTATAGATTAATGCTGTAAACCAGGTAGAACGCCTAAACTGGCCTTGGCCACTGTCGGTCATTCTATCAATGACCCTAACTGTATGTACAGGTATTTCTGTTTTACTTAAAATATGTCACTCAATGTTAGTGTTGACATTTTTGTATTTTTTCAGAGAGAGCAATGTCACTTATTTAGGCAAGCACTATAGTAATAAAAAATCCACTGTTTTAATATAACGGGTAAATGGGCAAAATATGGTAAAAAATTCTCAAAAGAATGAAAAAAGGATCCTCTGCTGAAAGACTGGATTGTCAGATTGCCTGAGGATACTACCAAAGCAGCATGTAAATACTGCAAAAGTAAAGTGCGTGCCCATCACACAGATCTGGTTGCACTCCAAGACCATGAAACATCGACACAACATTGCACCATTTTTTAATTCACGGCTGTTATCTGATTTAGGTGCAGAAAAATAAATATATAGACAATAATATATTCTGCAAAAAGTGCAGAATTGAAATTAGCTGCTCATGTTGCATGCCACAGCAGTATATTAACCATTGACCATTTGGGTGAGATGATTAATAGCATATGTGGCAAAGACTTGGCAATTCATCGCACAAAATGTACTTCACTCATCAGGCGTGTACTAGGACCTGCTCTTCATGAAGAACTTGTTAATGATATAAACAGCAATGGTGGTGTATCTTTTTCCTTGCTCATCGATGAAAGTACAGATGTACAAGAAAAACAGCTTTGCTTGATGGTTTGGTACTTTTCACCAACAAACAAAAAATAGTGACTACCTTTCTTGGTTTAATCTCCATTAAAAGTGGAGCAGCAGATGCTATTTTTGAAGCAATTAGGCAATTTTTGGAATCAGAGAAAATTCAGATTAAAAAAATGTATAGGTCTAGCAACAGATGGTTGCAATGCAATGTGTGGAAGAAATAAAACTGTCATAGAAAACTTCTGCAAGGTGTGTTCAAATATTGTGCATATCAATAGTATTTGTCACTCTATTTACCTATGTTCATCATATGCACTGAAGGTGATACCTTGAAACATGGAGTCCATGATTGCTGAGACATAATTGGTTCAGCCATAGTAATGCTCGCCAAACAATAACGCCATCTCTATACTTGCATAAATGTAGGTGAGGCTCCGTTAAAAATTTAAAGAGCCTGCGATACAAGATGGTTATCAATTGCAGTGTGTGTGGACAGAATCCTTAACCAGTACCTGAAATTAAAACTTCACTTCCAAATCGCAAAAGATGAAGAGAGGAACTACACGGCAGAGTTGCTGTATCACATGTATTCTGACACAGAAAACAAATTGCACCTACTCTTTCTACAACCAGTTCTTCGTGAACTTAACCATATAAACAAATTTTTTGAGCTAGAGTCCGCTATCCCTGTGAAGCTATTGGATGAACTTGTTAACTTATACAAAACTCTGCTTCAGTGCATTATGAGACCTGTTGCTTTGCCAACATGGGCATCAGTTGTGAATTATGACATTCATAATGAGGCTAATCATCTTCCAGTTTCAGCAATTTCATTTGGCAGTCACTTCCTACTTGCTGCTGCTGATTCTCCAGTGTCTGATGAAAATCTCAAAAAAACTAAAACTCGGTGTTGGGGTACTTATTTGAGCTGATGAGTCAACTACGGCAAAGAATACCTTCGAGCATTGAGATACTACAATATCTTTCAGTCCTAAGGTCAAATGTTGTACTTGGAAACAAGAAACCACGGCTGGTTGACCTTACCTTTTTGCCATTGTACAGTGTACACTGGAGACATTGTTGCTCTGGAAATGCAATGGAATAGACTAAACACTGTTATTTGGCAAAACAAAAACGATATTGATATGGTAAAATATTGGTGCAAACTGCAAAGTGTTAAATCACCACCATGCATCTGGAGAAAACGACTTTGCTGAAGTTGCACAATTTTTCTCTCCCTGATTTCATTGCCCTTCAGAAATGCAGCAGTGGAACGAGCTTTTTCAGTAATGAGCATTGTTAAAAATAAACAAAGAAATCGAATGCAACAGCAACTTCTGAATAACATACTAGGTATTCGGGGTTACATGGCTTGTTCTGGTGTTTTATGTAACAAATTTCAACCTATACGAGTCATGTATTATTTGTTTACCTCATTAATGTACATTGTTGAAAGCGACTCCCAAACAAACACTAGTGATGTAAAAACTAATGCAGACACTGTTTTTCAACTGCTGATGTGATTTCCAAAGTGTAACAATTAAATGTGTAAGTTTGAGTGTTGCATTTATGTGTACTTTTACACTATTTAATACGAAGGTCGAAGACTCGAAGGTAGCATCAGACAACATAATATTCCAGCAACTAATTTGTTGAACAATCATTTAGTGGTACAAGCAATTAGGCAGAAGTAAACAGAATGAAATAATAGTTTCAATGTTCCATTCATCATTGTTTTTGTGGGCACGTTTTTGTTGTTTCTTGATTCAATTAATTTTAAATCCTTTTCATCTTGCATTTTATTCAATATTTAGGACAGTGCCTTGCTGTTTAGGTGCTTTTTTTTAAATGTAAAAAATAAGATCTTTGATGATTGATTGTGTTTCGTCAATTTGGACTGATTTTGTGAACGAATTCTTCTGATTTTTGGCTAGTTTGTACAAGCAACAATATTGGGCTATTTTGAAATTGCTTTTGGGCTGGAAATTTTGAAAATATCTGGCAACCCTGAGTATTACATCACATTTGTATGGCTTCAGAAAGGAATGATCGTTTTTGTATTATGCTTCACAATACCACAATAAGCAAAGCTTTTGTTGCAAACATGTTGCAATTGATAAAGTTTTTCACAATCAATTCTTTCATAACTTTTCAAAACACAAGGTTTTGAAAAGAACTTCAGCGTTAATATGGCTTTTTACCAGAATGAAGTCTTTTGTGTTTCTTCAAAGCACCACAATGTGCAAAGCTTTTGTTGCAAACATCACATTTATATGGCTTTTCATCAGAATGAATTATTTTATGATTTTTCAAATTACCACTATGTGCAAAGCATTTGTGGCAAACATCACAATTGTATGGCTTTTCACCAAAATGAATTCTTTTTTGCATCTTCAAATGACTACTACTTGCAAAGCATTTGTTACAAACATCACATTTGTATGGCTTTTCACCAGAATGAATTCTTTTATGCATCTTCAAATGACTACCACTTGCAAAGCATTTGTTGCAAACATCACATCTGTATGGTTTTTCACCAGAATGAAGTCTTTTATGCATCTTCAAATCACCACTTCGTACAAAGCACTTGTGGCAAACATCACATGCATATGGCTTTTCACCAGAATGAATTCTTTTATGAATCTTCAAATGACTAATTTGTCCAAAGCACTTGTTGCAAACATCACATTTATATGGCTTTTCACCAGAATGAAGTCTTTTATGATTTTTCAAATTACCACTTTGTGTAAAGCATTTTCAAAAGAAGAATCTTCAAAAGCATTAGAACCAAAATGAATTTCTTGACTTTGTACAGCAAACTTTCTAGAAAACCTTTTATCACATTCAGGTGATTTGTTATCAGCAAAGATTGTTCCATCATTTCTTTCAAAATCAATAATATCTTCCAATTTTACAACAATTCCCAGGTAGTGATTCATATTTTTTTAAAGGTTACAGCTTAAAAAGTACCACAAGCATACATCTGAAAACAATTAAATAGTTTAAACAAAACTAGAGATGTACTGATACCAATATTTTGGCCGATACTTTAGTGTTACAAAAAGAAGCAATTTTGGTATTTGCAAGAAATTATATCAAATGCTAAGTTTTACCATATTTGCATACAACCATTAAAAAAAGCTTTGAATTGGCATAATTTATTAAAAATTCAAGAATCCAATCTCAACCGCATTGTTGTGTCATGATAGTAGATAGAGCACGACCGATATCACTTTTTCAGGCTGATACCAATATCTATGAAATTTTTAGGCCGATACCGATATATATCAACTACGAAAAATTTGTTACCAACAAGGTTATTAAGCAACAAACCAGTCCAAGAAAGTTTATGAATTGGTTGCTGTCATAGGCGCCGAGTTTTCAAAATAGCTGGGCGGGCGAACACATACTGTCACGTCACGTCGTGATCTCCAAAAATAATGTAGAACTCCACTGTTGTTTCCCTACCACCAAGGTCCAAGATCTAGGCTTCCTAGTTCCTTCTACTATTAATTGCAAATATCTAGCGACAAACTGCGCTATTGAACCGAGCTTACATTGAATCTACAATAGAACAGTTACATAACGAAGGAGCTGAATTGCAACTAATGACAACCAACGGTTTCATCTGGCCAAACCTACACGTGTGCAGTGTGCAGTAGTGCACAGTTTAATATCAGTGACATAACAGACACAACTGTGATGATTGAGACGACAAAATAGAGCATTTTGGCAGCAGAGTTAATTGATGACCTCGTTTGAGAGAAAATTACTCCTTTAAAGAACAATGCTACAGTTTTTACACCGATTTAAGATCTGGCGATGTTAAAACGATGTAAAAGCTGTGGAAATTGCGGTCAGACTTTTGTTGCGAATGAAGTTCCTCACAGGTTTGCGCAATTTACTTGATTTATAGCACTGGGCCACGAGTGGCATAGTGGAGACAAACGACGTGGCTGGACACTTTTGCTCGTTTAACGGCGAATCAACGTTGTTTAACGCTGCATGAATGTAACATGGCAGTAATTAACGAAAACTAATCGCTTAATTAGTAGGTCTAGTAGGGCCTATCATATGGCGACAAAACCCTGCGAATAAGGTAAGTAGGCTAGTATCAGAAGGTGGCAGATGGTTACAGAAATTTAGGGACTTAAAATTGCATTACATTTTTTTTAATTCCTGAAATGTCCCGCGGGCGCGGCCCGAGACTTGGCACTGGTGGTTGCTTGCTTAATTACGCCGCATAACTTCCACAGAAAGAGGTCGTGTCGCTTCTTGCGTCACAATGCTCTGGGCACAAATCGAAAAACTTCTACAATGACGCTACTATTTTCTTTTGTGCAAAGTTTCACTTGGCTTTTTTATTTGGGTTTATTTTTGCAACTTCTACAATGACGCTACTATTTTCTTCTGTGCAAAGTTTCACTAGGATTTTTTCTTTGGGTTTATTTTTGCATGTCATGTGAGCGAAAGTTAATTTTCCGTGGGCCTTTTCTTTCTTACTGTAATACCAAAACTTGACAAATTTTGCTGCATCTTGCTGCAATAGCCTACTCGTATGATGATCTAAATTTGTAACGAATCTTGCCTTATCAATATCACTCGGAGATCAAAGCCATACAATGTGACGTAAGACTTGAAATAAGTTGCGCGTGGTTAGTACTGTAGAAGTACACCCGCACTCCCATCGATTCTTAGCGAAAAATTCACCTTTGTTACACTGATTCAATGTCATCAATCGTTGAAGCAACGTAAAACTCGAAATTTTTCCTGCTTGAATGGAAGCTAAGGGATACAGTATTAACATTTTCTAGATGCGCGCACTAGAATGGGCAGGAATTATATTCTTGCAACAATTGTTTGTGCTATGCAAGCACGTTTGAGCAACTTGTGTTTCTTTTAAAAACATGTATGGCTGGTTTTGAGTGTGCTCTTGCTGGCTGATGTTTATCTGCAAAAATAGCCGATACAATACATCGGCTACACCTGATATCGGCCGATACATATCGGCTGACCGATATATCGGTCGAGCTCTAATAGTAGACTTTGGTAATGAAAGGCCACCGTAATTGAGGACTGGGGAAAAAAAAGAAAGAAACATTACATCATAATTGGGATTTCAGAAAAACTAATATAAAAAATTTGTGTAAACTTTCCAAATAGGCTATTATAATTGATAATAAGTCTATGAAAAAACACAAAAACATAAAAGTACACAATTGCAATTGTACTAAAGCATAGCAGCCATTAAACATGCAAGAAATATAATATAGTCGTTGATACAATGATACACAGTCAATACCCATACAGTTGACACAAAGTATAGAAATCTGATTTGGGTTCCCAACTATAAAACACAACCTTGTAAGTACTGTAAATGACAGGGCTACAAAACATGACTTCTAAATCTCAAAACACATGCATTTACAACTGCAAAAATGGAATAATTGCATGACATATGATTGAATAAATCGTGTTAGGTAAATTGATAAAACAAATAAACACATAAAATATCTCGTTAAACACACAAAAGATCCAGGGCAAAGTAACCATGCAAATAAGAACACTTCGACTATAAAAGGAACGCCAACACTACATGCTTATCAGTGACAATATGCGTTTTTGATCAGCAAATCAATGAACTGGGCACTCCAGAGAGTCCAGCTGGGTTACGTTTTTGTCTTATTTGCACTTTTAATAGATGCGTGAAGATTCATTTCACATGACAAAAAATAACAAACAAACCGTCTGAAGGATCATTCCATACAAAGTATTCAAGAAAAGCAACATATTTGATCACACTACAGAAGTTGGAATTGCAATTTGGTAGACATAACATTTTCCTTTTCATCTGTATCTACTTTCCTAACAACCTTTGAGTAGGTGTTTCTTGGTAAAGAATGTGTTGCATGTATAACTTTGGTAGGCTTTCATCTGAATGAATTACTGTGGGCAATTTTAAACTATTACTGTGTGAGAAATATTTGTTACTAGCATTACATCACATTTGTATGGCTTCAGAAAAGAATGATCGTTTTTGTATTATGCTTCCAAGCACCACAATGTGCAAAGCATTCATTGCAAACATCTTACAACTGATAAAGTTTTTCACCACAATCAATTCTTTCATAACTTTTCAAACCACAAGGTTTTGAAAAGAACTTCCGCATTAATATGACTTTTCACCAGAATGAAGTCTTTTGAGTTTCTTCAAAGCACCACAATGTGCAAAGCTTTTGTTGCAAACATCCCAGTTGTACGGCTTTTCACCAGAATGAATTCTTTTATGAGTCTTCAATTGACCAGTTCGCTCAAAGTATATGTTGCAAACATCACATTTATATGGTTATTTACCAGAATGAATTCTTTTGTGAAGCTTTAAATCACCATTTTGCTCAAAGCATTTGTTGCAAACATCGCATTTGTATGGCTTTTCACCAGAATGAATTATTTTATGCGTCTTCAAATCACCACTTCGTGCAAAGCATTTGTGGCAAACATCGCAATTGTATGGCTTTTCACCAGAATGAATTACTTTATGAGTCTTCAAATGACCAGTTTGTCCAAAGGATTTGTTGCAAACATCACATTTGTATGGCTTTTCACCAGAATGAATTCTTTCATGAATCTTCAAATGACCAATTTGTCCAAAGAATTTGTTGCAAACATCACATTTGTATGGCTTTTCACCAGAATGAATTCTTTTATGAATCTTCAAATCACCACTTCGTGCAAAGCATTTGTGGCAAACATCACATTTGTATGGCTTTTCACCAGAATGAATTACTTTATGCATCTTCAAATCACCACTTCGTGCAAAGGATTTGTAGCAAACATCACATTTGTATGGCTTTTCACCAGAATGAATTCTTTTATGAATTTTTAAATGTCCAATTTGTCCAAAGAATTTGTTGCAAACATCACATTTATATGGCTTTTCACCAGAATGGATTCTTATATGCTTTGTCAAATTAAAACTGTTTGAAAAACATTTGTCACATATGGTACATTTGTGTGGGTTTGCTTCTGAATGAGTTCTTTTATGTTCCTTCAGATGTCCGTGGTATGAGAAACATTTGTTACATACATCACACTCATAAGCATTAGAACCAAAATGACTTTCTTTGAGACTTTGTACAGCAGACTTTCCAGAAAACCTTTTATCACATTCAGGCGATTTGTTATCAGCAAAGATTGTTCCATCATTTGTTTCAAAATCAACAATATCTTCCAATTTTACAACAATTCCCAGGTGGTGATTCATATTTTGTAAGAGATGACAGCTTAAAAAGTACCACAAGCATACATCTGAAAACAATT
This sequence comes from Aplidium turbinatum, assembly GCF_918807975.1. Lineage (NCBI taxonomy): Eukaryota > Metazoa > Chordata > Ascidiacea > Aplousobranchia > Polyclinidae > Aplidium > Aplidium turbinatum. Next base: position 25,985,218 of record NC_137478.1, read on the forward strand.
AAATGGTTTAAACAAAACTAGAGATGTACTGATACCAATATTTTGGCCGATACTTTAGTGTTACAAAAAGAAGCAATTTTGGTATTTGCAAGGAATTATATCAAATGCTAAGTTTTAGCATATTTGCACACAACTATTAAAAAAAGCTTTGAATTGGCATAATTTATTAAAAATTCAAGAATTCAATCTCAACCGCATTGTTGTGTCATGATACTAGGCTTTGGTAAGAAAGGCCACCGTAATTGAGGACTGGGTAAAAAAAGGAAGAAACATTACATCATAATTGGGACTTATGAAAAATTAATGAAGGATTTGTGCAAACTTTCTAAATAGGCTATTATAATTGATAATAAGTCTACGAAAGAACACAAAAACATAAAAGTACACAATTGCAATTGTACTAAAGCAATAAAGCATAGCAGTCATCAAACATGCAAGAAAGTATAATATAGTCGTTGATACAATGATACATAGTCATACAGTTGACACAAAGTATAGAAATCTGATTTGGGTTCCCAACTATAAAACACAACCTTTGTAAGTACTGTAAATGACAAGGCTACCAAACATGACTTCTAAATCTCAAAACACATGCACTTACAACTGCAAAATTAAATAATTGCATGACACTTGATTGAATAAATCGTGTTAGGTAAAATGATAAATCAGATAAACACATAAAATATCTCATTAAACACACAAAAGATCCAGGGTAAAGTAACCATGCAATTAAGAACACCTCGACTACAAAAGGAAAGCCAACTCTACTTGCTTATCAGTGACAATATGCGTTTTTGATAAGCAAATCAATGAACTGGCCACTTCAGAGAGTCCAGCTGAGTTACGTTTTTTGTCTTATTTGCACTTTTAATAGATGATTGAAGATTTATTTCACATTACAAAAAATACCTAACAAACAAATCGTCTGAAGGATCATTCCATACAAAGTATTCAAGAAAAGCAACATTTTTGGTCACACCACAGAAGTTTGAATTGCAATTTGGTAGACATAACATTTTCCTTTTCATCTGAATCTACTTTCTTATAAACCTTTGAGTAGGTGTTTCTTGGTAAAGAATGTGTTGAATGTATAACTTTGGTGGGCTTTCATCTGAATGAATTACTGTGTGCAATTTTAAACTATTACTGTGTGAGAAATATTTGGTACTAGTTTTACCAGGGTTGCCAGGTCCAGGGATTTCCTGCGGAATTGGGCTAGTTTGGTTGAAGAGTTGCTGGAAAAATTGAGCAGTTGCGGGTTTCAGGGCTTGTTTTTGGGTTTGTTTTTGGAGCAACATTAAGCATAAAACAGCAAAAAATCACAACAGTTTTCATTGAAATTCTATAAATTTCTCTTTACAGCATGAATCAGAGTGAATTTTAGGTGAACTTTTTTCTGTTAAACTGGATGGGCGCATTTAGCGCCTTAGCGGAAAAGTGATGGAAACGTCACGTGAAGGAGGAATGGTATGGCTGCTTGTTTGATCTATTAATTATTACCTACTCCCAGTGCTCTGTCTTACTGTCTACTAGAGTGTCTAGTAGGGTGACATACCGTAGTGGTCATACTGTTCATATTGTTCACTGGCTCCCCACTATGGCTAGCGATTTTATGCTTTGGAGTACTATAGATTAATGCTGTAAACCAGGTAGAACGCCTAATCTGGCCTTGGCCACTGTCGGTCATACCATCAATGACCCTAACTATATGTACAGGTATTTCTGTTTTACTTAAAATATGTCACTCAATGTTAGTGTTGACATTTTTGTATTTTTTCAGAGAGAGCAATGTCACTTATTTAGGCAAGCACTATAGTAATAAAAAATCAACTGTTTTAATATAATGGGTAAATGGGCAAAATATGGTAAAACATTCTCAAAAGAATAGAAAAAGGATCCTCTGCTGAAAGACTGGATTGTCAGATTGCCTGAGGATACTACCAAAGCAGCATGTAAATACTGCAAAAGTGAAGTGCGTGCCCATCACACAGATCTGGTTGCACTCCAAGACCATGAAACATCGACACAACATTGCATCATTTTTTAATTCACGGCTGTTATCTGATTTAGGTGTCAGAAGAATAAACATAGACAATAATATATTCTGCAAAAAGTGCAGAATTGAAATTAGCTGCTCATGTTGCATGCCACAGCAGTATATTAACCATTGACCATTTGGGTGAGATGATTAATAGCATATGTGGCAAAGACTTGGCAATTCATCGCACAAAATGTACTTCACTCATCAGGCGTGTACTAGGACCTGCTCTTCATGAAGAACTTGTTAATGATATAAACAGCAATGGTGGTGTATCTTTTTCCTTGCTCATCGATGAAAGTACAGATGTACAAGAAAAACAGCTTTGCTTGATGGTTTGGTACTTTTCACCAACAAACAAAAAATAGTGACTACCTTTCTTGGTTTAATCTCCATTGAAAATGGAGCAGCAGATGCTATTTTTGAAGCAATTAGGCAATTTTTGAAATCAGAGAAAATTCAGATTAAAAAAATGTATAGGTCTAGCAACAGATGGTTGCAATGCAATGTGTGGAAGGAATAAATCTGTTATAGAAAACTTCCGCAAGGTGTGTTCAAATATTGTGCATATTAAATGTATTTGTCACTCTAGTTACCTATGTTCATCATATGCATTGAAGGTGATACCTCGAAACATGGAGTCCATGATTGCTGAGACATAATTGGTTAAGCCATAGTACTGCTCGCCAAACAATAACGCCATCACTATACTTGCATAAATGTAGATGAGGCTCCGTTAAAAATTTGAAGAGCCTGCGATACAAGATGGTTATCAATTGCAGTGTGTGTGGACAGAATCCTTAACCAGTACCTGAAATTAAAACTTCACTTCCAAATCGCAAAAGATGAAGAGAGGAACTACACGGCAGAGTTGCTGTATCACATGTATTCTGACACAGAAAACAAATTGCACCTACTCTTTCTACAACCAGTTCTTCGTGAACTTAACCATATAAACAAATTTTTTGAGCTAGAGTCCGCTATCCCTGTGAAGCTATTGGATGAACTTGTTAACTTATACAAAACTCTGCTTCAGTGCATTATGAGACCTGTTGCTTTGCCAACATGGGCATCAGTTGTGAATTATGACATTCATAATGAGGCTAATCATCTTCCAGTTTCAGCAATTTCTTTTGGCAGTCACTTCCTACTTGCTGCTGCTGATTCTCCAGTGTCTGATGAAAATCTCAAAAAAACTAAAACTCGGTGTTGGGGTACTTATTTGAGCTGATGAGTCAACTACGGCAAAGAATACCTTCGAGCATTGAGATACTACAATGCCTTTCAGTCCTAAGGTCAAATGTTGTACTTGGAAACAAGAAACCACGGCTGGTTGACCTTACATTTTTGCCATTGTACAGTGTACACTGGAGACATTGTTGCTCTGGAAATGCAATGGAATAGACTAAACACTGTTATTTGGCAAAACAAAAACGATATTGATATGGTAAAATATTGGTGCAAACTGCAAAGTGTTAAATCACCAGGATGCATATGGAGAAAACGACTTTGCTGAAGTTGCACAATTTGTTCTCTCCCTGATTTCATTGCCCTTCAGAAATGCAGCAGTGGAACGAGCTTTTTCAGTAATGAGCATTGTTAAAAATAAACAAAGAAATCGAATGCAACAGCAACTTCTGAATAACATACTAGGTATTCGGGGTTACATGGCTTGTTCTGGTGTTTTATGTAACAAATTTCAACCTATACGAGTCATGTATTGTTTGTTTACCTCATTAATGTACACTGTTGAAAGCGACTCCCAAGCAAACACTAGTGATGTAAAAACTAATGCAGACACTGTTTTTCAACTGCTGATGTGATTTCCAAAGTGTAACAATTAAATGTGTAAGTTTGAGTGTAAATCGTTGCATTTATGTGTACTTTTACACTATTTAATACGAAGGTCGAAGGTAGCATCAGACAACATAATATTCCAGCAACTAATTTGTTGAACAATCATTTAGTGGTACAAGCAATTAGGCAGAAGTAAACAGAATGAAATAATAGTTTCAATGTTCCATTCATCATTGTTTTTGTGGGCAACGTTTTTGTTGTTTCTTGATTCAATTAATTTTAAATCCTTTTCATCTTGCATTTTATTCATTATTTAGGACAGTGCCTTGCTGTTTAGGTACTTTTTTTTTTAAATGTAAGAAATAAGATCTTTGATGATTGATTGTGTTTCGTCAATTTGGACTGATTTTGTGAACGAATTTTTCTGATTTTTGGCTAGTTTGTACAAGCAACAATATTGGGCTATTTTGAAATTGCTTTTGGGCTGGAAATTTTGAAAATATCTGGCAACCCTGAGTATTACATCACATTTGTATGGCTTCAGAAAGGAATGATCGTTTTTGTATTATGCTTCACAATACCACAATAAGCAAAGCTTTTGTTGCAAACATGTTGCAATTGATAAAGTTTTTCACAATCAATTCTTTCATAACTTTTCAAACCACAAGGTTTTGAAAAGAACTTCAGCGTTAATATGGCTTTTTACCAGAATGAAGTCTTTTGTGTTTCTTCAAACCACCACAACGTGCAAAGCATTTGTGGCAAACATCACATTTGTATGGCTTTTCACCAAAATGAATTCTTTTATGCATCTTCAAATGACTACTACTTGCAAAGCATTTGTTACAAACATCACATTTGTATGGCTTTTCACCAGAATGAATTATTTTATGCATCTTCAAATGACTACCACTTGCAAAGCACTTGTTGCAAACATCACATCTGTATGGCTTTTCACCAGAATGAAGTCTTTTATGATTTTTCAAATTACCACTTTGTGTAAAGCATTTGTGGCAAACATCACATTTGTATGGCTTTTCACCAGAATGAATTACTTTATGCATCTTCAAATCACCACTTCGTGCAAAAGATTTGTTGCAAACATCACATTTGTATGGCTTTTCACCAGAATGAATTATTTTATGAATTTTCAAATGACCAATTTGTCCAAAGAATTTGTTGCAAACATCACATTTGTATGGCTTTTCACCAGAATGGATTCTTATATGCTTTGTCAAATTAGAACTCTTTGAAAAACATTTGTCACATATGGTACATTTGTGTGGGTTTGCTTCTGAATGAGTTCTTTTATCTTCTTTCAGATGTCCATGGTTTGAAAAACATTTGTTACATACATCACACTCATAAGCATTAGAACCAAAATGAATTTCTTGACTTTGTACAGCAAACTTTCTAGAAAACCTTTTATCACATTCAGGCGATTTGTTATCAACAAAGATTGTTCCATTATTTGTTTCAAAATCAACAATATCTTCCAATTTTACAACAATTCCCAGGTAGTGATTCATATTTTTTTAAAGGTTACAGCTTAAAAAGTACCACAAGCATACATCTGAAAACAATTAAATAGTTTAAACAAAACTAGAGATGTACTGATACCAATATTTTGGCCGATACTTTAGTGTTACAAAAAGAAGCAATTTTGGTATTTGCAAGAAATTATATCAAATGCTAAGTTTTACCATATTTGCATACAACCATTAAAAAAAGCTTTGAATTGGCATAATTTATTAAAAATTCAAGAATCCAATCTCAACCGCATTGTTGTGTCATGATAATAGATAGAGCTCGACCGATATCACTTTTTCAGGCCGATACCGATATATATCAACTACGAAAAATTTGTTACCAACAAGGTTATTAAGCAACAAACCAGTCCAAGAAAGTTTATGCATTGGTTGCTGTCATAGGCGCCGAGTTTTCAAAATAGCTGGGCGGGCGAACACATACTGTCACGTCACGATCTCCAATAATAATGTAGAACTCCACTGTTGTTTTCCTACCACCAAGGTCCAAGATCTAGGCTTTCTAGTTCCTTCTACTATTAATTGCAAATATCTAGCGACAAACTGCGCTATTGAACCGAGCTTACAATGAATCTACAATAGAACATTTACATAACGAAGGAGCTGAATTGCAACTAATGACAACCAACGGTTTCATCCGGCCATACCAACACGTGTGCACTGTGCAGTAGTGCACAGTTTAATATCAGTGACGTAACAGACACAACTGTGATGATTGAGACAACAAAATAGAGCATTTTGGCAGCACAGTTAATTGATGATGTCGTTTGAGAAAAAATTACTCCTTTAAAGAACAATGCTACAGTTTTTACACCGATTTAACATCTGGCGATGTTAAAACGATGTAAAAGCTGTGGAAATTGCGGTCAGACTTTTGCTGCGAATGAAGTTCCTCACAGGTTTGCGCAATTTACTTGATTTATAGCACTGGGCCACGAGTGGCATAGTGGAGACAAACGGCGTGGCTGGACACTTTTGCTCGTTTAACGGCAAATTAACGTTGTTTAACGCTGCATGAATGTAACATGGCAGTAATTAACGAAAACTAATCGCTTAATTAGTAGGTCTAGTAGGGCCTATCATATGGCGACAAAACCCTGCGAATAAGGTAAGTAGGCTAGTATCAGAAGGTGGCAGATGGTTACAGAAATTTAGGGACTTAAAATTGCATTACAATTTTTTTAATTCCTGAAATGTCCCGCGGGCGCGACTCACCCGCCCAAAACTTGGCACTGGTGGTTGCTTGCTTAATTACGCCGCATAACTTCCACAGAAAGAGGTCGTGTCGCTTCTTGTGTCACAATGCTCTGGGCACAAATCAAAAAACTTCTACAATGACGCTACTATTTTCTTTTGTGCAAAGTTTCACTTGGCTTTTTTCTTTGGGTTTATTTTTGCAACTTCTACAATGACGCTACTATTTTCTTCTGTGCAAAGTTTCACTAGGATTTTTTCTTTGGGTTTATTTTTGCATGTCATGTGAGCAAAATATAATTTTCCGTGGGCCTTTTCTTTCTTACTGTAATACCAAAACTTGACAAATTTTGCTGCATCTTGCTGCAATAACCTACTCGTATGATGATCTAAATTTGTAACGAATCTTGCCTTATCAATATCACTCGGAGACCAAAGCCATACAATGTGACGTAAGACTTGAAATAAGTTGCGCGTGGTTAGTACTGTAGAAGTACACCCGCACTCCTATCGATTTTTAGCGAAAAATTCACCTTTGTTACACTGATTCAATGTCATCAATCGTTGAAGCAACGTAAAACTCGAAATTTTTCCTGCTTGAATGGAAGCTAAGGAATACAGTATTAACATTTTCTAGATGCGCGCACTAGAATGGGCAGGAATTATATTCTCGCAACAATTGTTTGTGCTATGCAAGCACGCTTGAGCAACTTGTGTTTCTTCTAAAGGCATGTATGGCTGGTTTTGAATGTGCTCTTGCTGGCTGATGTTTATCTGCAAAAATAGCTGATACAATACATCGGCTACACCTGATATCGGCCGATACATATCGGCTGACCGATATATCGGTCGAGCTCTAATAGTAGACTTTGGTAATGAAAGGCCACTGTAATTGAGGACTGGGGAAAAAAAAGAAAGAAACATTACATCATAATTGGGATTTCCGAAAAACTAATATAAAGGATTTGTGTAAACTTTACAAATAGGCTATTATAATTGATAATAAGTCTATGAAAAAACACAAAAACATAAAAGTACACAATTGCAATTGTACTAAAGCATAGCAGCCATTAAACATGCAAGAAATATAATATAGTCGTTGATACAATGATACATAGTCGATACTCATACAGTTGACACAAAGTATAGAAATCTGATTTGGGTTCCCAACTATAAAACACAACCTTGTAAGTACTGTAAATGACAGGGCTACAAAACATGACTTCTAAATCTCAAAACACATGCATTTACAACTGCAAAAATGGAATAATTGCATGACATATGATTGAATAAATCGTGTTAGGTAAATTGATAAAACAGATAAACACATAAAATATCTCGTTAAACACACAAAAGATCCAGGGCAAAGTAACCATGCAATTAAGAACACTTCGACTATAAAAGGAAAGCCAACACAACTTGCTTATCAGTGACAATATGCGTTTTTGATCAACAAATCAATGAACTGGGCACTCCAGAGAGTCCAGCTGGGTTTACTTTTTTGTCTTATTTGCACTTTTAATAGATGCATGAAGATTCATTTCACATGACAAAAAATAACAAACAAATCGTCTGAAGGATCATTCCATACAAAGTATTCAAGAAAAGCAACATATTTGATCACACCACAGAAGTTTGAATTGCAATTTGGTAGACATAACAGTTTCCTTTTCATCTGTATCTACTTTCTTAACAACCTTTGAGTAGGTGTTTCTTGGTAAAGAATGTGTTGCATGTATAACTTTGGTAGGCTTTCATCTGAATGAAATACTGTGGGCAATTTTAAACTATTACTGTGTGAGAAATATTTGTTACTAGCATTACATCACATTTGTATGGCTTCAGAAAGGAATGATCGTTTTTGTATTATGCTTCCAAGCACCACAATGTGCAAAGCATTCATTGCAAACATCTTACAACTGATAAAGTTTTTCACCACAATCAATTCTTTCATAACTTTTCAAACCACAAGGTTTTGAAAAGAACTTCCGCGTTAACATGGCTTTTCACCAGAATGAAGTCTTTTGTGTTTCTTCAAAGCACCACAATGTGCAAAGCGTTTGTTGCAAACATCGCAGTTGTACGGCTTTTCACCAGAATGAATTCTTTTATGAGTCTTCAATTGACCAGTTCGCCCAAAGCATATGTTGCAAACATCACATTTATATGGTTTTTTACCAGAATGAATTCTTTTGTGAATCTTCAAATCACCATTTCGCCCAAAGCATTTGTTGCAAACATCACATTTGTATGGTTTTTCACCAGAATGAATTCTTTTATGCGTCTTCAAATCACCACTTCGTGCAAAGCATTTGTGGCAAACACCGCAGTTGTATGGCTTTTCACCAGAATGAATTATTTTATGAGTCTGCAAATGACCAGTTTGTCCAAAGGATTTTTTGCAAACATCACATTTGTATGGCTTTTCACCAGAATGAAGTCTTTTATGAATCTTCAAATGACCAATTTGTCCAAAGAACTTGTTGCAAACATCACATTTGTATGGCTTTTCACCAGAATGAATTCTTTTATGAATCTTTAAATTACAACCATGTGCAAAGCACTTGTTGCAAACATCACATTTGTATGGCTTTTCACCAGAATGAATTCTTTTATGAATCTTCAAATTACCACTATGTGCAAAACACTTGTTGCAAACATCACATTTGTATGGCTTTTCACCAGAATGAATTACTTCATGCATCTTCAAATCACCACTTCGTGCAAAGGATTTGTTGCAAACATCACATTTGTATGGCTTTTCACCAGAATGGATTCTTATATGCTTTGTCAAATTAGAACTGTTTGAAAAACATTTGTCACATATGGTACATTTGTGTGAGTTTGCTTCTGAATGAGTTCTTTTATGTTCTTTCAGATGTCCGTGGTTTGAGAAACATTTCTTACATACATCACACTCATAAGCATTAGAACTAAAATGAATTTCTTTGAGACTTTGTACAGCAGACTTTCCAGAAAACCTTTTATCACATTCAGGCGATTTGTTATCAGCAAAGATTGTTCCATCATTTGTTTTAAAATCAACAATATCTTCCAATTTTACAACAATTCCCAGGTGGTGATTCATATTTTGTAAGAGATGACAGCTTAAAAAGTACCAAAAGCATACATCTGAAAACAATTAAATAGTTTAAACAAAACTAGAGATGTACTGATACCAATATTTTGGCCGATACTTTAGTGTTACAAAAAGAAGCAATTTTGTTATTTGCAAGAAATTATATCAAATGCTAAGTTTTACCATATTTGCACACAACTATTAAAAAAAGCTTTGAATTGGCATAATTTATTAAAAATTCAAGAATCCAATCTCAACCGCAGTGTTGTGTCATGATACTAGGCTTTGGTAATGAAAGGCCACCGTAATTGAGGACTGGGGAATAAAAGAAAGAAACATTACATCATAATTGGGATTTCTCAAAAATTAATAAAGGGTTTGTGCAAACTTTCCAAATAGGCTATTATAATTGATAATAAGTCTACGAAAGAACACAAAAGTACACAATTGTATTAAAGCAATAAAGCATAGCAGCCGACAAACATGCAAGAAAGTATAGTCGTTGATACAATGATACATAGTCATACAGTTGACACAAAGTATAGAAATCTGATTTGGGTTAACAACTATAAAACACAACCTTGTAAGTACTGTAAATCAGTGCTTCCCAAATGGTAGGTCGCGACCCATTGGTGGGTCGAGAAGCTATTTCAGGTGGGTTGCGAAACATTTCTAAATGTTACTGAATGTTAAAATTTTCTAAAAAACACAGACGTTCCTATGGATCTCACAAGCCGCAGTTTGGTCTTGAACAGTAGGCTACTTCGCCATCACTAATCTTCAGTTCTTCACTTCATTTGTTGACTTTTCATGAATTGTGCACCGTTTTCTATTAGATCGGGAAATTATTGCGTTATCATTACGTAACAATTATGCAACAATGTAACAAAACGTAACAATTAGATGTGTTGTGTCGCATTAATCATTTCAGTACGTACACCAGTAGTAAAGATGCCATAATAAAGATGGCATATATCATTGTGGGTCGCACAATAAAACTTGCATTTAAAGTGGGTCGCGCACAAAAACTTGCATCAAAAGTGGGTCGCAAACTGAAAAAGGTTGGGAAGCACTGCTGTAAATGATAAGGCTACCAAACATGATTTCTAAATCTCAAAACACATACACTTACTACTGCAAAAATTAAATAATTGCATTAAATAAGATTGAATAAATCGTGTTAGGTAAAATGATAAATCAGATAAACACATAAAATATCTCGTTAAACACACAAAAGATCCAGGGCAAAGTAACCATGCAATTAGGAACACTTCGACTACAAAAGGAACACCAACTCTACTTGCTTATCAGTGACAATATGCGTTTTTGATAAGCAAATCAATGAACTGGCCACTTCAGAGAGTCCAGCTGAGTATACGTTTTTTGTCTGATTTGCAATTTTAATAGATGATTGAAGATTTATTTCACATGACAAAAAATAACAAACAAGTCGTCTGAAGGATCATTCCATACAAAGTATTCAAGAAAAGCAACATTTTTGATCACACCACAGAAGTTTGAATAGCAATTTGGTAAACATAACATTTTACTTTGATCTGAATCTACTTTCTTATAAACCTTTGAGTAGGTGTTTCTTGGTAAAGAATGTGTTAAATGTATAACTTTGGTGGGCTTTCATCTGAATGAATTACTGTGTGCAATTTTAAACTATTACTGTGAGAGAAATATTAGTTAGCCTACTAGCATTAAATCACATTTGTATGGATTCAAAAAGGAATGATCGTTTTTGTATTATGCTTCAAAGCACCACAATAAGCAAAGCATTCATAGCAAAAATCTTACAATTGATAAAGTTTTTCACAATCAATAAGTTCTTTCATGACTTTTCAAACCACAAGGTTTTGAAAAGAACTTTCGCATTAATATGGCTTTTTACCAGAATGAAGTCTTTTGTGTTTCTTCAAAGCACCACAATGTGCAAAGCATTTGTTGCAAACATCGCAGTTGTACGGCTTTTCACCAGAATGAATTCTTTTATGAGTCTTCAATTGACCAATTCGCCCAAAGCATATGTTGCAAACATCACATTTGTATGGCTTTTCACCAGGATGAATTCTTTTATGATTCTTCAAATCACCACTTCATGCAAAGCATTTGTTGCAAACATCACATTTGTATGGCTTTTCACCAGAATGAATTTTTTTATGTGTCTTCAAATTACCACTATGTGCAAAGCACTTGTGGCAAACATCACATGTATATGGCTTTTCACCAGAATGAATTCTTTTATGCTTTGTCAAATTAGAACTGTTTGAAAAACATTTGTCACATATGGTACATTTGTTTGGGTTTGCTTCTGAATGAGTTCTTTTATGTTACTTCAGATGTCCGTGGTTTGAGAAACATTTGTTGCATACATCACACTCATAAGCATTAGAACTAAAATGAATGTCTTGACTTTGTACAGCAGACTTTCTAGAAAACCTTTTATCACATTCAGGAGATTTGTTATCAGCAAAGATTGTTTCTTCATTTGTTTCAAAATCAACAATATCTTCCAATTTTACAACAATTCCCAGGTGGTGTTTCATATTTTTAAAAAGTTGCAGCTTAAAAAGTACCACAAGCATACATCTGAAAACAATTAAATAGTTTAAACAAAACTAGAGATGTACCGATACCAATATTTTAGCCAATACCGATATCATTTTGTTATGCCGATACTTTAGTGCTATAAAAAGAAGCAATTTTAGTATTTGCAAGGAATTAGAACAAATGCTAAGTTTTACCATATTTGCATACAACTATTAAAAAAAGCTTTGAATTGGCATAATTTATTAAAAATTAAATCTCAACTGCATTGTTGTGTCATGATAGTAGAGTTTGGTAATGAAAGGCCATCGTAATTGAGGACTGGGGAAAAAAAGGAAGAAACATTACATCATAATTGGGACTTCTGAAAAATAAATAAAGGGTTTGAGCAAACCCTCCAAATAGGCTATTATAATTGATAAGTCCACGAAAGAACACAAAAACATAAAAGTCCACAATTGCAATTGTACTAAAGCAGTGGTTCTCAATGGGGCGGTACTGTCCCCAGGGGGCGTTTTAATTTTACAGGGGGGCGATGTGATTACCTCGGCTTAATGGGGGGGGGAGCATTTTGATTATTATTGGGCAATCTGGTTTAAAACCATCTACCACCCAGCAAAACGATTTCGTCAAAGAGCTCGCATCTTCGTGGTGGCATTTCCTATCTCATACCTGGTGGAAAAGGGATTTAGCTGCGTTGTTCTGCTACACACCAAACAGCGAAACCCACTTGACATATCCATAAGAGGTGATCTTCAAATGTTTCTCACTGGCTTTACACCATATGTGAAGAAACTGGCACTTTCTCACCAAGCCCAAGGTTCACACTGACTAGGTACCAGTAGGCCTATATTGTTTTCCTGCTTGCAAATATATTACATATTTGATTTTCATCAAACATAGTCTCTAAAACCCTTACAGCCTGTTTCACCTTAAAAGAGGAATCATCAAAAGGTCCCTATTCTAATAGAATTCTATTTAAATAAGGACCTTCTGATAATCCCCCTTTTAAGGTAAAACAGGCTGTAAGGGTTTTAGAGACTGGTAACTAGCCTATATTTGATGTAATTTGCTCTGCTTGGCTTTTTGCTTGGCATTGAGTATTTTTTGTAGTATTAATAGTATTTATTGTTTTATATTCGCATAATTTCGTAATTAATCGTTTTTGTTGGGGGGCGGTAACATTTTGCCAGTTCATGAAGGAGGAGTTGGGCAAAAAAAGGTTGAGAAACACTGTATTAAAGCATAGCAGCCATCAAACATGCAAGAAAGTATAATATAGTCGTTGATACAATGATACATAGTCATACAGTTGACACAAAGTATAGAAATCTGATTTGAGTTCCCAACTATAAAACACAACCTTAAAAGTACTGTAAATGACAAGGCTACCAAACATGACTTCTAAATCTCAAAACACATGCACTTACAACTGCAAAATTAAATAATTGCATGACATTTGATTGAATAAATCGTGTTAGGTAAATTGATAAATCAGATAAACACATAAAATATCTCGTTAAACACACAAAAGATCCAAGGCAAAGTAACCATGCAATTAAGAACACCTCGACTACAGTACAAAAGGAAAGCCAACTCTACTTCCTTATCAGTGACAATATGCGTTTTTGATAAGCAAATCAATGAACTGGCCACTTCAGAGAGTCCAGCTGAGTTACGTTTTTTGTCTTATTTGCACTTTTAATAGATGATTGAAGATTTATTTCACATTACAAAAAATACCTAACAAACAAATCGTCTGAAGGATCATTCCATACAAAGTATTCAAGAAAAGCAACATTTTCGATCACACCACAGAAGTTTGAATTGCAATTTGGTAGACATAACATTTTCCTTTCATTTGAATCTACTTTCTTATAAACCTTTGAGTAGGTGTTTCTTGGTAAAGAATGTGTTGAATGTATAACTTTGGTGGGCTTTCATCTGAATGAATTACTGTGTGCAATTTTAAACTATTACTGTGTGAGAAATATTTGGTACTAGTTTTACCAGGGTTGCCAGGTCCGCGGATTTCCCGCGGAATTGGGCTAGTTTGGTTGAAGAGTTGCGGGAAAAATTGAGCAGTTGCGGGTTTCAGGGCTTGTTTTTGGGTTTGTTTTTGGAGCAACATTAAGCATAAAACAGCAAAAAATCACAACAGTTTTCATTGAAATTCTATAAATTTCTCTTTACAGCATGAATCAGAGTGAATTTTAGGTGAACTTTTTTCTGTTAAACTGGATGGGCACATTTAGCGCCTTAGCGGAAAAGTGATGGAAACGTCACGTGAAGGAGGAATGGTATGGCTGCTTGTTTGATCTATTAATTATTACCTACTCCCAGTGCTCTGTCTTACTGTCTACTAGAGTGTCTAGTAGGGTGACATACAGTAGTGGTGATACTGTTCATATTGTTCACTGGCTCCCCACTATGGCTAGCGATTTTATGCTTTGGAGTACTATAGAGTAATGCTGTAAACCAGGTAGAACGCCTAAACTGGCCTTGGCCACTGTCGGTCATTCTATCAATGACCCTAACTGTATGTACAGGTATTTCTGTTTTACTTAAAATATGTCACTCAATGTTAGTGTTGACATTTTTAAATTTGTATTGTTTCAGAGAGAGCAATGTCACTTATTTAGGCAAGCACTATAGTAATAAAAAATCAACTGTTTTAATATAATGGGTAAATGGGCAAAATATGGTAAAAAATTCTCAAAAGAGTGAAAAAAGGATCCTCTGCTGAAAGACTGGATTGTCAGATTGCCTGAAGATACAACCAAAGCAGCATGTAAATACTGCAAAAGTGAAGTGCGTGCCCATCACACAGATCTGGTTGCACTCCAAGACCATGAAACATCGACACAACATTGCATCATTTTTTAATTCACGGCTGTTATCTGATTTAGGTGTTAGAAAAATAAATATAGACAATTCTGCAAAAAGTGCAGAATTGAGCTGCTCATAGCTGCTCATGTTGCATGCCACAGCAGTATATTAACCATTGACCATTTGGGTGAGATGATTAATAGCATATGTGGCAAAGACTTGGCAATTCATCGCACAAAATGTACTTCACTCATCAGGCGTGTACTAGGACCTGCTCTTCATGAAGAACTTGTTAATGATATAATATAAACAGCAATGGTGGTGTATCTTTTTCCTTGCTCATCGATGAAAGTATAGATGTACAACAAGAAAAACAGCTTTGCTTGATGGTTTGCTACTTTTCACCAACAAACAAAAAATAGTGACTACCTTTCTTGGTTTAATCTCCATTGAAAGTGGAGCAGCAGATGCTATTTTTGAAGCAATTAGGCAATTTTTGGAATCAGAGAAAATTCAGATTAAAAAAATGTATAGGTCTAGCAACAGATGGTTGCAATGCAATGTGTGGAAGGAATAAATCTGTTATAGAAAACTTCCGCAAGGTGTGTTCAAATATTGTGCATATTAAATGTATTTGTCACTGTATTCAGCTATGTTCATCATATGCATTGAAGGTCATACCTCGAAACATGGAGTCCATGATCGCTGAGACATAATTGGTTAAGCCATAGTAATGCTCGCCAAAAAAATAACGCCATCTCTATACTTGCATAAATGTAGGTGAGGCTCCGTTAAAAATTTGAAGAGCCTGTGATACAAGATGGTTATCAATTGCAGTGTGTGTGGACAGAATCCTTAACCAGTACCTGAAATTAAAACTTCACTTCCAAATCGCAAAAGATGAAGAGAGGAACTACACGGCAGAGTTGCTGTATCACATGTATTCTGACACAGAAAACAAATTGCACCTACTCTTTCTACAACCAGTTCTTCGTGAACTTAACCATATAAACAAATTTTTTGAGCTAGAGTCCGCTATCCCTGTGAAGCTATTGGATGAACTTGTTAACTTATACAAAACTCTGCTTCAGTGCATTATGAGACCTGTTGCATTGCCAACATGGGCATCAGTTGTGAATTATGACATTCATAATGAGGCTAATCATCTTCCAATTTCAGCAATTTCTTTTGGCAGTCACTTCCTACTTGCTGCTGCTGATTCTCCAGTGTCTGATGAAAATCTCAAAAAAACTAAAACTCGGTGTTGGGGTACTTATTTGAGCTGATGAGTCAACTACGGCAAAGAATACCTTCGAGCATTGAGATACTACAATGCCTTTCAGTCCTAAGGTCAAATGTTGTACTTGGAAACAAGAAACCACGGCTGGTTGACCTTACATTTTTGCCATTGTACAGTGTACACTGGAGACATTGTTGCTCTGGAAATGCAATGGAATAGACTAAACACTGTTATTTGGCAAAACAAAAACGATATTGATATGGAAAAATATTGGTGCAAAGTGTTAAATCACCAGGATGCATATGGAGAAAACGACTTTGCTGAAGTTGCACAATTTGTTCTCTCCCTGATTTCATTGCCCTTCAGAAATGCAGCAGTGGAACGAGCTTTTTCAGTAATGAGCATTGTTAAAAATAAACAAAGAAATCGAATGCAACAGCAACTTCTGAATAACATACTAGGTATTCGGGGTTACATGGCTTGTTCTGGTGTTTGTTGTAACAAATTTCAACCTATACGAGTCATGTATTGTTTGTTTACCTCATATATGTAGTTTATGTACACTGTTGAAAGCGACTCCCAAGCAAACACTAGTGATGTCAAAACTAATGCAGACACAGTTTTTGAACTGCTGATGTGATTTCCAAAGTGTAACAATTAAATGTGTAAGTTTGAGTGTAAATCGTTGCATTTATGCGTACTTTTACACTATTTATTACGAAGGTCGAAGACTCGAAGGTAGCATCAGACAACATAATATTCCAGCAACTAATTTGTTGAACAATCATTTAGTGGTACAAGCAATTAGGCAGAAGTAAACAGAATGAAAAAATAGTTTCAATGTTCCATTCATCATTGTTTTTGTGGGCAACGTTATTGTGGTTTCTTGACTCAATTAATTTTACATCCTTTTCATCTTGCATTTTATTCATTATTTAGGACAGTGCCTTGCTGTTTAGGTGCTTTTTTTTAAATGTAAGAAATAAGATCTTTGATGATTCATTGTGTTTCGTCAATTTGGACTGATTTGTGAACGAATTTTTCTAATTTTGGGCTAGTTAGTACAAGCAACAATATTGGGCTATTTTGGGCTAGTTTAAAATTGCTTTTGGGCTGGAAATTTTGAAAATATCTGGCAACCCTGAGTATTACATCACATTTGTATGGCTTCAAAAAGAAATGATTGTTTTTGTATTATGCTTCAAAACTTTACAATAAGCAAAGCATTCGTTGCAAACATCTTACAATTGAACAAGTTTTTCACAATCAATTTTTTCATAACTTTTCAAACCACAAGGTTTTGAAAAGAACTTCAGCATTAATATGGCTTTTTACCAGAATGAAACCTTTTGCATTTCTTAAAAAAAACACCACAATGTGCAAAGCAAACGAGATAATCCTTTTTCACGTGTTTACTAAGTGACAAGATTAATTCACTGCAATTCAGCGTTTGAAAAGATATAACTTACAACTTCACACGTTGTTTTCCATTGACGCCCTTTGTTTTTTTCTAAAAGCGTTTTGAATCTTTCAGACAGTTGCTCACATTTTCTTTGCAGTATATACTCCCTCGCTTTTTCTCTTCTTGCTTTTAGCGCCTCGCATACTGCAAGCAGCACTAAAATGATAACTATTACGTAATAATCCATTTCTCCTTTAACTTCTAAAACCATTGTGTAATCATTCAAGTTTTATATTTTATCTGGTCTGATTTTCTCCTTGAACGTTTTTTGTCATCTCAAAGAAAGAAAGTATTTTGATCTGGTGCCTACTAAACAAGAGTTTACAAAATGGCGTACAATCGTCATAATTTAGACTACCGCTCTCCAAATGCTTGTTGACGCTGATGTTCAAAGAAGCCGTTCTTTGATCGATATTTCCAGGCGCTCGCGTTATTTTTGATTAGGAAACTTTGATAAAAAATCGGAAACAATCGGCAATTTTTTTCGATGCCGATTCTCCAAAGATTGCCGATTCTGATTAATTGGCACATCCTTATTTAGGACTGTGCCTTGCTGTGTGCTTTTTTAGATGTAAAAAATAAGATCTTTGATGATTGATTGTGTTTCGTCAATTTGGACTGATTTTGTGAACGAATTCTTCTGATTTTTCGCTAGTTTGTACAAGCAACAATATTGGGTAATTTTGGGCTAGTTTGAAATTGCTTTTGGGCTGGAAATTTTGAAAATATCTGGCAACCCTGAGTATTACATCGCATTTGTATGGCTTCAGAAAGGAATGATCGTTTTTGTATTATGCTTCACAATACCACAATAAGCAAAGCTTTTGTTGCAAACATCTTACAATACTGAATGATAAAGTTTTTCACAATCAATTCTTTCATAACTTTTCAAACCACAAGGTTTTGAAAAGAACTTCCGCGTTAATATGGCTTTTTAGTTAGCAGAGTGAACTCTTTTATATATGCATCTTCAAATGACTACTACTTGCAAAGCATTTGTTGCAAACATCACATTTATATGGCTTTTCACCAGAACGAATTCTTTTATGAATCTTTAAATCACCACTTCGTGCAAAGTATTTGTGGCAAACATCACATGTATATGGTTTTCCACCAGAATGAACTATTTTATGACTCTTCAAACTAGCACTATGTGCAAAGCATTCGTGACAAACATCACATTTGTATGGCTTTTCTCCAGAATGAACTCTTTTATGCATCTTCAAATCACCACTTCGTGCAAAGCATTTGTTACAAACATCACATTTGTATGGCTTTTCACCAGAATGAACTCTTTTATGCATCTTCAAATCACCACTTCGTGCAAAGCATTTGTGGCAAACATCACATGCATATGGCTTTTCACCAGAATGAATTATTTTATGATTCTTCAAATGACCAATGTGTCCAAAGGATTTGTTGCAAACATCACATTTGTATGGCTTTTCACCAGAATGAATTCTTTTATGAATCTTCAAATAACCAATTTGTCCAAAGTACTTGTTGCAAACATCACATTTGTACGGCTTTTCACCAGAATGAATTCTTTTATGCTTCTTCAAATTACCACTTCGTGCAAAGCTATTGTTGCAAACATCACATGTATATGGCTTTTCACCAGAATGAATTCTTTCATGATTTTTCAAATTACAACTATGTGCAAAGCATTTGTGGCAAACATCACATTTGTATGGCTTTTCACCAGAATGAATTGATTTATGTTGCTTCAAATGACCACTTCGTGCAAAGGATTTGTTGCAAACATCACATTTGTATGGCTTTTCACCAGAATGGTTTCGTATATGCTTTGTCAAATTAGAACTTTTTGAAAAACATTTGTCACATATGGTACATTGATACGGCTTTGCTTCTGAATGAGTTCTTTCATGTTCTTTCAGATGTCCATGGTTTGAGAAACATTTGTTACATACATCACACTCATAAGCATTAGAACCACAATGAATTTCTTTGTTACTTTGTACAGCAGACTTTCTAGAAAACCTTTTATCACATTCAGGCAATTTGTTATCAGCAAAGATTGTTCCTTCATTTGTTTCGAAATCAACAATATCTTCCAATTTTACAACGATTCCCAGGTGGTGATTCATATTTTTGAAGAGATGACAGCTTAAAAAGTACAAGTATACATCTGAAAACAATCAAATAGTTCCGGTAAAACAACAAACATGCATTGGAAATAACCTAATTTGAGGAAGCTTGAATTGAGCTCTATTCCAATCAAAAACTTCCATGTTTTATTTCTGAATATTCGCGCTGTAATTGTGGTTTAGCAATGAAAATAAATTCAAGCTTGCGTTTTCTTCCTATCAACTAAATCAACTTTAGAAATACTCAGTGACATAAGAATTCAACACTACTATTACAACTTTTGGCAAATGTAAACACAGGGCTGCGATTTTTGCCTTTTTCGGTGACGAGGTCACTCGACACGCGCCATCACTATTCGACAAACGCCGTGCCTTACGAAAAAAAAACGAAAAAAAAGGAAAATAAAAAGGAAAAAAACTGAGAGAGGACTAAACGTCGTCAGGTCGAGGAACAATCGGGGGGAGGGAGCATCACGTGATGCAATTATAAAAGTGCTGACTTACGTAGACTTTCTTGCGCCAGGTACTTCAAAGCAAGGTCGAAAAGCGACGCTTCACACGAGAAACTCCAAAGGCGCCAGCGCCGCCATTTTGAGCACTGCGGGAGAATGCTTTGATCGAAGTTCCAACGCCTGGCATCGAACATTTCGCCACACACGTTTCGTGCTATTCGACACAACGGGTTTCTTTAGATGAAATAACCTAGGCTGCATTGAGTTTTGTCAACGTCTATGCCAGTTTGTATTTCGCCGTTTGAGCCAATTAACAATATTGCTCTGGTAAAATGACTGTTGGATACTTGCTATGAAAGTTTTTCACATGTAGAAAACAGCCTAGTTTCCGACCAGATGTTCAGAAATACAGATGAAAAAAGCCGCTATTTTTATGGAAAGGTCCAGAACATTTTGAACACTGCGGGAAAATGCTTTGATCGAAGTTCTAACGCCTGCCATCAAACATTTTGCCACACACGTTTCGTGCTATTCGACACAACGGGTTTCTTTTATAGATAAAATAACCGAAGTAGGCTACTTGTAGTTGTCAACGTGTTTGCAAGTTTGTATTTATGTCTGACTTATGCACTTGTTGTTCCAAGATTGCAAAAATGTTTTGCAATGTGAATAAAGAATAGTAAACAAATAAACACGGTTGCAACTCGACTTCCTTCCACTAAAAGAGTTTCTGTGGTTACGTAATGGGCAATTTTGCACATTCACAAAAGCACACCACCCAGCTAGCAAAACCCGTCGTTTTTACATTGATACATCTGCAGATGCCAGGCGTTGAATCACAATGCATGACATGTATAAACTAGTTTGGTGGCTGGGAAGTCTGGACATCTGCAGGAAATTTGTCTCGCACCAGGCGAGATGCCATCCTTTGAAAGATTTAACAATGATGGATTTATGTAACCAGTGCATGATGACGAAAACAAATTTAAGATTTCCTTTCCGTTATATAACTTAAAGCAGGTGATTGATACAGGAGAAAATAATCGCAGAAGCACACAATAAAAGAACACAATAAAGCCTACTTATTACACAAGTTTTTTACATCAAAAAAATAGCCTAGTTTCCAACCAGATGTTCAGAATCAGAAACACAGATAAGAAAGGTCGCTATGTAATAAGAGTTCGCTTCTACAAGAATAGTAGGTAGTCACTGGGAGTGGACAAGGCAAGGTAATAGGCAAGTTGTAAGAACAGCATAGCTTTGCCCAACTACAGATAGGATAGTCCTCAGTTAGTCAGTATTCTATAATGACAAAAAAACGAAAGAATCCTCCGACAACACGGATGGCAAAAGCTTCGGTCGGTCTTACCGAGAAGCGGTTAAGGTTCAGCAAACAGCGAGTGAAGTGAGGATCTGTTCGAAGGAGCTATCGAGAGAAGCATTGCCATGTCACTTTGGAACTTATCATTCAGGTAAACTTCCGGCCAATAGCTTTTAGTAGCCTAACGTCGCAAAGCATTCTCAATTTTGAACATGCTTAATAGTGGTAAGCAAAAGCATGCTTAATAAAATGCGCCTACTACGTTTTCATTTTTCAACAAAAAAATTTTATAGATAAGCCCGTTCAAGTGCATAAGGAACAATGCAGCGATACATTCTTTTCTCGACGTGATAGTGATAACGTTTCTGAGTTTGCCCAAGCACAATCAACAAGCAGTTCAAGTTCGGTCGGTTCAACCATTTACGTACTAAGCGAAACTAAAGAGATGCCAAATGAAAAAATCTCTATCACGCCATAGGTTACGCTAGCGGTATAGCTTAAGGGTTTTTTTCTTTTGCGATCCTCAGTTTCGCGTTTACAACAGTTTTCTTCCTGAAGCAAAACAAACAATATACATGTCCGGTAGGTAGGCTACATAACTCAGCGCTGGTTAGCCTACTCCTTTGCAATCACTCAACCAGCGTGCGATTAAAAACGTAAGTGACTCGGACGTACAGTACATCCACACAACTTGTGCGGTAATTTGCCACCATAGGCGCCGACTCCGGGGGGGCGGAGGGGCGGCGCCCCCCCGTGAATTTAGCTCGGGGTGGCTGCCTCCCCCGCAAATTATTTTTAAAAAAATCCTAAAGCAAATGATTGTAAGTTCAAATTTGCGTTAGTTTGACCTTCATTGCGGATCGATCTCAATTAAAAGATCTACTTGTTGCAACAAGAGCGCTGCTCCTAAGATAACAAAAGAAACAGAAGTACGGTAGCTGATAAACGCCAGCATGGTGCCGTTGAAGCATAGTAACAATGATTGAAAAACGTTTTTCTTGATTTCTTCTGCTTTGTTTTTTCTTGGGAGTGTCAATAACGAGGTGCAGTTTGCTCAGTTTAGTATCTACGCATATTAAGAGCTAAAGTTCAAAGTGACTAGCATAGAATTCGAAGTAGCCTACAGGCCTCAAAATTCGTTTTTGTTGACGGCGGACAAACGTGTCCGGTCTGAGCAGCTATCTCGGCGGACAAATCAAGTCTTACGGCGGACACACTAGTTTTAGCCGTCGATCGTCATGCTTAATCACTTTATCTTGATAATAATTTATCACCATTTCAGAACTATAACTACGGTTTTAGAAGGCTTTTTAAAAAATCAGTAAAGTCACTCTGAAAGGCTTTCATCAGACCAACGACTTGCGCTTGAAGAGTCAAAGCGCCGTGTAGCTGGTCAATACGTCACATAACTGATTAACTTCCCCCGAACGAGGTCGTGTGGCTTATTGCGTCACAATACTCTGGGCAGGAGTCGGAAAATTTCTACACCAACGCTACTATTTTCTGCTGTGCAAAGTTTCACAGGCTTTTTTCTTTAAGTTTATTTTTGCGTGTCATGTGAGCGAAAGTGAATTTTCTTTAGGTCTTTTCTTTCTTACTGTAATACCAAAACTTAACAAATTTTGTTGCATCTTGCTGTAATAGCCTACTCGTATAATCTAATTTAGTAACCAACCTTGCCGTATCATTATTACTCGGAGATCAAGCCAGACATTGTGACGTAAAACTTGAACTAAATTGCGCGTGATTAGTGTAGAAGTACCTGTACTCCTATCGATTCTTAGCGAAGAATTCACCTTTGTTACGCTGATTCAATGTCATCAATCGTTGAAGCAACGTAAAAATTGAAAGTTTTCCTCCTTGAATGGAAGCTAAGGGATACAGTATTCACATTTTCTAGATGCGCGCTAGAATGCGCTGGAAAATCTATTATTGCAACAATTGTTCGTGCTATGCAATGACGATTTGTATCGCTAGTTCCTGTGTTATTTCTCGGCGGACAAATATGACCGATCTAGATGGTACTTCCCGAGGACATCACATGCTATGACGGCGGGCATGTCCGCCGTGAATTTCGAGGCCTGAGCCTACATTATAAAGCTTGCCGATATACAATGGCAGATAGACGCAAAAAAACATCAATGCTGACAAACAAACATCAGCATTTTGAATGTAAGCAATCAGTCGGCTAGAAAGTTTGCCCCCCTGGCAATTTTCAAAACCCGGCGCCTATGTTTGCCACCAAGCGCTTATCTGACTCTTGTGACGTCATATTATTATTCGACAAATAAATGGAGAATTTTTGGTCGTTCGACAAGAAAGAAAAAATCGCAGCCCTGTGTAAACAGCACACAAACATAACCAACTAATCAGTGTATACGAAATAACACAAAAACATAAAAGTATACCATGTTGCAATTGTACTACAGCATAGCAGCCATCAAACATGCAAGAAAGTATAGTATATATCCGGGCTACTCAACTGGTGGACCGCGGTCCAAATCCGGACCTTCTGGATGCTGATGGTGGACCTTGAGCTTTTGAAAGAATAACCTCATTGCCACATTTCAGGGCTTCTTTAAACAAATTTCCATTGGGAGTAAGCAAGTTTCACTGTGATTATCCTAGTTGCTGGGGAGCTTCCTCCCATTTTTTGAAAAATAGTTTGTGGAGATAAAAATTGTAGGTGTCAACGACTGTACTTTCTTGCATGTTACTAATCAGTGTACATGAAATAACACAAAAACATAAAAGTACACCAGTGCAATTGTACTACAGCATAGCAGCCATCAAACATGCAAGAAAGTATAGTCGTTGATACCTACAATTTTTATCTCCAAAAACTAATTTAAAAAAATGAAATTGCATTCAGCTTGTTTTTTAATGATAACTGATTTTACTGACAAAACGTCATTGGCTTTTATCCGCTCAAAGTTATTTTGCAATTTTGATTTAAGCTCCCATTCTAACATTCTCGGCTTAACCCCTGTTCATCTTGCTATCTATTTTATTTGCAGGTTTCAGTTTAGTCATTAAGATCTATGTCCTCTTGGTTACCATGCTTCTTCTGTAACAACCAATTGAAAACCTCAGGCTTACAACTGCTGCTCAAGATGCTTCAACGGCAATATTGATTAGTGAATGTAAAGTTGTTGTAGGGCTAATGGATGGTGGTGGAAAAGTGGTGGTTGAGAGAAAGCTAGATCAAAAGGACACTGCATCCAGTGCATCAATGCTGTGAACAATACATTCCGAAGGTCTCTCCTTAAAATCACTTACAATGCACTCCAGGCAACTTACCGTATTCTCCCAATCGTTTTTTGATTCACAAGCCAAATATGGAGAGCTTTGGCACCACTGCATTTGGTAAACCTATGTACAGCTACCGCAAAATGACTTCGGACCTTTCTAAATTTCAAGAAAAACAAGCATTTTGTATACAATGACATTTTTTAATAAAAACTATCGATCTTTCTTAATAATTTGTCATATTGCATTATTATAACCTTCTTCACATTTTTCACAATCTTCGCATTGTTAGTCACAATGCTTATTGTTAGTGGTATGATCTGATGTAAAACGCACAGCTACAAACCTGGCATGACTTTAAGTAAAAAGGCCCGAAGTCATTTTGCGGTAGCTGTAGGCCTACATCTGTGGAAGACCAGCCAGCTTGAAAATTCATCAACCCAGCGACTCTCTTACACTTACAGCTGTAAAAGGTTAGAATTGGCAAATTAGCAAGGACATCCAGCTGTAAAAATCCGCTTCAAATCTATGAAAGTAAATGACAAATCCGAAAATGGTAAATCAGAGGAGTCCACGCCTTGATCCTCACTTGACGACTGGGAGGGTGTATTAGAAACCCAGTACTGATATTACAGGGGTTCATTTTGGCATACTCGCACTGGGATGTGATAAGTGATCAAAGGAAAAACACCCATGAATTGCTTTGTGCTTATGATTTAGTCATAGTTGCTGCCTCGCTTCTAGAGGTGGAGCAAACATTTACTGCTTGGAAGTTCGATCTAAAGTCACATGGAACTTGGTCACATTTGTAAGTGTTAACGTTGGGAGTAATTCGATATTCTACATCCTCTGCAAAACTTGGGTTCATCATAAATGCTCTTGTGTTAGCTGCAAGCTTAAAGAGGATCCCAACAAGATGTGCAAGAGATGTTGAAGTGAAATTCCTCCTTTAGAAAATGCCATAACAGTATGCTATGTTAAAATAACAAATGTTTTGTTAGAAAATCGGGAGAGGGAGAAAAAAGTGGCTACGATGTTTAGTTTTGTGAGCAGCCGAAATACAAGCCTTGCAGCTTCACATGAAGTTGCACTCCTTCTCGCAAAAGAAAGGAAGTCATTTCGAGAAGGTTAATAGTTAAATAGTTAGTAAGGTAAGAAATGTGCGATAAAAATGGCACAGGTGTTTAGCAACAAAAAAGTAGCCGGAAAGATGGAAGCCGTGGTTTTGCCGCATCAGACAATGGCAAGGAGAGTGACTAATTTGGGTCGACACGTTACTTGTAAGTCGAACATCTTAATGGACAAATGCAAATATTTGCAGATTTCTGATATATGCGTGAATTTTAGACGAGGATATTGTTGTTCACAAAGAATTGTTTAAAATTTTTCCATTAAATGGTGGGACTAAACGTTCTGACTCTGTTGTTTCCGAGTATGGGGGTTTTAAAAATGCTTTTGTATTGCAACAGATAGGGCAAAGGCCATGGTGGGAAACAAAACTGATCTTGTCAGATTGCTGAAAAAATGCTATTGATTGCATAATGCTACTTTGCATAATTCACCAACAAGCATTCTGTGGAATAGTATTGAAAATGATGAACGTCATGCAAAGCGTTGTGACATTGTTTAATTTAATAAGGGATGGTAATAAAGCTTAACAGCATCGAAGATTCATGTCGTTTTCAGAGGAAGTCAATGCTGAATTCAGCAACCTTCCTCGATACACAAGTATCAGATGGTTGAGCACAGGCAAAGTGTTAAAATATTTCTTTGGACTGCAAAAAGAAATTCTTTCATTTTTTGAGGAAAAGTGTATGGAAAATACGATGCCTTTCAAGTGCAGCTTAAAAGCAATGAATTTCTTAGTGGCTTGGCTTTTCCAACTGATACAACAAATCACTTGAATGTGCTAAATCTCAGTTTGCAAGGAAAAGGACAGACCATTTCGAATTTAGTTGCTCATGTAGAAGGTTTTCACTCGTAATTGGGCTTGTCAAAAGATTGTTTGGAATGAAACGACCTGACTCATTTTGCCTGTTGCTCTGTCAACAAAAAAGAAAACCCAAGTGCTAATTTTACTCAATTCTAAATTATATACTATGGATTTGCTGATCAACGACTTTAGCAGTAGGTTTGCGGACTTTTACAACCTCAAGATTCATCGTTGCTATTCAACAATCCCATGGGCATAAAGAGTTAGTGCACAGCCCCCAGAGCTTCAACTCCAAATATGTGAATTTCAGAACGATCCGTTTTGGCTGTCAAAGAAAATGGAAAATCTTGGGAGCTTTTGGAAGTTCGTATCAAAGAGGCTTCTCCTTTTAAAAAATGCTGCTTCGAAGCTGTACTTGATGTTTGGAAGTACATACATTTGTGAATGTACGTTTTCGGCAATGAACAATATTAAAACCAACAATCGAAATCAACTTGGAAACGAGGCTCTTCACGCCTACCTTCGCATGGCTAAAATTACAAATCCCGTCGATACCAACACTACTGTCGAGGATAAACCTCGACCACAGGCATCACATTGATTAATAAATTATGTGGCAAATTTGCAAAATTTTGGTGTTGAAATTATTTCCTAACTAGCTGAACAAAGGTGTACATTTCATAAAGTGAGCATATATGCCATATGCTATAAATAATTTGCCAGCAATAAGCCTATGAATGGCTACCGGTATTTAAAAACATTGGATGCAAGATTTTTGTTCCTTTATTTGTTTCAAAATCAACAATATCCTAGTTTTACTAAAATTCTCGGATGGTGATTCATATTTTTTAAAAGTTTGCCTACAGCTTAAAAAGTACCACAAGTATACATCTGAAAACAATTAAATAGTTAAAGCAAAACAGCAAGCATACATTGGAAATAACCCAATTGGAGGAAGCTTGAATTGAGCTATTTATATTCCAATCAAAAACTGTTATTTTTGAATATTCGTACAGCAATTGTGGCTTTGCAATAAGAAAAATTCAAGCTTGCATTTTTTTCAATCAACTACATGTTCTGTTACGAACAGCAAATCAACTTTGCCTATACACAAACGTTACCAACAGGTTGTCAAATTGTCTACTATCACCATAAAGCATTAATCATTGAAAGGATGAAAATGAAAACAATATAATTGTGCCTGTCTAACGTTTTGTGGTAGACTCGCAGCGTAAACGCTTTTTAGTTGGAAGAATTTAGGCATGGTCATTTTAGGCATGTGGTGAGTGGTGGTAGCCGAGTGGTGAGAACGTCTGCGCAATGTTCGAAAGGACGTGGGTTCGACACTGCTCCAGAACACGTGGTGGCTGTGTCTCGGCAAATACACTTAATGACAAGCCAAACTAAGATGAGCAGCTGACTCGAAGACTATATGTCACTTCGCTGCTTCCTGTCGTCTGTTGTATCGCATCTGTGACCGCAGTGTACTGTATATTATCGCAATGAGCGCAAATAAAAAAAAACACGATTATTATTATATTATTATCAAAATCATTAGGGTGGGTCGTTTTTGACTTTTTTTTCGAAACTCAAAAAGGGCTAGTCATAAAAAGTGGCACATGCATAAAAAAAATATGTGTGCAAAATTTCATCAGTTTGGGGGTGCATCTTCTGCCCCCGCAGGGTGGTCAAACTTTCAATTTTTCGACAAAAAAGGGGAAATTTCACTTTCCGTTTTAACATAATTTTTTTTATAATTTTTCTTTTGGCTAGTTATAAATTGTAAGTGGGATGTACCCAGAACTTTCCTATGTAAAGGCATGTTCGAAGCTTAAGGTTTACTGCCCCCGCATCGACAACCAAAATACTGAATTTTCATCAATTTGAGATACAATTTTGTCATTGCTCAATACACAAACTTGTCGCAAAAGGGCGAGTTGGTGTTAACGCAGTACGCTCATTTATCTTCTGTTCAAACTCTTTCACTGCCATGGGCTCTATCCAAGGGGGGGGGGCTGAGGAGGGTGATCACCCCCCACTCCTTGAAGTGGGGGGTGAGCAATGCAAAATCACCCCCCCCCCCACACTCATTTGGCTTTGAAAAGGTTTTGCGATATTTTATTGATCGAATTTTGAAAAAAATATTTCCGCTGATATCACTTTTTTGATGATAGCGGAATTTTGGATCCAGATTTAAGTCACTTTCATCAAAAATTTGGCCCTATCACACACGTATGTGATGCAAGAATTAAATCAATGGGGCTGAAACCCGTTGTTAAAGACTTGTGCATCAGTGTGGAAAATCTTGTAAGGCTGCTATTAGTTAATGGCCCCTCTTTTGCGGAAGCAGAAAGAAGCAGCAAATTACGATGGTTGAAGACATGGATACACAGCACGATGACTGCTACACGAATAAATTTTATTGCTATATGTCATAGTAATTTCATTTTGTTTGATGGTTTGATCTTTTTGGCCATCAAAATATATGCTTTGCAAATTTAGGCACATGATACTTTCCATTTGAGCTGTAAACCTCACTTTTTGTAGCTCTTCTAAATTTGCTTTTATCTATAACAGATTGAGATTGGCTATCCGTTACAACTCCGCATCTTCTAGAAGTGATGAAGCAATAAGTGCTGCAGACCTATCTGAAATACCAGTACAATCGCATGATTCAGCAAATACTACAAAACTGGAAGTAGCTTTGTTTTTTTTTCTGGAGTTTTTCAAAGCAAAACTGGGCTGATAATCATAATCTCCACAGCGTTCTTCATTGAATGACAAAGTTTCTGAGCTTGAATAAAAACTTAAAGGTGTTTTAACCAAAGCGCTACTTGTGCCTGCTCCTGGGTCTTCAAGAAAAGAACGGAATTGTTCTGATTTTGCGACTCTCCTCTGAAAACGTTTAAAATTAGATTTTGTGGCCGATTTATCAAGTTTATCAATCACCATTATGCGGGTTATTCTTTGATCAAGAAGGAACTGTTGTTCTGTAACAGGGACACGATTTTCCTACGGGCAAGTACATTGCTGAAAATTGGAACACTTACAACAACCGATGCCAAATAATTTTTGCTTTGCAAATTCTTTCATTTGCTCCAAATTTTTGCTGAAATTTAGGCCCACCTCTAGACTTTGACTTCAAAAGGTTATTCATTTTATAATTGTAATCTGGGTTTTTTTTTTCGGTCATTTGTCGGTCATTGACCGATTTTTTAGCAAAATGTCCGAAAAGAAAATAGTCAATTCGATCAAAATGTCCGAAAAAATATGTAGTCAACACGCGCAAATCGATTTCAATGATTGCAAAGAAGCTTCTTGCACCACTCTACGATTTTTTGTCAATGGGAAATACAACACATAAACTTAGTGTTTGAACGTTGATCCAATGTCTTATTATATGTGATAACGCAAATACAGAAGTAACATTTCCCAAACGTGACTGACGTGGTGCTTTCAAGTGTGACGCAATGTTGCATTGCCTTGGAAAGGTCAAACCGCTTGGTAGAGATTGATCGGTCCGTTCTGTCAATCGGGACATATGTTGCATAATTATATTATCAATTTTTGAGATGGTGGTCAAGTTGATCCAATGTATCATTGCTTGTGATAAACGCAAACATGAAAGTAACACACTCAAAGACTTCAACTTTCTAGAAATGCCACTGTGTTTTCAAATCTTTCCTTCAAGTCATGGAAAAGATTGATCTGTCAGTCGGAAAGTTATCCCAGCATGTTGCAATTTTGCATAATGTTGTTAACTTTTGAACTGGTGATACCCTCTGTGAAATGTTTGACTCCACATCGATAGATAGTGATTTTGTGTGATGGTTTTTGCAACGTCGTACTCCACTCCATTAAAAATTTTAAATTTGAAGTAATGTGTAATTGCGAACCAGGCGACAATTGGCGGAAAGTTTCAACAATAGCTGCCAAGCGTGGCATAGATTGGCCAAGTTTGGCAGCTAATTGCTAATGCTTTGCTGACTTTTAATGAAGAGATCGCAACTGCAGAATGTGGATTCAGTTTGCTTTCTCGGTTGCGAACTCCAGCAAGAAATCGCTTGCGTTGTTCAACTGCAGATAAACTTATGCGTTTGAGATTGAATGCTGCATCATACAAGACATTCAATTATGACGTGGCATACGCGCCCTGGCACGGCAACGTGAGCACGCTACAACGTGAGCGGTGAGATTGTTGAGGAGTTAAATCATTTTGTAATTGCGAACCATTAAAGCGTAACATGTTTTTTTATTTGGTCATTCTTGTTTTTATTCCTTTTCGTTGTGCAATAAAAGATGTCAGCGGTCGGGTGTTGCTAGGGGGAGTTTCATTGATGAACGTTGAAGAAACGTTTGTCTGTTCTAACTTTTCTCAGATATAACATGACAACCTTTCTCAGCGAAACTTCATGTTGTAGCTGGTCAGGAAGTGCAAATTTTGGTTTGTATCAGCTACTTGAAAGGAAATATTTTCATCAGAAAAAATTATCGAAATAAATAAAAAATGACCGAAATTTTTCAAGTCATTTCGGACAAATGACCGAAAAGTCTCAGCGAAAAAAAAAACCCAGATTGTAACTCACTCTTTATCATAAAACATAATATTATGGGCAGTGAACAGGGGCTCTATTCACTTTTAGAATTTGGAGGGGTGATTTTTGGACAGTGGGCTAAAATCGTAATAGTCATTTAAACTTCTTCATTTTGATCGCTCATTCAACACAAATGTTTTGTGCAGTGAAGACATGAGCTATATCCACGCAATGAATATAGTCATGGAATGCATGAGCAGGGGTTAACAAATACAGTAGGCTACACTTGCACAGTAGCCTATGCCTATACCCTAATGAAAGAACACTAACAATTGCACAAGAAGTAATGCACAACACAATAAAACACCGAGTAAAAAAGCATCATCGACAGTACGGTATTGTAGATGTCGTGGTATAACAAGAAATACAATAAGTGAAGATTGCCACAAGTTCACAACAGTCAAAAACACCCGAAGATTTTATATCTTTGAGAACTATTAAAAACAAATTCTTGACCAGATTCGATCCACATTTAGTTCATCCAAAACGTCTTGGTGACTATGACATATTGCTATAAAATTTAGTCGTGTAGCAGTCATCGCTAGGGTGTTGCATTTTTTAAAAAAATTTTGATTTTAACTTTGGAAATATAAATGGGAGGTGGGTAATGGCCAAAATATGAGGTAGAAAAAAATTTTCAAAAGAATATTAAAGTTTAGGGGTCCCACGCTCATCCCGAAATTTTGGGTGGGCTTGCGACCAGTGAAATCTGGATATTTTAGTTAAATACGTATTTTTTGGATTAAATAGGGTATGCAACATATTGCTGCAATCAAAATTCCTTTTGGATATATCAAATTGTTAAAAGAATCTTCTTTGGAATTCCACTTTATAACACATAGGCTAACAATGGCAGCCACATTTCTCCTAAGTTAATGGCATCTTTGGTGGTAGGGGAAAGTTTAGATGTGCATGCATTTGTATGTTCTGTTTCTGTGCCACAAGAAACATTTCAGCATCTGATGAGCTCCAATTCCTTAAGCAAAGTATCAGAGCTTTGCAATATTCTGGCATTCTGCAAAAACCTTCTAGAATCACCAAGTGGTAACAATAGTAAGACTGTTGCCAAATCGGCTGTTGCAGCGCTTGAGCAATGCAAAGCAAACCTGGAAGAAAACGAAAGCCAAGATGAAGGTTTACCCCTAATTCAATTTGTGCCCGAGCAACTTCAGTTGTTGTACATAGATAAAAATAGCCGACGGTATTCACTCAGGTCCACTGGTCCTGGTTGGTAACCATGTCGTTTCTGTGGCAGCTCACTAGCAACTCACTATAC
This sequence comes from Aplidium turbinatum, assembly GCF_918807975.1. Lineage (NCBI taxonomy): Eukaryota > Metazoa > Chordata > Ascidiacea > Aplousobranchia > Polyclinidae > Aplidium > Aplidium turbinatum. The sequence continues at coordinate 26,017,891 of NC_137478.1, forward strand.
AAAAAACTTAGTGAGTTTTTTATACTGCCATCAGTGAGAAGACTCCAGCAAGTTCCAAGTGATTGTAATGTAGACACTAAATCTATAGATGTGCAATACCTGAAGCAACGAACTGTCGACTTATCTGAAGGAGAAAAAATGGTAACCTTGCTTATTGATGAGGTAGGCTATACACTGCACAGAGGGTTGAATTTTGCAATGGCGTTTTCATTGGATTAACAGAGGAAGGCCAACCAGAGAAAACTGTGCTGACATTATGGTGCAATCAGTATGCAAAAAATATAAAGATGTTGTGTGCCTGGTGCCAATTGAAAAGATAAGTACACAACTGCTTCGAACCTTCTTTAATAAAGTGATGCAATCTCTAGATGAAATTTTCTTTGTTGTTGCTATATCTGTTGACAATCATGCAGTCCTCGAAATTAGCGGCGGCACATGGCAATTGCCGTGGTAAATGCCGCCGCAAACGTCATAATGGCCATTCTGCTACGGCAATAAAAATGCCGTCGCAAAATGAGCATTTAATTCAGACAAAAATTGTTCAAAATTTCTTCCTGTTGGATTTACTCGCAGCGTGAGTTTAATCAGCAGAAACATCGCACCAAGACCTCACCTCGGACTATTTTACTTGCTGTGAACACTCACACAGTCTTCAAAACTAGCATATTTTTACTTCGCAAAAACGTTCACGAAGCCAAACGGCAAAAATTGAAATTGCCTCGGCAATTGCTGTGAACGTTTATTACGAAAAAATCGTACCAAAACATGTAAAACGAGAAGAGAAAAAATAATCGAATAGTCTATCACGACCGCACTGTTTGATTTGTTGTGATGTAATAATACCAAAAGTAGCAATAAAGCGATCAACGGGATACGCAGGCTGTTACGGTGATTCACGTTATAACTCATTGGGGGGGGGAAAGTAAGTTAATTTTGGGTTGGTTCAACGTTCGAGTCAGCAGAAATCCATTTAATTTTCCCGGCGAGTTATATCGCGTAACAACAATGCCCAATAAGAAATTTACGTTTGTTTTACATTAATTCGACATCTAGCGACGTTAAATTATCATGAAATAACGTTAATTGCTCAATTAGGTACCGATAACAAATCAATAGCTCCCTGCGAGAAGATTGCCTTGATTTACGTATACAGTATACTAACATAATTTCGGCACAATTAGGATACTGCGAGCAACACAAAGTCTGTTGGATAAAGAACTAGTCAGAATCGGAATCATCGGAGGATGAGGTTGTCGCGTCGTCACTGGAATACTTGAAGACACAACTGCCCATTCATGAGCGTGCAATGCCATATGATCGGAAGCATTACTTTTCTTTACTGCCGAAGAACCCTTTATCCAATTTTGCACCACTTTTTATATTAGCAACGACACCGGTCAAAAATAATCATTCGATGAAAGAATAACTTTTGCGTAACAATTAAGCCAGTATGTATAAGGTTGCAAACTTTTAACAGTTCACAAGAGCATTGTCCGCGTATAAAATAGCGTGTGTAATGCTCTGGGCTACCGCCGTGTGACATATGATGAAGTAGCGCGTAAAATTTCTTTTGATTATAGCATACGGCAATTGCCGCCGCAACCAAGGTTTGTTGATTTGGCGACGGCAATGTTTTTGCTGTCGTAGATGGAAGCTAATTTCGAGGGCTGATCAATGATCATGTGTGCAATAGGTAAGCTTATAATATGCTTGATGACAACTATCTATAGCAAATTTAATAGGATTACAGGGTGTTTCAAAAATTTAACACCATTAACCTTTAAAATGTATTTAAATCAAGGTTATGAAAAATCCTATGTTTATGGGTTTTTTACATCAATGATTTCAATACATTTCAACGATAAATGGTGTCAATTTTTTTTAAACACCCTGTCACGTATTATATTTTAATCCTATTTCAATATTGTTTTTCACAACCTGTCCATAAAACAGAATTTTTAAAAATGTGAAAATAGAAAAATGCAGTTCAGAATTGTCGTTCCACCTTGATTATCATTTTATAATAATTAATAACATGCTAAAGCGTTAGGTTATTGTTTCACATTCAATTGAAATCCAACTGGTTTTATATCTGAAAAATTTTTGCAAAAAAATTGGACTGCAAATGGTTAAAATGTATTAATTTTTATACAAACAATTGCTCTACTAAAGTCCCAATATGGAGAAAAGTCACAAGTTTATTGCAAAGTGTTTTTTGCCAGTTTTTTTTGGGGCTGGCAAAACTGAAACAATCTTGATTGAAAGAAATGGTGTCACGTTTTTTGAAACATCTTGTCTCAAGCCTTAAAGCAGCTGGCGGCCATGGCCGCTAAGTAGTGCTTGAATGACCACCTGTGCTACCTCCTCTGTCGGCCAAGTTTGGCCGCCGGTTTCTTCTAGCCAATTATTTAATTTCGCAATAGAATGATCGTGGATTAAATGTCGAAAATATGTAGTATCAAAGAGTGACGCAGAATTAGGTCAGCGCATCATAGTCACTACTGTTGTATAATATATCCAGCTGCGATCACCAGCGCTCTTGTTTGCAATTCCCGATGTTTATTTTAACGAAGTGTTAATCCGAAGTGCTAATTTACATCGGCTGGCAATATTGTCGTTTTTATATCGGTTCAATGTTGTCGGACATTGAATCGTTGTTAAAAAGGAGAACTAGGTTAGTTGACATCCGTGGGTAAAACACGTGTCTTCATAGTTGAGAACGCTGTGGGTTAGTGACTTCACACCTTCAATGGTGACATCATAACGGAATAAATGGTCAGGTTTTATGAAAGGCTGTATGCATTTGAAACAATTTACTGAGCTGCGAGCAGTTAAAACAATTTAGGGTCGTTAGATGGTCCCGCAATACCGGATTACAATCCCGATAAAGCATTCAATGCGTGGTACAACGATTCTATTGCAGGACGTCGCCCAGACTTCAACAACGCTAAGTGATCATTTTAGCATTGTTGCAAGTTTAATGCTATTTACTTGTGCTATCGTTATTGTATTCGGCACTAGGAAAATTGCCCGTCGGATAATTGCCACCCGAAAAATTTCCCGCCGGAAAATTGCCCGTGTGGGAATATTGCCCGCCAGAAAATTGCCCGTGTGGGAACATTGCCGTCGAGAAAATTGCCACCCGGAAAATTGCACGTCTTTGAGTAAGAAATAGCTGCGAAAAAAGTCTAGCTGTTAGTCTGTATTGAACCATTGTTCCTCTAATAGTTTAAACTTAGCACCCAGCTGTAAAAAAAGGCGTGATAAATTTTAATCTGTAAATGCCAAACTAAATAAAAAAATGCTTCTGGGGAATATAAATATCAACTCTCTATCTCATACCGAATGTATGTCCGAAGATAGAGAAGAAGATCAACAGTGCTGAAATTTGGTTCATTCGTAGAATGATGGGAATTAACTGGATGGATAAAATCACTAACGAAGAAGTGTGGAGACGCTCTGGGTGCACTCCTGGCGTCCTCATCACAACTATCAAAAAAAGGCAAATGACATTTATCGGGCATGTCTACCGCAAACGCGAAATTGAACACTCGGCAATGAAGGGGCGATTTCCTGGTCAGAGGCACCGGGGACGTCCACGTTTGGAAATCTTCAAAAATCTTTCAACATGGACAAACCAAAATTTTGAAAAACTAATTAGAAGTATGGACAATCGATCGTTGTGGAGACTCACGGTAGCCGACGCCTTATTCAGGCATGGCCGATGATGATGATCTCATACCGACAAAAGTATAGGCTACAGCTTTACACCAAGTTCTGAGGATAGTCTTCTTTCAGATTCCGCTATTGTCTCAAATTTTGTCACCCCAAAATGGTGACCGTCATAAAACGTGAGCGCGGAAAAGACATTCTTGTAGATGAATCACAATTTATGTATCATCGGAATAAGACGAATAAAAATGGTAGCCTACTACGATTTATTGGGAGTGCAGTGAAAGAAAATCTACAAGTTGCAAAGCAAGATTACACGCTAGGGTGTTGCAAATTTTACAACCTATGTTGGAAGTATGATTGTAAGGTGGGAAATCTTCCAAAACCACACCAAAAAAATTTTTATTTAAAAATATTGATATTTAGGGGTCCCACGCTTACCCCGAAAAGTTCATTTTTGGTCGCGAATAGCAACATTTTTAAATCGTTGGGAAATCTACATTATAAATAATAGATATGTCATGTTACATATCATTTTTGTCAGAATTGAATGTAGAATGAGCTGCAATAAACAAAAATGAGATTTATAAGATTTTGAAAATTTTTAGGCAAGTGATTAAAAGTAGATTTTTTTCTTATTTTGCAGAATAGGTTAGAGGCATTCCATTAATACAACTAATTTTTACCAAAGTCCAATACCTCCTAAAATACTTGGTTTAGACCAAAAACAATGCCATTTTTGGATTCTGCATCTTCAAAAATGGTGGAATAGACACTTCAACCATCTTTTTACCTTGAGTATAGTGTTTAAAATCAAAAATTAGTTATGCAGATGAAGTGCACCATCTAGTGACGGCCCAAGTCTCCAACTCGGCATCCACTGACCTGATTTTGAAAAGTAAATTTTTGATGGACTTGGGCTACAACATATATTTGAACCATCTTATTCTGCAACCTAGTGGTTGCATTGATTTGTTGTATTATAATGGACTGCCTCGTAAACAGCATACAATAAAAGGCCAATTTAGACATAAAAAACAAATTTTGAGTGATTGTTAGCCTACAAGCCCTACATGCAACCACTCTTACTTTCAATTTGAGGATGCGCTGAAATACCGTAACTTCTGAATTTTAATCTTAACAACAAAGCAAAGATCAGACTAATCTCAAAATTTGAAGAAAATTAGCAAGCGATTAGCAAAACATAAAACTTTGCATTCAATTCATTTTTTTTAATATTAATTTATGCATATGAACCAGAGGGACCACACGTATGTCCTTCAGACGTATTGTCTGACCACTTCAACACTGGAAACCCTTTTTAGGGTTCTATTACAAGTCTTTTGTTGGACTGGGCCCCACAACTGGTAGACTGCTTGGCCCCATATTAAAAGGTCAAGTAACACATCATATTAACCAGAATTTTGGCCACAATCCATTTGGAAATAAGCAAACTTTTTAGCACTAGAAAATTAGAAATGAAGTAAAAACTAACCATGGTAAAAGTTGTAAAAATTGTAGCTTACATTAAACAAACGAAATACACGATCCAATGCAAAGCGAGTCCTAAGAAAGGTGTTAAAAACAAGCTTTATCAAGTGTCTCCAGTCTTCACAATATTAATGACTTGCTTCTGACGTCATAGTGAGAACATTATGCTTTAACTTTATTGTCTGTTGCTTTCATCTCAGCATCTGTCATACTATCGTCGCTGTCTTTGACCTTTCTGTTTTGAATGCATCTGGTCAAATTTCCTATCAACCTTTCAGTTGCCATTTGATTGTCTTTGAAAGACATCCAGTCGCCTGGTGAACCAACTGAAAGGCAAGGAGAGTACTGACTGGTAATGTCAAAGAATGCAGACAGTGGACGATTGGTTAAAAGTAGTTTTTCTGTATTAACCGATGCTGTCGCAATGTTTTTAACAGCTTCTGGAGTCGTCACTTTACTTTTCGAAAAGCAAATAAGTAACATAATTTGTGTGAAGAATATTCTTCTAAGGCTCAACTGTGCCATGGCTATTCACTTTCCTTTAGGACAGTGGTTCCCAACCTTTTTGTTGTCACGGACCCCTATAGACAAATTATTAATTCTGCGGACCCCTACCTTAATTTTGCCTGAAACTCAATTAACATACTATTGACTATTGTAATAATTATGTTTCTCAACTACTGTACTGTGTCATATTGCATTGCGGCTATGACTCCCGCGGCAAATATCAGGTTAAACAGTTGATCAAATCAGAAAATGAATGAATTGTTCAAGAAATGTCAGCAGTACCGGTATTTGAATATTAAGGTGACCCAAAGTGGCATGCCGAAACTTTTTTAATGTAAGCAAATTTAATGAGAGAAATGAAACTAAAAAGATCATTTTTTGTTTTTTTTTCTCCAAAATTCATCAAGGTAATCACGGACCCCCAAATGCTTTCTCACGGACCCCAGGTTGGGAACCACTGCTTTAGGAATTGATAACTGTGATCTTTTAACTATAATGCTTGACTGCTGGTTGCTCATCTAACAAACTTTAAATAGCCGACTTTCAAAGTCATTGTTGTTGCGCTTTTATAACCTAAAATTGTGACATGTGTAAAGAAATTTTTTTTTAAACGTTTGAAAGTGAATGTTATTTTTACATCAGTTTATTCCTCATAAAATTCTGATTGCAGCAATATGTTGCATACCCTATTTAATCCAAAAAATACGTATTTAACTAAAATATCCAGATTTCACTAGTCGCGAGCCCCCCCAAAATTTTGGGATGAGCGTGGGACCCCTAAACTTTAATATTTTTTTGAAAATTTTTTTCTACCTCATATTTTGGCCATTTCCCACCTCCCATTTATATTTCCAAAGTTAAAATCAAAATTTTTTTAAAAAATGCAACACCCTATTACACGCGAACTCGCATATTGCAATATTGATGTTGTTATTGTTAACTAAATGAAAATTTGCTGATCTGCCATGCACAACGCACATGACACGAACTGTTATGTTGCCACCCTTCTTAATTGTTTTACTCTTTGTATATTATCATGGAATCGTCCGGGTGTTTTGATGGATGTATTCTCATTATTTGCCTTCTGTATGATCGCTTTGGTTAACACATGAGCAACAATAGTAATCAGAATGTAAGTTTCTGATATCAATTAAACCTTCCCCATACTTGTCATTCCCGCATGAAAGTTGTTGCTACTTTCAACGTCTAAATGATAAATTTATGATGTGATGTGCCTTTATTACTGCGAATTACCTAATGTACATTTTCAATCAAATTTGCTACAGATTAAAGTAGGCTATTTCATGAATTTCGCTTTACATGACAAAGATCAGTGTCAGAACTTGATAATTAAATCTCGTCGCACCAATCTGGTTGCAAGGGTGCTAAGTTTAGACTATTTGAGGAACAATGGTTCATTACAGACTCACAGCTGGATGTTTTTCGCAGCTATTTCTTACTCAAAGACGGGCAATTTTCCGGGTGGCAATTTTCTCGACGGCAATCTTCCCACACGGGCAATTTTCTGGCGGGCAATATTCCCATACAGGCAATTTTCCGGCGGGCAATTTTCCGATGAGCAATCTTCCTGTCACGTTGTATTTTGGCCTCCAAAGCACGCAGATTTGGCCGTCGAGAAGGAGCTCTCGGTAGGCCACGATGGCTGCCGGAAAAAAACACGAGTTTTAAGGCCTGACATTGTCTATTTAATGAAATTGGTTTAATATCACATGCTAAAATTTATGTGCGATTTCTAATGGGTTATGCATTTTCAGGGAGTTGTTTATGGATTTATGTGGAAGCAATAAGCTCTCAAACAGCGTTGCACAGTGCACACCCTTCAAGGAATGGAGAGCGTTTATTTCTCTTGTTTGACTTCACCCACGTCCTACAACTTTAAAAATATTTTTAACAATTTTGTGAAGAAGAAGCGATTCCACATTCCTCATATTTCTGGTGCTGAACATATTTTGGGAGAGCAATGCATAGCTGAATTTGCATATATAAAGCGCTTGTACACTCTTGAAGAGCATAAACCTCTGAAAATAGCATTTGCACTGAAGAAGGCATCTGTTACGATCCCCTTCAAATTTGAGCGTTCTTTGCTACTGTTAAACTCTTTATCGATTGTCAATCAATTAATCTCGTGACGTCATCTCGCGGTCGCTTTGTATCTGTCTTTTAGATACTGACATCGCTAGAGTCAGGACGTATTTTGCTGTCTCTTAATTACTAGACAGTGGTTGTTTCAATAATTGGTAATCCTTTCATCAACCTCATCACTCGAATTAAGTTGGTCATTGTTATTCCTTTAAGTGTTTATATCATAGGCTTGAGCCACAATTATACTGTGTTACCCATCTCCTTTGGTGATTTAACTGAGTGTGGTATTTGAGGCAGTGTGGGTGTCAAGTCAGAAATAATTAAGTACAGGTTGACGACTGATCTACCAGACTATCCACTAAATTTAAGTAGGCGAGCAGCGGCGGTAACAGCATCACTTAATCCATATGTGTTCTACAGGCCACTCAAATTTCGTACTCATTCGTCAAACAGCGTTTAATTGTTTTGCTAAAAATGAGTTGAAACGTTTTAATGCACCTGAACGTGAGGAACCAAAGAAAACGGCACAGAAAGTATGAAAACTTACCAGTGGCAGTGGTACAAAAACTGCATCATGACTTTTAAAAATTAAGCACAAATTTAGGAAAGCCATGGACCCTTTAGCCCCCCTGCTACGTCTATGGTTATTTTACCGGTACTAGTTGTAATGTATTGGAACTGCGCCGTTGCACTCTTAATTTTGTGTGGAAATTCACCCTTACCCAGGGTTCAATCTTAACGCTAGTCCGCTAGCCAATGGCTAGTGAAAATTTGCGCGGACTAGTAGAAATGTTGCAGTACTAGTCCGATTGGCTAGTGAAAATACTCGCCGGTGAAAAGTTTTGGTTTACAAAATGGCGATTGGCGAAGTCACTCTGAAATACTGCAAAAATTTGTTTGCCAGAGGCGAAATTGCACGAAGAAGGCTGCAAAGTCGGTCAACTGAGCACGTAACTACTTTTTTTCGTTTTTTTCCCTCTTCTTTGGATTGCTACCTTGTCGTAGTTGAAGAGCACGTGTGCCTCCGTGACTTAAAGAGTTATGCTGACCTAAAAAGCCAGACAGGTCTGACGGTAGAGGCCTAACCAAACGCAATCCATCCAATAGTCCACTTCTTTTGACAGTGAACGAATATTATGTATTGTACCACCTTGGCAAATGGCGTGTCATCTTGTACTACAGATGCACACAATGTAATATTACAACATAAATAAATATTAAGCACATATCGCATGTCACGTTTATTTTTTATGTTTTAAAATTGCATCGTTTGCGTCTGTAGTATGAGAAGGTGTTTTTGTGCGTATTGTTGCTCTCTTGTGCGTATACTCAAATCTGAAAGCCTTTACTTTAGTTAGTTTCAGTCTAAGCCAAAACACTTATCTTAATTACCTTAAAGAAGAGGTCAATCTTAACTTTTTTTTTCACTTGCCCACCGGACTAGTTGCTCCCCGTTTTCACTAGCCTGCACGATTTTTCTCTAGTCCGACCAGTTTACTGACTTTTCACTTGTCTGATGACGTATTAAGATAAGTGTTTTGGCTTAGACTGAAACTAACTAAAGTAAAGGCTTTCAGATTTCAGTATACGCACAAGAGAGCAACAATACGCACAAAAACACCTTCTCGTACTACAGATGCACACAATGTAATACTACAACATAAATAAATATTAAGCACACATCGCATGTCACGTTTATTTTTTATGTTTTAAAATTGCATTGTTTGCGTCTGTAGTACGAGAAGGTGTTTTTGTGCGTATTGTTGCTCTCTTGTGCGTATACTGAAATCTAAAAGCCTTTACTTTAGTTAGTTTCAGTCTAAGCCAAAACACTTATCTTAATACGTCATCAGACAAGTGAAAAGTCAGTAAACTGGTCGGACTAGTGAAAAATCGTGCAGGCTAGTGAAAACGGGGAGCAACTAGTCCGGTGGGCAAGGGAAAAAAAAAGTTAAGATTGACCTCTGCTTACCAGTGTCTTGCATTTTGCTTTACGTGACGGCATAAATGGTCGCCTTTAAATAGGCTTCCTTGACAGTGTTGCACCATTCTTCTTACAGGCCTCGAAATTCGTTTTTGTTGACGGCGGACAAACGTGTCCGATCTGAGCAGCTATCTCGGCGAACAGTTTAAGTCTCACGGCGGACAGCCGGACACACCAGTTTAACGTCGATCGTCATGCTTAATCACTTTATCTCGGTAATTCTTCGCCATTTGACAAGTATAGCTACGGTTTAGAAGGCTTTTTAAAATTTCAACAAAGTAACTCTGAAAGGCTTTCATTAGACCAACGACGTGCGCTTGAAGAGTCAAAGCGCCGTGTAGCTGCTTACGCCGCATAACTGATTAACTTCCACCAAACGAAGTGGGGTGGCTTCTTGCATCACAATGCTCTGGGCACAAGTCGGAAAACTTCTACACCAACGCTACTATTTTTTACTGTGCAAAGTTTCACTGGGCTTTTTCTATAAGTTTATTTTTGCATGTAATGTGAGCGAAAGTGAATTTTCCCTGGGCCTTTTCTTTCATACTGTAATACCAAAACTTAACAAAATAGCCTACTGCTACTTGCATAATCTAATTTTGTAACCAACCTTGCCTTATCAATATTACTCGGAGATCAAAGCCAGATATTGTGACGTAAGACTTGAACTAAGTTGCGCGTGATTAGTGTAAAAGTACCGGTACTCAATCGATTCTTAGCGAAGATTTCACCTTTGTCACGCTGATTCAATGTCATCAATCGTTGAAGCAACGTAACAATCAAAAGTTTTCCTGCTTGAATGGAAGCTAAGAGATACAGCATTCACATTTTCTAGATGCACGGGAATTATATTCTCGCAACAACAATTGTTAGTGCTATGCAATGACAATTTGTATCGCTAGTTTCTGTGTTATTTCTCGGCGGACAAATCTGACCGATCTAGATGGTAGTCTACTTCCCGCGGACATCACATGGTGTGACGGCGGACATGACTGCCGTGAATTTCGAAGCCTGTTCTTACATTCTGACATTTATCACGTCTTACAATTATAAGTTCAATCGACTTAGTGTCGGAGTCATGTTGTAGTTGTCGAAGTCTGTGTAACATTACACTAGTAAGCAGGGTTGAGAAAAACCCGGGTTTTTTTTTAAAAAGCCCAACCCGCATGGGTTACTTTAAAAAAACCCGGGTTTTTTTGGGTTTTATTTAAAAAAGATGCAAAAAAAGTAGATTCATACTTATTTTACCTCAAATGCTACTTTTTACCAATGAAGTGCCTCTCACTCACAGTACATGCTGGCATAACTCAATAAAAAAATATGCACTAGGGCTGTTTGAGTGTTTAACTATGAGGCCTTCTTGCATAAATGAGTTTTAGTGTAGTACAAAGTGGCATTACTTGATTTTTGTGTACAGAAATATCCACTGTGTTTTCAATTTATCCTTGGAAATTTCCTTCACAATCACATCCTTAAGTCCTAATTTGAAGTTTGTTTTGAATACCTTGTAGTACTTTGGTTCATTTTTTCAATTTTCTGATAAAAATTGGACAAATATGATGCTCTGGGTTTTTTTATGGGTTTTTTTGGGTTTTTTTAAGTGGGTTTTTTGAAAAAAAAACACCCGGGTTTTTTTGGGTTGGGTAAAATACCGACAACCCTGCTAGTAAGCTCCTACTTATTCCTTCTTGTTTGCAATTAATTTTTACAAAGTAATTAAAAAGATAGAAGTTGTTTACATTTGCACAACGTTGGAAATAGTAGCAGTGAAGACTGAAGATGCAAGTCGTTTGCATTTGCATAACGTTAGAAATAACTAATTTATTTGGTCGATATGCATTGTATCCAATGTGCTGGCGTTATTTTATCATAGAACTTTACATATTTCTTGATTTTGCAATTGTTTTTTAAGAACGTAACTGAAGATGCAAGTCGTTTACACATGCGAAACGTTGGAAATAAAAACAGAGAAGATGTCAGTCACTTGTATATTGCAAAACGTTAATCATCATTGTGCTTATATGGTAACTGCAGGCTTTGTAAAGCTTTGAAAATAGCTTAGAAAAGCAATGGCTTTTATCGCGACAACGTAGTACCTTCAGTTGGCGCCTCGTATTTGTAGTTTCGCATCCCTGAATAGTTTAGGTATCCCTGGATGCATCTAAACGAGCATTGGGTCTTCTTACTGAATTTTATGACAAACTCACCCAAAATTCTACAGCAAAACAAAACATTTTAAAGATTACCGTATATACTCGAGTATAGGTCGAGATTTTCGCAAGTGATTTTCACATCAAAACGACAGGTTCGACTTATACACGGGACAAACTGTTGTCTCCAGCTCGGCAGCCTTTAAAATTAATGCATTTTTGCCGTGGCAAAATCATTGCCGACCTAGATTACGAATTGTGAAATGGCGTCTGAAGTAAAAGTTTTGAATACGTTTATTTGCAGTGGTTCAAACCTAATTTTGCATTACAAGTGCAGCTTCAAAGTAATGAATTTCTTAGTAGTGACTTGGCTTTTCTAACTGATGTAACAAATCACTTGAATGTACTAAATCTGAGTTTGCAGGGGAATAGACACTTAGACAGGGCATTTCGAATTTAGTGGCTCATCATCATTTCCGCTCAAAATTAGGCTTGTTCAAGGACTGTTTGGAAAAAAGCGATTTGACTCATTCTGCCTGTTGCTCTGTCATCAAAAAAAATACGCAGCCCGCAGCACTTTAACTCCAACTATGTGAACTTCAGAACGACCCGTTTTTTTCTTAGGCAGTGGCTATTTGACCGGCGCCGGTCTTTGAATCTGAAACACTATTTGACCGGTCATGACGTCACTATATAAGCATTTTTTTCTTTTTCTCTTTCAAAGCAAAAGACGAGAAGAGTGCCTATAAATATAAGTTCTAAATTCAACACCTATGTTTAACTGATTCTGTGGCGCGTAGGATACGTATCGGCTGGTGCTCCAGAGGGAATGAGTTCGATATTACGCGGAAGCGTTTTTTTTTAAATTTTTAACTAAATTTTGACCCGAAGTGACTCAATCGTTAGGTTTCTGCTTTTTTGTGGTCAATTTTTAATTTGAGTAGCCTACAGCCCAATTTTTTATGTTTTTTCAAATATGAGTAATAAAGCTAGAGTTTTTTAATTTTCTTGAATTTAAGAATTTCTCTGGATAATTTTTTGTTCGTCATAAGAGGATGTGACCGTGTTTGCCGAACAACGCAAAAATGTAATGCGTTGTTCGGCGAAACACCGAATGCAATTCGGGTCAAAATTTAGTTAAAAATTAAAAATAAAAGAAGCGTAGTAGGCCTATCAAACTCATTCCCTCTGGAGCACCAGCCGGAGACTTATCCTACACGCCACCGAATCAGTTAAACATAAGGCAGTGGTTATTTGACCGGCGCCGGTCTTTGAATCTGAAACACTATTTGACCGGACATGACGTCACTATATAGGCACTTCTTTCTTTTTCTCTGTCTAAGAAGAAGACGAGAAGAGTGGCTATATTAGTTTTAAATTTGACAATTATGTTCAACTGATTGGGTGGCGCGTAGGATACGTCTCGGGTTGGTGCTCCAGAGGGAATGAGTTCGATACTACGCAGAAGCGTTTTTTTTTTTAATTTTTAACTAAATTTTGACCCAAAGTGACTCAATCGTTAAGCTGCTGCATTTTTGTGGTCAATTTTTAATTTCAGAAGCCTACAGCCCAATTTTTTATGTCTTTTCAAGTATGAGTAATAAAAATAAAAAAATAAAAATGAGTAATAAAGTCGGAGTTTTTTAATTTTCTTGAATTTGAGAATTTCTCTGGATAATTTTCCGTTCGTCATAAGAGGATGTGACCGTGTTTGCCGAACGACGCAAAAATGTAATGCGTCATTCGGCAAACACGGTCACATCCTCTTATGACGAACGGATAAATTAAAAACTCTAACTTTATTAGTTATTACTCATAGTTGAAAAGACATAAAGAATTGGGCAACACTAAAAGGCGGAAATGCGGAAACGCGGGAATAAGCCGAAATAGCTTTAGAATTAAAACAGTCATGGTATTTAATGATCTCACAATTGCTTCTAAATAATATCTTTCAATGATATTTCAACAGAAGAAAATGTTCGGTATTGAGTTGTGGCTAAAAATCGCATTTCCGCCTTTTTCCTATTTCAATAAATTCCATTAAATTTCAAAATTTACTCCAATAACTGTGGAATTAAAACAGTCAAAGTATTTAATGACATCACAATTGCTTCTAAACAATATCTTTCAATGATATTTCAACATAAGAAAATGTTCGGTGGTGAGTTGTTGTTAAAAAAGCGCATTTCCGCCTTTTTCCTGTTTAAATAAGTTCCTTTCAATTTTCGAAATTTACTCCAATAACTGTGGAATTAAAACAGTCAAAGTATTTAATGACCTCACAATTGGTTCTAAACAATATCTTTCAATGATATTTCAACATAAAAGTAGGTTCGGTGGTGAGTTGTTGTTAAAAATCGCATTTCCGCCTTTTTCCATGTTGCAACATTTCATTCTTTCATGATGAAGTTATCGCTATGTTAAACAATATGGACGCCAAGATCGTATTTCCGCATTTTCTACTTCGGTATTAAATCGCTACTTTTGCGGACAATACGCCATTTCACGCCCGGCTTATTTCCGCGCTTCCGCATTTCCGCCTTTTAGTATTACCCTAAAGAATTGGGCTGTAGGCTTCTGAAATTAAAAATTGACCACAAAAATGCAACAGCCTAACGATTGAGTAACGTTGAGTCACTTCGGGTCAAAATTTAGTTAAAAATTAAAAAAAAAACGCTTCCGCGTAGTATCGAACTCATTCCCTCTGGAACACCAACCCGAGGCGTATCCTACACGCCACCCAATCAGTTGAACATAATTGTCGAATTTAAAACTTATATAAGCACTCTTCTCGTCTTTTGCTTTGAAAGAGAAAAAGAAAGAAGTGCCTATATAGTAGGGTGTTACATTTTTTCAAACCTACTACAATATAGTGTTTGTTTGGTGGGAAATGCACTCAAACAAACTATGTCAAAATATTTTTCACTTAAAATAATATTTTGAGGTTCCACACTTGCGTTAACGATTCACCCGATATTGGCGATTTTATCATATGAACAACACAGTAACAGTATGAGTAATGTTATCGAATCTGTCCTGGTAAGAAACATAGACATGGGCTAATACATGCAAAGACGTCGGCAGAATTTTTTTTAAGGGGGGGGGGGGCGTTTTTGTAATTTTGACATTTTTTAGGGGGGCGCCACTTATGTAATCTACATAAGTAGAATTACTTTCATTACTTTACACCTCTGGTCATGGCTAAGTGGAAAATTTGGGGCATTTCTTATTGAAATAGTACGTTTCACAATCATATTGATTATTCTAGGGGGGGCCAAGACCCCCCCTTGCCCACGTTCTATCAACGCCCTTGAATACATGCACTGTATTACTAAATAATATCAAACTCTCATCTTCTACAATTCACTAGTGTATCTGTATATTTTAAACATACAAAATATTACAAAAAAATCAAGTGTCCTACAGATATTCGAGACTGGTGGTCATGCAAGTAACATATCCTCTGATCGCTGTATCAATCTTTTTCAGTTTTTCGTCACTCATGTCATCATTGCTATCCTTGATTTTCTTTTCCTCTAAGGATTTCTTAACATTCCCAATCAGTCTTTCATTTGGCATTTGGTTATTTTTGAAACTTTGCCATATTCCTCCGTCACCCAATGAAATACAAGGAGAACATTTACTGGTGATATCAAAGAAAGCTTTGAGGGGTCTAGCTGACCATTCTCTTGCCAGAAGCATTAAGGCTGGTCCTTCAACCGCACTGGGTCTTTTAAAAATGGAACAAAACATTAGAGTGTAGACATCAACAATAAATTGGGAAATTTGGTTCAGAACAACATGTTGTGAGGAATTCAACTGAAATGGACAAAATGATAAAATGCGCAAATACCCATTTGCAGTTGTTAGCCATCTTGCATGTCCCACTGTCTCCTGCTTGTAAAATAAATATTTTTGGAAAGAACTTGGAACTTGTCTGAATGTATTGCAAGCCAATGCTAGTAAAACTGCTTGATCATCTCGAATTGATTTCTTGCAAGCAGGTTTAGTGGACTCAGCTTCCAAAAAGTCAGATAAAATCTGTTGACTTTTTGTAGTTGGTTTTAAATTAGGGGTGGTCAAATTAATAGCCAGAAGATGATGTTTTGAAATCTTCGAAATAAAGTTAAAAACCGATCCATGCTGCAATAACTCCGGTGATGTTGTATCGCCATCAAGAGCTTTAATAACATCTCCCAAATACAATTCGACTATGTGAAATAAGCATTCCTATAACAGCACATCATGCTCATACTCTTTATTAACATGCTGTGAAATTCTTGCACAAATTCCACGCCTGTGTCCTGTGTTAAGAGATGTTGTATCTGTCATAACACATAGAATCTTCTTGAAAAAGCTGGGTTGGATCAACTCCTTTATTGCCAAAAAGCAAGCTTCCCCGGTAACGCTCTCATTTCTTCTAAAAGTTTTAAGAGCTATGAAGATTTCTTCATCAGTGAAATTGGCCAAACATACTAGTCTTTCTCTGTTGAATATTCGCTTTCCATCAAAGCATAGCTGATAGTATACAGCATTAATCATTTTTTCTTCTACTTCACCAAGCAACGTGTTCCTCAGTGCCAACTTATGCCGATAAACTGTAACATGGGATCGTTTTGCTTCTGGATGTCCAGATATTTCAGCAGCTGAGTTCAATAGTGATGATGATAAACGATTTGAAGCCAGTTTTTTATCCGCCATAATACAGTTATCTGTGCTAACAACACTTAACCTTTTTGTACGATTAGATGGCCCAGCCTCATCTTCTTCAACTTGGATTTGTGCACTTTCCATTTCATAATTATCATCACTACCCATTAGACTCGGTTTCATCAATTGCTGAACTGCTTCCCTGTATTGATTGTCCATAAAGAACTCTACATGGTTCTGGTGTATTGTTTCTACAGCTGTATTTGCTAATTCTTCTCATATTTGCTTCAGTTTCCTGAATATCTAAACCACCAATCACTTGTATTCTCCTATTTCTCAGGTCAGTTAAAAACCCTGGTTCTAGCACTGGAATGCGCCTTTCAAAATCACATTTGCATACTGTTTTCTTGTGCCATTGCTGCTCAACTGTTATTTTGCACTTACAGGAACTCACATCAAATAAGTTCTCAAGTTTACTTTGAAATGCAGCTACTTTCATTAAATATGCTGGGGAGTTTAGACGAGATAATGGCTGAGCTTGAAGTTTTTTCACCTGATCAAAAAGTTCTTTCGTCATTTGAGTTACACGATCAATGTTAACAAGTGGCAGACCAGCTTTTCCCCACAACTGAATGATATTTTGTACTAACAATGTCTTTACTTCAACAAATGTAGGAATTTTTTCAGTATTTTGATCAAGCATTATTTTATTTCTTAACCAAAAGAAAGCTCTTGCTACATCACCATTAGTAGGAAGTTGAAGCTGCGGTAACTCAGTTGGATAACCAATGCAATCCAAGATTTTAGTCCGATTTCTAGTGACGCGTGAAGATATCATTTCATATTCTAGGTTGCCAGATAAGTACACAACAACTTGATTTTATAAACTATTGTTTTTAGAGCCCATTTGCTGAAAAAAAAGTTAATACACATGAATAAATCCAAGAAATAGCAGGCATAAAAATCCTGCATTTTTTTGAATTTTTTAGATTTTATTCAATATTACCCATAGAGCGTGGAACCTCAAAATATAAATATTTTTAATTTATTTTTTGTGCTGACTAGTTTTTGTGCAAAAACCCATCAAATAAATGATATATTGAACGATTTTGCCCTGGGTTGTACAAAAATGTAACACCCTACTATATAGTGACGTCATGACCGGTCAAATAGTGTTTCAGATTCAAAGACCGGCGCCGGTCAAATAGCCACTGCCTAAACATAACTGCCGAATTTAGAACTTATATACACACTCTTCTCGTCTTTTGCTTTGAAAAAGAAAAAAATGCCTATATAGTGACGTCATGACCGGTCAAATAGTTTTTCAGATTCAAAGACCACGCCGGTCAAATAGCCACTGCCTTTTTTTATGCAAAAAAAAGGAAAATCTTGCAAGGTTTTGAAATATTGTGTCAAAGGAGATGGTTTCGGTTCCCTTTTTAAAAGATGCTGCTCTGAAGCTGTACTCGATGTTTGGAAGTAGGCTACAAACAATTGCGAATGAACGTTACATTACATTCATTCCCCAAGAACATTACATTCATTCGCCAAGAACATTACAATACATTCGCCAAGAACCAATTATAATGACATGTCTATGCACTTAACTTTTCAGTGCATTTTCTTTCAACAAAAATTTTTGAAGGCCTAAAAACAAATCTACCGTATCTTTTCTAGAACTTTATGATTTTTGGAAGAACCATGTTTCAATGTAATTAATGTCCGCCCCGTTAGCTCAGTGGTTACGCGCCCGATTCAAGATCAAGCGGCGCTGAAGGTATGCGCTTGAGCAATGCATTTTAGGACTGCTCTCCATTCAGCGGCAACTAGTGGATGAAATGATTGCCCGCAAACACCGGTACCGTACGGTAACAATCGGAAAACTTCACTCTGTTAATTTCAGTAACCGGCCCAGGGTCAAAAGCCTCTACAAGTATGTGAAACTACCAGGAATAACCTATCAAGGCTTTGTCAGTCCGAAGATAAAGATTCAAAACCAACCAACCAATGCTGCATCTGCTTCTTTCAGTGCTAAGTAGTAGGTAGCCTACCCACTGAAGTCCAGACTACTTATACGGTAGGCCTACTGATTGTAAATAAACCAAAAAAAATACATCCTTGCAAACACAGAAGATTTTTAGACTTCATGACAAATATATTTTCGTTAAAAATGTAGAATGGCGCTAAATTTCCTTGAAAGTGACAGCAATCTTGCTCACCTGGGCTGGGCACTGGGCAGTGAGCTTCTGTTTTTCTCAAAACACGTGAGCCGCTAGTTCTGATACAGGGAATTCCCCGAAAACACAGAATGCTGTAATTCAGTGCTTAGTTGTGATTCATCACATCATCCATGGACATCATCACTTTCATTCTGGCAGAATAGTTTTTCCGCTTTCCGCCTAAAAAAGTTATCCGTGAATAAGTGCGAGGCATAAAGTGCGAGACGACATACCTTCGAAAAATCTTAAATAAAACTATATTCTGCAACACGTGCCACTTAAATTTTGCATGCATCGGATGCAGTATTAAATTACCTTTCCAGGGATGTGCATCAATAGGTGGGCATTTGGGAGGAACGTCCAGCAGAACGGTTCAAAGATGGAAGATATTTTTACGATATTCAAGAAAATAATGCGACTTTTGCATAAAAAACACCTCTCCAAACATCTTCGAATAGAACTATATTCCGCAACACGTGCCACTTAAATTTTACATGCATCGGATTCAGTGTTAAATTACTTTTCCAGAGATGTGCATAGGTGGGCATTTGGGAGGAACGTCCAGCAGAACGGTTCAAAGATGGAGAATATTTTTATGATATTCAAGAAAATAATACGTCTTTTCGAGTTACATTTTACCTAAAAAGTGGCTTATTGGTACAGATAGTTTAACTTTAGTAGTTTGCTTGTGAAATAACTTATTCATCGGACCTTTAAAAATTTTCGACTTGTCAAACTGGACCTTTGTTAAGGTTAATTAGTTGAGTAACCCTGAGCTATACCATTTGATTGAAGGCAGTGCGTTGACAAAACTGTCCCGGCTCCCAGTTCAACTCCCGTCCTACCACTCTAGTCCTATTCCCCTACCTCTAATCCTTAATCCTCACATCCCAATCCCACAATAATGCGAATTGCTTGCCCATTGCTCATTACAGGCGTACTGAAGCGAAGGCCGGTAGTCTAGTCTAGAGCAGGGGTAGTCTAGAGAAGGGCTTCCCAAACTTTTTTGCTCGCGACCCCTTTTAATCTCCAAACATTTTTCGGTATTCCCTTACGATTAAAATGATGAACAGTGCGAAATATCTATTTGTGATATTTATTAAAAAGCTTAGATCAAACGTAAAACAATTTACCGGCACTCAGTTCAGTTTGTTTTTATTTTATTTTTGTTTCTGACCCTCGCAACGAAGCGTATTGGAAGGAAACTAAACAAAAAAGCAAACACATTTCTTCGGTGTGATGGGTGTGACTGCCTTCTGCTACAAAGCAAGTCCATCCGCGACTCAATGTTAGTTAAAGCAGGTCTTAAGACGGTTTCAATGTTGCTTAGGTTGGAACGGTAGGAGAAGTGAGAACATTTGAGATAAATCATTTTGAAATTTTGGTTTCCAGATGTTCAATTTTTTGATGAGTTCATCAATTTTAGACTTCAATGCAAAATATTGATGTTTACTCCTAGGAGGGACAAATTAAATTCGTTTAGTTTTTCAAGCAAATTTGACATAATTTCAAAAGCTAGATGTTATTGAGAAAATGGTGGACCAAGACTGAATTTTATTTTGTCGGAAAAATCACAATTTCGGTTTTCAGCATTAATTGGCTAGCAATTTTAAAGCTTTGACTTCTGAAAGCCACCTCACTTCACGATGCAGTAAAAGAGTTTTTAACTCCGATTCCATTTTACCCCCCGACTTCACCTCATAAATTTTCAAAAATACGGGCAGCCTATTGAGTGCGCGACTCTTTAATAAGCGAAGCATTTCTAAATGTTAGGCTAATAAGTGCTAAAATTTTCTAAATAATGCCGACATTACTATGGATCCGGCTATGGATCTCACAAGCCGCAGATTGGTCTTGAACAGTAGGGGAAGGCGGGGCAAGTTGTGCAACGGGGCAAGTTGTGCAAGTCCCGGTTTGAAAGGAAATAAATAGCGTAATGAATCTTTAACGCCATTATTATATTTTACCTATAATGCCTTTGAAGCACGTGAATCGCAGTTATCAGTTTTTTGGGCAGGTTAGGCTTGATCAACGATATAAGGTGTTTGGGTCTTAGGATCTAAATTTGGATGCAAACGAAATTTTGATTTTTTGGATGCACAGTAGGCTAGAACTAGTCAAACTTTAGCAGTAGGGGTCAGTAGACATATGATGTAGTTGTATTTTCGCAGGTAAAAGTTTTTCGTACATTTGTTAGTTTTCTTGAAATGTTTTGTTCTTTAAAAAAAGTGTGAATGGGCCAAGTTGTGCAATTGATGACGGGGCAAGTTGTGCAACTGTTACTGTAAACCGCCTTTGTCAATTTACAAATGTTCTAGCCTATTAGCCATTTTTACATAGTTTCAAAGTCTTCGACGTGAATGAATGTAAAAAGTGACTATAGTGAATGAATGTAAAAATAGCTGATTTGTTAAATTGTCTGTACTTTTGCTGGCCGTAAAATGTTGCTCAACTTGCCCCTAGTCAAAACGAACAATTGTTGTTGCTCAACTTACCCCATGGTCCTACACAGCTTGCCCCATGGTGCTGCACAACTTGCCCCGGAAAAATAATCCGGAGCAAGTTGTGCAATCGTTACTTAAACTTGAATACAGTGCAAAAGAATAAATAAAACCAACCAGTTTTTGTCTAAAAACGTGGCTTATTAGCATGTTTTTAAAATGCAATACTTGAGTCTTCGAAAATGTTAGTGAAACAAAAAAAAATTAGATTTAAAAAAAAAAACCTGCTCAACTTGCCCCGCCTTCCCTACTGCGCTTTCGCCATCGCTACTCTTAAAATATGCTGAAATGAATGCCAAATTCCAGGATGTTGCATGCTTTGTTTTTCTTGATTGACAGCGCTTTGATATATGAATTAGCATATCAAAGTTCTTCATAAGTTTGAAAGCTTTAGCAAAATCTTTTGGTGATGTAAAACTCTTTCAAGTGCATTATAAAAAAGTTGTCTTTATTCGTCCATTTTTCCATGTTGTTCCCGACAATTTTCACCAAATCAAACGTCATATAAAAACCGTTCAAGTCTACTGAATATTACGTCATGGAAGTTGCTAGAAAATGTGCCAAAATTGCACCAGCGTTCATAAGAATTGTGTCAAACCTGTTTGGGCCTGTTTGGGCCTGTTTAAACAGGAAATATTACATCAGCTTTAAACACCTGTTGGAATGACTTCATAATTGTCTTTCATTATTGCGTCACAGTACTGCATACGTGAATTTGAGATATTGCTATCTATTCTGGTCATTCGTAAAATGATTGTTTGAAAGTTGGCCGCACATTTAACTGTTGGCTTAGTGCTTGCTAGCTGGACAAAAGTTCCGTCTTTTATCCAAGTAATCTGTTGTGTAGTGACAGTTTAAGTGGTGTAGGCGTTGCACCCCCTCGTTTTCGGTAGCCTCGGGCTAATTTTACAGAAATACACTGTTTGAAAAGAAGTTCAAGTGTGTGTTTCTTCGGTCATTATATACAGACGAACGGATTCGGGAATTTTATGTTAAAATTTTCCCAAGAAGAGATTATGGTTTACCGCTGTGACCATAAAAAATAAAACACGTTAATTGTAGTTGGTAGGCTAAGAAGCACTTAGAAGCAAAGAAATAATAAAAGAAGATCTTATTGGTGGGTAGTCTAAAGAAGCAAAGAAAATTAAAGACATTTCTTCTCGGTAGGCAACTGAAGAACTTTAAGCTAAAAAGTAAAGACATTTCTTCTCAGTTTGGTACAGAAGAAAAATAACTTTGACATTTATTGGCAAGAAAGAAGATTAAAGGCAATCCATCTGTGCTTGAAGATTCAAGTGGAAGAATCCAAGCAAGTTTTGTGGACGTTTGGACTTCACATACTCGTACAGCTACGGTATCGTGCATTTAAATTCTTTTTTGTATTTTTACGGTCTTTGCAGTTAAGTTTTTTATAACTACTGTAATTTGTGTGTTTGTGTAACTTAATTTTTTAATTGTTAAATTTAGCCCCAACATTTAATATGTCTACACTCGGTGGTGACAGGGACTCGACCGCCGTCGACTCGACTGAGTTTAAGCCTGATGATGTTCTTTGCGGTCGGGCAGGCCATTCTGGGGAGGGACCCAGTAACGCTGAGGCTAAGTCAGTTCGAGAGGCCCGGCATCTTAGACGGGATATTTTGACTCAAATTGGGAAACTTTCTGTAGCCCTAGGTTCTTTGAGTGATAAGCAGGAACTGTTAATTTTTAGATCTAAGTTATCTACTTTAGAAGAGGAATTACGGCATTTCCATGCTCTCTTGAGTAAAATTTTTAACTCTGCAATCTTAGCAGAACTTCGTGATAGGGTAGATCCCGAATTTAACTCGTTAAAAAATAACTTCGAACAAAAAGAAAGTGAGTTCTCAGATAGGTTGGATGCTGACATACATCCTGAGGATAGCGCCTCAAATGTAAGCACTAGAATGTCTGAGAGCTCGTCACGAATAGTTGCACAAATTAACCTACAGTTAAGACGAGAGGAGCTCCAGATCCAAGCTGAGGCCGAAGCAAGAGCTGCTGAGGCCATCGCAAGAGCTGAAGCCATACGAGCTGAGGCTGCCGCGAAAGCTGAGGCCGAAGCGAGAGCTGCTGAGGCCGCCGCGAAAGCCGAAGCTAGAGCTGCTGAGTTCGCACTCAAAGACGCTCAGTTGAGGGCCGAACAACGTAAAGAGGCAGTTTTAGCTGAATATCGTTCTGAGTTGGGCTCCCGGCGTAGCTCTAGGAAGGGCTCTTCTAGGCATTCCAGAAGTGAACATCAATCACAGTTTAATTTACCTAACCTTTTCCACACGCCTGTTCAATCCGTAAGTGGACCTGTACAATCCACATGTTTTCCAGCTGTTTCAGGAGGTCTCGGGGCCGCGGCTAAGGGTATTCCGAAGGCTGTAGAGCCAAGGTCTGCAAATTACAACCGAACTCCTCCCCCAGAGCGTACAGGTCACGGGGCCGCCATTAGCAGTAATGCTTTGCCCCCTTCACAGTTTTCTGCGCCGCTAGTTTTTGATCGCCCAGCTACACGTAATTTGGGTGGTTGTGAGAGGCGTATCGTGTCTCCTGATTTTAACGTGTTTGAGGATCGTGATCGGGCTGTGCATGTGACTGAGCCCACTCAGCCCCTTAAGGGATATAGCTTGTCTTCTCCCGCTAAATCGAGTTCTCAACAGCAGGATTGCTTTTTTGAATACCAAAATAGTAGGACGTTCTTCGATAAGGCGGCCTTGATTGGTTACGATGGTAATAATATGCCATTTGTCTTCTTTAAAAATCGTGTCATGGCCTTGATGGCAGCTTCGCCCTTTAAGGGAACTCGTTTGACTTTGTTGCAAGCAGCTTGTGTTAGAACAGCTGCACAAACGATTGCTAATTTGGTTTCTGACACTCCTGGCTTGTCAGAGGAAGACAGGATAGAAATGTCGTTAGCTCGCTTGTCCCAACGTTTTGGAGTTCGTGGAGGTCTTTTCGCAGAACCAGAAATTAGAAAGTATCGCTATGGTAGCAAATTGACTTCTATCTCTTCCAGTGATTTGAAAGAGTTTAAAGATGAATTGTCGCAGTGTTTGCTTTACGCGAAAGCTTATGGTCAGCGTGATAAATTAGAAGGACGTTTTGTTTTGGATTTGGCTAAGCGACTCCCGTTTGACGCTAAGCAGCGTTATCTTGACTTTTTAGGTGATCAGTATGGTAGCACTGAGGAACCTACCTTTCAGAGTTTGTTTGAATTTGTAGTACGAGAGGAAACGCGCAAGTCGACTGATTTTAGCATTATGCTAATGGGCGATTCTGGTGAGTCGCAGCAATTTAAAAAGTTTGGCAAAGGAAAATTGCCTTCATGTCCGGTTAGGCAGACGTCGGTAAAACCCCATGATAATGTGATTTCAGGGAGTTCGCAGTACTCGACTGCTGTTGGCGCACCGCGCGGCGGTGTGGCCAGACGTAGTGACATACCGGCATGTTTTTGTTGTTCATCACGTGGTCAAGTTGAATATCATTTTTTGTCTAATTGTAAAGAATTTTTGCGCTTGACACCTAAAGGTCGGAGAGATGTCATTGTGAAAGCTGGAAAATGCTTGAACTGTTTGCGCCAGCATATGGTTAAGGACTGTAATCATGCAAACAACTGTCGTCAGTGTGGGCCTAACAACGATAGGAAACACTATTTTCTTCTGCATGATTTTTATGTGACGTCACGTGATTCTCTGGATTCGGTCGGTAAAGATGATGCTGGTGCCAGAGTTCCTGTGCGTAATGTTAAGATTGGAAATGTTAAAGCAGCCTTTAACCGCGTTACTGCTGCTCGTGTTTTGAATCCAATGACTGGCAAATCGAAGTTGGTGTATTGTCAGCATGATCCTGGTTCGCAGTTGACCTTTGTTTCGAGTGACTTGGTGTGCGAACTTGGTCTTAAACCGTATGATAAAGCGTCGTTTAAAATGGATACTCTGGCTGGTCAGAAACCTACTTGTGCTGAACTTGTTAAACTCAACATTCAGTCGTTAGAGACGAATGAACTGTTTTGTGATATAACTTCGGTGGTTAACCCAGCTTGGGCTGACGATGTTAAGACTTTACCACATAAGCAGGATTTAAGTAGTTTCCGTCATTTTCATGACGTGAATATGTTTCATTTGAATGATTGTAGTACTGTAGATGTACTGATTGGAAACGACAACGCTTATTTGATGTGGGCAAAAGAAGAACGTGTTGGTGAAAATCGCAGTGAACCGCATGCTTTACTCACTCCTCTCGGTTGGTTGGCTTGTGGTGGTAAGTCACCCTTAGTTGAAAGCGTTGCTAAAGTGTGCAGAGTGCAGACGTCTTCAGAGTCGGATGTCATCTCTGGCTTTCAGCGTAAAATTGAGTCTCGTGATATGGAAATAGCAGACCTGAATAAAGTCATTCAGGATTTGACTTTGCAAAATGAAACCTGTGAATTGTCTCGCAATGATATTTTGGCTAGAGAACTTGTCGAACCGAATATTGAGTTGAAAGATGGTCGATTTGAGATACCTGTTCCGTTGAAGGAAGATGTTGATCTACCTAACAATTTTGTGTTGGCGTCAGATAGAGCTGCTGCTTTAAGAAAGAAGGCTTTAAAACAACCTGAACTTCGTGATTTCCTTACTAATGGCTATATTGAGCGTGCTGGTGAAGCAGGAAATGTCAAGGGGTTTGAATGGTATTTACCATACTTTGTGACGTCACAATTAAAAAAGCGCATTGTTTACGATGGCAAGTCTGAATTTCGAGGAACTTGTGTTAATGATGTAATGTTTTCGGGTCCTGACTTGTTAAACCCTCTGGTAGATGTCTTGGCTAGATTTCGGCTTGAAAGGTTTGGTTTCATGGCCGATGTGATTAAATACTTTTTTCACATTTTGGACTCTTCAATACGTAAGCCCAATTTTATTGAACTGCTTACGTACACAGGCAGTGCCGTTCGGATCGTGAACGAACGCCCTTTGGTACCTCTGAGTGACGACCCTAGGGATTTTACTGTCATCACCCCTGCCTCACTTTTGACCCCATACTTAGACCCATACTGTGCTGTTGGGCAACCACATGATCGTGACCAATTAAGAAGGGATTATCGGTTCAATTTGTCACTTTCTCATCAGTTTTGGAGTAAATGGATCGATTTTTACTTGCCAGATCTTCAGGGCCGGAAAAAATGGCTAAAAATGGCCGAGAATTTGGAGCCTGGTCAACTTGTAGTGGTAGGTTCTCTCCAGGACATTGGTAAACGTGGGAAGTATCAACTTGGGAGGGTGCATGAGGTAGTTCCACAAATTAGGAAAGGGAAGCCTGTGGTTCGTAGAGCCAATGTTGCCGTCTGCAACTATGATGAGAGTACGGGGAAAGTGAAAGTAGACTACGTGTTGAGGGATATTTCGTGCCTCGCCCCCGTAAAGAACACCTAAGTGTTAGGGTTTGAGCCTGGTTTTGTCTGCGGTGGCCGACACTTGTCTGAGCCCGGAACAGTCGGTTATTATCGCAACCATTGTATATAGCGTCATTTTAGCATGTACCTATGGTACCAATTTCATGTATCGTCGTGTTTATTCTTATTGCTGTTCATTCTTTGCATGCCCTTTGTATTTACGTATTAACTTAAACGTGAGTGATTCAAACAATTTGTGTATCGTGTGTTTTTATTCATTGGCTCACAATTGTCGTCATTTCTTTTTAGTTATGCCATGTCAGACTGTCATAACTAGGGGCCGCTATGTTCCCGACAATTTTCACCAAATCAAACGTCATATAAAAACCGTTCAAGTCTACTGAATATTACGTCATGGAAGTTGCTAGAAAATGTGCCAAAATTGCACCAGCGTTCATAAGAATTGTGTCAAACCTGTTTGGGCCTGTTTGGGCCTGTTTAAACAGGAAATATTACATCAGCTTTAAACACCTGTTGGAATGACTTCATAATTGTCTTTCATTATTGCGTCACAGTACTGCATACGTGAATTTGAGATATTGCTATCTATTCTGGTCATTCGTAAAATGATTGTTTGAAAGTTGGCCGCACATTTAACTGTTGGCTTAGTGCTTGCTAGCTGGACAAAAGTTCCGTCTTTTATCCAAGTAATCTGTTGTGTAGTGACAGTTTAAGTGGTGTAGGCGTTGCACCCCCTCGTTTTCGGTAGCCTCGGGCTAATTTTACAGAAATACACTGTTTGAAAAGAAGTTCAAGTGTGTGTTTCTTCGGTCATTATATACAGACGAACGGATTCGGGAACTTTATGTTAAAATTTTCCCAAGAAGAGATTATGGTTTACCGCTGTGACCACATGTAGCCTACATTCATTTGCTGGTTACTTTTGATAAATCTCACGTTTTTCATCACTTTTACTTTTTTTTTTGTTGAATTTGTGTATATTAAAACTCTGTGTTTGTTTCCAGTCACTCAGACTCCATTGCTTTAGCACTTATACTTTCAAGGACAATTGCAATTAACTTGGTACGCCGTAAGTGGTGTTCCTTGAAATCCTTGAATTAGTTTTTGATGAAGCAAGCCATTCCAGTTTTGTTTCAAAAGTTTATTAAGATTTGATGGACAGAGTCGTACTTTTAATATCAATTAGTTTAATCGTAATTGTTAAAGAGATTTTGTTAAACAACAGTTATTAAACAGCAGATTCTTAGTAAGGGTGTAAGGTAATTTTTGGTTTATAGTGCGGAAGTCAAGCATGGGAAGTTTTTTGGATGAACTAATACTGCTTTTACTGTGATATCCTAGTCATTGTTTAGTTTCATAAATTATAAATTCTTTTTAGTTTGGAAAAAGGTAGACTTTTTTATATCGTATTGGCTTGAAACTTGTGTTTAATTGGACTGCTGTAGGCAGAGGCGTAGCAACCGCTCTCCAAACCCTCCGATCGAAGGGGGCCCCGCAAGGAATGAGGGCCCCTTCGCCGAAGTTTTTGGAAGACTATCTAAATACAGGATATAGGCTAACCACGTGGTCACAAACGCACGTGAAATAGCAGAGCTTATTGGTATTGAGCAGGTGTTTTCAAAAAACACGGTGCGACGTAGGAAGAGAATGTTTGGTTACGAATGTGCTGCTGATTCGAGTCGTCTTTCTGCTGAAGAAAAATGCAAATCGCATTTTTTTCTTGTTCTCACTGATCAGGCCATGTCTTCTGTTTCTTTGCGCTTTGACCAACTCGTGGAGTGGTACAAGTTGTTTGAATTTCTATACAACCGTAGTAGCCTGAGGAAGTGTCTCAGAGAAAATGGTTGGGTTGGTTGGTTTTAAATCTTTTTCCTCGGACTGACAAAGCCTTGATTGGTTATTCCTGGTAGCTTCGCATACTTGTAGAGGCTCTTAACGCAGGGCCGGTTACCGAGATTGGCAGAGTGAAGTTTTCCGATTATTAAACTGTTATTGCCAGGAAATTATTCCATTCACTATAGGTGCCGCTGAATGGAGAGCAGTCCTGAAATGCGTTTCTCAAGCTGGTCACAGCGGTAAACCATTATCTCTTCGTTGGAAAATTGTAACATAAAGTTCCCGGATCCGTTCGTCTGTATGTATTGACCGAAAAGAAACACTCTTCCGAAAACGTCTATTCGAGAATTGTATTTCTGTAAAAAATAGCCCCTGGCTGTCGAAATTGGGTGCAACGCGATACACCACTAAACGTGTCACTACAATGCAAATTACTGGGACAAAAGACGGAAATTTTGTCCAGCTGGCAAGCACTAAGCAAAACAGTTAAATATGCGACCAACTTCTTCCAGCAACAATTTTAAAATGACGAGAATAAATTACGATATTTCAAACGCACGTAAGCAGTTACTGTGACGTAATAATGATAAGCAATGACAAGTCATTCAAGCACATGCTCAAGCCTAGCCCACACCTGCTCAAGCCCGGCCCACACCTGTTCAAGCCTGGCTTACACCTGTTCAAGTAATTAAAGATTTAACGATGATGTAATGTTATGCTGCAGCTGCAAACGGTTGTGCAATTCAAGATTTAACGATGATGTAATGTTATGCTGCAGCTGCAAA
Organism: Aplidium turbinatum; assembly: GCF_918807975.1. Taxonomy (NCBI): domain Eukaryota; kingdom Metazoa; phylum Chordata; class Ascidiacea; order Aplousobranchia; family Polyclinidae; genus Aplidium; species Aplidium turbinatum. The sequence goes on from NC_137478.1 coordinate 26,047,190, forward strand.
CGGTTGTGCAATTCAAGATTTAACGATGATGTAATCTTTGTGGTCACAGCGGTAAACCATAATCTCTTTGTGGGAAAATTGTAAGATAAGATTCCCGGATCCGTTCGTCTGAATGCAATGACCGAAAAGAAACACTCTTCTTAAACGTCCTTTCAAGAATTGTATTTCTGTAAAATAGCCCACGGCTGTCGAAAATGAGGTGCAACGCGATACACCACTAAAAACTTGTCACTACAATCCAAACTACTTAGATAAAAGACGGAAATTTTGTCCAGCTAGCAGCACTAAGCGAAACAGTTAAATTTGCGACTAACTTCAAGCAACAATTTTACGAATGATCAGAATAGATTGCAATATCTCAAACTCACGTACGCAGTTATGTGACGCAATAATCCATATGCATTGTGAAGTAATTCTCAACAGGTGTGATACAAGTCTTTCGAACGATGGTGCAATCTCTGCTCATGTTTTAGGAATTTCCATGACGTAAGATTCAGTAGACCTGAACGGTTTTATATGACGTTTGATTTGTACAGAGATTGGCCGTAACATTTTGCTATTTTCTAGCAACAGTCCATGACGTAAGACGTCAGGTTTAGTAGACAACGGTTCTATGTGACGTTTAATATGAAAATTGTCCGTAACACAAGCGCACACCCCGAGAGTCGAACTTGCGCCGCGTGATCTTGAGCCGGTCGCATAACCACTGAGCTAACGGGGCGGACAAGGCTTTTTAGCCTACAGAATTGTTTCTCTTTATGTACGGTAGCTAGAAATACGTATAACAATAGGCCTTTTAAAAAAAAAAAAATTTGCCAATACAAGCAAGAGTAGACTGCCTATAGTCAGTTTTTAAACCGGTTTGTTGCTAAATGATAATAATATTTATTTGCATTAGACAAAGCTGTCCATATCCAAAACAACGAAATAATACACAAACTGCAAATGCACAAATAACGAACAACAACAACGAAATAACTATAAAAAAACAACGAAATAATACACAAACTGCAAATGCACAAAATCTCACTAAATAGGATATCTACTGTTACAAGTTTACAGACAATGGTACGGTAGTGTTACAAGTTAGAAGAACTGAAAGTATTCAGAATGATAAAAACAATCAGATGAAATGGCAGCCATCAAAACTAGATAACAGCATAGCCTACATAGAATTATTATAATGAAGACGGTAATTTGATATACGATGACAATCAGACCTCATCAGGGAGGCAACTATAGAATTAGACGATACTTCGCATCTTCCAACAAAAGAAAAAACATATTTTCGAAGTAATGCATCAAATGTTATGATGTTGCACAAGACTTGATGTTCACGTACGCTATAGTATTTAGGCAAATTGTGTATAATTCTAAATGCATTATTGAAGGCAAAATAACCTACACTTAGCAAATCTTTTTAAATTTAGACTACCGAAAACTTGTTTGTTTTTGCAATTTTGAAATGTAACAAAAATGCGGTTACATTTAGGCCTCAGCGCGCATGCGCAGTAAAAGCGACTTAAAGATTAAAAAAAGGCATGGAACGGTTGTATTTACGGCGCCGTAACTGTAGCCACTTCCTAAATTGAAATATAATTTTTTTTTTAATTCTTTGAGAGGTGTTTCATCAGCATTCTTTCAGTTGTTATAGAACTTGGAAGCTGCAGCCTACTGCACCTGTTATTGATGTGTTTGTAGCCTACTTTCAAAGCTTTGCCCTGGTTTTGTCGAATTCATGATAAACTACTTTTTTGGTCAGTAACGTGTGTAGCCTACGGTATATTGTGTCAGAGGAAATTTGAGAGAAATTTAGTTTCCGAAATAAGAAAATAATTACTTGGTAATAGAAAAATGAAATACTGGTAGCCTTGAACTTGTGCCTGATTCCAAATATGGTGATTTCCCTAACCATGAAACCTCAACTAACTGTTTATTCAAAAGGATTAGCTTATAATAGAGGTCAATCAAATAAAGCCTCAGCTAAAAAGACTCAACTAAGTCTCAGCAAAAAAAAAACAGTTCTCAAACAGCGCTTCATATCCATACTTGTTACGCATGAATCAACATGGTTAACACATCAGTGGCGAATCTGGCAATCGCTTTCTTAAAACGTAATAAATTAACTTGTAGGCCAACTACTTTTCTTTGTCTAATACCATATATGAAATCGCTCTTCCCCTCACGTTACTAGCATGCTCCACCGCTATGACATCAACGATTCGGTTAATTGCCTAACCTATAAAATAATCATTGCTAGATATCGCTATAGCCTATAGGGATAGACCTATCAGCAAGGTATCAACTAATTTTCTTCTACCTCGGGCAACACTAAAAGGCGGAAATGCGGAACGCGGAAATAAGCTGGGGCGTGAAATGGCGTATTGTCTGCAGAAGTAGAGATTTAATGCCGATGTAGAAAACGCGGAAATACGATCTTGGCGTCCATATTGTTTAACATAGCGATAACTTCATCATGGAAGAATGAAATGTTGCAACATGGAAAAAGGCGGAAATGCGATTTTTAACAACAACTCACCACCGAACCTACTTTTATGTTGAAATATCACTGAAAGATATTGTTTAGAAGCAATTGTGAGGTCATTAAATACTTTGACTGTTTTAATTCCACAGTTATTGGAGTAAATTTCGAAAATTGAAAGGAACTTATTTAAACAGGAAAAAGGCGGAAATGCGATTTTTAACAACAACTCACCACCGAACCTACTTTTATGTTGAAATATCATTGAAAGATATTGTTTAGAAGCAATTGTGAGGTCATTAAATACTTTGACTGTTTTAATTTCGCAGTTATTGGAGTAAATTTCTAAATTTAATAAAATTTATTGAAATAGGAAAAAGACGGAAATGCGATTTTTAGCCACAACTCAATATCGAACATTTTCTTATGTTGAAATATCATTTAAAGATATTATTTAGAAGCAAAATTGTGAGATCATTAAATACTATGACCACAGTCTGCTATGACTGTTTTAATTCCAAAGGTATTTCGGCTTATTTCCGTGCTTCCGCATTTCCGCCTTTTAGTGTTGCCCTTCTACCTCACTAAAACAATAACTGTCTCATTTGTATGGGAAGGCAAACACAAAAATCGCTTACCTGATCCCTACAAATTTTTTAAATAAACAGCTGTTGCTGGATTTTCAAGAAATTATCGAATTGATTTTCTCCGAAAAAGGCTGCCTCTATTATAGTCTAGTATATAGTCGTGTTCAATACGGTATTACTATATGGGGTACTGCAGGTAAAACACTAATCAAGGAAGTTGACGTAAGACACAATAATATTATTCGCGCAATCACTAGAAGTACAAAATTCAGTCACGTCACTAGCTTATACAAATCTTTGAATATTTTACAACGTGAAGATATTTACAAACTCGAAATTGCAAAATTTATGCATAAAGTTTCCAATAATAATCTACCGCCTGTATTGCAAGATCGTTTTATAAAACTTGATAATATTCACTCGCACAACACTCGACAACTAAATAAAATGAAGTATTTTCTTCCACAAATAAACAAATCCGTGGCACACAATCTTCTGACACATCGGGGTACTAAATTGTGGAGTGAATTGGATGAATGTATTAAAAGCAAACACCTAGCTTTGTTTAAAAAACTTTATAAAATTACCTTGTTAAGTTCTTATTAAATCGTTCAGTTAAATTATTTTATCTCATGTAACCTCGTATTTGTGTTCTTAAACGATATGATTCATTATATGCTCATGTTTTCCCAGCTGGTCTTGATTCAATATTCTACAAAACCTTATATATACAATTCGATTTCGAAGCTACTGTTCCATCCATCATTATATTTTATTGATACAGTTATAATGTCTGATGCTGCAATGTAAGATGACTGATGACAGGCAGCACCTTGACTGGTTAACCGCAAGGTTGTTCGGTGCTGCCAGACCTTTCTTTTGCCATATTTTGATTTGTATGTAATTGTGTTTCTTTATATCGAGTCGTATTAGAAAGGCAAATAAACAATATCTCTCTCTCTTAATTGGAATTTCTCCGAATCGGGAATCGCTGAAATGTGCCATTCTGTGTGAATGCAGAGCCATGATCTAAAATTCAGGGTGATGAATTAATATCTCTAAAATAGAAGAACCCCCCCACAGAACCATTTTAACTCATGGAATCTCTCTTCATGTTCCACTGAACCCCTGTTTAAAAGCACTGGCCTAGGGGCTGAAGATTTAGGCCTCATTAGACTGAACAATACAATTTGTTATGGAAGACAATTTTTATATCCCATTGTCGTATCTATGTCTTCATCTTTGTAAGCATCAGTTTTACTCAAGTCAGAACCATTTAAAAATGTTGCCATGTTTTAGGCTAGTTGCACAAGAAAGTTTTAGTTCCCCTTGCATCTGTTACTTGTTTTCATCGTGTCAGTAAATAAAAAGCTATAGCAAACTAGTCTTAAGTATCCCACCAAACTTCTAAAGTTTAAGTAAGACTTTTGGTCTCTGATATTGTAACTTTGAACTAACAATATTACTTTATCTTTTCCAGATCGATATTTTTTTGTAGGATTTGTCAGCTGGCAAAATTAAATATGAGTGACTTTGATGCTAACCCATTTGCTGATCCTGTTAAAGGTGGATCTGTTACACAAACTACATCAAACTCTGAGAGGCCAAGTTTGGAGAACTTTAATCCCTTTGGTGATACTGCAACTTCAGCTAATCAAGCCAGTCAACCAGCAATGATGCAGGCAACTGGGCCACCTCCTCCTTATGCTAATTATGGTTCTGGGGGTAGAGAAGGTGATGTATCTGCACCACCAGTGGCAGCAGCTCCTCCTGCTGCTGCTGTTCCAGGACAGGAGGAATTGCTGCGACGTCAGGAGGAGCTAGAGAAAAAAGCTGAAGAACTTCAACGACGTGAACAACAGATGGCATCTTCATCGTACAATCCACGGCAGAACAACTGGCCTCCATTACCAAAATGGTTTCCTGTTGGCCCCTGCTTTTATCAGGATTTCTCTGTTGACATCCCTAATGAATTTCAAACAACCATCAAGCTGCTTTATTATCTGTGGATATTTTATGTCTTCATACTCTTCAATAACCTGTTTGCATGCTTGGCTATATTCTGTGTTGATTCTGGAGAAGGTGTTTTGTTTGGAATGTCAATTTTATGGTTGTTGCTTTTCACACCCTGTTCTCTTTGTTGGTATCGACCTGTTTACAAGGCCTTTCGAAGTGACAGCTCTTTCAATTTTTTCTTGTTTTTTTTCATGATGTTTTTCCAGGTGAGGAAGGGTAATGGTATTCAATTGCTGTAAACTTTTAGTAAAGAATTCTTTTTGATTAAAACTTCCGTCTTTTATGTTTAGGTCTGTTGTGCTGTTTTGATGGCCGTTGGGATTCCTAGTGCAGGTTGGGCAGGTTGGATTGTAGCATGGGAACATATAGGAGGAGACAAGGGAAGTGTTGGCGTTGGTGTATACGCTTGCATCCAAGCTTCATTTTTTACAGTCATGGCAGTGCTATCACTGATTCTCTTGAAAAAGGCATGTAACATGATTATTTTAACCTATTGCATTAACATTGCAAAGCAAAAACTGCCAGTCTAGACCTACCATATATATTTATTCGAATTTAAGTCGCACCCCTTAAGTCGCACCCGGTCTGAGCAGCTATCTCGGCGGACAAATTAAGTCTCACGGCGGACACACCAGCTTTAGCGTCGATCGTCAAGCTCAATCAGTTTATCTTGATAATTCTTTACCATTTGAGAACTATAGCTAATTAGCTAAGGTTTAGAAGGCTTTTTAAAATTTCAGTGAAGTCACTCTGAAAGGCTTTCATCAGATCAACGACGTGCGCTTGAAGAGTCAAAACGCCGTGTAGCTGCTTGATACGCCGCATAACTGAACTTGCATCGAACGAAATCGTGTGGCTTCTTACGTCACAATGCTCTGGGAGGCTGGGCACGAGTCGGAAAACTTCTACACTAACGCTACTATTTTCTGCTGTGCAAAGTTTCTCTGGGCTTTTTTCTTTAGGTTCATTTTTGCGTGTCATGTGAGCAAAAGTGAATTTTTCCTGGGCCTTTTCTTTTTTACTGTAATACCAAAGCTTAACAAATTTTGTAACCAACCTTGCCTTATCAATATTACTCGGAGATCAAAGCTAGACGTTGTGACGTAAGACTTGAAATAAGTTGCGCGTGATCAGTGTAGAAGTAGGCTACTGAACTGGTACTCCCATCGATTCTTGGCGAAGAATTCACCTTTTCTACGCTGATTCAATGTCATCAATTGTTGAAGCAACGTAAAAATTGGAAGTTTTCCTGCTTGAATGGAAACTAAGGTATACGATACAGTATTCACATTTTCTAGATGCGCGCTAGAATGCGCGGGAAATATGATTTTCGCAACAGTTGTTCGTGCTATGCAATGACGATTTGTATCGCTAGTTCCTGTGTTATTTCTCGGCGGACAAATATGACCGATCTAAATGGTACTTCCCGCGGACATCACATGCTGTGACGGCGGACATGACCGCCGTGTCCGCCGTGAATTTCGAGGCCTGCCCTAACTCAGGCCTCTTGGAACGTAATGAAATTTATAAGTTATAATTTGAAATAATTTGTATACAAGTTGCACTCCTAGTTTTTTGGGTAGGCAATGGCATTTGGCACAAAATTTCATGTCTTATACTTGAATACATGGTACGGTAAGTGTCTTTTCGACATTGTTACTAAATGCTGACAATGACGGCTAAAAATGTCACTTATCATCATCTTTGCTTCAAGTTTAAATGATGCTCACCTTCAGGTAAGCCATTTATTGTCATACCAAGGCATACTGAAGTAGCCTACTAAAAGTATGTGTGCATACTAGCATACATATTAGCTGCATATTAGCATCATTTTTAAGCTTTTACAAAGTGATTTTATCACTGAGCTTTTGTGATAGAACTGTGTACTGTATTTGTTATCTGTAGGTCGCTGCAGCAAATAGGGTATTTTGATCAGTAGCTATGATCAGTAGACACTTGAACATAGGGCAATTTTCCTTATGAACCAGCTGGCTGCAGTCATTGTCACCCTTCCAGCTCTCAGCCAGAGAGTTGATTCTTGCTTTGAACTTTGTTTGGGAAATACAAAAAAAAAAGTAATGACAAGGGCAGAATCAAACCCACTTCATCGAAATGACAACTTAACTCTAAAATCGCCAGGCCACTCTGGCAAAGGCGAAACGTTCACTAGATTTACTTTCTATCAGAAATGTTTTAAGAACCCTCACAATATCACGTGCCTGAGTCACATGTCTGCAATCGTCGTCGTCGTGTGAGCGTCTGGGGCCGAGGGTCTATCCTTTTACCACCCCAGATTCACGATGTTCCAGGACTACACTGGAAGGCTACTAGAGAGCAGCCTGTCTTTGGTTTCATCATCCATGACACGCAGACCTTCCACTCCGTTAAGTGGCTTGAAGATGAAGCAGTCATTGATGATGTGGTCTGCGGTCTGTTCCTCGGCACCACATTCACAGGAGGAGGAAGAGGCCATTCCCCATTGGTGCATGGTTGAGCGGAAAAGCCCGACGCCCGTACGGAGACAGTTGAGGCTCACTGAAAACTGAAAGCAAGACACCCATTCGTGCCAGCTGCTCAACTTCTTATCAACGAAGCTGATGTACATGACTGCAATCAGCTGATTTAAATATTACCTTCTGATTGGTTAATAAACGTCATCTGCTGTTAGCTGTTGGCAGCAACCTTTTGCAAAAGCTCGACAACTCAAACTAGGGAGCAGATGAACACGCACGGTGGTAAACAGCACTTGGCTTTTTGCTATTCAACTGCGGAGTACTGCGCTCTAGTATGGTCCAGACCAAGCCACAATATTACTCCGAACTGAATGAAGCCTTTAGATTATCAGGTTTACTCAACTAATCTCAACAAAGGTCCAGTTTGACAAGTTGAATATTTTTAGCGGTCCGGTGAATACATTGTTTCACACGCAACCACGAAAGTTAAACTATCTGTACCAAACCACTTTTTTAGGTAAAATGTAACTCGAATTGGATTTCTGAGAAAGTGTTGGGAGTCTGGAAGTCGAAACCCCCCAGTAACTAGGATAATCACAGTAAAAATTGCTTCTTCCCAATAGAAATCTGTTTAAAGAAGCCCTGAAATGTGGCAATGAGGTTTTTCTTTCAAAAGCTCAAGCAAGGTCCACCATCAACACCCAGAAGGTTCGGATTCGGACCGCGGTTTGCCAATTGAGTAGCCCTGAGCTAGATCATTTTTATAAGCTTAACTGAAGATGATGTAGCTGCTAGCAGATTCTATGGAGAAGGAAAAATCGAGATCACATCATCGCTCAAGACGCTCATATGTTATGCCTAATCAGCACAGACATCATAGCCTAGTGGTGAGATTCCCGAATCGACGTTCAAAAAGGCGCCAGTTCGACTTCGCTTAAGAGCAAACGGTATAGCTATATCTTTGATAAGACGCTTTAAGGCATGCGTAACGGTGAACACAAAGATTGGCTTTTTTGCCTTCCAGTCCCCACTTAGTCTAAATCAAACTACCGGGTGTATGCCTGGATATGACAAAAACACAGACTGTTTCTCTCAACATGCTATCAAATTTCTCAGGTTCATTCGATATATCGGTCCACCGGCGCTAGCTTCGAGAGTGCTCAGCGTGAATTTGCCACTGATGTCATGAAGAATCCGGGAGTGCAAACTGCAGCAGCATCAGCTGCTACGTCCGCTGTCCAAGGAAGCCTTGGAGGGAGGAATTGAAGTAACTGATGATTAATTTGCAGCAGTTTCGTTGCAGTGCTTGAATGATTGAAATCAACAAAAAAAGAGTTAAAACACAGTAGTTTCGTGCAATGCTCATTGCTCACCACATAAAACTCTTGTACGGCATTAATCTACTACAATGGAATTTTTGCTTCTTCATCCTAGTTTTCTTTTTTCATTTCCAGCAAATAGTGGACTTTAGCATGATTCATGTCTTGTATTCTTCACAATTAATAAATGGTGGTATAAAAAGCTAGGCTACTGTATATTCAACCAATTTACTGGTTGCTGACCCATACTTCGTGTTACAATTGAAATATATATTTTCGTTTTTGTTGTAAGTTCAAATGTAAACTTTTGTTGCATCTGTGTTGCAATCATGCACACAGTTAGTAATCGCTATTCAGGAACACTGTGTGTACTAATGTGCGCTAATTTTTTAGTGCTCAACTGTTCTCGCAATCTTGAAAAGTTTAGTTTTGGTTGAAACGTCTGTTTCTACATCAGCAGTTTAATTACAAACCTACATTATTATCATTAACCAAATTCGGTTTGGTTTCCACCAGTGGAGATGACCGATTTTTTCTTTGTAGCAATTTTGTTTGCCCCTTTTCTCCATCTCATTCTGTTCATCGCATCTTCCTCCGTCAGTCCAACTTTGTTTGTCTCATCATTCATCTGTTATTTCCATGTTCTTTTTGGATGTCCCTGTTTCCTCATACGTCCACCTTTAAAACCAATACCCATGGCGACCTATACAGATCGTTTTCCTGCCAATATCATTTGGAGAAAAAAATTCTCCTCCTCCCATAGCATGGCTTCGCTCAGAGTCTGTTATTTTACTCAATTTTTTTTTAAGTCACACTTTTATGACATTCTCCATAATCGTTTGAACCAACAGTGTGAAATGTTCAGTTGTTCTGGTTGCAAACTATGATGTCTGACCTCCCAGATCAGTGGTTTTCAGCCGGTGGGCTGTGGTGTTATTTCCAGTGGGCCACAAAGCTTGACAGAATAAAGGCAATATCAAACTTGATTAGAACACTTTAGCACAATCAAAATCTCGTAACTTATATTATGTCATTAGGATCAATTAAAAGGGACAATCAGCGAACCCTGACTATATGTTTATGATGCAAATCCAACTTAACAATGCTCCCTGTCTCATTTGAATCTTCAAACTTTATCATCTTCAGTATTGGATTGTGGTGAGAAAGAGATTGGTGTAAAGACGTTAGAAATTTGTTAGATTTACAATGTTTAAATGTCTTTGAAGTTCTCTAGTAGTAAACTGATGGAGGAGATCTGCCTGACTATCTGAGCGGCTACTATGCTGCGACGATCCTTTGTCCATTACTAACTTAGTTGGTCTGTCTGCACTGTCTAAGTACCAAAGGATCGGTCAACAGTCTAAATACTTTATTAGAAATCGATTTCATGAGAGGCCGTAGCCCTCACATCTTCAGTCTCGTATGAATCATTTAAAGTACTTGCTTTATACTTGTACCGTATTTTACGGACCATAAGGCGCACTTTAAATTCTTTTTTTTCCTCATCAATTGATCGTGCGCCTTATGGTCCGATGCGCCTTATGTATGGATCAAGTGCGGTAGTGCTTTATTGCCTACACTCAAAACCAGTACCGATATACTATTATATATGGTCCGGTGCGCCTTATGGTCCGGTGCGCCTTATGTATGAACAAAAAACTAATCAAAGCAATTTATTGACAGTGCGCCTTATAGTCCGGTGCGCCTTATGGTCCGTAAAATACGGTACTTAGTATGATGGCTACAGCGTTTGTTCTTTTTTTTTTGAAGGAATTCAGTATAAATTGAAATTTATATTTTATAATTAGCGAAATGAAACGTATATATAGTAGTATATTCAATTCGAGACGTACTTAAATGTTATAATTCCAAACCGTTGTGAAATTTATATTTCAAAATAATCTTACAGCCTAGTGTTATGTTGTTCAAAGACTTCATAACAGAAAAATCTAACCTAATCATTACAAGACGAAAGTATTCTCTTTTCATTATTTCCAACCAACTATCAGGAATTTTTACAAATAAGTTTACAATTGAGCTAAAAGATTGGAATTGTCTCATGCAAAGCGATTTTCAAGTGTAGGCCTATGCAGTAAAGAAAAAGCAAAGGAGATTGCAGTGTAGCAAAACCAAGCCAAATTTCAAACTTCTAATTTTATTTCGGATTCAACCACGTTTTCACGTTTTGTTGCTTCTACCTTTTTAATTATATGTTGAGTTAACTTACATGTTGAGTTAACTTACTAATGTAATAACTTATTAACTAATACTTACTAACTAATAATACTTACTAATAATACTTAATAACTTAATACTTAATAATAAGAACTAATAATACTTACTTACTAACTAATAATAATAATAACTAATAACTTACTTACTAACTAATGAAATAACTTACTAACTAATGTCAACTTACATGTTGAGTTAGTTCATCGATTGTGATTTAAAATTTTAGAGACTAAGACTACTAATTTGCTACTTCTATCTTAGGAACAATGTTATCCCTTAGATCAGGGGTCACCAACCTTTTTTGCATGCGGGCCACTTTGTTTCTTGACCTTTTCTATGTTGACGTGTATTGTTTTTGATATGATGCAAGTACATCAGACATCATACGAGACTGAAGATGTGAGGGCTACGGCCTCTCATGAAATTGATTTCTAATAAAGTATTTAGACTGTTGACCGATCCTTTGGTACTTAGACAGTGCAGACAGACCAACTACAATATTTAAAGAGAGAACTTTGAAAACGAACATCAAAAACAGGTGATAAAAATAACAATTCTTGTTATAACACACGTAAGGGTAGCCACCAACTTTTTTTCAGTTTAAGTGTGCCACAATCATCATTCCATGTCAAATGACAGGAAAAAAACAAATTTTGTAACCATATGTCTCAGATTACCCTTTACTTCTAATATCTTGTTGCCCCTGCAAAATGAGGAATGATGCAAAAAAAATTTCTTTCCAAACTTGTTTCGTTCAAAAGTTATCGCATGTTGAAATTTTAGCCACTAGGTGGAGATCTTATGTGTGAGCACACCCACGCTCTACATAAAAGGCTTACAACTTCATATCTACTCTAGGGAGAGGCCCCAAAATTGGTTTCTGGGGGTTTTAAGGGTCAAGGAATTCGAATTTGAAGTCAAAAATACAAAAAGACAACTCCTTCATGTTCAAATTTCAAGTTGAAATGCTTTCAGCAATTTTTCAGTTACGTAACTTGAGACACCATTTTCACAATGTTGAGGTGGAGTTGAAACCTAATTTTTTCTTCATAAAATGCTTTTATTCTTGCACATTTCAAAAATATAGATTTGGTCAATATGTATTTAGAATTGCCAGCTTGGATGCATTTTTTATAAAAGTACTAGATAATGCACAATCACAGCTATATTGATTTTTTAATACCTATTGTCTTGAGTATTGTTTGTTGCAAATGCAATAGGTTGACAATTCACATACATGATTAAGGTACACTGGTACAGTTGTATCTTACACTTATACTTAATGTACCTCTAGCTTTAACAGCATTAAAGGTACCTTAAACAAGATGTACCGTAAGTAGATCGTTGAAGGTCAAATGCACCAACAAAAACAGGTCGAGATTAGCTCATAATCTCGACTTCTTCCCAACAAAGGGCATATGAAGAAGTTAATAAACATCTTGACATGTTTTTTGTTGGTGCACTTTGGTAATGGTGTTGGTACTATCTAACTACTCAACCATCAAGTACGGAAAGCATAACACAGTACTTACAATTTACATACTATACAAAGAATGATGACTAATAAATAAGACGCAAACAAAACTAAAAGAAACATTCAAATGACAGACTGTTAAAGTACGATAGTAGAAGTCAGCCGATTTTACAATCACTTTGATCTATCATTTGAATGGCTCTTCCAGTTTTTTGTTTCTTTTTATTCACCAGAAAACATCAGGTATACATTTACTGCATCATACTTGCAATCACACACATGTTCCACAGCTCATTTAAAGCTTCAAAAATAAGAACACAAAACGAACGTCAAATATTGTTCCTATATTAATGTAACATGCGGTACCATACAGCACAGTCTTGAAATTAACAGGCTAAAAGTTAAAGTGATGTCGAAGTGCTTAATATTGCTTCTAAGTCTTTCTCCTCAATAATATATTTTCTTCCACTAGTGCTGGCTGGTCTTGGGGCTGCTATTACATGTAAAATTTGTTGCAAAGACATCCAACAAATGTCATCCCTTGAAGGCCATTGAAAATATTTGCTGGGACCATGTGGTGACATGAACTTAACTTGAACTTCGCCTTCTTCCTCGATTAATTCCATGACATATCCAATCCACCAGAAGGAATCGTATCTACAGGCAATATAATCATTTACCTTGGCTTTAGTCACAACTATCGGTCCTTCCATTTCATTAAAAATGTGTATTCCACAAAATTCAAGGTCTTCACTTGTTCTTTTGAACCTGATGCTGTTGTTATTAATTGGTTCAAAATGGTGAAATGATCTGGTTCCTCGAATTGTTGCTCCTTTACTAAATCTTTGTTGAAGAGTGATCCGAGTGTGTTGCATATCATCTTTGGAAAGAAAGAAGAAGTTTATTCTTTCGATCTTAACTTTGCAATACTCAAACAGACTTTTTGATGACAATATCTGATCACTTGCTGGTCTTTGCAAGCTTGCTCTTGTTGCAAGTCTTTTTACAGTTCCACCTATGCCATCACAGGGGGACTTCCCGTGGCTTGTGGCAAAAAATGACCATGATGCACTCAGGTTAAAATCAAGCTCATGATGGCACAAGTTCAGCAGATTTTTTAAATTTTTATATTGTCCTGAACACCCTTCAGAAAAATATTCAAGTTTTTGAACTTGACATAAATTACTGGAAACATAATATTATTTTGTAATGTGCCTCAGGAGCTCATGCACGAAAGCAGTATCATGATTTATGTCATCAGAAATGCAACAGAGTGATACATGACACAACACATTTTCATCATTTTTGTAGTACAATACTACGGGATGTAGGGTACTCTGGCTTTGATTTCAGTGGAAGCCCTGCACTTCGTCCTGTACATTAAATTGATAGTTTTCAGCGAAGTCCAGTAACAGGATACAGGAACTTCTATCCATGTTGTTCTTTCTGCTGCTCAAGTATTGTGCTGGACACTTGGCAATATATGAATGAGAAGTCAGTTTATCTATGGCCTCAGAAAGAATGTCGACAAATTCCTTCACAGAAGCCACCAATGTATTTAACGTTGTCCTGTCAGTTGATTGCCATTGTTGATAGGATATATCTTCCTCTCTATCCTGTAAACATCCTAAAAGGTATGCACGCAGGGATTCTTTACCAGGACAATGACCACAGCGATGCACCATACAAATTCTGTCATCTGTTCGGCAAACAATTTTTGTCATTAAACTTTTGTAGGTTTCTTTTAAATTAGCAGCATCTGCTAAAAGCTTAGCATTTTGGTGGTGGGTGCAAACACATACGGACTGTGTTCCACTGGCAGACATTGTCACACACCATTTTGGTCTCAAGGAACAGAACTTAGAGAATCCAACATAGGTGTGTGGATGTTTGTCACAAAATTCGTTGTATAATTCTTTAAGATTGCATAAATTCAATCGTTTTTGCATGTGTACATTTCGTGAAATGCTTACGTGATTCTTCATTCCTGGCATACACCTACTGTACTCATCACTCTCGTAAAAGCTCTGTATCGCATTTATTGTCTCCAGTGGTAGCACTTTTCCACGTTTAGCTTCAGGAGCTCCCAATATTCCCTTCTCTTCTTTTAACTTGGTTGACGTCTTCACCAAATATTCAGAAATGTCAAAAAATGCTGCAGTTTTCCGTAAACTCCAAGATTGCGGTCTTAAAGTTAGCAGCTTCAATTTCTCTTTGTAGGGTGCCTGCTGAACCTTCAATTTTACTTCATGCATGAGCAGATCATAATCCTTAGCTTTTTGCGCCATTTCAGTTATCTCATGCATTGGTGGTTCTTCCGGTTGTTGAATGGAATCAACTTCAACTCCTGTAGCAGAAGCAAATGAAGTTTCCAGTGATTTTACTGCTTTCTTTATTTTTTCTTTTGCTTGAATGGTTCGTTGCCGTTTTGGCATGCTGTGAGCAGAGTTTATAGGTGACAATGCCAATGCTGTAAGGCTGGTATCTACTTTTCGTTTTGCAGAGTCTTGTTTGAAAGAGTTATCAAGGCCGTCATCACCAATGGTACTCAAGTCTGATGAACTTTCAGAGCTACTGATTACATCACCCAAGTTGCAAGCCTTTTTGTAGCACGTTCCACACAATTTCCACCCGGGGCAAACCGATACACCATTTTGTTCCAACTGCTCAGCCAGTTCCAGACTTATTTTGTGATGAGCTGCTACTTTTTTCTTATGCAGTTTATAGACATTGCAACACTTTTGAAACCGTTTCTCAAAGTTGTTACCTATATACAGTTTTTCATGGTGCAAACAGATTGTAGTGATAGGCGAAATGCAGCTGCTTAGATCACATCTCCAAAGCATAATATTTTGATCTCTTTGTGACAGAGCTGAAAATTGTGTCAATGCAGATCTTCTGGTAAAAGTAAGTTTGTGACAAGCTGTTGCTAGAGCTTTTCCAATGCTGCAAGGTTCCATAGCAATTACAATCAATCAGAAAATTAACCACCCTTAAAATGTCTAAAACAACTGCCTATTTAAAAACAAGACAAGTATATATGAAACTTCACAATATGTTAAAAACATGTTGTTTAAAATACACATTGACCAAACCTTTATTTTTGAAATGTACAAGAATAGTAGTATTTCATTAAAAAAATTAGGTTTCAACTCCGCCTCAACATTGTGAAAATGGTGTCCCAAGTTACGTAACTGAAAAATTGCTGAAAGCATTTCAACTTGAAATTTGAACATGAAGGTCGAAGGAGTTGTATTTTTGACTTCAAATTCGAATTCCTTGACCCTTAAAACCCCCAGAAACCAATTTTGGAGCCTCTCCCTAGAGTAGATATGAAGTTATAAGCCTTTTGTGTAGAGCGTGGGTGTGCTCACACATAAGATCTCCACCTAGTGGCTAAAATTTCAACATGCGATAACTTTTGAACGAAACAAGTTTGGAAAGAAATTTTTTTTGCATCATTCCTCATTTTGCAGGGGCAACAAGATATTAAAAGTAAAGGGAAATCTGAGACATATGGTTACACACTATACACAGTACCTGTCATTTGACATGGAACGACCCACTAAGCAAAAAAGGTTGAAAACCACTGTCCTAGATCATAATGACTATAACTTGTGTGCTGCATTGCCATAGTAAAGCTTACGCTTGCAATGCACGCGTCATAGCGCTGTTGGCGTTCATTAGCATTGGTTGGGTTTGTTTGGAAGGATGATGTAAATCGATTCCCTTTTTTGTTTCTGCAACACAGCGGGTTGAAGGAAATAAGGGAGCACGATTGAATTCCATTGATTTAACGTCTGCAGACGCTGAATCAATAAAAATGACTGATTCTCTGGCTGAGAATGTATTAGCTTTGCTTTGACCAGTATCAGCTCTGTTTTTCACTTTGTTCTCTGCAATATGTTCGTTTACGTTATTTCCGCGTTTATCTGCATTTACAATAGTTTACCACGAGTGATAGTTCTGCTACGTAATTTATGCGCGGTTGATTGGGCTGTTCGAAACGAACCTGTCGAAATCAAACAAACCAATTTGAAATTTTGAAGTTTTTTTAGCAGCTATGTACCAAATTTTTCTTTTGGTGCGTACTGTTGCAAACATAGTTTCTGTTCTAGGCACGTGACACCCAAATTTGTAGTTACGACATTCTGGTCTTTCGATCATGCTACATCGTCTTGAAAAAGCATTTGCAACAACTAAATCACTTAGCATCATCTTGTGCTCAAGTCAGTCATCGTTACGTCATTACTATTGTACAACCATGTAAACATCACATGATTTTTTTTATCACATGATAAACGTGTAATTTTTAAATTGTTGATCGTGTGATGGTAACTATTTAAGTGAGAGCAATTTCCCTGCAGTTGAAATACAAACATAAGGTCTATTATCTAACAATGCTGCTTATTGCAACTGACAATATACCGGTTGTAAACAGCACTACTTAGAAATCTTGTGAAAGCACAGGCGTGACATGTAACTTCGATTCTCTTTAAATTCATGCAGCCCTTAATGCAACATGTATTGATGTGGTTTATCTATCCTTGCCAATCCGATTGGATCTCTTGTAGGTGTCCTTTTCTTCTTGGTTGTCCGATTGTTCATGTCAGTCACACCATGCTCATTTGTGACGTCACACCGCTGAAGCCATTGTAAGGGGGCGTGTTAGTCATTTCATGTTTCCCAGCCAGCAAGACCGTTTTGTTTCACATTGATTCAACAATTAGTTGGCTGAGATAACGTGCTGCAACTACACGGTTTTACGTTGCAATGCAAACAAGTTTTATGATTAATAAATCCGTCTAAATGAACGTTAATTCGCCTAAAAATCACTGTAAAAACATACGCTTTTGCAAAAACATTAAATATCTGCGAAGGTCAGTCTTGGAATTTTTAAAATGATGGATTATTATTTTTCTGTATTTCTATGTCATTTAACTTCTAATCCTGACACCAAGTTTTAGTTATTTTTTTAAGAAAAATAACGACTGTTATCTACAACCAAAACTAAAATTAATGTCGAAGTTACGTCATTGAAAATCTTCTGCCGCCAGCTTTGCACAAACAAAGATATATTCTTTCGCTTAATATCATGACATTTATCTTCAAAGAGTAATATGTTTAGGACGTCTGACAGTCATAAAGACATGTGTATCAATGTATAATTGTGTACAGTGATTATTTATGAGTCCCGTTAGAAAATTTGATGGAAAAAACTGCTATCCCGATTTGCATCACCTTTTTATTTCTACCAAAATCCTTTCCTTGTTTGACCATGACCAGTGGCGGATCCAGGGGAAGGTGATTGGAGCGATCGCACCCCCTAAAACACAGAAAAGTAACTTCATTCACGGTGTGTTTTCAAGATCGGATTAATGTAGACTCTACTGTGTAGAGTCCACACATCAATCTGTTTTGTTGAAATCGCTTCCAAAAGTGATCGATTTAAAAGATAAAATAGCCTACTGAAGCAATTTATTCATTAGTTGAAATTGTCTTTGAAAAACAGAACCTGCGCCACTACGTAAAAAGCATGACAGAAGCTTTTATGCGGCTGCTTTGCTTGCAAGCCAAACTTGATCTTTATAAACCGTGGACACCACAAAAGGGCGTAAACATTGCTATGACCACCACATCTCCAAGCTCACAACAGGTTAAGAATCAATTTTATTCAAATACGACGTCCTTGTGCCTAATCGTATTTAGCAGTTCTTGTTAACCTGTGGCTTTAAGAACTTCGCAAACTTCTCCCGTGTATAGTGTATACTGTTATTTGTCTTAGAGTCCAATAATGGTAATCTTCTTTCTTGAGTTATTATCAACTACGATTCTGTACAGCGTTGGCCTCATCTGTAACACTTCCAGTAATGCATGCGTGCAGAAAATGTGTTGACAGTTCTGATGTAGATAGGCGTTTATCTGAGTCTAAACGGTCGTACTGTGATTAAAGTTTGATTATTTTATTGAGTGAATAGTCAATGTCTTCTTAACTCAAGTTGACCTGCGCTGTATTTCAAAGTGATACAACTGTTCATCGAACGATGGTTGACCGAAAGAACAATGGCGTTAATTAAAACAGCATTTTATGTCAATTCTTCCAAGAAAACTACGTATTTTCTAACTCTAACCTATCCCCGTAACAGTACGTCACTTAATCTCGGAATGGCCCGTTTCGGCGAGTCCGATTCGACTAGTCCGATTCGGCGAGTTCCCTATTCGGCGAGAGCCTTTTTCGGCGAGTGCCCTATTCGGCGAGTTTTTGACATTTTTAAAAGGAAATTATCGGGTACCGTAGCCTAATTACAATTGCCGTTTTTACATCGTGTTAACGTCGCTAAACGTTGAAATCGTGCAGAAAGGAATAAAAAGAAAATGTTTGATTTGAACTATTAAATTAAAATTCGTCATGTCAGTTCAGTTGTTTTTATTTTTGACCATCATATCAAAAACAATACACATCAACATAGCAAAGGTAGAAGCGACAAAACGCGAGCGTTAAAACGTGCTTGAATTCGTCATGTCAGTTCAGTTATTTTTATTTTTGACCATCATATCAAAAACAATACACGTCAACATAGCAAAGGTAGAAGCGACAAAACGCGAGCGTTAAAACGTGCTTGAATTCGTCATGTCAGTTCAGTTGTTTTTATTTCTGATCATGATATCAAAAACAATTCACGTCAACATAGCAAAGGTGTAGAAAAAGGTAGAAGCGACAAAACGCGAACGTTAAAACGTGCTTGTGACCGAAGTAAGTTACTGAGTTGAAAGAAATTTGGCAAGGTTGCATCACCTTCAGAAAAATTTAAGATATAAAGGAAAAATAAAACGAAGAAAATGTTACAAAAAAAATAATGTTTATGTCTATAAGTTAGTACTTTTGAATAGTTAAAATCATAGGCGCCTAACTATTTTTTTGGCCTGCATACCGCACCTGATAGTGTACCGAGTTGGGTCGATCCCATGGGCGCCGATCCCTATAGGACAGCGGGGACATGTCCCCACCATCTTTTTACATGTCCCCGCCATCTTTTTACATTATTTTTATAACGTAAAAGGGAAATTATTCACCGAATGTCACATTTTTATTAGTCAGACGTTTAAAATCTATTGAAAGGGGACAACATTTTTGTTTTATGCGAGGAAACCCCGACAGTAGTAGAAATATTTTATTATGCGGAGAAATTACTCATCTCACCAGCCTGCTCGTGTTCAGCTGAATGGTCATTTTCAACTTTGCGACGTATCAAAACTTGGTTACGATCTATCATGACACAGAAACGGCTAAATCATGCAATGGTCTGCCATGTGCACAACAAAGTTTTGAATTCGATTAACCTCCATGACCTTTCTAAGGACTTCGTTTTTAAGTTGCCGGAGACTCTTTGCCAAGTGTTTGGACGTCTGCTGACACTGACAATTAATATATATACATCGCATTAGACCCTACCTACTGTATTTGTTTGTTTGTCAGAACAGACCCTCGATTTTTCTAGCTTCGCTCGTCACCCCTTTCTACCTTTCCTAGTAAATGTCCCCACCAATTTTAGAGAGCGATCGGTGCCCATGGTCGATCCGGTTAAGATATGCATCCGACAAAATCGCTGCCTGGGATAAAACGTTATTTCGGTAATTTGTTTCCAAAACCATTTTCAGAAAACCGTCGTTTGATGGTCTTCATTAGTATTTGCTTCTTTGAAATTACAATGGCTTTTCTGAACTTTGGCCAACTGCATTATGGCCCGATCGTTGTGACTTGTTACTTCACTCTACTGTAGATATCTATTTTGTTGTTGATTGTTGAACGCAGTTGGACAATATAGATCTATAAAGTGATGTGATTATTACAGATGTAGCAATAAATGTGTTGCTTCAATATACGTGTAGCCTACATAGGCTGCGTCGTACCATAGATAGACTACACAGGTCCAACCATCAGAAGTGGAGTTTTGTGAGAACACAGTCACAAATTCTTCTAGAAAGTAGTCCATCATGTCTCACCACTTAATGGGACACAATGGACTACTTTCATGGGTTGACCGGTTGCTTTCCAGATGAGAGTTGTTCTTCATCAGTAATTCATTCATCGTGACCACTCGCTTGTCAGATTTCAGGACGGAGTAATGAGAGTCTTAAATATCCAGGCTGACGTGACAGCACAAACGAAACAGTTGCCCAATAAATTTTACATGTTCAATGAACTTCAGGGTTAGCGCATTGCTTTCTTCAACTCGCCGCTAATTTAACCTTATTCACGGCGCAAGCAGAAATTCTTAGCTTTTGTCAGAGACTGCCGTGATCTTGATCTCATGCAATAGATTGAGTTTCGCGTTTAGTAGCATAACTTAATCGTTCTTTACTTCACAAATATAGATGCAAACGACCTATTTTAGCTTGGTGCTGCCGGTTCGCTGTTGTAGTGGCGGTTTGCACTGGCTTTCGGAACACAGTTTCCCAGTCATGTGCAATGACGAATAATAATAATGTTATGGTTTTAATGATTGTCGCTTTAAAACTGCTAGGGTCTTTAGCGACAAGACTCATTTGTAATTTGATATCAGATTTAGGCCTACAATGGCATCACATTATTACCCGACTTATCCTCACTGCGTTACGCAAAAAAGAACATAATTGGTAGGCTACCGTTTTTAAAGTCTTCGGTATAACCCGACCTGGAACCGATCTCGGGCCTGCCGACCTTTCCTTATTTCTGCATTATGTTTTGGATTCAGTTCTGCTTGCTGCATTTCGCCTTCACATCTGGACTCAAAATAAACTGGAACGTGAAGCATTGAAAACTGTGTGTCCTGGTCAGGGCCGGATTAACCATTAGGCTAATAAGGCTATAGCCTTATAGGCCCTGGAAAAATTCGACCCTCAATTTTCGTAAGGCTGATACGATACAGATCCAATAACAGTACATTACAGTTTTTGCTTAAAAACGAATGACTGAGTTTAGTCAATATATATGAAAAGCCCATTTCCAAAACCACATAGGGGCCGCTTTTACCGAAATTGAGTTTAGAGCAGGGCTTTTCAACCTGGGGGTCCCGAGCCGTTTTTCGGAGGTTAGCGAGGCGCTTGAAATTCCAGCGTATTGTTTTCAATTATTTTTTGCCAGAAAAGATTAAAAACTGTTTTTTTTCGCAATCGCCCATTCCTCTTCTTGAGGTTATTATAACGTTTAAGCTTTCAGGCGTTGCAAAGGCTTTAACTATAGGAAAGCATTCGATATTTTTCACCAAGTTCTTGTACGTTGTTTTGTGTAGACTAAAGTTAACAAGTAACAACGCTATGGTAAAAAAGCAAAATTATGTAGGCTAGAATCCTTTGCAAAATATAGATTTCTTAGTATCGTTTTCAATGGTAGGCCTATTGAAAAAAAATTAGTGTCGGCCATTTTGTTTGAAAGTTCTTTCAGCAACAGGTGCACGCATTGACAAACGTAATAGTAAAAAATATGCAGCACCAACCATCTCACTGAAGTTGATTTAAATAAATCCATAAAAGATTGCAATAAATTCAACTGGTAAAAGTGCGAAAACGTATTAGCCTATCTAGCTAAGCTTGATAGAAAATGGAAATAACAATCGGAAGAAATGTAATAAAAGCCGTGAAAACATCGCAAAAAAACGTTTTTTTGTTTTGGAAGTTTACCTTACTTTGGAACAGCAAAACTAAACATAACTGGATGTCGGCATGAATCAAATTTGGCTAAATTTTGCATTAAATATGCTTTAATTGAATACTTTTACGGGGAGGAGAGGGGGGCGAGACTACATTGATTGCTCTGAGGGGTCGCGGTGGAAAAAAGGTTGAAAACCCCTTGTTTAGAGTGTCATTAGGTAAAGTATTACCGTAGGTACCTACTATCCACTTCTTTCTTTCCAAAATCTTTTACATCTGCTTCAAATTTGACAATAAACATTTTTCTGTTATGTTTATGTTATTTTGCAATGAATAATTTCACGTATGTATTTTTATTACTTTTTGTGGCTTGGTTTGCAAAAATAGGCTCTTCTCTAGTAAACAGCCTTAGGCCTACAGTACCCTTAATCCGGCCCTGGTCCTGGTCACCCCTCGCCACCATCGTGCCCAGGGGTGTTGTCGTACGGATGGCTAGGCTATATATGAGCGCCCCCTCGACATAGGCTACAACACTCCACGTATGCTATATAGGCTACTTTACATCACGATCATTGGCCAGGCAGTATTACAAAACGTTTGAATGTGTTTTAATCTAAAGTGTCACGCTCACTGGGTTAAGTTTTTAAAATTATCTTGAAACTTTGCTTTATGGAATGTAGTTTACACAGAACAATTAAGTTTTACATTAGGCTATTGTATATCTTGCAGTTTAGGAAAGGAAGCATCGAGAAGCTAAGTTTTTTAAGTAGATTACAATGTTTGCATAATTATGATTCTGAGCAGTGGCGGCTCGTCATAAGGGACTGCGGGACTGCAGCCCCTCCCCAACATTTTTGTGGAATTATAATATTTGTGAATTATAATACATATAGATAGTTTTGCCATGTTTTTTTTTTCAATTTATTTCGCTTGAAAATTTAAAAAACTCTTAATTTATTTTTTTTTGTAATAAAAAAAAATTTGTATTAAAAGAATTAATTGGCAACTCTGGGTCTGCAAATTTTGCAGGTCCGGTGTTGCTAGTTCTTTTTTTTATGACGTAGGTTTTTTAGAAAAAGGTTTTCTAGCATCACTGAACAAGCGCTGTGGGGACTGCAAATAGAACAGACTAGTGATGCAAGCCGCGCCGCGTACGTGGCCGCTTTTGACTTTTTCGCCGCGTGGAAGGTTGAAATGCCAAAGCCGCGCCGCGCCGCTTGCAGCGTAAACTTTCAAGAAATTAAACTTTTGTAAACGTAAACTTTCAACTTTTCAAGAAAATCAGTTATGATACTTCAAATTTAAATTGGAAACACGGATCAGTTTTTTTTCTCTTCGGAAACCCTATAAGCTGGAAAGCTATGCAAATGGCTTATTGGCTTGCAGTTGACAGGGTTTTTAGAGCTGGCTTGTGAGGGAAGCTGTTAGCGTATGAGTGTTTTTGATTAATAGCCAGTGTTGTACGCGTCATTGAAATAATTTGACGGCGTCAGCGTCAGCGTGAATTGCCTAAAAACTTTACGGCGTAAAGGACTGCGTAAGCTCTTAAAGAAATTGACGGCGTCAGCGCTAATTTCTAGCGCTATTTTTTGCCAGCGTCTCATAAAACGGAAATATTTCAACCAAGTTCAGGCTAACAATAGCTATAAATAAAGAGCAGGTATTATGTTTTGAGACTGTATTGTAATTAGCTGCTCAGCCTATTAGTTATTTCCTTGCAGAAAAACAAGCATATCCAAACGTTTGTCTGACAATCTGCTGTGTTTGGGACGCATATTCAGGGGCGCCGGAGCGATTTTTGACTGGATGGGCAGAAGTATGAAAAAAGGGCACTTTTGTTGCTGAAAGGCCAATTTTTTTTGTAAGTTTTTAAGATAAGATATAGCGATAATGCTCATCTATCAGCTCATTATCGAGTAATGATACAAGTGTCCGCTATACAAAGAACAATGGCACGGAAGGGCATCATGCTATTTTATAATGATGTAATATAACTTACTGTGATGGAGAATTTTGTGTCGTGAATATTATTTTGAGGCAAAAATAGAACATTATAATTAGGCTAAAAGCGAATAGCATAAATTGTTATATTGCAAAGTGTGCAGTAGCTTACATGACTTTAAAAGGGCACCATTGCCCCCTCTTCCCTCCCCATCCAGAAATTTGAGGGCAGGGGGGCTTCCGCTCCCCCTTCCCCCCCCCCCGCTTCCGGCGCCCCTGCGCATATTGTCCTTTCCAAGTGAAAACATGCATTCCACAGCAGCGCTGGTTGGTATTGGTGTGTTGTATTTCAAAAACAAGTTGAAAACGTTTAGTCGGAAAGGTATCACTGTTCCAAGCGTGCTGTGATAGTTTAGCATGTATAAATCTTTTAACGAGGTCCACTGCACCAACATCGCTCTTTTTAGGGGCATAGAGCTCTTGAAATAAAGTATATTCAACGTCCGCGATGCCATTCATGGATTTTTCGCTTTCTGTCTCTGATCCCTCGTTCTCAATACATGGGTGATCACCATTTGGCGAACTTCTTCCGCATGTATTCCAGGGAGCCATTCCAACCAACGCAAAAGCCGGTAATTCGGATGAGTCGCGCTGGCCAGAATACATTGTGAAACTCTTATTGTGAAACGAGATTTTCCATGAAAACAAAAAAATGACGCTTAGCGCTTGACGCTTAAAATCGGCAAAATAGTTGACGGCGCCATCACTTCCGTCAACTGAAAAATAAATTGACGGCGCTAGCCTCAGCGTCAACACATAGTTGACGCCGTCAAATGACGCCGTCAAATTGACGGCGTCA
The DNA here is from genome assembly GCF_918807975.1 of Aplidium turbinatum. NCBI lineage: Eukaryota > Metazoa > Chordata > Ascidiacea > Aplousobranchia > Polyclinidae > Aplidium > Aplidium turbinatum. The sequence goes on from NC_137478.1 coordinate 26,072,183, forward strand.
ACGTACAACACTGTTAATAGCCTAGCTGATAAGCTCAGTTACCAGGCTATAGACCTAGTGCAACTACCGCATTAGTTACTAGGCTGTAACAGTTAGCCCAGTGAGTTCAGGCTATACCGGTACGGTAAGGTTTACTCTTAAATGTCTTGTCTGTCTGTGTAGTGTGGAGTTCATACAGCCACTGACATTAAAATTGCATTATTGCTTACAAAAAGTGTTCAAAAGTCCTAAGACTGGATCCAGGAACATTCTATTTGAAAAAGCATGATGTCTTACAACTTAGATGCATTGCTGATAAGAGAATATGATCTGGTTAGCCTAGTCAATTAGTGCACCGGTAGCAGCTGTAAGGTAGGGTAGTGCAACTGTACCGGTAGCCGGTAGGTTACCAGTTCTATGCCGTGGGTGCTTTTTGCCACAATTGATTTTCAAAAAAATAACGCGTTATAATATTTTTTGAAAATTTTGTAATTTGCGGTGTGGGGTGCGGTGCAGTGTCAAAGTTCCAGGTAAATTGCGGTGCGGTGCGCGGATAGGAGATTCAGTTGCGGTGCGGTGTGCGGATAAAAATTTTGGGTTCGCTACATCTCTAGAACAGACCCTGGTCAGAGATTCCAACTTTGGTTTTCGTAAATCTTTATAGTAAGCGTGTACATAGGCGTAGCCAGGGGGGGCGAAAGGGGCCATGGCCCCCCCCCCCCAAATTTTCAAAGTTTGGATTCCGAAGTTGAACCCTTTGTTGAAAATATAATATAATTTGTATAAATTTATATTGTTTTTCAAGACATCTGGCTATTAACACCCTCCAGGACTTGTTTTAGACACACAGAAAGACACCAATGAGTTTTGCAAATCGTAAATCGCGCAAAGTTTACGTGATTTACGCTTCTTTTAACTAATCTGTGGAAGCAACTTCAGGATCGCTTACTCTGTTGGTTTTTTTTGTAGTTTTTGTGTAGCTAATTTTTTTTGTGTTCTCTAATTTTAGCCGCAATTTTTGCCCGTTTGTGTGTAACAGCTACCTTTAATAAGTTAATAGCTGTTTATCTGTCTATAAATTCCATACAAATATTCCCTGAAAGTGTTTCCAGAAAGCGCTATAATCCATTATTTGAGTGTAATTTTGCAAAAATTTTCCGGGGGAGCATGCCCCCGGACCCCCCTAGTATACGCGTGCCTTCGGCACGCTCTAACCCCCCATCAGCTTTATTGCTTCTCTTTCTTAACCCACCAGGAAACGCCACTGCAGATGTCTTAAATTAAACACTTTGTCGTTCTCTTCAATTCATCAAATATTTGGCCCCCCCCCTAAATTTTTTTCTGGCTACGCCACTGAGCGTGTAGAAGCTATCGGTAATTAGGTAAAGGGATCGTAGGTTACTTTGCTTGATCTGTGTTTTGAGAAGTCACTGAGACCAACGAGATATAACACAATGAGTGGAAACTCCTCTTTTTGCTCCGTTTTACGTGTCGGCCGTCACGCTTCACTATAGACACTTGCGCAGTAGTTTAAACGGACATCATAAGAGTTTTAGATGGGATGTTCCTTCGATTTTATGTGCGTTGAGCTCTACCACTGAGCTATCTCACCGTCTAAGGTGCTTGGCTAATTAGTAATATAGTTTTGTACCATGGGTAAGGTGCTATCCACATGTTAGGCTATTTTCAACCTATTATTTAACATTATGTTATTGTCAGAAGCCTAAAATTAAACTCTAGTGCAGCCAGGCGCGGATCTAGGAGTTTTTTTTTGGGGGGGGCCAGAAAATTTGAAAATGAATTAAAAAGTAAGAAAAAGATAAAACAGATAGCCTATGAACAATCAGTGGCGTAGCCAAGAATTTGGGGGGTTTTGACGGCCGGCGGGCGAAGCCCGTCGGCGTGTTCGCCAAAGGCTACACCCAGCGGCGGGGAGTTTGGGGGACCTCCCCCAGAAAGTTTTGAAAAATTACTTTGAACTTGGTGCATTCTGAGAGCATTTTCAACAAAAATATGGGTATAAATATTCCTGTAAAATGGTGCTGTCCGGTGGCATAGCAAAAGGATAAGATCATGTTTTCTTCGGCATTTTTTCGGTAGTAAAGCTAAGCATCTATGTTTTCTTGTTGCTAATTCCTGGCTGAGATGTTTGAATGTTTGGTATTGGCAAAACTCGCTCTTGTAATGCAGTTTCGCTTAAAATTAGGCACACTTTGTTTTAGAGACATGGAGACTGAATGCATCATTCTCAATCTCGTGACGTCACACGCGTGCCAAAGGGGGGGTTGTAAGTCAGCTGTGGGACTAATATCAGCTGTTTAGAAGCATATCAAACCATTCAACAATTTCTCACAAAATTTCGGGGGGGGCCCGGGACCCTTGGGCCCCCCCATAAATCCGCGCCTGAGTGCAGCCCTAACAAAATTCGACTGAGTAAAGTTTGTTGCACAGTAGCCTTGATGTAAAATCACTGGTATTGCCCACAACACTAATTTGGCGCTCGCTAAAAGCGGCCACTCCATGAAAAGTACCTTATGAAAAATGACGTTCCATGAAAAAAACCGTAGTCTAAAGCAATGGGAAGGCGTAGCACTACAACATAAAGTACTTTCATTTACATTTTATTGTAAAACAACGAGCAATATTCCGTACATTAGTGTCTTTACTGTAACGCTTTACGCAGACTGATGTTGTTTTTCTGAACATCACCAATGACTTTGAGCTTTAAAATCTTCGTTTTTTGATAGGTACGAATTTTAAAATATAGCTTGCAAATGGGGTTTACAATATATGACACAATGCCCAGTCGTTGGTTAATAAATACAAACTGTTTATATCAATCTCCTTAAACACAGTCTGCATTGTATTACAAAAGCTGAAATGTTTTCGAAAATCCACTTCCAGCCTCAGCAAAATTTTCATCAGAGTAGGACTTGGCTTCAGTAATGTTCCGTATTCGTCGTTTTGTAGTCTGTCAATCATAGATGAACCCGCTGTGCAACTGGTGTCACTTTCTAGTTTAGACAAAATGCCTTGTTGTTCATCTGTGGCACTGCGCTTCAATTTTCGTAACACGTATCCCCCAATATATTCTATTATGTGTATTTCATCAGTTGTAAGCACCGTATTAGTCGTTTGTTGTTGTTGTGAAACTTTGCTATTTTCATCTCTGAAATGTAAATTTCAAAACGTTAATGTTTGTGTATTGAACATAGATGCTGGCAAGAGTATTTAATGGTATACAAATCGTAAATTCGTGCTATTTTTTACGGTAATGTAGGCAAAGTTAAAATATGCATCTTGCCCCGTTTTATGCATCTTGAGTATGTCTCATTTACTGGCTGGTATAGACAATTGCGTTATCTATTTGGCGACTTTATATGAAGTTTTTGGATATCGACCAATAAATACAGACTGAATTAAGACAAGTTTCGTACTTGAAGATAAGACGGAGAGATTGGGATTGGCTCAGTCAACAGCAATCCCACGAGATCACTGGATAAGCATATTAATCATTGAAGGCAGTTTCTGAAATCTGGCAGAACTGTCGTTCGTCGTACCAGACATGATTGAAATAAATGTAAATCACTGTTGATAAGCTACATTGGTTAAACAAGCTATAGCATCGGTATAGAATGAAAATGCCACTATATGTTTGGTTTTTACCTCAGAAACACATCAAACAATTTTCTTGTTTGCTCCACTGCTTCCATACGTTGAAGTTTTCCGTGAAATAAACCTGGGATCACTTCAATTGCATCACAGCTAAACTTGTGAAAAAGTTCGCTCCCATTTGTGGTGGATTCGAATGCACGAATGTAATATTGAAGAGCTGCATCAGTGAAGTTATCAAGTGAACCACCAATTTGTAACCACATCTTCTGTACTGTTGATTCAGACACTAAAAAAATACAAAGTGTGTAATGAATACTACATGTAGTGGCGGATGTCCCGGTAGCACCTTTTGAAAGTGTACCACAATACGTTTCCTAAAAGGAAACTTGTCTACAAATTCCCAAATCAAAGACATCTTAACCAAAATAGAGAATTCAAACCAACGACCTCCAGTCTTCTGGCCAATAGCATACTCTCTACGCCATGTTGGTTGGTCGAAAACTCGATCTTAGCAACTATATTATTACTATCCTTTTCCCTAACCCTCTGATTGGTCCATTCCCTCTATACACCTATGTAATGGTACATTTTCAAAAGATGCGTCCCGGTAGCTTATGTTTCCATTATATATTGGTGTAATGACGCTATTCAGTAGAATCAGGGCTCCCGAGAGGGGGGTCAAGGGGACCAATGCCCCTTCTGCAAACGAAAACGCGATATATGATGTCTTAGTTGCAACCTGAAGGGGGTATGAGCCTCCGTTTCAAGAAATTAGGGGCCTCATTTTGCTATTTTGACGTCTGGAATGTGGTCTAACAATTTCCCCTTTTTACGTCGATTCGACGTAGGCAGGTGTTGAATAGATGCAATATTTGCGATATGTTTTAATTTGGCAGACTGGATATGCCTACCACAGCAATTGTTACACACAAGTGGCTGACTGCAGTCAGATTTTAACGTTGATTCGTCGTCGCTAGACGTAGAAACAATGTGTAAATGGACGATTCAGGCTATAAAGTTGTCTTGCCGGTCTACAGGCAGGTAATATGCGGAACTGTAGTACCATACCTTTTCTGGTGTTATTACATGTGTTTCCAGCGTGCTTTGACTTGACATGAAAACGCAATCCCCCGTTGGTTTTGTAAGTTTTCGGACATAAGTGACATCTGCAAAAATACCGGATAATATATCCAAACAATTTTATTCAGCTTTCAACACACAACTGCACAATTTAATTAGAGGTGCGAGGTCCTTTGAAACGCTTTCTTACCCAAATTCACGTTGCACTGTAGACGCGCTCGTTGAAATGGGAATACTTTGAAATTCTTCATCTTCGATTATTTCCACAAGATACTCGACGGTTAAATCATCAGAACTGTTTTCCATTGCACTGTTATAAAAAGCCAAACTTCTTCTAGCCCTGTTGGTTGTTTATAGCTGGATAAGATAAACTTTGATAACCATATAGCCTACAGTCAGTCGTTTTGTATCGTATTTCGTAGACCTTTGCTACCCTATACTAATTTAATATTGTTGTTAGCAAGAGCCTATGTATTTACCCTGCTTATTGACCTGTAACATCCTGATTAACCTACTTCAAAATTTCACACAATAATCTGAAAAGACAAGCGGTAACGAAAATAAACTTTTAAACCACCTAACAATAATACTATGGTCGGAACAGTCCAATTGCTTCGTGGTATTCGCCGTCACTTTAGCCTTGCTTTAGTGCATTCTTAGCACGCTGTACACCCGTACGGTCGCAGTCTGTAGCCTTCCATGTGCAAGCAGTGAACCATGAAACGAACGACGTAAAGAAACGAGAGAGATAAAAGAGAAACACTAAGAGAAGAGTGAGTTTCCACTCATTGTGTTATATCTCGTTGCTGAGACAGACTAGTTTTGATGTGAAGTAAAGCCAATTAGCCTACTGTAATTATTTTTAATCATTTCAGACCAGTAGAAGTAGCCTATGAGATAAAAATTCAAATCAATCAATCAATGTATTGTTCACGCTTGTCTTGAAAAGAATTATTAGGTTGTGATATTTTCAAGTAGCCTAAGAATTATCGGTAGGCATGAATGGCATGATTTAGATGTTAATTGTGGCCATTTTGGTGTTCTTTCACAATTCGCCCTTTTGGTCAACTGGATGATGACGTTCACGTCACACACGTTGGAATGGACTATTATAAAGGAGGAAGTACGGGGTGGAAATGCACTGAAAAACACCTGAAGGAAATTGTCTCCCATTTATTCATTTGTTGTTCAATTTCAACAAATTTGCTATCGTTGGAAAGCACAAGCATAGATCTAACCAACTAAGTTAATACCAAGTCCCAAAATAGTACTAGCTCTATCTGGTGGCCACCTAAACTTGACCAAATTCAAACCATTATCAAAAGTTCACTTTAAATGATAAAAACATTAAACCACAGCCAATTAATAGAACATGTTACTGTGTACTGTGTTACTAACCCTAACTCAGTGCATTTATAACTCAGTCCGGTACAGGTTTATAATTATTTGTATTAGGTTACTGATTGATGCAGCCCCCCCATGTTTTAAGACCACGAGCCGCCACTGATTCTGAGTATTCAACTTTTTTTTAATATCACTTTGTCTCGCTAACCAATGAAATTGTTTTTCTAGTCCGAGACTTAGTGTGTTAACATAATTATAGTTAGGCCTGCTTTGCATTTCAAAAATGCCATGTTACTGCTCAGCTCTAAATTGCAACATTAGCCTACATGCAACAAATTGCTACAGAACAATATGATATGTTCTACTGGTGCAAGTTAAGCTGAACTATCACAAGATACATGTATATAAAGAGACAATCTGCTTTTATTCCGACGTTTCGTCAATGAGACACGACTGACTTCTTCAGGGCGCTAGACCAGGTAGTGACTACCTGTCCAGCATAGCAAAACACAAGACCATGTTGAATCAACTACAAATCTGAAATCAACAGCAAAAAATGTTTTTTTTTTTGTATGTTTAGTTGATTGCAGTATTCTACTCTTGGATCCGTAGCCTACAACTCTGACAGTTAAACATATAGTCCAGCTAGCAGGGGCGCGGGAAGTAGGGTTGCTTAAAGGGCTGCATAGCACCCTATGGAGCTAATTCAACGCCCACAGGGAATTTTCGATAATTGCTTCAGCCCCTCTAGAAAATTCTGACAATTTAAGGTAGCCTACATAACATATTTTCAGAAAATTATTCGAACAATAATTGCTACGATGAATCGAGTTCCTGTTACGTGTGGTCGCGCTCATCATTCGCAATAAAGAGTCGGCAATCACAGGGAGCTTATACCTTGCAGTAGCGGTACTAGCAACCCTCCCTAATAACAGGGCAGTCCATCGTTTATTGGACATCATTCTGCCATATTAACATTTCACGCTGTACTTAGCAACTGAACCCTAAAACACTAGATCTTTTCAAGGAAACGCAAAACTTCGTGGAGCTTTGCCTCCCGGTTTCAGCTGCGTCATCATAACGTTCTTTATCTGCTCTAAGGCGCCTGAAAACGTGGTTGAGAAGCTCAATAACACAAAAAAGACTCACTCATGTTGCGTTGATGCATGTCTACCAAAATAGTGCAGGCCCTTAGGGAAATCTTTAGGCTAAACGTGTTACACGTTGTTTTTTTGCATATTTTTGCAGTTGATCAACCCAACTTTGATTTTAGTGGGTGCCGCAACTTTTTGGGTCACGTGATCACCCCCAAATCGGGGATTTCCCCAAAAATCACGTTTCAGCTCTTTTTACGTCATTTTTGTGCAATTACATATTTGATTTTTGTATATTTTAACTTAAAAAGCACATACAAATAAGTGAGACAAAATAAACACAAAATAATTTGATTGATGACGTGATTGTGACGTCATCACATATATTTTTTTGCTTTTTTAACCTATTTTGGTCGTTTGCTGTTGGTTTTAGTTGGAGTACCGGTTACTAAAACCATTTCACAATTCCTAAAAGTAGTTTCGTCATGATTGCATCTTTTATGACGTCATCATTACATTATTAAAACTAGACAACTTCAAATTCAGGAACCAAAGGTAAGTTTATTCCGAAAAAAGCGATCAAATACTCTCATTATAAGTTTTACAAATGCTTAAAATTTTACAATTGCAAGCAATAACAATAATTCCAGTACAGTATGACGCAATAACGACGTCATCAAGGAAATAACCAGAAGAGCAGCTACCAGGGGTGAATTTCCCTTTTGGTCATGCCACTTTAAAATTTAAAATAATATGTAGGCCTAATTATGATCTACAAATCAAATTAATACACGACCCCAGATGATGCAATGTCAGAGTCTTAACACTGTTAATTCAAGATGAAAAAACTAGCGGTTTTCGATGTTAAATTCCTACCATACGTAATTTGATGTTAAAAAAATTCGTGTACGACAAGTTTTTTCAAGTTACCGTACAAGATAGAGTTTAGAAAGTCAAAAGCATTTCTTGAATGATCAGTGTGGATTGGAGATGAAACGTCAATGTGGATTGAAGATGAAACATCAGAGAGGATTGGATATTTTGTGGTCGAATTGCATGTTTCGTACTCGCATGAACAAAGACTTGTGCATTTTATGGATTTTTTCTTACAGGAACATCGAGAGCCACAAGTAGACTGACAAAACGGAACAAGCTGATTTGCATCATTATGTTTCCAACCCCAAGCTAAAGGAGAAGGTAGTTGCTGAACATTTACGCGGCTTGATTTCCATATTTCAGCTTGATGTATCGCTCTGCGTGTATGTTGCGTCAGAGCAGCTGACGTTGGTGGCAGCTTTTCAATAGTGCAACCATTGGTAAACATCATATAACGGCATTCGTCTACATCCGTGATAGTAGGACCATTGCCATAAAGAGCTACGACATACTTTTGTATGTCATTTATAGAACTAGGTGAGCTTGAGAAATTCAGAGAGTTAAATAAGCCACACATTGCGGTAAGATTAAGCATCCAACAATCCCAAGCCTTTTTTTCCAAAGACGAAACAGTATCACAGATTGTGATAGCATAAGACAAAGGTAAAGAAGCGCAAATCATCGGAGATTGAGGTAAAGATGAAACAATATCATGGATTGGAATGAAGCGAGTTTTTTCTCCAACTCCAAATTCAACCCATAGTTTACAGATTTCTAACTTGTCAAAACACAAAATTGCAATAATTACCACATTAGTAGGCTACCTACTGTTTTGACTATGGCATCGGATTTTCCATGTTTCACATGGAGAAACATACGGGTGTCTGCCTCTTCGTGATCACATGGGGAAACCTCAGACATGTCCAATGTTTGATTGTTAAGAGCTGTATTTAACGATGTTACAACAATCGTAAACAAGTTTGGGTCGACTGAAGTTATCACAGCTTGTTGAACCAGTTGATATAACGCAGTTTTGTTGCTGTCATTTCCCAAAAACTCAGACCAGTTGAGAGGAAGACGAGTATTACTTGTGACAGCCACGTAACATCCAGACCCTGTTTCTTGCAGAAGATAAGCCTCAAATAGCTACTGCCATCACAGAACATGCCAGCAGTGTGATGTCAGCCGATTATGAAGTAGTGAAAGAATGTGCCTCGAAAACCGATCACTACGTCCTTGATGGAGGGTTCTTGTTGCATCGAGTGCCATTGAAACTGGAGACAGTTATGGGTCTATTGCACACTGCACAGTCGTATGCAGATTTTACCACTCGTCATTGTCGCTTAGCAACGGTGGTCTTTGATGGATATGGTGGTCCGTCTATCAAAGACAATACCCATCAAAGACGCGGCATGAACGTCCACCCAGTTGTTCACTTAACTGTAGACACCAAGTTCATTGGAAAGAAGGAGCAGTTCTTGCCTCGAGTTTCCAACAAGGAAGGATTAATTTCTGCTCAACTGAGGAATAGAAGCTGCAATGTGATGAACGCTCCAGGTGATGCAGATGTTGACATCGTCAAGACGGCAGATGGACAGCCCTCATCGACATAGTACGACTTTAATTGGTGAAGACACGGACCTTTTAATATTGATACTACGCTATGCTGACACTGACCCAGACATTAAAGACCTCTACCTCCGCTCCGAAAAGGCTTACGCAACCAAGATACACGACATCAACAAACTTAAAGCAATCATCGGACAGGACATAATTATGGTTACAGCTCCTATTCATTCATGCATTCACCGGTTGTGATTCAACGTCAAGGATATTTGGTATCGGGAAGAAGACGCTTTCAAGAAACTAGTGAAAAGTCAACCAATAATCAAAGAATGTGCAAATTGCTTTATTCTCCCAAATCAGACAGACCACATCATTAAGGATCTTGGAAACAAAGCTATGACCGTTATGTTTGGCAACGATGGCAGTAGTAACCTAGAAACACAGCGATACAATACATTGGTCAAGAAAATTAAAACAGCCAAATCCTTTGTTCACCCTGAACGTTTGCCACCTACATCATCCTTTACCAAATTCCACTGCCTCAGAGTTTACTACCAGATTATGGTCAGGATGGGTAGGCTACTGACGATGGTATGGATGCTCTAGACTGGGGATGGAAAATAGACAATAATCAGATGGTTCCAATCATGACGGACATGAAAGCTGCCCCGGACAAACTACTGAAAATGATCACTGCAATTGCGAATCGTGTTGACCTCACTGTAGTTGCCGGAGATATGTGCTACCATACCATGTTGGATGTGGACCATGCCAAACTGGTTCATGTGTCCATACAGCAATCACATAATTACAGACAATGACATCGAGAGTGACAGCGATGAGCATTAGTAATACTTGATCCATTTGCTTTCTTTACGCTGATTATGCCAAGAGTCTACATGACCACATCGTATGAGCTCTTTATGCCTGCTCAGTTAACTCAAATATATATAGAAATCCCTGTGATAGAAATTCACCGGGTTTTTTAATAAACAATACATTGTTATTGTACATTTTTAATTGTTTTGGCAGCCATCTTGGTTTGCCATATTGAATTTATAGGCTATCAGATAATTTAACAATTCTGAGAATGGTCTCATTGACTTCACAAGGTATAAAAACCTAGATATAGACACCAAAACTACACGTTTTGGTCATATGATAACCTAGTTATGGTCAATTTACTATGTTATTTTAATAGTTTGGCGGCCATCTTGGTTTGCCATATTGAATTTATAGGCTGTCAGATAATTTAACAATTCTGAGAATAGTCTCATTGACTTCACAGGGTATAAAAACCTAGATATAGACACCAAAACTACATGTTTTGGTCATATGATGACCGAGTTATGGTCAATTTACTATGTTATTTTAATGGTTTAGCGGCCATCTTGAATTGCCATATTAAATTTATAGGCTATCAGATGATTTAACAATTCTGAGAATGGTTTCATTGACTTTACAGGGTATAAAAACTTAGATATAGACACTAAAACTACATGCTTTGGTCATAGGATGACCGAGTTATGATCAATTTACTGTTATTTTAATGGTTTGGCGGCCATCTTGGAGGGCCATATTGAATTTATAGGCTATCAGATAATTCAACAATTCTGAGAATAGTCTCATTGACTTCACAGGGTATAAAAACCTAGATATAGACTTGGTCATATGATGACCGAGTTATGGTCAATTTACTGTTTTGTTCAATGGTTTGGCGGCCATCTTGGAAGCTATCTTGAAAATAACCACTTTCCGGAAGTTGGATTCCTTAAGATTTTGAATATGTTAGTACTGACACTCAATACTAATCAAATCAGTTGAAAAACCATTGGTAACTTATTGTAACCAAAAAAGTAACACCAACAACAAACAAGCGACTACAATAAGAAAAAAACAAGCAAAAAATTAATACATGACGTCACAATGACGTCATTAATAACATAATTTTGTGTCAGTTTTATCTCGTGTATTTTGTAGTGGCAGTCAGTCCAAATGTAAAAAAATAACGTATCTAATTGCATAAAAATGCCGTGAAAAGAGCTCAAAATTGACTTGGGGGGAATCCCCAATTTGGGGGTGATCACGTGACCCAAAAAGTTGCGGCACCCACTAAAATTGAAGTTAGATTCATCAACTACAAAAAAATGCAAAAAAACAACGTGTAACACGTTTAGCCTAAAGATGCTCATTTTTGCCCCTAAGGGCCTGCACTAAAACATTTTGGACACTGTCTATGTCAAAGAACTCACGACACAGCTCGATCATAGAGAAAACACCTGAGCGAAAAGCAATTTTCGGAAGCGTGTGAGACCTCATTTCCATAAACTGTCGTTTTCATATCACTTTCTAATTTGTACGTTTTCAACTTTTCATTTTAGTTTCCTAAACAGCTGCTTTGTTGTTGCCGTTCTTCATTTGTTACGATTTACAATGTGTGTGTTTTGGCGTCGTTTACACAGGAGGAGACTGAATGCTTACTACCAGTTTTAAATTAGTCCCCCGGAAGCAACTTTTGAAAAGGTACCATAAAAAAATCCCCTCTGAGCAACAAAGGAAAACGAATATTCTAGCTCAGTTTAGTCATCCGTTCCCCATCCGCTGGCTTGGCGCATTGGGTTAGGGCGGTGGTAGTGATTAGTAATTACATCGACGTGGGTTTGATTCCCACCACAGCTGTTGCTCTTTTTTCTTCTGTAATTACCAAACCAAGTTGAAAGGGGATTTTATAATGGTACCTTTTCAAAAGTTGCCCCCCGGAAGCTGACAACACTACGGCAGCTTCAGCCCCCCCTAGAGAAAAATAGTTCCCGCGCCATTGCCAGCTAGGCGACGCTTCAGAGGTGCAACCTACAGGATCCGAGTGTTCAGTTCAGTTGGCATCACAACAAAAACAATACACGCCAACATAGCAAAAGTCGAGAAAAAGGTAGAAGCGACAAAGCGCGAACGTTAAAACGTGCTTGTAACCGAAATAAGTTATTAAGTTGAAAAAAATTTGGCACGGTTGCAACACTTTCAGAAAAATTTAAGATAGAATAGAAAATTTAAAAAAAGTGTTACAAACAAAAATAAAACAAAACAACATATAAGTTTATTTAGGCCATAGCTTTAGCTGATATTTTTAAGAATTTTATAAATAGACACTTGCATGGCCACCTGGAGATGCGGCCTGATTTGTCACATTTTGCAGATTTTGATTACAGCTACTTCTAGTGCTTAACTGACATTTTTTGAGATGTTTTTACTTTTTGCGGTTTCCTAATGACAAAAAGCTCTCCAAACAATAATAGCTCGAAGAATAATAGCAAGAAGAATAATAGCATAATAATAGCTCGAAGAATAATAGCAGATGCTCTCCAAGCAATAATAGAAAAAGTGAACAAGATTGGAAAGGAATATAACATGAAAATCAACACAAACAAGACGAAAACGATGATTATTTCAAGAAAAGAAAATGTACCAAGTGTAAATATTACTATTGATGGAATGCTGGTCGATCAAGTCAAAAGCTTTACCTATCTGGGACACACAATAACTGAAAATGGCAGATGCGATACGGAAATATTGAGACGAACAGAAATAGCAAGAAACAACTTCGTAAAAATGAAAAAGACATTAACAACACGCAAAATTAACATCAACACTCGAAAACGAATTATGAAATGTTATATATGGACTACGTTACTTTACAATGCAGAAACATGGACACTATCATCACAAATGGTTAGACGATTTGAGGCATTTGAAATGTGGATCTATAGAAGAATGCTTAAAATTTCATGGAAGGATAAACTCACAAACAAAGATGTACTATCCAGAATACAAACCAACATGGAAATTCTACAAACAATTAAATCAAGAAAATTGAAATATTTTGGCCACATGATTCGCAATAATTCTATTCAAAGACAACTACTAGAAGGAAAAATGAACGGCAAACGAAATAGAGGCAGACCACCAAGAATTTGGACTAATGATATTGAAGACTGGTCAGGACTTAATTACAAAACTGCAGTAAAAGAATCTCACAACAGAGAAACTTGACGTATCATTGCCCCCAACCCTCGATGAGAGGAAGGAACTTAATGATGATGAATGACAAAAAACTTTTTTGTTGCTTTGGGGAAGCAATAGCAAATGAGAAAAAGTAAGTTGAAAAACGCAAAATCAGACTGTTATATCAGACTGTTATTGAAAATTAACAGTCTGACTAAAATCTACAAAATCAAATTTTCTTTGCTTTTTCACATGTGAGGATGTTAAAACCTATTGTGTCATCTGGGGAAAAGAATAAAGAAAACGTAAAAATCTAATTTTTAGAAAAATTTATTTAAAAATTCGCCCAAAGTTAGAAAAACCTGGAAACTTCTGCAAAATGTGACAAATCAGGCCGTATCTTTAGGTGGCCATGACACTTGCTATGAAAATCGGCCATAATGCGTTATCAAGAGTGCTAATGGTCGTGAGGGGAACACATCTCATGCGTTTAGCTCACAGCAAAGAAGAGCAAAGCAGGCAAAGAAAACTCCACAAAGAAATCCTACCACAGGCAAAGCCATTTCAAGCGCAATGCACCAAGCCTTGCACGACTCACAAAATAGTTACAACTTGACGACATGAAACAATGACAAAAACAAATAAGCAAAAACATCATCATCTTGCGGAAATCCTATTATAGGCCTACTCAGGGAAGTTATGTCTTACAGATATGAAGCGTGCTTTGATATACAGTCAGAGGTGGGCAGTAGCGCGCTACTTTTGTAGCGGCGCTACTTTTTTGGTAAAAGTAGCGGTAGCGGCGCTACTTTTTAGTTGGAGTAGCGGCGCTATTTTCATTCTAAAGTAGCGGGAGAGGCGCTACTTGTTTTCAGTCGCACTCCCGCTACCCGCTACTTTTTAATTTAAATTGAAAAAAATGCTTGTTTTTTTGCAATACTGGCGTGGTCAAGCCGCTATATAATCGGTTTGATTGCAAAGTTTCGGTCTTTTCTAGCTGACGTCAACTTCTTCGGCGAATATCTCCGTGTGATGAAGCCTATCTGCCAGGCTTTAGACATTCTCCAGGGCGAGTCCAAGGCATATTACGGAGTCTTGCTTCCAACCATCACAATTTGCTGGAAGAAGTTGACCGAGATCAGTGATCTTGTGACCTGTGAGGAGTTAAAAGTGAAAGTTCTTGAAGGGGTGAAGAAACGATTTAACAAGTGCTTCAACAACATGAAATGCGTAATGGCATCATGTCTTCATCCCTCCTTCAAGACGTCGTGGCTACAATTTCTGCACTACGTTTCCACGGATGATGCTGACGCACTGCTAGAAAAAGTCAAGACAGATGTAATTAGACTGTTGCGGGAGACATCAAGCCAGGTTGATACCGAGAAGAGTGACACCAACACCAGTCATGACTCCGAGGATGTATTTTTTGGAGTGTTTGCGCCATCCCGTGAAACGTCGGTGCAGAAGGAAGCAACAATTGTGGACGCCTTTTTTTCGGACAAGAGCAAGTCCTTGAGCTTTTCGAATACCGAGTTAAAACATCTGTTCATTAAATACAACACCCCCATTCCTTCCAGTGCTGCGGTAGAGAGACTTTTCTCTGTTGGAAAAGATGTGCTTAAGCGAAAGCGGGCAGGACTTAGTGACTCTCATTTTGAAGTGCTCGTGTTTTTGAAAGATGCGTAACACTAAGTTTCCCTTAGAATGTGTTTTCTATAACGACGTCAAAATGACAGCGTAAACGAATGATAACATTCGTTTTCAAGCTCATTTTTGCGTCACTAGGGACTTGAGTGTTTCCTAGTGTCATTTTAGACAAAAGTAGTGGAAGAAATAGCGGTAGCGCGCGCTACTTTGGCCCGACTAGCGGTAGCAGGTAGCGCGCTACTTTTGTAAATTGGTAGCGGGTAGCGGTAGCGCGCTACTTTGGCCCAAGCAGCGGTAGTGGGTAGCGCGCTACTTTAAAAGTAGCAGATTCCCACCTCTGTATACAGTTACGTTTACAAAGCGATAATTCTAAGACCCCAGCCAGCTAAACTCGTCACCTCCACACCGATCCAACGTCAGCAAACGTTGAATTAATGCAAAATGACAGGCCTCGCTAGCTGGGATGTAGTAGTGGCATGTTACAGTAATATGAGAAATTATGGTTCCCGTATGTTTTACGCGTTAAATACAAAAGTAATCCAATTCGGCAGATTACGTTGAAAAAAGTAGCAGACAAACAAACAGACAATAGAATGACGATCCAGTCCAAGATATTGATATAAAACAACTGGTTGGAGCACATGGCCACCGCTTCACCGAAAGATGGCGATTGGTCGACGAGGATGGAAAAACTTCTGTAGACCCAGTGGACCTTCTGTAGACAAAAAACACACGAGCCAGAAAGCCAGTAGGAGTATTTACAATCTTACTATTTTGCTAATAAATCTACCGACATTGGCCTATCATTGCAGCAGGGCAATGAAATATTAGTAGCTTATGTTTGGTGTATGCAACAGGGCTGGATCCAGCCTCTAAGGTTTGGGGGGTGCCGCTGAAATCTATTTTCATTCACGGAGGTCCATCAGTGTGGCACTGTCAAAATGTGCCTCTGCTGTATTTGGCATACTGATAAGCGGATGCAACCTAATTCATACCATGAACAATTCGTACCGTCAGTTCGTACCTTGAAAAGATCGAGAAAAAAAACGAAAAAAAGCCGAAGTTGCTGATCGCAGTTTCGGCAAACATTTTAAAATTTTCCGCAAACAAACACAAATTCTTAGGATCATTACCAGAAATTTTAAAATGTTTGCAGAAACTCAGATCAACCCTAACCCCCAACCCTTTTAAAATATTTGCTGAAACTGCGATCAGCGACTTCGGTAAACTTTTAGAATCATCACCGGAAATTGTTAAATGTTTGCGGAAACTGCGGAAAAACGGAAACTGCGATCAGCGACTTCGGCTTTTTTTCATTTTTTTTCTCTTGATTTTTTCAGTTTGTTTGTTTGCGGAAACATCCTAACCTTAAACCCTAACCCTTTTAAAATGTTTGCGGAAAATCCGATCAGCCCTATAACCCTTTTTAAATGTTTGCGGAAACTGCGATCAGCGACTTTGGCAAACTCTTAGGATCATTACCAAAAATTTTTATGTGTGCGGAAACTGCGGAAAAACGAAAACTGCGATCAGCGATGTACTATTTTTTTCTCTCGATCTTACCCAACCGATACTCCGATACCCTAACCCTTTTAAAATGTTTGTGGAAACTGCGATCAGCGACTTCGGCTTTTTTAATTTTTTCTCTCGATCTTTTCAAGGTACCGTACGAACTGACGGTACGAATTGTTCATGGTATAATACGAATTAGGTTGCACCCCTGATAAGCATTCATGTTGTTAATACAGATGTTTTTGTTTAATATTAATAAAGACCTGAAAACGGAGAAAGTGTGCATGAAAAATCAAGTCTCAAAAACAAGCATGAATAAAAAACACTTATGGTATAACAAAATTCAAGAACGTGATGAAATTTTGGGAAATATTTTAAAGTTTAAAAACATGAGCAGTAGCCTACAAAACACATGATTACTGTATTTCCATTGGTACACATTCCATAATCTACTCAGCATCAATTCGTTACATGCTGATATAAAATGCTATGATCTATCAAAATATAAAGTAATACTGGTGGATTTTAATACCATTAGTTTATTAAAATAATAGCAGTTTAAAATTTTTTTTGGGGGGTGCGCACCCCCCCCCCCCCTTGGATCCATCCATGGTATGCAATACTTAGAATTTATATAGGTTTGGGACGCATATTAAGAAATTAATTATTATCATTAAATACACTTAGATTAACTAAAAAAATATTGTCTTAGCCTTTCTCGTAACTAAGTCAATCAAAATCTCATCACAATATATTTGCTTCAGTTTGTCACTTTCAATACACAGAATACTTAAAGCAGACAATCTGTCTTAAGACATTATGGATCTTAATTCAATTTTATTTATTTTAAATCTTGAAAAGGACCTTTTCCTGAGCAGTAGGTGATCATTAAGCTAACACAGCAGAAAGATTGATTCTACAGTTGGGGCCATCTGAATGTTTTCACTTCATTGCTTGTATATAATTTAATAAAAAGGTCCGTATGAAACAAAATGTGCTCTTTTGTTAGCCTATGGTTTGTCGTACATACATGGGAAAGTAGCCTACAAAAGTTTATCAATAAGTTTCATGTCAGCACGTTGTGGGTATGCTTCTATCAGTAGTTCAACACCTTTCTGCATTTCTTGCTTAGATTTTGTTGTTTTAAATGGATTTGATGCCACGGTGGGATGGTGCAAAGCACGGTTCTAAAAATATAACATAAGCAAAAATATAACATAAGCACACTTCCACTTCCTTCATTTTGTTTTGCGAGATAGGCTACTGGTAGTTTGAACCCTGGCATCACCTTATAGTAGAACGTTGTGCTGAGATAAGGTAGGCCCAGCCAGGCGCGAATCTAAGAGTTTTTTTCGGGGGGGGGGCCAGAAAATTTGAAAATCAATTAAAAAGAAAGAAAAAGCTAAACAGATATGAACAATGATACTACGACATATACGATATGCTAGAAAATAGATATTAAAACAACCATTTTCATCAATTGTGATGCCGAGGGACTAATATCAGCTGTTTAGAAGCATATCAAACCATTTGATGCGGAAACATACAATTTTTCACAAAATTTCGGGGGGGGGGGGCCCGGGCCCCCTGGGCCCCCCCCATAAATCTGCGCCTGGGCCCAGCGCCTAACAGCTTTTGACTTAGACTACTAGGCACCTCGCTCTTTAAACTCATAAAAATGCCCGAATTTGTCTACAACTACTGTAGTGAAGGTGTGCAAAAAATACCAGGTCGTTTAAACTTAACAGATAATTTCCTCAATGACTAATACCTGTTGAGAGATCTACAGTTTAAATATACGCGGTAGGCCTACATCTTAAATTTTAAGGCCTCCAAAGTCTTGAGGCCCAAGACTTTGGTCTTTCCAGTCTAGTGATAAATCCGGCCCTAGTTATAACGTGCTTGATACCAAAACAGGACAATCAGCTTAAAATATGGCACGGTCACAGCACCTAAGAATGCTAAGATATAGAGTAAGCCTATAGGCCTATAGGCTATATCAAGCTCAATAAGTAAGGTTAGACCCCTAACATCTACCCTTAAGGATGCCACTAATTTCTTATAAACTTTTAAACCAGCATCAAGAATATGGTGAAAAGTTGCTTGGTGGTACAGAACTTGAAGCGACCAGAAGGTTGCACGTAGCTTGAAGCTGCAGGTTTTCGTTTGACTCTCTTCAAGACTCAGGAGCGTCAAAATAGAAATAATGTTATGGTTTTTTTTATTGTCGCTCTACAACGGTTAAGACTTTTCAACAAAAGAGTTCATTTTAAATTTTATATCAGCTTTACGATGTCTTCACATTGTTAGCCGACTTATTCTCAATGCGTTATGCAAGAAAGAACACAATCAGTTCCGTTATTAAAGTCTTCGGTTTGACCCGACTGGAATCGATCACAGATCTACCAGAGCCAAGCCCGCAACCAGGGGGGGGGCATTGGGGGCATTTGCCCCCCCCAAATTTTTTGAATTTTTTTTTAACGTTCTAGGCTATGCAGTATGAAATGTACTATACGTCGTACACGTACAGCCATACTGTAGACTAGAGTGTAGACCAGGGGTTCCCAAACTGGGGTACATGTACCCCCAGGGGTACATTTCGACTTTTCAAGGGGTACATTAGATTAAGTATAAGGATATTCTTTCCATAACTTCTAATCTGCCTTAAAATATTTTTTATCACCTGATAATATTAATAATTTGAAGACCTGAGATTAAGAACTTCTTAGTAAGTCACATTTTCACCCCAGTAGAAGCTTTAACTACAACTACAGTAACTACCAAAAGATTGCGGAACCTGCTATTCTTGCATTGTTGTTGTTTCCATCAACATGGTTGTGTTAGTCAACATTTTCAGTGCTGCTTGAAATCAAATCGAAAAACAGATCACAGCTCAAAACACCTGAACATGATCATCGTAGTGCTGTTGCTAATGTTTTACCTCGTACTAATGAGCTTGTTGCTAAAAAGCAGGCTCATCCATCACATTAGCTAAGATTGCTGTGCTTATTCAGCCGATATATTGTTTGTTTGATTGTAGTGTTTGTTTAACCTTGGATTACATTGTTATGAATAACTTTATGTGCTTTGATTAGTACAAAATATCATGTATGCAGTCTTCTAATGCAGCTCTACTGTTAATTTGTTGCAATATCTAGACTTTTTAAAGCCAAAAATATGAGCAAATTTTGGGGGTACATGAGCGTATCTATAAATTGACCAAAGGGTACCGATGAACAGAAAGTTTGGGAACCCCTGGACTGTAGACTATCGAAACCGAAAGTAAGCTACGCTTGTTGGAAGCTATGCTAACGATTTTGTTCGACAAATTAGGCTGGCATCCAGGCGCGGATCTAGGAGTTTTTTTCGGGGGGGGCCAAAAAATTTGAAAATCAATTAAAAAGAAAGAAAAAGATAAAACACATATGAACAATGATACTACGACATATAGCCTAGATATGATATAAAATAAACATTAAAACAGCCATTTTCATCAATTGTGAATGTTTAAAAAATAAATTTTGCTTCAATAAAAATTGCTAAGCATGCAAAGTAAACTTGAAACCTGGTTTAAAACCGTGCATGGAGTATCTATGACCAATTGGATATATTTTATGTTTGCAGGCATATACGTAATTGATTGAAATTATAATGAAGACTAAAAACTATAAAACAGGCATTCCAGTGGCGTGGCTAGAAATTTTGAAAAGTTTTTTTATGACGTCGGGCGGGCGAAGCCGGCCGGCGTGTTCGCCTAAAGACGACTCCCAGCAGCGGGGGTCTGGGGGGCCTCCCGCAGAAAATTTTGAAAATTTACTTTGAATTTTGTGCATTCTGAAAGCATTTTCAACAAAAATGTGGGTATGAATATTCCTATAAAATGGTGCTGTCCGGTGAAATAACAAGTGGATAAGATCATGTTTTCTTCGGCATTTTTCGGAAATAAAGCTAAGTCTCTATGTTTTCTTGTTGCTAATTCCTGGCTGAGATATTTGAATGTTTGGTATTGACAAAACTCGCTCTTTTAATGCAGTTTCGTTTAAAGTTAAGTAAACTTTGTTTTAGTTAAGTAAAGTTAAGTAAACTTTGTAAACACACGCATGCCAAAAAGGGGGGGGGGGGTTGAAACCCTCAACCCCCCTGGCTACGCCACTGAGCTATTCAGGGGCTTCAGATTGTTTCAACTGACGCCATATTTGGTTCAGCGTTGGTTTCAGCTCCAACAAATGTTGCTATTAAAATGTATTTTAAATTAAATGAAAGAAAATAATTACGAAGTCTGATCGATGGATAATTTCAACCATAATAACAAAAACCTATCCCCCCCCCCCCGGATAAGTTAAGTCCGCCGTGGGACTAACATCAGCTGTTTAGAAGCATATCAAACCATTTGATGCGGAAACATACAATTTCAACAATTCCTCACAAAATTTCGGGGGGGGCCCGGGCCCCCTGGGCCCCCCCCATAAATCCGCGCCTGCTGGCATCCTCATTTTCTGTTTCGTTAGCGTATAGCCTACATAATGTCAGCATCCATCATCACCACAAAAAGCGTTTTAAAAACAACTAAATAATTCGAGAATCAAAAGCAGCTGCGATAGCGTGGTGAATAAGCTACTCAGTTGGGCTTAGGAATTTGTAAATCTGATTTTAAATGAATTCTTGAAAGTGAAAGGCCAGCAAGTGCGATTGATGCGGTGTCAGCAATAGAATCCCAAAAAGAGTTTTATCCAAACATTTACAAACTCTTGATAATTTTGGCTACACTTCCAGTCACAACTGCTTTTGCAGAAAGAACATTTAGCTGTCTACGACGCTTGAAAAGTTACCTTAGAAGCAGAAGCACTATGGGGCAGGACAGGCTTTCTGGACTAGCTCTCATGCAAATCCATCGTAGGCCTACTCAAATTCCAAGCGCGGAATTGGTGTTAAACGAACTTGCCAAATCAAGTAGAAAGTTAAACATTATACTCTAAACTAAAATGTCATTTTGCATTTGCAAAGTCAACTTCTTTGGGCCTACAAACATAAAAACTTGTTGAGCCAACAAAATGTTTCAGGATTGTAATTTGTAATTACCATGTTGAGTTTATTCATATGCAGGGGCGCCGGAACGATTTTTGACTGGGGGGTCAAGATTACGAAAAAAGGGCACTTTTGTTTACTAAAAGGCCAATTTTTTTTCAAGTTAAGACATAGCGATAATGCTAATCTATCAGCTCACTATGTATTGAGTAATGATAGTCTACAAGTGTCCGGTATACAAAGAAGGGCATCATGCTATTTTATAATGATGTAACCTACTGTCAAGCCTTAAAGCAGCCTGCGGCCATGGCCGCTAAGTAGTGCTTGAATGAACCGCCGGTGCTACCTCCTCAATTGGCCAGGTTTGGCCGCCGGTCTCTCCTAGCCAATTATTTAATTTCGCAATACAATGATCGTGGATTAACTGTCGAAAACATGCAGTATCAAAGAGTGACGCAAAGTTAGGTCAGCGCGTCATAATCGCCACTGTTGCATTGTGTGGGGAATATTTGTTATTGATGGAATATCCAGCTGCGATCGCCAGCGCTGTAAGTCTTGTTTGTAATTCCCGACGTTTATTTTAACAAAGTCTTAATCCGAATTGCTAATTTACATCGGCTGGCAATATTGTCGTTTTTATGTCGATTTGATGTTGTCGGACATTGAACCGTTGTTAA
Source organism: Aplidium turbinatum (assembly GCF_918807975.1). Lineage (NCBI taxonomy): Eukaryota > Metazoa > Chordata > Ascidiacea > Aplousobranchia > Polyclinidae > Aplidium > Aplidium turbinatum. The sequence goes on from NC_137478.1 coordinate 26,094,597, forward strand.
AAAGGAGAACAAAGTTAGTTGACATCAATGGGGAAAACATGTTTTGATCATATTTTGCAAAAATTATGCTTCTTTTAGTAATGTCTTTTAGTAATGTACATCATTGAAATAGCTAAAACCTCAATTGCTAAGGCAACAGGATCAGATGTCAGTAGATGTAACAGAAAAAATATTTCGCACTTGCTAGTGCATCGTCAGTTCTGATAAAGGGCAGTTAAAGCCTACAAGTAATGTTTTAATCATTGAAATACTTATTTTATTACCTTGCCGTCATTGTCAACACATGTCGAACGTTGTTTTTCGTTGCTAAAAAGAATTCTAGGGGAGTAGCGAACTTTTATAAAATCAGCCACATTGGAGACACTCGTGCGAGTGTCGTTTGAATAGTAGGGAAAAGTGGGGCGTGTTGTCACAATTTTTGCAAATCAGCATATATTTTGTTCTGTACCAATGGTATCGAGATGCTTGATAGTGCAATTGAAAGAGGTATCATTCGACTTCTTTTAGCTATAGCTAAAGTTTTTCTGGATTATTTCGTTTTTACATAAATGCATGTTTAATGCAAGTGAATGGGCTGTGACAACACGCCCCACCCCGGGGCGTGTTGTCACAAAATTTCTGCACATGCTTTATGACTAAAATATGATAGAAACCAACAAAAAATGGTTTTAATACAGGCTGAACGAATAAAAAAATATGCGAAATGCAAAAAAATTTAATTTACAACATATTTGTAAAAATTTCATGCCCATTGTCAAAAACAATAAAAATGTCATCTTGAGAATTATGTGTCACTATCGAATATATGTGTGTATCATTATCTAATATTAATTTTTATTTCCTAAAAAAGCGTTGTATTTTAACAAATGCGCATATTACCTCGTTGTATAAGCATAAATAATTTTTTACGTTTCTTAATATTAAAAATGCACACCACGGGGCGTGTAGTCACAGCTGTGACAACACGCCCCGTGGTATGAAACCACTTGGTTTCCACAACCATGTATACATCTTTACTTGCATGTATGATCTGTTTGGTATGATGAAACGAGCAGGCTTGAAGCTATGGCATCTTTCCTGATCAGTTATGTTCATACCTTAGTTTGCCAGACCACTTTTTAGTTTAGTTATAAAACCTGATTTTGCCCAAAATTCAATGGCACTCCTCATAATTTCTGCTGTGGTGACAAATTTATTAACCTTCACTGCTTGTACGAAAGAGAACTGAAAACTATGCCTTCCATTGAACACTCGTGGTTACATGCTTGGGTTATCACATGGAAATCGTGCTGTGACAACACGCCCCTGTGACAACACGCCCCACTTTGCCCTACTGGATTACAATCCCGATAAAGCAGTTATTGCGTGGTGCAGCGATTCTATTGTAGGACGTCGCCCAGGCCCAGACTTCAACAACGCTAAGTGATCATTTTAGCATTGTTGCAAGTTTAATTCTATTTACTTGTGCTATCGTTATTTTTATTTTGTATTTTTGCCTCCAAGCACGCAGATTTGGCCGCCGAGAAGGAGCTCCCGGTAGGCCACGATGGCTGCCGAAAAAAAAAAACGAGTTTTAAGGCCTGTACTGTGTTGCAAAATTTTGTGCCGTAAATATTATTTTGAGGCAAAAATGAAAGATTATAAATAGGCTAAAAGCGAATAGCAGAAATTGTTATATTGCAAAATGTGCAGTAGCTTACATGACTTTAAAAGGGCACCATTGCCCCCCCTGCCCCTCCATCTGCAGAAAATTTGAGGGCAGGGGGGCATTCGCCCCCCCTGCCCCCCCCCGCTTCCGGCGCACCTGTTCATATGTATCTGTTTGTTTATGTTGATGTAAATATATGTTATTGCTTATTGGTTAATTTATGACTCCAGTCGTGCCAATGCAGTTCGTAGCCTGCAGATGTTGTATTTTATTTGTAATCGACTGAACACATTACTGTATTATCGTAATTTTCTTCCTTGGGTAGTCATAGCTAAATGAGAAAAGGTTACAAAGGCTAGTTTCCTTTAATGCTGTACTAAACAAAACCGTGATTGACATAAGTTATGACCACTGAACCGTAACATGGTAGTGCCACACACTCTATCAATGGGCGAGGACATTAACATAAAAATATCACAATGCATCATTTTAATGTTTATTCTTTGATAAAAATTAAATGCCCCCCCCCCTCCGAAAATATTTGCTGATTTGCTGGTTGCGGGCCTGCCAGAGCTGAAGGCAAAAACACTCGGCCACTAAGCTAGTCTCGTCAGAATAAAACCAATCAAATGTGGTAAAGCATTTACAGTATAGGTTAATAGCAGAAACAAAAAAAAAAAGAAATGTAAATTTGGCTAATCAGAATAGGCCTAATTCAAATCAACAAAGACGCTTTGAGGCATGAACATTTGTTTGGTGGCATAAAACTGGATCGAGAGTTTTTATAGAGATTGCAAGGGAATGGGATGGGATAGAATGGAGTGAGAGGCATATTTATCATGTTTTTGAAAAATTCATTTTGAAAATTTTGATCGATAAAACTAGTCGTTAATTCTTAAATTGTACAAATACTTTCAAGTATCTGGCAACTCTGGGATACCAAAGTAAATAATAAAAATAAACGAGTAGTGAACTATTCAATTCAATTTATCTTTCTTTGTCGGAAAAAAACAGCAATGATAAAGTTACCAACAGTTTACGGGAATAAAACCAACAAAAGAAAACGGCGGCAAAACCAAAGAAGTAAAACGTGCATACGATGTAAATTTAAAGGATACGTCGATGAAAGTAAATTTAAGCACGGCCACCAAACCTATACTTTGCGATGAAAAATGTCAAAGATTGAGTTTCCGTTTGATTACGTTTCTCAAACTGATATAGGTTAATTCGATTTTCGATTCCTATTCTATTAAACCAATGCGATGGTTGTTCGAGAAGTCAACAACATTCACAAACAAGCATCTTCGTGAGTACTATAGTTTCACTTCAGTCGTTTACTGTAAATGCACTAGCCTACATTGCTCTTGAATCATTCTATTTGTGTGAAAACGGAAACAATCAATCAAACAGTTTGAGAAACAATTAGGCTACATTGTATGACAGCAAGCAGAGCACTTTGAAGACCAAAGCGCTAACTGTGAACATAATATTTAGTTTATTTTAGTGTATAAGTACGGTACGGTACATTTGACAAAAGTCCGAGAAAAAAGTAGTAGGCCGATGCTATATCAAACACATAACCTAACATTTCAGCCATATCGAAGCTACATCCCAGAGAGAGGCACAAAAACATGCGGTTATCTGAGACAAGGTAACCCCACAAATAAAAACAAAATTTATCCGATAGAGTAAAAAGTATCCTAAGCTTGCCCCCTAACAAGCTCTTAACACACAGTGGACACGCATTACCGCGAACACAGAACACATAAACGCAACCGCACCTACACTCCACCAACCTGCAAAAACATATTGAAAATACCGAAAAAACAAACAGTCATCCAAGTGAGATACGTCTGATATTTCACATGAATTGACAATACACAGCCATTCCAACGTATTCCATCTCGCTGCAAGGTTGAACCAAGAACGGTTTTTAGCAAGAATTAAAAAGATTTCCAGCCTAAAGTTCGAAGCACATTCTTCGTTATCCAGTAGGTGTTGTCCAATTGCAGAGTTACTAGATATCTTTTGAATACTGAAAAGTATGGTAACGCCTAGAACATCACACAACTAAGGCGAAAGAGCCATGTCCATTGAGTCCTGTCTTCAGTAGCGTAGCCAGGAATTTTGAAAGGGGGGGTTTTGACCACCCAACGGCGGGGGGTCTGGGGGGCCTCCCCCAGAAAATTTTGAAAAATTACTTTGAATTTGGTGCATTCTGAGAGCATTTTCAACAAAAATGTGGGTACAAATATTTCTGTAAAATGGTGCTGTCCGGTAGCATAGCAAAAGGATAAGATCATGTTTTCTTCGGCATTTTTCGGAAAAAAAAGCTAAGTCTCTGTGTTTTCTTGTTGCTAATTCCTGGCTGAGATGTTTAAATGTTTGGTATTGGCAAAACTCGCTCTTTTAATGCAATTTTGTTTAAAATTAGGCAATTTTTTTTTAGACTGAAAGCATCATTCTCAATATCGTGACGTCACACGCGTGCCAAAGGGGGGGTTGTAACCCCCAAAACCCCCCCCTTGGCTACGCCACTGCCTGTCTTTGTCATGAATTACCAAAGGGGGTGGGGGGACTTATATACCAGTCCCAGGTATACAAGTTCTCTCATTTTCGCAAACCATCATTTTTTCCCGATTAGTTTTATTTTTTCAATTTCTCTTTCGCCTGAGTTGTGTGATGTTCTAGGTTTTTCCAAAAAGTTGATTGATTGATTGAATCTTTATCCTCGGACTGGGAAAGCTTCTTGCAGAGCTTAATCCTGGCAGTTTCGCATACTTGTAGAGGCTTCGGATCACTGACGCAGGCCCGGTCACCGAGATTGACAGAGTGAAGTTTCCGATTGTTGAAGTCTTGTTGCCGGGGAACTATTCCATCCATTATTGTTGTAATGCTCAACCCTGTGTTATTGTTGTGTCTTGCCTGCCTTTGGTATAAAAAAGCAAACTCTCTCCCGAAACTATATTATCATATCTGCAACAAGAGAGGTATTCCTGTAAACCAGCTCAGAAACATAGAGCGATGCGGAAGAAAAGTAGTCAAATTGAGATTGGACAAACCATATTTGGAAACATGCTTAAATTTAAAAATATGCCCAGAATTTTTGAAATTTAAACCGCCACGATTAAGTGTTTATAAAAAGCCAGATGAACTCTATCAAATCATTGTAACCAGAAAGTTAAAAGAAATTAGCCGAGAATTGCGCATTGTGGAAACTGGAAAGCAAATATGACGAAAACAAGACACAGACGCTAGCAGCACTCAGTTTCTTTCAGAAAACATGTTTAGTATCTTTGCTGTCAGAACAATTTAAATTCTTTGCAAAACAAACTCTTGATGTTCACCAAAAAAAGCTCACTAACCTCTGGCGACAACAGCGAAACAAATCTCCTAATTGTATTATAAATTTGAGTAGCAAGAAACTCAGTCTATTGGAAGAAGACGCTTTGCGGTTTGGAATAGACCATCACATTTTGCCGAAAAAAGTTCAAATTGACAGCATAAAAACGAACATGGAACATTTAATTTACTCGGCAAGGAAAGAAAAAGAAATCACGCTTGACGACGAATCTAAGGATGAAATTAAGTTTATGGTTAAACGATTCATGTCTGATGCTAAACGTGCTTGCTCTTCAAAACGAAATCAAATAATACATCGAACTCTGAACACTCTATCAAAAAACAAAGACATCAAGATTTGCAAGTTTGATAAAGGAAAAGGGACAGCAATTTTAAACACCTCGGATTACTATCTGAAACTGGACTCTATAGTCAATGATGAATCAAAGTTTGAACGAATTTCAGACAGCGGCAAATCACATCCCATCATTTCAAAAGAAAAGTCAATTGCGTACTACATCCGTAGGCCTAAGTACTTTAAAGACTTCCACAAACAATTGATAACGAAACTGATTCCATCGGGCAGTAACCCCGGTAAATTACACGGCTTGGTAAAAGTGCACCTGTTGTTTCTATGATAGGCTCTCCGGAATATGAACTGGCAAAATTCTTAGATAGCATGATCAAACCGTACATTCCAAATTCGTACATGCTTAACTCCACAAATTATTTTTTAGAAAAACTAAAAGATTATTCTCCGTCTTCTGGACAGATGATGGTCAGTTTTGATGTTAAATCTCTGTTTACGAACGTACCTTTGAAAGAGACTGTTAACATCATTGCTGACTACATTTATTCGGAAACAAAACCAACTCAATTACCTTTCAAGCGTGACGTATTTGTCAAGTTAATGAATTTAGCTGCCGAAGGCATATTTATGTATAAAAACCAATTGTTTAAACAAATTGACGGTGTGGCCATGGGATCTCCATTGAACCCTACTATTGCTAATTTTTTTCTGGCACATTTGGAAACAAAATTATTTGAAAAGCATCTAGCATTTCACCCGAAGTTGTTCTTACGTTACATTGATGACATTTTTGCTGTATTTAATAAAGAGACCTCATGTGAAACCTTTTTAGATATGCTGAACTTTCAACATAAAAACATTAAATTTACAATCGAAAAAGCACGTGAAACCCTTCCTTTTTTGGACGTAGAAATTAAAATTAATGCCACTGGATTTGATACTTGGGTTTGGCGCAAACCAACTCATACTGGTTTGTTTTTGAATTTTGATGCATTATGCCCATTGAAATGGAAATCTGGTTTGATCATGTGCCTATTAGCTCGGGCTAAAATGATTTGCTGCAATGATGCTCTTTTTAATATTGAAACAGAGAAATTAAAACAAAGGTTCTATAATAATGGCTATCCAAAATTGTACTTTGAGAAAATATTGAATCGCTTTATCTCTGAGAATTCCAACCAAAAAGAAAAGGCTGAAAATAAGTTAAACGTGAAGCATTGCTTGTCCATTCCGTTTGTGGGAAAAGAATCCAAAACGTTTGCTCGTAAAATCGGACAGTTTATGAAAAATAAATTTGATGTGGACGTTTTTCCTATTTATAAAACATTTAAAATTAGTTCGTATTTTCAACTAAAGTCCCAGACGCCTTCGTCTCTCTGCTTAAATGTCGTATACAGTTTTACATGTCCGTGTGATTCGGCATTGACGTACATCGGTATGTCCACCAGACATTTGACCACGAGAGTACGGGAGCATCTGAACTTTAGAGACTTAAAGAAAAGTGCCATCAAAGACCATATCATGGATTGTTCTTTTTGCACAGATCAAAAATTCTCTACTGACTCATTTAAAATTTTACGCAAAGGCAAATCCCAATTTGACACAAAAATTCAGGAAGCACTTTTAATCAAACGCTACAACCCAAATTTAAACAAACAATTATTTGCGGGTGGCGCCTCTATTCTCCTCAACATTTATTAGTTGTATCACGTACCCTGTGGTGCAAATTCTTTTGTAACTTAGTCATGCAGTTGCCTTTTCTTAATGTAATTTTTTCGTCTGTCTGTATGTTTTCCACTCTATTGCTTTTAATCGTTGCGTGTTTCTCGATGCTTTTAGTTAGTTGTTTAGTTAGTTAGTTACGGTAGTCACTGTCAAGAAGTGAAATTTATTGTAGTTTATAAATATTTACAGATTCCTGATGAGGACTTAAGTTAAGTCGAAAACGTTTGAATGTTGAACTATTGTAAATATGTAACATACTGTTGTAATGCTCAACCCCTGTGTTATTGTTGTGTCTTGCCTGCCTTTGGTATAAAAAAGCAAACTCTCTCCCGAAACTATATTTTAAAAATTGGCCAATGATGTGTGAGCGGTTACTTTCCACGTTAAATTACGTAAAAAAAACTTCCAACAATAAACATAAAAATACGAAGCAGTGACGACCAACAGAAAAAATGCGATTGAAGGCAAGAGAAATAGAACACAATGTTTTAAAGATTGGCTAATGATGTGTGGTTACTTTCGACGTTAAATTACGTATAAACTTCCAACAATAAACATAAATTCGAAGTCGAGACAATAATGATTTATAAAGTTTTGGTAAAAGGTTTCCGTCGTTCCGGTTGAGTACATTGCAATGTTTTGATGTGATGTTGATGAAGCAACTTTCTACGGTGGTGCGTTCGTTGATAATAATTACTTTCAAGGTTGCCAGGTCCGCGGTTTTCCCGCGGAATTGGGCTAGTTTGGTTGAAGAATTGCAGGAAAAATTGAGTAGTCGCGGGTTGCGGGTTTTTGGGCTTGTTTTTGTTTTTTACTGCGGGTTTTTGGGCTTGTTTTTGGAGCAATGCAAACAAGTACCAGGAATAACCTATCAAGGCTTTGTCAGTCCGAGGATAAAGATTCAAAACCAAACCAATATTAAGCATAAAATAGCAAAAAATCACAACAGTTTTCAATGAAATTCTATAAATTTCGCTTTACAGTGAATGAATCAGAGTGAATTTTAGGTGAACTTTTTCTGTTAAACTGGTTTACGTAGCGCCTTAGCGGAAAAGTGACGAAAACGTCACGTAAAGGAGCAGTGCCGGATTAAACAAGTGCCGGGCCTGTAGCAGATTGATTTGATGTACAGATAATGACTGGGAAGTAATTGAATATTTTATAGATTTGATACTTTTTGATTATAGTGTAGCCGCTCTTGCCCCATCGTGTTTCGCAGATAGGCTAGTTTTTAATCAACTTCAATTTTGAAAATGATCTCTTTCCTGTAGCCTACAATTAGTATACCATCATACATAGATAAATGCATAACAAATTGTCAGTTAGGAAACGTGGTGTCAATGTTGTTTTCTTTAATCGAAGTGAAATACTGTAGTTAGATGTTGTATAGAAGGTTGATCAGAACAGGCAGTTGCCTCCAGCGGAAATTACCAGTTTTTAAAGTTTACAATAATTAGGAAGGGATAAGACGTTGGGACTAAGTAATTTAATCCTACAACTATAATATTCTCCCATGCCATTCCAGTTTGCAAGCCAAAAATTACTTACCAACTATGTTCGACAGCTTTTTTGCAAAAAAAAATGTTTTGCTCACCAAGCGCGGGCCTTGTGAAGCGCGGGGCCCGTAGCACCTGCTACATCTGCTACTATAGTTAATCCGGCACTGTGAAGGAGGAATGGTATGGCTGCTTGTTTGATCTATTAATTATTACCTGCTCCCAGTGCTCTGTCTTACTGTCTACTACCAGAGTGGCACAATTTGTTCTCTCCCTGCTTCCATTGCCCTTCAGCAATGCAGCAGTGGAACGCATTGGGGTATTTGGGGTTACATGGCTCGTTGTGGTGTTTGTTGCAACAAATTTCAACCGACACGAGCCATGTATTGTTTGTTTACCTCGGATATGTACACCATTGAAAGCGACTCCCAAGCTAACACTAGTGATTTAGAAACTAATGCAGACACTGTTTTTGAACTGCTGATGTGATTTCCAAAGTGTAACAATTTAATGTGTTAGTTTGAGTGTAAATCGTTGCATTTATGTGTACTTTTACAGTATTTAATACAAAGGTCGAAGACTCGAAGGTAGCATCAAACAACATAATATTCCAGCAACTAATCTGTTGAACAATCATTTAGTGGTACAAGCAATTAGGCAGAAGTAAACAGAATGAAAAAATAGTTTCAATGTTCCCTTCATCATTGTTTTTTTTGGGCAACGTTTTTGTTGTTTCTTGATACAATTAATTTAAAATCCTTATTGTATCTTGCATTATTGCACATTTAGGACTGTGCCTTGCTGTTTAGGTGTTTTTTTAAGTGTGAGAAATAAGATCTTTGATGATTGATTGTGTTTCGTCAATTTGGACTGATTTTGTGAACAAATTCTTCTAATTTTGGGATAGTTTATACAAGCAACAATATTGGGCTATTTTGGGCTAGTTTGAAATTGCTTTTGGGCTGGAAATTTTGAAAACATCTGGCAACCCTGATTACTTTCATTTTTCAAATTTTTGTTTCTGACCAGTTGATTTTGTGATCCTCATTTAGCATGTGTGAACAAAGGGCTGACTTTTCATGTTCCATATTTTTGACAGGTCTGTAATGTTCTTTGACCCGGGAATTTATGCTGCATTCAGTTTGGCCAATATAAACTGCGTCACAATCATTACACGGAATTTCATAAACAACACCACATTTATTGTGAAAAGGGGTAGGATCTTTTGGTAGTGATAAAATACTGCCGATGGTTCGAAATGGTTTCATAGCGACTTTAACTCCGGCGCGATTCAATGCTCGCCTTATCGACTCAGAAACTTTTGTCAACTACAATTTTGCATTCACGATTTGGTTGATTTCTTTTGCGTTCAGGTTTACTTTATTCTAACGAAAGCTCCTGAAGAGAGTAAGACGAAAGCCTGCAGCTTCGAGCATTGAGCAAACTTCTCGCGATATGGCGAAAGTATGTACAGGTAGATAACAATTATTACTTTAGTGTTTGTTAGAGAATAAGAAAACAACAGCATCAAGGAAATGTTGTTCGGCAACAAGAACGTGAAAACTATAAAGCCAACGTAGCTTTCACCTGCGTGAGAAGCAAAAGTGCTCACGGCAATACTTTCAGTTTCTGTAGTGTCAGAAAACTTCTTTGCTTGACATGGTGCAGAAGATTTTCTTACAGCTTAACGTTTGCAACAAACCTAGCTGAAAAGTTTTAATCAACAAGCTAAGACAAGGTGTTTTCTAGTTTCAAATTTTCTTACTGTTTTCTGAGTAGGCTTGGTAGGTTAATTTTTTGCATATTATTGCCAGATAAAAGTTGCTGGCTTCCCGTGATAGAAAGGCTGTTGCTATCGAAGCATCGGCCAAAAGCAAGCATAGAGTAGGCCTAGTGTATCGTACGCCAATTAAAATTAAAAAAAGAAGTAGCCTATTGAATGAAGTTAGTAAAAAAAACTTTAAAGTGTTACAGGCAGCACTGCTTCGGTAGGCTTTCAGCTGCATAAAACCAACTAGGCCTACAGTACAGTAGTCAGTAGGCTAATCTTATGTTTGTAACCGCATCAAGCCCGCAACCAGGGGGGGGGCATTGGGGGCATTTGCCCCCCCCCGAAATTTTTTGAATTTTTTTTTAACGTTCTATGCAGTATGAAATGTACTATACGTCGTACACGTACAGCCATACTGTAGAGCGTAGACTATCGAAACCGAAAGTAAGCTACGCTGGTTGGAAGCTATGCTAACGATTTTGTTCGACAAATTAGGCTGGCATCCTCATTATCTGTTTCGTTAGCGTATAGCCTACATAATGTCAGCATCCATCATCACCACAAAAAGCGTTTTAAAAACAACTAAATAATTCGAGAATCAAAAGCAGCTGCGATAGCGTGGTAAATAAGCTACTCAGTTGGGCTTAGGAATTTGTAAATCTGATTTTAAATGAATTCTTGAAAGTGAAAGGCCAGCAAGTGCGATTGATGCGGTGTCAGCAATAGAATCCCAAAAAGAGTTTTATCCAAACATTTACAAACTCTTGATAATTTTGGCTACACTTCCAGTCACAACTGCTTCTGCAGAAAGAACATTTAGCTGTCTACGACGCTTGAAAAGTTACCTTAGAAACAGAAGCACTATGGGGCAGGACAGGCTTTCTGGACTAGCTCTCATGCAAATCCATCCTAGGCCTACTCAAATTCCAAGCGCGGAATTGGTGTTAAACGAACTTGCCAAATCAAGTAGAAAGTTAAACATTATACTCTAAACTAAAATGTCATTTTGCATTTGCAAAGTCAACTTCTTTGGGCCTACAAACATAAAAACTTGTTGAGCCAACAAAATGTTTCAGGATTGTAATTTGTAATTACCGTGTTGAGTTTATTCATATGTATCTGTTTATTTATGTTGATGTAAATATATGTTATTGCTTATTGGTTAATTTATGACTCCAGTCGTGCCAATGCAGTTCGTAGCCGTCAGATGTTGTATTTTATTTGTAATCGACTGAACACATTAGCCTACTGTATTATCGTAATTTTCTTCCTTGGGTAGTCATAGCTAAATGAGAAAAGGTTACAAAGGCTAGTTTCCTTTAATGCTGTTGTTACGGCCAATCTCTATACAAATCAAACGTCATATAAAACCGTTCAGGTCTACTGAATCTTAGCGTATTACGTCATGGAATTTTTCCTAAAAATGAGCCAAAATTGCACCATCGTTCGTAAGACTTGTGTCAAACTTGTTTGAACATGAAACATGGCATCACCACCTTTGAACACCTGTTTGAATTGCGTGACAATGTCTTTCATTATTGCGTCACAGTTACTGTCTACGTGAGTTTGAGATATCGCAAATTATTCTAGTCATTTTAAAATTGTTGCTTGAAGAGGTTGGTCGCATGTTTAACTGTTTTGCTTAGTGCTTGTCAGCTGGACGAAAATTTCCGTCTTTTATCCAAGTAATCTGTTCTGTAGTGACAAGTTTTAGTGGTGTACGGCGTTGCATCCCATTTTCGACAGCCAGGTGGCTAATTTTACAGAAATACAATTTGAATAGACGTTTCAAAGGAGTGTTTCTTTTTCGGTCATTACATGCAGACGAACGGATTCGGGAATCTTATGTTACAATTTTCCCACGAAGAGATTATGGTTTACCGCTGTGACCAGCTGTACTAAACAAAAACGTGATTGACATAAGTTATGACCACTGAACCGTAACATGGTAGTGCCACACGCTCTATCAATGGGCGTGGACATTAACATAAAAATATCACAATGCATCATTTTAATGTTTATTCTTTGATAAAAATTAAATGCCCCCCCCCCCCGAAAATATTTGCTGGTTGCGGGCCTGATCCGCATGAAACAGGATTCATTTTGCTTTTAAGAAACTTTTAGGAAAAAGGTAATTTTAAAAAGATCAGACTGTAAAAATTTGACGGAATAGGAGATATGGATGTAAACCCATTTGCTGATCCTTTTGAAGATTCTTCTATTACACAAGCTACACGAGAAGCCAATCGACCAAGTTTGGAAAACTTTGACCCATTCGGAAGCAGTAGCGATGCAACAAACCCACAAGATAGCCCCAACCACCACGTTGCAAAACAGGCATTTGAGCCTCCTCCTCCTTATTCTTTTACAAACAAAAGTGATAATGTGTCTGCTCCTCCAGTGGAGGATCCAGTTGTAGTATCCATTCCTGGTCATGATGAACTTCTGAAGCGCCAGGAGGAATTAGAAAGGAAAGCGCTAGAACTACAAAAAAGAGAACAAGAAATCGGGGCTTTTGGAGTAAATCCGAGAACAAACAACTGGCCGCCATTTCCAAAATGTTGTCCCATCGGGCCATGTTTTTATCAAGATTTCTCTGTGGATATTCCTGATCAGTTTCGACTGACTGTTAAATTACACTATTATGTCCTGATAGTCTACACCTTTGCATTGTTCAACAATGTTATTGTGTGTCTGGTTATATTCTGCTTTGATCCTGATGGAGGTATAATGTTTGGAATGTCAATTTTATGGTTGGTCGTAAAAGTACCACTGGCCTTGTGCTGGTACCGGCCAGTCTACAATGCATTTCGAAACGACAATTCCTTGTACTTCTTTTGGTATTTTTTTGTGACGTTTTTTCACGTAAGTTTTGAGATAGCCTAATCTATTTTTTGTTTAATTTTGGTTGAACATTCTGGTTATGTAAGTTAGGCTGAACCGATAAGTAGGAAACCACTTTTATGACCACGTAAATAAATAGGCCTGCATTCGTTTCGCAAGAGACTTTTCAACCTCCAAACTGTATGCTTGCAAAACAATATAGCCTATAGATTGCAATATTGCATAGGCATTGCTAGCAGTTAAGACTTTAATCCAAGTTTTAGCCTACGCGTAACTCAGCTTAAATCTGTATAAAATAGCCAAATATATATATTACTGCAGCAGATTATATAACTGCAGACAGTGCACACCGTTTCGGCCTTTCGGTCTCTTTAGTGCAGTAGGTTTACTGGGTATGGCCACGGAGATATATATCTCCGTGTGACGTGTTCCCATTTGTGGAACCCCAGCTCCAAAAATGGCACTACTGCCAACCTTGCCAAAGTGCTCAAATTGCAAGCAGTGAGCTTTGCGCAATCCACAGCAAGGTGCCAGTAAAGTGCTCAATCGGCATAAGCCAAGAGCGTCCATAAATGCAGACAGTGCACATACCATTTCGATCTTCCGCCCTCCTCAGTGCAGTAGGTAGGCCTACACATATATATTGCGTGTATACAGTATATATAGGTTATACTTATATAGTATAATTATTTACTTGGTGTATACTTGGTATATATATATAGTACAATTCCGTACATCTGTATAAAATAGCCAAATAAGCTTATTATATATAGCCAGTTGAGCATTTTGCTAGCAGACACTTTGCTGTTGCCTTGCGCATAGCTCACCGCTCCAGCAGTTTGAGCACTCTGTGGCAAGGTGGGTGAAAGTATCCAAACTTGGTTCCTTGCGTACCACAAGTGGAGAAATCACCACGCTGAATTACTTATAATTATATAATAAGGCATTCGAGTCTAGTATAGTAGTATAGCCTACGTTTACTGCACTGGTGAAACCTTAAGGTCGAAACAGTGGCATCCTGTCTGCAGTTATACACTACGATATACTGAAAACTAAAATACCAAAACATAGACATTTTTTAAAGGCATAATTTGCGATATAGTTGAAGATACAATCGTTGGAATCGTTGTTGGAAGATTGAAAATCAAAATTGAAAATTAAAATCAACAGTACATCGTGGGAACATTGAAACTACATTCAGATGTAGAAAAGCAATGATCAAGTTGCATTGATCAAGTTGATCAAGTTGCATGATCAAGTTGCATTGCGTCTGCTGCCCACAACAATTGCACAACGCTTTTCAAACCTTCTGAAGTTGTTTAAAAATGCTTCTTAAAAAGATATCACGAAAAAGTCAGTAGATAAACTTATAAATATAGGGCCTTATGGCGACCTTAAGGTCTTATGGCGATCTACCATGGCGATCTTTATACATCGTTATGCGGCTACCTTATCAAGGTGATACGTCACCTTTCAAAGCAAAAAGTGTTTCAATCTAAGATTTTGAAAATTGGTAAACGCTAGGTTTTTTGTTTTTTCTCATGGTAATTGTGACGTTAATTTCAAAGAGCTGTTAATCTAATACTAAAAAATGTTGCTTCAAGGTTTAAATTGATTGAACAACAATTTTTAAACGATTTGCACAGATGTGTTTTTCGCAGGTGTTGCTGAAATAAAAAAACGAAGCCTAGAGAAATCCTTAGAAAACGCTTTTAACTATTTAAATAAACGTTTTTACAAGTTTTGATACAAAACAAAAAAGTTTACGAAACATTTATCGTTGTTTTTTCTAAGCATCAAAAAAGCTATTTACCAATCAATTACAACACCCAAACAAGTTTTGTGGTTTAGCTAAATGCTCGACTATTAGTAGCCTACATATAGTTAATCTTGTTCCTTTAGTAAAACTAAATGGTATGAAATTAAAACGAAGGCTTTGAAATCTTTTGTTTTTTAGATAATCATCGAAATTCTGAGAGCCATAGGTTTTAATGGATCGGGTTGGGCAGGGTGGATTACAGCTTTGGGACACTTTGGAGGAAGCAGAGGAAACCTTGTTGTTGGTATATACGCCTCTGTCCAAGCTTCACTTTTCACACTGCTAGTTATTCTCGAGTTGATTTTAGTGAAAAGAGTAAGTAAATCTACGGAATTGTAGCCTACTTATAACCGCCCTGATAAGTGATAACTCAGTTAGTGAAGCTCTCGACTTTGTGAACGAAGAATTAGCAAAATCAAACGAAGCTGGTTCGACTCTCGGACAGTGCGCATGAGCAACATATTTTAAGGACAGTTCTCCGTTTAGCGGCTCATTAGATGGAATAGTTATCTGGCAACAAGAAGAAGAACCGGCCGTTCCTCATAATCGCCCCAAAACTCGTATTACCTGTCCGAGGGCACCGGTGAAGCAATGGAACTTCAAAAAAGCCGATTGGAATCAATACAGCCTCATAAGCAACCAGCCTATTGCAAAGTTAACATCACCTAAAACATGCAATGTAAACGAGGCATACCAGGACTTCCGCAACGCCATAATATCTGCTACAAAAGCCACAATATCACATATGGCCGTCGAACCAGCTATACACCATACTGGGACCCTGAGTGTGACTCTTTATCGCTCCCACCTAAACGCCACGCCTAGTAGCCTACTATTTCTAGCACCACCGCCACCAGATCACTTGAGCGGATGAATACGAAGAAGCTTGAGCAATGGAACGACGCCGACTAAACTAGTGACTTCCCACACTCAAGCTGCAAGGCATGGAGCATCATCGACAACCTTACTGGGCGCTCACCAGATTTCCCTCCCCAGTGCCCCGTTTCTGTAAATGCTATTGTCTCTCAGGTAGTGCAGAACGGGTTGTACAAGACAAAAGACCGCAAGGCATCCGCCTTGTCGCAAACGAAGTATCTGCCCTGTAGCGAGTGGAAACACCACAAAAAGAAAGAATCTCTGGAGACTTCACTCCAGTAGAGCTCACCATCGCCCTCTGCCTAGTGAAACCACATAAGTTTCCATGACCGGATAAGATCTGCTCTAAAGCTTTTGCTTCATGCTGGCCCTGCCCTAAGTCCTGCTTAGTACGGTACTGTATATTCCTTACTTCCTACTTGCACCACATCACAATCATAAAAATTTGGGAAAGAGTTTTAGTGTTTGCGCTGTCTAAGCTTTACAAGTCATTAGAGGACCCAAGGAAGTATCGTCTGATATATCCCTTCTGCGTTTCTTTCGAAATCCTCGAAAGACTGAAATATACCAGCGCCAATCCAATCGTCGACGCCATCCTCTCAAACAAGCAAGCTGGGTTCTGGCGAAGAAGATCCACTGTGGATCAGGTGACATTCTTGACTCAAGACATCGAGAATTGCTTTGAAACAAAATATAAAGGCCGGCGCTGACTTTTCTTGAAGTTACAGCTGTCTACGACATGGTGTGACATCGCGCTTTAGGGGAAGGTCTAGTTAGTTGAGCCAGAAATCGATGTTTTTGCAATAAAAATTTAACGACGAACTTTAGGCTACCAAAAATCCGAATCCATCATGATAAATTTCAGTCTTTTGCAGTTCTTGTGAGCATGTTTGTGTTTGCGACTGACCCCGATTCATATCATTTATCGACATTTTGAAATTGATACTCAGCCGGCTCAAATGATACCCTAAATTTCACGGTTGAGCCACGTGTTGTTCACAGTTGATCCACCATTATTTCACTTCCAAAAGATATCCTAAAAGAGAGCTCAATCTGCATCAAACACAATAAACTCTTCTCGAGCCGGCTGAGTGAAATTAAGACACCCATTCGTACCATCCGCTTAGCTTCAGATCAGGGATACCTAGACACTAACTAAGTCTAATATCCCTACTTCAGATCAACGAAGCTGATGGACTAAATATCTACGGCTAATTGGGCAGATCATGAATTGAAATTTGAATGGAAGTTATGTACCACCAGACTCCATTTGTTTATCTCCGACGGGATATCCGTCCCATCGGGCTGCCACTACAGAGACAGGCGTGGGTGCGTCACAACTTCAGTATATTCGTACAGACGTCAAGCTTTTTCGCTTAATCATTTACCAATGGGGAATGGTCTCTTCCTCTTCTTGTGAATGTGGTGCTGAGGAACAAACCGCAAACTGCATCATCGACGATTGTATCACCTTCAAGTCACCTAACGATGTGGAAGGTCTGCGAGTCTTGGATGATGAAATTGCAGCGGACTTGCACGCGAAATTGCAGCGAAATTGCACGCTACGTGTCTTATGTTGAGACTCTCGTTCATAGCCTATAGGCTATATAGCTGTCGGCATGACGACAACACTCTTGGGCATGATGATGGCGAGAGGTGACCAGGACACACAGCTATTATTGATTTACATGCTGATTTATTTTGAGTCCAGATGTGAAGGTGAAAAGCAACACAGCAAGCATAATGTCAAACGAAATGTTAAACAGAAAAACGAGCAGAGGTGGACCTATCAAACGTTGAAATTAATTCATGACCGCTTTCAACAGGCCACTAAATGAGACCACCAACTAGTAACACCAGAACTAAAGACTAACAATCCTAAATTTAGAAATCAGCACTACCAACAACACTATAGGCCTACTATTCTACTGAAGTCTGAAGTCACACACCATGCTTGCAGGTTGCAGCTGCTTAAAAGCCCTATAGTCTGATTGGAGGTGTGTCGCTCAGACCGCCCAAGAACGCCGCGAGAACCGCAAAAATGAACTATGAGCCCGCAGAATTGTACAGATTCCAGAATTTTGAAGCGAAACAAGAATGAGTGACGTTAGAAAGCGAACGTGTGCAAAGCTCGCGGGAGCTACAAAACCAACGACTGGCTGCTGTCTTATGTAGAAATACTTGACCACTTTGTATTTTAGTCATAGGTAGGCACAATGTGCTTTTCATGGAGCCTTACGCTAGTTTAAATTTAAATTTAACGACTGCCGTACCTTTTACGTTTAAAAATATTATCTGTGCGTTGTATTACGGTAAGAAACCTTGTGGTATTGTTACTGCTGTGTTGACTCGCCCCAGGGCTCTCATAGATACCGTATAGCTTGGTTTAATCTTGGACTTAAATGGCTTATCCAAGAACTTTCACGAATCAAAAAGACACCAAAATCAGCGTTGGGTATGAGTCTGTTCTTTAACCGTCATCAGGAGAATAATCTAAACAGTACCGTACATCTGATAAAAACAAAGATAACCCTAAATAATATTACACTAACATGAGAAATATCACCCAAAAAATTCACAAGATGAGTGCAATAACTTCAGGAACAGATACGCTAGCTTCCGGAACTACCCTTATTATTTTCAGGTGGAGTTTTGTTTTGTTATGGATCCTGGTGATACTAATTTGAGAAATGTTTTTGACCTTTGCAGTCCTGACCAAAATGTCCTGAAACAAATAGGCTTTAACTCTCTAACCAGCAATACCGTATAAAAGGTTTCTTGTTTTTCCATTTAGGTTCACACCTTGTATAGGTCAACTGGAGCTACTTTCCACCAAGCCCAGCAAGAATTTGCACAAGGTGTCATGAGGAATCCTGGCGTTCAAACTGCTGCTGCTACTGCTGTGACCTCTGCGGTTCAAACTAATCTAGAGAGGGCTTATTAAGCTGAAAACTTTGATCGTAATCATAAACTTAATCACGGAAACACAATCGTGTAGGCTTGTGCGCGTGTAACAAATGCAGACTTTTTTTTATTTCCGCAAGACCACCAATATGTTACTCCATCATGTTTTATTCCAGTTTTAAATTTATTTATACTGTACACATTGTGATTGTTTCATACTATCTGTAATCACAAGTTTTAAACTTTTACGTTCAACGCAAGTTGTATAGGAACCAATGAAACCGGTCGAATTCCCACTGGTATATGTTGCTTATCACTGTATAGATGTTTTTCGTCAAATTTTAAAGTTTTTCTAAACTTGTTTCAATAATATAACCGGCTAACTTGGAGTTAGGCTGCACTTTTTAGAACAAAAAAGAAGATAAATACATTGTTTTATGAAGGCTTGTTAAACTTTGCGTTTGGTTGTGTTTTTGTCTAACTCTATATTATTTTTGTTCAGTTTAGTTTGTTTTTATTTCTGATCTTCAAAACGAAAAACAATCAATGCCAAACGCAGCAGAGGCTTAAAAAGGCAGAAGTGACAAAACGCAAACACAGTGACGTGCTTGAGACCAAAATAAAATTGTCAGGGTATTTTGTCCCAAACTCAACACTGATAGTTGTTTATCTGTTAGAAATGAACTTTACTGAATTGTTTTCTAAAGAACGTTTTAATCAAAAATGAACAAGTGGTGTATGTTAATCTACCACGTCTGTCAAGTGTCAGGAGTATTTATTTTTCAGCCAATGACATAAAAAAACATATGTACAAGGTTGATACGAATCAGTAGGCTATTCTATCACGTATTGTGCTTTATCCATAAAGACTTTAACCATTCATCAGCATAACACAAATAAAGATATCAGACAAGCATCCAACATTTTATAAATAGACCAAATACACGACTTGGCAAAAATGCATGCAGGTGCTGAGACCAATGGTCTGGTCAGAGATTTCAAGCAGCTGGAAAAAACTATTATTTCATTCAAAAAAAAAGAGAGATTAAAACGTAAATTTTACAAAGCTATGGTGCATCGTAAGTGATAGCCTATGTTATATGGAAACCAACTTGTCAGCTTCACATGCAATTTGAAATGTTTACACGGAAATTGGAGAAATTTCTCTTTTTAGTAATCTTATATTTTCGTTATCTGAGATACGTTTGTTTTTCTTTGTGGTGTGTTTTTTTTTGTTATATCTCTTTTATATGTTAACAGGTAATGACAGGGTTGTTTTTCGTACTCATCAGACGCATGTTTTTCAATGCAAGGAATTTATGCAAGATTTCGGTATGACCAAGTTTGTGCTAAGAATTCGCGACAATCTGAATCATGAAGCATCCATTCTGGAGTGAAACGCTTTATAAAGGCATTTTTCAAATTTCTAAATCACGTACCGTAGCCTACCTTTGTTTTTGACACATTATTCTTACGGGCCTCCAAATATTTTGTTTCATCTGCAAACGAAAAAAGTGTGTTGAATGGTGAAGTTACTCAAATCACTGGTTATATTAATCTCACAACACTGAATGGAATGCTTATCTGTGCTTTTTGATACAATCAATCCGAATTAACCACAAAACAATGGTTTTATTAGTTGAAAGGATACAGTTATTTTTTAAACAAGCAAAGAAAAACGATCCCATCCACCTAACCTTGGTCTCAAAGCCACAAATAACACAGCGCGCGATCTCACAGTCAAAAACGCTCAACAAACTTTTATTGCATCCTAATCAAGATTGTTGGATTGCGTAACGCAGTTGAACGTTAAAAAAAGTCAAAAATCAAGCTCAATGGTAGACTTTTGATCTCTAAACCGCTCCCTTAGCGCACGCCACTGTGCCTGAGAAATGTCATTGTCACGTTTTGGAAAGACACATTCTTGAAAGAAAAAATAACGCTCAAAGCAACGTTGAGCCAACATCGTTATTTTGTAATGTGATTGCATCGTTCTGTGAAAGTGCTGTCAAATATTCGATTCCGGTTTCTGGTATCGCGAGCACTTTGTTTAGTACTTTTAGTCACGATTTCGACTGCCTAAATTGTAAGACTTGCAAATGTAATTAAAGATTGTGGCTTAAACATTGTGGTGCTGAGAAAACGTCAGCTTGAATCACAGATTTTTTGGGTTGAGTTTTATTCGAGAGAGAAGCCTAAGTCTAAGAAAAACGTAACAAAACTAGGTTAATGTTTTAAAAAACATAAAAGTAGCAGGTATTAGTTTATACTATTACACTATTTACACGCTTACACTATTACAGTTCGATTGAGACTAAGTTTTCGCTCTCTTTGTTATGCAAAGAAACGGTGTAGGCAATATGTACGCTGAACAAGTACCTAATCTACAGATAACTAACCCTAACCCTAATCTAATCTACAGAGGTTTATGAGCAGCTCTGAGCAGTCACGAAAACTGTTCCATTCAACTGATTTTTTTGAATTTTGTGCAAAGCATGTATTAGCACTCTTAAAATCTGCATCGAAAAGTCAAAGAAGTCATAAAATCTCTTGCAATGAATCAGAAATAGCTAAAAACGAGAATTAGCTTCTGCGATAAATCGTTTGTTATCGAAGCATTGCACTACGTAACAAAATTCAAAAAAATTTTTGTTTGGCTACATTTTTTAAGTGTAGCCTATCTGTATGATTTTCAAGCACTGATTCCAAAAATGTTATCAGTTTTTTTTCTATCATCGATCGTTTCGTATCATCGATCTTTCTATCATCGATTTTCTATCATCGATCAATCGTTATCATCGATCGTTTTTGAGATACGATGATTTCCGTTTTTTTGTCGTTGTCATCGTCGTCGTCGTGTGAGCGTCTGGGGCCGAGGGTCTATCCTTTTACCACCCCAGGTTCACGGTGTTCCCGGACTACATTGGAAGGCTACTAGAGAGCAGCCAGTCTTTGTTTTCATCATCCATGTCACTCAGACCTTCCACTCCGTTAAGTGGCTTGAAGATGGAGCAGTCATTGATGATGTGGTCTGCGATCTGTTCCTCGGCACCACATTCACAGGAGGAGGAGGAGGCCATTCCCCATTGGTGCATGGTTGAGCGCAAAAGCCCGACGCCGTACGGAGACGGTTGAGGCGCACCCATGCCTGTCTTGGTAGTGTTAGACCGATGGGGCGTGTGTCGGCGTCGGGGATGAACGAATAGAGTCTGGTGGCGGTTGACTTCCATTCAGAACTCCATTTATGGTCCGCCCAAGCAGCCGCAGAGATGTCTTGTACATCAGCTTTTTTGATAAGAAGTTGAGCGGCTGGCACGAATGGGTGTCTTGATTTCAGTCGACGGGGGTGCTCGTTTGGGAGAGCAGAGATCTTGTGGTGGAGAAGGTGGTTAGGCTCCAGTGCCCGTCGACCGAGGGACAGAGTGGCTTCTTCGTGACAAAGCTCAACGGGTTGGATGCCAGCGAGAATGGGAAGATTGTCCAATGGTGTGGGACGCAGGCATCCGGTCACTGTGCGCTATTTATGGCAGTGAGCACTGCGGCACCAAACAGGTGCACAGTACTCTGCTGAAGAGTAGACAAGGGCTAAGGCTTCTATACGCAAAGTGTCAGCCCTCGCCCCTCAGCTAGAGCCTGCCAGATGTGAGTTTCTTGCGCAGTGACACCAAATGGTGGCGGTATGTGAGCGATCTGTCCAGTGTCACCTCAAGATATATTGGCTCGGGGCAGACGGACAGAGATTTTCCGTTGTTCTGGACGTGTAGCTCACGATCAGCTTCCCGATTATGGAGGTGGAAAGCTGCTGCCACAGTTTTGGTTTCGCTGAGTTTCAGTCGCCAGTTCTGGAGATAGGCTGAGAGAGGTTTCATGTCCTGGCTCAAGGTGTCTTCTAGATTTTCCCACGACTTTGCGGAGTGGAGAATTGCCAGGTCGTCCGCATAAGCGTATTTTGCGGAGACCGTAGTTGGCAGGTCGTGGGTGTAGATGTTAAAACGAAGTGGAGCCAGGACCGATCCCTGTGGGACGCCGTTTTTCAGGCGTCTCAGTCTGCTTCGCCGTGAGCTACCGGTGGTGAGGGTGAAGCTTCGATTCCTGACAAGTTCTATAATCATATGAACCATATGTCGTGGTGCAGGCAGGAAGAGAGGAATCTACATAACCAGGACTTTAGGGCATGGCCAGCATGAAGCACAAGCTCAGGGCAGATCTTATCCGGCCCTGGAGACTTGTGTGGTTTCACTAGGCGGAGGGCGGTGGCGAATTCCTCTGGGGTGAAGTCTCCAGAGATTGCTTCCTCTTGTGGTGTTTCCACTCGCCAAAGGGCAGATACTTCCTTGGCAACAAGGCGAGATGCCTTGCGGTCCTTTGTCTTGTAGACCCCGTTCTGCAGTAGCTGGGAAGCAATGGCATTAGCAGAAACGGGGCACTGACGAGGGGAGTTTACTGAGCGCCCAGTGAGGTTGTTGACGATGCTCCATGCTTTGCGGCTTGAGTGTGAGAAGTCGATGGTTTGGACAGCTTCGTTCCATCGCTCAAGCTGCTTTGTGTCCAGCCGCTCAAGTAGTCTGGTGGCGGTGGTATTAGAAGAAGCACCACTTGTGGCGCTTAGGTAGGAGCGATAGAGAGCTTCAAACTCAGAGTCCCAGCATGGTGTATAGCTGGTTCGATGGCCACGTGGTATTGTGGCCTTTGCCGCAGTTATTATGGCATTGCAGAAGTTCTGGTATGCCTCGTCTGCGTTGCATGTTTCAAGTGATGGTAACTTTGCAGCAGACTCATTGGTCAGGAGACTGTATTGATTCCAATCGGCTTTTTTGAAGTTCCATCGCTTCACCGGTGAACTCAGGACAGGAGCCACAAATTTTTGAGCGATGATGAGGGACGGCCAGTGTTGGGACCGCGGGAACTTCTCAAGCACACGTCTGTCTGGAAGAGAGCTGTCGACACTCGCGAAGGCCAAGTCAGGGTTTGTTCCTGTTCTCCAGCGGCCGGAGTGGAAACTGGCTAGTTCCTTTGGGTTGAATAGAAGGGCAAGATGGTTTGTAGAGGCCCAGTCAGCCAGCAATTCTCCGTCGCTGCTTGTGTTATTGTAGCCCCAGTCGATGTGCTGGCAGTTGAAATCGCCAGCGTAGAGACTGGGGAAGGGGAACGTTGGAAGGGATGGTGGCAACATTCGCGAGGGTGGGGCCTTGTAGATGTTGACGATGTTGTAGTCTGAGATACAAATGCACACCCACTCAATCTCAGCATCAATTAGAGATTGGTCGACAAAGGTCGACTTCAGGCTCTCATGCACAAACGTGGCAATGCCGTGCTTCCTGCTTAAGGTAGACCCGGCTAGCGTGTAGTTGGGAATAGCTAGCTTATCTGCAGAGGTGCAGTGGGTCTCTTGGAGGAGGATGACAAGTGCCCGGTTGGTATGGGCAAGCTGCTCTACAACTTTGATCTTGCTTGTTGTGTAGCCTTCTATGTTGAGCTGCAGAATGGTGGGGCGTCTGAACTTGTCCATTGCCCATTGCAGCTGTGCCGTCCGGGTGGAGGCTCTTGGTTGACAAGTTTCGTTTGGCATCTGCTTGGGTGCAGATGTTACTCACAGGATGGGGCACGAGGAGCCACTTGTCGTCCATCCCATCCGTTTTTTGTGATTTCCTTAAACTGCAGGTTTCGGTACATAACAAAATTCAAAAATTTTTTTGGGCTTACATTTTTTAAGTGTGTCTGTATGATTTTCAAGCAATGATTCCAAAAATGCTATCAGTTTTTTTCTATCATCGATTGTTTTCGAGATAGCCTACAATGGATTCCGTTTTTTATGGTTTTCCGTAAACTGTAGGTTTTTTATACGGTTATGGTTGCTACTTTCTATGATATGTGTCTGTCTGCATTATCATGTTGCAAATCGGCGTCCTATTTCCTTGAGGAAGGGAATAGGGATTAGGAGAGTGACATCTCGCATACTAAAGAGCTTTTATTTCTTATCTCAGTATATGTTTCATCTCAGCCTGTTAAGTTCGGAATAGTCACATTAGAGAATGTCGTGTTCAGTGTTTACATAGAAAAGTACACCATGTAATTATATTTAGTAGTCAAAGCCTGTGTAAATCTTAAATCAGTTCATCTTTTAAATACCGGTAGTGGAAATCAAAATGTCTATTAGACAGTGCAAAAATTTATCGGATTGCTTTTTTTATGTATGTGGATATAACATCACCAGACACCAGTGAACACACCGCATACCGTATATAATTGTGAAAAGAACAAAGATGGCCGATTGGACAACATTTACAGTATAGAGTCTGTATTTTCGAAAGGACACTTGTGATCAAAATTAGTCATGATCACAACATAGAACCTGTGGAAGTTGTCAAGCTAATCTTGGAAGATGGCTGAGAGGGTTCTGAAACAGTTATATCCTTTGCAGTTCCGAGAGTTTGAAGAAAGCCGCAAATTCATCATGATGATTGCTTTTGCATGATAAACATGAAAAGTGAAATATTTGTTTGCCCCCAGATAAACACAATACTCAAGTGAAAAAAGAATGAAACAAAAAAGTAACTTTAAAAAAAAACTTTTTTAATTAGGTAGAGGAAAGATTGAGGAAAAGTTTGACAAAACTGTGTAAGTTAGTGCTAAAGTCCCAACTTTTTGCCCAAATTACATTTAAAAGTAGTGAAAGTTGATTTGGGCAAAAAGTTGGGACTGTAGCATTACACTGTTTTTGCCAAACTTTTCCTCAATCTTTCCTCTACTTAATTAAATTTTTTTTTTTTAAAGTTACGCATCATGGATTTATTGGTGCGTAACGACTAGATGTCAATTTTTTTTATCTCAAAAAGTAGTAGCAAAAACTTGTTTTAGTGTTCATAAACAGATTGCCCACCCCAGAAAACATGGGGGTAGAGCTAAAAATTATCCAAATATGTTGAGCGGTTCTTGAGATATTGCTGTTTTTCTATTGCTCCATATTATCTATAAAGCCACCTAGTGGCCAAGGGTTATTTTACTTATAACTCGAGAACCGCTTGTCTGATTTTCATCAAATTTGCACTATTCTTCTCAGAAAAGTGAGAAGCATGTTTTAAGTCAATGAAAAAACAAAATTAGGAATGCCAAAATTTGAAAATGTTGTGTGTTATCATAATGAAATGACCCTACAGCTTCATCAAATCATCAAATGTAACAAAAAATTTAAATATTTCAAAAAGTAAAGAGGATACGAAAAAACTAACTGGATTTTTGAACTCAGCATCCAAAAATACATAAATGGGCATTAAAAAGAGTAGCCAAACAGAAATTGAGTTACATAGTGTTGGTTTAGAGAACAAGCATAGAATGGTATTCACCAGGGGCGTATCTTCAATAGAAGCAAGGAAAGCATTGCTTCTCCTGTCAAAAGAAAAGTTGATATTTTTGAGTAAAGCAATTTCGTAATTTTTTTTACCTGAACTCGAATTAAAATAGCTTCTAACTCATGTCCCTCGTATGATTTCAGCTCGGTTTAAATTTTTAAAAAGTTGGAAGCTTACGGAAGCAGAGATTCGTAGCGCATCCATTGCTCTCGTTTCAGCTATACAAAAAAACAAATGAGAAACAAAGGAAAAAAGCAGCGCAAAGTTTACGCTATTTAGGTTTCTTTTAACTAATCTGTGGAAGCAATTTCAGAATCGCTTACTCTGTAGGGTTTTTGTGTAGTTTTTGTGTCGCTGAGTTTTTGGTGTTGTCTAATTTTAGCCGCAGTGTTTGCCCGTTTGTGTGTAAGAGCTACTTTAATAAGTTAATAGCTGTTTATCTGCTAATAAATTTCATGCAAACATTACCATAAAAGTGTTTCCAGAAAGCACTATAATCCATTATTTGAGTGCAATTTTGCAAAAAATTTACGGGGATCATGCCCCGGACCCCACTAGAATACGCGTGCCTTCGGCACGTTCTAGCCTCCCACGAGTTTTATCGCTTCCCTTGCTCAACCCACCAGGATACGCCACTGGTATTCACTAACTTTGACTGAAAAAGGTATGGATATTGAATGAAGTAGGGTTAATTAGTACGACAACTTGAAAATGTGACAAGCAGTTTGGGTAGGCTAGGCTTTTACTTCAGCTGCAATAAAGCATCCACATCAATGTAATATTTGTAACCGCATAAAAAGTGTTTCATTTTGTAGTTAACTGCTCTAGGCTGCTGCTGCTGAGCTGAGTCGGAGTCTGCCTCGCTTTCTGACCTAGTCTTGTTCTGAAACCATCTCTGGTCCATATCTAGAAAGCTAAAACCTCAATTGCTAAAGCAACAGGGATCAGTTGTCAGTGGATGTTTAACAGAAAATGTATTTCGCACTTGCTAGTGCATCTTCAGTTCTGATAAAGGGCAGTTAAAACCTATAAGTAATGTTTTAAAATAACAATACAGTGACACAATAATGTCAAAACATGAGCGTAAATATTGAAAAAACATGAGCGTAAATATTGAAAAAGCATGAGCGTAAATATTGAAAAAATTGCTGAATGTAACCTAAACCAAGCCGGCAGTAAAGTAAAGTCGGCTACGTATCAAATACATAAACGAGAATTGATGAAAGAGCAGTGAGCAAAGCCTGCAAATGTAGCGTCGTGGCAAATTACAGGTAAGAAAATAAATTATATGAGAAACACGGCAGTCAAAGGCAGTGATAAACAAACTAGCAGAGCGAAATAATTAAATGTAGCGTCATGGCAAACACAAAATGTAGCGTTGTGGAAAAAAGAGTAGGCAAGGACGGCAGTTCAATCATTCAATCATTTTATTTTTTCGTCATTAACGCGTCCGGGACGAAAAAGATACTAACTACAAAAATCGATATAAACCTACCAGCACGTTAACGAACGGGAAAAGGTGGCAAAACCTTGAAAGGTTTAAAACGTGCCTGAATGAAAAATTATGTAGTAGGCTATATATCAGTAGTTAGCACCGCCACAAAACCTAAAAAGACAAATAGCAAAAAATAAAACAAAAACCGAGAGAAGCACACATGTAGTAATGAATGACAGCCTAATGAAAAGTGTTGTGGATTAAATTTGCCAGTTCCAATATTGATGTGGATGAGCAGTCATAATAATAATAGGATGGAGAAAGAAAACCGGACATAAAAGAAACCCATCCTCAGGCAAAAGCCCGTTTCGATTAAAGTTAATATTAAGTTAATAAGTTAATTAAGTTAATAATAAGGCAGTAAAATATTGAAAAAAATACTAAATATGTAGTGGAGCGTCAAAAAATTAAACTTGAGGCAGAATTAATTTTTGAATATTTGTTTTGGCATATATCCTATGTATCCATTTATCTTCACAAGCATCTAGATTCTATATTATCATTATTGGGTTGTTCAACAAATGTGACATTGTAGCATTGGGAAAGTTGTGGTTCAAGTAATGTTTCATTTTGCTTTTAAGAAACTTGTATGAATGACTAAATTACGTTTAAAGAGATCATACTGTGAAAATTTGTCAGAATGGGAGATGTGGATGTAAACCCATTTGCTGATCCTTTTGAAGATTCTTCAATTACACAAGCTACACGAGAAGCCAATCAACCAGTCTTGGAAAATTTTGACCCATTCGGGAGCGGTAAGGCTTCAACAAAAGCAAAGGATACCACCAGCCACCACCTTGCAAAACAAACGTTTGAACCTCCTCCTCCTTATTCTGTTACAAACAAAAGTGATAATGTGTCTGCTCCTCCAGTGGAAGATCCAGTTGTAGTATCCATTCCTGGTCATGATGAACTTCTGAAGCGCCAGGAGGAATTAGAAAGGAAAGCGCTAGAACTACAAAAAAGAGAACAAGAAATCGGGGCTTTTGGAGTAAATCCGCGAAAAAACAATTGGCCGCCATTTCCAAAATGTTGTCCCATCGGGCCATGTTTTTATCAAGATTTCTCTGTGGATATTCCTGACCAGTTTCGACTGATTGTGAAACTACACTATTATTTCCTGATAATTTACATCTTCACAATGTTCAACAACGTTTTTGTGTGTCTGGTTATATTCTGCTTTGATTCTGACGCAGGTCTAATGTTTGGAATGTCAATTTTGTGGTTGGTCATAAAAGTACCATGGGCCTTGTGCTGGTACCGGCCAGTCTACAATGCATTTCGCAAAGACAATGCTTTGTATTTCTTTTGGTATTTCTTCGTAATGTTTATTCATGTAAGTTTTGAGATAGCCTGTTTTATACAGTAAATTAGTTTAGCCCGAAGGAAAACAAGAGTGTACCGAGAAGCGCAATTTACACCATTTTGGTTCTGAGAGTAGGATTCGTCATGAAAAGGTGTTGCCAGATACTTTTTACATTTCCAGACAAAATGGTACACTTTATTACAGTGTTCAAAAGTAAACCAATGTTTTCCAGTCAAACCTAGCCCAAAATTTGCAATCCATAAAAGCAGTAGCGGCTGGTGAGTCCTAGAAATGGGGATGGTGCGGACGGGCGAAGCCCGGCTGTGTGTCCGCCCAGTGCCGGTCTTAGGGTATTTCGGGCCCTGTGCAGAATATGCTTTGCAGGCCCCAATGACAATGATCCAATTCAGCAACGTAGCTAGGTATTTTTAACATGGAGGAGGTGGTTTGACGGTCGGCGGGCGAAGCCTGACGGCGTGATTGCCGAAGGCGACACCCAGCGGTGGGGGTCTGGGGAGCCTCCCCCATAAAATTTTGAAAAACTTTGAAGTTGGAGCATTCTGTAAGCATGTTCAACAAAAATTTGGGTATGAATATTACTGTAAAATGGTGCTGTCCGGTGACATAGCAAAAGGATAAGATCATGCTTTCTTTGGCATTTTTCGGAAATAAAGTTATATCTCTATGTTGAGTCTGGATGAAACCTATTTCGTCTCCTGAAAAAAATCGAGAGAAATTTTGAAATGTTTGCGGCAACTCCGATCAGCGACTTCGGCTCTGTTGTTTTTTTTCTTGATCTTTTCAGGGTACAAAATGTTCAGGGGACGAAATAGGTTGCACCCGTTGAGTCTCTATGTTTTCTTGTTGCTAATTCCTTTGTTGAATTCACTTGATGAATTTTTTCATTGGAAATGACAAAATTACTGCATTTTCTGAGTAAATTGCGGGCCCCCTAATTTGCGGGCCTGTGCGATCGCACGGTTTGCACATCCCAAAGACCGGCACTGGTCCGCCGAAGGCGAATACAACAGCGGCGGGTCTACCTCAGACAAATTACATTTGATTTGATGCATGATTTGAGCATATTTTAGCTCTAAATTGTGATAAAAGTTGAAGTAAAACTTGGCTTATTTAAGAGTTCGCAAATGTGTAATGTTTTGAAGGGGACGATCAACAAACAATAAAGAACTTGTTCTAAATGATAAAAGAGAAAAAAGCTTGTTCTTTTTCATTACTTACACAAAAAATTCTCCCGCGGCCTATGTCACTTTACATTTTGGATGTAGATACGTTGCTTATTGCATGACATATTAAACTCAAGCAGTATTTTCCAAGGATGGGAAGTAGACCTATCCTAAAAAGTATCAGTTTTTCTAGTGCCTCCTTAATTACGTTCTTCTGTAGCCTAACGAAGCCTACCGCAATACTAATCAGCGAAAATGTAAACTACTAATTGGTTTATAGCGTGACGCTTAACAATGCGTAATTCCGCAACGCAAAGGCGGATTTACACTGGCGTCACTATTGCGCCGCAAGCTGTTTTTGACGTTACGGTTACCACGACGCCAGACACTCATCGACTTTTCACACTGCTTTTTTCCCTCAACGCTTGCCTTCATGCTCGTGTGCTGTTTTAAAGTATCTTCGCCGAAACACAACCGCGCGCTCTGGAGCGGTGTCGAAACCAGGCAGGGGCGCCGGAAGCGGGGGGGCAGGGGGGCGGCCGCCCCCCCTGCCCTCATTTTTTCTGCAGATGGAGGGGCAGGGGGGGCAATGGTGCCTTTTTAAGTTCATGTAAGCTACTGCACATTTTGCAATATAACAATTTCTGTTATTCGCCTTTAGCCTAATTATTAATCTTTCATTTTTGCCTCAAAATAATATATACGGCACAAAATTTTGCAACACAGTTAACAGGCCTTAAAACTCGTTTTTTTTTCGGAAGCCATCGTGGCCTACCGGGAGCTCCTTCTCGGCGGCCAAATCTGCGTGCTTATAGGCCAAAATACAAAATAAAAATAACGATAGCACAAATAGGCTAAATAGAATTAAACTTGAAACAATGCAAAAATGATCACTTAGCGTTGTTGAAGTCTGGGCCTGGGCGACGTCTTACAATAGAATCGTTGCACCACGTAATAACTGCTTTATCGGGATTGTAATCCAGTACTGCGGGACCATCCAACGACACTCGCATGAGTGTCTCCAATGTGGCTGATTTTAAAGAAGTTCGCCACTCCCCTAGAATTCTGTTTTGCAACGAAAAATAACGTTCGACATGTGTTGACGATGACGGCAAGGTGATAAAATAAGTATTTCAATGATGTGAAGGACATTACTAAAAGAAGCATAATTTTTGCAAAATGTGATCAAAAAATGTTTTCCCCTCGGATGTCAACTAACCTAGTTCTCCTTTTTAACAACGATTCAATGTCCGACAACATCGAATCGACATAAAAACGACAATATTGCCAGCCGATGTAAATTAGCACTTCGGATTAAGACTTTGTTAAAATAAGCGTCGGGAATTACAACCAAGACTTACAGCGCTGGTGATCGCAGATGGATTGGATATATTCCATCAATAACAAATATTCCCGCACAATGCAACAGCGGCGATTATGACGCGTTGACCTAATTTTGCGTCACTCTTTGATACTACATATTTTCGACAGTTAATTCGCGATCATTCTATTGCGAAATTAAATAATTGGCTAGAAGAGACCGGCGGCCAAACTTGGCCGATTGAGGAGGTAGCACCGGCGGTCATTCAAGCACTACTTAGCGGCCATGGCCGCAGTCTGCTTTAAGGCTTGACATTAGGTTACATCATTATAACATAGCATGATGCCCTTCTTTGTATACCGGATACTTGTAGGCTATCATTAGCCTACTCAATACATAGTGAGCTGATAGATTAGCATTGTCGCTTTATCTTATCTTAAAACTTGAAAAAAAAATTGGCTTTTTAGTAAACAAAAGTGCCCTTTTTTTGTAATCTTGCCCCCCCAGTCAAAAATCGTTCCGGCGCCCCTGAAACCAGGTCCTTTCGAACGTCACTCAGACGTTCTCACCATTCGGTCACGCAGCCAGAAAGACAAAATGCACTGTAAAATTGCTCAAAAATTCTGAAAATCAAACTCCATCTAACTTCACAATTCACATCACTTTTTTAGCACTACTATCGCGCCATTTTTTGCGTGCGAGAAACTGATATTGTTACATCACAATCACATTGCCTATTCACTTATTGCGTCGTTTGCAACAGTAACCTTGCCCCTTGGTATTTGCTGAAGTCAGTTCTTCAAGGGTTTAGCTTTTTCCGCGCTTTTAAAAGTTGATTGCAAGGGTTTTGCTCTCTAGGTCCGTTGTTTCGTTTGCGTTTTTGATGGTAGGTAGGCTACAGTGTTTTTCCACCTCTTTGTTCTATCTACTTTTTCTTGTGAACGTTCTTGGTGTGCTTTTAGTACCTTTTTTATTGCTTTTAACTTTGTTATTTTGTTTATTGACTTCTTATTGTGTATTGCGGCCCTCGGATCAATTTACAAGTGTTCGTGTGGTCCTCAGAGCAATTTGAGTTTAAGACCCGTTATCCAACCAGGGCCGTTTAAACAACAATCTGGGCCTGGTATCAATGACACCGTCGGGCCCCTATTCAAGATACTTTAAAACGCGATGGCTTCTTCAAACTTTTGGGCCGATTGGAAAGGTTTCATGCCCCTAACATTGTGCCGGGCCTAAGCTCAAAATACCCCTGTACCTCCCTGTTAACACCTGTAATATTGAAAATAAATCCTGATTCTAAAAAGTTGTGATCAAATTGCATTGCACCTACATACACTCACACAGCATTGCAAAACGCTTTTCCATCATTGCAAAACTTTTGAAGTGGTGAAAAATTTCTTTTTGAAAAGATAATCCCCAGGAAAAAATCAGCAGATGAAGTTACAATGTAGAGTAGATTGTTTTTTGTTTAGACTTTAGAGAAACGTTTTCACAAGTTTTAGATATGAAACCATAAAATTCAAGAAACTTTTGTTTTTGTTTTTCTATATGGTATATCCAAAAAGTTGACTTATAATTGCGATTTAACAATCAACCAAACCGCTTAAATGTTTTAGTGGTTTAGCTAAATTCTTAACAGTAGATCATTAGGCTAATCGTGTTCCTTTGGAAAACTAAATAGTTTGATATTAAAATGAAGGCTTAGAAATCTTTTTGCTTTAGATCATCAACGGAGTTATAAGAGCCGTAGGTATCCCTGGATCGGGTTGGGCAGGGTGGATTACAGCTTTGGGACACTTTGGAGGAAAAAAAGGAAACCTTGGTGTTGGTATATATGCCTCTGTGCAAGCTTCACTCTTCACGCTTCTTGCTATTCTTTCGCTCCTTTTATTGAAAAGAGTAAGTAAACCAGAGGAATTGAGTACTCACTACTCAGTCTTGTGCTGACAGTAGAGACGTAGCCACGGAAGGAGGAGAGACTTCGGGGAGCAACCACTGCCTAGGAAATTTTATTTTGCTCTCCCCCCAAAAAATGTTTCAATGCAATTACAACGTTTTAAAACCAATATAATTTCTGTTGAATGCTGTTTACCTCCCACAACTTTTGTCCCCCCAAATATTCTTTCTAGCTACGTCTTTGGCTGAAAGCCAGAACGAACGCTCCTCTTTACACTTTGCAAAACCTAACTTTGTTTTTACCTTCAAGCAGGTTGTAAATCTTGTCGACATAGCAATGAGTTCTCTGAAGTCTGAAATGGTGTGCAACTGTCATCTTTTTGTGTAATGCAAAGTGTATTTTTTTTAGCTCTTGGCCACAATAACCAAAATTATCTTAAATAACTTACATTAAATTCACCTGATTAGGTTTGAACACATGCGTCATGCTGTGGGGTCAATACAGAAAGATATTGTTCTGTTGAAAACTGTTGAGTAAAGAATTTAAAAATATTGCATTAGATCTCACAAAATCAGATTTAATCACGAAGAATCAACGGATAAAACCAACAGGCTTTAACTCTAATCAACAAATCCATATAAACAAGGTTTCATGTTTTATCCATTTAGGTCCACACCTTGTATAGGTCAACTGGAGCTACTTTCAAGCAAGCCCAGCAAGAATTTGCACAAGGTGTCATGAAGAACCCTGGCGTTCAAACTGCTGCTGCTACTGCTGTGACCTCTGCGGTTCAGACTAATCTAGAGAGGGCTTATTAAGCTGAAAACTTTGATCGTAATCATAAACTTAATCACGGAAACACAACCGTGTAGGCACATGCACTGCAGCACATGCAGACTTTAAATATAGTCTACCGGTACTGAAAATTTGTGTGGCCTATATTTTATTTCCACAAGAACAGCAAATATGTTACTCAATCATACTTTATTCTAGTTTCAAACTTAGTTATTTTGTTCATTGTAAAAACTCCAAAATATCTGTAACAACACATCTCAAACCCACCTTTTACGTACCGGTAGTGGCATGTTGTATCCTATTAAAACCGGCTAAATTTCCATTGGAAGAATATTGAAATTTGGTATAAGATGCCTTGCTGGTTGCTGCCGTAAATGTTTCACTTCAAACTGCTACTCATGTTTGTTTTTCTTAATCATATTATTTATCTATTTGAGGTTTAAAGAAAATCGTCCAGCATCTTTTTAAAATGATGCTCGTGAATGCGTGACACAACGCTTTGATATGTTACAAATAGCTATAACTTTATTGATCCTTTTGATGATGTGGGTGGCTTGATTGGAAATATCAGGGTCGTATGGGACAATAAATTGGTCTTGCGGAAATTTTTCTGGTTCTCGGAAATTGTATCAAAAATCGACCCCTGCAATGCAAGCCAGGTAGAACTGCTTGGGTTTTTCCATCAAACTGCGAAACAAAAACACAAACGCTAAGTGCGAATGAATGAAGCTATCGTTTAAAAGACTTGCTTAACAAGATTTTGCTTTTACATGAGGAACTCTAGGCTCTGTTTGGCTTATTTTTCTTGATGTATGTTTAATTGTTTTTGATGAAAGTTTGTTATTGGTTTTGATTGTGTTTTATTGTCATTGATCGGAGGTAGGCATCCGCTACTTTAAAAGTAGCGCACTACCCACCCACTACCGCTACTCGGGCTAAAGTAGCGCGTGCAACCACTTCTTTTGTCTTAGCTTAAACTAACACAGGAAGCACTCTGTGACGTCAAAATGACTTTGGAAACGAAAGATATCATCCGTGCACACCGTCATTTCAACGTCTTTATAGAAAACACATTCCAGGTGAAATTTATTGCTACGCATCATTTAAAAACACGAGCTTTTCAAAATGCGAGTGGCTGAGTCCTGCTCGATTTGGCTTTAGCACGTTTTTTTTTCAACAGAAAAAAGTCTCTCCACCGTAGCACTGGAAGGACTGGGTTGTTGTGTGCAATGGAGACTTTATAAATCGGCACTGGGAAAGCTCAATGACTTGCTTCTGTCTGAAACGAAAGGCCTCCACAATTGACTTTTCTTTCATGCAACGACACCAACAGTACACTAAAAAAAATCATCCTCGGAATCGTGACTGGTGTTGGTGTCACTCTTGTCAGTATCAACGTGACTTGATGTTTTTCGCAATGGTCGAATGATTTCTGCTTTAATTTTTTCACGCATTGTTTTCATGAAAAATTTTCAACAACAAGTCATTTTTTCACTTTATATTAGATAATGCCATAATGGGTAGCGGGAGTGCGACTGAAAGAAATGTAGCTTCTCAATGCATTACAGTTGTAATCCCTTCATGAGCATTTAATTACATTAAACGAAAAAAGAAAATAATTCACTTTTTTTTTCAAAAATGGCTAATAATTTTGCCAGTACTGAAGACCTATATAGCATGCATATTTTAAGCATGCCATTGAATGCTTTTTTGATTATTTTTCCTTCATGACGACTTTCTAAAAATAAATTTAGCCTACTCTGCTTGAGCTTCCAGTTTCCTCCACGAAGTGGACCTGAAGTTTCGATCTTGACTATTTGGAATCGTTATTTACAGTAGACCTGCTGTTAAAAATCCAACATGTTATATTTTCTGAAAAAATTCTATGTTACATCTTTTTGATTTGTGATTACAGTATAATGAAATATAAATCGGCCACCAGATAGCGCTTTGTGTCGTAGCTATAGTTAGCAGCTTGACACATCAACTTTGCAAACGTGATAACCTAAAACGTTATAGTCTACTTCCAAGGTTAATACAACTAAAATAAAGTGGCTACCAAATGCAAATCTCGACTCCAAAAACGTAATCACATCTTTAAAAGAATTTGAAGGGGTGGAAATATGGCGCTGGTGCATTGGTCCCCACATATCCCCTACATTAGTATTTTTCTTAGAATGTGAAGTATAGCATCATCATTTTGGAAGCTTTCGTGTTTAGTATCGCAATTTGGGCTTAATGTTAAGCTTCGATACAGTATCTGTAGAAATTAAGTGTAAAAGAATGCAATTGATATTTGGTAAGCAGATGTAAGCTTGTTTCAGATATTCATTAGGATGCTAACCTACATTTCTTCATCGGTAGGCTACAAGTTTAAAAGCCTGCAGAGAAGGCTACTGCCTACTGGTAACCTGATGAGGTTTCTGTTTTAGCATCGGAAACCTGTTTAGGTTTTTTGATTTCTTTTTGTCCATATCCTACTAATGCAGTTAATTGTTAAAATATTTGGAAAAAAATGTTCAGTTATTTACGTAACGCTAGTAGGCTACTGATGAAACATTGTCTATGAATTCATTGTAGCCTAATATTACATTAAATCTTAAAAGTAGCTTTTTTCAAAGGTGCAAGTTTGATGCAAGAAACATTCAATTTGATAGTTTATTTTAGGGACAGTGGAATACCGGGACGACTCACTTAATTGATTTTTCTTGTGATATGGAAAGCTGGAGGGTTACTTCAAAATTAAAAAATTGGCAGAACTGCAAAAGTTTTGTTTGCTTTTACGTAGGCCTAAGTTTATTTTTATCAAATGAATGCTATATTTTGCGTGAGGTTTGGGATTTTAGAACATCGGCAGAACCTTGCTATATAGAACCTTTACTATATAGAACACGTGCCTACTTTGCTTAATGGTTAATCCGGCACTGCAGTTGCTATAGCAGTGTGAGGCTAACTACTGTTACCACTGTAGCGTGAAATTTATTGCTGCATTATTATGACTAGCGTGGTATTAGTATTACATAAACATGATATCACATATTTTCATACATTTATTTTGGCAATACACACTTTGTACACACGCAGCCAGATCACATACGCTGCACCTGGGTAGCCTATGCGACATATGGCGGTAGACCTCAAGCTGTAGTTGTACCAAATTTTGTCATAACACTATGACCCTCCAGTTGTCCATCTTCTTTTTGAATGAGCAATCCCCTACTTCTACCATCCCCAGTTTATTCACGGTAATTAGGACACAGACAGGTCTAAAGCCTTATTACCGAAGTTGAACGTTTTGTTGCCTGTGTTTTCGTACACTGCCAAGGTGATAACTGTGGAGTATAGGCCAGGGGTCGGGAACCCATGGCTCCCGACGTGAGCCATATATAGCTCTTCGTGACGGCATCTGACTCACCGAAAGTTTTATCTAAACGTTCATTACAATTTAAAGGTGAAAATACGTTCAGAATGCACCAAATTCAATGCATTTTTTCTAAATTTTTCTTGGTGAGTCCCCCAGATCTCCGGTGTTTTTCTCATCTTCAGTAAAAACATGACTCTACTTTTCCAACTCATCGCCTGCCACTACATGTCAGTTTTAGGTTAAGTGTTAAAGCATTCAAGATGGCGGAAGTGACGCAAGATTTAAACTGTGAATCTGAAACATGGTTTATTACGTAGCATCATGTGAGAAAACAGCAATAGTGTAGCTTACCTAAAACATGATAATTTATTAAAACAAAAAGCAACTAACATGCTGAGAACTTCCGCCCTTCTGCCACGCAGATCGAAGATAGCCGACGACAAACATCTAAAACTTTAAAAAAAATGAAAATAGTCAGGTTTGGCAACTACTAAAATTTTTGAATAAAACTTTTCGTCTGTATTCCTGATTGCCAACAAAACCTCTAAATTAAACTTTAAACATACGTTGATCATTTTTTGCAGAAATATTTCATGCGAAGTTTTCCAAGGCTACTGAGTCGCTAACATAATTAAAATCCACGAGGGTTCCAATTCAGTTCAGTTGGTTTCATAGCAAATTCCCCGCACTGAATGATGTCTCCAATTTGTGGTGAAACGCCTCCTTCCAAAATTAAACCACATTCGTTTTTGGTGGAGACCTTCGTCACATCTTGTTTATTGATGCGTAGCGAATGCACAGAACCTGCCAGTCAAAAGAATGTTGTGTTAAGATTTAACTTCAAAAGCGTAGATTTGTTAAGGGGCTGTCCATAAAAGATGTCCTCATAAAATTGCAAAAAGACCCTCCTCTTGCCACATCTGCAAAATACCAACCCTCTTCCCCCCTTTGTTCGTGCGGACGACGTCACCGATATCTCCGAAGTGCAAGTAGGCCTACCCGTGGCCGTTCCATAAAGTTGTATTGCTTGCGTCAGACTTCAAATATGATTCTTCTACTGGAGTGGCGGAATAGAAGCCCTCTAGGTCTAGGACAGGGGTCTCAAACTCAAAATGCTCTGAGGGCCAATGAACACTCATAAATGATTTAAACACGCATTCGGCCCACGTGTTTGAGACTCTTGCTCTAAGATATAATTAACTATTTTACATCCACATAAGCGTATTAAAGCTTAAAAAGCTTTAAACAAAATTGCGTATTTTATACTAATACGTAGCACACTTTTCAAGTGCTGTACAAAAAAAAGTATTTCACGATAACAGCCACTGTAAACAAACTGCGTTAACTTCAAACATATGACAGGGATTGAACGGCCTGTCATACAGACAAAATTTTCCCAAAGCAACATTCACAAGGGGCTGAAAAAAGAAAAATATAGGCGATCGGACCATATAATTATAGGCAAACCAACCATACGATACGTCCCAGTTTAGCCGGGATAATCCTAGTTTTAATGCCTCGTCCCTGCGTCCTGTTCGGTCAGTAAGTCCATGTTAGGCAGTCAACATGTGGTGTTATGGAAGATGCCTAAACTTGGCCGAACAGCATGTACGACCACATTCCAGGACTCCCTTTTACCCTTGTCCACAAGTCCGCTATTTGCACCTCCCTTGACTGCGGACGTCTTTTATGAACAACCTTTAAGTTATTGTCTATCATCTAGGTCTTCTGAAGTTACCACTCTCCCAAACCTATTTTATATAAAGCCTAAAGATGTTGTACAAGATTTAACTTTTAGCTGTATACCTTCATAAACTGTTTTCCCATCTCGTTTCACAGTGTATAACAAATCCTTATGAAGTTCACCGGATTGAACCAAGCAACCGGCGACTGTGCAGCGTTTCTTGCCTTTGTGGTAATCAAACAACTGCTCCACGGTGCCTTCGCCTGATATTTAGTAAAAGAGTCAAAAGTTTTTCCAGTACTCGGCCTACTTACTGTACAAAATTGTTATGTGCGGATGAATACAAGCACTTGTGAAGCCAAATTAGAGAGGGTAGGCACTTTAACAAGCAGATTTCTAATAATCCACGCGCGTATCCAATCCAACCACGAACCAATGAGATGCTACGTTATCTGTACGTTATCTGCTATTGTGACCATTCCAGCATTCAGCCAGAGAATTAACAATTACTTTGAACTTTGTTTGGTAATTACAGAAGAAAAAAGAGCTATAGCAGAGGTGGGAATCAAATCCACGTCAATGTAATGACTACCACCGCCCTAACCCAATGCGCCAAGCCAACCGATGGCAAAGCGATGATTTAATTTAGCTA
Source organism: Aplidium turbinatum (assembly GCF_918807975.1). Lineage (NCBI taxonomy): Eukaryota > Metazoa > Chordata > Ascidiacea > Aplousobranchia > Polyclinidae > Aplidium > Aplidium turbinatum. Next base: position 26,134,379 of record NC_137478.1, read on the forward strand.
GAATTTGCGTTTTTCCTTTATTCTTCCCAAACGCAATCTTGATGACGTCATGAAAAGCGTAGCTTCTGATTGGTTCGTGCTGGATTGGATATCTGCATGTTAAAGTGCCTACCATTTGAGACAGCGGGAATCCTCTTTCTTATTCTATTTTTAAATCAAGTTAAATTCAAGGGCAGAAGATGATAGTACGCTGCTAACATAATAAAGAATATTAAAAACAAAACTTTAAGAAGTTGGAGTTTTAAAATGTCCACTAAAGTGCTAATGACATTCATTTGACTTCAAATAAAAAAAAGCACAAATGGGCTTTCAATACCGTTAATATTATAGCCTACTGCCCTACTACATGATTTACTATTAAGGCACGTTTTATGTCTTTTAAGGTTTTGTCAACTTTTCCCGTTCATTGACGTGCTGGTAGGTCCATCGACTATTGTAGTTTGTAGTATCGTTTTCGCTCCGGACGCGTTAATGACGAAAAATAAAATAAATGAATATAATCTTCAACAAAAGCAAAATTGACTGTTTGCAGTAGTAACTAAGCCAATAAAGCATTCATGCAAAGTCTACATAATAAGTTGATGGAATTACTAGCTTGTTTAAAAACAACATAAAAAGAACGCTAATCTACTCACCAATAACGTTTAATTCTTGATGCGGAAGCAAAAGAGACGATATTTTATTTTTTAAACTTTGGATTAAGTGATAAATAACATTATAATTTATTATGGGAACCCTTTTCTTTGCCGCAAATTCCTTCATTGATTCCGAGAGCCCAACATTGAAGCAGTATATTGACCCTGGAATGGTGCAAAACTAAAGGTAATTAAACACCTGCTAAGAACAATACATAAAATTGGAGCATTTATGTAGCGCCCCAGCCCTAGAAAAAATATGCTCCAAGACGCTGTACTTGTACAATGAACACAATGTACAGTGTGCATGGCGATAGAAAACAGAACTTACTTGACAAATTACTACAAGACATTGACTAGTAAAATAAAACGTTTTTAAGCGTAATCGATCTTTTGCTTTGTTTATGCGAATAAGCAAAAAACTCCAACATCTAATCAATAGGTAAAAAACTCCTAATCACATCACTCCACCACTGGAGTGATGTGATTAGTTTTACGAACGAGCGTATTAACCGCGTTGTAGAGGTGAACAGAAAACGCTCAACTTTTTCTTGTAGTTGATTTTGACAGTAACCAAACCAGCAAAGTGTTCGATCAAGGCCGTGCAAAAAAACCTAACTACCCAAACTGGCATCAACAATCACTTTCCAAAACATACCTTGGAAGATATGAGCTTTTTCTATGTCACTTTCTTTTACGTCGCCAATCCCGAAATCGATTAAATTCAAAGCGCACTGGTGAGCGCAGTCGTAGGTGTCCACAACGTCTAACAATGCCTCCAAAGAACCATCCACATCGGCTGAAGAGTATAAAATAGTGCTGCTGGAAAAATAAAGAAAAGAAATAGAAGAGGCTCGTTTCTAGCACTAATTGCAACGTTCATCTGATGAAAGTGAAAGTAAAAATGAACAGGTTGGTTTATTTCTTATCAATCCGTTTATTGTTCCTTTTACTTTCACTTTCATCAGATGAACGTTGCAACTAGTGCTGGAAACGATAATTGTCCTGATGAACACCCAAGCTTATCAGTATTTAGGAGAGGCCCAACGTACTCCAGAATAAATGGGTAAACAAGATTCGCTAACAGGATATTAAAAGTTTTTTTTTGTTTTTTTTACCAAGACGACAAGCTACAATCAGCGACATATTTATTAGACACTTGTATGTTGTTGTCGTATCCAAGCTTACGCCCGCTAGTTGCAGATTTAGACAAAGCACACGGGAAGGCAAGGAAGCTAATCTTTGTGCTCACTTCCAAGCATGCCTTTAAGTGTCAAAGAAAAAGCCACATACTTTTGAGTGGTGTCGAACCGGGTCCCTTTTGAACGTCGTGCGAGGGCTGTCACTGCTCGGATACTTATGTTACACTGTGCTTATGACAAAGATACTTATGTTACAATGTAAATTAAAAAAAAAAATTGGAGGTGTTTTCCAACTGTAAACTCAAAAATATGACCATAGAATTGACAAGAAAAAGATTTCAATTTTCTGTTTTCCAAACCCATACTTTTTGTTCTTTTCTTTCTTCCTTGTCAATTCTATGGTCATGTTCTGGAGTTTACCTCTCCAACTTGCTCCAATGACTTCAGTGGTGCATTATCTACTTAGGTTCACCATACCTTTGAGAATAATGTCTAGTTCTGGTACATCGCTGCTTTTAACGTAGTGCTCACGAACTGACTCTTGTATTTTTAGTAGACGTTTAATTTTATGAGGTACGTTTCTTCTTATTCTTTGATAATCTCTGGAAAAGATAACAGTTTGCATGTTTATGAAATAGAAAAAAATGATGTATTCGTGTTGCGAATTAAATATTTTGCAACAAACAGGTAATGTCACAACTTTAATAGCACTGAAGATGAGGACAGTTCAGTTTTCGAAACGTTTGCTAAACATGAGTTTAGTATTTACACTTTGGGCTCTTTACTTTTTGATTAGGTTAATTCTCCAGGCGTTTCAGCCATTTTTTTCCCGAAGAAAAAACAGTTTTCAGACATTCAAACATTTATTTTGACATTATAAAGAATATCAACCAAATCAATTTTTAGAAAAAGGTTATAATTATTAAATAAAACTAACTGGTTCAATATTTCGCGTTCTTTTGTGATTGTCTCTAAATCAAGTAGCTCCTTTTCTTTGTTCTTCAGTCTGGTTCTGTATTCGATGACTTGCTTTGCCCGAGACTGAAAACAATCGATTTTGACGTTGGCACAACCTCCACTAATGGAAACAAAACTGACTTTGGATGATGATGATACCAATCGTACCAGTGACAACAGATGAAACCAGTAAGCAAAAAGTGAAATTCGGCGAAGCTTTAGGCGTAAAGTGGTATCGTTCAGGGCTGTGAAATCGGGTAAAAATCATGCAGCCCAGAGTTCTCAATTTATAACTGGCCGATTCTAGCTTCAGTGTTGCCAGGTTGTTTTTTGTGTATTTTCATTTTTTACATTTAATTTCACTTAAGTTGAAACTAAAATGTTGAAAAAGTTGATTGAAATTAAAACGGCTACTTTTAGAAAAACTGACAAGAACAAGCACATATATTTTCTGGTAAACTCACGGAGAAAAATAACAATAACAAAATTTTGAAAACATATTGCTAACAAAACATTTATAGTTCACCGTTTTATTTTTGATGGCCTTAGGTTTTGGTAAGATGGCCTACCCAGACGGCAATAGTTGTCATATTTACATTATTTCAACGATGCCAGTCGTTGAAATGATGTAAAAAATGTCAGCTTTGGGTAGTGTATGCGGGATTAAGGAAAGGCTTTGCACGTGCTGTTAATGGGCTCAAAGAATCGAAATACACAGTCTTATCTTTCTTGCAAGAATGCGGATTTGAAATTGAGTCGCACATCAAAAGCACTCACCTCGCTTTCAACTTGTAAGACAACATCGCCCGCATGCGGTACGCTCTTCCATCCAAAAATACTCACTGGGTGGCCCGGTAGAGCGGTGGGCATATGCTTTCGATTCTCGTCAAATAGACCTCTGACTTTGGCCATTGCTGTACCAGCAACGAGATACTACAACACAGGTTTACTTTGTTACAAAAATAATTGGATGCTAAAGTAAACACGCTGTAGCAGATCCAGAACTTGCGGACTGTGAAGCTCATGAAACATAACCAGAGGTGATGGATATTTATCGCTAACTGAAAGCATTTCATTGTGGTTTGACTGAAAAAAAAATCAGTTTAAAAATCAAATTCAGATTCCTTGCATTGAAAACGATTGCAAAATCAATGCAAAAAATTTGCAGTTGAAGTTTATTATGAACAACGTGGCGACGTTTAAATAGACAACTTAAATTAGACCAACGAACCCCAGTAGTTTAGTGGAGCTGAAGCTAACAGCCAATATTTTAAAATCGCAAAACAATCATTGCAACCCTTCCAATACGTTCCTTTAATAAAAAACTTTTTCTAATTCAAACAACGCTTAACTAGACTGAGATTAAAAGTCGTTATAATACAAAATATTTTTGCCTCATTCCACTAAACAAAGAAACAAACCTTGCCGTTAGATAAAGTTCCCTGTTGCACGACCATGCTTGCTACTGGCCCAACACCTTTCTCAACTCTGCTCTCGACGATGACTCCTTCCACCTTCGCTTCATTGTTTGAAGCCAGCTCCAGCATCTCGGCCTGCAGCATGATGGCTTCCACTAATTGATCTAAGCCTTTACATAAAGATGGCTTTGGTTAGTGGCAGCTTGGGACATAAAATGAATGTAACGACTGTAACATATATTGAGAGCAGTTTCTCCATAGCAAGGGTCTCAAACTGAAATTGCTCTGAGGGTTCAACGAATACTTGTGAATTAACCAGAGTCCAGAGGTTTGCAATACACAATAAAAAGCCAACAAACAAAATAACACAGTAAGAATGCAATAAAAGAAACAGTAGTACAAGAAAATAGATAGAAAAACAATATAAAAGAAAAAAAAACGAAAAAAGAACACAAACGCAACGACCTGGAGAGCAAAAATTTTGCAACCGATTTTCAAAAAGCGCGGGAAAAGAATTAAATCCTTGAAGCACTGACTGCTGCAAATGCCAAGGTTACTTTTGCGATAACGGCACAAAAAATGAGCAGGCGATGTGATTGTGATGAAACGATTACGAGTTTCTCACACGCAGCAACATGGCGCGACAGTAGCGCTTAAAAATCGTGTGAAGATTGATGGCATTTTCATATTTTTGAGAAAATTTAGAGTGAATTTTACCTTTTCAAATCCATGAAAAAGTATGCGGCAGTTGAACAGCCACTGGAATTGTTAATCATTTGAAAGTTTGAAAATTTATCGTGGACCGAATGTGGCCCGTGTGCTTGAGACCCTTGCTCTATAGGCTCAAATCTTGAGGGTTCAATTTCGAACTGAAGGATTTAAGGATTATCGGATTTTATTTCAATAGATTTCTCTATAACTTTCAACAAAAGCCAATGTTTGAATTTTTCAGCTGCATGGCTCAATACGTCCAAGATATTAATATTCAACAGATGCCCAAAAACTACACGGCAAACTAATGGGCAAGATACTTTTGGCAAAAACGCAAACACCTTTCAAGAGCAGGGAGGACAATATAAAACTTTACCTTTTCCTTTGAGAGCTGATATCTGCACACACTGAACAGTCCCCCCTAACTGTTCCACTTTGATGCCGTGGCTAGATAAATCGTTCATGACTTTTTCCTAAAATATTACAGTGATAAAAACTGTAAGGGGGAATTTTAGCCCGATTTTGAACTGGTGTAGAAAAAAGTACATAAAAATTCGTATCAAAATTTAATTTTAAGAAGAATTGAAATTGTAAGCCAATAACACAGTTACTGACAAGTAGTAGCCATTACACAGTTAGTAAAAAAAAACTCTTTGTTGTAGAATCGAACCAAGGAACTTTAGTCATAACGTGAGGGCACACCACTCAAAAATGTACCACGTCAGCTTTCTTCAAGTCGCATTTGTTGATGGCAACGATCATAGGAACGCCAGCCAATCGCGTTGCTTTGATCGATTCGATCGTCTGTTCCATCACGCTGTCGTCTGCAGCAACCACGAGAACAACTACGTCAGTGAGCTGGAAACAAAGCGGAGGTTTATTTGGAGGGAAACATATCAAGAAATAGAACAGGCAGAGTTTCGCTTTTAGCAGCATGATCGTTGTTTACTGCACAAATGTAGATTTGTTCGTTTGTATCTACATTTGTGAAACATCAAGAAATGTTGAGCGTGCGAAAAAAAGTCTCAAATTATAAATATATAACCTGCTTTGTGATTTCATTCAAACTAAATTTCAAAGCTGAAACATGCGCTTTACTTTGGAACCGACTTTAGGCCAAAATAAGTTTCTCGCATCTCAAGCAGCGAAACAGCAATCAAGAATACAAAACGGAACACATGGATGTTAATGCTCAAAGATGGAAAAACAAGGAAAAAACAGCAGTTTTTATAACGATGCAAAAACCAACTTAGCTAAGGACATTACACATATCTTCGTAGCTTAAATCACTCTGCGATGCATTTTTGACCGCTGGAAGGGATTAAAACCAAACTGTTTCATTTTGAATGCATGCAGGATAAGTTATGCAACATTCCTACTGATACTAAATTGAACACATGTAAAAGCTCTGATGGGGATCACCTGAGCACCTCTTTTCCTCATCGACGAAAACGCAGCATGACCAGGGGTGTCCAAAAATGTGATTGTCTTGTCATTGGCCATGCTCACTGCGTTGAAGATTGCAACTTAAACAACGTTTATTTCGGTCGCATTTTCGCAAATCCGAAAGAGGCAAATTTACAATCGCATGTCACGTTTTAATATTAAGAATAGTAACAGTTTCGTACGGCACTTTTATAGGTGAACCTTATTGTGTAATGAACAAACATCTTCCAAAAATTAACTTAGAGAAGTGATGAGAGCCCTGGTACGGCACTCAAAGGGGCACTGATAAGATAACGCTCTTGAGCATGTGGCTGTGTCTTTAAAGTTTAGAAAGAAACATAAATGCATGCCTGCAGAGTGAAGATGGACACGAAGATTTGGCTTCCTGTCTTCTCAGTCGCTTTAAAAGCCAAATCTCCATCTACCGGGCGCGAGCACGACGAACTTTAGCAATTGCAGATGTATGAAATTGCATTACCGTGAAGAGATCATATTCAACATGACAAACAAACTCAAAGGATCAACCCAATGACATTTACAGTGCTCGCCTGCCGGGATAACACAAACAAACGTGCATGCTGTTTTGTCTTGCCGACCTTGAATGAAAGTATTGTCCAGCCATAATTTTACCTGAAAATGCGCCCACTGCCTGAGTGATGCCCCCGGCTTCTCCCTCCGCTACCTTTGTCTGGCGAAGGGAATCCAGCAAGGTAGTCTTCCCATGGTCTATGTGGCCCATGATTGTGACTATGGGTGGTCTACCGGTAAGTAAAGTCGGATCGGTTGTCGGTTTGCTGTAAGGAAAGAAAGGATTTTAATATTAACTGGCGTCACCCCAAAGAAGTAAACTAAGATGAGGCGGTTTAAAACCGTCCATAAAACGTTCGCATGACGTTTTTGATTTTTAACTGACGGTCATTATTCATTAAACAAGAAATAATTTTAAACTACTGTATAATACGTCTAACAAACAAAAGAATATAGAGATTCCCGCAAAAAAATTCAATTGCTTGAAACTTTGAAGATATAAAAAGCGTCAAGTCAAAATGAAATTCATGACAGTGTTGCATGCTCATATACACTTCATAGCTCACTTCCAGTTCACAAACTATTATGTCTACAACTACAGTAATTCATAGTGCTCGCGTGGGCATCGTCTGAGATGTGACAACTTGAACAAATGAATGAAATTAATTTAACAAAGCAAATTTGGAATAAGGTAGAGATGGAAAAATGAAAAAGAGAAAACCATACAAAACATGGGAAGACACAGGAAAGAATAATCTGACAAAGAGAAACTAAAAAAATATAGATGCCAACAATAGAGAGATGGAAGAGTCACTGCAGACAACTGGTCGTTCCTGATGTTTCGGGATGAAGACCAGGCTTCTTCGATGCAAAATGAAGAGAGAAGGAGACAATACCACTATAGTACTGCGCCTTTTCATCACTCAGCACTTCCTCACAGGGCATTAAGTCTGATATATCACCGAAATTGCATAACGTTATTTCCCATTGTTACGATACATCATCTCTATTTTTCATCATCAGCACATTTCATCAATTGGACCTTTAATCACATCCAGAGATAATAAAAAAATAAATTTCAAAACGAACTCTGACCCCGTGCATTATGATGTCACGTAATAACGTGCGTATTTAGGCGAAGGTGGCACTGAAAGATTCAGCTGATCTTTTTTTGTGTACTTATGGCCAATACAGCACAATTAATTGTTGAATTTTTATTTAAAAAGTGATTAACTGTCGAAGTGACGAAATGTAGCGTGATCATCTGATGCATTATTAAAAGTATAATGTGTTAGGTGATTAATTGTCACCGAACCGCCACTGTATTGCTGTGTTAGTTCCATGCATAACTTACCTTCTGTATGCATCTAAGTCTTCTTCCGGTTTTAAGCTTTGAGTTGGGTCACGGGCTCTCCGGCACCGCATGCCTAGCTTCAACATCACCGAACATACCAATTGAAAGTCTTTTAGCACTAAAAAAACATCAATGCCCATTAGATCGGCAAGCCAGTTTAAAAACTTAAGCAACCGAATGAACATTATTGCTTATTGCAGCTTGTGTTAAATTTGAAAACCCACAATGGTATACTATGTACTGCAGAAAAGATGCATGCACCACTATAATCTATTCTTTCGGATAGAATAACAGATATGTCAAAGCAATTATTTGGCTCTAATTGAACACTTATTTTTTTTATCACTGACATGCCTAAGACAAAACAACTACAAAAATAACAAAGCAATATGCTCAGGCCCAGATTTAGGGGGGGGGCAGAGGGTGCAGGTGCCCCCCGAATTTTAAAGGGCCCCCCTACGTGGAACAAATGTGATTTTTGTGTTGTTTTTTTTTATTTCAGCCTTTGAAGTTTCTACCAAATGCTATGCAGTGCTGGATTAATGCTACTGTAGACGTAGAGGTGGTTTTTCGCGTCATAAGTGCAAAAAATTGTTTTGCACGGGAAGCCCCCGATCTAAAAGTGCCCCGGGCCCCCCATCAGCTAAATCTGGCTCTGAATATGCTTTACCAGTGAGTAAAGAAAACTGACACAGCTTTTTATGATATAAAACGACAGTAGCTTCAGTAGTCAGGCACAAAACATAACAACCTCATTACCTCAATATAATCTATATAATAGTGCAAAATATAAAGATTATTGTATCAAGGGTATTTTTCTTTTACCTCAAAACACAAACTTAAACTGAAACCAATCGGTCAATATATAACTTAAACTATATATCGAACATATTTTTACTTTATCAGTACCTGTTTTCTTGGAGCAGGACAACTGTGGTGCTACTTCTGTGATTGCATCCAATACTCTATCTGATCATAACAAGCACAAAGCTTAAATCTTGGAAATAACTTATAGACTAAGATTTTGCTTCAAATAACTTATAAAAAAAAGATGTCTCTATTTTGAACTGCAACTAACACAATAATACAGGCCTCGAAATTTCGGCGGTCATGGCGGACATGACCTCCGGAATGACCTCGAATGTCTGCCGAAGCCGACTCATTGGTCGGTCATAAATGACCGCCGCAAAATTCTTGACAAAAATAGAGCTAATGCAGCTAAAATATATTTTAAATTTGAATTGTTACAATTGTTTGTTTAACGTGAACAAATACGGAGCTGAAACAATAATAGTACAGGCCATTGCTTTAAAGATCACATTAGAGTGGCATGGTTAACGAGCTGATGGCAAAAGTAGCCATTTTTACATCATTTCAACGCATTGCAATGTTGCCTTGAAATAAAGTTGTCTGAACTTTTCGGCAGGATATGTATTCTAATTTTAACAATGAGGATTATTGCGTTACATTGATCGTTTGTTAAAAAGAAACGTCACAGAGAAGCAAGTCTCAGCTGGGTTCCACAATCCACACGTGCTTAGGCGAATGTGGCGACCTTATTCACGCTGATACTGATAGAAATAGAATTTCTGCACGGAAGGGAGCGTGTTAGACTAACACTATTGTGTTAGTTAGTTAACACTAACACTATTGATATTGAGTCACTGATGCGCATTTGTCTGGACGGTCCTGAGCTAGAGATTTACCACCCCGCGCCGGCAGTAATCGCTTGGCACAACGATTCTATAACGCGAAAACCACGGAATAAGTGATCGTAGTTGTTTTTGTAATAAAGAAATTTGAATTGTTGTTTTCGATTGTGTTTATTGCGTCGTTACACGACTGTCATTAACGCACTGATTTATTTGCAAGCAATCTGCTCCAGTATACTTCAGGGTCGGTTAATTAAGCCATCAACCATTGTTTGTTTGTCATATCTTTATTCTGCATTGCGGGAAAGCGGACTTGAGCGCTATGCATCGGTGTACGCCTTCCGACGTACCCCTGACCCACGCTGCAGCCGACGGCAATGTCTGTTTCCGGTTGTCTACTCTACTTATGACTTAAATTTGGTACTACCCATTACTCGAAATCGATCACTGGGTAGAGGCAATTATCGTAAAGTTTCTTGCCCAGAGAAACAACAGCAGTGCGGGTGGCTGGAGTCGAACATGCAGGCTCTCGACTGCGAGCCCAACGCGCTAACCACTCGGCCACTGCTGCGGACATTGCAGAGTTATTCTGTTGTAGAAAATCTTCTTCTACAAACACGACTACACAATACTCTGTGTGTGGTTTTGCGCGGTAGTGTGATTTTGCGCAAAATCTACATACAAAAAATATGTCCGGTTGAGATATTAAATGTCCGCTGAAAGGGCCAGTCCGGTAGGACATGCTTGACCGCCGGAAAAAAGTACAAATTTCGAGGCCTGTAATAAAAGACAGATTTTATCTATACATATCTACTTTGAACAAAAGTTTAAAAACATAAACTATATATATACAGTATTAAAAACTTATTTTCATGCAATCATTAAAGTTCTGCAGTGGCAACATTAATACAAAAAAAGTGAAAATTCAAATTTGTTACTTGAAGGAATATTGGCAATTTCCGCTATTTCTCTAACTCGGACAGGCTGTGGTAATTCAACAACAGGTTTCTTCTTTCTAGCTAGTGCCAGGCGCTTTGCATGCATTATATCGATTCGCTTGAAAAAAACACAAGAGTTATCCGAGAAGAATGATTTTTGACATGCATAATAACAGTTTATTTAAGCATTATACCAATGTTATCACATAAACAAAATGATTGTACTTGAAATTTTCTAGAGTACCGTACCATATTGAATACTTTCCATTCTCTCTCAAAAACACTAAAGAGTTAAACAAAGGATAAAATTCTCTTTGCATTGTATAAAAAAAAAAAAAAAAGTTAGACAACAATTTGCAAATAAATGTATAAAAGTTAATGTCAAACAAGTTCAAATGTAGACATACGTTTTAAAAAAATTAAGGTTTAGTTTTAATCTTTAAACTACTGCTGTTAAATATACCTTCTGAGTTAGTTGGTTGTGTGTGTGGCTCTTTTTTTCTAAAACTTGTGTTGCATACAAGTATCGACAGTTCTGTGAGATAACATTCTAAAATGCAAAAATAAGCCACAAAATGAACATAATTTTGTGGCAGTATCTACAAACTACCGGTAACAGATTGAATATACCGCCAATACTTTTAATATTCAAAACATTCTTCAGCAGTTTGCTTGAGAGTTATCAGCATGTAACAGAAGAGTTTTAAGCAACAACAAAACTCAGAATAAAATTAAAGTGTAATATAAATGTTTAACCTTAATTTTGTCTTGAAATAGTTATAAAGTTGGAAGTGGCTACGTTTACGGCGCCGTAAATACAGCCGTTCCATGCCTTTTTTTTAATCTTTACGGCGCTTTTACTGCGCATGCGCGCTGGTGCGTATTTTTTCTTTTTTCACCTTTTCTTTGAAAGAAAAAGTGAATATATAACTTCTAAATTCAAGAGCCTTTGCCAAGTGAGTCAGTGGCGCGTGCGATTTTTGTTTGACTATTACTCCCAAGGATATGAGTTCGATACCACCAGGAGGTGATTCTTTTTTTAAACTAAATTCTAACCCGAAGTGACTCAATCGTGAGGCTACGCATTTTTGTGGCCGTTCAGTTTAGTCTATTTTTAGTTCTGACCATCACAACGAAAAAACAGTATATGATTAACACAGCAGAGGTCTAGAAAAAGGTAGAAGCGACAAAAAGCGGACGTTATAGGCTAGCGTGCATGATACCGAAACAGGGCAATCAGTTTAAAATATGGCACGGCCATAACACCTTAATAAAAATTTTATAAATTTAGAACAAAGAGGAAAAAAAGGCTAGCGACTTTTTCTAAAGTCATAAAAATTTTAGGTGTTACGACTGTGCCATATTTTAAACTGATTATCCTGCTTTGCTATCATGCATGCTATAACCAGTGGCGTAGGCCAGAAAAAAAATTTGGGGGGGCCAAACATTTAATGAATTGAAGAGAACGACAAAGTGTTTGATTTAAGACATCGCCACCTGTGCAATGGCGTATCCTGGTGGCTTAAGCAAGGGAAGCAATAAAGCTGTTGGGGGTTAGAGCGTGCCGAAGGCACGCTCTAGGGGGATCCGGGGGCATGCTCTCCCGGAAAAATTTTGCAAAATTACACTCAAATAATGGATTATAGCGCTTTCTGGAAACACTTTCAGGGTAATATTTGTATGAAATTTATTAGCAGATAAACAGCTATTAACTTATTAAAGGTAGCTGTTACACACAAACGGGCAAAAACTGCGGCTAAAATTAGAGAACACAAAAAACTCAGCTACACAAAAACCCAACAGAGTAAGCGATTCTGAAATTGCTTCCACAAATTAGTTAAAAGAAGCGTAAATCGGGTAAACTTTGCGCGATTTACAAAATATATCCATCTGCGATCACCAGCGCTGTAAGTCTTGTTTGTAATATGTTTATTTTAACAAAGTCTTAATCCGAAGTGCTAATTTACATCAGCTGGCAATATTGTCGTTTTTATGTCGATTCGATGTTGTCGGACGTTGAATCGTTATTAAAAAGGAGAACTAGGTTAGTTGACATCCAAGGGGAAAACATTTTTTGATCATATTTTGCAAAAATTATGCTTCTTTTAGTAATGTCCTTCACATCATTGAAATACTTATTTTATTACCTCGCCGTCATCGTCAACACAATCATGTCGAGCGTTGTTTTTCGTTGCTAAAAAGAATTCTAGGGAGTGGCAAACTTCTTTAAAATCAGCCACATTGGAGACGCTCGTGCGAGTGTTGTTAGATGGTCCCGCAGTAATTCGTTGTCGTTCTCTTTAATTCATTAAATATTTGGCCCCCCCAAATTTTTTTTCTGGCTACGCCACTGGTTATAGCGTGCATGATAGCAAAGCAGGACAATTAGTTTAAAATATGGCACGGTCGTAACATCCAAAAATTTTTATGAATTAAGAAAAAATCACTAGCTTTTTTTCCTCTTCGTTCTAAATTTATAAAAAATTTTATTAAGGTGTTACGGCCGTGCCATATTTAAACTGATTGTCCTGTTTCGGTATCATGCACGCTAGCCTATAACGTCCATTCTTTGTCGCTTCTACCTTTTTCTAGACCTCTGCTGTGTTAATCATATACTGTTTTTTCGTTGTGATGGTCAGAACTAAAAACAAACTAAACTGAACGGCCACAAAAATGCGTAGCCTAACGATTGAGTCACTTTGGGTTAGAATTTAGTTTAAAAAAGGAATCACCTCCTGGTGGTATCGAACTCACATCCTTGGGAGTAAGAGCCAGACAAAAATCGCACGCGCCACTGACTCACTTGGCTAAGGCGTTTGAATTTAGAAGTTATATATTCACTTTTTCTTTCAAAGAAAAGGTGAAAAAAGAAAAAAATACGCACCAGCGCGCATGCGCAGTAAAAGCAACGTAAAGATTAAAAAAAAAGGCATGGAACGGCTGTATTTACAGCGCCGTAAACGTAGCCACTTCCTATAAAGTTTATCCGTAAAAGTTTTCCATTCTGAGTGTCCAATGATCATACATGTATGATGTATCAATCCCACAGCCAAAACCATACACTTAAGTACAGATATCATGGTAACAACGCCTATTTTCCAAGCTCATTTCACTGCTAGTGCATTTGCTTGTCTGGATATGACAAAAAGATAAAAATGCAAAAACACGACTGATTTGCTGGGTAGGTGGTTAACATCATAACAAACTTGCTTAAATAGAGAAGAACAAAAGCATTGAGATTGTATAATGATTAAAAATTCCATGCGTTACCTTTCTGACATACTGTTGAACACATTTCATACACCACATCACAATGAGCTAAAGCATATGAAAAAGCAATAATTTCAAAACGGCTGGTAGTTGGTTAGAAATTTAACATTTATTACCACCTGAGTAAAAATAGTTTTAAGAATCAAAGGATTAAAGATTTTTCAAAATAACTGATAACTTAAAAGGTACCGTAGTAGCACAACAATTTCTAAATACACACCCCGCAAAGGGTGAAACAGGGCAACAGGCTGTAAAGATTATAATACTTGCTCATAGTGATTCTATTTATTTGAACTGGCTCTTCTTAGGATTGAGCACTCTTTTGTGGTATTAATACTATTTATAATATCAATTACTATTTGTTTAACTTACTATTTGACACTTTGTTAGGTGACAACTGAATTTAAAAATTTGCTTGTTCTGCTCAGTTGGTTAAGCGGCCCAGTTTGTGTATGAAGAAATCACAAGATTATGCAACGTTGGTTTGGTACTTAAGGTATGCGTTTGAGCTCAGCGTTTAAGAACTCATCTCCATTCAGCAGCATTTAGTGGATGGAATAACTCACCGAAATGCTTAGGCTATATTTATATATTTATAGCATTAGTTGCATGACTGCGATCAAAGAGCATTGTTTTATGGCAATTGGCAAATATTACCAAGGTTAAGGTTTTGCTTTCCGTCCAGGACTTCAAAATTTCCTAAATCATAAGATTTTGTCTTTAACGGCTTTAAAGTTTTCTTAAATTAGGGCAGAACTTATTATGAAGCTGCTGGTAAGCACGTACTGTTTGTTGCAATTCTTTGCAATCAAGGCTGTCGTAGTTGGGCGAAAAATATACGACTCCGACTTCTCGTTTTACGGTACAACTGGCTGATTCCAACTTCATCACTGTAGTCTCAGTCTAACTTTAGTCTGTTACCGTACTCTATTACTCCAAAGTCCAAAAAACAAGATCTCCAACTCTACCCTGGCTTCAATGTTGCCAGATTTTTTAGGGTTGTTAAACGTTTTTTGATTTCTATTATTTTTCATTTTATTTAGTTCAGTTGCTTTTATTTCTGACCATCACAGCAAAACAATACAAGTCAACATAGCAAAAGTTGAGAAAATGGTAGTAGCGACAAAGCGTTAAAACGTGCTGTTGACCAAAATAAGTTATTAGGTTGAAAGAAATCTGACACGGTCACAATTTTCTTCAAAAAAGTTTAAGATAAAAAGGAAAAAAAAGAAAAAGTTACATACAAAAATGAAAACAACAACTATATTCAGGCAATAGCTTTATTAGGCCGTACAGCTTTAGCTGATCTTTTCAAGATTTTTATAAATAGACACTTGCTGTGAAGATCGGCCATGGTGCGTTATCAAGAGTGCTGGTGGTAGTGAGGAGAACACATCTTGATGAGTTTAGCTCATAGCATAACGTTTAATTTGATTTCACTGAAGTTGCTACTGAAATTGAAACGGCCAACTTTACAAAAACTGACAAGAACAAGCATTTATATTGTCTGGTAAAGGTTTAAAACGCAATACAGAGCACAAGCACAAGAATCAATATTTTGAAAAAGATTGGAAACAATTCAATTCAATTCAATTCAATTTATTTTTCTTTGTCAGAATGCAAAAGAAATGATATTGAGAAAAAGAAATACAGTAACAAAACTAACAAAAGGAAAAGGTGGCAAAACCTTAATGGTTTAAGACGTGCGTGAAAGGATCTAATATTGCGGTATATGCATCAATAAATATAGTCAAGCACGGCCACCAAACCTGATACTTTAAAATAAGTTGATGAATTAGTTAAGAATCAGTCGCCTCCTCGTTCTTTAACAACTTTAACTTTAAAACTTTATTGTTCGTAGTTTTGCATCAAGCCGGGGTGCAGTCGGCCTTTTTCCCAACGACTCCGACTCCAGACATGCCAAAGTCTGCCCGACTCCACAACTCTGACTACGAATCCACAGCCCAGGTTGCACCAATCGATAAGTGCCTACAGGGTAGACCACGTTGCATGCCGTGTAATCATTGTGAGAATAATAAAATTAGCAATAAAATTTTCGTAAATTTAACCATAGAACGTGCTTAGTAAAAGCTAGAAACAGACAGCCTAATAGCCTTCAACGCAAATGATAACATTTCTCAATCAGAACAACATGTTTATTTGATACAGAAAAAGATTGTTTAGGTGGCATTAGCCTATTTATACAATAATTTCTTGCATTCTTAAGGTAACTGCAAACTAGCCTATAGGGCTAAGTTAGCCTACCACAAGATATTAGTTGATTGACTCTGAATCTTTATCTTCAGGCTGACAAAGCCTTTGATAGGTTATTCCTGGTAGTTTTGCATGCTTGTAAAGGCTTTTAACGCAGGGCCGGTTATCGAGATTGGCAGTGTTGTACGTTGACGCTGAGGCTAGCGCCGTCAGTTTATTTTTTAGTTGACGGAAGTGATATAGCGACGTCAACTATTTTGCCGATTTTAAGCGTCACGCGCTATAGGCTATGCGTCATTTTTGTTTGCATGAAAAATCTCGTTTCACAATGAGAGTTAAATCTTGTTTGACGTTTTGACTTTCAGACTGATAGCAATGAACAATCTTTTTGTGTGGCAGCTGTTCGTCTATCCAATTATGCAGTTTCAAGTTTGTTTATCGTATCCTGGGTTAATCTGAGTCGAGAAAAAACGAAATCGTCTTTCGCAGCTCGAAACAATCTGAAAAACCAAACTCGTTAGAAGTTGAATACTTCCGTTTTGTGAAACCCTGGCTAAAATGGCGCTAGAAATTAGCGCTGACGCTGACGCCTTCAATTTCTTTAAGAGCTTACGCAATACTTTACGCCGTAAAGTTTTTAGGCAATTCGCGCTAACACTGACGCCGTCAATTTATTTCATTGACGTGTCCTACAGCACTGGAGATTGGCAGAGTGAAGTTTCCGATTGTTGTTGAAATGTTGTTACCGGGGAATTATTCCATCTCCTAAAAATGACAAACCAGCTTTATTTCCGACGTTTCGTCTGTCAGCACGACTGAGTTTATCAAAAGACCTGAAACAACGTTTGTTGGGTTCGTAGTCAGAGTCAGAGTCGTGGAATCGGGCAGACTTTGGTATGTCTGGAGTCGGAGTCGTTGGGAAAAAGGCCGACTGCAACCCCGGCTTGATGCAAAACTACGAACAATAAAGTTTTGTTTCCAATCTTTTTCAAAATATTGATTCTTGCGCTTGTGCTCTGTATTGCGTTTTAAACCTTTACCAGACAATATAAGTGTTTGTTCTTGTCAGTTTTTGTAAAATTGGCCGTTTCAATTTCGATAGCAACTTTTATCTTTCACGTGCTCCTCTGCTAGGCTAGGCCTATATCTAGGTAACTCTGAAATTGTGTTCACAGACTCTGTAAAATACCTGGGTGTAGCCTATTTATAGAGAGTTCTCTTTCAGATGAAAATGATATTTCAAGGCAGGTAGCCTAGCCTACGCTCTCAGTACTGTGCTGCAAAAAATGCAACATCTCATTTTGCTAAATGCTCACCCTCTGCAAAAACATTGTAGGCTATTTCGCTCTTATTGTATGTCGTTTTACGCATCCCAGTTGTAGAACAAGTTTAGATTTTCCAGCAGTATAAAACGATTACGCGTTGCTTGCAATGATTCTTTCAGAATATTGCACAATTTGCCTTGTTATGTCAGTGCCGTGAATATCAAGTAGCCTAATGAATAATATAACAACGTTTGATGCTTTATTGAGGAAAAACATGTTTTCGTTTATCAACCGTTGCATACACTCCTCAAATCGCTTTATATCAGACCTGATGTCATCAGATTGTTTTTATCGTTCTGAATGCCTTCAACTTTTCCAACGCTCATTGTAGGCTAGTAAATTTGTAACAGTAGGTAGGCTACTTGGTGAATTCTTAAACTGACGAATCGTCTTAGGCTACTGTGTGATGTGCAGTCTGACCATAGAAAGAGCTCAACACCTGCTCTCCTGGGCCACATCGAAACAGGCTTTTGCCTGAAGATGGTTTTCTTTTATGTCCGGTTTTCTTTCTCCATCCTATTATTATTATTATGACTGCTCATCCACATCAATATTGAAACTGGCAAATTCAATCCACAACACTTTTCATTAGGCTTTCATTCATTAGGTACTAGCCTACATGTGTGCTTCTCTCTGTTTTTGTTGTATTTTTTGCTATTTGTTTTTTGAGTTTTGTGGCGGTGCTATATAACTACTGATATATAGCCTACCGGTACAAGGCCTACATGATTTTCAATTCAGGCACGTTTTAAACCTTTCAAGGTTTTGCCACCTTTTCCCGTTCATTAACGTGCTGGTAGGTCTGTCTATATCGATTTTTGTAGTTAGTATCTTTTTCGTCCCGGACGCGTTAATGACGAAAAATAAAATGATTGATTGACGACATCCAAAGTGGCTCTATGTAACCTTTGTGCATTTGCAGTGTGTGTATTATTTTGTTATTTTGTTTTGGATATGGACAGCTTTGTCTGACGCAAATAAATAAAAATAAAAAAATAATGATTTAATTTTTACGTCAAACGTTGGGCAGCATTTATGAAACTAAGGAAGCATAAATGTACGGAGTCAGACTTTTGGACTCCTGATCCATTCCGAAGAGTGTGACTACGAACTCCATATCATAACCACAATCCAAGATTTTTTACGCTATATAACTTGTGCCTTCTCTATCCTTGTCATGAAAAGAAAAACATATTTTGAAATAAAAAACTGCTTGGAAAACAAACCATAGGCTACCCTACAAGTAGGCTATACCGCAGGCTACTCAAAAATAACAACTCCGCTAAGTAAGCAATATATTTGCAAGCGAAAAGTAGGTAAAAAATCAGACTCCGGCTTCTGTTGGAGCCTTTTCTCAAAACTTGCTGTCTTGTCGAGGTACCAAAGTTTAATTAACCAAACATTAAAGAACTTACATATGAACGCTTTTAAACAACACTACAATTTATCCACCTTCCACACTTATGTTCGGAGGGGCCACGTTCTTTGTTGCTACGGCCCTGACCAAGATGTTAGCCTGCTGCCAGTATCACGGACTATGGCCTATGCAATTGGCTGTGCTATATCATTAACCTTAAAGACTGTGGGTGACTGACTGACTTCTTCTTTCCACTTGCTATTTTTTCTCATGACTGCAGCTTCTCTAGCAGCATCAGCTGTAGCTTATGGAGTTGACTGACGACAACTAGCCTAGTTGATACAATGGAAAACGTCGGTTAACCTTATTCAATCATGAGATGAGGGTCAACTTTTTATCAGTCGGGCTCCAGTTGAAACTGTATTGGTTTAACCTGTTATATTGTACAAAATTGTAGCCAAATAGAATAGCTTTAACAACTGAAAACATAAACAAAAGTACGATAGGACATAGGTTAGGTAGCTAAAAACGTATGAAATTTCACTCACATACGAAAGCTTTTGCAACACAACCTAACCAAGACACAAAAACTGATAAAAGACTCTTTATCCATTCAAAGCTTATTGCCGTTAACGGATTGATAAATTGTAAAAAGATTAAGTTTGTTGTGGATTTCTGACGTGTTGGGCCAAGGAAAACCAGAAGGTTCAAAAGGCTTACAAAGTAGCCTATATTATGATAGAACCACAAATCGACTATGCCATCATTATAAAGATTAGCCTACAAGGTATTCGTTTGATCCTGCTCAAGCTCAAATAAGATTTTTTTCCATCTTAAGCAAGTTTTCAGTGATTGTTTTGAGTGTATTATAACTTTCAGCACAATGTTAACAGTTGTTTCTGAAATGGAACAGTAGTTTTGTCAAACTATTGATTTGAAAACATGTGTAGTTTAACCAAACGTTTAAAATGCCAAAGTTAGGCTACTTCTCTCCAAGACTACCGGCACAGAGTCGGCAAAGGCCGTTCATAATTCGGCACAAGAGGTACTCAAACATTGAAGTAATTCAAACGACACCAATAGTACGGTGGTTTATAACTTTATAGCACCATCATGTGGTGATTGATGAAAAATATTCAAAGCCGGCAGGTAGCACTACACGTGTGTTGCCATTCGAGCAACAAGTGGACGAACAAATTCAGACGATCTTGACGATTGGCGGCTCATTTGTGCCGATAAGTTACTTCTTCGACCAGGCATAGTTTCTTGGTCGATAATTCTACCAGCCAAAGCAGACGCGCTGAGAGCTGAACCCCGCTCATAATTGTCCAAAGAAGACTGCGATGATTCGGCCGGCAGTTGAACATTTCCTAAAAACGCCGATGCGGGAATAGAAGCTGATCGGCCGTACATCGGTCTAGTCATGTAAGGCGAAGGTTCAATGGGTAATTGTGTAGGCAACAAAGACCGGGAATTATGTGAGTAAGTGCCAATAGTTTGAGGCGTATACGAATTGCCCGAAAACGGTCCATAGTCCGAGTAGTCGCCAAAATATCGTGCCGGTGATGGTGACATCCTTTCACCTAGTGCGCTGGCACTTCTGACGGTTGACGTTGGAGGAGCCAAAGCTGTAGGATCATAAGGAACTCTTGAACATGAATACGGGTCCACTGACATCGATCTTTGAGGATAGTCAGCGTGTGGATTCATTGTGTGGTAGTGGCTCTCAAGGAGGGGTTTCTTGTACTCAATTGTGTCCAAAGGAGAAGAATGATTAACAAAATAGCCAGAATCTGGTAAAACGTCTTTTGTTGGTGCTAAAGATCCCACCGCTGCTTTGTCATTGTGATCACCTCGGTTCCAAGAAGTTGCTTCTATAATATATACAAACATCAGATTTACCAAAATGTTCTTCTATCTTAAATATGATGGCAGCTACAAACGCATTGTCTGCATGAGTTTAACTCAACACAAAACGTTTCATGTACTAAACGTAGAAAGTACAAACGACGTAGTAGCTTATCAGTTCAGTTTGTTTTTATTTCTGACCATCACAACGAAAAAGCAATATATGACAAACATAGCAGAGGTCTAGAAAAAAGTAAAAGCGAAAAACGCGGACACGTGATAAAACACGTGATACCAAAGCAGGACAATCAGTTTAAAATATGGCACGGTCGTAACACCTCATGGTTGGTTTGACATTCTTGTACGCCAACCATAAAGTGTCAATGCATGTTTGGTCAAAAATCTTCTAAAAAAGAAACATTAATAGAATCCTGTAATAAACAAACCACTGAGTGTGAAATAACGTTTTCATGAATCACGTCCTACCTTCAGTTTGATAACCGTCATCCTGAATCAGTGTCGTAGTTGGGTTGGCTTCATCAGATCCGGACACTGTGGATGCAGGTCCTTCTCCAGGAGAAGAAAGATCTCCCGGATTCTTGGCACCATTACTTCCGGTTAGAGAATGAATCTGATTGATCGGAGTAGATTCATCCGAGATGAAAACCTCATCTCCATCTCCTCCTGACTGAAAATTAACCAACAAACGTAACGACGTTGAAACACCTTTAAATGCAAACAAACGCTTGCTCCTCGATCCCATTCCTCCATTGGGATTAAAATGATATTTTCCAAAATTGTAAATTATAACTTCTCACTTTTATGTAGCCTAAGTCTGAATATATTTAGACACTTTTTTTATGTTTAAATTAAGTTACGTGATGTAAAGGCCACTAAACAACAATTATTTTACACCAAAGCAAAATGGCCGGCATTCTGGAACGGAATACCTTTTTTGGTTTAAGGTTTGACAATTGATATAGGCTAAAGTGATCCACAGAGCAAAACGTATCTTACATTGTTAGAAGGTTGCTTTTGAAGGTGGCTCAGCGACTTGCTAAATGTGATGGATTTTTGTTGTTGCTTAGATCTTACACAATAGCAAGCCAGCAGTACAATAATAAGCAGAAGCAGTATTCCTCCTATAGCTGCTCCAGCAGCTATTCCTATCAGTGTAACGTTGTCCGCAGTTGAAGTGCCTATTGAACAGAAATATCAGTACGTTAATCTGGAAGTTATAGGCCTACTCATCAAAGGTATAGCCGACTAGAAACGTTGTAACAAATGTTTAACTATTTTTTTTGCAATACATATTGAGAAAGTGGCCGAAGTAAAACTTAATAGGCTAAAGCGCTTTCTAGACTAGCCTACTTTCCAATCAAGATTCTGTAGCCTACCTACATTTTATGAAAGTTTTTTTATTTCCGCAAACAAAAACATTCTATTTTTAAACAAAACGTTTCGACGCCAACCTTAAATGCATGTGCTTTATCTTTAGACGACATAATATTTGTTATCACGCGATAAAATCCAT
Source organism: Aplidium turbinatum (assembly GCF_918807975.1). NCBI lineage: Eukaryota > Metazoa > Chordata > Ascidiacea > Aplousobranchia > Polyclinidae > Aplidium > Aplidium turbinatum. The sequence continues at coordinate 26,156,708 of NC_137478.1, forward strand.
TAAATTATTTGTTTCGTTAGTAGGCCTTCCATATCTACGAATAACAGAAACTTTTAGACCTTGAAGTAGCTTCCTCAAAGTGATAGAAAAACACCTGTAATTATCCACATAGCCACTGTTCTGTATTTTCTTACCTTCTTTCAAGGTTATTTTCATCGATGTATCGCCGTACATATTTGAAACAGAACACGAAAACTCATGAAAATCGTCTTTGGCAGTGCCGAGGATTCTTAATCCGGCGGATGATTTTCCGCTTACAAAGTATCCTTGGTATTTGACTGATCCGCTTTCGTTTGATTCGATTCCTGAAGCGGATATTGATTGGTTTCCCAGAAGTTTAAAATCAGCATCGGCAGTCTTCCATGTCCATTCCTGTGAGTAAAAGCAAAGTTTCACAAATTGGTTTTAGAATGAATTGTCTGAATCTGTTATAGCTTACCTTAACAGCAAAGTGTGAAACTTTGAAAGCGTTTTTAAGGCAAAAAACTTGCGCATAAGAAACCTATTAAACCTCAACGCGTTTTCTGTGCCAAAATGCATCCAAATGCAGAACTGCTAACAGCGTACCCAGTTGTCATAATATTTACATCAAACTTACCACTTGGTCAATGCCTGGGTGGCTTTTTAAAGCACATTCAATGATAGTATCTTCGTGTAATGTTCCATGTTGAATGGCATCAGAATTTATCAATGGAGGACCATTGACTATCAATTGCAATGGCTTTCTATTGGTTCCAATCTGCAAAAATGAATAACTATTTATAAAACATGTCAAGACTTTACGATTGTACGGTAAAGAACAAATCCAGAGAGCAAAATCTGTCATTTTTACATTGATTCAATGTCTGCAGACGTTGAATTGTTGTCTGGGAAGGTTGGTAGCGTGACTGGTAGGTTTACAACAGTGTGGAGATTGATACGCAACCCTCGCTGCTTAAATCAATTCAAAATCGTTTGTCCAGCGACAGTAGGCTGCACTTTGAACAGCACATTGTCAACTAACTATGTTGCTCTTTTTGCAACTACAAGATAGTTACGTCATCAAGGGACTTACATCTTCTGCAGTTGCAATGCAAACATATCGCCCGCCGTCAGACTGGGCAACGTTGTGGATTTCTAGCGTTGCAGACGTCGACACAAGAGACTTGTCATCTTCACGAATCCAGTGAATCAACGGTTCAGGGTTCGATTTCCATTCGCACGACAAAGAGACATTTTCTCCAATCTCTGCAGTTCTATCCTCGGAACTGCTAGCTAGTGTAGGTGGGTCTGAAAAAATAATACTCTGCCAATGAATTGAATAATAAAGTCAAGTTTTGAGATTTTAGCTAGAAAATTTTGTGTAGGCTATGGCCAAGGTTATGGAACAGCTATGAAAAGAAGCTACAGAAGGCGATTGCAAGGAGCAATATTGTCAGAGAATTTAAGGACATAGAATTAGAAATAGTTACCAAACATTTATTTATAACAAAAGCTAAAAGAGATTTTCTCGGAACAGCAAAACCACCTCTAAAATGCTCGCGTTGTTTTATTTTGGAAAGGAAACTTGATTTTAAATCAAGCTAACGCGTAACATGGTTTGAGGCGTTATCCGCACGGTACAAATATTAAATAAGCCTGCCAAAAAAGAAAAAAATTACAATAACAAAAAAATACCAAAAAACCACTTGTTGTTTAAAAATTTTAGATGCACAGTTGCCAACAGATGCATCACATTTAATTATTTATTTGTTTTACTTGTTACATCAGATTAGGGCCTTCACTGCCCTAGCCCTGCGCAACCTGCAATATATCGCTAACATATGCAGTGAAGGCAGTCGTAGGCTACAAAATACAACAAAATTTACGAAATAAGTATGCCATTTCATAATAATTTTGAGCAACGTTACGTACACAGGACGTCAACAACAGTCTTGTTTATTTCAGAAAGTCCTCCAGCATTTTTGGCTCCACAACTGACGGTGGTGCCTTGCCAAGTTTTGTTCGCAAAGCCCAAACCAAGATTAGCTGAGATCTCTTCGGTTTGTTCTACATCGCGGATGTACCATCTGGATAATAATAATAATAACAACCGATTGTTATTATAATAATTAAATAATAACAACAACAGTCGAATGAAAGAAGTGAAACAAAATACAGCTGTTTTTTTTTCAGAAAAGCAGCTTTGTGCAGTGTGATTATCATAGGCTATTTTGCAATAAAACAAAAAAACTGCGTTGGTCGAAAAGTGACCATAGTAGCTTTTTGTGAGAAATGGACAATATTTATACTGGGTTGCTTACCTGTAAGATATGATAGGAGTATCACTCGTAGCTTTACACACAGCTGTTACATAGTCTCCCTCCTTGATAAATGACGATAACTCAACATGAGCAACGGGAGGCCCTAAATGTAAACGTTGTCATTGGTGATTTTTAAAACATATCTACTTTTAGATACATCGCACTGTCGCTGCAAGTGCAACCTGCGCTAAAACGCTGGATTTTATTGTCACGTATGTGCAAAGTCAAATAAAGATTTTGCAGATTTTTTGAAGCAAAGTGCAATTCAGGTCAGCACATTTGAAATCGGTATTTCTTGTCTTTCTATTTTCTAAATTGGTGAGGAAGTTTGTTGTAAGGGTTGGTTATCACAGGGGGTTATCATAGTAAGACGTGACGACCAACAATTCAGTTCTACATTGATTCATAGATTTCATACGTTGAATCAAAGTAAAAATAGGAATGATATGCTAATTGGAAGAGTATTACCTCGTTTTGTTGAAAAAAATTGAATAAATTTACTAAAGCGTACATTAAAAGGAGCAGACTATTTTAATTTAGGAAAACTCACGGAGGATGTTGAGCTTTACAAATTTGCGTTCAATCTGATCATTTGAGAGTGCGTCACTCGTCATCACGCATGCGTAAGTTGCGTCTACGTCCTCTGACGTTGGGACAATTCGCAAGGTGGAAGTGGTATTGTACAACTTGAACATGGGTCCAGTTACTTTAGATGTGACGTTGTCAAGCTCTACACCATCTGTAAAATGACACATCGACATGAAATTCCACTTAAGCAGGCTATAACACGACAACTAACATATCATCAACTGCGTCTTTTTCTATGTATTTTGACAACCCACTTAAGGAATGGTGTCAGGATTTCGTGTAACCCACCACCCATAAAAGTCTATGATTAACAGGCAACGATGCACATACCTTTCATACAAAACAAAGCAAATCGCTTTTATTTGTTTACTTTTATTGTAACGATCCGATGGACATACAATTTCAATATTATCATAGGTTTTATTTATAAAACAAAAAATATTAAAAATGTAGTTTTGATACTTACTCTTGTACCAACGCAACTTGGCAGCAGGCTTTCCTCCCTCAGCCCGGCAGGATATCGAATTTTCTTTTCCAAAAATCACATCAACCACCGTTGCTTCACCATTCTCTTTTCCTTCCACAAATGGACCAGTTGGAGGTACTATAAATAAGACTGAGCATTAAAAAAGGGTTTTCAGCCAAGGGTTTAGTTACTTCTGGAGGTAAATGTAATTTTTTAAGGTTTTATTATTATTAAAGCAGGAAAGAAAAACAATATAACAAATGCCCATTGTCTGGTCTGAAGATTGATGATGGGGTAAACTGATTTGTTCAACTCACGCTAGTTCTACACGTTAGCATTTGGATATTCAATGTAATCTATTAACTTTTTTTATTAGACAGAAATCGATCATGACAATCGAATTGGCAATTTTAAATGAAAACTCTTAATTTTTGTCCAGCTTAGTATTTTTTATCCAACTCCAAAGTCTATTATTATACGTACAATTTAAAGAAGCGCAGGAAATAACAATCAGGTGTGCTCGAAAAAAAAAAGATTTAAAGGATGACGCCTTCGAAAACCACAAAGGAACATGCCAAGTGACTTATGCCCTTCTGAAAACAGTTTCTTTGTGTTCATTCACCCGCTAGGATTTAGTTGGAAATATCAAATACAAGCTTGTTATTTTTGAAAACAAAAGACAAAATTTAGAACAAAAGTTTGTTGATTTAAAAGTCTTTATCGTAGTGCGTTTGTAAGAAAACAGCGTTTGAAATGAAGAAATCAACTAAAACCACATAAAATAGTCAGCAGACAAAGCAAAAAGTCATTACACAAGCAATGGCTCTTGAAAAGTATCGTGTTGGTATAAACCTTTTATAACTGTTTGACACATAGGCTACCACATGAAAGCTTACTAAAGCATGTACATTGTGCACAATATTTAAACCCGTTAATTCCATTAATTTCATTTTGTCAAGTAACGTTGAATTAACAAGTTTTCCTATTACAAGAATTAAAGGATGAAGTGATTTTGAATAAACTTAAATCGTTACCACAAGTTTGGGCAAGATGACACAGATTCCCCCTTGTCGAAGTTTCAAACAAATTACTGTACAATCTTCAGTACAGCTGTGGTTGCCTATCTGGGCTCCATAGGGTCCACTTGAGAGGTTTAAGCATAAAAACTCCTATATTTAATTAACAGTCATCATCGGCGAATGAGCAGATCTTTCCAGGCATCAGCCACTCAGCAGTCTCGTCGTCCAGGATTAACAGTAATCATAGTCCAGTCCAATTAACAGTAATCATAGTTTAGAAAAAGTATATACTCATGGTCACTCACACAAGTTTACGAGTCCTTAAACTTGACAATTTTTTGCAAAGGATCTTTGACAACAAAAAGATCGGAAACTATTGATCTAAAATAAGATACTTGCCATTAACTGTCACAGTTGCTTTTCTTGTCCTCAGCAAGTACTCAGTAACTTGGCATTCGTATTTATAGTCGTCCTCAACCACATTCGCGTTCTTTATGTTGAGATGGTATTCCCCCGCGGAGGGATCCCCTGTCATGGTGTACCTCTCCCAGCCTGTAATCGCAACGTACGCGATATTATCTGGTTGCCCGAAATCGTCCTCATAAAACAACAAAACATAAGTCGCTTTGCAGTTGTAATGTTTTGGACTTGATACAAGATTTGTTTTGGAATTTTCAGAACTATGAATATTGAATAATATGCAGAATCAAACTGGTGTTGAATTCAGCGAAACGTCAGCAAGGTTAACATTAAATAAAAAGTAATTAGCATGGCTTTAGAAAACAAAGTAATTTTGATGTACCGTGTGCAAATGACTGACAGCAAATTACTACTTTCAATTTCTTTTTTTGGATTCGATGACGTCACTAAAAATCAGAAAAAAATATAAACGCGCATGTTCAGAACTTGTTTCAGTGCAACACTGCAATCCTATATCTTCGTCAAGTAGATTTGCTTTACAAAATAAAATAAATCACAATTCAACAACCGAACAATTAACATTTTTTTAAATAGCCTATCGGCCGATTAAATCAGAAGTTATACTGTAGCTGCTAAAACGGTAAAAATAATCTCTCCAAGGTCTAGCTGCTCTAGCACTATCAAATTTGACTTAACAGCACGCAGAATTAATAAATTTGTTGAAATTAGTAAATAAATAGTTCTCAACGTAATTGATTAGTAATTGCACTGCACTCACACAAAGGGCATGAGCTTGTTTAGTTATTTCAATGAAAACGTCGCGACTAAAATCTCAGACAAACTTGAAAATATATCAAAACCAATTAAAAGTTAATATTTTAAGCAATCAAACGTTTGTTAAACTTTAAAACAATGTTAAGCTGTAATTACTTTAAACTGCAATATCACGGGCCATCAATTATATAAATCAGTTTCTCACACAGTAGACACGCGTCCTGTTAGGCAGAAAAATAAGTTGAAATTATAGTCTATGGTTTATTGGCTATACAATCACTTGCTGTTATAACTTACGGCTAGATAAGGAACATTATATATCAAGGAACAAACAAAGAGTGTGTATACTGTATATACAAACCTAAGCGGGCCACAATGTTTGTAATAGGCGTGGGGCTACATAACCTTTGCAACTCAAACAAACTCTTGTCAAACACCATCAAGTATATTGGCAGTTGTACAGTTAATTGTGGAGACAAACAGGTCAATACCACTTTAGTTTTCATTTCAACAAATTTAACCTTCAATATACTGAAACTAGATATGTTTAACGTTTTATTTAGATTATTATTTACATTTTTGCAGAAGCTGCCATGTACACCTTAGATGAATTAAAAAAGTTTAAATGGAAACATGCAACTGAAATACTCACGTTTCCTGCACACTTGGTGCGTTAGTTTAGGTCAGGGTGCGCAATTGCGCATTGGCACGATGCACAAAACGTTAATTCAAATGCTTGTACTTTTAAATTCTTATTCATCTGATGAACCCTGCAGCTGCTACTGCTTTTAGAAAAATTTTAACCTTTTTTACAAAATCTACAGATGCTAGGAGTGGGTAGCCTATTGGCCGAGACATATTCTAACTTGCAAAATTTTTATGCTATATTCTGGTTGCTGAAAGTTAAGCTTTTTTTAAATGGAAAAAGATCTTTTTCCGCAAGACCAGATAGACTACTATATCAGCCGACATAGTAGGCTACATACTGTACTTTGAGTTTATTATATGGCAGAGCACAATTGACCTGATAGATTGCGGTCGTAGCCAAGAGCAAAGTCTCCTCTTGTCCATTGAACGGGAGTTAAATCTGTAGCTGGAAGATGTTCAACTACACATCTCAAAGTCACGTCTTCTCCTTGGAGGAGAACTACATCCTGAGGCTCTTCCACAATCTGTGGCTTAATGGATGACGATGCAGCTGAACATATAAATTGTATTGTTAAAAACCGCCTGTGAGACACGTTTGCATAATAATTATGCTGTGTAAGAGAAGAGCTCCCATAGCCTACTCGTTTGACGTTCCTATGGCGAAGAAATGAGCTATTGCATCACTAGTGTGACGGTTCTATTTTCCGGATCGTTTTTTTTTCATAAAATATTTCCACCCAATTCGTTATGCCCCATATAGAAATGAATGGCATTTTTTCATCATCTAGCTTAACTGGGTCTCATACTAATTGATATGGCTGGAAGACAAGGGTCAAAATTACTAGACCATCGGAGGCTAATTGTCAAAGTCAGACTGGAGTAGCTTAGCAGTAGCAAACAATAGCTTTACAAAACATAATGTTAGTAGAACATGATAGCTTACAATAGCTTCCACATTTCATTAAAATTTGTTAATTCAGTAGAACTAGCCTATATAAAATATCAGTGAGACTACGTTGGCAGTGATATGTTTTCTTGGCATTCAGACAAGTTATATGTTAGACAAGTTATAGGCTACGTAAAAAATACTTACCAATTAAAACGCCGAAAATAGTTGCTGTCAACCAGACTTTCTCCATTTCAAGTAATTCCGATTATTAATCGATATACCAATCCAGATTATCACTTTAGGAAACAAAGACGCAATAAGAACTACTAAGACCTATTTTTTGTTTATCACCTATACCGCGTTACTGAAGAATTCTAAAAAGAAACGTTCAATTCAACGAAACAATCAAATGTAACAAGGTAGACTAGTAGTCCAAATTACGTTCAGCTTTACAGTTTAAAGAATAATAGTCTTTGTTTTTTTGAACTTCTTGAATGCTACACAGGGCGATAGTGTATGAAAGCTCCTGGGCCGTTTTTGAGACGTTCTAATGGAAATAAATTGATCTTCGACAACGACAATCCACGTTCAACTACTACGTCTGTTTTCTTACAAACGCTTTTAAAAAAACACAAATTAGGCTAATATGTGCAAAAAATCACAAGTAAGTCAAGTGAATAATTTTAACCTAAAGAGGAATAGCGAATACTTTCATTGTAGCCCTTGGCTTTGTTTCTGTAGCTTGGTAAGTTGGTTGTTTTTGAATCTTTATCCTCGCAAGGACAAAGCTTCTGATAGGTTATTCCCGGCAGTTTCGCAGATTTAATACGAAATAAAGATTTCGAGGCTTTGTAAAGGCTTTTGACACAGGACTGGTTACCGAAATTGACAAAGTGATGTTTTCAAATGTTGAAATGTTGTTGCCGAGGAATTATTCCATTCACCAGGTAGGCTTAGGTTGGTATTTGACTTCGTGCTGTTTTGATCTAGCATAGCTACGATACATTTGATCTGGTACTGAAGCTGGCATCGTGTTATTTTCATCTGAAGGCAATTTCAAGAAGTCTTCAGCGGATGTGCAGAAACCTCACGGTCGCTTGGACAAGCAGTAAAATATGGCAGCAGAGATTGTGATGTGTTCGTTGCTCTACGTTCGACATCACAAATTCTAGTAATCTAGTTGCTGAATAAACAGAAGAGTCAAGTGGACTTGCTTGGTAATTGTTTCTATTAATATTTTATTTGCTCAAGAAATTGATAACTCTATTTGCTATCCAAACGATGTATGAGTTTATTGCTTTGGGTGATTTGTAATATCACGGTAGTTAAGCCTTGCACATTAACAATCCCATGACGACATGCTGTATAAGGCCAAGACTCACTTTTGAGTTGCAGATCACGTTGAAAAGCTAGTGGTCAAGTGACAAAATAACAGTCTTAAAAATTTTGTCATGATTCAATTATTACAGCAACTTTGGTAACTTAGCATCGTTTTCAACATAAACAACGTAGGATAATAATAAGACAAACGAAACTCTTTGTTAGTTGGTTAGGTTTATTGCCACGTCGACTATATTCATTCTGACTTCACGACATTTTGACTTGGCTGGAATAAACTGGTAAGCTGCAGTGACCTCAGTGTAATCTCAAAAACATACTTTAAATTTTCAATTACTGTATTGCATAGCCTACATACTACTGCACTGAATTTTCTGTTTATACCAAAAGAGTAACTATACATGACTGCAGCGACCAAACTGATGATGAAAGTCGGCGCTTGTTTCGTCGTTACTAATAGACAAACACTCACTCGCATACCTAGGCCTGTGCAATAGTTGAAAGCCTATCTGTATTTGCATTGGAACAAAATTAAACAATTTTATGGCCGACACGACTGACTGAGAAAGAAAAGCAAGCAAAAAAGGCCATTTATGACGAAACGGACATTTTTTATTTTGTTGGGACAGTTCTCAAAGACTAGAAATAGTTATTTAAACAAAGATTGAATTTACTCAATTGTCTCACGTCTGGTTAAAAATTAACATTTTGAAATCATTTTTCCCCATAGGTTTCCTCAAGGCCCTATTTCAGTTCTAATATGCATGTGCGTCTCTATTCGATATATTTACGTGGTGAAATCTGGAAAAAAGAACAGGAAAAAGTTCTAGACTTTGTTAAATAACATCTAAACTAGTTAACTATGATGTTGTGCTGAAAAATCTTAAGTATGAAACATGTCATTCATACTTCTGACGGCACGATTTATTGGCTGAAAGTATTCAAAGTGACACATACACTGTACAAATAGTACAACGCCTAACGAACGAACTTCAAAAGGGCAGCAGTGGTAAACACAGCACCTTTCATCGTTGTCTAGAATACTGCCAAGTGATTTCGTCATCCATGAGCAACAAAAGCATAGCCTTCCACAGCTTCACGGGTCATAAAAAACTTCCTCTCAGGAAAAACAATTTCTTCTTGTAAGTTCACACCGACTGCCTAATACATTGAAATATTGTTTCGTTTTGTACCAAAAATTTCTTTATTTTGGTCTCGTTGCGGGTTAAAATGAAACAAAGTCTTGAAAAACTATTGTGAAAATTTCTGACAAAATTTTTTTAGTTCGTTTTTGTTTCTAGTTTCGATTTTAGTGGAAGTTTTTTTGCTTGGTTTGGCTTAAATTAACTCCGCCTCCAGCACTCTCAGATTCAGATCTGCCAGGTCTGGGATATAAGAATGTTTTCAGCTTTTCAGCATTACGATTGGGAGTGATCCCAGACAGCAACTTCATCTGGTCCAGATCTTTACCAGATCGGGTACGGATCTGACCAGATCTGGACTAAATGAAGTGGTTCTCTATGAAAAGCGGTTAGGAATAAAATTCGTCATTAAGAAACTTCTAAAACCAGACAAAAAAATTGCTCATTTTTACATTGATTCAACGTCTACAGACGTAGTAGTAGTTAAATCATTGAATAAATGACGGATTTTGCTTTCTGGAAAACGAAGTGAAACGAAACCAAGACGTCGAAACGACATTTTGCAATATTTTCTTTTTGAATAGGCTACATTTCTTACTTTCTGATTAAATGATCAAAAATAACATTAACCGACACATCACAACATAACCATTCTATTTCGCAAAACCTCCGCAACAAAAAACGGTGCTTACTCATAGAAAATGCAAAATATTTTCTTTGCAGTTTAAAGCAAATTTATTCAAATGAAGTTAATAACAAGTAATGTAACTATCATCGTATCCTCAAAGTAAAATCGACAAAGACAGCTGGCCCATCGCAATTATTTTTTTTCAAGCAGTTTGCTTGTCAAGATGGTAGTGCTGCTTTGCCTGTTTCGTAATGAAAAACCGGACTTTAATTATTTCAAAACAGGGTTTCAGAATTCCCTGCTTCAATAGCCAATAAATGATTAATAAAAGTTACAATAAATACAAAGCTACCAATTCCTCAATTCAAAATTGCACTGCGCCTCTAGTCGAAACTGGTGTAAATCCAAAATTGTTTTCGAAACCCATAAAGTTGTCTGAAGTTATTTCTTGTAATTTTCATTCTTTTGTTGAATTCTGTGTAGATGAGCTGCATTCACTGCAGATCCTTCTTTTCGTTCGTGAGCTAATCTAAGAGATATTTTAAAACGTAGCCCATTTTTTTTTCTTTGAAATAACAAGTTTTCTCGAAAATCGAATAATTTCTAATTTATCGCTTGAGATGCATTCTCTCCTGGTCTGTTGACTGCTGATGACAAGTAAAAAGAAATACTGCTAACTGAAAACAAAGCCGCAAACAGATTGCCACAGTAATGTGTGAAAAAAAAACAATTATTTTATCTGAACAACCTTCCTGTAAAGCCGATTTCAGTAAACTGGCTCAAGTAAAATAACAATCTGTGGCTGGATGTTCACACTTAGTCGGATAATGGGGCTAAAATAACCATTTGGCAATGTAAAACATGTTTAAAAAAAGTATTCATTTTAATTTAGACTTAACAGCAGCTACGTCAGGTCACGCTAAAGCATCCGTATCCCGGCAGTTTCCGAGGTTGTTGGTTTTATTTTTGTGTGATATGATTCAGTGAAACTAGTCAGACCCTTGAGTATGGCAAGTTGGGTCAATATTCACTGCGTAAGGATTAATTTGGCGTTTTCGGCTTGTTTCTCAAGCCTAGCGACAGTCAGAAAGTCTTTTTAAATCATTTCAAATGAACCGTTTGCCGTTAAGTCCCACTGACTAAAGCTTGACAGCATTTCTCCAAACATTAAATATTTGGAAAAACAAACAGAATAGATAAGCTCTCAAAACCACATCATAAAAAAACTATTCAAAAATCTATCACTTCAATAATGTCTGCAGATTACGCAATGGTAAGATAGCATCGCTACTACGTGATCAAAAATAACAAAAACACACGACAATGCTAAACTCGGCAATATGAACCATCTGTTCAAATGATACAATCATCGCTGTCAAACATAAGCTCTCAGGTATTTGCATTCAAATAAAAATTTACCCAAGTGATCACGAACGAAACGATATTTTCAGTGCGTTGACAGACTAACAAAGAGATGAACTTTACCCAGGGTCAGCCCATTCTGTAGCTTCCCGTCGCTCAATCACATGATTCAATATAGGCTGCTGTATTTTACGTCTTTGGTAGCCTGCTTAGATATTATTCCACTGGACACTAAAAATGAATAAATTTGTAAGAAATTGTAGCTACTCTACTGACCAGTCACCCAAAAAGTAATCCTTGTATTTTCGTTGCTTAGTGGCCTGTTTTAAGCTGGTTTTTCTGCAACGTGTTTCGTTATTGCCATTGGCAATTGGAAATGGTAATTTGAACCAATTATGCTACTTGAAATTATCTGGCTACAAACTCATCAACTAAAATCGAGCATAATTATGGCTTTTTAGAAGCTATTAAAGCGAGTCTAAAACATGAAGTTCACTTTAAAATCCACTTTGCATTCTTTCTTGATCTTTTTTTAATCAAATATGCGAAGATTTCTACAGTTAGAAGTAGACATTTCCTGTCTTGGATTCTGGCTTAAGCCGGCACTTAAAGCGAATCTCACATTTTCAACTCGTTTCAAAAACATTAATTGTAGGCTAAATCAAAAATGAAGGTTTCTTAGAGTTAAACCTTCAACTTCCAAAAAAGTCAATGCTTTCCAATTTTAATAAGAAGCAAGTAGCCAACTGTGCGATTGTTCAGCAAAGCTATTCTAAAGACTATTTGGTAAACCTTTCAGTCTTGCTTTTCAAAAGCAGCCACTGTAGTTATCAAATAACCACTACAGCGGAACTAACATTGATTACAATACACTTACTATTCAACATAAAGGAGAAACAAAAGTTGGTAGTCGTGAGAAATCTCAAATCAATTGTTTATTTCACCCTGAAGACGTTGTTCGAAAGGGGACGAATATATTCAAAAAGTTTACGTAAAATGACGTATGTTTGACGGAAAATCACCGTGTCTATAAAAAATAGGAAAATTTCAAAAAATTTACCAGTCATGTAGATATAGAGACCTTCAATGCAGAAACAAAACAAAAATATAAATAAGACTCGGATTAAAAGGTTATGAAACGCATTTCTGTTAGAATAGCAAGCTTGTTTTTAGAAATAATATTCGATATAAAGAAATTATATAGCTTCAAGTCAAGCCCTGTGTTCAGCTCACTTTAGCAAAACTCATCTTTTGCGCTGTTTGATCATATTACTGCGGCATAGGCATCGCGCATAAAGTTTACGAAGCTACCTAAAACGACGTTTGAACAAATTTGAGGTAAAGACAAAATTTCTGTTTAAAGTGAAAATAATCGGATTTAAATAAATCAAAGTCCACTTCCTTGTTTAATAACAACATCTCAAACGTCTAGGTTTAAATTTTAAATACTAAACATTGGAAATTGGATAAATGGCTAACTCCGATCTGATTTCTAATTAGCAGTAACAAGGCACTATAAACAAAACAGCAAAAGCCAGTATTCAACCTTGAGCGCACCTGCTAAGAGTAATGGAATTAGGTGGTGTCTTAAGACATGATTATCTTAAGCATGGAAGTCCATGCTTAAGATAACCCTTTCATAAGCTATAAGCCCCTATAATCCGATTTAGCATTATTAGATGCAAGTCGACATTTAAAGGGAAACCGCACCATTAATAAGGCGATTGATATATCAACCAAAATGTTTTAATTTTCTGATAAAAGTCAAATTTAAAACGAAGAAAATATTAAAGAAAGTGTTTAAATTTTTATGTACAAATAATATTTTCTTACAAATAACTTTGCTTAATAAATCCATCGCACTTCCAACCAAGCAATTTTTTCAGCAGTAGCTTAAATAACATCACAACAAAAAATGGTAAAACTACTATACAGCATCATGCAGTAGGCTACATGCAAAAATTTTACATTGCAAAATTCTGTTTAAAAGTAAATTTAGATTTAGCCTAGGGTTAGATTTATTTTCCGTGAATTCATCAAACCAAGTGTAGGGTAATGTCTAACAGTGGCAAATTACTTTTTTAAACTTCAAAAGACTTTTGAATCCCTTACGAAGCTTGAATTCTACAATTTTTTATGCAAGAACCAATAAGTTCCTTAGAATTTAAAATGCTTCCTGATCTTTGTCACAACAATAAAGTTTGACAAAGAAACCCCTCAAACTTGCAAAACAATTTTATTTTAAAACGTAGAAAATTTCTTCCGCTTCGACACCGGCTAAGCATTTTTGGTTTAGCTTCGTTTTATTTGGAACCAGCGTCAATACAAGAAAAAAATTGTTTGATTCCCTGTAAACCAAACAAAATTTGTTTCAAACAGCACTTACGTTACTATCACTTTAAAGTCGGTTGATCTTTCAATATAACTTCAGTGCTGCCAAATGTTAAAACAACGATAAAAGATAAACGTCTAGCGAGACAGTAAACCACTGATTATTGTCTTCGGTTTGTCAAGATTAAGATCCTCCCCATATCTAGTCTTTTACAATTACATTGACCAACTCAAAGATTTGTGGTCAAACGATTTATCAGTTTATCTCACCTTACAGATAACGTATATTCAATTAGGGTTGCCAGTTTAACTATTGCCAAAAAGTGGAGGTGATAATAAAAACTGAAATTTGGCCTTTTTTAGTATTTGTTAAAATCTGATGTAAAGTTGAAATAATCAAAAAAAAAAATCGTTTTTACATATTTGACCGTGAAGAACAAAGTAATGTTTTTTGGGCAACTGTGAAAAAAATCTGGCAATACTGCATTTAATCATTCGAGTTTCGTGTAAATCATGTCCGCTTAGCCTTCGAGCTCTGCCGTCGCCACCGGCCCTGCGCATCTGTCGTTTCAACTTAAAATCGATACAGGATAACTAAATTTGCTGTGAGATGATCACCAATCAGTGTGACATTGAAATTGATTTCAATTCACCTGGCACCATATCAATCAAATACCTATTTAAGTGGGTTACAAAGCATGAGCGGATGGAGATTAACGTGGCAGAAGGCAATAATAAACATGCTTTTTAAGTAGCAGCCCGCACACAGGCTCTTTGAGAGGGTAATTTGGGCCCGGTATCAATAGGATTTTGGGACTCCAAGTTTAAGAAAAATGACGACAAGTTTAAGTTTAGTGACGACAATTCTAAGAAAAATGCTTATACCCAAAGAATAGCCTACGCTGTGGCTTCTTCACGCTTTCGGGCTCTTAAAACGATTCCAGGCCCGGACCCAAAAGTACCTCTGGACCCCCTGTCAACGATACTGCCCGCACAAAAAATAAAATAATTAATATCAACGTCTGCGTATTACCAAGAAGTGATTTACAGATATGGGTTTACAAAACCTTCACAAATCACAACTAAATGTTGAACTACATGACCAGGGTCTTTGAGACGATACTTAGGGCCTCATTAAAAAACGCCTCTAAAGAAAACATTAAAACTCCAAAAGAATTGGCGGTGTTTTCTGCGTTTCTGGGTCCTCTAGAGTACCCCGGCGTAAGTTCTAAAGTAGCCTACCCTTTGAACCCCTGCCAACGCTACTGTATAGACATATAAAGAGTTGATGACCAGTTCGGTCCTTCTGTCACTCCCATCATCATCAGCAAACAACATAACTCACATAGTAATCTTGCATTGTTTTTGTTTTGTTTTTTCACATGTGCTGATGATGCAAAATAAAAGAACTCCTTCTTCTTCTGGCTACAAACGCTAAAGATCAAGAAACTTCAAATTAACTCTGACTCAGGCACCTGAACCAAGTTCAATCGAACCACTAAACAATGTAAACATGTCTTAAATATATCGTACTCACAATTTTTTTACAATTATGTATGAATAAAGCTTTGCAACTTATTTGCACGAAGTGCAACCTAAAGTGAAGTTGTTCGAACAGAAACCACTAAACTTCCGGGGCACTGAAACCACTAAACTTCCGGGGCACTGAAACCACTAAACTTCCGGGGCACTGAAACCACTAAACTTCCGGGGCACTGAAACCACTAAACTTCCGGGGCACTGAAACCACTAAACTTCCGGGGCACTGAAACCACTAAACTTCCGGGGCACTGAAACCACTAAACTTCCGGGGCACTGAAACCACTAAACTTCCGGGGCACTGAAACCACTAAACTTACCAGCTGCTCAAACTGTCCTTTGTCATTGATCGTATAATAGAGTAAGTTAAGAAACAATCAATCGCTACGAATTTCAAAATGTAAACATACTGTAGTGTATAGACCTATTCTCTATGACAAACATGTAACAACATGCATTTGTAACACCATTACAAAACCCGTAACGCTGTCTTAAATTATCATGTAGCAGTGTCAGGGGCGCCGGAACGATTTTTGACTGGGGGGGGCAAGATTACGAAACAAGGGCACTTTTGTTTACTAAAAGGCCAATTTTTTGTCAAGTTTCAAGATAAGATATAGCGATAACGTTAATCTATCAGCTCATTATGTATTGAATAATGATAGCCTGCAAGTGTCCGGTATACAAAGAAGGGCATCATGCTATGTTATAATGATGTAACCTACTGTCAAGCCTTAAAGCAGCCTGCGGCCATGGCCGCTAAGTAGTGCTTGAATGACCGCCGGTGCTACCTCCTCAATCGGCCAAGTTTGGTCGCCGGTCTCTTCTAGCCAATTATTTAATTTCGCAATAGAATGATCGTGGATCAACCGTCGAAAATATGTAGTATCAAAGAGTGACGCAAAATTACGTCAGCGCGTCATAATCGCCACTGTTGCATTGTGCGGGAAGATTTGTTATTGATGGAATATATCCATCTGCGATCACTAGCAATGTAAGTCTTGTTTGTAATTCCCGACGTTTATTTTAACAAAGTCTTAATCCGAAGTGTTAATTTACATCGGCTGGTATAATATTGTCGTTTTTATGTCGATTCGATGTTGTCGGACATTGAATCGTTGTTAAAAAGGAGAACTAAGTTAGTTGACATCCGAGGGGAAAACATTTTTTGGTCATATTTTGCAAAAATTATGCTTCTTTTTAGTAATGTCCTTCACATCATTGAAATACTTATTTTATGACCTTGCCGTCATCGTCAACACATGTCGAACGTTGTTTTTTGTTGCTAAAAAGAATTCTAGGGTAGTGGCCAACTTCTTTAAAATCAGCCACATTGGAGACACTCGTGCGAGTGTCGTTAGATAGTCCCGCAGTACTGGATTACAATCCCGATAAAGCAGTTATTGCGTGATGTAACGATTCTATTGTAGGACGTCGCCCAGGCCCAGCCTTCAACAACGCTAAGTGATCATTTTTGCATTGTTGCAAGTTTAATTCTATTTATTTGTGCTATCGTTATTATTTGTATTTTGGCCTCCAAGCACGCAGATTTGGCCGCCGAGAAGGAACTCCCGATAAGCCACGATGGCTGCCGAAAAAAAACGAGTTTTAAGGCCTGTAGGCCTACTGTGTTGCAAAATTTTGTGCCGTAAATATTTTTTTGAGACAAAAATGAAAGATTATAATTAGGCTAAAAGTGAATGGCAGAAATTGTTATATTGCGAAATGTGCAGTAGCTTACATGACTTTAAAAGGGCACCATTGCCCCCCCTGCCCCTCCATTTGCAGAAAAATTGAGGGCAGGGGGGGCATCCGCCCCCCCTGCCCCCCCGCTTCCGGCGCCCCTGAGCAGTGTGCTCATAAAATCGACAAAAAACAGCACTACGAGTAGGCTACGGACACCTGAAGCTGAAGGTTATTTATTGTAGTCTACGCTGCAGTCTGTAATCTGCACTGAGAATATATACGAATCAACTGGAACTGCAAAAATTCTATCTATTTTATTTATTTTGCCTGGCATGAGTAAGAATTTGTCGTCATTAAACTATCCTACATTTACAACCGGCTCATAAATCTCAAGATGCAGAAATCGTAGCAACGTTAGAGACGGAACCCGCCATGAATTTAAAATTTTTGCGAAGACCTGTCAATCTCTGTATCCTGATTTATCATAGAAGAAAGCTTTTCCAACAAGCGAAGCAGCCTCAGGAGATCAAAGCAACCGCTTTCTAGAATTGGCATTGTCTTTGACGAACGAACTTTTTTCTGCCTTTTAAGTTTAAATTTAGTAAACATTACGTTTGTATCAGTTTTGTACTCGCTTAAGCTTGATGGTGAAGCTCTATCGGGTAAAAAATACAACTTTTATAACCTTTTGTTTTGTACGTATTTAGGCCTAGTTGATTTTCTAAATTCAGATAACCCATGGCCATGGATAACCCCAATAAAAAAACATAAAATTATATATAGTACGGTTGGGTTTTTGTTTTATATCTATCAAACCAATCACTTGCCACAACTCGACGAAACATCTTCATTGTGGGTATTTGTCAGAAATGCTGTTGAAAACATTTTTGTGTTGCCGTTTTGTTGTAGAATGTAGATATTGAAAAACGTAGGCATTTCATAAGGGTGCACATGAATATGGTTTTTCTAACCACCGCACCTTTTCAATTCGACAGCAAATGACTGGTTGGCTCTTTGCTCTTTTGTCTGTTAAATTATGATTATGGAACGAAACTAAGAGTGTTCAGAACCAAAATATGAAATAAGTTTTCTTAGTTCCTTGTACTAGCACAGTTGATTTAAGCTCAGTCAAAGTGACATCAATGTAGACAACACTAATTAAATAAACAGATTAAAACAAATTTGCTCATCAAGTCAAACTTTTTCAGTTTATTAAATTAACTTCTAGCAGAAACACGAGAACATGACAGGAAGCCGATATATACATAGCCTATTAGGCAGCATAATTGGAGCGGTGTGACAGGAGGGAAGACAAAACTGTCCTGAAAAATTATCTTCCGATTCGCTGTCAAGTTAATGTTAATTCAAACGTTGTCTCATGTAGACGACGATTTGGGCACATCCTGCTTAAGGATCATTCTTTGTGAAATCATCCAGGGCCAGGCCATGTTACGAATAGTCAAAGGTTTTGATAAAATTTGGACAGTTGTAAACTTCAGCTTTTTCAACAAAATAATACTAATTTGAGAAAAAACGAGCCAATAATTTTGAAATTATGTCCCTTTGAAAATGGGAAATGTATGTGATCACTCAAGCATAAAATTTAATACAAAATTGAAGAATGTTTTAAAATTGTTACAACAGTGTTTGAGATTGCCGAAGTGGGCTACTGCATTCTTGACTCGATCATCCTTTCTCATACCAATTATGTTGCTTTGCTGCATAGTATCATGTCGCGTTCTGTCCTGGTCTTATCATTATTTTTAGTCTCTATCTAACGACACAAACAACTAAGGCTATAAATAGTTACTGTAAATACCTTTAAAAATATCGAGCCCACGCCAGTTTTTAGGCTTACCGTAGCCTACTTCTTCAGCCTGTGGTCGTTGAACCATTCTTGCTAGCTAGGACTGTGCCTTGCCACTTTTCAACACGACCTGAATAAACACCTTGTAAATTGTCATTGAGCTTGTGCTAATATCCAGGCAACTTTGCATAAACAATCCGTTTGCAACACTAATATGAAGCCTCAAAGCAAACAGTGGTCTGACACGAAAGTGCACTTAAATGTGAAACTTTTCTCGTTAAATATATCACACCACCTTTACCTCAGCACGTACGGGAAATCTTATCCAGTGCTATAGTAGCAAGATTTTGTACTTTTGTTTGATAGATAAAATTGTTACACTTACAATACTTTACTTTAAGACAACGACTATCCACAATGATGCTTAAGTGCTCAAGAAGTTACAAGTCAATTCATTCTTTGCCAGGTGGCCCATTGTTTATACTTTTATCAATTGTATGTTGCCATACGTTTAAAAGATGCAAAATTCAACAAATCAAGTCTTATTATCAATATAAGATTTTATGATGTTAAGTCTACTACATGCGAAAACGCAGTAATGCACAGGAAAAAAGTTCTTCAGGGTCACTTCCAAAATCTAGATTTTTGAAAGACTACTTTTAATTTTAAGACAGATGTGATTTTTAAACGGGAACCATTTGGGAAAAGACTTTTTAATTTTTAAAAAGAACTTTGATCCAAGGAAGAATTGAAGAAGAAAAACTGTGGATGAGAAAACATTTGTTTTTTCAAGAATAAAAAGCTGCACAACAAGGTTGATTTAGGTAGTAGGTTAGGTATCGTAATAGAAAAAATGCCATACAAAACTACTACTGGTAGCCTAGTAATGTTTTGTCAACAGTAGCTACTCTAGAACAAGCTGCCTCAACTACAAGGACTGACGTAATGAGAATTCGCAAAAATCTCTCGCAAAAATCAAAGCTTTGAACGAGGAGATACAGGGCAAACAAAAGACACTCAAGGACTGCAAAGTTACAGTTTTTAGTTGCATCGATAAACTGAAATATTTTTCTACACGAACTTTTATACAAAACTTTTTCTATATTCATATATATATTGATAACTGCAAATCAAAGGGTAATGCTTTAGGCCAGGAGTGCCCAATTTTTTTTAGCCACCTGCCGCATTTCTCTTTACGAGTCTTGGCGGCGCATTAAAATTTTCGATACTTTTTCCTTTGAAAATCGGCCTAAGCTTTAAAATTATATACTCTAGTAGAGCCGTGTGCGTCCGCGGGACGCACTGTGAGCACCGTTACTCGAGGTATAATAATGTTGAGGCTCTTCACAAACTTCTAGTGTTGAAAGTATTCTGGCATAAAATACTCCCTTCTTCAGCCAGAAGATAGTTTTCTATCATGAAGCATTGACTGAATTGTGATGTCACACAAACTAAGCTAAATGCACGATACCCTACCCCAGTCAGCAAACTATAGTAGTTTTTTTGCATTGATTTAACGTCTGCAGCCATTGATTTAATGCTTTCTAACCTATTTCACGTCTACTTTTCTTTGCCGATTGAATAATATCATTCCAACTTTGGCGCTATTTCATGAGTTTGCTGTTTCTGTCAACCTGCTTCGCAAACAAAGAAGATTCACATGACTTAATGGCGGATTCATTGGGACAGAAACATTTGTCACCTCTAAAGCACCAGAAAGTAGCTTTCATATTCATGATAGTTTTACATCTCTTTTTTGCATGCAGCAACCTTGCATCGTACATTTTTAGAATATAGTCGTCTTGTCCCTTTTTTTTTGGTTTTGCTGTCATGGTACGATGTAATATCCACATTTTGTGTATTGCTGATCATAAAACGTTTTACTATTATTACTTACTAACACAACAGTGAAATCGATTCTTACTAACCTTTACCGTTACCATAACTATTAGCTGGTTCAGTCCACACGACCTATGATGGCGAAAAGAGAGATTGCCTACTCGACCCGAGAAGAAAATAAAAAAGAAAATAATGTGAAATACCATCATTAAAATCGAGTTGAACTCTCTTAAGGGAAATCAAACTTTACTTTCCTTGATACCGTAAGTGCTAAAGAATACGGACAATCGAAGTTAAAACTTGTGTTCTCTAGACTAGAGCACAATTATCGATTTTCTGTAATATAGATCTCATTAAAGTATAATTAAATCACAACTGCAGGCCTACGCTTTCTCAGCTCACTTGACTTTGTACACTTAAGATACTGTTACTGCCAATTTTCTTAAGTTAAGCCCTCTGCGTTCATTTGTGACTCGTTTGTTAATATTTGGATTTTTTCTCTTTTGCCGACCACTGTACTAAAAAAGCCACCTGTTTTTGTTTCTCTTTTATATTGTTTGGCCTCTTTCGCATATGCGTTTGGCACCTGTGGTCTGTTTTCGTTAAATCAGTAACTTATTAGTCGACGATACAACGTCAGTTTTCATTGAATTATACAACCATTATGACCTATTCGTTTTTCAATAATTGTCAATCCTTGAGAAAGGGAATTCGTAAATTGTACTGTAAATCGATTTGTTTCATTCTACAAAATTGCTTTTCTCTGGACGGTCGCAAATTAAGAAATCTCAAAGTTACCTGTGTTTAAAAGATTGTCTAAAAAGCACATTAAAAGAACACGTGAAAACCAATTCAAATTCATGTGTCGTGTTGTTGGAAGCAATCTAGACAGAAGAAACTGACCAGGCAGTTCAATAGAGCGAAGGTCAACGACAAACAAAATACGTCACTGTAACGTAGCAATCAAATAGACAAAGCGGACGTTACATTTCAGTTTTTAGACATTTCAATCAAGAAAGTCGTCGTTGTTGACAGTGAGCGAAGTTGAATGTCAAGAAAATGGCAACAAATTCTGTAAAGGAGACAGACGTGGCAGATAAATCAAATGCCGAAGAATCAACAAATCCAGAACCCCAAACATCAAAGGTGACAACAAGATCACAATCAAAAATGCTCTACCAAGCAGAAAATGGCAGTCTGCACCCAAGCGACAGCACCAGCAAAGTTTCCAGCAAAAGCCGCTCCTCTACAATGAGCGCTAAAATTAAGAAGGCGGTAATATTAGCTCGATTGGAATCACAAAAAAGGATCTGCGAGTTGGAACAAGAGCAAGCGAAAGCAAGGGCAGAATTTGAAACAATGGTCCTAAAACAAAGTCAGCTACGTGAAGAACAAGAAAGAAAATTCCTGCAACAAGTCCAGGAAGCTAAACTAAAGGCAGAGCTCCAAGAGACAATTGCCCAACTTTCGGAAGAATCGGAAGAAGATGCTGGTGAGCGCTATAAAATGTCTAAAGACAATGTTGATATAAACGGACAATTTCAATCGAATTTAGCAACTAATGTAAACAATAATTCTGTGTATCCTATGTTATCCCAATTAACGTTGAGTGGCGTAGAAGCCAGGTCTAACATTCACGAATCTATTGTCGTTTCAAACAAAATTAATCCTTCACAAACAGTAACAAATAAATCGTTTGTGAGACATGAGCCGAGTACGTCGTATGCCCAGACCCCTGTACTAAATCAAATAAACAATAATCAATCAGTAAACTCGAAACAAATTCCAAATATTACTATCAACCCGTCCCCACTGTTGTCTGTAGAACCCCCAATCTTTGATGGAAATTCTGCTGAATACTGTGGTTTTATAGACGCATTTGATACGTTAATTGATTGTAATTTCACAGAGCCTAAACGTAAACTTTTTTATCTGTTGCAATACACCAAAGGCTCTGCGCACACTTTGGTAAAAGGGTGTCAATACATGCTTCCCCACGAAGGTTACACAAAAGCAAGAGCTTTGCTACAACAAACCTTCGGTCAAAAATTTCAAATAGCTCGCGCATGTGTTGATTCCGTCATAAACGGCCCATCTCTTCAAAATTCTAACAAGGATTCTCTAATCAAGTTCTCTTCGGAACTAACTTCCTGCATATGTACTTTGTCTGGCATGAATTACTTACAGAAAATGGACAACATGGATACCATAACAAAAATAATAAGACGCTTGCCAAGTGGCTGGTATTCTAGCTGGTTACGCGAAGTTGACGTAATTTTGCATGAAAGAAATCAAGAAATAAGCCTTTCAGATCTCTCACGGTACGTCTCGCGCAAAACGAGAGAAACGACCAATTTGGCATGCGATATTCTAAAATCTACTAAAAAACAATTCGATGATTCCAACTCCAAACGTAGGAGCAGCGTAACCTTTGCAACGCAAATAAAATCGTCGAACCATGAAAGGACATGCCATCTGTGCAGAGATAAACATTTTCTCAATCAATGCAAACAATTTCGAATGATGAATATTGACCAAAGGCTTAAATTTGTAATCGACAACAAACTCTGCAAGTGCTGTTTAAATGCTGGTCACTGGGCATATCAATGTAAAAGGAAGGACCCTTGCATAAAACTAGGATGCACTGAACGCCACACTACTCTCTTGCATCCCCCAGATGCAACACAAATCACCACAAATATCACACCTAAAGACACAACTCAAAAAATTAATATCAATCAACCTACACAAGCAATACGCAATGGGTTTGTCAACACACGAACAAATTCTCGCAGTCTGCTTCCCATAATCCCAGTAAAGGTTCGCCTGCAAGGAAGTAATCAAACTATCACTACACAAGCGTTTTTGGACAGTGGAAGTACAACATCTTTCATAACAAATGATTTGATAGAAAAGTTGCAAATTGCCGACTGTCAAGAAACTAATATTTGTACCACCACGCTAAACAACACTGGCAAACGTAACAAGGTAAAGGTGGTCACAAATGTCGAAATGTCAGATTTTGACGAAAACAAATACATTTCTCTAAGCTCTCTTTACTCCACTTTTCAAATTCCTGTTTCAAATACAGATATTCCTACCCTAGAAGACACTAAACACTTTCCAGAATTTGCAAACATCTCGATTCCCGATGTTGACGCAGAGGTAGGACTTCTTATCGGCAATGACAATCCGTACGTTCTCCAACCACAAGAAGTAATACAAGCAAAAGGTGGCTATTATGCCATCAAAACGGCCGTTGGCTGGCTAGTGAATTGTCCTAACAGCAAACAGGATCAAAGTAAAACTAAAAATTTCTTTACCAAAACTTCTACCCATCCAATGTGCGACATGTGCTTTGACGCTGTTGACTCAATTGTTAACTGTAAACCCGAATTATCTGTTCAACAAGCTCAATTCATGAAATCTGTTAACTCTAGTATCAAACTTTTGGAAGACTCGCACTACCAAACTCGACTTGCACCAATGAAGGCAATGACGATTCCTCGATTGGAGTTATCAGCTGCTACAATCTCAATTAGCTCTGAAAAAATACTACAAAGAGAGTTAAAGGTACCTTATCTTAATAAAGAGTCAATTTTTTGGACCGACAGCACAACTGTCTTGCGCTATCTCAACAACTCAAACAAAGCGTTTCATACCTTCGTCTCAAATCGAGTTCAACAGATTAAAGATGCTTCAACAATTTCCCAATGGAGATACGTTCCCACTAAATGTAATCCTGCTGATCATGCTTCAAGGGGTCTCTCAATTCCAAACTTTCTTCAATGCAATCAATGGAAAAACGGCCCTGAATTTCTATGGAAACCACAATCTCAATGGCCTAAGCAACCAAAATTTCTCGAAGTCGTGGACAATGACCCAGAAATTAAACAACCAAAGCAAACGTGTTTTGCAACCCAAAGCGAATCCCACTTTCTGGAAGATCTTTTGGGTAAGTATTCTTCTTGGTACAAGCTGAAAAGAATCGTTGCTTGGCTTTTCCGTTGTAAGCATAAATTTCTGACTTTAAGACTGACTAACCTTGCAAATAAACAAAATGCCCCAGCACACAATCTTTGCTTGTCTCCAGATGAGCTCACAAAGGCACAAGACTTTATTTTTACCTTTGTTCAGTCAAAACACTTTGCCAACGAAATCAGCCAACTGAAAGCACAAAAGCCATTAAACAACTGCAGTAGCTTAATAAAATTCGACCCTTTCTTAGAAAACAATTTACTAAGAATTGGTGGCCGCATCAAAGCTGCACCTCTCAAACACGATGCAAAACATCAAATTATCCTTCCAAATCGCTCCCAAATAGTTCCTCTCATCATTCAAGAAACGCACGACACATTTGGTCACAGTGGCAGGGAACACGTCCTGTCTGCCCTGCGCGAAAATCTATGGATTATAAAAGCCAATTCAGCAGTCCGCAAGGTTTTATCCAAATGTGTTGATTGCCGCAAAAGAAGCGGAAAACTCAGCACACAAAAAATGGCTGATCTTCCTAAAAACAGATTGACACCAGACAAACCTCCATTCACCTATGTTGGTGTAGACTATTTTGGCCCATTTATTATTAAAAAGGGTAGAACAGAACATAAAAGATACGGTGTCATTTTTACTTGCCTTGTAATAAGAGCCGTACACATTGAAATCGCAAACTCTCTTGACACTTCATCTTTTATACTCGCTCTACGACGATTCATCGCAAGAAGAGGGCAAGTAGAAGAAATTAGATCTGACAATGGTTCAAACTTTGTTGGTGGTGAACGAGAAATGAGAGAAGCCATCAAATCATGGAACAACAGTCAAATCGAAGATGCTTTAACACAGAAAAGCATCAAGTGGATCTTTAACTCTCCAAGTGCATCCCATCATGGAGGTGTGTGGGAAAGACAAATCAGATCCATTAGGAAAATCTTATCAGCTATCTGTAAAGGCCAAACTTTAACAGATGAAACGCTGACTACCTTCATGTGTGAAGTAGAAAACATTATTAACAGTCGTCCACTTACAAAATCGTCAGACGATCCTAATGACATGGAGGCTCTCACACCGAACCATTTGCTTCTTCTAAAACAGCAAATAAACCTTCCTCCAGGCTCATTCACAAACAAAAAAGAGCTTTACTCTCGAAAACGCTGGAGACAAGTCCAATACATGGCCGACGTCTTTTGGACACGGTGGGTAAAAGAGTACTTACCTTTGCTCCAGCAAAAACAAAGGTGGACCAAAAAATCTCCTAATCTGACTGTGGGGGACATAGTTTTAATCGCAGATAACACACCCCGAAACAATTGGCTCATGGGTCGCGTAATTCAAACGTTTCCCGACAAAAATGGCATTGTCCGTAGCGTTAGCGTTCAAACTAAACAGTCCTTGATTGTCAGACCAATTCAAAAGTTATGCTTGATCGTTCCTGCAAAACCAATGTAAATTTGTGCTGATTTTGTTTTCTCATGTTGTTTATACCTGTGTATTTGAACAAATGTACGAGGCCTTAAAGGGGAGGGAATGTTACTGCCAATTTTCTTAAGTTAAGCCCTCTGCGTTCATTTGTGACTCGTTTGTTAATATTTGGATTTTTTCTCTTTTGCCGACCACTGTACTAAAAAAGCCACCTGTTTTTGTTTCTCTTTTATATTGTTTGGCCTCTTTCGCATATGCGTTTGGCACCTGTGGTCTGTTTTCGTTAAATCAGTAACTTATTAGTCGACGATACAACGTCAGTTTTCATTGAATTATACAACCATTATGACCTATTCGTTTTTCAATAATTGTCAATCCTTGAGAAAGGGAATTCGTAAATTGTACTGTAAATCGATTTGTTTCATTCTACAAAATTGCTTTTCTCTGGACGGTCGCAAATTAAGAAATCTCAAAGTTACCTGTGTTTAAAAGATTGTCTAAAAAGCACATTAAAAGAACACGTGAAAACCAATTCAAATTCATGTGTCGTGTTGTTGGAAGCAATCTAGACAGAAGAAACTGACCAGGCAGTTCAATAGAGCGAAGGTCAACGACAAACAAAATACGTCACTGTAACGTAGCAATCAAATAGACAAAGCGGACGTTACAGATACCGTTAAGGATTTGTACAAGCATCTGGTGCAAAATTGCCTGGTGACAGGGGTGTGTTGAACAAAAGTGTTACCAGATACTCAATTAATCTAAATGCTATTTTTTATTAGCTCAAATGTGAAAGAAATGCTTTTACAACAAGAAAATGACAAAATAACTCTCCAAAAAAATGCAGATTAATTTCTCACCTAATAAATTTGACATAAGCCGGAATACGATAAACTATTGTGCTGTTGGTCGCTGCAATAGCTTAAAAAGTACTTCTTCATTTTCTTTGTTTCTCAATCAAGTAGTCATTTTTCTTGTGTGACTAGCTTCAGTAGGGTGCAGTCAACAGGGCCGTTTTTAGCATAATGTGACCCAGGCGCGGATCTAGGAGCTTTTTTTGGGTGGCCAGAAAATTTGAAAATGAATTAAAAAGTAAGAAAAAGATAAAACAGATAGCCTATGAAGAATCAGTGGCGTAGCCAGGAATTTGGGGGGTTTTGACGGCCGGCGGGCGAAGCCCGACGGCGTGTTCGCCAAAGGCGACACCCAGCGGCGGGGGGTCTGGGGGACCTCCCCCAGAAAATTTTGAAAAATTATTTTGAATTTGGTGCATTCTGAGAGCATTTTCAACAAAAATATGGGTATAAATATTCCTGTAAAATGGTGCTGTCCGGTGGCATAGCAAAAGGATAAGATCATGTTTTCTTCGGCATTTTTTCGGTAATAAAGCTAAGCATCTATGTTTTCTTGTTGCTAATTCCTGGCTGAGATGTTTGAATGTTTGGTATTGGCAAAACTCGCTCTTTTAATGCAGTTTCGCTTAAAATTAGGCACACTTTGTTTTAGAGACATGGAGACTGAAAGCATCATTCTCAATCTCGTGACGTCACACGCGTGCCAAAGGGGGGGTTGTAAGTCAGCTGTGGGACTAATATCAGCTGTTTAGAAGCATATCAAACCATTCAACAATTTCTCACAAAATTTCTGGGGGGCCCGGGCCCCTTGGGCCCCCCATAAATCCGCGCCTGATGTGACCCATGGCCGGCCTGATTTGTCACATTTTGCAGATTTTGATTACAGCTACTGGTAATGCTTGCCTGACATTTTTTGAGATGTTTTTACTTTTTGCGGTTTCCTAATGACATAAAACTTTTTTGTTGCCTTGGGGAAGCAGTAGCAAATGAGAAAAAGTAAATTGAAAAACGCTAAATCAGACTGTTATTGAAAAATTAGCAGTCTGACTAAAATCTTCAAAATCAAATTTTCTTAGTTTTTCAACATGTGAGGATGTTCAAACCTATTGTGTCATCTGGGAAAAAGAGTAAAGAAAGCGTAAAAATCTAATTTTTAGAAAAATTTATTTAAACGTTCTCCCAAAGTTAGAAAAACCTGGAAATTTCTGCAAAATGTGACAAATCAGGCCGTATCTTTAGGTGGCCATGTGTGACCATGGTAGCCTACCAATGAGAGGAGCCGCTCCCAAAACTTGTAATTGTAACACTTTGCACAACATAAACTAAAGACAAGGAAAAAGAAGAGTAGTTGACTCAATAAAAAAATTAAGACACTATAGGAACAATTTAGCTTCGAAAACTGCAGCATGTGTAATTTCTTTTCCGTCGCAGAGTTCCTAAAAGTACTTTGCGCTCATAAATCATCTCGAGCCTAAAAACTTTCCCTGGACCACCTCTGTCAACGCTATTGTCCGTAATTGTCTTGGCCATTTCACGAGTGTTTAATGTTGGAAAAGGCCTAATGTAGCCTACTGAATATTGAAAGAATTTTTTCACGAAAGCAAGAGTAGCCTATAGACTAATTTCTTTTTCTACAATCTCTAACAAAATTGCATAGATTTTTTGGTTTTGTTGATTTGAAATAGTCGTACCAAACCACGGCGCACGAAGAATGTGATATAACTATAGGCACCGTAGTGTAAGTTATTAAATACGGTATAAAATTTTTGCAAAAGTTTGGTTTTGAGTCTTTATCCTCGGACTGACAAAGCCTTTGATAGGTTATTCCTGGCAGCTTCGCATCCTGGTAGACAGTGGTAGAGGCTTTGAACCACTGACTCAGGGTGGTCACAGAGATTAGCAGAGTGAAGTTTCCATAGTTGTTAAAGTGTTGTTGTCTGGTCTATTATATCCAGTGACGTAACTACCCATTGGATCTTGTGGATAAATCCAGGGGCGGCACGTTGCTAGAGGGCGGCAAAATGTGATGTTTTAAAGTATAAACGAACAAAGACTTAACACTGATCTAAGTGAAGCCAAGAAATTAAACAAGTTATGCCTTTGAACCAAACTAATTTGCGACCTTTTTAGATTGTGCCTCACCATGTGGTATTTGTGACGGTTTAATGATACTCGTGCTGTTGAAGTAATGGTAGAATGTCGGTTGTAACTTGTAAGCTATAGCATTGTTCAGTCAATTTAGCTTTGCAGTTAAGTTTAGATTAGTTTTAAGTTTATTTCACTTTTGTGAGGAAACAGGAAGGGAGCGTGAAGTCATCGAGTCAACTGCCACCTTTACCATCTGTCCGTAGTAGATAAACGGGATTCCTCCATCTTCAAGTGTGAAGATGGGTTAGGTTTGAGAAAGGTTTAAAGTTTCAGGTCTGAAATAGATCACTTAGCTTAACTCAGCAAATTTGCGATTATGGTTATTGTTTTTTAACTAATGTGCTGCAGATTCCAGAACAAGATTTAAGTTGCAAATTTTTAAGTTAATTTTTGCCTATGACGAGAGTAAAAGAAAGTGAAGATTTTTTTAGAAAGAAAAAGAAAGCTAGAGAAGAGGATCTAAAAAGAATAAAGGAACCATTTTAAAGTACGTAAAAATTGCCTCTGCTAAAAAAAACAGAAGAGATTAACAGCCACAGTAAATCTCTATCTCAAGTTGAGACGGAAGAAGAAATGTAGCCTACGTCGAGCAAAACAATAACAAACTGATCATTGAAAGAAAGCCTATGAATGAAACACTTTCAGATAAAGATAAAACAGATGATATCTATTATTCTCATAACGATGTGGCTACTTGGCCAAAAACATTAACTCATATCATGAGAGTTGAGATGATCAAACTTGGGCCCGGAAGGTTTCAGAATAAAGAAGGGCCATTCAAGTCAGCAATTAGAGTAGGCTAACTAAAAAAGAAGACAAAGAATCCTTCAGCTGTCTGAGTAAGAAGTGGATTTATGTTGAACTTTCAATAAAATTAAACAAAACTGCTTTACTTCTTCTGTTGTGTGGAATTTTAATCAGCATTACGACGGTGTCAATGCGGGGGGGGGGGGGGGGGGCGGCATTTCGTGCAAAAATCCAAGGGCGGCATATTGCGTTGCTACGCCACTGATTCTATCCACTAAGTGCTGCTGAATGGACAGCAGCCCTGAAATGCGTAGCTCAAGCGCACACTTTGAGAGCCGAACCAGCGCCGCTTGATCTTGAATCGAGCGTGTAACCCAATAAATGATGACTAAAAAATGATGGACAACTAAAAAATGGTGGGTGTGAGTGTGAGAAGTGGTCATGGCATTGCGTAGTTTAAGCTATTCTTGATTGGATATTGAGTTAACACGGCCCTGGATTCTGCTTAGAAATCATTGTAGCAGGCTACGGTACGAAGAAAATTGAAACGTAGATTCCGAAAGTAGACTACCGTACTCACGATAGTAGCCTAAAGTATTGCCGTTCAAACGATCCGTTGGCTACACTATCAATGACGAGATAGGCGTAAGGTAAAGTTAGTTTTGGAGGTGCGAAAAATCTCTTGCCACATATAATTAAATGCGCCCAAATACACTGCTCTCAAAAGTCTAGTAAAATTTTAAACATTTGAGCTGGTTGGTTGGTTTTGAATCTTTATCCTCGGACTGACAAAGCCTTGATAGGTCATTTCTGGTAGTTTCGCATACTTGTACAGGCTTTTCACTCAGGGCCGGTTACCGAGATTGGCAGAGTAAACTTTTCCGACTGTAAAAGTGTTGTTGCCGGAGAATTATTCCATTCTCTAGGCTAGGTGCCGCCGAATGGAGAGCAGTCCTGAAATGCGTTGCTCAAGCGCACAGTCCGAGAGTCGAACTTGCGCCGCGTGATCTTGAGCCGGGCACGTAACCACTGAGCTAACGGAAGCTATAAAAATCAAAAATAAGTTTAATCTTAATAAAGTTTTAGAAACATGCTGAAAGTTCTTCCCCAAACTTTTATCAATTTTGCCAAATTTTCGACTAGGCCTAATTGAATAGTTTGAGGGTTCAGTTCTTTTAATTTGACATTTGCATAAATATTATTTAAACAAAAGACCAAAAATAAGCCCAATTTTAATAAAATTTTTGAAACATACTGAAAGTTTTTGCCCAAATTTTTATCAAACTTTCGAATAATTAATAGTTTAGGAGTGCGGTTGCACTTTATTTGACGTTTGCATAATTATCATTTGAGCAAAAAATCAAAAATAAGTTCAATCTTAATGAAATTTTTAAAACATGCTAAAAGTTCTTGCTCAAGTTTTTATCAAATTTGCCTAATTTTTTGACTAATGACAAGTTTAGGGGTGCATTTGCATCCCCTGCACCCGTGACTTTTACGCCTATGCATGATGACATCTGTAGTCTACTCTTGTGCTTATGTGTATTTTCATTGACTTTCGACATGCATCATGTGGTCTATGCACATTAGGAGCAAATAATAATAATCGTGTTTTTATTTGCACCAAAAGCAATAACATACAGTACACTGCGATCACAGATGCGATACAACAGACGACAGGAAGCAGCGAAGTGACATATAGTCCTCGAGTCAGCTGCTCCCCTTATATTGGCCATTACCCATTAGACTAAGTGTCTTTGCCGCGACACAGCCGCGTGCTCTGGAGCGGTGTCGAACCCACGTCCTCGCGCAGACGTTCTCACCACTCGGCTATGCAGCCGACTAGCAAATATATAGTCTAGGCTGCAGAACTTCGCAAACTTCCGTTTTAGAGCACCTAGTGGAAAGGGGCGGATTTACCTAAGGCGCCGGGGCGCCGCGGCTCCCCCTAAGATTCCAATTTATTTTTTTATGTCTGCATTCAAATTTCCTTTTTATGCTATACTTTAAATTGTAGATTTCCATTTTACTAACGTAAAACAATGCGTGATGTTTAACCTCGGCAAGTAGACCTACTGACCGCTAATAACCTTTTATTGTGTGCGTAACAATGACCTTTTATCACCTGTTTAAAATAATAGGTTCCTCAATTCAAAAATAATATGAAAGAATTTATGAAAGAACAAAAATTATATGAAAGGTTGTTCCATACTTCTTTGGCGCCACCTAAAATTTTGCCCTAAATCCGCCACTGCTAGTGGATAGATTAATTTACGTGCACCCTGAGTAGTGTTTGCCTGGTTTGGCAGATACAATAATTCTTTGGCAGGTTGACAGAGTTTTGGAAATGTTAGTAATTTGGCAATGTTGAAACTTTTGAAGAGGATCGGTAAATTAATTTTTTTAAATCCAAATTTAAGTAAACAAAACGAGTCATTTTAAATCTGTCAGCCTATATAGCAGGGGTCGGCAAACTTTCTGTACTACTGGGCCAAATCTACAAACTTCCGGTAACGTGCGGGCCGCATAAATTTCAACCTATAAACATTAAACAATCGTCACATTATCCTTAAAATCATGTCGCACCTGCAACTCCTATTCCTGTGTCTATTGCACAATGAGACGTGTTTGTTGCCGTTTTATATTTATTATCAAACACGTATTAAAACGCAATGCATTGTTTTTATTTACTTATCATTTATCAATGTGAAGGATGATGTTGTTTCTGTGTCATGGCCAAGGTGTTTAAATCAACTGGCAACTTTGTTGATGATATTTGCAATACGTCATTCAAATGACGATCTGACAGGCGAGTGCGAAGTTTATTCTTTGCGTAATTCATTTTTCAATTTTGAGAGATTTTGTAGCGTACATGGGAGTTACCGAGTAATGTCGGGAGACATGTTAAAGAGCTTTTTGTTATGATATAAAATAAATTCATGCGTAGATAATGATGAAACTTTGTGAAGAGAGGGGCGTTGTTTCCACAAAGATAAGAGTTAAACTGACTGGTAAAGCGGTGGTCGAATATCATTGTGGCAGAATTAGTGGTGCGACACTGACGAGCCCAGCCTCATGGGCAAAACACGGTGCCTATCGCTGTCAATTCTTGCTACAAATCGGCTGCCGAGAAACATGAAACTTTAGTTGATGCACTAAAAGTAAGATCGTTCGAGGGCCGCAAAAAGTTTGTCCGCGGGCCGCATTTGGCCCGCGGGCCGCAGTTTGCCGACCCCTGCTATATAGTATTAGCCTAGGCCTATATGTTTTAAGGTTTCTTTTTGTTAGCCTACACCCTACAGAACAACCTTTTTGGTCAAGTAAATTCAATATCTAGCTGTTGCATTTTTTTTCTTCAGATGGAGCTAAATTTTAGCATTACTATTCCTGATGAAGGCACTCGAGACCCTATAGGTCACGTTTGTTATTTGGTAAATACTTGTGAATGCCCTTTTTAGTAGGCTAGTAGGCTTTTGTATGTTTGTGGGTTTAAAAATACATCTATTTTATTGCTAATTATTTATTTTCTTGCTGTACAAAGTGAAAAGATTGTTTTGTTATTTAGATTGCTTAGTTTGATGGCCATGCCAATTCTTGACACCATATGACTTTTGCCTATGACTCGTAACTTTTGTATGTTTAAAAATACATTAGGCTACATAGGCTATACACAACAATTACATATAATAAATACATCTTCTAAACGAAGCAATTAGAAAAAGAATTGGAGTGCAGGATAGATGGGCAAACGATTTAGCAAAACAATTCGAGTGATCAGCACCTTTGAGGGGATTGGCAGGACAACTAGGCTACATCAATTGGTTATTTAGCCTAGCCTAGGGGAAGGTATGGACCCATGACCATACCTGACCCATGAACCACCCCTTTCCAAATTCGAATAAAACCTCTTAGTAGATTTTTTATATAATTTTTTAAATAAGTTGCATTTAGTTCAATTGTATTTCTTGGAAAGTTCTGGATGGAATCTTTTAAAATTTTGCAAGTTAGAGGGTGGGGTGTGATTTTGAGGTGTTTTAGTAAAATTTCTCGTTTGTGTTTGGAGCTTTACAGAAACTTAAA
The DNA here is from genome assembly GCF_918807975.1 of Aplidium turbinatum. NCBI lineage: Eukaryota > Metazoa > Chordata > Ascidiacea > Aplousobranchia > Polyclinidae > Aplidium > Aplidium turbinatum. The sequence continues at coordinate 26,190,710 of NC_137478.1, forward strand.
TACAGCTGGCATCGAGATATAAAATTCAGAAATTGTAATGGGCTATATGGTGCAGGGTTTAATACAGTTCATTTAGACTTTACTTCATTCTAATTAAGTAAAGCTAAGATGGAACTTTGTCACCAACAGTTCTGACCGATGATCCACCAATAAACATGTTTCATTTATTTTTTATTTTAGAAATTATTGTGTAGGCCTACTGTAAGTAGAGTGTAAAGTATTTTAAAATGACTAGCGAAGCTGGTGATGCCTTATCAATTGTTTTTGTCCTCTCCCTACCACTTGCAGGAACGACAAAACAAACAGTCGACATTAAAAAGTTTTGAACCAACTTTTCGCAGTTTCATATTGCTTAATTTATTTTTGCAAACTGTTAGCAGTGTGCGCATTTGACAGTGTATTTATTGTATCATAAAAGTTTGCTCTAAACATCTTTAAGGTCAAACTTATCAGAGTGGCTCAAGGGTCCATACCGGTGGTTCAAGGGTCCAAACGCGTTTGCACCCTTGAACCACTCTGATCACCGTCAATGTTGTCAAATATTTTTGTTGATCCTTTAATTATATGTGGTTGAACTTTTTACACAATATACTGAAGTGATCACACTATGTTGTGTGGAAGTTTCGTCATCATAGAGTGATTGGTTAATCAACTATAGCTTTTAATGTGAAAAAGTGGCTCATCAGTCCATACCTTCCCTTACTCATTGAAGGTAGGCTATGGGGGAAGGAAAGAGGTGCAGGGGAAGAAGGAGCCGAACTTGGGGAGAGGATACAAAACAGTGGACAGACTTGTCAAGTTTCGGAGAAGCAAAAAGAGTAGCGGAAAAACGTAACGTGTGAAAGCAATTGACAGCCAATCTTCGTCTCGGAGACGGCACATGATGATGATGAACTATCAAATAACATCAAAAAAGTGCGTGCTTGATTGTTGCTAATTGTAAGCAGCAAGATTGTAGGCCCATGTCTCATCAAAGTCAAATATCACCGCTACATTATAAGCTTAAAATTTACTGCATGATGTTGCTAAACTTCCAGTAAAGGGTGTTTGAACCGAAACTAATTCTCTTCGAGGAAAAAGAAAAGTTGTGGAAAACAAATAGTTTTTGCAAAACTTCACGAAGAAAAGATAATTCAAAATAAGCTACAATAAAATGGAGCAGAACAAGAAATTTTACAGGAAAGTTTCAAATTTGGTTTGTTTCAATTTGTAACCTACTATTTCAAGCCTAGGGTAGGCTATGGAATACTGAATTTGAATTTTTCCGTGATCTACTGTAGCCTAGCCTAATATAGGCCAGCTATGATTAAAAAATTTCGAAAGAATTATTTCTGATTGTTTTGCGAAGTTTTTATCGGCTACACATAACCACAATGGTGTGGCACCACCTCAGTGGCTGAGTGGTTTCGCCTTCGGTTCTAGTGCTGGCAGCTCTGAGTTCGATTCCAGGTCGGGTCAAACCGAAGACTATAAAAGCAGTAGCCTACCAATTGTGTTCTTTCCTGCATAAAAAAGGTGAATCCCATACTTGATTCAAGCATCGGGGGATGAGAAAATAAGGTTCTCATTGTACTAAGCCTTCGGCACTAAAACGAGAGTAGGGTGGCCAGTTCCTTTCTCTTGGCCGCCTTACTCTCGCCCATCCAATTTATTACACCCTGGGTAGAGGTGAGCGATGTTTGTCAACAACCAGCATAACTGCATAAGCCGGGAGTTGAACCAGGTTTGCATAATTGGAAAGCCAACGCCATCCGTTGCGCCATCCCACCGCTTTCTTTCTTGCATAAATAGAGTACAGTAATAAAAATTGGTCTTAAATTAAAAATGAGCCCTGCCGCTTGGACTTTAGCAGTTGTACAGCGACAATAAACAAACCATAACATAATTACAGAATTACAATTGTATGGCAACCCAACCATAGTTGAACTTTTGTGGAACGGCGTCTTTACTCTTTAGGACGGTCATCAATGAGATCTTTACCGACCAATAAGAGAGCGAAGTAACAAGTTCCGCCTCTCACCAATTTCTTATCCAATGAAAACCGTCTAAGCGATGAACATTGAGAAACAAAAGGATCCTTTTTTCATTCATTGCGTATCCTTTTTGAGTATTCACTCAACTTCACTATCAGCTTTCATCTCAGCGGAATGCCGCTCGAGCAGAACTGGTGAGTCATGAGTGAGTGAGCCCTGCTCTTGCAGCAGGGTTCATTTGCATTGCAATTGATGTTAGCAAAGAAGGGTTGGAACGTGATACTGTTTTGCTGTATCAAAGAAATTACAATCCATGAGTGTAAAAAGCGAGGTAGTCCATGAAATATTTACGATGTTTCGTCGTTTGTGTTTGCTAGGCTAGATTTACTAGCTAAATTTGTCAAAAACACCACTATTGTGTGCAGTGGCGTACGCAGGATTTTGTCAAGGGGGGAGCCATGGCCATTGAGAGTAGCGTAGCCAGAAATTTTTAAAGGGGGGGTTTTGACGACCGGCGGGCAAAGCCCGACGGCTTTTTCGCTTAAGACGACACCCAGCGGCGTGGGGTCTGGGTGCCTCCCCCAGAAAATTTTGAAAAATTACTTTGAATTTGGTGCATTCTGAGAGCATTTTCAAGAAAAATGTGGGTATGAATATTCCTGTAAAATGGTGCTGTCAGGTGGCATAGCAAAAAGATAAGATCATGTTTTCTTGGGCATATTTCGGAAATAAAGCTAAGTCTCTATGTTTTCTTGTTAATTCCTGACTGAGATGTTTGAATGTTTGGTATTGGCAAAACTTGCTCTTGTAATGCAGTTTCGTTTAAAATTAGGCAAGTTTTTTTAGACTGAAAGCATCATTCCCAAGCATAAAGAGACTGAAAGCATCATTCTCAATATCGTGACGCCACACGCGTGCCAAAGTGAGGTTGTAACCCCCAACCCCCCCCCTTGGCTACGCCACTGGTCATTGATATCTCAGACTACTTCATGATATCCCAGTATAGTTTTAGTTTAGACTTTATCCAATCCTCTCTCACTAATCACTATAATAGGCTTACAGAACACTATGCCACATTGGCATACCTGGGGTGGGGTAGGTGGATTGGGCCATGTACCGTATTTCGTATTGGCTTAGTCTATAAAACAACAGTGTTACAGTAATTGCTTTGACAGAGCAATGCAAAACATATTAAATGCCTTAATCTACGTCGTTAACTACTAAAACATTTTAAGGGGGGGGGGGGGCATGGCCCAATGGTCCCCCTGTGTACGCCACTGATTGTGTGTGCACTGCACATTGCGTGTCCTCAGGGTATAGGATGGAATGAGGCAGCAGTGGCCGAGTGGTTAGCGCGTTGGGCTCGCAGTCAAGAGCCTGCATGTTCGACTCCAGCCACCGCACTTGCTGTTGTTTCTCTGGGCAAGAAACTTCACGATAATTGCTTCTAGCCAGTGATCGATTTCGAGTAATGGGTAGTACTAAATTGAAGTCATAAGTAGAGTAGACAACCGGAAACAGACATTGCCGTTGACCGCAGCGTGGGTCAGGTGTACGTCGGAAGGCGTACACCGATGCATAGCGCTCAAGTCCGCTTTCGCGCAATGCAGGATAAAGATAAAACAAACAAACAAACAAAATGATTGGAAGATAACTTTCTAGCAATGTTTCATTTGCCAAGTAGTGGATCCAGGGACTCAGGGAGTGCTTGGCTGAGTGTCCCCAACTTCAAAAGCAGAAATGCAAGTTTATCGAAGTTTTTTTTTCAAAGTTATTTACTTGCTCCATCATATTGAGTATATGTTAACCTCACCAACATCATGATGGTGTGAATATTCTAAGTCAGTGGCACATTTATAACAAGAGTGAGTAAAATTAGCCATCTTATTTGCAAAAAGCTGACAAATTTTGCTAAAATTAAAGCTGCTATTTTTGGAGCTACAGTATACAATTCTTGTCTTCAGATGTATAAAGTTATCCTCTTTTAGAACTGTCCTCATGTTTCCTCAATCAACTAAGGTACAGTAGTACTAATAAAAGTTGAAATTTATAAAAAAATGATTCATTTGTATTGTCATTAAAAATGGATTATTATGGTAGGCCTAGGCTACTTAAATGCTTAATAATTAGAGTGTGTGTCTTAAGCCAATAGGTTTTTGAAGCCCCAACTATTCTAGCCTACTTAAAAAATGATTCAAATAAGGTGAAATGTGTCAATTACTCAATTCATATGACTATGATTTCAGACCCTGCCTTATTTTATGATTTTTCCTACCTCACTTTCATTGCCCTTTTTTTTTAAGATTTGGTTTTAACAGAACTCAGTGCCACCTCACTTTTCAGATTCACTAATATTGGCAAGTAGTTTCTAAAAAGTTTTTTATTTTGATGTCCATCTTTGCACCTCGATATTCACGATACTTCCCCTGTAGTTCATTTATTCAAACACACTGTACCGCTCTTGCAAAGCACTATTTGTGGCCCTCAAAGCCATGTGTAAATCGGATGTAGCTCTTTGCTAAGAAAACGTTGGGCAATCATTCACTAAACTGCGACCACTTTTGGAGTGCTGCATTAGACTGCAGGGGACTCTACCTTCTACTTTAATTATGAATTGAATATATATATCAAACTAACATCAATATCATAAAATCAGTAAAGATTTTATTATTATTGTTTTATCTAACACAAGTAATTCAACAAGATAAATGTAACTGTTCACACTTGTTAACAAGTCCATCAATATTAAATGCAAGAGTTTACTTGTTGAAATTTTAATCAATGCCTTCAAATTTATGTCATTTAAAAAATTGTTTATATTTGTGCTAGAAAAAAAATGAAAACCTTTTCATGCAAAATTTTTCGAGGTGAGAAATTTGTCAGACAATAAAAATTTATAAAATTTGGTTGGTAATTTAGTACCGGTATATGACAGTGAAGTTGATCAGTCAAGTGTGTGTATAGTTTAATTCCATATCAGTGAATTCAAGCACATTTAACTAGGGTAAGATATCATACTTTGTAGTTCAAGCTCAACTTTCTTCATGTTGCGAAACCTTGTGAATATTTCATGAATTTTTCTGTGAAGGACTGAAAGTGCTAAGGTGAACCATATGCAGGTTCAGGGCTGCTAGTAGTAGATTAAGTAAAGATGTAGCTAGAACATATCATGTTTAAACCTGTCATGAGAAGTAGTGTTTGAGGAATGCTATTTGCTAACCATGCATAGGGTGACCATTTTTTTGGGTGTTTATATTTTTTAGAAAGTTTCAAACACATGCCTGATTTGCACAGTGACTCTTAATATCTATTCGTTTATTTTGATATAATCAGAACAGCTATTGAGCAAACTGTAAACCTATTATTTGTTTGAAGCTTGCTGGAAAAAGTGATACCCAAAAAAATGGCACGCCACTGAGGTAATGTCATTTATAATTTTATAACCATATACACCTGAGCTTAATATTTTCAATGCATTTATGATTAAATGTAACAATAAATGCTATCAATACTACAAAAAGTGCTCAATGCCAAACAACTGTTGTGACATTCACTGCATGATTTTTCCGGAATGGCCCGTTTCGGTGAGTCCGATTCGATGAGTCCGATTCGGTGAGTCTGATTCGGTGAGTCCACGGCCTACTAGAACACGGCCAAATATGTTGCTATTTGAGGAAATTTCTAAGAGTCTGAATTGTTACAATTATAGCTATGACCAACCTGTCATCTTCCCATTTCCAGAAGTAAGTAAAATAAGCAATATTTGTACCTAGACATATGTTTGGCTTGTTTAACCGGAGATTAGGTATGTATGTAAAGCACAACTTATGCAATAACAATGTGAAATATGTAAGATTTTCCAACCGCAGCCTGGAGGTAGTATCGTTTGGTGTGTCGCTTTTGGTGAAATTGCATTTTCCATTTAAAATATCAAGGATTTTTTGTGAATTCTATGTTGTAAGCTGTTTGTTTGATGTGCTAATTTAAATTTTAGTTCGTTTCGTTTTCCACCAAGTGTAATTTTGCAAGTAACATGTGGCTATTGGCAAAAAATCCTGCTATACAAAAAACCTAACGACTGTATGATGAGACTACCTCCAGGATGTAGTTGGAGAATTTTACATTATTATTGCATAAGTTGTGCTTAACATACATATCTAATCTGTGGAAAAACAAGCCAAAAATATGTCTAGATGCAAATATTGCTCATTTTACTTACTTTTGGAAATGGGAAGATTATATGTTTGTCATAGCTATGATTGTAACAATTCAGACTCTTAGAAATTTCCTCAAATAGCAACATATTTGGCCGTGTTCTAGTAGGCCGTGGTGAGTCCGATCCCTATTCGGTGATTTTTTCAAATTTTTTTTTATATTATTGGGTAACGTTGCCTAATTATCATTGCCGTTTTAGGGTTAGGGGTTAGGAGTTAGGGTTAGAGGTTAGGAGACTCACCGAATCGGACTCACCGAATAGTAGCAGACCCTGATTTTTCATTTGTTGGTTGCATAATAATTTTCAGGTTAAAAAATATAGGCTTGTTAGCCTAAAAATGTTAACTATTTGTTTGTAAAATCTTGACAAAAATTGTCACGTAACCATCTTCATGAATTTGTAATGTAAGTTTGAGCATTGCATGTTACTTGTAGTTGCAAATGGTGTTATTGACATTATATAGTTATTATCTTGTTCAAACACCATTCGCCATGTAATTTTGCCAAGTTTTAATTTCTTTGGATTTGCAAAGACATTGTATTTAGGAATAAAATGGTTGAAACGCCTGGTTACTCTAATCAAAAAATAAACTGCCCAAAATGTAGATATATATATGCTAAACTCATGTTCAGCAAGCAGACGTTTCGAAAACTATACTGTCTTCATCTTCAGTGTGATACAATTGTCACATTGTATGTCACCCTCAGATAATTTGTTTTTTATTATTTTGAACATTATTGTACATTGTGGCCAAGCTTACTAAAAGTACAAAGAATTTGAGTAAAAGATATGCATTTGCACTTCTTGGAAAAGAAGCACTGTTATGGATAAGCTGGAAAGTCTACTACTGCACTTTGTAAAATTGATTAATTAATTGTCATCTAACTAAGCGTTTCAAGAAATAAAAGGTTGATATTAATTGGCAATTAAAGTATGTGTTCTTGGGAAAGTACTAAATTAGTTGATGCTTTCATAATGTGTCACCAGCCAGCTAATCAGTTTTGTATGTTGACTCAATGTCAGCATACAAAAAACTGATTTGCAGGCAGTGTTGAACAACAAAGGTTTGCTCATTATTATCATTTATACTGTGGCAATGTGGCATGCCCATTACTTTGTGCAGATACATAATTGCTTTTATGGTCAATTTGTGAAATTTATTTGTTGCATCAAAAAGGTCACCTGATATGTGCAATGCTAGTGCTATTAATATTTCACAAAAGATAAATGGATTAGCTTTTGGAAGATAATTTTTGGAACTGAGCTTTTAAACTTTTAGTAATTCAGTTCCATTGTCGTGATCACGCATTCTATTTAAATCTCTCAAAGTAGTAGTTGTGCAAGCATATGGGGCAATTACTACTGGCTGTGAATGCATTGCACAGCAACAGGAAACTGTTGCAAAGCATTGTGCACCATCAAGCCTGCAAAGCATGGTTATGCAACCATACTTCCCGCTAGGCATCTTTTCATATTTTGTCCAATACTGAGCATGCATTAGTATTTATTTTGAAGACAGTGACTTTGGATAGGATACTGTGTAAATATCTCTGCACAAAGTATATAACATAATAGTTTTAATACCCATTCTATTATCTGCTGTTTAGAGGTTCATTCTTCGAAATTAGCATATTTTTACTTCGGCAAAAACGTTGCCGAGGCCAAACGGCAAAAGTTGAAATTGCCTCGGCAATTGCTGTGAACATTTATTACAAAAATATTGTACCAAAACATGTAAAACGAGAAGCGAAAAATATACTAGAGTAGCCTATCACGATCGCATTGTTTGATTTATTGTGATGTATTAAAAGTAGCGATAAAGCGAGCAACGCTGTTACGGTAATTCACGTTAAATAACTAATGGGAGGGGGAAGTAAGTTAATTTTGGGTCGATTCAACGTTCGAATCAGCACAAATCGATTTAATTTTTCCGCGGTTTATATTGCGTAACGCGTAACGGTTTATAATGCCCAACAAGAAATGTACGTTTGTTTTACATTAATTCGACATCTAGTGATGTTGAATTATCATAAAATAACGTTAATTGCTCAATCAGGTACCGGTAACAAATTAATAGCTCCTTGCGAGAAGAAGATTGCTTCGATTTACGTATAACTATAAATAAGCTAAGATAATTTCGGCACAATTGGGACACTGCGAGCAACACAAAGTCTGTTTGATAAAGAACTAGTCAGAATCGGTATCATCAGATGCTGTATCAGCTGGACGAGATGACGGAAAGCGAGGCGCAATAAGGAGTAGATGCTCACAATAATTTGACGTCTACTGGCGTTAAAGCAATAGAAAGATTGAATCAACATCCTAGTCTGGTGTAGTCAAAGAAAATTAGTTTTTTTGTAATCTTGTGGTCCTTACAAGCGCTCGTGTGGCTTCGGCATTTTTAGTGCTGACGCTAATGCGCCATTCATGCATCTGCGTGGGCAATCACCTCGGCAATTGCCGACGCTAATTTTGAAGACTGAGGTTAGTGGACATCAATACTCCACCTCAGGCTCAGCCTACCAATAGAAGTTTATATTTGTTGAATTTGCAGATTATGACTTTTGTGTATTGTTACATAACTTAGTAAATGTTCAGAAATTGATTTACGTATGGTTTCACCAGAAAACAATTTAAGTTGGTCTGAAGGTTGTTGGAAATTTGTTGGTTTGAGTTAAAAAGTTTTATTGGCAATCACTCTGTTAAGGGGCAATGTTTCCATGGCTTACCAGTCGCCATCAATGGTAACTTGGATGCTCAAGTGGTTTTAGTATTGTAGATCTAGTGTTGTCAATGTATAATTTTGGGATTCTTGTCTGCATAAAGATAGTGTTGCTGGGAAGAAGTTTTCATTTTTTTTGTGTGCAGAAGATTTAAATATGATGCAAAAACGAATTTTGCGGCATTGCTCCCTTGTTTGCTGATTTTGCACTTTTCTGTCTTGGCACATTCTGTGGTTATAATTGTTTATGAAATTATGACTGTGTGTGCTGCGTTTGTGTTTTTTGCTGCAATTCTTTTTTGCAGAATCAATGCTTTTACCTAAACCATGCCACATTTGGCAGGCCACTGACTGTTGTGAAGAGATGGTTATGACAGCTATGAAGACTTGTCAATCTTTGAAAATTAGGTCGACTCTTGTTAAGGCTTTTCATGCAGCTAAACTGAGCGTAGCACAAAAACGGGAAGCAGTCAAAAGTTGAATCAGTAAAAGTTGCGTTTTACTAACCATGCGTTTCTTGGAAAAATGGTTGCAAATTTGTTGCGTTTGCATAGATCTAAAACTTTGAAAGTACAGTATAGTTTCTTTTTATATCTTTGTTGATACTGCAACATGCAAATAACCTTTTGGCACGTTTTAGAAGATGGCTTCCACAGCTCATGAGCTGGATATCGTATGTCAGGAAATGGATATTATAGACTTATAAATTGTACTGTAAAAGTCATTTTACTCTGTTCAGTTGATTTATTTTTTCTGCTGGCGAATAAACAAAAATATACTCAGATGAATTAATTTATGAATGCATAAGTAATCTTTAACTGCTTCCAAGACTGGATTACTTCTACTGCTTTCTTGTGTGTTCGTAAAGTGTGAGAGCTTTGTCTTAGTGACTCTGAGCCAAAGCTATGACACGAGCTTGAAACTTACACCACGTTTATGAATCGTAGACAGTAGTATTTGTGTTGACCTTTGACTTGGCTTCGCTATGATCTTTTTTGATAAAGGTACTATAGATACAAAGCATGGTGGCCTAGATGCAAAGTAACCTGTACGTGTGAAGCACTGCATCACGTTGTTTTGGCAGTTTTATTGTCCAGTACTGCAAAACAAGTGTCTTTCGAAATACTGCAAGTAACCCTGCAAGCACGATTAATTAGTCCGAATAAAACTGTTTTTTTTGTTTTGTTTTTTTTATCAAAAAGCTGATTTTATTGCTGAACAGCCAATAAATGTCTTGTTTGAATACCGGGGTTAGCCCGCTGTCGCTAGCTCAGTTACCTTTGTGAAGGTTCGTGTTTGCTTTGCGCTCGTACCAGGGTCTGCTACTATTCGGCTAGTCCGATTCGGCTGATTCGATTCGGCTAGTCCGATTCGGCTATTACCCTTTTCGGCTACAGCCCGATTCGGCTAGTCCGATTTGGCTGATCCGATTCGGCTAGTTCCCTATTGGGCTACAGTCTTTATCTGTTAGTTCCCTATTCGGCAATTTTTTGAAAATCCAACGATAATCCTTCTGTAATCCAACATCGTTTCTTTTGCATTCCGACAAAGAAAAACAAATTGAAATGAAATTTAGCGAAAAATGTTTGAACTATTAAATTGAACTGTTTGCTCACATAAAATAGACAACGTCTTCTGTTTATTTAGAGAATGTTGTAATATCGCTTCTTTTATAGTTGAAATCATCGAAGCTTTAGATGAGTGGGGTTTAGACCTAACCATTGAGATCTTAAAACTAAAAAGCGAATTAAATTTATTTTTGAACTATCAATGTTTGCTCAGATAAAATTGACATGTATCATGCGTCGCCGTCTGCATGCAAACTTAGAATATATTAGAATCCTAAATTCTAAATCCAACGACACTTTCTGTTTATTTACTGTAGAGAATTTTGTATTTTGATCTCGAAGCTTTAGATGAGTGGAGTTTAGACCTAACCACTGAGATCATAAATCATATTTATGACACCGGTTACATCCCTAGTGATATGGTACGTTCCATATTCATAACTTTACCAAAGAAAACCGGAGCAACAGAATGGTCACTCCACAGAACAATTAGCCTTGTGAATTACGTAACAAACAGCTTACTCCGAATCATGTTGATGAGATTGAGACCAAAACTACAATCGGAAATTTCAACAGCACAGTTTTTATTTGTTCCAGACAAAGGGACCACAAAAGGAATTTTTTACATTAAAAATGATAACAGAGAAATGTATGTCCGGTTCTTCTGTTTATTTAGAGAATTTTGTATTTTAATTCGACAATATGGTATCTTTTGCATTCTTGCATTTTATCCAGTGTTTACCTTTGAGTGCCTTCCCAGACGGCAAAATCTGTCATTTTTACATTCATTCAACGTCTGCAGACGTTGAATCAATGTAAAAATGACGAGTTTTGATGTCTGGGTTCGTTCAAAATATGTGTTTTACATGAAAACAACAGTTTTCATGATTACCAATAGGGGTTAATGAGATAAAGTCTCAGCGAAAACGTGTCAACGAAAAAAAGACAGTTGCCAAATAGCGTTTGCAATAAAAGATGAAGTTAAAACCTAAGTGGCAGTTTAGAGTAAACCTGGGTTTCGGCGTTACATGACCTGAAATTCCTTTGGTTAGTTCCTTCGTTAGACTCTCAGTTGATGTTACTTGATCATGGCAGAGGAATCGATTAGTACGCAGCGCAAAGGTGAGGTTTTTCTACATGATGGCTACATGTTTCAACTAGCTCAATATAGTCCAGACGGGCTTAAGAAATACTGGCGTTGTTCCCGACGTGATGAGAAATGCAAGGCTCGCATCAACACTTGTGTGGCAACAAATCAGGTAATAATGTGTGTTATGATGACTATATTTTGATCATTTGAGAAAATGTGCCAAGAAATGTCAAGTACTTGAATTGTAATAATTGCAACCGTTGTTCACCTGCATTGACGTTGGACCTGGGAATGCACCACGGACTGCCCTACCCTAATAATAACAACTGCTTTGATAGTGACGTTGTGCTATTACTTATTACTAGGGCCATTTTTTTACCTAAAAAATTGAAAAATATGACTTTATTTTTTGAAATATATGATAATATATGACTTTGTTTTAAGCATCAAATTTATGCTAATCTCTAATTAATAACTCGTATGTAAGTTTTTACATGTATTTTGAACAATAACACACTCAAACAACTAACAAAACACTTCTATTTCACTTGAAAATCACTACAAAAATTCAAATGTCTAATGCATCCACTGGCGCCGACTTGCGGGGTGGCCAGCCACGCCACCCCATAACCTCTATGGCATGATGGCAGCCACCCCGTTTAGGTTACATTACTTACTGCAAATAAATGTAATTTGAACGGACGTTTAAATCTTTTTTTGATTATTGGTTTTCGCTTCAAGTCAACGTAAAGCAAGAGGTGAACCAATACAGTATTGCGAAGAAAATGATTGTTTTTGTCACAAGCATGATACTTGCGTAACATCAAGCAAGCTACGTGAAGATTACGCAACACGTGGCTACGATTTGTTTCCTTGTTGTTGGGATCGTTTTATTTGTTACTTTTCATAAGTCATTGTTACATTTGTTAGGTTTACAATGGGATTTATTAATCAATAAAATACGATCTTTCCATTGCCTCTCCCAAAAATCTTTTTTGAAAAATTTTAAACTGCTTAATATCGCTATAAATTATGACAGCTATAAAATACTCGGAAATAAAATTAGCTCCACCCCCTAAATGAATATCTATTTTCAAATTAAAAAAATGCAATTTTCGAATGCTTAGTAAAAATCAAACAAAAACATGCAGTTTGAAAGTTTATAGGTTGCCATATTGTGCTATCTGCCACCCCGTGCAAAAATAAAAGTCGGCGCCTATGTGTAGGCCTACCTACCAAACCAGCTACTTAGTAGTACGAGTCAAAGCTCTGTACTCGAAAAGTACCCTTGACTCTTGAGGTCTCAGCACTGGTTGACTTAGTCGCCGTTAAGCTGAACTATCGTAAGTCCAAATTTTTCAAAATTGCGTTTTTGGTTGATTTGATATCTTTATAAACTACAGTTTATTTTGTTAAAGCATCGTAAGTCCATCTGCTTTAGTTTTGATGATACAGAATGATGAACTATCGCAAATTGGAGTTACGATAGTTTTGCAAAATAATAAAATGGGACTTACGATACTCTGCTCTGAAAGTAATTTTACACGTTTCACGTTAACACTCCCTTTTCTTTTAGGTAATTTTTCTTTCAATCGTTTTTTGCATGTTGATATTCAAGGCTTACTTATATTTCTTTCTATTTCGCATAACAATTTTGCTGTTTTATTGTAACTACATTTCGACAATTTTTTATTGTTAAACTATCGTATGTCCATACTCATTTTTCTAACGTTCAATTTTTGCAAAAAAGAATTATCTTTTTTTCAACAACAAAGCTCCATGAAAGACAATGTATATATAGTTTTCATGTTTTTCCGTTAGAGAACTTTTAGAAAGATCAAACAATGTACAGCAAACACAGCGTGAACTTTAAAATTCAATTTTCTCAAAACTGCATTTTTGGAGTTACGACGGTTCAGCTTATTAGCGACGTAGTGGCCTACTGCAAGTGTTTATAATGTTCAGAGACTGGATTGTGTGTTGCAAAATAATGTGTCAAGATGATGTCACAATGCAAATTAACATCAAACAGCAAGCGCTATTACTAGGCTACAGAAAGTAATAAAAATGTTGCTTCCAATGCTAAGTGAGACTCAGCGTGAGAACTCTCATTGCCTCCCTTCCACAAATTATTATCAAAGTTCAATGTCTACAGGAGCTGTTTGAACTGCATTTACAAAGTTACTCCGGCTCAATCTTTGTATTTTGAAGTAAAAATGAAGTCATATTTTATGATCTAAAACAGAAAATATAACTTTTTATGACTTTATAACTTCTTAAATAGACACCGTAGAAACGTCGTTGTTTCACTGTTATCGGTTTGACAACTTTCTGCATTACCAAAAAAATATGACTTTAATGACTTTTACTGGCCCTACTTATTTCACAGGTAGTGAACACTGGCAAGAATCAGCATTTTTAGAAATGAAGACGATGTTCGATCAAGCTCAAACTTTCAGGAATGTCGTTTTATGATTATTCGCAAGAAAGAAAGTTTGTAGCAATGAAATCGGAGAAAAAGTCCGTTTCGACCCACCCTACTTGTTATGTACCGTATTGATTGTATTGACTTGTTAAACTAGGGATTGGAATTTTGTAATAGTTGAGGATTCGAATATATTCTAAGTTTGCATACAGACGGTGACGCAGGATACATGTCAAGTTTATGTGAGCAACATTTTAATTTAATAGTCCAAAAATAAATTCAATTCGCTTTTTATGTTTCGCTAAATTTCAATTCAATTTATTTTTCTTTGTCGGAATGCAAAAGAAACGATTGATGATGATTATGTGTCTCATCTGATACAGACGTTGGCGATCATGGTCTTCCAATCTTTTCTGTCATTTGCCATTCGTATAAAATCGTTCGTTTTAACTGTTGTGTTTGTGGCCCATTGATTCAATCTGTTTAAATAAGTTAATCTTTGACGGCCACTGCTTCTTTTTCCCATCCCAAATCTCCCTGTCGGTAAATATGACCTACAAATTGCATCTGGCGCCTTCTAACTGTTCTTATTATCATATCGTTACTTATTGTCTAGCATTCACATCCGTAGGTTAGAATTGATATTACATATGCTTTCAAAAGTTTAATTTTGGTCTTTGTTGTCATGTTGCGATTCCTGAAGACTACGCTCATTTTACTGAAAGTATCCTTTGCTATAGCGATTCTCTTTTTAATTTCAGTGTCACTTTGCCATCGCAAGTTATAGTGTACCCAAGATATTTCAATTTATCAACTTGTTTCACACCATTGAGTGCAACACACCATTGAATGTATGGTTGCAATTTGGATAAGTTTTCATTTTTGATACGGTCATACATTCTGTGTTTGAATTTAACTCTTACCCATTCGTGTACTGTTATTGACAGCACAATTTAATAAGTCCTGTAGATCGTTTGCAGATTCTGCTATCAGGACTGTATCATCATTCATCAGCGTATCTCAAGCTTGTTACATTTTGTACCCCAACCTTTACTCCATTCATATGTTCGATGTCTCTCAAAATCATCTCACTGTAAGCGTTGATAAGATCTGGAGATCGGACACATCTCTCTGTTATCATTTTTAATGTAAAAATTCCTTTTGTGGTCCCTTTGTCTGGAACAAATAAAAATTGTGCTGTTGAAATTTCCGATTGTAGTTTTGGTCTCAATCGCATCAACATGATTTGGAGTAAGCTGTTTGTTACGTAATTCACAAGGCTAATTGTTCTGTGGAGTGACCATTCTGTTGCTCCGGTTTTCTTTGGTAAAGTTATGAATATGGAACGTACCATATCACTAGGGATGAAACCGGTGTCATAAATATGATTTATGATCTCAGTGGTTAGGTCTAAACTCCACTCATCTAAAGCTTCGAGATCAAAATACAAAATTCTCTACAGTAAATAAACAGAAAGTGTCGTTGGATTTAGAATTTTGTAATAGTTGAGGATTCTAATATATTCTAAGTTTGCATGCAGACGGCGACGCATGATACATGTCAATTTCATCTGAGCAAACAGTAATAGTTCAAAAATAAATTTAATTCGCTTTTTAGTTTTAAGATCTCAATGGTTAGGTCAAAACCCCACTCATCTAAAGCTTCGATAATTTCAACTGTAAAAGAAATTTAATTATTCAAACATTTTTCGCTAAATTTGTCGGAATGCAAAAGAAACGATGTTGGATTTTGTTGGATTACAGAAGGATTATCGTTGGATTTTCAAAAAATTGCCGAATAGGGAACTAACAGATAAAGACTGTAGCCCAATAGGGAACTAGCCGAATCGGATCAGCCAAATCGGACTAGCCGAATCGGGCTGTAGCCGAAAAGGGTAATAGCCGAATCGGACTAGCCGAATCGGATCAGCCGAATCGGACTAGCCGAAACGGGCCATTCCGCTCGTACCAAGATGTGTGTTTGCATGTGTTAGTGCAATAGTTGAATGAAGATATAGTATGCCATAGCACAGGGGTCGCCAACCTACGCCTACGGCCTATGGGCGGGATCCGGCTCGCCAAGCAAAATCAAGTTCCCGCTACTCCTCAATGAATTGTTACATTATAAGGCCCACTGTGTGCTATCAACCTGTATTTCAACAATAATACTTGACATATTCCACAATGTTTAAAACCAGGTATATTGCTTGGGACACTTTTTAATTTTCATTGAATTGGAATCAATGAAACAAGGATTGTTTGCTGGATGGAAACTATTTTCTTTGAAAGATTAAGACTTTTTAAGCTACTGATGTTGGTTTTGTGAAATAGTTTCAACAACAGCAATACACTATGTCAAGAGAAAAAAAACTCAGACCTTACCCTAAGAAGACAAATAGATGCAATGACTGAAATTTGAAATCTAACCACGGGATTTGTTAATATCTAGCCTATAGTTTCTTCAGCGTAGCAGTTTCGATCAAAAAGTTAGAAAACGGCAATATTTCGAAAAAATAATTGACCGAGTATGTCAATGAATGTGCGGCGGTAAATTTGGAAATGCTTTTGACGTGCTGTAGTCCAAAAATATTTGAAAGCCATTGGCATAGAGTGACGTATAGCCAAATTAAAAGATACTAACGTAGTAAAAATGCACCACAAAATGCCCTCATCAGAATGTTCAAAATTATAAGAACAGTTAAGGGAACTATTACTAGTATGGAAAACTACCAAAATAGAGATTTCTCAGTCCGAGGACGAAAATTCCCACAATGGATTGCTTGTAGCAAGTTAATACCCTTCGGCCCTCCGATTTATTGCGGACATTTTTGTGATCCGTGACTGTTAAAAGATTGCCGCCCCTGCTATAGTACATTCTGTTTAACATAGAGTGTGTTGCCGCTATTAACAAGATTTATTTTTGTTGTTGTTTGGATTTCTATTGTCAAAAGAGACTGTCTGCGCAATCATGTGCAAACACGAAAACACTTCCGTCAGATTTTGTTAAAATCCCATCATGAAGCATTTTATTTAGATGAGCTTGTCTGAATCTAGCTCAGTTCATTTTGATTGATTACTTTTTTACAAACAAGGTCAACAATCAACATTAACCACCATACTAGAAACATGGCAACTAAAGAAAAATTTAGTCATGTTCAAATTCAGAAATATAGTCATAACTTCATTTTTATTGTGATTCGACAAAAGAAAATAGATCGTAGAGCGTTTGATGCAGTACTTTTCTTCATGCATTTCTTTCCAGTTCAAACTTGTTTACCATTTACAACAGATTTGTGTATCCGAATCTCCACACCAAGGTTAGTTTGAAACACATGCCAACTTTTCTTTTTGGGAGATAAAAGTGATGCAGCCATTGACGCTGGCCTGCACAAGCTAGGGGATGAATTGACATTGGAAGTTGTCTGATGCGACTGCACAAGTGTTTAAACAGGGATCCAACTGAACGAAAAGTTTTTAAATCGCCACTTTTGCTTAAAACTTACTGCAGGGTATGTACCGGGTTTTAGCAATTAGTTTTTTTTGAAAGATTGCCACATAGCTAAGTGACTTTCAATGTTTCGTTTCTAGGCCAGAATTTAAGTTTTTTAGCTACTCACACAAACATTGGAAAATTACTCTTCACTAGTAGGCTACAGTTTTCTACTGTACTTGTCATTGACTGGTGTTGCAAGTCTTGTCAACATCTTGTCACCCAGAAACTAGAAAAACGCATCTTTTTTGCTATATCTTTTGCTTTTCATGTTCTAATGTGCTTTGTTAAAATTTAAATTTAACGTAGTGTGTGTGTGTGCTGTTGAAATCTCTATTTGTCTTATAAATTTACACTTTATGAATTGAACCTACAGCGAAATCACCATCCGCTTTCAGCTTGCGAAACACCGCCTTGGATTTAATCAAATCGAAAGTTTCGATGATGGACAACTGTTTTCGAGAGATATATTTGCCATGAACGTGCGTCGCAATCTTGCCTTTTCGTGAAATGTTTCACTGCGTAGTATTGTTGGTAATTTTGCAGTAATGAGATATTCTAAGAATCCCAAGAAATTTTGATAGTTTTCGTTGGAAGTGCAGTTTTACTTCTGCATGGCCACGACTTCTGGCACAGCCACTCACCGCAAAGTGGATTACCAACCTAGAAGTATTGACAGGCGTAAGGAGTTAAAAGTAAAGGCAAAGCGTTGTTAGATTGAGTCCAATCCCTGACAGAAGAATCCGTCATTTTTACATTGATCCAACGTCTGCAAACTTTGTGTCAATGTAAAAATGACGGATTTTGCTGTCTGGGATGTTATTTAGTTTTTGCATTGTAAGCAAGTTAGAGATGGTAGATGGCTTTTCAAAAAGATCTTCTAAAACGCATTTTGTGATTTGCAATATGGTGTTTTCACTGTTAAATCAATCCCTATTTATCGTTGCCTCGCACAAAAAGAAGGCGTTGAATAGCAGAGTCAAATGTTGAACTTGACAACTCAGTTTACTATGGCACTGTTACGCAACACAGGAAACTGCATCGTCATAAATTGGCAGACCCAGACAGCAAATCCATCGTTAGTTTTTTTACATTGATTCAACTTCTGCAGACGTTGAGTCTATGCAAAAAAAACTGTTGATTTGCTGTTTGGGGAAGCCTTTAAACAGGCAAAGTTGCATAATTTCATCGTCAGCTAACGATGAATCGATCTTGAAAATGCAGCTTCACTCCTCCTATGTTTGATTGCGCTTGCGAAACACCGCCATTCAGTTTGTGTGTCACGTTTTTTTTTTCTTTACTATGCTGTTCAGTGATATGAAAAAGCAACCACAGCCAGCCTTCTGGCTTTACTTGTTTGCCTCCGCTCAAGGGTTAACACTAAACATCACGTATGCAGATTGCAGAGTTATATTTTTGAAATCACGTGCTAAAATTATCCATGCGTGACTACACCACTGTGATTGTGATAACTCAAATTTTTCATGTTTATTTTACTTGAGTTTCATCTTGTTACTTTCTGCATGTTTGATCTTGTTTTAGACGCCACATTTTCAGCTGAGGTATGAAACTGCCCTTGTTCTTGTCTGCCTGGAGAAAGTTACATTTGCAATGGGTTTTAACTCCAGGGAATTGTTTATTCAAGTCCAGAACAAACTATATTTGTGAAGATTTCTACGTCAAACACCACGAGTTCGTCTGAGGGGAGGTAAACTTTCTGCATTTAGGCGACGTTGAAACAATGTGAAAACGACAGCTTTTGCTGGCTGAAGCAGCATATTTTTAGCCCCGGCTCCCAGAATCAATCTGGAGATTCAAATTAGTGTTTTTTTGCTTTGCATCCGGCAGTTTTCACAAGTGCTGTGACTGTGCCCATTCAAGTTGCCGTAATGCCAAATGGCCAGTTATACTCTCTACGGAAAAGTATTGGGTCGGATAATCTTGTCTGAAACACGCCCTTTTTGCGGCCGTCTAACGTTCCGAGATGAACACTGAACAGTTTCCTGTTCAGAAAGCTCACTGACACTCACAAGGTTTGAAAGTCACTGACAAATGCAGTAGTGTGCTGCACCCTTCTAATCAAAGTAAAGGCCTTCAATGAAGTTAATGCTTGTCATTGCTAAATCAACCTTGTTTGAAAAATCAGACTTTAAAGATGATTTTTCTAACAGATGATTTTTTATCTAAGTACTGTAAATTAGTATACTTCGGTAGTTGTTCATTGTGATGTCTGTTTTTGCTAGTCTGTTGTAACAAAAAAAACAACCTTAAGTTAAGCGAGTAATGTCGGTCTGGAATTGCATGCGAGAAGTGATTTTCTGATGTCTCTGGATTTGTTAATATTCAATTGAACACTGAGAATATGTCCTTATAATCTCTGTAATGTACAGTATTGTATTGAGTTTAAATTTAACCGTTGTTAATGCGTTCATAAACGTAGTTGCACTGATGAGAATTTAATATTCGAAAACGCGTTCTGCAACTCTGTTTTTGCACTCTGCAATGCCTGATGCAGAATTACCTGTAGATTTCCATCACGCATTGAAGATGTGATCTGATCATGAACTTTTTAACGGTTCGAGAAAGAGTTTTCTCTGCCTATACAACGTTGAATGGTAGTTTTATCAAATATTTCTGGAAACTTCCTTGGTTTCGCATTACCTGAATTTTTTCAACACTGATACAACTTTCCATTGTCCTCCTCACCTGGGTCTGCTACTATTCGGTGAGTCCGATTCGGTGAGTCTGATTTGGTGAGAGCCTTTTCGGTGAGAGCCTTTTCGGTGAGAGTCTTTTTTGGTGAGAGCCCTATTCGGTAATTTTTTTTGAAATTTTTTTTGAAAATTATCGGGTACCGTAGCCTAATTATCATTGCCGCTTTTACATCATTTTAACGTCGCTAAACGTTGAAATAAGACCCTAACCCCTAACCCTTGAACCCTTAACTCCTAACCCCTTAACCCCTAAACCCCTTAACCCCTAACACCCTTAACCCCTAACCCTATAACGGCAATGATAATTAGGCTACGGTACCCAATAATTAAAAAAAAATCACCGAATAGGGCTCTCACCGAAAAAGGCTCTCACCGAATAGGAAACTCACCGAATCGGACTCACCGAAACGGGCCATTCCGTCCTCACCTAGCGAACAATGCGGTTTGCAACAGCTGGTGATTGTCATTGTTAGTTAACAACTTTTCGCCATAATCCGCGATCATCCACTCGGCTTTTTTGTCCAATGAATATGCCGGTTGATTAGTGAGCGCGTGCTCTGAGGTGGCTGAGATACACCTACTTCACGTAGCACTTGCATTGCATGTATTTATTGTATATTATGTATGCAGTCCACCGTGGACAGAATGCAGCTCTGGACACTGCTGTTTCAGCCTCAGAGGCTCAACGCTGGTATGTCAACTTTATTCGATCACTGCTTTTTTGAAACAGAGGGTTTAAACGATGAATGAAATTTTATATCATGTTCATCATTTATTATATCTCTACTTGCTACAAGCCTGTGAGTGAGCAACCCGGCGAAAAAAGCATCCAATTATAAACAACTGTTACAATGTCTGACAAGGAGTTGAAAACATCAATTTACCAGTGCAGTCAGTTTGACAAGTGCATGGAAACGTGGAAGAACTCCGAAAGACTCTAAACCTTCCTTTCCAATGTTGGCCTCCGCAAACTTGATGACCCGATAAAAAATCGGCTCCAAGTCCTTCCAGTTACCTGATCACAAACTTTCCTGCTTCATACGAACGACGACGATTCAACTCGAGCGTATTTGTGAAAAAAGGATATTCTCTTGATGGCTAGTGTGGAGGCTACACCGGTATGGTTAGCGAAACACAATGCTCGCTGTTCTATAGTGAGTAGTCAGGTAGTGCTGACGCCAGGAAGGTCGCTCCTTTTCAACAAGAAAGGCCTTGTTGCAACTAGATGATCATTCATTATTAGCCAATCATAATTCGGCCTGTTATGACCTACATAGTTTGGATGACGGAACAAAACGGTGGTTGTTCGGTACTTACTGTGACATCTAACTCGGACTATGGCCACTATCTCGAGGGTGATATTAGACAGAACGATTCGATTCTTGGACTTGTGAAGAAGGTTCATACAAAGAAAATAACATAGCATATTTTTTCTGTCATTGAGATTTCATAACGAAAAGAAAACACTAGCCACAGCTACAGAACCCTCATGCCTAACAATAATAATGATAACCCTAATTAGAGGGAAAAGGTAGTGAAACCTTGAGGGATTTGAAAAGTATTTTTATAAGAAAAACATTACAACAACGGTAAATTTATAGGGTGGTCTATTGCACCAGATCTTACTTGGTATTGATGCATGTAATGACTGAAATTTCCTGCCCCGAAGAGTGTAAAACAGCTAGTTATAACGCTTCATTGAGCATTAATTAAAAGTGTTACGCCTCAGCAATTTCCCCACACGACTCTAATCCCTTCAATGGCAAACCTGTGCCGGCGCTACTGCTTTGTTTGGTTAGCTCGGGTAACTTCAGTTTATTTTATCAATACAAAAGTCATTCAATCATCCGTGCAAGTTGTTGTAACTTCTGTGTTTGTTTCTATGCAGTTAAAGTTGTGAACAATTATTTTTTTTCTCAAATAAATCAGTTAGATATCATTGTGACGATTTCTCTGTTTATTATGATTATAAACTGGTATGATACAATCGCAATCGCCAATTATGTGGTAACAAGACTAGAGGGTTTAGTATCTCATACCATCTAGCGTTTTATTTTTCGTCAGTAATGTCTTAGGGACGAAAAAGATCGTACTCGTTGCAATGAGCGATAGATACAGTCAATGAATGGGAAAAAGTGACAAAGCCTAGAAAAGGTTTCAAACTTGCATGTATGGTTGCCTGTGTAGTTGCCTACGCTTTATCTTATTTGCACAGTTGTAAGCATCATGCGGACACTGCGCGACAAAGGGAACACTGGAAAAATTTACGAACTGAGCATCTAGTTCATCAAAGGCCGCATCGGCTATGATACTGTTGATGATGAAGCATCATGCATCATTATGTTGGATAGTGGCACTGCATTTAGCCAGCCTGCTTTACAATGCTGCAGGTGTGGTCATTCTTCATTCGACGCGATTCTAAGAAATTTCATTGGATCCGGTTGGTCGTATTGTTATAAGCTGACAACAGCGTGTTGATTCTTTGTTTAGGGTCAGAGGGGATAGCAAATGTTTGAATACGTTGTACGTGTATTGGGACGGCTGCTAGTAATTCACTCCCAAAAACAGCTGCTAATCTATACGCGATTTAACGTTAGACTGGACTTGATTTTTATTGACGTGACACACCCTGAAAGGCATCGAAAAAAGCATGTTATAATTTATCAAAGGGCCTAAGTTGAAGTTGCTACCTGCTGACGATAGAAACATGTCAAAATACTTGAGTTAGAGCAATGAGTACACAACAAAGTATGAGAGTTGTAATCAACATGATGGGCTGGGCGGTGCGGTCCATTCAACAATTGGAACACCTGAGGTCATTTTTTTGAGCTTGTACTGCAAGTACCCACACAGCAAATCAGTGGCTTTTTACATTGATTCGACTGATTTTCTACCTGGATAGTTTACATCAAGAACGCAAGTGACATTGTTGCACTACTTGGCACTTATGTCTCGTTGATTGGTGTATTTGTCTGATCAAGTTTTGCGGTAGTTTTTGTTGATTAGTTTTATCTTTTGTCTTCTGAAAGCTCATTTTCTTTTAGTGATTGATTCCCATCTTGAAGGAGTTGCTTCTAGAATTTATGGACATGGTGAAAAAAATCTACCGCGGTATGATGTAAAATTACGCAACACTGCCAACACTTGTTGCAGTCCCATTGAGTGCTTTTAAAACTTTACTTTCAGTTGTTTTTTCACAGAATAAACCAAACTTGTGAATCGTTTTTACTCTACCTTGACATCAACATACGTTGAATCAATGGAAAAATTTGTTTGCGCAACTGGGAATCGAGTAAGTAATCTAATGAATGACTCTTTTGCCTTTGTATTCAATCTACAGAAAATCAACACTCCAAAATAGTTCTTACAAGCTGCGATTCTTAGCGCGTGTCTCCAGACAACGTTTGTAAATGTCGTGTCAATGTGAAATGTCTGATTTCATTTTAGGATTGCTTATTGCAAATGTTCCTTTTTTCCATCGTTTTGTTGTACGTTTTGTTTTTGTAAATGCAATGTAGAAATAGGAACATTTGATGGCTGGATTTAGACTGGTCATGTGTTATGTAGCTGCAAGTTCCCTGTTGACAACACCAGTGGTTACAATTTTCCACAAATTACGGTTTTAGTTGTTCAGTTTTGTCTTTGATTAATAGCAGCGCTACAGTCTCGGTGTAACAGAATGAAAAATTTCAGTACAGTGACCAATATAGGACAAAAGTTTAAAGTAACATTAGATGATTAGAGAACTTTTTATCTTGATCTGCTGAGAAAAACGTAGTCATCTTTGTTTGACAAAAAAATATGTTTCTTGTTCTCTAACATCATAGAATATTCACTGAATAGCTTGGTCTTGCGCTGATCGCTTTTTAATGAGGTGAAAAGAATTCCACAAAGGCATTGCGTCATATTACGATTTCAGGTTGTAGGACCAAAGGGCTAAGTAACTTGGAACACCGACAATGCAACCTCATCAAAGCAGGTAACTTTTTATGTTTTGTCTCGTCTTTCACATCTGATATCTTCATCCCAGATAGCAAATCAGTCGTTTTTACGTTGATTCGACGTCTGCAGACGTTGCTGTCTGGACAATTACCTCACTTCACTTACCACCCTTTGTGAAGGAATGCCTTTGTTTTAAAAAATGTTTTCTCTTCGCTCCTTTCAAGGAGACCGACGTTGATTAAACGTAGCGGCGATGAATACTTAAAGGCCTGATCACTACCACAACATGTTCCAATGTGTGTACCAGACGTTCTTCTGTTACAATGCTCTGATAATGTTTTTTTTTTAATTCTTGGTGGTGTAAAAATCGATCGATTTGTTTGATTGTTTCTGTAGTTAGTTGTGGTAGCTAGGCTTCAACAGATTGCTTTAAAGTTGGTCAAGGTTTGGAACTTTAGCTGCTGTGCCAAAAATTTAACTACTGATCGTTTTTTTAGTGGTAAGACAATTATTGAAAAGCGTACTTGCAATGCGCATTAATGGTTTCTAGTTGTATTTAATTTTCTCTGTGGAAGTTAACCGTCTTTTGGCCAATTCAGATGCACATTGCATATTATGTGGGTTTGCTACTATTCGGTGAGTTCGATTCGGTGAGTTCGATTTGGTGAGTTCCTAACCTCTAACCCCTAACCCTAAAACGGCAATGATAATTAGGTTACGGTACGGTACTCGATAATTAAAAAAAAAAAATTGAAAAAATCCCCCGTTAAGGAATCGGACTCACCGAATCGGACTCACCGAAACGGGCCATTCCGATATTATGTAGTCTAGAATTTTCCACGCTTTCACTTTTTTATCACTTAAGTTATATCTATTTACTCTGCATGTGTACACAGAGGATGAACTCTACTTGTTTCTAGTCATTAGCCATGACACATGGACTTTTGAAGCAACTAATTTCATTGAATTTTTGCCAACAGGAACATTCAGAGCCTGTGGTTGGAACACTTTGTAGGATAAAAAAGGTCATTGAGGTTGTGGTGTTGCATCAAGTCATTGCTGCTGGCTGTAGCAGTAGTGGAGCTCATTTTGAATGACAACTTTTGAAAGTTATTGTCTTCCGCTTTCAAGCTGATTAATCGAGAGTTAGCCCTATATTAGGCTAGGCAAGTTTTGTTTCTTGTGAGCTGTTCTGCATATGTGACAGCGCTGGCTTCTACAAGCTATAGTAATCGATGAACTCTGCAAGGCGAATAAACCCGGCGCATCAACAAATCTTTTTTTCTTTGTATTACCGTATTTTACGATCCCTTCAGTCAACTCTGCGTTATGCTTGAATGCGGTCGGTTTCGATCATCACTGTCTGGTCGCAGAGTTGAGCAATGTGTGAATGTGAAGTAGATTGCCAGCAAGCGTTCTTGCGCGTAGGCTGCAACTTTGCTTGTAGTAAAACTCTCAATTTGTTTCGGTTGTTAGCAGGAAATTGTAACAGAGCATGTAACTGAGGCACTTACGCTGCCATCCGTTTTCACATTAAGCGTGTTCTTTTCAACATCTTTACCACGTTGACAAAGGAAACTTCTGTCTACCCTAACCTCCTTCATTGCACAATCCTTAACTAATCGATATGCTTTTTTGTACTGAGTGCTCAAGTTGACTTAAGGAACTTTTTACTTAGTTGTCAACTGAAAGAGTGTCACAGTTGCTAAAGAACTGTAGGCCACTTGGAGATTTCAGATAGTGATAGCCTATAATGTAGAAGAGAAATTTTTGATGGCAAGAGTTGTGACATTTAAGACAGTAAAACGTTACAGAAGCATAAGTTAATAAGAAGCTGATGTGGATGTTGCAACAAGCTTGAAAGACTTGAGGAAACTATTAATAAGTGTATTATTTTGAAATGAAAAACGTGGTTTGGTGATACGCAGAATCAATGTTATATATAAGAATAACATTATCCACTTATTCAGTGTTGTGGGGGTTAAATTTTTTTTATCTTTAGTCAAGCCATCCAAATACAACTGATTGATGTCAAAATTTGTTGCAGAAATGATAAGTACTCTAAACAAAAAGTAGGAAAAACCCAGAGGAAATGTAGGTGTGCGTACGTATAGGAAATACCCCACACCAAAATAAAAAATTAGATATTGGAAATTGTAACAATTGAATCATTTAACTTTTTCAGTAACTTATGGCATGACTAAGTATTTGACTGTGTGGTGTCTACAAGACGTCTGTATTGTAAAAAATTCTGCCAACATTTGCTTTTCCTTCTGTTTTGTGTGAATGAAATCCGATTGACTGAAAACTATGGTTCACACAGTGTGACAGAATATAGGGTCTGCTACTATTCGGTGAGTCCGATTCAGTGAGTTCCTAACCTCTAACCCCTAACCCTACCCTCTAACCCTAAAACGATAATGATAATTAGGCTACGATACCCGATAATTAAAAAAAAAAATTGAAAAATCCCCCATTAAGGAATCAGACTCACCGAATCGGACTCACCGAAACGGGCCATTCCGCAGAATATACTGATTCATAGTTAATACCTACAATAGTAGCAAAAATTAACTTGGACAATAAGTCTACTTACAAGCTAGACACCAACTAAGCTATGTTTTTCAATAACTTTAAGTGGTAATCTTTTATCTAATACAAAATTTTTTCATTGTTCATTGCAATGTGGAGAGGATGTTTTAATGTCATTATGATGTTTTGTCAGAACTATTTTATTTCTATTGGAGGGTGAAGTGAAGTAATAACGTGATGTCATGATATTTGGACAGCTCACAGAGCTGAAGCCATCACCGGAAAATTTTGAAAGTTTCCCAATAGCAATACTTTAAAATTTTTCTTGGCTGTAAGACAGAGTTTTAGCAAGCTATTGCCAGAAAATTCTTAAATGACTAACATCCTCAACTAGTTACTTTCAATAGACTGATTTGGTAATATGCCGTGTTTGATGCCGTAGAATTCGCCTGTATGTGAGTATTTTTTATCATAATAAAATTGCTGCACTTAGTGAACTGTACACTTGAGTTCATTTACATAATCTTTGGCTTTTTTGCTTTTCCATCTACTTAATCTAAATCTTCAACCAGATGCCATTCATTTATGATGGTAATTATCATAGATCTGTTTTTCATTCAGGGATATTATGCCATTTCATGTACAGCAACATGTTTTGACCAAAAAACTGTCACAAATATGAAACAAAATATTCTGGTTTTTGTGTGGGGAGTGAACACAATACTTGAGAGTGTTATAGATGAATGGAAATGTCAATTTTACTTTTCATAATCTTGTTTGCTTTGTTCTCAGCCCTAAGTGTACACAGAACATTGTAAAAAAGTGTATAAAGCTGTAGTTGCAGTTATATTAGAATGTAGGAACTAATAGTGATTGGTTAAAACTGGCACTTGCTTTATTTTCAAGAAATATGCAGTACATATTGGCAAATAGGTTTACACAATTGTCTTTAGATTAAATGTTAACTTTTGCCTTTAGCAAACCTATGTTGCTTTGTGTACTTTTGTTCAAATTACACAAACGCTTTTCACCTGTTTAATTTAACAGTGATTTATAGATTCTGTTGCGCCTAATATTGAATTTGATTTTGTGACAACTACAACTAGTTCAGTGAATACAATGCATTCATATAAATATTTAGGCTGTTTAGTTTTATTGTTTTGTATTATATAGAGATGTACCGATATATCGGTATCGGCATCGGTATCGGTGATATCGGCCATTTTTTGAGTATCGGTATCGGCATCGGTATCGGCAAAATTTGGCCGATACTGTGGCCGATACTAAACATGTAAAAAAAAGGCGTTTGCTGCGGATTTTCTGCAGAAGCAAAGATATTATATATATAGATTTTTTTAAAGTAGTAACTAACGTCACATTGAAGTAGAAAAATAACAACCTGTTCAAATTTTTGATCCCACACACTCCCATGACTTCATGCGCGCACCTTTTGGCATTGTTTGCTTACAGTGATTCTTTCACTCAAACAAAACGTTTTGTTTCAGCAGTTTTGCGTTGTTCGATTCTTACGTTGTGAAGGAGACTCAATTTCTCCAATATTTATCATTCGTGTTTCTTTTTTACTCTCAGCAGAGGATAAAACCAGGCCAAGACTACCCAGGTGGCGGAATGTGTAGTTTTGCATCGTTTTTGCGTTGCTGGAAGTTTGAGGGACCCGTGTGGCTTGGTTGTTTTTGGTGGGCTGGTTCTGTCAGTTTGTGATTTGGTTTCCACTTTTCGTTGTGGTGGACTCATCAGGCTTGGAACAAAGTCGTGGCGGAGTGGGTGGGCTCGAGGTGGGGGCTGTGGGACTGCGAATCCTCGCTGAACTAATCAATAAGTGGTCTTATGGCGACCTCATTGTGGGGGGGGGAGTGTCCTTCCCTGCTGTCGGCACGGGGCTGGGCGCTTACTGGTGCGGCGGGCTGTTGCGATTCGCTGGCCATAACGGTGTAGCTTCCACGCTAGCCATTTAGACCATCCAATCAACTATATGTTTCTCGGCTGCCGTTTTGTAGTAAGAATTGACATCGACAAGAATTGAAATGGCTAGTGTGGAAGCTGCATCGTTGTGGTTGGCAGGTCGCGGCAGCTCGCTGTGCTGGTGAGTGCTCAGCCTTGTGCTGGTGGCCGGGGGGGACGCTCCTTTCTTTGCAATGAGGTTGTCAACTTGGGCGCAACGGGACCATTTTGATTGGTTTGGTGAGGATTCGTGGTCCCATTGCTTTCTTTTTGGGCCTACTTATCCTGCCGTGACATTGTTTGAGCTTGGTGAGTTTGTTGCGGCTAAAGGTGGAAGTTGAATCGCCGACTGATGGAGCCGGCTTGCTGGGGGCAGCCGAGTTACACGGGTTTTTTGAGCGTTTGGCGGGTGGGAGCGATGCAGAATTGTGCATTTTTGCTATCTGGGTAGTCTTGGCCTGGCAAAAGCTTTTCAACCAAACGACAAGCGTCCTTAGGTTACACATTACTTGTCGAATAGTTTTTGTACGACTACACAAATCACTTGTTTACATTTTACATCTTATTATCAATTATGATAGCCTATTTGGAGAGTTTGCGCAAACACTTTTTTTCAGAAACCCCAATTATGATGTACGGTAATGTTTCTTCCCTTATACCCCAATTACGGTGGCCTTTCATTACTAAAACCTACTATTATGACACAACAATGTGATTGAGATTGGATTCTTGAATCTTTAATAAATTATGCCAATTGAAAGCTTTTTTTAATAGTTTTATGCAAATAAGGTAAAACTTAGCATTTGATATATAATAATTCCTTGCAAATACCAAAATTGCTTCTTTTTGTAACACCAAAGTATCGGCCAAAATATCGGTATCAGTATCGGTATCGGCCTAAAAAAGTGATATCGGTATCGGGATCGGTATCGGCCAAAATATTGGTATCGGTACATCTCTAGTATTATATATAAATAATTATTGTTAAATTACAGCTGTAGCAGTATTAGGGTTGAATGCACCAACAGCGATCTTTAAACTGATTAAGCTACTTTTATAACCAGCTAATCGAGAATCAGTTTTCTCAAAGTTCATCAGTGTGTCAGTAATCGGCGATTCTAATCAGCGGATTACAGTTGTTGCAAAATTAGTTTGCTAATTACTAGTTAAGATGCTAAATTAGTCAGCCATTTTTCTTAATCAGTAGATGATTCGCTATTAGTGTATCCAACCCTTATGGTATGAAAAAATCTGTTTTGTGTTGATAGAGTGAATAAGCTAGTGTGGAAATAGAGAGGAAGTCCACCTAAGCAAACTTTACAGTTTTGACACATGTTTTTAGGCATTATGATTGTGGCTTAGGACGCTATTGCTTAGTGACCTAATGTTAAGTATTTGCCTTTGTCGAAGGAATCACTCCCTCCAAAACGATTATTTAGTTTAATGCCTCACAAAACTAATGACGTCGTTTGCAATGAGGCAGTCGAGAAGTCCTCAGCAAAATGCCCAAGCTCTCATACCAGTTCCGAAACACAGTACATCATTGATTGGAACTCTCTCAACTTCCAGCAATGCACCAGTGCAGACAACAGTCATAGTGGCACCAGTCACAGCCTTTCAAACTACACTGCAGGATATGACTTCTGTGACAAATGATAGTAACAACAATAATACCAACTCTAAACCACACACACCAGATAAAAAAGGTAAGTTGTGGTGATACAAGAGTCATTCCTATGTAGCATGCTTGACATTGTTTGGTGTACCGTATCTCAAGTTGTATTTTCAACCCAGAACAGGTTCAATCATTCATTCATTTAAAATAGTCTATTACACTTGAATTATTTTTCTACTTACCAGATTTAATTCTTTGGCTTTACATGGAATTTCTTCTCCCGTAGACAATTTTGAACAATTTGTCATTAGAATTATTGATTATTGAATCCTCATCATAATAGCTGAATCATTGTAAATACTTTTACCCACTAAAACTGACTTCTTTTCATGTTACCATAGCTCTTATTTCAAGTCTGAACATTTCTATGGTAAAGTAGTTAGTAGTTATTAACTTACTATGCACATTGTGTCATGTGGGGATGAAACAAGATGAAGGCGTTTTAGCAACAAAAGTTCATGGCATTTTTTATTGGATTTGTGTTGTTTGGTCATGCAATCTACTCCAATACTTGATGTGTTGAGGGCCAGAGTTTTTTGTCATCTTACGTGAAAAACAACTTGTGTTGATATTTTTATTTACTGCCACGTTGATATCAAAAATGTTGTAGATCTTGCTTCAACCACATCCACTGTCTTACCGGAAGGAACCCCCTCTGTCAGCCGGGTCTATATGGCTTCATCTGTAGCCAATACAACAAGTTTTAGAGAGTCACCAAGATTTATTTCCCCAGGTAAATATATGGTTTGGTTAGCATTTTTTTGTAACAGTTGTTGTGTATGGGTAGTTATTGCATATATATTTATGTATTATACGGTATGTTGTTTATATTTTACCCTTATTAACGTAATTTGCATTTCAATATTTCCCATCCCCATGCATACTTCCAGACTACGCAATGCCGTAGTGTTGCTGTTGTTAGTCATGCTCAGGCTCTTTGGGTGTTTTGTGGTTAGATAAATAATTTGACAGCAGTTCTTTCGCTATATGTGGTGCTATTGATTTATGCAAAAATAACGAGAAAGGCAATAAACGGAAGAGAACAACTGCACGCCCAGCAACCTGGTGCTTGACAATGGTTCTCCGTATTACTAATGTATGACTTAATTCCCTTCATAATTTACATAAAAATTGTTACTACTGCTTGCAGACTAAATTTATTTGTTTCTTTGCAACTGAAAAACATTATTGTTGATCTTTTTCTAAATTTAGCTGCTGTATCCTTTAAACTGAAAAATTTTACTATACCTGTTACAAAGTTGTGCTGAAGAGAATTTAATCTTCGAAATCTCGATACATAGCATGGTGACTAGATGCAATTTGGACTCGTCGTATATTTTTTTGCCTACTGATTTATGACTGACATATCTCTAAAAGCGTACGCTATGCTGTTACAGCTGGCAGAAATCACCTGGTAGCTCATACTACAGCAATACAAGGACTAAGCAGACATCCGGGCATGCAGATTCTACCAGCTGCCACCATAACGCAACATTTTGTTCCTGATAGTCGAAGTACACTTACACCAAATAATGCTAGTCAAATTGCAACGCCAAAACTAAGTGAGTGCAGTGCTTGTGTACAAATTTGTAGTGCTCCAATTACATTTTCAATTTTCCTTCGAAAGAAATAAGTCTGAAAGCTTTGGCGTTTGAAATTCTTCAACAGAGCATTGCCAGTGACTCAAATTTGTGTTATATGTCTAATCCGAACCAAACATGGTATAAAACAAAAATATTGTACTTCAGATGGTGCCAATTCATTTGGACTAATTCCTAGAGGTTTAGTTGTGAATCCCATAGGATCTCAACAAAATATTGCTGGCCCAGCACACAGCTCTGATGGACGCTTGCTTGTAACCAGTGCAGCAATGGTTTCTTCATCATCAGCCGTACCCGCTGAATGTATTCCTATCTCTCACTCGCAAGATTCACTGAACATCCAAGGTGAGAAAATCGTCAGGTTTGTAATGAATCCAGTTCATTATTTTTGAATCCTCCGTTCTGTGATACAATCAACCTTTTGTTCATGCGTTAAAGGATTTTTGCAGCTCATATGCTTAACGTTTTGTCAATTTGTACTGGCTTACTTGTTTACTGTTAAGTGAATAAAATTCTCACTTGTGAGTCGTTTGCTGTGGGATCATTATTGGACCACATCAAACTGCTTAAAAATGGCGCTAATCACCATCTTGCCACCACTCAGCAACAAGGGATGTAATGTGTCAGGATCCTGGCACTGCCTCACTACAACCCAGCATCATGTTGAGAGCAGTGACATTTCATCATTTTTTTTTCTCGAAAACTGAGACATTATTGTTATTTTTAAAGGGAGAGTAAATCTGATCAGGCCCATCTTCAGCACCCCCTTCTCTGGGTCATCACATGTGATTCCTCCTCCCCCTTCAACTAACTCTTCCTCTCGACCTTCTTCATCGATAGGAAGAGGATACACTCCAGGAGGAGATAGGAAGAGGACTCGATTACAAACTCCTGTTCAGACTGGGAAGTGGGTGAGTGAAAGACGACAACTGTCTTCCTGGTTTTGTGACGAGCGCTCACATACATCCAACAAATCAGTCATTTTTACATTGATTCAACGTCAGTGGACGTTGAACCAATGTAAAGATTGACTAATTTCTTGGCCAGAATTCCGTTAGTAGCTAAGAAAAGCTCTACAATGCACTTTGTCAATTAATAACGTAGTCTTGATGAAAATCAAAATTTGCTTTCGCGTCCGCTCGTTCACCAGATGTACGTTTGCATCAGGAAAAATGTCACATGACCGGAAAAGCGGCCAATCAAAGTTGGGAAACAGAAGGGTTAAAGTTCAATTTGATTTCAGTTTGTCTGCTTTTTCTTTGCTTGTTTCTTGTTCAAGATGCTATTGTTATGAGCATTCAAGCTTTGAGCGTTTCACCTCGCAGCGTTCTTTCACTTAATTGTCGTTGCTCATTTTCCAGACTCACCTACGAAGGTGCATAGGCTTGTCGGTCCTGGCCCGACGGGGGGACACGTACCGGCAAGCGGAGTTTGTAAAAGTACGTGCTGATGGCCAGGTATGTCAATGCTTGCAATCTACTCACAAATGTTCAGAGAGGATTTCAGACTCATTGAAAAACGTTACTTACTGCTACCATATGCCAAAAAAGTTGGTGTTTTGACTATTGTTTGTTTATTTGTTGATCATGTTTTCAATGCCCGTTTTACATCAACAATGTTTGATAGACTGATATAATGTAAAGATTAAAAGAACGCCTATCATAATGCTTTTCTGATGCTGCAAACACCGAACCTCCCTTTTGTTGAACCAAGTGCGAATGTGGAATGTCAATTTGTTACGTCTCGGTTGCAACGCTCAAAGAAGGCATTTTGCGGTTTGAAATGCTGACGTCATGGATAATCCAGTGCAAATCGATTCATCTTGTACGTGTGGCTGCCAAACATGAGCAGAAGAAGATTATTATTTTATTACCTTTAATCTGTTAATCTCAAAACCATGTATATATTTAAGAATATTGTCATAAAGGCAAAGTGTAGTTTAGTTGTTGATCGCTACCGTGGTATTCAATGCTCATTCTTTTCCTGATTTACGGTACTTTAGATCAGCTTAGTTAGGAAACTGAGCTTTGCCAGTGTTTTGAACCTACTATAAATTGAGCTCGACCCGATATAGTAGTCTACATACTTCTGTGACCAAAATGGTAAAATACTTCATTGCAGTTCTGATGCAATGTCTTGTCCCGGTGAGCAAAATTGGCCCTTTTCATTGATTTAACGTCTGCAGACGTTGCAAAAGGACCAATTTTTGCAAAACAGACTAACCATGCTTTGTCACAGGTCGGGGTGTTGTTTCGCGGCGATAAAGACAGGACAGTGAATTACTTTATGGAGCCGGAAAGCACTAACCATGTGAGTTTTTGCACGGTTTTGCGTTGACAGCATTGGAGCTAGCCTGCTTTATACCACTTTGTTATGATCTGGGTTTTTACCACTATCTGCTTTGTGATCAACGTTATGAAGCTAGTGTGGAGTATTAATTCAATTAGATAACTTCCGTCCTTTAATTGATAAAAAAGCTTCCTTGCACGGAACAGTCATTCACCCCTGGCTGTTAACCGACCTCGTTTTAACCCTTCGAGTGATTCCATCTTTTCTTGAGGGCTAAAAACAATAACTCTAAGAAAACACATTAGGCACTTTGAAATTACAGCTAAAGATAAATTGAAAGCATCAAGAAATTAAGACTCACCAAGATTATTGCAACAAAAAGTTACAAAACTTAGATCATAACTTAGAAATTGACATTGGAATTTCAGCAAAATATCAGATCTGTCACTTTGACAACGTATCGGAAGAACGTGTCAAAAGAACTTAAACCTTGCAACAAGTTTTGAATGTTTTTATTTTCTAAGCTCTCTTATCTCGACATTTAGGTTGTGGGCATTGCTTTATTGTATTAGCAAGAGAAAAATTGCTGTGTTCACTGACTTTTTGTTTTCCTAGTCATCAAACATCTTTGTAGAATAGTTTTAGTTTCTTAATCCTATTTTTTCAATTTTTACTGTGTTCTAGCTTATGTTTAACCATTTTCTGTCCGATGCGCTAGAGTGACGAACTTTATGCACTGACAGGTGATCGCTGATATTAACCTGGCACCAGATTCTCCACCTGTTTCAGTTGGTTATAAAGTTTGTGTCAAGCTGGTGGTCAATTCGAGCGTGTACAAACTTGCGACTGTCAAAGACTATCAGTGAGTACTGTTCATTTCATTCTCACCAATGCTGCACTACTACGTACCCAGCTAACAAAATCCCTTTTTTACATTGACTCGATGTCTGTAATTGTTGGACCAACAAAAAAAAAAAAGAGTTTTGTTATCCGACGCAACCACTGATGACCTGTGGTTAGAATCCAATCTCTAATGGATTTTGAATTTTTACTGTAATAGAAAATACAATCAGATAGATACGAAGTGTTCGCACTTTACTGACGTTTCGTGCACCGTATCAACATGCATTTTCAGAGCGAATCATGTGCCCTGTACATCATGGATTCGGTTTTGAAATGGACTGTACTCTTCGGGACAACATGACGAGTGAAGTACCGAGACAACAAAATCCATCATTTTTACATTAATTCAACGTCTGTACAATGTAAAAATGACGGATTTTGTTGTCGGGTAACTTCATAACCACTTTATTTCATGTATCTTTGGTTTAACTTTATCCTGACTTGTTAATTGTCATTGATGGAAATGATTCTTTCACGGTTGTTTTCGAATGCTTGTGATTTTACAATGGGTTTAAATATTGCTCGGGTATTTGTATTTTCATTGCATTTACAACAGTCAGTTCTGCATTCTGTACCTCCATTAGGGCTCTTAAAAAAGATTTGAAAACATGTTGTGTCCATGCAAAGTCTCCTGTTTCGGTTTTACTTCTTTTCGAAAGAGAAGCAATTCGTTGTGAATTTGAAATGATTTACCGATTACATTGAAGCTTACTAATGCACAGCACAACAACGTTTCGAAAGATTTCGTTTTGACTCAAAATTCATTGTCTTTTGTTTCGAATTAAAACCTTCATGAAAGATTCTGTTTCCTTTCGGTCAAAAAGTATTTGTTTTAAACTGCCCTGATCTCCATAATGACTACCGACCAACTTATGGAGGGAAAAAATTGAAATGCATGGTTGCAACTGAGTTATTGTGAGCAGAGCCGAGAAGTCCACCTACTTCGTGCAAGTGGATACCGATGACGTAGATGTGCCAAGCAAAGACATTGTGCCTGTTCCGGTTGATCGAGTACGAGCTTTGACGGCACCCTGGCACCTACCGAATTTGCCTTCGCCCCCACCGAAAGGGTAAGAATCCTAAAAACCGCAAAATAGTATCCCAGCTCACAAAATCCCTCCTTTTTACATTGATGCAACATGTACAGACGTTGCAAAAAGGAGGGGTATTGCAAGCTGGGATAGCTTTGAATGAGGCGCGACTTTTCTGCTAAGATTGGCAAAACTTTGATCCGTCGACTGTTTTGGTCAGTTTTGTTAAAGTGATATAGATTTACAGTAAGTGACATGATGAAAATATTGATCTGATGCAAATATTGAATTGTCTATCCATTGTCGTTCAATCATTGATCATTGCTCCTCAGCCATGATGGAGACTCTGATTTGGAGTTGGATCATTCGCGATCGGATGATGAGGTCACTGATACGGCATCAGAGTCGGACAGTGAGAGCAAGCCTTCAAACGCCTCTAGTACTCCTCACGATGGAAAAGCCTTTTCTCACCACTACTCCTCCCATCCAATTCCTCATCATCCCGGACTCACAAAATCCCGGAGCCATGGAAACCGTCATCAGTTCCCATTTGGACTCAGCCAAGGAAGATGGCATCCGTACGGCGACCACGCTCACGGTCCAGTGTTCAATAGGTTTGCAATGTTCTTGTATTTTTGCACTTAATTTCACGGCTTTTGTCAATTGGTTTTCAACCTCTGTTTACTCTTCGCTGACTGCATCAAGATAAATTCAATCCCACCGGCTTTTTCAGCTCAGATTATTTTTTCTACTAAATTTACCCCTGTTAATGGATGAAATCTATATTCGGATGAGAAACTTTAACTTATTTTTTGTCTATGGAGAACAGGTCTATCATATCCTAGAATTGTTT